>NC_142482.1:29151709-30401709 GCF_049115385.1 Moschus berezovskii
CCTGGGAAGAGATATTCAGTCAACTGAGAGCCACTTTAAATATAATTTACAGATGCTGCAGAGGATCATCTAAGTATCTCCTTCAGAGGCAAACACAACTTTCTTAACTACAGGAGCATAATGAAATGACATTTATACTTACCATGAATGAACCCACAGGTTTACTGCCTGCCCTAGAGTATCTCTAGTGCCCGACACCACATTATATGACTGTCTCCTGCCTTTATTAACCCTTTTTGCTTATAGAAAAAAGCTAGACTAAGTGTTGGGTATTTACATTTTTGTTCTTAAGCAGTTATAATTTATAGGTTGAATGAATGGTCTTACCTTACTTTCTTCAACAATTTCAAAAGTGACAGATGAAAACAGCTAAGGGGAAGAAAAAAGGTCATTCATCAGTTCCAAATGCATAAAATATTTTAAAATAATAGTTATAAAATTTTCAACAAAATCCCCAAAGTGCGAGTAATACGGTAGCAAAAGGGTTTTCAAGTGGCTTTACAGAGTTTGAAGTGTTCCCTTCCTCAGATAACTGGAAAAGGTTTGATAGTCATAGTTTTACCATCAAACATCTTACAAATAAAAAGTTCACAGAACCCCTGAACAATCCAGGCCATCACCCAAACACTGAGCCAGGGTAACATCGCTCTACTTTTTATTAAAAGTTGAGTGGTCTACTCTCCTGATTCCATTTCACAACTTCCCACTTAATCCAGTGTGGTGGAACTGCTGCCCTAGTCCCTGTAATAGAGTAATACACTAACAAAGGTCTGATCGAAGAACTCAATGGACATTTTCCAATTCTTAAGAAAATTTCCGTAGCAACAAATGAGTCTGTTTTGAAGTCTAAAGTTCTCCTGGACTTGGTAACACATTTTCTCTCTGGTCATCCCTTTTTTCTTCTTTGAGGGCTCCTCCCTCAATGATGCTGATCACCAGGATTCTCTGCTTAAACCCATGTCCAACTCCACATACACCTCCTTTGCTAAGGCTTCGTCTCCACTGTGGAGGAGGGCAAGGCAACCCACTCCAATATTCTTGCCTGGAGAATCCCCATGGACAGAGGAGCCTGGTGGGCTGCAATCCATGGGGTTGCAAAGAGTCAGACACAACTGAGTGACTAAGCACACACACACTGTCTATACTGTTGGCACTTCTATCATGGCTATGTCTGAGTCTAGACTTAATTTCAAACAGCCAATTCGGTGTGACACATCTCCACCTAGAAACTATGTATACTTCAAACCTAGTCCTGCAAAACAGAGCTCATCCCTTCTTTTCCTTACTCCTACCCTCCTCCTGGTCCAATATGCTCACTCAGGAGGGGCTCCAACTCTCACTAATCACCTGAACTGGACCCTGGAAACTTTGCTCTCACAAATCTCCTCCCAACCTGCCAGCACACGCTGACACCTCCTCCTTCAGGTAGTCTTCCATTCCTCAGTGTGTACGTCTACTAACCGCGATGCCACGGAGGCATCACACCTGTCTACGTGTGTTTCCGCTCCAAACACAGAGGTGCTTAGGGACAATGCTTTCCTCCTAGCATGGTTCCTACTCCACCGTTTAAGTACAGAGTAAATACTGATAATTGAATAAACAACTGTTTATTAGCTTATCTCATATTTATACAGTTACAAAAAATAATCAGCTTAGAAAGGCCAAAATTAAGTTTACAAAGGAGGGGGAGTATACCTTAGAGAAGACCTGGGGCAGGAACTCTGGTCTGTAGGTGACAAATGGAAATAGTGCTGAGACGTTAGTGAGGACACAGGACAGGATGAGGGGATCCTTGGTGTCAAAGTTCAGAACCATCTGCAATAGCTCTACTCCATCATTAACAGGAATTTCCTGTGATGCAGACATTAAAAGGAGGTTGCAAGAACTGAAACTGCTTCTGTTAAATTTCCTTCATACTCTATAATTATGGCCACCAAATATGGTTTTATATACTGCTTCTTAACCCATAAAACAATCTAAACATTATACCATGTTATTAAAAATTTTCATAAATGCCACCATTATTAGGGCTGCAGCATCACCTACTACTGGAAACTGGACAAACTCAGAATGCCATCATTTCTAACTGAAGTGATGTAAAAGCAGATGAAGTCAATGATCCTAACATCTAATTTGTTAATATGCCATTTATGTGAAAAAGCAATAAATCTCACTTATCGTCAAGGGACTCAAGATTCTTTCGACAACTAACCTAGAATGCACTAAGATGATTACCCCTCAAACAAGTGATCCAATTATTTTAATCTAATTAACATGGTTAATACAGTATATGCTGTTATCCAGATAATTACATAATTACCTTAACATTATAAGAGATGGGTGATAGGTGACATGAAGTATAGAAAAGCAAGATCTACTTAATCAGATTACTTAGCAAAGAGGGACGAAGATCAGTCATTATGAATATTCTGGCCGATCTGCCATCAACTGAAAAGGTAATTACCATAAATCCTAATGGTAATTATCTTTCCAGATTTTCTGATTCAAGGTTTCTATCACTGTCCTCCCTGTAATCGTTATCCTGCTTGTGGTTCACTGTACTATCAGGCTCATCTTATTATGTAAAAATGAATACTAAACCCTGCAGGGCTTAAGAGTCAGAGAGACCTACCTGGGTCCCAACTCTGCTATTTATTAACTATTTGACCTTGAATATGTTATTCAGCTTCTCTGAATCTGTTTCCTCTTCTGTCAGATGCACATTCACATATTCTCCTATCTCCCTACCAGCTTTAAAAAGGTCAAAATTATTATGCAACCAGCATGGGAAACAAGCACTTACTTCTTTGTCTAGCGTTCGAAACATCTGGTTGATCACGCTTTCCAAAAAAAAGGTCATGGCTTCCCACTGCACAAATGATGGTGAGAATATGGAGCAGAGGCTGCTTTCTCCAGTTCCAGCTGTGGGAGAACAGGATTTTAAAGACACACACACACATAAGCATTATAGGGTCACAGAAGACACCGAGCCAGTAGGGCCTCAGAAACTACTAGGTAATTTCACAGTTGAAGGAACAGGATAAACTAACCCCGCTCAGCCAGGGAAGAGAAAACGATGAAAAGCAGAAAAGGGTCCTTATCTTGCCTCCACCTCTAAAAATGAGCTATCTAGATTTACCTCTGTGAGCCTCGTCTGCAAAACCAGTTTGATTATTGAATGAGAATATACACATAATCATCAAAACCAGTGCCTGGCCAATTAGACAACTGAGAAATATTAATTTCCCCTCCCTTCCCCTTTGTCCATGGGCATCTACATAAAGATATCTAAGACCATAAAGAATCCCTCCAACAAGGAACTGATATAAAGATACAAAATGCTGCTTCACATCCAGCAGTCTCATGACATCTACAAGGGCTGTGTGCAGACAATGGTGCCACCCTCCAAATTCACAAGTATCATCGAAGCACATCACTCAAACAGCAAGGCACAGGCCAAAGGAGTCACAAATTATTTTTCCAGTTACCGTATAGTGCTCACATTTACTAGCTTCATCTTGGTACACAACCTATTTGGGCCTCCATGAATATTGAAGCTACTAATAGATACCAGTGACCTTCAGAATAAATTGTGAATACACAAAACTGAATGTCCCCCCATGAAAGTCAAGTAACTAGTGTACTTGCTAACTGATCATAGTGGGGTGCTTTTCCAAAGCAGTGACTTAAACCTGTCCGTTAAAATCCTCTCACCCGCCGCATGCATTCATAAGATGACAGACAGAAGATACAGAGAAGTTACCTGGCCTACGCTTTTGGGCAGAGGGGGCTTATTTTGATTTTACATAAAGTGACATTTCCCAAAGACTTGAAGGGGAGCTGAGCAATATGGGAAACCCCTGCACTGCTCCTGTTGAATATAACAAGCCATTCTCTTCCAGTTTAAGAGAAATGCCATGCAAGAACTTGGTTGAAAAGCTTTAAAAAGTTAGGTTGAGACATGTAATTTGTTAACACAAATTACTTCACTGAGGTGAAGTGGTAAAATAAACAATAAACAACTGGTTGACTCTGTTAGAAAAGAAAACTGAAGGCAGAACTGATAGGGTCATGGCTCTACCCTAATTAAAACAGAATGAAAATCTGGCATTACACCTCTCTTCTCTGCCTGTGTTCCCAATGAAAAGGCTCACTCTCCAGGATGGAAGTGGGCAGTGAGCCAAGCTATTTCTGAACACTGCTATCATAACGCATTGATATGGGGCTAAGTTTATTTCTATGCAGTTTTGATAAAATACTTCACTCATGTTTGGGGGGAAAAAACAAAAAAAGTCTTACAGTTCATGGAGCCAGGGTCAATAGAAGTTGAGAGCTGATACTTCAGCCACTCCCCAGCCATCTGGAAGCTAGTCTTGGGATCCAAACGACATGCTAACCTTATTACCTCTCCTTGTTGGGCCCGAGAGGCTGCCAAGAGAAAGACATGAAGCTAAGATCAGCGTATCGTAGATACTTAGGTAATGTTTATTCATTTATCCACCCCAAGAGAAAGATAATCAAAAAGATTCTGTTTTGAAGAAAGAATCTAACAAATGTTCACTAAAGCTTTGTTAACAAATCTAGAAATTTTCCAAAATAAATTCTAAGAAGCTGTCACACCAGCTAAATCCTCTAAGCAGCAAACCAAACAGAAACTCTCCTTTTTGTTGGAATTAAAAGATCAGGTTGGTACAGACGTAAAACGGTATGGCTGCTGAAGAAAATGGTCTGGCAATTCCTCAAAACATTAAACATGGAATTACCATATGATCTAATAATTCCCTTCCTAGGCATATACCCCAGAAAAACAAAAATAAACATTAACGTAAAACCTTGTACACAAATGTTACACCTTGATTCTTAAAGCCAAGAAGTGACAATAACTCAAGTATCTATCAACCTATCAATGGATGAATAAAATGTGGTATATTCATACAATGAAATATTATTGGCAATGAAAGAAATGATAAACATTACATGATAAAAGTACTGATAAACATTACAACATCAATTAATTGTTAAAATAATACACTAAGAGAAACACAGCAGTTATCAAGACAACACACGGTATGACTCCATTTCCATCAGATGTTCAGAACAGGTTAAATAAAAGTAAATGAGTGGTTTTCCAGAGGGACACGAGGGTTGGGAGATGACTGCTAATGGTTACAGGGTTTCATGAGATCAAAAAACATCTTAATGTGGACTGTGGTTGTAAAACTCTGAAAATACACAAAAAACCCTCCACTGCATTGTATACTATCAATGGGTGAACTGTATGATGAATGAATTATCTCAGAAAAGTTGTTACTGAAAAAAGGTGGGGGGAGAGGGTGTGGAACCAAGCTACAGAAAACCTAGAACAAGAATTAGGAATAGTGAGTTTTTCTTCTCTTTTTTTTTTTTAGGAAAAAAAAAAAAAAGACCTACAAAGTCACATGGTATTTAATCCTCTTTTAAAAATCCAAGTGCCTTACATATGGTCAGCATCTCTAAACATCCATGTCCAAAGGCAGTGTGCACGCGCATGTTTTAAGAGAGAGCACCAAGCCTGGCGTGAGTGCAGTCCCAGCGCCCTCTGCAATGCGGAGCTGGAGGTTAAACAGACTGCCGTCCACACCTGGGGAGGGGGCACTTCCCAGGTGGCTAAGTGGTAAAGAATCCACTGCCAAGCAGGAGACAAGGGTTCGATCCCTGGGTTGGGAGAAGGAAATGTCAACCCACTCCAGCATTCTTGCCTGGGAAATCCCATGGACAGAGAAGCCTGGCGGGCTACAGTCCATGGGGTCGCAAGAGTCAGACACACGACCTGGTGACTAAACAACAATGACAACAACATCCAGACTTGGGGCTCTATAATACAGAACCCCAGCTCATGCACCATGACTCAACGCTAGATGCCATGCTGAGACTGCTGGGAGAAATTTCAGGCCAGTTCACTCACAGTTGAAGAAAGCATTGAAGTCCTCATCGCTATCAAAATCAAATCGAGAGTATTCACAGCTAGGGCTGTCAGTTTTAGAAGGAAAGCCCATCTGGAAAGAGAAAGATAATTGGGGGAGGGAATGAAAATGGACCCACTGAAAGAGGTTTCAATTTCAGGAGCTCAGAGACCTTTTATTTAAGAAGAACTAAGAATTTACAAGAGTTAAGGGTTTTATGATAAATAACTACTTCTGGTCTAATCCACAATTTGCTCCCAGTTGGAATAGTCCTGGGAGTTACAGAAAGAGAACATTTTTATTTGATACTCTCTTTCAAGTTTCTCATGGAAAATTAAATTCTGAAATCAGTTTAAGGTCTTTGAGTATAAAGATAAAATAAAGTCTCAAAATAAAGTGCTAATATAGCAAACAATAAGTAGAATTGAAACTACTTGTCCTCTTAAATGTTGAACCCTGGGAATAAGCATGGAACTTTGTGTGTTTCATTCAAAAAGTACCAAAGACCACGATGGCAGAGATCTAGAACACAGTGTGCTACCTGAATCCCTGGAGGAAATAAGAGAATCCTTGAATGGGTCCCATTCTCTGAGTTTATAAATCAAAAATAAGTATCGGTCAGTTGCCAAGAGCCTTGAGGAGACCTCCGAGTGTTCATAAGCAACTCTCGACTGAGGCAGTGAGCAATCTGCTTCCACTCTTTCTTCTCATTCACGTTCCTGACTCTCATTTGGCCTTCAGAAAGTCAGATATTCACTTCCTTTGGGCATCCCCCTGACTCTACCCTCCATTCTGCTTTTAGCTCCTGAAAAGCAATGATCACATTTTATGGTCGTAGTCACTGCTCTCATCCTATCACTCCTTTCTCCCAGCACTTGGCTCAACACTTGGCGCATAAGTGCTTGCAAATACGAAAGAGCAGACATAGTAATGAGTAGACATAGTAACAAGTTTTCTTTTAAGGAATAAAAGACTAATAGGCCTGAGGAAAGGATCTCAGTGACCAACACAGGCTGTCAATGGTGCCATCTAAGTCTTAAGATGTGTATTCACCTACATTCCACTTTAGGGTCCCACTGCATACCTTGACCAAGTTAGTCATAGAAGCACGCAGGTATTTTGGTATTATTGCTAATAGTAAAGGGTCTCGGGACAGGATCTCATGTCGAAAGAGGGCTCCCCAGGTCATCTGAGTTGAAGAGCGCAAAAACTAAAGGAAAAAAAGAAAAACACTCGGTTTAAGGATTTAAGTTTTACATAACCAAGTTAAAAAAAAAAACCAAGTTTTACATAACTAAGTTTTGCTTAGCTCAGCAATTATCCACTATATTTTTCCATGGAAATAAAACTCTGTAATACTTTGACTGAAACTGCCCATACTGGAGTACATCAGCAATGACTGGTCACTACAGACCATATGGTAAAAGACAGACAGACTGTGGATCACGTGCAATACCCAGAGAATGAGCTGAACTCCACCACTTTCTCTTTAATGCAAGAAAGCATACAGACACCTAAGGATGATACTACAAGGAAAATCTTGGATTGGATGAAATTAGTTTTATAATAACACAATTAATCAGACTTTTTTTTTGTTTGCTTCTGAAAACAAGTTTTATTTAAATAAGGGTATGTTTAGTAGCAAATTACCTGAGAAAACACTTCACATCTGATTGAGCATTATCAGAATGGTATTACCTGAGGGGATAATTGCTAATCTAGACTGTAAAAGCTAACTTGGGAAGAAGAAGGAGCAATTCTCTGAATGAAATCCCACTAGAGTAATTCCCCAGGATCTTAAGAGTCACACTTTATATGTGAGCTAATTATTTCAGGTCATAGCACTTGATTTTAATTTACTAACTAAAATTTTTATTAGTTATCGCCATAAAGTTTACCTGACTTGGATGAGTTGTGAAAGCAAGAAAAGATTCCAGGTATTTTCCAAAGTTTGCTGGTATTTCTACATCAGAATCCACACCCTGTAGGATAAAAAGGAGGCTATATTAATAATGTTGATGGGGAGGTCAGGGTGGAGAGTGGAGTAAGACAACTTATATCCTCAAAACTTTCAGTTTTGAAAGGACTTTATTATACTTCCTTGTGGCCTAAGGAAGACATCATTTCAAGGGCAAAAACCCAGAAAAGGCACTTAACCTCAATCACCATTAAAATCTATTCTGTGATCAAACAGTAAAACAAAAGAGCATTCACGGACTTCCTGGTGGTTGAGTGGTTAAGAATCCACCTGCCAGTGCAGTGGACAGAGGTTTGATCTCTGGTCCAAGAAGATTCTACATGCCTTGGGGCAACTAAACCCGGGCACCACAACTACTGAGCCCACTCGCCTAGAGCCTGTGCTCTGCAACAAGAGAAACCTCCGCAACGAAGAGGAGCCCTGCTCACCACAACTAGAGCAAACCCTTGCACAGCAATGAAGACCCAGCACAGCCTCAAGTAAATGAACAAAAATTTTTTTTTAAAAAAAGAATATTCATTTCAGAAATCACTATTTCTTCAGACCTGGTCTAGTCACATTTCTGTGACTCAGCCTATTAAATAATCCTTCAATGGTACACATCTTATGCCTGAAGTTCTAACCCCTCAAGCCATTCAAGCCACCAAAAAAGGGCACTGATATCAAGTACAAAAGTCTGTACCAACATTCGATCTTTTAACGTGTAAGAGAGTTATTTTCAGGTCAATCAGACTAAAGCGTTTTTTAAAAAAATGATTCAATAATATATCCTTTAATTTGGGAAAAGGGTTCTTTATTCGAAACCATGTTTCATGACCTAATAGGACTTTAAAGACACCAGGTAGACTGAAGTTTTACAAGTCACCAAAATGAAGAGAAGCAACACTGATTTTATGGAATAACAGATGTGAACACTTACTATAGATATTAATAATAACTGACATTAAATAAATCTATATCATTCAAATTCAATTAAGATAATTTAATCCACAGAATTATAAGAAATAATCTGTAGGGCAATGTTCCCTCAGGCTAAAGTCAGGGGCACGCGTTACCCCTTACACAAATACAACTTTCTAAATCCTCTCCTCAGATGGCCCTGAAACTCTCCAGAAAGTGCTCACCAACAATGCACACAGCTGATTGCCCAGGGCACGCAACACCTGACAAAGTCTCTTCAGGAAGACATAGTGTTTTTCGACTAAGCCTCCTCCGTCAGCAGTCCTGTGAGATGAGAAAACAATGAGATTAGCAGCACATCAAGAGCACCAAAGATATTCCCCTGGAATGGACTGTATGTGGTCTGTGCTCCAATATTCAAATTTCAGGTGATTGCTACTGTTGAAAAGAAAAAAAAAAAAAAAAAATCAACCCCCAAACCTCCAACCAAACACTGAAAGACTGATGAAGAAGAGGGTTCAATGCAATCTCATCCTTTAAGAGGCACCCTAATTTGGGGTATTATATAGTACTGGGGTATTTTGGAATAGTAAACTCTAAGCATGACTCCACACAACAACACATATAAGAAACTGCACGAAAAGACAGTGATACCTAGGAAGGACTTGGATCCCTAGGGAAGCATGTAGTAATTCCTTAAACCACTGACAAAATCAAAAGGACTATAATCAAGAGAATGAGGGACCTCCCTGGTGTACAGTAGATGGGAATCCACCTGCCAGTGTGGGGGATAAAGGTTCAATCCCTGGTCTGGGAAGATCCCATATGCTACAAAGCAACAAGAGAAACCACTGCAATGAGAAGCCTGTGCCATGAAATGAAGAGTAGCCCCTGCTTGCCACACTAGAGAAAGCCCACACACAGCAATGAAGGTCCAAGTACAGCCAAGAATAGATAAATAATTATTAAACAGAGAGAATGAAAAGATAAGTGATAGGCTGGGAGAAAATATTTACAAAAGACACATTTTTTGAGAAAGATTATTATACAGTATACACAAGAACTCTTAAAACCCAATAAGAAAAAAAATTTGATTAAAAAATGGGCCAACAGATACCTGATCAAAGAAGATATTCAGATGGGAAATAAACACATGAAAAGAAGCTTCCCATCAAATTGCTATCAGGGAATTGCAAATACAAAAACGAGATAGCACTACACACTTATCAGAATGGCCAAAATTTGTAACTCTGAGAACACCAAATGCTGGGGAGGATAAAGAGCAACAGGAACTCTCATTCATTGCTGGTAGGAATGCAAAATAGTTCAACCACACTGGAAGACAGCTTGACAGTTTCTTATAAAACTAAACATACTCTTACCATATGACTCAGTAATCACACTCCTTGGTAACTTACCCAAAGGAGCTGAAAACATCGCTATACAAAAATCTACATATAGATATTCAGTTCAGTTCAGTCGCTCAGTCGTGTCCGACTCTCCCTGACGCCATGAATCACAGCACGCCAGGCCTCCCTGTCCATCACCAACTCCCGGAGTTGACTCAAACTCATGTCCACAGAGTCGGTGATGCCATCCAGCCATCTCATTCTCTGTCGTCCCCTTACAGAAGCCTTATTCATAATTACAAAAACTTGGAAGCAACCAAGATGCTCTTTAGTAGGTGAACAGATAATATTATTCAGTGGTAAAAAGGAATGAGCTGACAAGTCATCAAACACATGGAGGAACTCTAAATGCATGATCCTGATTGAAAAAAAAACTTGCAAAGGCAACAAACAAGACTTTTGACAGTCCCTTGGACTGTAAGGGGATCAAATCAGTCAATCCTAAAGGAAATCAACCCTGAATATTCACTGGACGGCCTGATGCTGAAGCTGAAACTCCAACACTTTGGCCACCTGATGCAAAGAGCCGACTCATTAGAAAAGACCCTGATGCTGGGAAAGACTGAAGGCAGGAGGAAAAGGGGACGACAGAGGGTGAGGTGGTTGGAAGGCATCACCGACTCGATGGATATGAGTTTGAGCAAGATGTAGGAGTTGGTGAAGGACAGGGAAGCTTGGTGTGCTGCAATGCATGGGGTCGCAAAGAGTTGGACATGACTCAGCGACTGAACAACAATAATACAACATCCTAGAAAAGGCAAAATTATGGAGAAAGTAAAAAGATCAGTGGTTGCCAGGGATCTGTGTGGGAGAGGAAAGAACAGGTAGAGCATAGCAGATTTTAAGGGCAGTGAAAAAACTCTGTAGGATACTATAAGGATAACGCTGAAACCCACAGCATGTACTCATAAAAGGTAGAACATAATGTGTGTAACATAATGTCTAACACATTGTATGTCATTGTAAGTTCCTCATCCGTTGTAACATCCATCAGATTGTAGAAAAAATGAGAGAGTTCCAGAAAATCATCTATTCCTGCTTTATTGACTACGCCAGAGTCTTTGACTGTGTGGATCACAATAAACTGTGGAAAATTCTGAAAGAGATGGGAATACCAGACCACCTTACCTGCCTCCTGAGAAACCTGTATGTAGGTCAAGAAGCAACAATTAGAACCGGACATGGAACAAACAGACTGGTTCCAAATTGGGAAAGGAGTACGTCAATGCTGTATAATGTCACCTTGCTTATTTACTCATATGCAGAGTACATCAAGTGAAATGTTGGGCTGGATGAAGCACAAGCTGGAGTCAAGACTGACGGGAAAAATATCAATAACCTCAGAAATGCAAATGACACCACACTTACGGCAGAAAGCAAAGAGGAACTAAAGAGCCTCTTGATGAAGGTGAAAGAGAAGACTGAAAAAGTTGGTTTAAAATTCAACATTCAAAAAAAGAAGATCATGGCATCCAGTCCCATCACTTCATGGTAAATAGATGGGGAAACAATGGAAATAGTGAGAGAGTTTATTTTGGGAGGCTCCAAAATCACTGCAGATGGTGACTGCAGCCATGAAATTAAAAGACACTTGCTTCTTGGAAGAAAAGCTTTGACAAACCTAGACAGCATATTAAAAAGCAGGACATTACTTGGTCGACAAAGGTCCATCTAGTACAAGCTATAGTTTTCCAGTAGTCATATATAAGCTGAGCACCGAAGAATTGATGCTTTTGAACTGTGGTGTTGGAGAAGACTCTTGAGAGTCCCTTGGACTGCAAGGATATCCAACCAGTCAATCCTAAAGGAAATCAGTCCTGAATATTCATTAGAAGGACTGATGCTGAAGCTGAAACTCCAATACTCTGGCCACCTGATGCGAAGAAATGACTCATCTGAAAAGACCCTGATGCTAAGAAAGACTGAGGGCAGGAGGAGAAAGGGAAGATAGAGGATGAGATGGTTGGATGGCATCACTGACTCAATGGATGTGAGTTTGAGCAAGCTCCAGGAGTTGGTGATGGACAGGGAAGCTTGGTGTGCTGCAGTCCGTGGGGTCGCAAAGAGTTGGACACGACTGAAAGACTGAACTGAACTGAACTGAAGTTCATCAACTCTAACAAATGTGTCGCTGCTGTGGGGGGAGGTCTATAATGGAGAGGCTGTGCATGTGTCGGGGCAGGGAGTATATGGGAAATCTCTGTACCTTCCCCTGAATTTTTCGGTGAACCTTAAACTGCTCAAAAAACAGAAAACATTTTTTTAAAAGACTGTATTAAAAACATTAACTTGGTGTCTCATTTCTCCAAGTCATTTAGTTCAGATGAATAATCACTTAGGTGCTATTTTAGAGTGCAAATATCTCTTTAAATTAAAAAGAGAATTTTTATTTAGTGGCAAAACCTGACCTAAAATGACGTAGCACAATTCCCACTAACAAGAATTAATCAGGACTGGTGTGGACAGCAGCCATGGAGGCAGTACACTGTAATGCAAACAGCACGGGCCTCGGGATAAGAAAGACCTAGGGAGGAGCTAGTTACGCTGAAAGGCAGCGTGGCACTGTGGTTTCTGGTGCTGGCTCTGCCGTCTGACCGCCTGGTTAGAATCTCAGCTTTACTAACCAGTACCAGTGGCACTAATGGAGATGGGATACCTCAGTGGGAATGTCATAATCTTTAGAGAACTAAGAAATGGGACTCTGAAATAGTAACTAAAGTGGCTACCCAAAAGACACATTATCCATTTAATTAACAAGCCTCCTTAAAAACAGACCTGTAGTATCCATAGGAAAGAAAGCCATCATAAAATCTGTGTTAGAACGGACAGTGAGAGAGTTCAAGTAATATATATGTGTCTCACATCTTTTCATTTGTCTTTGGCACCAAAAGTGAAGAGTATGGAAGAAAAGTGGGTGTTGTGACAGTTTCAACTACTTATAACACACAGTTCTATCTGACTCCTGGGTAAGAAACACATATCAGGAAATGCTTTAATATTTTCCAGAGCAATTAGAAGAAAATAAGCACAAGCCATTATTTCAGGACCTAGAATGTGTTTACAGGTTGGCGGAATATGAGTGGGTGCTAAATCAACAGCCACAACTTATTTCCAGCAGAAGCTCTTCAAAAAGGTCAAACAGTCCCTTTAAGAGTGCCTGAGTTTTCTTCTAAAAACATAGGGAATTTCTGGTGGTCCCGTGATTAAGAATCTGCCTTCCAAAGCAGGGGACATAGGTTCCATTCCTGGTCGGGGAACTAAGATCCCACAGGCAACTAAGACTGCGTACCTTGAGCAGACAGCCCACATACACTGCAGCCAGAGAAGCCTGCATGCTGCAATGAAGACGCAGCATAGCCAACACACACACACAGAGAAAGACACAGACACACCCACAGCAAAATAAACCGTAAGAACTTCACACTGTCCTTAGAACAAAGCTCAAACTTAAAAACCAAAAAAAGTTGACTGATTGCCAACAGTCAGATAGGAACTTTGGATATATCCAAATAAGATACAAAAATGACAAAGAAATCAGAAATCACATAGAAAAGTAGACACTCACTGTGCAGCGGAGAGTATATAATGCATGGCAACATCTCCAAATAAGACCATCAAGGGCTTCCGGTCTTCCAACTTGCCCTAGACCCAATTTTAGGGAAACACAGGTAATACAAACTATGTTACTAAAGACTTCTAAGTACTAACAACTTCTATGCCTATATAATCAAATATACTGACTTGCTAATTTTCACATAGCCCTGGGGCAAACTGAACACTGGAAAAAGGTCAACTCTTTAAATTGAAATCTGGGTAAGACATTATTTTGAAATGTGTTGGTACTCCAATTAAATAAATGAATAAAAATTAAATATGCTGGGTAATAATGATGGTATGAAAGCAAATTACATCTAAATATAACATTCTTCATGGAGAAAAGTCATGCTCTCCTTTGTTAGCCAAATCACCTATAAAGTCAGTTCAGTCACCTTCTACTATTCTTTGACATAACACTATGTGAGTTTTAACATGACATTTATACAGTTTTTTAAACGTGAAGCACCAAAACCCACAAATGTTTCAAGACCCACACAGCCCTACTCATCTCTGTATATCCTGCCAGTGGATTCCTAGAATACCGGCAAACTATTGTCCAAAAGGTTGGAGTCAAGTAAAACAAACAAAACAAAACACCTAAACCTTTAAATGTCTTTCACCACAACATGGAAAGGAACACACATATGCATCCCTCAGAGGCTGAGGATCAAAGTCAGCCTGAAGTGGTGACTTACTTTCCTGCTGACCGCGATGAGAAGACACTCAGCTGCTCCCAGCTGAAGTTCCTGTTCGTTCAGGAGCAGGCACAGCACCTCCAGGAGTTTGCAGTTCTCAGCAGTAATGTGACTCATGGGCACCCAGTCAATGTAGCCTGCCAGAGTGTTCAGTGCTGCGACTCCTACTCGACAGTTTGCTTGGGCCTGCATGAAAAGAAGTAACTTTTAACCGTTAAGTCCTCACTAACAGGTAAGAAAGCTGTGGTTATACCCGACCTCCTTCTGTTTTCTAATTCTAACAAGAAAACAATGGGAAAAAAAGGGCTCATGCAACAATTATTGATAGGCAACTCAAAGGTTTTCTCTGATACACAATCATTTCTCAAACAATGGCGCCTCAATGTCCGCCAATAAGACCACAATGGCATGTGTGGTCATTTTACGTCCTTCAAGAAATCTCAGATATTATCATTTTAACTCCCTTTCACCATAGCTCAGTGATCAAATAAACCAAGGCTGAGGGAATTCCCTGGCGGTCCAGTGGTTCAGACTCTTTGGGTTCAATGCTGAGGGCATAGGCTTGATCCCTGGTAGGGAAACTGAAGCTCCTACAAGCCGCACAGCATGGCCAAAAACAAACAAAACACAACAAGGCTGAGGTTGCCCTCCACCAGGTGTATGCAGCCCCGTACCCAAAAGTCTCAAAAAAAGCCTCCTTCTAGCTCCAGAGAGCTCTTACCTTTGACTCCTGAGAATTATCTGTCTTCTGAAAGAAAAGAAGTATAAGGATCTAATGTTTTTAATGAACAAAAGGCTGTGTAATAACTTTCCATCCCCATAATCTAGGCCCTCAAACAACGATTTTCAAATGGACTCAACTTTTAATTTTGGAATAGAAGACAACTTTACTAAGAACACATAACTGATATTCTCCAGAAGAGGACAGGTTATTTTAGTTTTAGTAATATGAGAAAAGGATAATATTTAAAGAGCTTACATAAATTTATTAGAACATTAAGATCCAAAAGACAGTTTCAAAGAGCAGTTTACAAAGAAATACAACTAACAAATGAACAATGGAAGCAGGCTCAACACTGCTATTGATGAAAAGAAACAGTAAAAATTTAAGTATTGGCAATTTTTCCATATTACAATAGAGACAAATTATAACTGGCAAAGGTATACTAAAACGATGTAATGTTAGTGGAAAAAAGCAAGAAGCAAAATTAAAATGAGTACAATTTATGACCATGTATATATGGACATAACTGTAGGAAAACCACATACACAAAGAATATTAAATGCTAAATAGACCAAAATAATGTCTGTTCAGTAAACTAAACAATTTATAATTTTATAAGCAGGAGCAGCAACTCCTGAAGTACTTGAAAACTTACCACCATTAGCATCATAAAAGATTTGTTTTATAATTCTTTTTTTCAACTTTCAAAAGGTATTTTTTCTAACAAAGAGCAAGTATTAAGCCTTCACCAGCAGTGATCAAGGAGGGGTGTTAATGGGACAGAGATGAGTAGAACCCTTTCACCAGTATCTACTGATGCTGCCCAAGAAGGAAAAGGGATCCAGGTAACAACAGCCCAGTCCCGCCCTGACCCCCTACTCCAACAAGCCCACATTCCCATTCGGATCCTAATCTTCTGCCCCTTCTGCCCCTGGGACGAGTGCAGGAGCCAGGGGATAGACAGGGAGAGTAAGCCTACACATCCCATTCTTGTTTGCCATTCAGCCTACTGCCCAGGGAAGGGGAAAGGATGGAAGCAGAGAAGGAACTACGAGCAAACTAAGAAGTTGCAGGTACAAGAAATGTCCCTTGGTATCCTCTGGTCCTGGGAGCCTGGTTTAACAGATGGAGAAAACAGAAACTGAGGCTAAAGAAAAACATCAGTGGATGTTTTTCTAACTTGTGTCACCCTGCTCTAGCATATTGGCTAGATGTCTAGGGCATCAAAGCATTCATAATTTGTTCATTTCTCTTAGGGATTAAGTCTCCTAGGAGAAAATAAAAAGAATACCTCTTTTCACCCTCAATACACATAGGTTTTTTCAATTAAAATACTTTGATATTCTTTTGAAAAATCCTGGGGAGGTGTTTTGGGGGAAGAGTCCATTCTAGTAAAAAGGATGGGGCGTGAATTCCCCACAATTAATAATCAGGGGATCTTCAATAATTACTCTCTGAAAATTGGTTTCTTCATCCATAATATGGAGACAATAGTTTTTCACTCAGGGTTGTTTTGAGGATTAAATAATATGTAAAGCATGAAAAAGTATACAGCATAATATTAGATACTCATTGTGTCTCCCTACCCTGACAGCTAAAAAAACTTTGTCTTATCATTTGTGTTAGTATTCTAGAGCTCTGAAAATAAACTTAAGGAAGCTGCTGAGGGCAGAAAAAATAATGAATCTCAATGAATGCTATTTTTGTGAAATAAACATGTATGAGGAGTCTAGACTAGTTCTGAAACCTCAATCCTAGTGACATTTTGGGTCAGATAATTCTTTATTGTGGAAAACTGTTCTGGGCACTACAGGATGTTCAACAGCATGCCTGACCTCTACCCACTAGATGTCAGCAGCAGCCCCTAGGTGTGACAACCTAGATGGCAAAATTGCCCTCCCACTGAGAACCACTGCACTAAATTTTAAAAAATTTAGCTTCATTTTTACACTATCTCAGGAATTTTCTTACTAAAAAGGGAATTATTTTTTCTAGTATGTTCAGAACTCACTGAATTGAACCTCCTAGAAAATTAATTCCAGTTCTTCCTGTCATCTTTCTGTTTTACTTATAAAATAGCCTTTTCTTTTCCTGACCTGAACACCCTAGTTCCTTGCTGCAGGATTAACACACACAAACCCACTCACATCAGAAAACAGAACTTGACGAAGGTGGAGGGTGTAATCAGTATCCCTTACCACTTGTTGGTACTTGTTTACATTTTCTTGAAGTGTGTTAAGGAGAAAACTGAAGATTCTTTCCATGTTCTGGGTTAACGTTTGCTGGATATCCCTTCGTCTTTGAGGGGGTAGTGTCTGAAAGGTCACTACATCCTCTGCCAGCCGCAAAAGAATGAACATCACCAATTCAGTCTGTGTTTCCTATACCAATAGAAAGAAGGTAGTTAAATATGCTTTTTTTAAAAAAATTGGGGTATGTATAGTTGATTTATAATATTGTGAAAATATGTTTTGCATTATAAATATGACCAAAGGCTCTTTTCTGCTGACAAACAAACCAGAAAAACTCGGAAAAGCAAACAAAAACAAAACCCTGAATTGATACAGCTGTACTGCATACCCCTTGTTTGGAAAGAGTGTCCAATTCTACTAGCATGTCAGGCCAGTGCTGTGGCCACTCCCGCTTGATCATTTCTACTACAATTCGAGACAGAACATCTTTAATATGGTTCTCCTCTTCCAAAATGTTCAGTGTTCCCTGCAAAAGAATGAGTGACATCAAGAGGTTTGCAAGACTGAATTCAAAGGAAAAAACTGGGCTGTAGAGTATAGAAAACTTAGGAGCAGGCCTACTTTCAAACTAAACAAACCAACCTGTTCTCCATGTCTGAGTCACCTGTCCTGCATTCTCACTAATCATTCTTTCCTCTTAAAGCTTAACAGAGGGTTGCATCAGCTAATAAAATGGCTGTCACATGGAGCAAGGAAGACATCACTGTTCTTTACAAACTGAAGAGACTTTCATATTGTTTCATTTTGTATGAGGGCCAGAGTAGAAGAGTATGGAAATAAGGAATACATTGAAAGGCTGATAAAGTGAGAGATTCAGGAGCAACTGAATATTTTCCTAACAGTTCTAGCTTTAGAAGACACAGGAAGATCATTATTGGGACTCTCTTCTCAAGTCTGGTATCAAGTTTAATGGATTAAGATTTCTATCATACCTCCCCAGAACTAACAAAATACAAATCCTAGCTAGGTAAGTTAATAATTTTGAAGGGAATTTTTTTTTCTATCAAAGACACTAGACTTTGGGGATGAAACCCCTTTTTATGTCCTTTGTAAAAAAGAACATAAAGGCTGTGGATTCTAAATGTGTTTATAAAGTTATAGTAGAACTCCCAAAACAAACTCATTTAGTCTTTTTTTTTAATTGCTAGTAACATAAAATAATTCAGTTTAAAATAAAAGGAAACAAACAGCAAAGTGCAATCTAATCTAGAACTGATTACTCTAAGACGCTTATTCACTTGTTAAAAATGTTTACTATCTCAAAAAAAAAAAAATGTTTACTATCTCTACCCTGTCTTCATAATTAAAAAAAAAAAGTCAACACATAAATGATTAATTAAACCAAGTAAATGGGATGAACTGTGATTTCCAGTGATGGTGGTACTTTTTAACTTGAAGGTAATATTTAACATTATATAAAGTTGTTTGACTGATGTAGAACCAGTGAATTTTTACACAAGTGCTACACTGGAAAAGTCACACTCTGTCTAAACTACCTAGTAAATTCAAGTCTTCCAATCAACCATTCCTTACATTTGCGATCAGCTCCATGACACTGTTCTTCAGATAGACCTTCTCCAATCGAGACATGTTGTTCCAACGAAACCTGGCCACCAAAATGCATAAAGTCAACAGAACAACATCAGAAGCCTTCTTTTCAGAAGAGATTAGCTTTGATTCCTGTGTTAAAATTACGCTGGTGATTTTACTCAGAAATTATACTCTGGATTTTGTATCCTTCAAAAAATGCACAGAAACAGTCTACATTTAATCAAAATACTAAAAGCAAAGTTTAATATAGACAGTGACCCATTAATTAGAATCCAGGTAGGATTTGTGCACAGATGAGCTTTCCCTCTTGATTTTATTGACAGACCATAAGCAAATACATATCTGGGACAACTACAACAATGTATGTAGTTGGTTTTCAGAAACTACAATCTGATAGTACTAACTTCCTTTCTATACTTGCTTTGTTCAGTCACTAAGTTGTGTCTGACCTTTGCGACTCCATGGACTGCAGCACACCAGGTTTCCCTGTACTTCATCTCCTGGAGTTTGCTCAAATTCATGTCCATGGAGTCAGTGATGCTATCTAACCATCTTAGGCTTAGAAGGTAATAACAGCACAATTCCAGACAAACTGTGACTAAATCTTAAAAGCTGATGGATTCTTCAGATAGGCAGTAGGGGAAGGAGACTCACGTTAGAATGGGTTTTCAGTTATTCTCATATAATCCTGGTTAGAATCCTGCCATGCACGCTCAAAACTTAAGGAAAAAGAAATTAAAGGCAGTATCTTTCTAGTGTCTAATCAGGTATTTATTTACCTGTACACTGCATTATTCTAAAAAGACTCAGGTTGGTGGGCATATATTAGGAGCTCAATAAATGCTAGCTAAGTGATGTGAGCTAATATTTGCAGAGTGCTTAGTATGTACCATGCACTTTACACAGATGAAGAAACTAGGAAAGGTTAAGTTCTGAATGAGAGCTCCCACGAGGCTGTGATGACCTCTACCAAGCATTCCTTTCTCCATGGGGACTGCTTTTTTCTACTCACCTAAAGACTATCTCTAAGAGTTATATAAGAAATACAGATTTGCTCTTTCACATACTTGACAACATGTTCCAGGATCTGAAGGCCAAAATGTCTGACGATGGCAATTTGTGTTTTCTCAGCCAACCGCAAACCACAGGGGACACAGACAGGGCACTTTTCTTTAAATTCCTCACAAAACTGAAAAAAAGAATATTTGGTGTTTCCCTTAGGAGCCACAAGAAAGTGGGACTAGAAAAAACAAAACTCCAACCTGAGCTATTAAGTGGCAAAATGTAAATAAACATTATATAAAGGATTATTTTCACTTTGATAGTTCCAGATTTCCCATGCAATGGCCAATTAGTGTTGGAAAAAATAAATAACGTGACCTATATGAGTGAAAAACTGTTAGAGATAAACCCCTGAAGCACACAGGGCTGAAATGACAGTTACCAGGATTAAAAACCTTTGGTTGGGGGAGGAATAAAGCAAATGTGGAAAAGTCTTTACAACTGCTGAGTTTAGGTGATAGGTATACACAAGGTCATTACAGCATTCTACTTATTCTATTTCACAGTAAAAGAACAGAACCCGAATATTTCTGATTCCAAATCCTATGGCATACATCTATGCATTGTAAAACTTCCTCCAAGTGATGATCTCTCTACTTCATGAAGTTACATCTCTTAAAACACACACAGTACTGTTCCAGTGGTCATTTCTCATTGCCCACATACATTGTTTGATGAGGGAATAAATTCAAATCGTATTAGCATCCCCATTTGTTCTGTATTAGCTTTCCCAACTTACACAAGAATCAGTCTCAGTAGTAGAGAATCTGGCCGTCAAGAAAACTACTTTCAGGAAACCAAAAAGCCCTTGCTAAAATGCAAAATAAGTGGTAGAAGTTCACCTTTGCGCAAAATAGTCTAAGAATATCACACAGTAAAAAACATGGGGGTGGGGGGATGAGAATTAAGCCAGAAATATCCAAGACACAGAAGAGGGTTAGGGAGAAGTGTAGGGATGTAAGTAAAAGGGCACTAGAGAGGCTAGGGCGAGTCAGGAGAGTGTGTCAGCAGGAAAACGTTTAGTGAGGGAGACTATAAAGAATGTGGCCGATATTGGGGACGGGTTGGACACGTGCTCCACGGGAAGGAGATGGGATGCAGGAATGTAGGGGTTAGGGGAATAAAGTGGGTTCAGCCAGCTGTGGAGGGGATCGTGGTGCGGAGAAGAGTAAACAGAAGCGGGGAGAGGGGGAGGAGAGGGCAGTGGAGAGTGTCGGTGAGAAGAGACGGCTACAGTGAGGCAGGGACCAGAACGTCCCGGGAAAAGGGTAGGCGCGGCGAGCAAAGAAGGCGGGGAGTGGGACGACGCGCGGAGAGCTGCAAGGGGGAGGGCCCCCCGGGGTTGGGACCGAGGTCCAGGGCCGCGTGGGCGGGAGACGGCCAGCGTCGTGAGCTGCGCCGGGACGGCTGAGGCTGGGGGAGGGTCTCGGGGCAGGCCCGGGTCGCCAGAACTCAGATACCTTGAGGGCTTCTAGCCGGTAACGCTGGGTGGAGCTGGGGTCCATCATGATCGTCACCGCTTTCACCAGCTGCTCGCACAGCGCGTTCACTCGATCCATCGCCATGAGTAGTGCCACGCACCACGAGCGCGCAGCACCGCAGTCCTGGGAGCACGAGGCGCGGACGGCTCCGCTGGCGGGACCACACGCTGGTACCGGGCCGCGGCGGGCCGAGGCGGGGCGGTGAGGAGCAGGAGGAGGAGCGTGAGCCGCCGAAGATCCAGCCGGGAGAGAGCCGGCGCTGCGCACGCGCCCGACGTGCCAGTGCGCATGCGCCCGCGGAAGTGGCGGCTCCCCTGTGACGGTTGCTCCTTGGTGGGCGGAGCGAGAGACTTTGGGGCCGCTGTACGCAGGCGCGTCAACGGTCCCCGGCGGCGCGCGCGCTGAGTGACTGTCAGGAAGGCGGTGTGCCGGTCGCGCTGGGCAAGGCTGGACCCGCCCGACGGTGCTGGCAGCTGCCTAGGCCAGGGCCGTCTGCCACCGTCGGTTCTTTTCTCCGTCGTTCCGGGGAGCAAATCTGTCTCGAAACCGACTGATCCGTTCCCAGAAAGGGGACAAGTAATTCAAGACCGCTTTAACGTCCTCCCAGCGGACACCTAGCCCAGTCTCGGCGGCCTCCGCCGGTGGCTGTTTTGCCAAGTGTCGTCACATTGGTAAGAGAATTTAGTATCGTTCGGTATCTCTGTTTTTAGACTTTTCATTTTGCCTTGGCTATTGGTTCTATAATATAGCAGTGATTGAGGACAACACTGGACCGACATTACAATGAAGTAGAAAGCATTGCTTACAGAAAAGGCCCTCTTTTGCCTTTTAAGAGAATTTTTCTTGTGGGGAAAAATGGTAGCTCTTAAACTTCCCTCTTCACTTGTACTTGTTTTCCTTGCCTGTGTTATCACCTGATAGGCACTAAATGTGTTTTGTACAGATCTTGGTAAATCGAGATCGTTAAAGATGAGGAATTGCAAATACCGAAGGTTTGTACAGTTTTGGTCATTTGAGGTGTAGCCTAATCCTTATTCCCAAAGGGAAGTTTTAACATAGAGCGTGTTTCACTTTTTATCTTTAAAAAGCTGTTGCTTTCTCCAGCAAAATACGTAAACTGAAACAGGTAAAATCTAAATATGTTTTTGGTGTTTGAATATTTAGGAAATGTTTGCTGTACTTAAATCACTGCTCCCTGTTCCTACTCCACTTCTAGTATTTGTATCTAATATGGTACTTAGGTGTGTGTGTGTGACAATGCATTTACTATTTTTAATCCGATGTAAGTCTGTGTTTGTGTATGTTTGTGTGTGAGAGAGGCATTGCATTTACTGTTTTTAATCCGATGTAAGTCTGTGTGTGTGTGGGTGTGTGAGACAATGCATTTACTATTTTTAGTGTTAGTCGCTCATTCTTGCCCAACTCTTTGTGACCCCATGGACTGCAGCCCACCAGGCTCCTCTGTCCATGGGATTTTTCCGGGCAAGAATGCTGGAGTGGGTTGCCATTTCCTTCTCCAGGGGATCTTCCCAATCCAGGGATTGAACCCAGGTCTCCTGCACTGCAGGCAGATTTGTAAATCTGTGTGTGTATGAGACAATGCATTTACTAATTTTTAAACCAATATAAATCTGTTCGAAGACTACACAAAAGCCACTTGAGGGGCAAAGTGACTTCTGATATGTAATGGTTTGAAGTATTCCATTCTGCCTGTTTTCGGTGAGTGGAATTTGTAAGGAATTAAAGCCTTGATTACTCTGAATTTTTGAAGTCGTCACCCCCCCACCCCCCGCCCATCTTCCAGCTTTGTAGTAGCATGCACTTTTTTCAAGGTGAATGTTAATTTTTGACACTTAAAAAAAAATACAGTTGAGTGCTTACTCAACTGTAAAACCTGTGTTCTTTCATATTTAAATCATGAATTACTGGTATCTCCACAAATATCTTGTTTTTGTTAGGTCAGTGGTTTCCAATCTCTGCTGCGCATTAGAGAGGACTTTTAAAAATTGCGATGCCCAGGTCACACCCATACTGATTAAGTTAGATATCTGGTAGTAGAAGCCAGAAATCAATAGTGTTTAAAGGTTCCTAGGTTATTACAATCTGTAGTAAGTTTGGGAGCCACTGCTTTCATTTACTAAAGCCTTCTTTCAGATTTCTAACAATGTTAAATGAAAACATTAGCCTCTATCAACGGTTTATAAGGTGTGGTCTTTCAATCTAGCATCCATACCTTTAGGTATGTCTGTCTACAAATAGTGTGTAGTGTTTTCTTTTTTTTGGTTTTCTTTTTGTCTTCAAAAGTTGAACATGAATAGATGGAAAATCAGCATTAGAACACTACAAAGTAATTGTTATACGGGCCAGATCCACTGATGGGTGCTCAGAAGTTCACAATTTGAAGAGAAACGGAATATGTGCATAGTCTCCAAGTATCTCTTCTAAGAAAGGAAAAAATAGTAACTTTACAGTGAGAAACCTAGCAAACACTGTCACTATTCAATGATACATTTACTGTCACTAGTATTAAGACATAGTGACATCATGTACCTCCAAACACGATACACAGAAGAGATACACAGAAGAACTGTACAAAAAGATCTTCATGACCAAGATAAACACGATGGTGTGAGCCACCATCACTCACCTAGAGCCAGACATTTTTGAATGTGAAGTCAAGTGGGCCTTAGAAAGCCTCACTATGAACAAAGCTAGTGGAGGTGATGGAATTCTAGCTGAGCTATTTCAAATCCTAAAAGATGATGCTGTGAAAGTGCTGCACTCAATATGCCAGCAAATTTGGAAAACTCAGCAGTGCCCACAGGACTGGAAAAGGTCAGTTTCATTCCAATCCCAAAGAAAGGCAATGCCAAAGAATGCTCCAGCTACTGCACAATTGCACTCATCTCACACGCTAGTAAAGTCATGCTCAAAATTCTCCAAGCCAGGCTTTAGCAATACGTGAACCGTGAACTTCCAGATGTTGAAGCTGGTGCCAATGCAGGAGACACAGGTTTGATCCCTGACTTAGGAAGATCCTACATGCCTCAGAGCAATTAGGCTGGTGTTCCAGAGCCCGGGAGTCGCAGCTTCTAAAGTCCATGAACCTGGAGGCTGTTCTCTGCAACAAGAGAAGCACTGCAGTGCAAAGCCTGCACATTGCAACTAGACAGTAGCCCCTACTCACAACAACTAGAGAACAGTGCAAGCAACAATGAAGACCCAGCACAGCCAAAAATAAATACAATTATTTTTTTTAAAGAATTTATTTAAAAAAGAGGGAAAACATCAGACAAACCTAAATTGAGAGATGTTCTCAAAGCAACTGAGTAGTTCCCTTTGAAACTGTCAAGGTCAAGAGAAACATGAAGTGGCACTGATTGGAGAAGACTAAGGAGATGTGATGACTAAGACTGGATCTTAAGCTGGATTCTGGAACCAAAAATGGACATTAATGGGAGTAACTGGTAAAATTCAAGTAAAGTTTGTAGTGTGAATATTATACTAACGTTCATTTTTTAGTTTTGATAATTGTGCTGTGTAAAATGTAGCATTAGGGGAGACTGGGTATGAGAGAACCCTACTATGTTTGCAACTTTTCTGTAAGTCTAAAAGTTTTTCAAAATAAAAAGTTTTAAAATTCATATGAATGCTTTGATATTATATGTTATTTTGTGCTTCTCTTTACCCTGAACTTATATATGAAATTTGTCTGTACATTAGATTAACTGTTGGCTTTATCCCACCATTGATGTACATTGTAATTTGCATTGATGTACATGTAGTTTGCATTTCCCTATGCCTAATGACATTGTTCATTGGAAGGACTGATGCTAAAGCTGAAACTCCAATACTTTGGCCACCTCATGCGACGAGTTGACTCACTGGAAAAGACTCTGATGCTGGGAAGGATTGGGGGCGGGAGGAGAAGGGGACGACAGAGAATGAGATGGCTGGATGGCATCACCGACTCGATGGACATGAGTTTGAGTGAACTCCAGGAGTTGGTGATGGACAGGGAGGCCTGGCGTGCTGTGATTCATGGGGTCACAAAGAGTCGGACATGGCTGAGCGACTGAACTGAACTGAACTGAATGACATTGAGCCCATTTTCATGTGCCTGTTGACTATCTGAATATCTTTTGTAAAGTGTTCAGTTCTTTGGGGGGAAATATTGTTATCCTTCTAAAGTTGTATCAATTTGTTAAACACCTGTTTCATTCTTGTTAGTTTCCATGCTCCCATGCTTATGGTAATTCGACAGTGAAAGAATGGAAATACAGTTTTCTTTGGTGATTTAGATTCAATATCCTTTCTAACTGTTCATAATATATTGTATTACAGAAAAATGAGTAATGGAAGAGACCGGGTAGTTGCTCTAGTGGACATGGACTGTTTTTTCGTTCAAGTGGAACAGCGGCAAAATCCTCATTTGAGGAATAAACCTTGTGCAGTTGTACAGTACACTTCATGGAAGGGTGGTGGGTATGTATCATAGTTATTCTTATAACTCTAAACTACTGTTTTAATCTCTGAGAATACATGGCATTATGCTAGGTCCTATTTTTGAGAGTTCTGAACTGCTGTGTTTGAGAATGAATAGTAGTATCAATGGGACTTCCCTGTCAGTCCAGAGGTTAAGACTTCACTCCAAGGGGTATGGGTTTGATCCCTGGTCAGGGAACTAAGATCCCATATGCTGTGGAGTGGCCAAAAAGTTTAAAAAAAATAGTAGTAGCATCAGTGGCCAAAAAGTTTCTACTATTATGTTTATAACCTAGTTGTCGTGAAATTTTATGATCATGTGAAATTTTTATGATCATGTAAAATTTTTATGATCATGTAATATGTTTGCTCCATGGCCAAAAAGTTACGGAAAAAAGTAGCATCTGTGATCAAAAAGTTTCTATTATGTTTATAACCCATTCATCATGCTGAATTTTAATTACTTTTGCTTATGATCATGTAATGTTTTTGCTCCCCTTTTTTTCCTAACCTTAGAATAGTTGCAGTAAGTTATGAAGCTCGTGCATTTGGGGTCACTAGAAACATGTGGGCAGATGATGCTAAGAAGTTATGTCCAGATCTTCTACTGGCACAAGTTCGTGAGCTCCATGGAAAAGCTAACCTCGCCAAGTAAGAAGAGAAGATGGTTTAAGGGGAGTGGAAGAGTTGGAATCATTTCATGAGGCTAGGAACTGATGTTTTCTAATTTGTTTTGTGTAAATGACATCTGAAAAGGTTCCCTTCAGTCAGCCAACTTTTCAGTGTGAAATGAAAACAGATTTTAATATTATGTTTTAGGAACAGTTGAGAATCATTATTACCTATAATAATATCTACCCTTAAAACCTTTTCAGTTCCTTAAAGGTTTAAAAATTGGTTATTGTAATTAAAACTTAATACCAGTTCCCATGTTCTCAGGCCAAAAGTCTGAAGTATTTGAAGTTACTAAATTGATTGTGAAACTTTAAAGAGTTTTCCCAGAGAAAGTTGAGTCAGTTTCACATTCTAGTGCAATATCTAGAATTATTTGCCAGAACTGAACAGATTCAAAGGTGCTGACCTTCTCTGTTTTGAACTGAACTCTCTTTTCCCAGATTTTAGAAAGTTAGCCTGAGAATAGAAGACATTAGTATAGGCAGAGCCAAATTAGAGGTAGGTACAAGCCCCTACCATTATAATAATCCTAATAGCTAGTATATATTGAACATATGTCATATGCCAGACACTGTGTGAAATTTTTCATCACACACACACACAAGTTTAGAGAGGTTAAATTAAGTTCACACAGCTAAGAAGTAGAAGACTGAGGATTCAACTTTTTTTCAGATCCCCATGTTCTCACAGTACACTATACTGTGTGTGGTGGTGTGTGTAGGGATCATGCTTTGACTTGGGACTTGAGATATTCCTGAATTCACCTATCAGAAGTCTAAAAGTGGAGTGTCATATCCAACCTTACATTGGAATTATTGCCAGAAAAATAGATTTAACTGAAGATTAATACTGTTACTCTAAAGTAGAATTAATTTAGCTAATGGACATATGTTACATTGCATTGAATAGAATTTTATGCTGGCTGGGAAAGACAGCGTCATGTCCCAGAAATATAGTTGACTTCAGAGTATGATTTTGAAAAGCCACATGCCACCAACTTTATCCTGGATCATTTACTTTACCCTTAAAATCTTTATCAAGTAACAAACAAGGGCAGTTTTAAAAAATTTAAGAATATGTTTATACACCAGAAATTTATTAAGATCTGGATAATTTAAAATTATTTTTACAGTTAACTTGAGATGCCACATTATAAAAATAAAAATATGATTTGCAGAAACATACACACTAAGTTTTTCAAGTATTTGTAAAAATACCTTGGAGTAATTTACTCAAGTCTATGAAGGAACACCAACTACTGCAAAAGAACATCCTTTCCTTGGTCTGTATGTATGTGAGTATGTTATGCTCTTAGGTACCGGGAAGCCAGTATGGAAGTGATGGAGGTAATGTCTCGTTTTGCTGTCATGGAACGTGGCAGCATTGATGAGGCTTATCTAGACCTGACCAGTGCTGTGCAAGAGAGACTACAAAAGCTCCAAAATCAGCGTATCTCAGCAGACTTGTTGCCAACCACCTGCATTGAAGGGTTTCCCCAAGGGCCTACAACAACAGAAGGGACTGTTGAGAAAGGTACTTCCATAGCATCAGTATTGCTTCTGCTTCCTGCCTTTGGAGCCTGCTTTGCTTGGTCACACTGCTCCTTCTTGGATTCAGTGAAAGGAAACTTAACCTACAACGTGAATGAATCTCAAGGACTCACATGGAAGGATATACAAATTCTCTTATCTTTCCAGGTATATGGATATTGAGAAGCTGTGAAATCTGTAAAATCAAGTTTCTCCTTAAGTGTAGCTAGGGCAGGTTAAAGTTATCAGTAGAAGGCTGACTGAGCACTTCCATTATTTGTAGGTTAATTTATAACTTGGTTCATAAGAAGGGTGAGTTTTTTTAAGGGGACCTCAAAAACAGGGAGTTGGGCTACTCACAGGATGATGTCATCAGTGAGCTGCTCAAGGCTTCTCATTTTATTTGACTTATTTTACTCCTTTTCCCCTTCATAGTGATTCCCCTCACTCCCTTCCTACCCCACAAACCCTCTGGCACTCACTGACATAGATCTTCTTAAATATGTATATGTCTTTACAAATTGTACAGTGTTGCTTTGTACGTGTGCTTTTAATTATTTTTGTTTATTTAGTTATTTGATAATTTGTTATTTTTTCATTTCTTTTTTGAAGTGTAGTCAATTTACAATTATATTATTTTCAGGTGTACAACATAGTGATTCAATATTTTTATAGATTATATTCCATTTACAGTTATTATAAAATAATGACTATATTTCCCTGTGCTGTATCCATTTATTTATCTTATACACAGTAGTTTGTAACTCTGAAACCCCCGCCCCTAACTTGCCCCTTCTCCTTCCCTTTCCTCATGGTAACAGCTAGTTTGTTCTCTATATCTGTGTGTCTGTTTCAGTTTTGTTGTATTTATTTGTTTATATTTTAGATTCCACATATAAATGATAACATACAGTATTTGTCTTTTTCTGACTTAACGTGTGCTTTTAAAACTTGTGCTAAAGTTTTAAAAGCACACATTATTTATTTAAGTGAAAAGATGTTCAACATCAATAATTAGTAGAGAAATGCAAATCAGAAATACAATGAGGTATCACCTCACACCAGTCAGAAGGGCCATCATCCAAAAAATTTCCAAATACAAACGCTGGAGAGGATGTGGAGAAAAGGGAACCCTTGTACACTGTTGGTGGGAATGTAAATTGGTACAGCCACTATGGAAAACAGTTTTGGAGGTTCCTTAAAAACTAAAAACAGAACTACCATATAACCCATCAATCCCACTTCTGGGGTATATACCCAGAGAAAACAGTAATTCAAAAAGATACATGCACCCTAGTGTTCATTGCAGCACTATTTACAACAGCCAGGACATGGAAGCAACTTAAATGTCCATCAATAGAGGAATGGATAAAGAAGATGTGGTACATATATACAATGGAGTATCGCTCAGCCATATAAAAGAACAAAATAATGCCATTTGTAGCAGCATGGATGGACCTAGAGATTATCATACTGAGTGAAGTAAGTCAGACATACATGATATGTGAA
Organism: Moschus berezovskii; assembly: GCF_049115385.1. Lineage (NCBI taxonomy): Eukaryota > Metazoa > Chordata > Mammalia > Artiodactyla > Moschidae > Moschus > Moschus berezovskii. The sequence continues at coordinate 29,181,499 of NC_142482.1, forward strand.
ATTTTAAAAAAATTGATTTTTTTGTGTGTGAAATTAAAAGGTACAAATGAACTTATCTACAAAACAGAAGTAGAGTCACAGATGTAGAAAACAAACTTGTGGTTACCAGGGGATAAGGAAGGGAGGAATAAATTGGGAGATTGTAACTGACATATATACACTACTGTATATAAAACAGATGACAAGAACGTGCCGTGTAGCACCAGGAACTCTACTTAGTACTCTGTTATGGCCTATATGGAAGAAAAATCTAAAAAAAAAGAGAGTGGATATAGGCATTGATACATGTATAACTGATTCACTTTGCTGTATACCTGAAACTAATACTACTTTGTAAATCACCTGTACCCCAATAAAATTTTTTTAAAAAAGATGCAGTTGAGTATAAACTGCATTAATTTGCTGTGAAATAATGTTAAAAGAAAAACTTGTGCTTCTTAATTACAAGATAGTTTTATGGTATTATAGATCTCATTCTTTTTCTTTCATTGGTGGTTTTATAGATCTATCCGTGTAGCTGTATTTATGTGTAATTGATTGTTTTTTAAAAAATTATTTATTTTTAGGGGGCGCTGGGTCTTCATTGCTACGTGAGCTTTTCTCTAGTTGCAGCGAGCAGGGTTTGCTCTCTAGTTGTGCACGAGCTTCTCAGTGAAGAGGCTTCTGTTGTGGAGAATGGGCTCTGGGGTGCACGGGCCTTAGTAGTTGTGGCTTCCTGGCTCCAGAGCACAGGCTCAGTAGTTTAGTTGGTCTGCATCATGTGGGGTCTTCCTGGACCAGGGGTCAAACCCGTGTCCCCTGCATTGGCAGGCAGATTCTTTACCACTGAGCCACCAGGAAAGCCCAACTGATTGCTTTTAATTGCAGCACAATCTATGGTATGGATCTACTATGTTTACAGACCCTTCTGTTTATATGATGAATGTCCTTATTAATCCTCTTTTGGACCTACGCAAGGGTTTCTCTGAGTATTTTCAGGAGTGGCCTGCTAGATCATAGGGTATACACATATACTTAGTTTTACCAATTGCCAAATTGGTTTCCAGAATTGCTGTAACAATTTTCCTAACCCCTGACAGTACACAAGAGTTCCCATTCCTCCCTATCCTCACCAGCAATTGGTATTATCTAATATCTTAAAATGTAATGGCTATAAAGGTGTACTTTATATTTTGGGGCTTGTTTTAACTTATATGTCTCTATTTACTAATTGAAGTTGAGCTTTTTTTCATATACTTGTTAGCCAGTTGAGTTTCTACTTTTATGAGTTTGCTTATTTATAATCACCCAATTTTCTATTGGATTTCCTGCCCTTTTTTGTCTGGGGAGAAGTCTCCTTCTGTATCCTAATTGTTGGTTCCTTGTCTGTTTTTGACACTTCAAACATCTTTTCCCAGGTCTGTCATCCATTAACTTTATTTATACTGCACTTTGTTGAAAGAATTCTTTTAGTCCTTCCATTTTTCACCTTTTGGTTTGTGCATTTTAAATCTCATTTTAGACATTTCTACCAGATGTTCCTAAAGACATTTTTCTACATTTTCTTCAGTTTGTCTTATAGCTTATTTTTAGGTATTTCAACTCTATGGAGTTTACCATTTTATTTGATTTAAAGTAGGGCTCCACCTTAATTATTAATCTTATAGTGAGTCAGTTTTCCCAACAGTTATTTATTAGTAATCCATTTTTTTCAACTTCTCATGTGTCAGTGAGTCTGTTTCTATAATAGCCCATTAGTGTCTCCTTTTGCTTCAGAAACACATTGTTTTTATTAGTTTGTGGTATGTTATAATATTTGATCAGGACTGCCCTCTACTTTTGTTTTTCAAAATTGTCTTGGCTATTTATGGACCTTTAGCTGATCGCCGAAGAATTGATGCTTTTGAACTGTGGTGCTGGAGAAGACTCTTGCGAGTCCCTTGTACTGCAAGGAGATCCAACCAGTCCATTCTAAAGGAGATCAATCCTGGGTGTTCATTGGAAGGACTGATGCTAAAGCTGAAACTCCAATACTCTGGCCACCTCATGCGACGAGTTGACTCACTGGAAAAGACTCTGATGCTGGGAAAGGTTGGGGGCGGGAGGAGAAGGGGATGACAGAGAATGAGATGGCTGGATGGCATCACCGACTCTATGGACATGAGTTTGAGTGAACTCCGGGAGTTGGTGATGGACAGGGATGCCTGGCGTGTCGTCATGGGGTCGCAGAGAGTTGGACACGACTGAGCGACTGAACTGAACTGATTGATATATATTTTAGAATGCATTAGTTGAATTCCTCAAGAAATTCTGGAAGTTACATTGAATTCACATTTTTATTTATTTTTTAAAAATATTTATTTAGTTATCTGCACTGGGTCTTAGTTGCGACATGTGGGATCTAGTTCCCTGACCAGGGATCAAACCTGGGTCCCCTGAATTGGGAGTTCAGAGTCTTAGCTACTGGACCACCTGGGAAGCCCCTGAATTCACATTTTTAGAAAGGATAGTATCTTAGTGTTAAATTATCCCATCTATAAACATTTCACCAGTTTTTTAGGTCTTCACTTATGTACCTTTTAGTGATTTTTATTTATTTTTCAAAATGCATTTTGTTGAAATGTAGCTTTTTAAAATTTTTGACAGTGCTGGGTCTTTGTTACTATGTGTGCTCTTTAGTTGCGGCCAGCGGGGGCTCCTCTCCAGTTGTGGTATACAGGCTTCTTACTGCGGTAGCTTCTCTTGTCACAGAGTACAGGATCTAAGGCGCGTGGGCTTCAGTAGTTGTGGTTCCTAGACTAGAGCACAGGCTCAGTAGTTGTGGCACATGGTCCTAGCTGCTTCTGACCAGCCAGGGATTGAACCTGTGTCTCCTACATTAGCATGCGGATGCTTCACCACTGAGCTACCAAGGAAGCCCTGTTGAAGTATAGTTGATTTACAATGTGTTAATTTCTGCCATACAGCAAAGTGATTCTTTAAGACATATATATATGTATAGTTCTTTTTCATATTTTTTCCACCATAGTTTATCACAGGATATTGATATAGTTCTCTGTGCTATCCAGAAGGACTGTGTTGTTTATCCATTCTAGTATTGTAATAGTTTGTATCTGCTAATTGCAAACTCCCAATCCATCCCTCCCTGCTGCCCTTGGCAACCACAGGTCTGTTCTCTGTTTTGTAAATCTGTTTCTGTTTTATAGATAGTTTATTTGTGTCCTACTTTAGACTCCACATACCTTTTAGTAATTTTTAAATTATAATTTTTATGATATGATTATTTCTGCTTCTTCTGAAATCTGGAATCCAGTAGGTTTCCCTTTTTCTTTCTCATCTAAACTTTGATATAATATATATAAAGTGTGTAAATTAAGTGTACACTTGACTGATTTTCACAAAGTAGACCCACTTGTATAAATATCAGAACCCAGATCCAAAAACATCAGAACTCTAGAAGCCACATTTGCTTTCCCTCCCAGTCATTTTCTGTCCCTCTCCCCTCTCTCCTATATAACAACTGTCCTGATTTCTATTTAACTTATTTTTGAAGTTTATAAAATTGAAATTATGCAGTATATACTTGAGTCTGCCTTCATTCACTCAATATTGTCTTTGTGAGATGCATCCATTCTGTTGTATATAGTTGGGTTTGTGTAGTATTACATTGTATGAATATGCCACAATTTACCCATGGATAGTCTGTGGGTTTTTTTTTTTTTCCAGTTTTGGACCACTAATAAGAGTTGCTATGAACATTTGTGTAAATATCTTTGGTGAACAAATGTATACTTTCTGTTGAGCCTGTGACTGACGTGCTCAGTTGTGGGGTTTGCCTGTATTCAACTTTAGTTTGTCTGTACTCAGTGTTAGTAGGTACCCCTAAAAGTTTTCAGAATGGTTATACTGATTTATAATTTCACTAACTGTATATGAGAGTTCCAGTTGTGCCACATCTTTGTCAACCCTTGCTTTTTTCTCTTTTGTGTTTTAACCATTTTGATGATTGTGATACCATATATGGTGATATCATGTTATGGTTTTAGTTTGCATGTTCCTGGTGTTAATGAAATTGAGCACCTTTTTGTAAGTGATGACCATTCTTTCATGAAGTGTCGGTTTAAGCACTTGCCCATTTTTCTTGGTTGTCTTATCTCATTTATCTGTAGGACTTCTTAATGTATTCTGGATGTGAATCATTATCAAATATATATATTGCAACATCTTATGGTTTGTGGCTTTTCTCTTTTTAAATTTTTGGCCATGCCAAGTGACATGCAGGATCTTAGTTCCCTGCCCAGGGATCAAATCTGTGCCCCCTGTAGTGAAAGCCCAGAATCTTAACCACTGGACAGCCAGGGAAGTCTTGAGACTTTTCTCCTTTTTTTGAGGAAGACCTGTATTGCTATGAACTTCCTTCTTGGGACTCCTTTTGCTGTATCTCAGATTTTGTGTGGTTGTGTTTTGTTTTTATAATACTTAAAATATTTTGTTAAGTTTTTTTTTTTTTGAAGACTGTATGCCCTTTTAAACCTGTTGAAAGCTATGGACCCTTGCTTGTCTCAGAAAAATAGAAACCTACATATAAGACAATTTTGCATGCAGTTTTCAGGAGATTTGCAGACCCTCTCAAAACCTACACAGTTCAGAATAAGAACTGTTTATTACATATTACGTTGGTTTTGTGGGGGGCAACTCATCGTTGAAGAGCTCTCTGGTGAAAGATGATGGTGCATACTTTCGTTGGTGGTCAAATGTTACTTCAACTCAAATGGTTGTTCTATACCTATCTTTATTACGTCTTTCTATAAAATGCCAGGGTTTTAAAGAAGTCTGTATGAGGAAATAAAAGGTATTTGTATATGAAGGAACAAGTTGCTTTATTGTGTCCAGTTTAAATTTTAAGCTTCCAGATGCAATGATAACATCTTGTTATTTAGAGTGTTCAGAATAATACAATGTTTAGGAAATGATTTACGGTGATATTTCATATCATACTCCTGAGTCTTCATATGATGTATGCAGCCAGAAAAAATCTGATAACAGAAATTAGCTGATCGAAGTGTATATATTCTCCCAGAAATTATTTTTCATGAATGTGACATATATTTCAAAGCTAGGAAAAGAATCCAGGTATCTGTGATGTTTTGATACTGAAGTTCCCATTCAACTTTACCATCCTGCCTCTTAATGGGTCCTCTTTACCCATTTGCAACTTTGGGTTTTCTGTTTCTGAAATAGTTGTGTGTGAGTGAAGTTTAAGTAGTATGATTACTTAAAAATAATACTCAAAAATTGCCAGAGTGAAAAATTTCCCTTTGGGGCCTCTTTGTAACTGTGTTAACTAAAGAACTCCTTTGTTTTCTCCTTTGCTTCCTCTTAATTCATTTCTTTCTAAGCAAATATTGAACATGTGAATGTATATAACAAGAAACAGTTGTGTAGTTGTATTAATAGAAAAAAATTATAAATCAACTGTCAGGGATTTCCCTGGCAGTCGAGTGGTTAAGACTCCATGCTTACACTGCAGGGGCCATGGGTTCTATCCCCTGGCCCACGTGCTGCCCAGCGCAGCCAAAAAAAACCAAAAAGAAGATAAAAATAAATTAATATTTAAAAACTTTTAAAAAATCAGCTGCCAGAGTTGAGAGTTGTAAGAGTTGGGATAGACTCCTTGCAGGCTTTGAAGAAGGAAGGTGCCATATTGCAAGAAGGCCTTTGGAGAAGCCCCAAGGTCTGTGCTCTGAGAGCTGCCCTCTGCTGACAGCAAGCAAGAAAGGAGGACCTCAGTCCTACCTATAGCCACAAGATGATAAATTCTGTGAACAATGAGAGGTAGCTTGAAAGTGAAAGTATTAGTTGCTCAGTTCAGTTCAGTTCAGTTGCTCAGTCGTGTCCGACTCTCTGCGACCCCATGAATCACAGCACGCCAGGCCTCCCTGTCTATCACCAACTCCCGGAGTTCACTCAAACTCATGTCCACAGAGTTGGTGATGCCATCCAGCCATCTCATTCTCTGTTGTCCCAGTTGCTCAGTTGCGTCCAAATCTTTGTGACTCCATGAACTGTAGCCCTCCAGGCTCCTCTGTCCACGGAATTCTCCAGGCCAGAATACTGGAGTGGGTAGCCATTCCCTTCTCAAGGACATCTTCCCGACCCAGGGATCGAACCGGTCTCCTGCACTGCAGGCAGATTCTTTACCATCTGAGCCACCAGAGCTTGGAAGGTACTAATCAGCTCATGGCACAGAAGAAGGTACACCAGTTGTCAGTATAGGGACTTCTCTTTTGTATTAATAGTTATGGATCCTAGAGTTGTGAACCATAGCTAGAGTTTATCAGTTTAATCCTGAAGTTTTGGCACAAATTAACAGTGCTCACTCTTATGACAGTTCTAGTCAACATTGTACTAGAGGTTCAAGATGATGCAGTCAGTACAGGAGAAGAAATAAAAGATTAGGAAGAATGAATAGGAGACATGGCCATGTTTATAGAAAATCCTAAGGAATCTACCCTCCCTCCACTCCCACTAAAAGAACCTAGAATAATTGAGTTTAGCAGGGGTGTAGGGGACAAAGTCAATGTGCAAGAATTTATAATATTTCTATATATTAAAATCTAAAATGGGAAGTTGAAATTTAAAAAACAGTGGCATTTGCAATAGCATTAAAACCATGAAATTATTAGAAATATATCTAAATATATGTGGAAAAAACAGTTCAAGATATATGCAGGTCAAGCCCCAAGCTGATCTACAGATTCATTGCATTTTCACCAGAATCCCAGCAGGATTTTATAGAAATTGACAAATTGATTCTAAAATTTATATGGAAAGGCAAAGGATGTGGAATAGTCAAACAATTTTAGAAAAAACTAATTTGTAAAACTTAACACTACCTGATTTTAAGAGCGAACTATAAATTTATAGATACTTCCTAGTGATCCAGTGGTTAAGACTTTGTGCTTCCACAGCAGGGGGTACGGGTTTGAGCAAAAGGTGGCACAGGCAAGAATGGAAGAAATACGAATAAAATAGAGTGAGTTGCAATGGATATGTGGAATATGCTGAAGTGGCCTTGGTAACTTGATGACTGCAATTGTGTTAGTTGCTCAGTCTTATCTGACTCTTTGCGACCCCATGGACTGCAGTCCACCAGGCTCCTCTGTCCATGGGATTCTCCAGGCAAGAATACTGGAGTGGGTTGCCATTTCCTTCTCCATAGATAACTACAATGAAGGGGAGTAAAAGAAAAGAAGTCAATATTAGATTTTAAACCTTTAAGAGAAACAGGAAGTTGTTTGGGAAAGAAACTTTGGGGAGGAAGATACAAAGATTGACTTTAGTAGCATTTTGTTTGATACTTTAATGAAAAATTCAAAAATTTAATGAAAAAATTTCTGTAGGGAGGTAGAAATAAAGGATTAAAGTTTAAGAATTTGGGGAAGGAGCTTAAGATTCGCGTGTACTCAGTATAAGCAAATTGAAATGTAAGCCAGTACCAGTTCACTGAGAGAAAAGGTATCTATACAGAGAAGAATGTTGCTCAGTATCCATAGTTAGGGCGTTAGAGGAGGAAGACAGGTTAGCAATGGAAAGAAACAGCAGTTGGAAAATACTTCCTTCTATGTGCTCATCTTCCTCCTCCTCTCATATATACCAACCTTCACTCCACCTCTTCAAGATACTCTGTATTTTCTTGCCTTGTTCACAGCTCATTTGTGTGTGTGTGTGCTCAGTCATGTCCAACTCTTTGCAACCCTTTGGACTGCAGCCTGCCAGATTTCTTTGTCCATGGGATTTTTCAAGCAAGAATATTGGAGTGAGTTGCCATTTTCTGCTCCAGAGGATCTTCCCAACTCAGGGACCAAACCCACATTTCACACATTACCGGCATTGCAGGCAGATTCTTTAACACTGAGCCATCAGGGAAGCCCTCACTTCAGCCTCTTTAAACCAGCGTGTATATTTCTTAACTTTCTTGTTATATAATACTTTTCCAAAACTGACTAGTCCTAAATTAGATAATAAGATATTTTCAAGGCCCTAAGTTCAAAGCTACATCTAATTTAAATACTTTGTCAAGAGAATAAGTCTTCTAGTGGCTCTGATTAGATTTAAGCTATTCAACTGGAACCAGCCTGTAAAAATACAGACGTGCTAACTTAAGTTTATACTGAAGCGTGAGATAATTCTGAATAATTTCTAATTGAGTAACTTAATAGAATTCTTGGTGGCATGCAAGGAAAGTTGGAGGAAGTTCAAAACTGGAGAGAGAAAACAGAAGTACTTTTAAATTATTGCTCATAAAAGATAATACAAAATATTTGTTGGTTATTGGAGCTTATAAAGTTCAGCCTAGGCTGGAAATCAAGGCTGCTGGACTTGGTATGAGAAATTGATCTCTATTGTGATACTGAGTAGTCTTCTAAAAACATATCTAAAGTACCTGAAATCTAAGCATTTCTGCATTGGATAACACAATTAAATAAAACCCTGATTTTAAAAAAATGTCTACTTGTGACCTCTCAACTTTTTCAGAGGAAAGGCGAAAACAAGGCTTATTGCAATGGCTTGATTCTCTTCAGACTGAAAGCACCAGCTCTCCAGACCTACAGCTCACAATGGGAGCAGTGATTGTGGAAGAAATGCGAGCAGCCATCGAGAAGCAGACCGGTTTTCAGTGTTCGGCTGGGATTTCACACAATAAGGTGAAGGCTAATAGTAGATTTCAAAGACAAACATAGATATATCTATAAACACAGGGATGGAAACAAACACAAACTTAAAAAAACAACAACAATAAAACATAGACGGGTTAGATATGAGTTGGGCATATTTTTTTAAGATTTTTTTTATGTGAACTATTTAATAGTCTTTATTGAATTTCTTATAATATTGTTTCTGTTTTATGTTTTCCTTTTTTTGACTTTGAGGTATATAGGATCTTAGCTCCCTGACCAGGGATCAAACCCACATCCCCTGTGTTGGAAGGAGAAGTCTTAACCACTGGACCTCCAGGGGAAGTCCCTGAGTGGGGCATTTAAACCATTACACATCTTTGAAATGGGTTCCTCTTTAAACTTCACATTGACGACAAAAACCTAAGTAATTCTTCAACATGAGAATCGACATTGCATATGTACTTTCCTAAGAAACAGGATGAAAATTTTGCTGGAAATGGTTATTTACATAGTTGTAGCCACAATATTTCCTTAATGATTGAACTATCCAAAGAAAGGAAGAAGTGGGAATTCCTTGGTGATCCAGTGGTTAGAACTTGGCACTTTCACTGCACGGGGCCTGGGTTCAATCCCAGGTTGGGGGAACTAAGATCCTACAAGCCAGGCAGTGTGGCCAAAAAAAAAAAAAAGAGGCTAGTCTTTTTATTGTATATATGAACCTATTCCTTTTCTTTTCACTTGCTGAATATTCTAGTATTATCTCACTTCTTCTGTGGTGTGACCTAGGTGTTCTCTGCTTTTTTATATCCTAATTAAAGTACAATTTGGCCCTGGGATCTGCATCCCTGTTGGTCTAGGCTTAGTCATAGGGTGGTAGCTGATATTCCCTGGTTACTACCTTCTCTCCCTTGCTCAAGGAGAGGAAAGTTCGGCACTGTGCGGCTTGCAGGATCTTAGTTCCCTGACCAGGAATTGAACTCAGGCCCTCAGCAGTGAAAGCACTGAGTCTTAACCACTGGACCACCAGGGAATTTCCAAGAAGAGGAAAGTTGCCAAATTACCCAGTAGAGTTTTGGGAGGTTTTTTCCTGGTTAGGTGGAGGGAGAGGAAACAAAAATCTCAATGTAGTAATTTAAACTAAATATGACCTAGTAGAAGTTTCAGAGAATCTCTCCCATGAATGTGATTTTTTTTTTTTCTTGTTTTAATTTTATTTATTTATTTATTTTTTTGCATTACAATAGTTTAATATGAACAATCAGAACTAATTAACAGTATAACAATATTTTACAACTGAAATAATTAAAATAAACTATAAAATTACTACATAAAACAGGTCTGATCTAGCTTATTTACTTTCTATAATCTCTTCAGTGCTGCAAAACCATTTATTTCTTTTTTTTTTTTTTCATGTTTTAATAAACACTTCGTCTTTTTGTATTGCTTTTTTTTTCATCACAATAATAGAAATATAACATCATATATCACTGTAAAACACATTTCCACATAAATGCTGATAAGCACAAAATATTTTTCATCATTTACATTTTAACTGTAATAATATATGGCAGAATTAAAGCTGCATCCATCATGTGTCTAACTCACCTTGCTGTAATGAATTTTTAAATGTAATGGTTTCTGTTGCAAAGTAAAATCGTACATAATGTCTAGTGACACAGTACGCTGGTGGATGGGTGGATTTGGAAAATGGAAATGCAACTTCATTTTTAATTAGATTTATAAACTTCACCACCTCCACCTCCAGCCAGCTTCTCAACCCTCCCTCCCACCACCATTATTTATTTATTTAAAATGAGGCTTTTAATTAATGTTTGACAGAGCTGATTCAGGTTGAATAGACTAAATTTCTTTAAACAAACTGACTTATACTCCAGAGTCCTTTAAAAACTTAATAGCATTTATACATTGAAGGTATTTGATTTTCTTGTAACTAGCACTTCAAATGCAACAAGCATTTGACCCAACAAGTAAAACTTTCTACAGTTCATAACTTTTATAAATAAAATAAATTAAATGTACAGTGAATAAGTTCTCTGAAATATTTCAATATTTCTGCAGGTTTAGTAACATCGTAAAATACATTTCAACTAAAATTCACAAATCTAAAAACCTGTTAGGCATTTTTAGGCGTTTTAAGTTGGAAATGAAGACCAATGTTACATCGTAATATGCCAATTACAAATAGTACTTCAAATAGCAAATACTACAGTTTGTCCCAAACTTTAAAAACTATTCATGAACTCAACACTGAACTATTGATGGCTATGAGAATTGTTTCCTAGCCTTTTTGAAAATTTCAACCCATTTACGTTTAAGGTAATTATTGATAAGTACGATCCCGTAGCCATTTTCTTTATTACTTTGGGTTCAAGTTTATACACTCTTTCTGTGTATCCTGTCTAGAGAAGATCCTTTAGTATTTGTTGGAGAGCTGGTTTGGTGATGCTGAATTCCCTCAGCCATGAATGTGATTTTATATTTTTTCCTACCAATTATAATTTGTGAAATGATGCCATTGAAGTACCTTATTCTTTGAAAAGCCTTCTCGTGGGTGTTTTTCATTTTGAAGTCTTATTTAGTATAAGAAGATGTTTGCTACTGGATGATGATTTGAGCCCAGCCTTTGTCACAGATACTAAATGATGGTAATCCGTATTAAACTGGGACTTAAAATGGACTGACCATTAATCAAGAAATGTTTATAAGTGGGGTAGGGCAAAATTAGTTTGTTTTAGCATTTTCATATGGACACACTAAGAAATGCCTCTTACGTCTCTTCTGTAGCTTCTTTGTTCTTTACCCTCTTGAAGTAGGAGAACCTTAAGGAACAGATGAGGGTGGAAGAAACTATTAAAGGAAAACAGAAGGGGAGATGTGGGAAGAACAATGAGGATAATGATAGTGGGTCATGTTTTCCACTGTGGATGTTGTTGGACACCCAGGTTTGGAGATGTCTTGAGTTTCTGGTTCTGTTTTTGTTTTTAATGTGGAAACCACTAGTTACAGCCCTTAAGCTGTACCTCGTGTGTGAATGTGGGTATGTGTGTATAAGTAATACTCACTATGTGTGGGTGTTGGCAGTAATGAGGTTTTTACGCTTTCCATGCTCCAGGTTCTGGCAAAACTGGCCTGTGGATTAAACAAGCCCAACCGGCAGACCCTGGTCTCACATGGGTCAGTCCCACAACTCTTCAACCAAGTGCCAATTAGCAAAATGTAAGTATTCAGGGAGCACCTCAGATTTCACTCCTCTATCTATGTGAAGGCCCTCTCTGGTTGGAATTTCTTCTGTTCCTTAAGAATTGGAGCCAAGGAAAACAGGTACCATGGAGACAGGAGGGAGATGACATAGAAAATTTTGCAAACACACTGAGATTTCTTAATCAACCTTCAATTCCAGATTATCTGTGGAAGATATTAATCCTGAATTTTAAAAAATGAACTGATTTTTAGCCATACGTTTAACTTCCTTCTAGGTTTTTTATTAAAACCTATTACTAAATAACAAATAGGGATTTTCTTTTTTTCTAATATCGTAGCAAGCCATTCAGGGCTACTGAATTGTTCCCAAATAAAATTAATAACTAGGCTGTGCATACCAATTGTGTGTCCTTGGCAAAGGCTTATAATATTGTTGAAGGGACAAGATATAACTGTTCAAAGCAATAGTAAAAGTTCCGTAATAAAGACTATATGGAACTTCTAAATGAATTGTACAGGGAGTCACCAAAGTTCATAAAAGTCATCTGAGAAGGACTTATAAAAAGGGAATGGGATTTTGTTTTCAGATTTGGCACAATTTAGAGTCAGATGAGAATGTAAGAGAAATACCAATTTGGAGAATGTTTTGAACACAAAAAAGGAGAAAGTATAAGGTATTTTCAGTGAATGGGACATGACCTAGGACCATATTGAGGAAAATAAGTAATGGAAAAAGGATTGAACAGATAGGTTAAGGACAGATTATTAGACATCTCAAAGGCTAGGCTGAAGAATTACTGTATTCTTAAATACAAAAGGTTTTAGCTATTGAAGGGGTTTGATTTGGGAGGTGGAATTTGAATCCATAAATGGGACAGTAGATCCTATATAATTGAAAATTTTATATAGTTGATTTGATAACCACTTAATGAATTTACCCTTGTGTTTATGCTATGGTTACTCTTATTCCTAGGCCCTAACTCCCAGAGTACTGAATTCCCAGTCATCTAGTCTTATTCTAGAAAATAATTTACAGGACCACTGTGTGTTGTCATTTTCCCTGAATCTTCTGGAGAGCTGCTTACACAGACAAAACGTTTTGTATCTACTGCTAACTAGATATTGATGATGTTACTTACAAATTTATTGTCTTTTGTTGTTCTTGTTAGCCGTAGTCTTGGAGGAAAACTAGGGGCCTCTGTCATTGAAATCCTGGGGGTAGAATACATGGGAGAGCTGACCCAGTTCTCTGAATCCCAGCTCCAGAGTCATTTTGGGGAGAGGAATGGGTAAGTGATTCCTGATACTGTTCAGTCCTAACTTTTATGGGTATGCTAAATTCAAATGTAGACAAAAGTATCAGGTAAACTCTAGACCTATTAACATTCACTCCTTGAGGTAACTGCATTGATCCTTTTGCTTTAAAATATTAATCACTATAGCCTATCAGTCTAGTTTGTTTTTTTTTTCCATGTACCTAACTAGGTTGGTAGAAAGGAACTCTTACTTTGAAGCTTGGTTATATACGTGTACAAAGATGCTGTTATTCAAGATCCTTGTATTTAGGCTTAGTACATCATGAGGAACGCTGGGCTGGAAGAAGCACAAGCTGGAATCAAGATTGCTGGGAGAAATATCAATAACCTCAGATATGCAGATGACACTACCCTTATGGCAGAAAGTGAAGAGGAACTCAAAAGCCTCTTGATGAAAGTGAAAGAGGAGAGCGAAAAGGTTGGCTTGAAGCTCAACATTCAGAAAACAAAGATCATGGCATCTGGTCCCATCACTTCATGGGAAATAGATGGAAAAACAGTGGAAACAGTGTCAGACTTTATTTTTTTGGGCTCCAAAATCACTGCAGATACTGATTGCAGCCATGAAATTAAAAGACGCTTGCTCCTTGGAAGGAAAGTTATGACCAACCTTGATAATATATTAAAAAGCAGAGACATTACTTTGCCAACCAAGGTCCGTCTAGTCAAGGCTATGGTTTTTCCCGTGGTCATGTATGGATGTGAGAGTTGGACTGTAAAGAAGGCTGATCGCCGAAGAATCAATCAATGCCTTTGAACTGTGGTGTTGGAGAAGACTCTTGAGAGTCCCTTGTACTGCAAGGAGATCCAACCAGTCCATTCTAAAGGAGATCAATCCTGGATGTTCATTGGAAGGACTGATGCTAAAGCTGAAACTCCAATACTTTGGCCACCTCATGCGACGAGTTGACTCACTGGAAAAGACTCTGATGCTGGGAAAGGTTGGGGGCGGGAGGAGAAGGGGACGACGGAGAATGAGATGGCTGGATGGCATCACCGACTCTGTGGACATGAGTTTGAGTGAACTCCGGGAGTTGGTGATGGATAGGGAGGCCTGGCGTGCTGTGATTCATGGGGTCGCGGAGAGTCGGACACGACTGAGCGACTGAACTGAACTGAAGTATCAAAAAAGCTTGGGGATGTGAAATCCTGTAGCTTGGTTGGTACTTTTCAAAAAATATAAATGATGCCTTGACCTTAGAAAGCATAATCAGTATTCTTCTCCTGAGCAGTTTATCGTACTGGAATTCTTGGGGAAGGGCAAGATTCTGTGATGTACTTAATTTTGAATAGATTTTTCCTTTTTCATGAAAGGGATAAAAGGTTTAGTATAATATAGGTAAATTTTGTTTTAACAAGAATAGTCATTTGCTTTCACCTTAAACTTTTGTGTTGGTTTTATTAGATCTTGGCTATATGCCATGTGCCGGGGGATTGAACATGATCCAGTTAAACCCAGGCCAATAACCAAAACCATTGGCTGCAGCAAGAACTTCCCAGGAAAAACAGCTCTGTCTACTCGGGATCAGGTGGGCAGACATTCCTGACGGACATTGTCTCTTTTAAGGGAACTGGTGGGTAGGTTTTGGTAGCTGTGGAAACTTAGATGGAACCTTTATGCTGTAAAATATGCAGGAAACAGAAAGGGTTTTGTGTTGAAAATTGATGAGTTTCACTTGGGATTTTTATTATTTTTTTCCTTTCATCTAAAAATAAATAGAATGGAACTGACTGAAGTTTGTAATGGAATTACTCATTCTTTGGTAGATGAAAGCTTAGAAAGCCAGGATATTGGGCCTCAAGTTTGTGTCTTTTCTCAGAGCTGGAACATGCCTGAAGTTTACCTGATAGCATGCCAGCAAGAAAAGAAAGTGAAAACTCTTAGATTAGGGCAGGTCAGAGTTCTGAAGATTTCTATCAATTGGTGATCCTTATGGGGGAGACTTTGTTGCACACTTCCATTTTGGGAAGAACTGAACAAAACGACCATTTGTATGTGCTAAGTTGCTTAAGTCATGTCTGACTCTTAGCGACCCTATGGACTGTAGCCGGCCAGGCTCCTCTGTCCAAGGGATTCTCCAGGCAATAATACTGGAGAGGGTTGCCATGCCTCCAGTATCTTCCCAACCCAGGGATCAAACCCATGTCTCTTACGTCAAACCCTTGTCTCTTACCAATGCAGGCGGGTTCTTTACCACTAGCGCCACCTGAGAGTTCTATAATAAACCTAGAGTCTTTAAATGAAAGATTAAAATCTCAATACTTTTTTTAGGTGCAGTGGTGGCTTTTGCAATTAGCCCAGGAACTAGAGGAGAGACTCACCAAGGACCGAAATGCTGTAAGATTTTCTTTATTGCTTGGGTGAGCTTTGGGATATAAATATCAGTATGAAGTAGAGATACAAAAAGATACCAGCTAGAAAATGTTAAATCTTTATCTTTTCCCGTAAAACTGCCATAAAACTCAATATGATTTTCAAAAACTTAGCGGTCTGTGAACTGCTGACTACTAGATCTGTGAAGACCTAACTACTCCTGTCTCCCTCATTACCATTTGCTTTTACATTTTTGTATATTATCTAAATCCTATTCCAACTCTGAATACACAGTGGATCTTCATCAGAGTACAGAACTGTTAAGCAGGACATTTAGGGATTGGACTGTAAATTATTCAGCTTTAACACAGTCCATGTGATGTGCCAAGTATTCAGTTTTAGAGACAGAGTCTTAAGGCAAAGATTTAAACATATGATTAGTTTATCTTCTCTCTTAAAAACTATAATTGATACATATATATATTTACATACCATAAAATTCACCCATTTACAGTATAAAGTTAAGTAAGTTTTCGTATATTTCAGAGTTCAACTATTCTATAATCAATTTAAGGACATTTCCATAACCCCAAAAGAAATCCTGTACCCACTAATAGTTATTCCGCAAGCCCTAGGCAATTCTAGTCTGCTGTCTGTATAGATTTACTATTCTGGACATTTCATATCTGTGCAATAATCTTATATGTGGCCTTTTGTTTCTGGCTTGAAATCTTTAACATGTTTTCAAGGTTTATTCATATTGTAGCATCTATCAGTCCTTTATTCCTTTTTATGACAATAATATTCTACTGAATGGATATATCATATTTTATTTATCAGTTCATCAGTGAATGGATATTTGAGTTGTTTCCACTTCTTGGCTATTATAAGTAATGTTGTTGTGAATGTTCACGTACAGATTTCTGTGTAGACATGTTTTCACTTCCCTTGTATATATACCTGTAATACTGAGTCACATGGTAACTTTGTGTTAGCACATCAGGCTGTTGCTGCACTATTTTATACTCCCAGCAATGTAAGAGGCTTCTAATTTCTCTATATCTTTGTTGTTTAGTCGCTAGGTATAAAGTGGTTTTCTGGTGCGTATTGACTTTTCTGATTTTATTTGGAGAAATACCTGTTGAGATCCTTTGCCCATTTTTGAAATGAGTTGTCTCTTTATATTTAGTTTTAAAACTTCTTTATGTGTTCTGGATACAAATCCCTTGTCAGATATATAATGTACAAATATTTTCTCCCATTCTGTGGATTTTCTTTTCATTTTACTGATGGTATTGCTTGATGTGTCCTCTCCTGTTGAAACATCAACTGTATACTGTCAGGAATCATCTGTAATTAACTGTATGCCTCTTTTTAGCGGAATTGGTGGTACATGTTTGTTCTTGTGGTTGTTTTTGTTTAGTCACTAAGTTGTGTCCAACTTTGCAACACATGGACTGTAGCATGCCAGGCTCCTCTGTCCTCCACTACCTCCCAGAATTTGCTCAAATTCATCTCCATTGAGTCAGTGATGCTATCTAACCATCTAATCCTCTGCCACCCTACTCTCCTTTTGCCTTCAAGCTTTCCCAGCACCAGCTTCTTTTCCAATGAGTCAGCTCTTTGTGTCAGGTGGCCAAAGTATTGGAGCTTCAGCTTTAACATCAGTACTTCCAATGAATATTCAGGATTGATTTCCTTTAGGATTGACTGGTTTGATCTTCTTGCTGTCCACGGAACTCTTGAGTCTTCTCCAGCACCACAATTCAAAAGTATCAATTCTTCAGTGCTTAGCCTTCTTTATGGTCCAACTCTCACATCTCTACATGACTACTGGAAAAACCATAGCCTTGACTATACAGAAGAATTGAAGCTTTTGAACTGTGGTGTTGGAGAAGACTCTTGAGAGTCCCTTGTATTGCAAGGAGATCCAACTAGTCCATTCTAAAGGAGATCAATCCTGGGTGTTCATTGGAAGGACTGATGCTAAAGCTGAAACTCCAATACTTTGGCCACCTCATGCGACGAGTTGACTCACTGGAAAAGACTCTGATGCTAGGAAAGGTTGGGGGCGGGAGGAGAAGGGGACGACAGAGAATGAGATGGCTGGATGGCATCACCGACTCTGTGGACATGAGTTTGAGTGAACTCCGGGAGTTGGTGATGGGCTGGGAGGCCTGGCGTGCTGTGATTCATGGGGTCGCAAAGAGTCGGACACGACTGAGCGACTGAACTGAACTGACTATACAGATCTTTGTTGGCAAAGTCATGTCTCTGCTTTTTAATATGATGTCTAGGTTTGTCATAGTTTTCCTTCCAGGAAGCAAGCATCTTTGAATTTCATGACAGCAGTCACCATCTGCAGTCATTTTGGAGCCCAAGAAAATAAAATCTATCACTGCTTCTACTTTTTATTCATCTATTTGCCATGAAGTGATGGGACCGGTTGCCATGATTTTAGTTTTTTGAATGTTGAGTTTTAAGCCAGCTTTTTGCACTCTCCTCTTTCACCCTCATCAAGAGGCTCTTTAGTTCCTCTTGAGTTTCTGCCATTATAGTAGTATCATCTGCATATGTCACTGATATTTCTCCTAGCAATCTTGATTCCAGCTTGTGCTTCATCCAGCCTGGCATTATGCATGATGTACTTTGCATAGAAGCAGGGTGACAATATACAGCCTTGATGTACTCCTTTCCCAATTTTGAACCAGTCCGTTGTTCCATGTCTGGTTCTAACTGTTGCTTCTTGACCTGCATACAGATTTCACAGGAGGCAGGTAAGGTGGTCTGGTATTCTCATCTGTGGAAGAATTTTCCATAGTTTGTTGTGATTTACACAGTCTAAGCTTTAGCGTAGTCAGTGAAACAGAAGTAGATGTTTTTTCTGGAATTCCCTTGCTTTCTCTGTGATCTAACAAAGGTTGGCAGTTGGGTCTTTGTTCTTCGGTAGGTAACATAAAGAGGTTGTGCTATGGGCTTATTTGATGTTGCCCACTAGGTGTCGCTCCGTTCTCATCTCTTTATCCTCTGATAGTCTGACCTCATGTCCTGTCATTTCCCCCTTTCCTACTCCACTAACAGTCTCCACTCTGCTGGTCTCTTCCCCGTTTATTTAACACACCAAGTAAATTTCACCTTCACTTCCTCCCCAGTTCCTCTATCATATCAGCAGCCTCCGTCACTCTCTGCCTTACCCTACTTTTTTCCATTGCACTTTGTAGTCATTTCTATTATAAGCCTACTTTTATATTATATGTAGCTTCTACTACAAGATAAGATCCTCCAGAGCCTGGACTTTATTTTGTTCTCTCCTTTATCTCTAGATAGTACCTGATACAGTTATAGTTAACTGGTTTTAGTCAACAAAGACTTCTTTGTAGTTGTGAATTTGTATTCTCTCGAGATACATACAAACCTGAATAAGCTGTATTTACAAAATGCACAAAAATACAAAATATATCTTTACCTAAAAATTAGTTGCCACTCTTGGTTTGTTTGTTTTAAGTATATTTCTTCTCACTAGAATCTTTTGATTTTGAGGGGTCCCTGTGTATACTTGTCACCTTATTGCCTCTTGGCCTTACTTTCTTAGTTTGCTTTGCATCAACAGGATTCATATACTTGAATTTCACTGAAAAGTGAGTCAGTGATCTTGCTTTCTAGAGGCAAGCTCACTACCTGTGTATCTTCTATAGATGGGTTGTAAGGAGGTGCTAGTGGAAACTTCTCTTCTTGAGCATGAGATCTTCAGAGAGATCCACTACTCAGTCCTGACCCCCTTTTAATGACTTACGTGAACTCTTCCTTCAGTCACAGAATATAGTACTGTAGACCTTTGTATAATCTTCCTGCATGTATACCACAAAAGAACATTTAGAAGAAACCATTTTCATTTATTCTGTCAAAATATCCTAGATATTCTAATATTCCATCACCCAAATTATGTCTTCTCCAGTTACTTATACTCAGAAACAGCACAAATATTTTTAAAATTAAACCCTATTTCCAAACCATTCTGCCACCCTGCTTCTTTTCTCTCACACAGTTCAGTATTAGAATCCAGCTGCTCAAGGTAACTTTAGTTCTGTCTCAATCCTCTTACACCCACAGAACGACAGGGTGGCCACTCAGCTGGTCGTGAGCATGCGCATACAAGGAGACAGGCGTCTCAGCAGCTTGCGACGCTGCTGTGCCCTCACCCACTATGATGCTCACAAGATGAGCCATGATGCATTTGCTACCATCAGGAACTGTAACACTTCAGGAACCCAGACTGAATGGTGAGTTTCCTTCTAGCTCATCTTCGTTTGAGACTCATACCCTGTCTTTTTTAAAATTAGTATATAAGCTTTCCAGTTCGGGTAGGTTCTTTGTAGCAGGACCTGTTACAGAGAGGGGTGGTCATGCATTAAGGGAGAGGACACAGTAGAAATACCGGAAACAGGGTTCAGCCTCTTTGTCTACATTTGGTGCCTTCCCAGTGCTCAGGGGTAGGTTTGAGAGGCAGACTGAACCAATATTACCCTTTCTGATACTAATTTGTTATAGTCAGGGGAACGGCCAGTTGTACTTGGGAGTGCAGAACTCCAAATTTCAGAGAACTTTGCTCTCAGCTGTCTGATTATTGTATTTTAAAATCACCCTCCTTGATAATGAAAATAACCTGTATTCACCAGTAATCTCCATCTCACATCCCAACTCAGTTACAAGCTCCACTGATGTAATACCCAATGTCATAATAATAAATTTCACTTCAGCTGGCCATTAAAAATAATCAGCTCTATATGGGAGTATGTTCATTTACTCCCATTACTATCATTCAGATAGTAATGATTTTCAGTACTGGAATCCTATCATTATTTTAACATAGCCTCTTAAATTGTAAAAGTATTCCAAATTCACAAGGTAAATATATTAATAATATGTGAGGAAGATAAACTGGTTGTTTAATATAGATCTACATTAGAGATTATAAAAAGAAAAGTTTAGTTAGCCATCTTAAGTTATTGCTTATCTGAATATATTACTCTCTAAAGTCAGAGTCTTTGTAATACTTAGAAGACTTACTTACTTGAAGAATACTTACTTCTTGGTATACTTGTTATTTACAAAGACTAACAAGAAGTAAATTATTCTAAGTAAAGAATGAAGACTGTATTTTCAAACATTGAGTGATTTTACTGAACCAAATGATAATTGTGATACTATGTTCACATTAAACCTTATAAACTGACAGATAACAAATTTCACCAAGAGTATAAAATATTATATTGGCAGGGAAGAATAGTAGTATCTGATTATAAGACTGTCCCAAAGCATGAAAGAGAAGAGTGAGATACTGTCATAATAATCTTAAAATAGCATTTACCCTTTACCTCATCGAGGGGCTAAATCTGTATATAAAAGCACATGTTCATCTTCTGAAATTCAACTTATGTGAAAATTTATTTGAGTAATGAGACATAATGAGGAACTTTATGACAAATTTCTTGAAGTATTTCTGAGACTAGGCTAGGTAATCAAAAGCAGTTGTGAAATTTCATTCTCTAGATAAATTCCAGAGTTGAAAATCTATCAGAGGTCAGGTTCTGTTTAAAAACTGCATAGAGCATTTTTTTCAAGTCTTTCCAGTCTTAAGTATTTAAAAACTTTTTTGTAGCTCTAGATAGTGTCTTGCCTCAACCCTGAATTTCAGCAGCTGTGCAGCCATATCGTGAAAACAGTAAACCCACTTGTCAGGGGAGCCAACTTATACATCCTACTTGCTGGGTGTTCACCAAAGCCAGTGGTTCTGAGTGTGGTCCTAGATTGCTGCATCAGCATCACCTGAGAACTTGTTAGAATGGCAGATTCTCTACCCATCCCAGGTCGGCTGACTCTGTATTAACCCAATATACCCCAAAGTTTGAGAGAGTGATAATTTCCTTTTATGGCAGAACCAGAGTCCCAGTCATTTAGAAACTTAATCTGTGACCTGCTGCTAATCTATTCTTTCACTTTCTATACAGGTCCCCTCCCCTTATAATGCTTTTCCTCTGTGCTACCAAATTCTGTTCCTCTACACCTTCACCTGGCCCAGACATCACCACCTTCTTGAGCAGTGACCCAAGTTCTCTGCCAAAAGTGCCAATCACCAGTTCAGAAGCCAAGATCCAGGGAAGTGGCCCAGCGGTGACAACCCCTAAGAAAGCAACCACTTCTCTGGAATCATTCTTCCAGAAAGCCGCAGAAAAGCAGAAAGTCAAAGAAGCTTCACTTTCTTCTCCTACTGCCACTATACAGGCCCCCACGAGCAATTCACCATCCAAGCCCTCGTTACCTTTTCAAAGCAGTCATACTACAGGAACCGAGCCCTTCTTTAAGCAGAAAAGTCTGTTTCTAAAGCAGCAGCAGCAGCTCACTAATCCTTCAGTTTTCTTCCCTCCACAGAAGCCACAGTCCAGTCCTAAAGAGTTACCAAACTATATTCCAACAGAGAATCCAGATTGTGCCCCTGACTGTGAAAAGATGTTGAAGCTAGGTTCCCCCAAAACAACTCCCACAGAGATGGATTTGGCCCAGAACAGCCTCAGCAGCCTTGCTTCTTTAACTTCCACATCTGCTCTGGAGCTGGCTCAGAAGGCAACTATGACCTCCAGTTTTCTGGCTGCTGAGGACCAAGTGCCCTGCGAGAAGTGTGGCTCTCTGGTACCTGTGTGGGACATGCCAGAACACTCGGACTATCACTTTGCAATGGAGTTACAGAACTCCTTTTTGCAGCCCCACTCCTCAAACCCACAGGTTGTTCCTGCCAGTTCTCCTCAAAGCAAAAGAAATCCCAAGAGCCCTCTGGCCTCCAATAATAAACGGCCCAGGCCTGAGGGCATGCAGACATTGGAATCGTTTTTTAAGCCATTAACACACTAGTGCTGCCTTCAGGCTTGCTGCAGGGTGTTAATATTCTATCTGTAACCTGGGAGGTGGGAATAAGTTCACTTCTCAAGGAGACTTAAAACTTCATGAAATTTTTAATAAGAAAAATAATCCAGATCTTGAGTTAAGGCTCCCATCTCTTTACAGGCATGGATTCAAATCCTATTGCTGATAAGGATGTAAAAACTCATCTTAGATCATAATGTCAGTTTAGAATGCCTGAGCCTTGCACCCTAAGAGATCTGGTTCCAAACCTGGCTTTGCATCTTGGAATATGTCCTCAGGCAAGTCACCTTGTCCAGGACCTTGTTACTCCCAGTGCGACTTTGAGCAGCAGCAACAGGAGGGAATGTGTTAAACATAATCTCAGCCTTATCCCCACCCCTGCTGAATCTGTGTATTAATGAACTTGAGAAATGAATTTGATCTAGAAAATAATAACTGTCCTCTGCTGCTGCTGCTAAGTCACTTCAGTCGTGTCCGACTCTGTGTGACCCCATAGACGGAAGCCCACCAGGCTCCCCCATCCCTGGGATTCTCCAGGCAAGAACACGAGTGGGTTGCCATTTCCTTCTCCAATGCGTGAAAGTGAAAAGCGAAAGTGAAGTCACTCAGTCGCGTCCGACCCCTAGTGACCCCTCGGACTGCAGCCTACCAGGCTCCTCCATCCATGGGATTTTCTAGGCAATAGTACTGGAGTGGCTTGCCATTGCCTTCTCCGAACTGTCCTCTGGGCAATGTCATTTCCTTAGACCCTAAATACACATTTAAGAGGGAAGTACTTGGGCCTTCAGGGTCACTGCCCTGTTCAGCTCTTTTCTACTGAAGTGTGAATATTTATTTAGCTTAGGGTTTTAAATGAATTATTGTAGCTTTTTGCACTTGTCTGTTTATATTACTGTATACTTACTCTGCCTATGTGTGTGGCTGTCAGCTGTGGCTTTTCTGATGTGGGACATGTTGATTACACAGAGAAGCCAACCAAAGGTGAACTGACTGATGGGGGTATAAGGTACATGTACTCAAACCAGTACTTTTAGGTTTATTTTAGCTTATTTATAAATTGGGGACCTATAGTTTGAAGGGGGAACATTTGAAAGCCACTGTGTCTAGCAAATTAGTTCTTCCTCCAAGAATACTTTCCACTTTTGTGGCAATTAAGTATCTAATAAAAGACAGTACTTACCGTGTACATGGCTCTTCCTTACTAGATCTGTAGATTTCTTAAAGGCAAAACTTCTTCACAGAGACTTCCCTGGTGGTCCGGTGGCTAAGACTCCCGTGCTCCCAATGCAGGAGGCCCAGGGTTCAATCCCTGGTCAGGGAACTAGATCCCACATGCTGCAACTAAAGATCCCACATGCTGCAATGAAGACCCAGTGCAACCAAACATTTAAAATGGGAAAAAAAAAAATTCTTCACAGTGCTTTGCACACAATAGGTGCTTGATATTTACTGGATGACTAAATAGAGTGAAAATTTTAGGGTTAGGGGAACACTGAAGAAGTACAGACTAACACTGTTTGATCCTTCTCAGTGCTGTATCAGTGCAGAGTGCCTCGCTAGTTTGTGGAGATGTCTCAGTATCATTTTCTAAAATTTACTTTCTTAATCTAAGGAGAAGTTTGAAAAGAAATCTCCTTTGGGTGCTGTACAGATCAAGTTGAACAAATTGTTAACACTTCAGTAGATAGGAAGAAGTCATACAGAAAAGCACTGTGGTAGAAACTTTGGTTCCAATGGCCTTCCAGAGGCCAGGAGCAGCCCTGGGGGAGGCGAGAGGGAGCACTAGTGAAGAACCAACAAGGCCACACTGGAAGCACACCTTGGTTTCTTGGGGATGCCAGCCCTGCCCCCATATACTGGCAAGGAGCCTGTGGAGGGGACAGCAGACAGATGTGCAGGGGCCAGTGTTGGGCAAGAGCTGTAGCACCTACATGCTGACTGCAGCCTTCCCTCATAGCAGTTTATGAGCAGCTGTACAGAAGGAAATAAAGGGTTCTTAGTTCCCAACACCAGCAGGAAGTTCTTAAACCACAGGCTTCTTAGTAGCCAGTTAAACCAGCGATATTTAAAAAGCAGCCAAGGGACTGTGCTTCCACTGCAGGGGGTACAGATTTGATCCCTGGTGTCAGGGAACAGATGCTTCATGCTGTGCAGTGTGGCCAAAAAGGGCAGCTAAGCCTGAATGGTAGGGAGGCTCACTTTAATACTCTGAAGGCACAATACCCCTGGGACCATAGGCCACATTTATTATTAAATTTCTTTTGCAAGTATCAGTACTGCAAATGTCCCTGTTTTTTGCATTGGACTTTAACCTTGAGCCATATTTCTCCACCCACAGAATGTGGTAGTCAGGTACTCTGAACACAAACAGGAAGAAGACAGGTTTCAGTGGGTAGCCTTCAGCTCCAAAAAGTCAGTTTACGAACTCACTTCATTTGCATTGCTAGGAAGAGTGAGGATCAGATTGCCATGTCTCTTAAGTTCTACCCATCACTACACAGCTGGCACGCTTATCTCCAAATCTCTGAGAGGGCAGTCGTCAGCCTCCTTACGTAACCCTGTGACCATGAGCAAGTGGCCAACTCATCGAGTACAGGGTGGGTACCTGTCTTAGCTGAAAAGGCAACAGTTTCACTTTCTATTCTGCTCAAAGAACTATGCAAACCAAGCCAGAATACTTGAGTCACAGCACTGGAACACTGACCGCAAGTGGGGGAGAGGAAAGGACGCAGGGTGAACGAGAGGCCAGATGGGTTCTTTCCCCCCATCAGGGCTTAGCAACGTAAGGGTTTCGCTTTTCTCTGATCCTCGAGAGGAATTCAGCTCTGGAAGATGAGCCTGGGGCTTAAACATAAGCACGGTGTGTTCAATAAAACATTTTTATTCTGTACAATATATATATGTGTATTTAAATATATATATATGTGTGTGTGTATATATATATATGCAGAGAAACCTCAACCAAATCCCTGAGTCCATGGGAACCCAGGACACTAACAAAGGGAAAGGAGGGAATCCATGCCCTAAAGAGTAGGAAATATGGCAACATCTTTCCTTTTCCTCCAGGTTCCCTGCAACAGAGGGAAAGGGATGCTCACTGCAAACTACTAAAACAAGAGAGGACTTACACGGGGCCAGAGGGGAGGTGAGGGTGTGGGATGGGTAGCTGTGGTCAGGAAAGTAAAACGTCCTGGTTGATCCAGCGTTAAAATCAACAGATCACTGCGGAGGCAGGGACAAGACTTATTGACATGCAGCTGACCTTCGGTTGGCCAAGTCTTAGCTTGGCGGCCCCACACCTGGGCCAGCACAACAAATAGCACCTGTGGGGCCTTTGAGAGGAGAAAGCGGGGACGTGGCCCTTGAGTGAAGAAGGGCAAGGGGAGAAAGCTGAGGAGCTGACCTTGTGTCTCGGCACAGGGTGGGAGCTCTGCCTTCACTGTCCCTGTGCCTTTTCTTCAGACCCTGGGCCACCGGATGGCCCAGAGCAGAGGTCTTTTGTCCACAGTCAAGTAGAGGTGGGCAACTTACATGGCCTTGAGAAGAGGTATAGAAAAAGGAGAGCTTTCGAGGACCACCCCCAGCAGCTGTGACAATTCCTGACGTGCAGGGACCACACCGGTGGATCATGCCCAGTCCTGACAGTGGGGTTGGTGTGGCGGTGGTCAGCTCCCTCCGGTAGACAGGCCGCAGGGTTGCCAGGCTTGATGAGCCAAGCAGGTGAACACTAGGCTGCTGAGCACTGCCCTGAATTCTGTCTTCTCCCTCACGACTGACTGCCCCTCCCTGGTCATACCTAGATTGGCATGTCTCCAGAAAAGGTGGCAGGGAGCAGGCAGTGGAGAGCACCCCTTCTCTCTAGCCTACTAACACACAGCGCCGCCAACGTGGGGGGCAGCATGGCCAGAAGTCACCTTTTGTATTGTAGGGACAGCAGAAGAGCTGTGCCCGCTTGGAGTTCAGAAGCCCATGTTGGCCTGGGCCTCTCCTGCTGCAATGGCTTGCACATCGGTGACATGGCCGATGCCCTTGGTGACACCCTCCCGGAACAGCAGCTTGGCGCCCACCTTCAGGTACTCTGGGTGTTTCAGGAAGCGGAAACGTACCACTGCCTTCTCCCCTGTCCGCAGCTTGTCCTGCAGCAGATATACGGTCACTGGCCCTGGACCATACCTCTTGTCTCTACTAGTTTTGGCCCTCCACCCTCGAGGGTTGAGCAGGCATCTACCCACCCCGAGCAGTGCTCTGTCCCTTTTGAGGGATAAGGGAGGTCTCTGAGTCTGGGGACAGGCTTCCCTCCTTTCTGGACGCAGGAGAATTCTGACTGTTCCCTGGGACAACAGGGGCATGGCTGGGTCCCCTCACCTTGGCGTGGATCTTCTCCACCACTGCCGTCTGGCGTACGTTGCCCACGTGTACTGTCACCTGGAAGCCTCGCCGGAAGGTGGTGGCATGGAACAGCAGGACTATCTCTGCCTCGAACACTGAGCAGATGGTGGGATTCATCTCTGGGCTCACCATCACCATGCCCTGGGGAGGCAGAGCCCTCGGACTCAGGAAGGGCAGACCTCACATTAGTCTCTCCTCCCTGGCCGCCCTCACACCCTTTACAGCTTCCTTTTCCTCTAGGACTTCAAACACAAAGACCTCAGAAGGCTGAAAACCCTTCTCTTTAAGGAGCCCTCCCTTACCCACCTTCTGTGTCCTCTAACCCTTCTAATGCTTGGTGTTTTCAGAGTCCTGGACACTAGGGTTGTGACACAATGATTCACATTTAGTGATCTGTGCTTTGTGAGTATCCTAAGCCTTCTCCATACCCGGACAGGCTTCTTGGGTTAGAGACCATGTTCCTTCTGAGTTTCCCTGAAGCATCTTTGATGCTTCTCCTTCAAGCAGCCAGCCTCCCAGGCACTTTTGTGTTTTCTCTCCAACCCACCCTTCCACCTCACCTTGCGAAGGAGAGCTCTGTCAAAGTCCCCGAGGGCCAGCGTAGCAGCCTGACCAGCTCGCAGCACACGACAGGCAGAGCGGTTGCGTTGGATGCTGCAAACTCTGAGCTCCAGGAAGCAGCCGTCATCCGTGGGGCCCACCACCAGCTGGTCCCCCTCACGGCAAATCCCACTGCAGCCCAGAGGGCAGGAGGCACAGCATCAGTCTAAGCCCCCCACCTATTTCTCTACTAGGTCATTCCCTTGAGTCCCTCAGGTGGGGGAGAGAGACCCCCAAATTGTGACTCAAAGCTAAGGAGATGACTGCCTTGCCCCAGTCCAGACTGAAGGCTCACACCAGCAGAGCCTGGCAGACAGGGACCTGCTGGCTTAACACTGAACACCTGATTCCTGAAAAAGCAATCATGCCCTTGGGGTCTCAGGGGACCTCATTTCGCTGGTGGCAATGAAGTCAGCTGAATGCACTCTAGGTGTCTCTGTGGGGTCAAGACCCAGACTTCCCCCTGCAGGGGCCTGAAGGGTCCTAAGAAGTGGCAAGTTTCTGCCCTTATAAGCCAATTTATGAGCTTTCTCCAGCTCCTCTGATGGTGAAAGCCTCATCTACAAACAAGCATGTCTGTTCCCCACCAGGGTGGCCTGTGAGCTATGATGTTTTCAGGTCCTTGGGTATGTGAGGGCTGAGTGGGGTAGATAACAAGCAAGAAAGGCAATTCACCTGGAGAGCGTCCCTCCAACAACTGTGCCCACCTCTGGTACTGTGTAAATTTCATCCACCTGAAGCCAAAGAAGATTCTATCAAGGGCTGGCAGCTCCAAAACCTCAAAACAGATTCTGGGCTCGTGATTAGTCCCTCCTAGTTCCCTGGCTGACCGCCTGTCCAGATGGCCAATTACCTGAAACTCTGTCAGCTGCTGCATGAGCTCCTCCTGCTCTTTGCTATTGGTGAGTGGTGGCAAAATATTCAGAAAGACTTTGAGCAGGTCCAGGCTCTCTCCAGACACGCTGGACAGTGTGAAGATAGGGGTGATGCTGTTGAGGGAGGCAGGGAACGGGCAGATGAGGAAAGTTCCAATAGGAGGCAGAGGCTTGAGCCCCTACATGGAAAGGCAAGCCTCTCGGGGTGGACAGGGGCTCTCCTCTCCTATCTGGTAACCATCTCAGGAGCTTGGGGCCCCTCTCTATGAGCCTGGCACATGAGACCCATCCCGGAGCCCAGGGAGATGGGAAATGTCTGGCACAACACTTTGCCTCTAGGCTCCCAGGGGTCAGCGAAGCTGGTTGAGGGAAGGATCCAGCCTTCAGCAAAGACTCCCTCCCACAATCCCAACCTGAAAAACCACAGAACTGAGTCGGAACTGGTCTGGTCTGTAGGGAAGGGGAGAGGTGCCCCATGCTCCAGGGCCCTGTGGCAGGCTTCCCTGAGGATTCTGAAGTGAGGAAAGCCTTACTTGGGGGACTGGGCAAACTGCTGTGCAGCAGTGACGGCATCGTCCTCGGAGGTGACCAGCATGGGAACTTTGTGGCAGCCGGGCTGCTTGAGGACCCGCTCTAGCTGGCGTACTGTCCTCTCCACAGTGGTCTTGGCACACAGGTCCACCTTGCTGACCACGATGAAGAAGGGCACTTTCAGGGCCAGTGCCAGCCCCAGGTGTTCCCGTGTGGTGCCAGCTGCTCAGAGAAGGCGGGCGGGAGGGTCAGGATGCGGGAAGAGGGAGAGAGCGAGAGAAGAGGTGGTCTGACTCCCAGATGTGTGGGGTCTGGGGCAGAAGAACGAGCCCGCCCCTGCACCGACGCCTCTTACCGATCCCAGTGTTTGCACTGACAAGGAGCAGGGCGCAGTCGGGGCAGTAGGAGGTGAGGCCGAAGATGGTGGTGTGCAGGTACTTGTGGTGGCCTGCCAGGTCGATGAAGGTGATCATCTTGGAGCTGCTCTCACAGATCTCTTCTGCCGTCCGTGAGTCACTGTAATTCACCACCTGGCCCAGAGCCCCGGGCTCTCAGTGCCCCCGGCCAGCCTCCCCAACCCTTCAAGAGCTGCCAGGACCTAAACCAGTCCCTGGGTAACCCTGCCTCTTAATCCTGAGCCCCACTGAGGATTTAGTTCAGTCGATTCCCTGTTTGTTTTCTAAGGAGGTCACAGCGGGTTCAGTGCCCTTAGGGCCTTCATCTACACTACTCCACAATGTCTCCACACTCTGCCCTCACACTCTGTCCACTACCATCCCATCCTCAGAGTCTGATCCCACTGGGTCCCGTTGATTGCATGCACCTCTCCCTTGCTGTTAAAGCCCAGGATCTCGAAGCTGATGCTGGAGGTTCGGCCCGACTGAATCTCATGCAGGTGGCGGAAAAGGTTGAGCCGAGCCCGGCCCCGCCCATTGTCCAGCTCTCCCTGGGTCAGGACTCCAAGCAGAGTTGACTTCCCCGAGTCCACGTTCCCCAGGACAGCCACACGGAGGTCCAGGAACTGCAGATGAATTGTCAGAGGTCAGGTTCCAACCCCTCAACTTTGTCCACGGAAAGGTCAAAAGCAGCAGCAGGGGCTTCCCTGGTGGTGCGGTGGACAAGAATCTGCCTGCCAATGCAGGAGACAGGGGTTTGATCCCTGGTCCAGAAAGACTGCACATGCAGTGGAGAAACTAAGTCCAGGAGCCCCAACTACCGTAGCCTGTGCACCTAGAGCCAGTGCTCCACAACAAAGAAGCCGCCAGAACGAGAAGCACACACCACAATGAAGAGTAGCCCCCACTCACCAGCTAGAGAAAGCCGGAGCACACCAACAAAGACCCAGTCCAACCCCCCAAAAAAGGCATAAGCAGTCTCTGGGGACCAAATCTCAGAGTCCCCGGCCAGGGAAGAGTCTGCCACCATAGGACCTTCCCAGGGAACAGGGGTGTGAGACGCAGGGAGGGGTGGGGACCCACCTGTTGGTTGTCAGGAACCTTTCGCACTAGCACCTCGGTGATCTTCCGGGGTGTATCGCTATCATAGTCCACTTCTCGCTCCCGGAGAATGGTGATGTCTGCCCCGACTCTGTCACAGCAAGGCCATAGCTGCCACATCTCATCTGTACTCCCCAGACCTCTGGACTCATGGCCTTCTCATACCTCCCCCCGAGCTCTGAACACCTTATCCAGTTCCTACCCGCCTCCAATCTATCCTGCATCCACAGCTCCCTTGATATAAATGAATCTTAAGTCAAGGGGCAAAAAAGCCTGGATCCAGGACAGAGGATCCCAGAAAACTAACCCTCTCCACTTCAGCCCTTTGTCCAGAGAAGGCGGGCCCTGGGGATTTAGGGAAAGGAGGACCAAAGGGAAGCATACTTCTCTGCCATGCGGTGCAGGGTCTTGAGGGAAGCCCGCATCTCCTCCTCAGCCAGCCCCACCAGCAGCCCATTGTCCTCTACCCCGATCTGGTAGACGGCCTCACCACGGCCCTCCTGGAGCCGCCACTTCATCTGTGTCACCAGGTGCTCAAAACGATACTGGGATGGATTCACCAGCTTCAGCTTAGGGCAGGTGAAGTGTCACAAGAAGGAAGAGTCAGAGATGCTCCTCCTGACCCCACAGGTTCCCCATCTGTCCTGCTGCAAGGACCAGGGCCTTCCCTTCCTTCTTAACCACCCTCATCCCTGACCTCCTCGGACAGCGAGTCCTCTTCCAACAGAATGAGGTACAGAACCCTTACTCTGAACCCCATCTTTAAATGACTATAGAGCATAAAGTTAGAAGGATCATAAAGAAATCATCCCACACCAAGGACAACCTGCCCCTCCCAAGCCTAAGACTCACTTTATATTCGATGTTTCCATCTTCAGCCTGAAAAGAAACAGGGAGCTGTTACCACACACTGTCCAGACCTAACCCTTACTTCCCCGATTCCCATTGGGGTTCAGGCAGCTAACTTAAGAGAGCAGGAAGCTTGAGCCCGCACTTGTTTAGGCAGGTGTCTGTCAAAGGTCAAGGCAGCTCAGCCCTGTACTCAGTTCCAGGGTGACCTCTCTGAAGGAAAGGCCTCCAAGAACACAGTCATCCATCTAAGCCAGGAACGGAACCCTGAGTCCCTCTTTTTTGGATCTCTGGCAGCATGCTCTTCTTAGATGCAAGATCACCCTGTTGCCTTCCTTCTAGGGCCTCAAATTGCTGTCCCCACGTCTGTGTCTTCTCCGTGTCCAGGCTGCGGAGGCCGTTCTTTGCCACTGGTCTAAGAGACACCATTTCCTTCCTGCCTGCCCCTCTCAGCTGATGACACCAAGAGTAAGAGGTTGCAAGAGGTTCTGGAGCAGTGACAGAGGGTGAGCTCAGCACTGGTCACTACAAACCCAATGAGAGAGGAGCCAGGTGAAGGAGAGACAAGTCTCCAAAGTTGGGGTTGAGATGAAGAAACTCAGAAAAGATAATGAAGGAGACAGACAGCACAAACCAGACCACTGTGGCTTTCCCCCTTCTGTCCCCTAACCTTCATGCCCCAGCTGAGGTGAAATCTTGAATCCATCACTCCACTTCCTCCTCTTCCCTATATCAGGTGACCCAACACAGAAGTATCCCATTGCCCGAGCCTTCCCCTCTCAGGTGCAAAAGGATATGAGATTTGCCTGTTCTGCCAGTCCTGTATTTCTGCACTCCTCCTCCCTGGCCATTTCATTTTTCTTCTCCCTTTCCTGTCATCATTCCATCCCTTCAAGGCTCTTTGACTCTCAGGCTCTTATAGGTCTTCACCCACAATCACATGGGAGTGTAAAGGAGACCTTTCCCCATCAACAGAGACCTTCCTTTGTATCATTTTGGTGGAGATGAAAAATTAGAATGGGTGGCTTCAGAATACTGACACAAGGATGACGGTCTAGTCTAAAGTTTTTCCAAGTGTGGTCCCAGGACCAGCAGCATTTGCATCACCTGGGAACTAGTAAGAAATACAGATTATCAGGGACACCTTTGACCTACTGAATCAGAAATTCTAGGGGTGGAGCAGCAATCCAGGGGATCCTCTAACGCGCTTAAGTTTGACAACCACTGGATGAGGCTCTTCCCCTGTGTCCTCCTTTTCTATAGAGGGACAAAGTAGCAATTATTGTCTGCCTTAGGGAACAGCTGGAGCAGGAAGGTGGAGGCTGTCCACACTTCCTCGTTGGACAGGCAAAGGGCGGGAGGACTTAGCCTGAGTGTTCTCTGCTTGTGTTTGTGTGTGTGGAGAGGGAGGGAACATATTGCTCTTTTCCCGGTACTCTTCTCCCTGGAACAAGTTTAGAAAACTCTAACTCCTCATATTCCGGGATGCAGTCTCCCTTCCTTCAGCTGAACAGGAAAAGGGCTGGGGCAGTCTACTCTGCTCTTCCCAAGGGATGCGGGTGGGACCGCCTTTCCCCACTTCACCTGGAGTTACTTAGATCAGAGTTGGGAGATTACCGCCGCCCTCCCAACTCTTCCTCCCCAAGGTCCTGACACAGGAAAGGAGACCCAGTCTTTCTGTCCCTCCTCCCTGGGGTCCGTGGACCGGAAAAAACGGTCCTCCTCTTCTCGGGGGTCTATGACACCGGAAGGGGGTACTACTTCTCTCTGTCCCGCCTTCCTGGAGTCCCGGGACCGGAAGGAGTGGTTACCTCTGACCCCGCCACTCCTCAGGTGCTCACCTCGGGGGGCAGGTACGGGGGGTTGTTGGCTTTGCTCCCTCTGTTCCTTCCGTTCTTTTTCTTCCCCTTCGGGCCACCGCAGCTGCTGCCGCCGCCGGCGCCCCTAGCCTTGAGGGTTCCGCCCACGGCCGGGCCCCCTCCGGGCCGGCAGCAGCCGCCGAACAGCTCCGATACCCGCGAGTCCATCCGCCGCTGCCGCCAGCCCCCCGCCCGGCCCCTCCCCCCCGCCACCGCCGCCGCGGACACCGCCGCCGCCGCGCCTACTGCCACGGCCGAGCCGGGCCAGCCAGAGGAGAGCGGGGTGGGGCCCTGCGCAGGCCACGCCCCCGCATCCCCTGGCCTCCGGGTCGCGTCAGAAACAGCCGCGGAGCACCATGGGATATAGAGTCCTCAAGCAATAGGAGCTCCCTGGAAAGAGCTCGCTGCAGCCCTACAACTCCCAGGAGGCATCGCGGCGCAAGGGCCCGCGGGTGCCTTCGGGGCGTAGGCAAGGAGCGTGGCTTTGCGCGCAAAGACCTAAGGGAACTGTAGTCTGGTTCCAGTCTCCGAGAGCTGAGCCGGTCTTTTCCAGGGGCCTGGAGGTGGGGCAGTCACTGAAGTCGCGGGAGCTCACATAGAATCTAGCCTTGTAGGCGCTTCTGGATTTATCCCCTTAACGCGATCGCAGACAAGATGTTTTGGACCTGGAGAGCTGAAGAATTCAGGGCGACCTGTCCCTCCAGCCTACTGGTTCCGCCCATGCCTCAGTTTCTCCCTCGACGGCATGCGTGCCTTCTGGGTGAGTCAGGACCAATGCCAGGGCGGGGGCGGATGGTGGTTAGCCTAATTATGGCTTTTATTGTTGCGATGATTATGCCACATTTACACAGTAGTCACTGCTTTATTACCGGGCTGGCACCCTCCAGGGGCTGGTTTTAGGAGCCCGAGACACCGCGGTGGCCCCGACACAAGGACGGAATGCATAAACCAGCCCTGCCCTGCAGCGAGTGCCCGCAGCGAGTATTACCCCTCCCGTTTGTTTTGAAGCAGAACCAATCCGGGAGAACCGAGTTTGGTTTTAAAACAGCCAGGGGTGTAGGCGGGGCTGGGGCTCGGGTTACGTCAACCGCTGCGAGGGCGGGGGAAGTTGCCTGGAATAGAAACTTGGCCAAGGGCCCAGGGGATTGCTGACTTTTGACTTTCTTGCCAAGCTGTCATCTCTCTTGCTCTTTAGGGCTCTTGTAGTCAGCAAAGAGTAAACACATTCAGTGACATAAACCAGTGTACAACACACTAGAAAGGCAGAGTGGAGAAGCAGATGGTGTTGCTGAGCTGGGAGTCAGGACGCCAGAGTTCAGTTCCCAGCCTCGTGGCTGTCTCGTGACTCACCACTCACCCATTGTACATCCACTTCCCCTCTCTTCACAAACAGCGAGATCCTCAAACGCAGCCTAGAAATAAAACAACCCTTCCCTGCAGACCTCAGTTTTCCTTGGAAAACTAGCACCAGTGGCTTACCTCTGGTGATCCTTGCAGAGGTTCAGACCTGCTGGAGTCCATGGCTTGCCCCCCCAAGGACCACAAGGAGGAAGGCAGGTTAGTGATCAGGTAGATGCTGTCCACATGGTGTAACTCCCCAAACCGGTGAAAGCAGAAGGACCAAAATCTGCAAAAGGGCTTAGCTGCTGCTGCTAAGTCACTTCAGTCGTGTCCAACTCTGTGTGACCCCATAGACGGAAGCCCACCAGGCTCCCCCGTCCCTGGGATTCTCCAGGCAAGAACACTGGAGTGGGTTGCCATTTCCTTCTCCAATGTGTGAAAGTGAAAAGTGAAAGTGAAGTCGCTCAGCCACGTCAGACTCGTAGCGACCCCATGGACTGCAACCCACCAGGCTCCCCCGTACATGGGATTTTCTAGGCAAGAGTACTGGAGTGGCTTGCCATTGCCTTCTCCAAAAGGGCTTAGCAGACCCAACCAATTATGGGGCCTTCACTGAAAGCACCTGTGACTTCTGTATCCTGTTCAGCTAAAGGAAGGTTATGTTGCAGACAGCTAGGGACACAACCCCTCCAGGAAAACTGCTACTTAGGGGCTGAGTGAGATAGCTGAAGAAAGATGAGAATTGGAAGCGAGAGCTAAGACTATTCCTCCAACATTATCACCGCCACCACCACCACCACTGGGGTCTCTTGATAACCAGGGTCTGCTGCAGTCACCTGATAACACTTGTGCTCTCATCATCACAGATCTTTCAGCTGTCCCACACACAGTTTCACTTCATTCTTTCCAGTTCCCTTCTTTTAAGAGATGGGGTGGGATAGCCCATTCTGATGTCTGTTCTTATACAACCTGGCTTACCACAAACAGGAGTGAAGGCTGGCAGAGGAGTAGGAGGAGCAGGGATGTCTGCCCAGGAGGAGATCAGGGTCCTGGGAGATGGAAGGTGATATGTGTGTTTAGTTTCCTGGAGGGGTTGCTTATGAGGTGCTTATGAGGTGGTTGCCTGTGGGGTAAATAATGGATGTACACACGCAGACTTTTTTCCTGGTACATAATTAGTCATTCATTCTTTATGTATAGTACCTTTACATACATTTTAAAGTCAGATTTAGCAATATTTTTCTTTATATTTTCTTGGTTTTGTGTCATGTCTAGGCCAACCCCACTCCTAAATTATGAATTATTCTCCAGTATTTTCTTCTAGGAGTTTTGAGGTTTATTTCTATGTTTATATGTTTAATTGACTTGGAGTGTATCTTTATGTAGAGTGTGTAATGGGAACTAATTTTTTTCCCCTCCTAAATGGATAGGGAGTTGTTTCAAATTATTTGCTTTTAAGAGTCAGCCTCATTATTGCTAAGACCTATATATATATTGATACATTAATCTGTTTCTTGACTCTCTTCTGTTTTGTTTATTCCTAAGCCAATACCACAGTATTTTAATTATTATGCTTTTTATGGAGTGTTTTGATCGCTCGTCCATTTCCCGAAAAACACTTGTTCTCTTGGTCTCTATCACCTAACACTTGTCTATTTTTATTACTACTTCCCTGGCTACTCCTCAGTCTCCTCCATAGACTTTTTCTTTCTGCTCATCCCCAAACATTAGTGTCTTCAGGATCCTTGCTCATTTTCATTGTACACAACCTCCCTGGGTGATTAACCACTCCCATGCTGATGACTTTCAAATACATATTTCTGCTCCTCACGGTGTCCCTAAATTATCTCTTCACTGTCCAATGGAACAGCAAACTCAACCTATCGAAAATGGAACCTATCTTTTCTCCTTACCCATACCCAATAAAACTGGCCTTCCTCTGGTGTTCCCTCCTTCTTTGAATGGCACAATCTGGCCATAGAGTTGCTGAAGTATAAAAAGTCTGTTTATCTTTTTTTTTTCTGCTTATTTTCTGGACAGTCTCTCACTCTCCCTCCTCTTCCTGGGATCAACCAGCTTACTCATTGGACCTCCTGAGTATCTATAGGGTTCACCCAGTTCTCTCCACCCCACTGTGACTACCCTATTTCAGGCCTCTCTCACCATGTACTTGGGTAATTCCACTTGCTAGCTCTGACTGGTATCTGTGCCTCCTCCTTTATCCTCTCTGTAATCTAATCTCCACACTGCAGCCAGTGTAGAGGTGAAATTTTTCAGTATAAAATGTAAATATGACCATGTCACTCTCCTACTTAAACCTTTCAAATGTTCCTCCATCCCCTTACAGGATCAAACTCTTTAATATGGCTTAGAAAGCCTTCCTTACTAAGATTTGGCTCCTGTTTGTCTTCCACAGCCTTAATACTTCATAAGCCGAACTCTTTTTATTTCTTGAATTGAGAATCCTCTTGTATTTCAAGGTCTTATTAAAAAACAAAATTCAACTGAAGATCTGAAGATCTAATTGGCTTTATTTAACAATTCATGAATCAGGAAGTATCTCGTCGAGTAAATACAAAGGCACTCTGACACAAAATGCAAGACTTTTATAGAAATGGAGGCAGGATAATGAGGTTATTAGCAAAAGAAAGGGTAATTCCATTTAGGGGGAATGTTGGGGGACTTATCTTGCAGATTACCTCACTAGCGCTGAAATGCCAGACTGGTTAGTTTAAAATTCCACTCCAGGAGAAACTGAAACTCCTACTAGGTTAGGAAATGAGTCTTGGTGAGATTTAGCAGAAGTGAATCCATTTGGGCCTTGTTTGTTTTGAACCGTCTCCAGGACCACCAGGCCCTCCTCTTTACTCATCTTAAAGATCAATTTCCTCTTGGACCACTCCTCACTCCCACCTCCTCTAGGTTAGGCGCTCCTGTTCTCCGCGTCCACTGCCCTTGCACACCTTACTGTATAATTCATCACACTGCATTGAATCTATAGGCACTGAACCCCTTGAGGACCCCTCTAGTCGCTGGCTTTTTCGCCGCAGAGACTCCAGCACCTAGGACAGGGCCTGACACGAAGTAGGTGCGTAGCGAATAGAGGACGCAGGAAAGAATGGATGCGGGCGAGCGGGTGTCCTCGGAAGGCAGCGCCAAGTAGTTGAGAACCCGCGGTTTCTCTGTGGGAGGAGGGCTCGACGAACTCGCCG
The DNA here is from genome assembly GCF_049115385.1 of Moschus berezovskii. Taxonomy (NCBI): domain Eukaryota; kingdom Metazoa; phylum Chordata; class Mammalia; order Artiodactyla; family Moschidae; genus Moschus; species Moschus berezovskii. The sequence continues at coordinate 29,219,081 of NC_142482.1, forward strand.
AAGGGTGTCCAAAGAGGGATCCGCTCCGGTCCATGACAGGGATCCATTCCCCAGCCAGCGCAGCCTCTGCCACACTGACGCGGCGCCCCTCCCACTTCCGGGCCAGCAGAACAGGAAGTGGAGGCGCGGGCTTCCCATGAAGCACCGCGGGGCGCCTATTCAAACCGAACGGAGAACGGGGAGGAGGTCGTGATGGCCGCCCGGGAGCCGGAAGTGCAGTCCCCGGCTGCAGTCCCTGGTAAGGTATGGAGTCCGGAGCTCGAGGAGTTTGTTTCCTCCCTACCACGGCTCCTTCCAGTCATTTAGCCAGTAGGCGTTTCACTAATCCGTGTTCCTTGCCCCCATTTCCCGTCGTCCCTCCCAGCTCTGACTCGGCTCCTTTGACTCCATCGCCCCCGCGGCCCTGGATTCCATTGGTTCACTCTCCTCTTTCTTCGCGACGTGTTCTGGGCCCTGCTTGACACCGCTTTCTCTCAACTCATTTTCCCATATCAGGGCCTCTGCTTTCTGAGGAGATCTCCAGTCGCTGTTTCCGAAATTCCCGCCACCCGGTCCCCCCAAATCCTGCAGTCTCTTACTTTAGGCAACTGGGATCTGGAACCTGCAAGAGGCCGCCCAGAGGGGAGTTTGCGGAGGGAATCTGCCAGTGTAGGCGTGTGGCTTCAGCTGTGGTGGCTGATGTCGCCCCAAGGGATGGGAAGGCTGACTTTGGCCTCTTAACTTTTTCTCATCCAAGTTCTAGTCAGGCCGGACCCTGCTTAGCTTTGGAGAGCAGAGGAGGTTGGGCTTCAGGGTGGTATGTCCATAGACCTTTTAAGTTTTTCGTTTTTCTCTCTTGTCCCTCTGTGCACCTACTAGATTTGGAGTGGTGTGAGAAGTCGGAGGAAACCCAGGACCCCCAGATAGAACTACTTGAGACCACCTCCACCCTGGAACCTCCCAACCGTTTGGAGCCCTTTCGCCCCAGAGACCGCGTGGTGCCAGTGGTGTTTCCTGGGCCTGTGAGCCAGGAAGGCTGCTGTCGCTTTACTTGTGAACTTCTCAAACATATCATGTACCAACGCCAGCAACTACCTCTGCCCTACGAACAGCTTAAGCACTTCTACCGAAAACCTTTTCCCCAGGTAGGCACAAGCTTTGGGAGAATACTGGTGAGTGAACTTTGTGGCTATTAGATGGTGGCAGGTAAAAAGGGTGATCAAAGGAACCTTCACACATGTCAGCATAAGCAGCTGTTAAGGATGTTTCAGCCCTATGGCTTTAGTCCTTTCCCACTCTAGTCTGGATAGTCAAAGCCTTCCTGCTTTTTCTCTTGTTTTCTTTTTCTGAAACTCCTATTGTGTGTTACATTTGGACTTCATGAACTGATTCTCTAATTTTAGTGTATTTTCTCTCCAAATCCTCATTTCTTTGTTTTTGTTATACTTTTCTTCCTTGAGTTTATATTCTTACACTTAAAGTAATTTTTTGGCAGTCACAGTCTTAAGAACTTTTTCTTAAATTTTTATTTTTTAAATTTATTTTGACTGTGCTGGGTCTTAGTTGCAACCTGCAGGCAAGATCTAGTTCTATCCCTGAACAGGGGTGGAACGCGGACCCCTGCGTTGGGAGCTCACAGCCTTACCTACTGGACCACCAGGGAAGTCCCACATGTTCCTTTTTAATTGTATCCTGTTGTTTCCTGTCTGTATGAACTTCTCTTACTTGTGGGTATTAATTACTGTGTTTTTGAAGTTTTCCTCTGTTCCTTGCACTGTCTCTGTTTCTTCCAGATTCCTTTCCTGTATATTTGTTTTGGTCTCTTTCACAGTTGAGGCTTGTATTTGGTGTCTGAATATTTAAGAATAAGTCATTGAAAGTTCTGCGTGCATGGCAGGCCCTGTGAGCTAGCTGATAGACTTAAAGGACATTGGGTGGGAACGAAGTGGTAATGATAAAGGATTATTTGCTCTAATAAAGGTGATTTTGGAGTTATCTTTCAGTTAAACATGGTAAACTGAACACGGTTTATTTGTGCTCCCATCTGATACGCCACTCAATGAGAGAAAAAAGAAGGAAGGAAAGAGAGAGAGAACACTTCCAAAACATTGTGTTTGATTGAGGGAAACTGGCAGACCATCTAAGGGTCCTGGACTTCCCAGGTGGCACTAGTGGTAAAGAATCTGCCTGCCAATGCAGGAGAGAGGAGAGATGCAGGTTTGATCCCTGAGTTGGGAAGATCCCCTGGAGTGGAATGGCATCCCACTCTAGTATTCTTGCCTGGAGCATCCCATGGACAGAGGAGCCTGGCAGGCCACAGTCCATAGGGTCACAAAGAGTCGGACATGACTGAAGTGACTTAGAGTGCATGCAGGCTGAGGGTCCTTGCACAGGTGTTCACTAGGCCCCCATGTGTCCACTTTTGTGTTCTGTGGTGCTTAAGTGAACAACTCCTGGGCCTTTTATGGACTTCTTCAGTGTGGTTTTGCTTCTCAGGGGAGTCCCCTCTGACAGCACTTGGTATTCAGCTCTCTTGAGTGCTTACTGCTTTCTCTCTTCCAAAAATTTGTTATCTTTAGCCACTGTCATCTATTTTTTAGTTATTTTTGCCACTGGGAGTCCCCTTTCTCTCCCCTCCCTTCCTGCTTCCCTCCCCTCTTTTCTTCCTCCTTCCCACCCACTCTTTCATTTCCTTCGTCCCTTCCTTCCGTCAGTTTTCCATGTTTGTTTTTTTAAAATTTTTTATTGAAGGATAATTATTTTACAGAATTTTGCTGTGTCTGTCAAACCTCAACATGAATGCCATGTTTAACTGGAGGATGAACTCCAGAATTAATTAGACCAAATAATCCTTGGTGGTTTTTGTTTTTTTTGGCTGAATAGTTGCCAAGCACAGGCTCTCTAGTTGCCCTGTGGCATACGGGAATCTTAGTTCCCTAAGCAGGAATCAAGCTTTCCTCTTGTGCGTTGGTATGTGGATTCTTAACTACTGGACCACCAGGGAAGTCCCCAGTCCTCAGTCTTGTTTTTATTTTCAGCACAGCAAAAGCTTACTACCTGCCATGCCACCACATGAGTATTTTAGTATTTTAGTTGCTAATTTCTGGATGCCCTCCTGCTTCAGAACACTGTCATTGCTATTTTGAGTGTGAAAAATTATGATTTTGTACAAAGAATCTATTTTCCTTTTTGATACATTTCCCTGTGATAAAACCCAGGGTCTTGAGTGTGGCGGTTCACTGAACTGGAGCTCCAGTCCTGTAAGTCTGCTCCGTCCCAGCAGGGTTCTTCAGAGGGCATTAGCTTTCGTCTGCCTTGCAGACCTCTGTCACCATTCTTTTTCCTCACAGGCAGAGGACGCGGTGAAGAAGCAGCCTCGGGCCGCTGCTGAGATGAACAGCAGGAAATGCCAGCAAACCCTGGCAGAACTGGAGAGTGTCCTCAGCCACCTGGAGGGACTCTTTGCCCGGACATTAGTCCCTCGAGTGCTGATCCTCCTTGGGGGCAATGCCCTCAGCCCCAAGGAGTTCTACGAGCTTGACTTGTCCCGATTAGCCCCCAACAGCATGGACCCGAGCCTGAGCACGGCAGCTTGTTTGCGCCGCCTCTTCCGAGCCATTTTCCTGGCCGATGCCTTCAGTGAACTGCAGGTCCCTCCACTCATGGGCACCATCGTCATGGCACAGGGTCACCGCGACTGTGGAGAAGATTGGTTTCGACCCAAGCTCAACTACAGAGTGCCCAGCCGGGGCCACAAGCTGACTGTGACCTTGTCCTGTGGCCGACCCGCCATCCCAGCTACAACCTGGGAGGATTACATTTGGTTCCAGGCACCAGTGACACTGAAAGGCTTCCACGAATGAATGGGAATGCTCATCGTGAACACAGTGGCTAAATTATCTTTCCCCTGGTGGCACCACGTCACCCATCTCTTGCTTGGAGCTAGTTAATTCCTGGTGAGAGGAAGGTTCTGTCCTTCTGACTGCCTGCCCGCCTTAGACTTTCTGGTGGACTGATGGTATGGCTGGGGTTTTAATAATCATCATTGAACAAGCATCTCTTTGAATCACAGGCTGATTTTCCCAGAGGGTGCTGGGTCAGGTGTTTTCTTTTGGGGGCTGGAAAGCAAAAATGAGCCCACAGACAGGCTCCCTCCCCTCCCCTCCCCACCCACACCCCCAGGGTGGGGGTGTGTGTGGGGAGGTGACCCTTTTTATCTTTTTGTTGTGGCTTTTCAGAATTTTTAACAGGGATATAATGTGGGTGTGACTCGTGGACTTAAATATATTATAAAATGAATGGATTCATATTAAATTTTCCTGAAACATTTTTGCCTTAAAGAGGCTTAAGGCTAGAGTAATCGTCTCCCTTGGTCTCTTAGGCTTCAGCCTTCCATGATTTCTTTTTTTTCTAATAGTTCTTTCTCCTTCATTATTCCTGGGCCAATATGGGGCGTTAAATGACTTGGCCAAGGTTCTTTAACACTTTGATAGCAGAGTTGGGACTAAGAATCCTCATCAGCTAACTCCTAGCCCGATGTTCTTTGCTTGCCACATGTTGGTTTCTGTGACCCTTAGAGTATGTGTACCCAAAGCAGAGGTCACACAGCAGGAGGGACCTGCGAAAAGAACCAAGAGAGTCTGCAAAGCCTGATTGAACCATAGGCTAAGACACCGGGTCTGCCCTGTAGAGTCACTTCTGTGAGGCCAAATGTCCCTTCTGGAATTCGCCCTGCTGTCTCCATTGCAGTTGCTTTTCAGCTGCTGGCAGTTACTGTTGGCAGTATTGTCGGCGTGTCATCCCTGCCCTCCTGCCTGTGGCCGTTCCTCCTCAGCTTCATCTGTGGCTTGGCCATCCTGATCCTTACTGTTATCCTCTCCAGCTTGATGCTGTCCTGACCACTGAGCACTGATGCTCGTTGTCCCTAAGAACATCTGCTTATTTCTGAAGGCAGAATCCTCACCCTGCTAGTGTTGGAGATAGGTGTGTGGTGTGTGTGTGTGTACAATATATACTATTTTTTATACTTTAAGAAAACATGGAAAATAGTTTATATTTTATAGTAGGTTTTAAGCACTTTACATACATTATCTAATCTAATAACCTTAACAGATTTCATATTATTGCCTCTGTCTTATAGATGAGGCTTGGGGAGACTGAATAACTTGCATAAGTGTTGAAACCTGGATTCAGACCCAGTCCAGCTGACTCCAGAGGCTGAGTGCTTTACACTGTACTGTACATTCTGTGTGATTTTACTCTGAGATGATTAAACAGGGTTTGCCCTGCTGAATTTGGTAGCATTGGAAAGCTGTGGGACTTCATCTCTGGCTTCAGATTGTGTTTCCTGACGTGGAACCTGCCACTTACTGGTGCTAAATAAATATAGAATCAATGCAAACAAAAGGTTTGAGTTCTTTTCTGTGCTGTGTCCACTTGAAGCCTGCTCCGCCAGCTGGACTCTCCCGTTTTTGTGTTTGATAGTACCTTACAGAAGAGGAACAGGGCCCTATCTCCCACTTGGAAACGGACAGGCTGAGGGGTCGACTTGAGGGAGAATTTTGAAGAAGGGAATTATAAACTTTTGAGATGGAAGACATAAAGGCAAGTCTGATCCCTCAAGTCCTACTTTAAAAACCTTCACAAACAATGTCTAGACAATCAAACAAAGTTAATCATCCAGGTAATTTAGACAAGTCTTGGCTTGGCACTGGGGCCCAGGTCATTCTGATTTCATGAATCCTCTCCAAAGGAATCCAGAAATTAAAAGATCAGTTAATAATTTTATCAACAAATATCATCTTCCCTGACAACAAGCCTGCTGATGCACCTGTTTATCTCTTTTAACCTTGGCTGGGCACTCCAGAGATGCATGTGAAGAAATTGTATCTAGCCCAGGGAGTGAAGAGCCCCAGCTTCAGTGGTTCTGGTCTTTCAGCTGTTGGTACCATTCGAACCTAAAAGCAATAGGTGTGGGACCTGAGGAAGGTAAATGGAGGTGGTAGGGAACGTGTACCTGTTGATGCTGTATATGAAAATGTTGATGGGGAAGTGTAGTTCATAAACTCACACATTTTGTAACCCTCTGCACCCTCCTTTCCCAGGGTGTGGCCCTATATGGTGCCTCATTGCCTAGCCAGCCCCTCCCTACCCCCACACACTGGTGTCCTGACTGTTGGGCCTCTGGGGAATCCCTACTCACCCTTCTAGGTCTTTGTTTGCCATTTAGCTGAAACAATCCTCTGAAAGGGAAAAATAAAGAGCCATCTGTGAAGACTGAAGACAGTGGAATAGATGGACCCCACTCTGTAAGACCTGGTTCTGGGGGGATTGATTGTCTTGGGAATCTTAGAGCCAGGAAGATCTTAAATTCTTAGGAAATTCTGAGGCCAAGAACGGACACAACTGGAGTGAAATAGCTAGTCCTACTGTTGTTTTTCTTCCCAAGCCCCCATTGGGTGTGTTATACAATGAGGACTCAATAAATGTCGACTGTGTGGAGGGGCTTTAGAGGAAGCAAAATAGCCCTGGAATTGGGCTAAGTTGGGACTTCAAACCTACCACTGTATCCTGCTTATTCTGGGGTAAAACCATGCCGTTGCCGTGACAACTGAACACCTCCCATCACCCAGTGGGGAAGGGAAGCAGGAGGGAGCGAGTGTACGCCCAGGCTTTTCGGAAGCTCCCCGTGGCAAGAAGGGCTGGCTGGCTGGCGGGCGGCCCCAGAAGGCTAGCCTGCAGAAAGAAGGTCAGGTGGGTGAAATCCTGCTTCCGGTAGGATGGAGGGGCGGGGCTTTGGGTTTCCATGGACACGGTTTCTCCTAGCAACCCGGCGGGCGTTGAGCAGAGCCGCAGACCGGATGGACGCGGAAAGCCTCCTGCTGTCTCTGGAGTTGGCGTCTGGCAGTGGGCAGGGCCTTAGCCCGGACCGTCGGGCCTCGCTGCTCACTTCTCTTACGTTGGTTAAACGCGACTACCGGTTCGATCGGGTCCTCTTCTGGGGCCGCATCCTCGGCCTCGTCGGCGATTACTACATCGCTCAGGGCGTGAGCGAGGACCAGCTCGCACCGCGCAAGACCCTGTACAGGTGGAGAGGGCGCCCCGGTTGGCCAAGGCCGCAGGGGGATACTGAGGGGAGGGCTACCGGGCCGGGAAGGGGCGAATGGGAGGTAGGACCTAAAGGGGCGGGTTCCAGAAAGCGAGAGGGTGAGATCTGAGAGAGCAGCCCCGGGAGGACACCTGGGGAGGGGCGCCAGAGAAACTTAGAGGTTGACGGTTTAATAATGGAAGCAGGGCAAGAACGGAGGCGGGGCAAGATGAAAGCTTCCGGAGAATGAAAACCCGGAGTAGAAGCCCTGTGGTGGACTTGGCTTTCCAAAGAGAAACGTTTGGAGAAGGGTCCAAACTAAAGTTTGGCTTTAGTTTGGAGAAGGGTCAGAAGCCTTGAGGGGTAGTGGGGAGCTCTTTGGAAATGGGTCCTGAAGCATCTGGGGTGGAGGTGTTGGCTCATAGGAGGCACTCCAGGACGTAGTGAACGAATGTGGAATGGAAGGGAAGGGATTTAGAACTGAGGAAATTTTCCTGGACACTGCCATTTAGGACCATCCAGCCTCCTTTTGACTACCCCGTTGATGGAGAGCTCCCCATCTTACAAGCGTTCTGTTCAGGCCAAAGAAAGTTGGAGACTTCATTTACCTATCCATGCAGCAATCCAACATTGACTGAATGTTTTCCGTGCTGAACCTGGGGTTACAAAGATGGCTAAGACTCTCCCTATCTCCAATTTATTCACACCCAGTAACTACAGCAAAGCATCTGAAAACTGACAGAGGTGTACACGAAGGGGAGGCAGGGTGGGACGTTCTCCTGGAGAGCATCTTTTTTTTTTTTTTTGCCTTCAATATCTCAGCTTTAAGACCTTATTTATTCCTTTTGCATTTTTTGTAAATTATTTATTTTAATTGGAGGCTTATTACTTTACAATATTGTGGTGGTTTTTGCCATACATTGACATGAATCAGCCACGGGTGTACATGAGTCCCCCATCCTGAACCCCCCTCCCACCTCCCTCCCCATTCCATCCCTCCGGGCTGTCCCAGTGCACCAGCCCTGAGCGCCCTGTCTCAGGCATCGAACCTGGACTGGTGATCTGTTTCACATATGGTAGTATGCGTGTTTCAATGCTATTCAGAGAGCAATTTTTAATAGATAAGATTACTGAGATCTGAGAGAGGACCTGGAGTTCTCCAGGAAGGAGTTGGGGAAAGGCAGGCCAGTCAGAGGGAAAAACTGCAAACTTGCTGGCTGGAGCTGGCTTGGGGTGTTTGGGAGAACAGAGGGTAGGCAACCAGGACAGTGGCAGCCTAGGGTCTTCATGTTGAACTCGATGGAGAGGCCAGGAGATTTGAACTTTGTCCATAGGCTATGCAGAGCCACTGAGGGCCTTCAATCAAGAAGAGCCTGCTCGGACTTGAGTGGGCAGAAGGGTCTGGAAGTGGGCGAGCGTTTGGATGTCTGTTGCAGACTGAAAGGGGGAAGAAATGGGGGGGTGGGGTTAGAAAGAGTTCAGTGGTAGAAGTGGCAGGGCTTGTGACCAAATGGGGGAAGGTGAAGAGGAGGTCAAGGTTGACCCTCCCTTCTAGCTTTAGGCAGCTGGGTAAGGGCTGGTGCCATGCACTGGGAAAGAATTCAGGAGGTACTAGGGAAGGCCCAGCGAATTTGGTGTCAGGTGCCCGTGGGGCAGAGTGGTAAGGAAGCATATTAAAGTACAGATCTGCAGTCCAAAAGAAAAATTTGGACTGAAGATATAGATTTGAACCTCACTGTATTCCAATAAGTTTTTATTTCTCCAGCACTTAGTATGTGACAGGCATTGATCTAGACATGGGGAATTCAGTGCCAAAATCCTTGTCTTCATGGAGTTTACATTTTAGTGTGTGTGCTGGAAAATCCCATGGACTAAGGAGCCTGGTAGGCTGCCGTCCATGGAGTCGCCAAGAGTCGGACACGACAGAGCAACTTCACTTTCACTTCTCACTTTCATGCATTGGAGAAGGAGATGGCAGCCCACTCCAGTGTTCTTGCCTGGAGAATCCCAGGGACGGAGGAGCCTGGTGGGCTGCCGTCTGTGGGGTCACACAGAGTTGAACAAGGCTGAAGTGACTTAGCAGCAGCAGCAACAGTTGGGCGGGGGAGAGAAGACAGACAATAAACACACATACATATACAGCATACGCTTAGCATTGGTGCTAAGTGCTAAGGGAGACACGGAATACAGGATGGGGTACTATTATAAACAGGGTGATCTGGGATGGCCTCTCTCAGGAGGTAACATTTGAGAAGAGACCTGAGGCAACTGAGTGAGCTATGTGTTTATCTGAGGGAAAAGCATTCCAGGCAAGTGCAAAGGTCCTGAGGCAGGTGTGGGCTTAGTGTACTTGTGGGATCCTGTAGAGGCTAGTGTGGCTAGAAAGGAGTGGGGGGTCCACTACACAGTGAGGTCAGCGAGGCTGAGACAATTGTTCAGGGCCCTGTGAGCATTCGGCTCAATGGGATGTCACTGGGAGAGTCTGCACAGAGTTACAGTCTGGTTTATTTTTTCCCAGTTGGGTGGGGACCAGACTGAAGCGGGAGCAGGTACAGACATGGGGAGACCAGTTAGGAAGCTGCTGCAATATTGGGCCAGAGTAGATGGTGGCTTGGATGAGGGTGGAAGCAGTGGAGGTGGTGAGAGGTGACTGGATTCGGGGTACCCACTAGGAAGTAGCTGGGGTTCTAGGAGTCAGGTAGGTGAGACTGTGGAGACCAAAGGGGTGAGAACAGGTCCTCGGAAACACTTAAGGCACTGGAGAAGGGGAAGGGGTGGTGTCAAAGGAAGCAGACATGGAAATGCCCTTGTTGGCTTGTAGGTCCCAAGGATGGCCTTCTTCAGAGCGGTTTCTTGGGGTGCCAGGGGGTGGAATCCTGGTGCAGTGGTCAGAGTGAAAGCAGGGTGGGGAGGAAGGGCTCTGGCAGGGCAAAGTGTTCTTGATTACGGTCCAGAGTTGGGGAAGAGGAGGGATGGGCAGGAAAGGGGCATTTCCCAGAGGGGCATGGATTTGAAGACTGAAAGTTTTATAAAGCTGGGGCATCTTCACGTTGTGAAGGAGCCAGTGGAGAGTTAATGGGGCAGACAGAGCAGGCTGGGGATGTAGGTGCTGGGCAGATGAGGGAGGAGCGGGCGACACCCCTCCTGGCAGGATGTGAGAAAGAAGTGACTGGGCTGGCGACGCCCCTGAAGCCCTGAGGAGGAGAGCTCCCGGAGCCTGGGCCGGGAGAAGTGTGGGGGAGATGGCTGTGTATCAGCTCAGCAGGCAGGCTGAGTATGGATGTGGGGCCCCCTGAAGCAGAGGGATCTGAAACTAAGGCAAGTTTAGCTTCCAGAAACTCATCTGCAGTCTCACAATCCAGCTATGTAGGAAGACGCTCTTGGAATCTTGGCAGACTGAAGCTTTTAAGAAATTAAGTTGTATGTCATCACATATGGGGTGGGGGTATACCACAGGCTCTTGCGGCTTCTAAGGGGGGAAAGGTGTGACTCCCAACAGCCTTTCTTGGGCCTCAGCCCTTCGGGAGAAGGGGCAGGGGCAGGAAGCTGGAATGAGAGGGGAGTTAGAATTGGGGTCATGCAGATGTTGTTGGCAGCCTCAACTGCATGGAGTGGAGCCTCCTGCCTCCCGCCACAGAGGAGATGGAGACGCAGACGTCTGTGGTGAAGGGTCGCTTCATGGGGGACCCCTCCCACGAGTACGAACACACCGAGCTGCAGAAGGTGAACGAGGGTGAGAAGGTCTTTGAAGAAGAAGTGGTGGTGAGTGAAGAGAGGAGGCGGGCCCAAGCGCAAGGGGCTGCACCGGTGGACACTGGTGGTGGCAAGCACGGCCACCATCACAGCCACTGGGGCCGCGGGGCCTGGGGCGCTCGGCCCTGGGCCTCCGTGCCGGCCCCCTCACTCCATCCTCGTGGCCCTGGGAAGCTGGTGCGTTGCCTCCAGCGGGTGGAGAGGAGGAAACCTCTGTTAAGTCACCTGCCCGGGGTCACGTCACTCCGGAGTGATAATAGGGTGGCAAGGGGATGGGCAGCTCTTGGGAGAGCTGGGTTATGGGGCCAGGGCTGGGAAGAAGTGGTCTGTGCATTGCTTTGGGGTCAAGGGATGTGCACAGGTGCTTATATTGTATAGATTTATATTTTACTAGATAACACATTCGGGCTTCCCAGGTGGCACTAGTGGTAAAGAACACGGCTGCCAATGCAGGAGACAAGAGACGCGGGTTCGATCCCTGGGTTGGGAAGATCCTCTGGAGAAGGGCATGATAACCCACTCCACTATTCCTGCCTTGGAAATCCCACGGACAGAGGAGCCTGGAGGGCTACAGTTGTTAGGGTTGCAAAGAGTTGACACGACTGAAGAGACTAGCACACACACAGGCAGATAACACATTCACTTGAAACTGTTCGCTGTGATTACTTTTAGGAGGTGGGATTATGAGTGGTTTTTTCTTAGGTATATTATGAAATATCTCCATATTACCCAGATATTCTACAGTAAGCATGACAGCTTTTATATTTTAAAACAGCAAAATAAGCAACATTAAAATATGGGATTGAATGGTTGGAAAATAACCCAATTTCTGAAAATAGACAAACCTGTGATTCAAAATCCAACCTTTGCACTTGAACCTAGGTGAGGCCAAATGTCTGGGTCTAGGTCTGTGATGCTTCAGTGGCAACCCCCTGCCTGCCAGACAAACTCTACATCCTCTGTTTTCTCTTCTGTAGAATTGAGACTTGCACAGGTTAAATGAGGTGCCATTTATTTTTTTTTTGGCCTTGCCACAAGGGTTGCGGGATCTTAGTTCCCTAACCAGGGATTGAACCCAGGTCCCCTACATCGGAAGTGCAGAATCTTAACCACTAGACAGGGAATTCCCAAGGTGATGTATTTAAAGCACCCGGCCTAGACACTTACTAGTTCCCATCTCCTCCTTTGTAAACAATTCCAATCAGCAGCCCAGGGGAAATACGTAGCTGAGTGACTCTGGGGTCTCCCAGGGACCCTTTCCCTGTCAAGTGCTGTTTTCTCCCAAACATCTCTATGAAGTCCTTTTGTTTGGGTTGGGGTAGCCCTTGATATTGATTCTAACCAAATTTCATCTGTGTAAACATGTTACAGTATGGGGTGATGCTTGAGAAATGATGTTAAGTCAAAGAGCAGGACAAGAAACTATAAACTGTAACTCTAATTTTACTTTCAATACAGGCAGAGAAAAAAAAGAATAGAAGGGATTATACCAATATGTTATCAGTGATTACCTTCAGGAGGTGGGATTATGAATGGCTTTAATTTTCTTAGGTATATATGATAAAATACTTCTATATCACCCAGATATTCTATAGTCAGCATGACAGCTTTTATATTTTAAAAAGGCAAAATAAGCAACATTAAAATATGATGACAGAATGGTTTGTTTCTGGACCGCTATATAAAACACTGTTAATGGTGTCTGCTCCCAGTGAGGGCAACTGGGGGACCAGGAATGAGATGAGACACTGCTTTTTATTAATTTGTTTTAAAGTTTTAAATGTTGTACTCACCACCAGCACGTATTACCAATTTAAGAAAGGATGGGAGGGAGGAAAGGCAGGTAAGGGCTTCACTCATGGTGAATTTCCATGCACCTGCATCTCTGCGTGATGACCCAGGTCAGATGGACATGCAGAGGGCCCCTGCCCCAGGCGTGACTGACTGGGCACAGCACCCCAGTGTGATAACTTGTTTCTTGTCTCCTCAGGTCCAGATCAAGGAAGAGACGCGCTTGGTGTCCGTTATTGACCAGATCGACAAGGCTGTGGCTATCATCCCCCGAGGCGCCCTCTTTAAGACCCCTTTTGGACCTATCAGTGTCAATCGGACCTTTGAAGGTAAGTTCTCTTCCCGAGCACAGTCAGACGCATGTCTGGGAGTCCAGGGGAGCCTGTTTTCTCAGAGAAGGAATAACTGTCGCCACATCACTTGGGAGGACCTGCCGAGTGGCCTTACTGGACCCTGACTCCTTTATGCCTGAGGCTGAGAGAGCGTCTGGCCACCTGGGTTCGGGGCTGTGTGTGGGGCTGGGCTCCCCACCTTCCCCACGCTCCTCCTCCATAGTCTGTTCTCGTTGCAGGGTCTGAGCCGAGTTCTGGCTGAGAGAACTCTGGTCCCTTTTCACCCTTCAGTTCCCCATCAGGAGCTGACTGAATCCTCTGCAAGCCCCTCCATGTGGTCTCCAAGGAGAGAGGAAGGGGACTGTGGGGCTTGGGGATGACCCTCCCTTCCTACCTGCCACCCCTTTGTAGGACTGTCCTTGTCCGAAGCCAAGAAGCTGAGTTCTTACTTCCACTTCAGGGAGCCTGTTGAGCTGAAGAACAAGACCTTGTTGGAGAAGGCTGAGCTCGACCCGTCCCTAGACTTCATGGACTCTTTGGAGCACGACATCCCCAAAGGTAACAGCCTGTTACTTGGAGGACATTGGATCCACCCCCAGGTCAGAACAGTGGGCCATGCCACCTGCCATTCCCTCTTAAGAGTGGGACCCACGGCCTGGGTGGCAACTGGGAGTTCAATAAGGGGCCTTGAGTAGGAGGCTCCTCCAGGGCCCAATACAGGGCTCAGCTCCCAGTAGAGAGTTGGTAAATGTTTGCAGACAAAAGGATTGTTTTCCAGGTGCTTCCACAGACAGGAAGTCTCTCTTGATTTTCATATCAATCTTGAATGAAGGCAAGTTGGGAATTTCCCCCCACCAAAACATCCCTGAAAATACTAGCTGTATATACATCTTCACAGTTGGTTTCAGGGTTAGATCCAGTGCTTGGCATACAGCTGGTGCTCAGGAGTAGGTGCCTATTGACCTGTAGAGGACCACCTGCTAAGGAAATGAGTTCTGTACATCTGTCTCCTGCTAAGTGTTTTTTAAATCATAAAACATACAACTTCAGAGGCCTTCTTGTGCTTCAGGGCCCACCTGGCCCAGGCACACAGCCGGCAGTTGGTGGGCGTCAGAGAGCCTGGTTCCTCCCTGGGCTCCACCAGTAGAGATGAAGCACATCCTCGGAAGATGCTCTTGCTGGGCTCTGCATCCCAGGACAGGTGCCAGGCTCTGGGCATTCAGGGGCCACACCCAAGGCACTGCCTCAGCACCTCTGCTTTTTTCCCTCCCCACGCTTGGTGTTCTGAGAGCTGGAGGGATCTGTTGTTGATGATGGCAAAGACAATGATACTACGAACTACTCATAAAGGCAACGACACTGCTTATTGTGTGCCAGGCACTGTACCCTCTTTCCTGTGCCTCGTTTTTGTTTCTTAGTTCATTTTAATCTTCACAGCTGATCTGTGAGTTAGATACTATTATATCATTACCCCCATTTTACAGATGAAAAACAGAGGCTCAGAGAGTTAAATCCAAGGACACAGTATGTGTTAAAGCATTAGACTCCAAGGCTCTGGCCTTGACTGTGGTGTCAAGTAGATGGTGTTTTCAGTGGACAACGGGAATCGCTGGACAGTAGTCACCCCCATCACTAGAGGGAAACATTTCTGGGGAGCGGTGAGCAACCCAATTGGGCTGGAACTCAAGAGTAGGGGTGGGACGGCAGTAGTGGTTAAACACAAGGGCTCTGGAAACAGAAAGCCTGTGTTGGAATCCTGAATCTGCTGTGTACTACCTGGTTACCTCAGACAAGTCCCTCAATTTTTAAAAGGGGAAAATTGATATTTTTTACCTCATTGGATTGTTATGAAAATTAAATGTAATGATAACACATATACAAAACATTTATGATAGTGCTTAAGCCATTAAGGACTCAAGTGAGAATCCTTGCGCAGGGGCCATGCTAATCTTCTCTGTGTCGTTCCAACTTTAGTATATGTGCTGCCAAAGTGAGCACTCAAGTGAAAATAAGTATCATTGATAGTTTTCAGCAGCAAAAAGGCCTTAGAGGGGGGTTGGGCAGGCTAGGGAGGGCCTAGAGGGCCAAAGGGTAGGAGCGTTTAGTTGCTCAGCTGTGTCTGACTCTTTGTGACCCTATTGACTGTG
This sequence comes from Moschus berezovskii, assembly GCF_049115385.1. Lineage (NCBI taxonomy): Eukaryota > Metazoa > Chordata > Mammalia > Artiodactyla > Moschidae > Moschus > Moschus berezovskii. The sequence goes on from NC_142482.1 coordinate 29,234,170, forward strand.
GCCCGCCAGGCTCCTCTGTCCATGGGATTTCCCAGGCAAGGCTACTAGCGTGGGTTACCATTTCCTTCTCCAGGGAATCTTCCTGACCCAGGGATCGAACTCACATCTCCTGCATTGCAGGGAGATTCTTTACCACTGAGCCACCTGTGAAGCCCTAAGAGTAGACCGAGGCAGTAGGAGCTGCTGGTGGCTTGTAGGCAGATCTGTGATAATAAGGCAGTGGTGCATGAATGGATGCAGAGGGGCAAGCCAGGGCTCTGGAGGCCGTTTTCAGGCTACTGCAGTGCCCTGGGGGCTGGGCCATGGGTCACAGGTGGCTAAGGGCTGCCAGCAGAGTGGCTTCGCTGGCCTCCACCACACAGGGGCATCAGAGTCAAGCCTCCCTGGGCATAGACTGGGGGTCCTGGACCTGGCAGGGAGATGGTTATAGAGGGTGAGCATTTCTTAACCATCAGACACACTTTCCAGATTCCCATTACCTCCTCCAACTCTGTGCTCCCCACCTGACTAGGGGCTGGAGGGAGCTGCACATCCCTGGTTGGTAAAGGGAGTTAGGAACACTGTGGTGGTGGGACCCAGGGCCAGGGCCTGCGTGACCAACTGAGAAAAGTCCTCTTAGCGCCCCTAATCTGGGGGCAGCAGCCCCTCCCCGATTCGGAGCGTGGCTGGAAAGCTCTGCCCAGTGTGGACATCTCAGCCGCGGCAGCAGGGAGCCCAGGGCCAGCAGATGAGGCTCTCCCTTCAGAGCGCTGGGTGACTGGGGAGGGCAGGGGGGTGACACAAGAGGGCTTCCTCCCCTGCCCCTGCCCCCCCCGGAGCCTAGACTTCTTGCACTAACAGTGGGCCTCAGGGCTGAGAGATCAACCGATGATTGATACCCCAGTCCCTCCCAGAACACTGCCTTGTCCTTAGTGCTGGAGCCATAGGAGTGAAGGGCTCCTGGAGTCTCCTGTGTGGAGGGGCCGGAGGGTAGAGATGCTCCTGGCCTGACTTTGGGAAACTCCACAGTTCTGGGCCTCCAGTTCCCCTCCTCCCAGAGCCACCACTAGAAAGCCTGCAGGAAGTCCGGCTGGGTTTTACTCAGGATGGTTTGGTGGGGCCTGCGGTGTGGCGGTGAAAATGTGGCTGGCTGGGGGACAGCAGACACTCTGACTCTGCTCCCAGACTCCCTGCCATGTCTACCCCTGAAAGCAGAAGGAGCTGCTGGGAGGCTGCCCCACCAGGCGACAGCAGCCGGAATGGCTGCCAAGTGAAGCAAAGTCCCAATGAAGGGTTCCCTGGGGCACCAGCACTGGCGGGAAGAATAGGATCTGGGAGCTGTTTCCTGCCCAGGTAGGATCAGCTTCCTTTATGGGTCTGAGGCAACTGTTGAGGGGAACCCTGTGTCACCTGTGAGCAGGAATGGTTCAAGCAGTCCCTGGGCCACTCTCTGTGGCCATGTGGGTTGACCAGGCACTCAGCAGTTGGTCCCTGGACCACCCTTGGCTGGAGAAAGGATGGAGGGATGTTGCCTGGAGCCACTTGTGGCCTCCTGAGCCGTCCCACTGTGCTGTGGGGTCTGTGGAGTTCTGTGGGAGTAGGGCTTTGGCAGCAGAAGCATCCTTCTGGCAGACACAGGGCAACAGCCAAGAGTTCACTGAGCTTGGGCTGCTGCTATGTGAGACATGGAGCACTAAGTCAGGATGCCGGATTTCTGGGCAGTACTCTGCTGTTCAACGCTCCTTAACCTTCTATGCTGTCAGCAAATAGTCACTGAGCCGCTAGTATGTCCCAGCGACCGGTGATGCTGTTGAGAACAAGGCACAATCCGTGCCTCACAGGCGTTTGGGAAGATCAAATGAAACAGAGGATGGGAAGTGGCAATGCAAAACAGCAGGTGCCGCACAGTTGTCCTGGGAAGCAGAGCGTGCGGGTGGAGGGCAGAGCGCCTCTCTCTGGGCTGGAGCAGAGATCTCAGGGACTGCCCGATACGAAGCAGCGAGGACCCCAGCACAGTGCCCAGAGTAGGCAGCAGAGGGCAGCAAGGGGCCTGCCTGCCTGGAAAGCCGCCTTCAGTAAGTGATGGGTGGGAAGAGGTGGGGGACAGGGGAGACAGCCCTGGAGAGGGTTTGCAAGCCGGGGTCTGGGATCAGCCCTCTCTCCGGGGGCGGGGGGGTATGCAGGTGGCACCTCCTTCCAGCCCAGTGGAGGTTCAGGTGACAGGTGCTTGGCTTTCTGCACCAAGGGGCTTGGCCTTGCCTGTCAGTAAGACTGGGCACTCTTCTGCCTGTCCCCGCCCCCGCCCCCTCCCATATGCTTTTGCCCTGGTGTGGGGGAGTGGTTGCTCTGAGAAGGGGCCTGTGGCCATTTTTGTGTGTGTGAGACAACTTGTGTGTTGTTGGTCTGAGTGGATTTGAGCCATCTGCCGCCCCTGGACAGCCCTGAACTCCAGCCTGGTCCACTCTCCTCCAACTTAATCTCAGAACTTGGCTGCCTTTCTTCCTGGAGGGCAGGGGAATGCAACTATGATGAGCATCTCCCAGCCTGAGCCTCCCACACTGTCAAGGTAAGTGAGACCCCCAAGGCCCAGGAAATCCAGGAGGACTTCCTGCTCATGCAGGAGGCCCCATTCCTGGTTTACCAGCTTGTATCCCACCACATCCTCAGAAAAGAGAGCTTGTGGAGAAGAGTGGCCGACAGGGGGCTGGAGGGGGAGGTCTGGGGAGACTTGGGAGACAGCATGGGCTGTGAACACTAGGGCTGCAGGAGGCTGCTTCCCCCAGAGTCCCAGTGGTGGCAGCTGGCTGGGCCCAGCCTTGCCAGCAGCTGCAGTAATAAAAGTGGGTGAAGGTGAAAGCAAGAGCCTGGCTTCCCAGGTATATGCTACGTGACTCCTGGCACGTTGAGAGTATGTTTCCTGGGCGACAAGCTGAGCCAGGGACAAGGAAAGGACAGAAGTGTGACAGGAATGCAAGGGAGGGAGGAAGTAGTGTCATTGGCTGCCCAGCCCCTCAAATAGCACTTCTGTACTCTGCCAGCACCCTGGGCCTGCATGGCACAGATCCCCAACCCTGGAGGGGGAACCCTGTTTCCCCTTGCTCTTGCTTGGCCAGTATAGGGGGAGCCCGTGATGAGCATGGCCCCTCCCCCACCCACTAGAAGCAAGAGGTGGCCAAGCCCTAGGCAGGCAGGCTGGTACCGGGGAAGCCAGTCCTTGCTCAGGGTGTGCCAAAGCGCTGATGACAGGGAACTGCTGAGCGTGTCTGGTTGGGGGACTCCAGTTCTTTCTCCAGGGCTGCATTTGGCCCAGGGTGTGGGGCGGGGGGCAGTGGGCCTGTAAGCTGCCTCCTCTGGGTGGTCAGAGCCTGACCTTTTTCAGTTACAGGGGGCTGTGGCTGTGGACTCCTGGAGCAGAGAGGGACTGCCCAGATGCTGCTGCAGGGACTGGCACAGGGAGCTGACGGGGTTACCTTCCGGGGGTCTGTGTTCTGGCCAGAAGCTGCATACGGTGTACTGGGAACACTGTGTTCTGTCACACCCCCTCTCCTGTTACCCCTAGGCCATCTGTTTTCTGGAATGAATGACTGGGAGAGCAACAGGCTAAGGCTCCAGAACCTGCAGGCAGGTTTATGAGGTGGAGGATCTCAGGGATCTAGAGAGGCAAGCTGCAGGAGCTGGCAGAGATACTCCCTACTTCTCTGACTACCCCCCCCCTCGACCCCAGGCAGTGCCCAGTCAGAGCTCTGGGGACCCAGGGACACTCTTCTTCTTTCTCAATGCTTGCTGGCTGGCACTGAGGGGTCTGGGGGAGGGGGGGTCAAGCCTACACTGTGGCTTTTGCTTCATCACCTCAGCCTTGGCTGGTGGTACTTGGTGCAGGCTACCGCTCAGTGCTGAGGTGGCCCCTGCATGGGCACCCCCCAAGCAGGTCAGGGCCAGCAGACTAAATATACCCCAAAAGCTCTAGCTTTGACCTGGGCAGGTGCTGGAGCCCTGAGACGGGCTGAGCTGCCATCAAGGCAAAGGGTGCCTGGTGGTCAGGTCTTCTGGATTCAGGGTGGCCTCTGGTGGGTGGGGCCTGAGCTCTAAGGCTGCTGGGTGTGGGGTGACCGGGGTGGGCCATGGTTGGAGGCAGCCTGGGGGCAGTGGTGCAGCGGGAGCCAGGCAGCCGGGCTGGGCTGGCAGCTGATGAAGGTCTCCGCGCAGTTCTCAGTGCATCACTGGCTGGTCCAACACCAAAACCTTCAAAGCATTTGCCTTTCTGGCAAGGGCTGGGGCAGAGCTGCGGCTGGGCTGGGAGAGGCCTCAGCACAGGGGAATAGAAGCTCCAGATCTGCATCCAGGGGCGATTTTCCCAGGCTCCTTCCTCCCACACAGCGGCTCCCTCCCTTGGTTCTGGAGCTGGATCAGGCCCTTCCCGCCAAGTCCCCGTGGCTGCACAACTCAGCCCCAGGCTGGGCTGCTCCCGTCTGGGGAGCAAAAACCAGGGCAGAATCCAAGACAGACAAAGGCTCATTAGCTGCCGCCCAAGTCCCCTCCCACCAAGGACGGCTCTCAGTCTACCGGCTGCCAGAAAAGGGCTATTGAGCTGGAGGCCTGAGAAGGCCACACTTTTATGTGAGCCTGGGCAGGTCTCATCCATCTCAGAGTGAAGTTGCTGGGCCTGGAGCAAAATTTTGCAAGAGAGGTGAAGTGCACCAGGACAGCAGGCCACCAGCGAGCCCCTGAGTGCAGGGAAGAGAGGAGCCTGGCGTCTCCCCGGCCTAGCCCCAACCGGCTCCGCCTGTGCACGAGTAACCCAGCTTCCTCCCCCATGCAACCTGTCACTAGACTTGCTGACAGGAACAAAACGGACTGCTTTGAGTTCCACCTCTTTTCATTTCCTTCGCCCTCCCTCTGGAAGTGGCTTTAATGAGCAGTGAAATGGCTCAAAGGCAATCAGGAGGAGTAAAGCGCCGGGATAATTAAATTCTTTCCCTTTCCCAGTGGAACCTTAACTCTCAGGCCTGGCTGCCTGGAGCTGGGGTTTCCGCACCCCTGGCCGGGCTCTGCCTCCATGACGCCCAGGCCTTGCCCTCTGCCGTCTCTTCCCCACCCCCAGGGTCCTGGAGTGTCCAGATGGAGAGGGGCAACGCCCTGGTGGTGCTGCGCAGCCTGCTCTGGCCCGGTCTCACCTTCTACCATGCTCCTCGCACCAAGAACTATGGCTACATCTATGTGGGCACCGGCGAGAAGAACCTAGACCTGCCCTTCATGCTGTAGGCGGGCCGCCCAGAGGGTGTGCGGAGTCTAAACAGTAAAAGGCGGTGAATCTGGTCGGTCTGTTCTGGTCGGTCTGTGCCCCCCCACCTCCACCTCCATCTGGTGTCCAGGCTGAGGAGAGGCCCAGCTCTAAATAGAGCAAGTGGCAGAGGGCTGGAATGTGCTAACAAGAGAGAATGGTGGGAGGAAACGGCATGGGGGAGAAGGTGACAGTCAGGAGGCCTTTGAGGAGGGCAGCTTCTTGGACTCAGAAGAGAGCTGCATGTAGCTGGGCAGCCTAACAAAAAGCCAACGGCTGTCAACAGAGAGGAAGGGAACCTGTGTGGCCGTGAGCTCCGCTTAGTGCACCCACATGGCCCAGCACCAGAGACCAGTGACTCAATGCGCAGTGACTGGGCAGAAACGGGCTGAGCCCCCGGGCTTCCCAAGCAGTGAGCACACACCCAGCAGGTGAGCACAAGCCTGGTTTATAATATTCCTTTAGACAAAGGGCCGGTGCCCCAGCCCTGAGCCCAGGCCAGGTGTGAGACCACTGCAGCTGCGCAGGGTAGCCTGCCCTGTCTGCCCCCAGCTCCCAGCACTGTGGTGGTGCAGGTCCCAGGCACTAGAGCAGACCTGCCGCCCCCCGTGCCATCTGCACTGGAGGAGCCGGGCCGCCCTGGTGGGATGGGGTGGGAGTGCAGGACGAGCTCAGGCTCTCAGGAGGCCCTGCTCTCAGTCAGTGATATAGCACCAAAGGCCTGCCCGTGTAGGAGACGTTGTCCTTCAGGAGGGGGGACCCCACGGCCATGCGCACCTTGTCCCAGCGGTGGCCTTTGTTGTAGATGGGCTTGACGGAGCGGGGAGACCAGCGGGTCAGGTACCTGTTGGGGGAGGATGGGAGGCGGCCATGAGGGCTGGCAGCCCAGGATGTAGCAGAGACCACGGGCATGGGCCCCTCGGGCTGAAGCTGCACTTGGTCAGTCAAACACTTTCACCAGCTTTTCCTTCTTGAGGAGAAGGGGCTTTTCCTGGGAGCAGCTGCCCAGTGTGCTGTAAACAGATGGGCTGGGCCCTGGTGGCCGCAGGCGTGTGTGGCCACGTGCTCCCTTGTCTTTGTGAGTTGCCAGTTTGTGTGCGTGTGTATCTGCTGGGGGAGGAGGCAGAGTAAGAGGCTACTCAGAGAGCAGATCGGCCCTCTCTGGCCCAGTCGTGGGGTGAGGAGAGGCTGATGTAAGGGCTTGGAGGAATCCCTCCCTCTCCCCCACTTGGCTCACTCCACCACCCCAGGCCTCAGGGAACAAGCCTGGGCAGCCATAACTGGCGGAGGACCCCTGACCCCTGACCCTCAAGCAGGCCACGATGGGAGCCAAAGGTGAGGGCCCGTGGGTGCAGATGTAGCCCAGGAAGGTTCGTGTAATACGAGCAGGGATGGGGAAAGATGGCTGCCGCCCATAGTTCTTTGGCCTCCTTTGGGGATGGCAGGGCCCTGACAGTTCCGGGAAGAGTGGCTCATGCCGGCTAAGACTGGGGTTTACTCTGTTCAGAACGAAATTTGAATCCTACCCAGAGACCCACCCTTCGTCCTGAAAGCTCAGCCTTGGCAAAGGCCAGGATCCTCCCCTGCTTCCACACTAGGTTAGGGCTCAACCCAGTGCCTCTAGAGACCCTCCCATGAGAAGTTTTAATTAAAAAAATGAATAACCATGGCTGAAAATTTTTAGATAAGAGTGAAAAAGTGACTGCTAATCTATACATTTCAACTGAGCTCCTCTGGACCTCTATCTTCTGAGTTTTGAGAGGAAGTAGAAGCTGTAGGACTATACGCCACGTGTGAGGTGGGCAGGCAAGAGGGCTTCTGATGACCACTGGGTGGCTGCCAGCCCCCCAGCAGGGAGGTCTCTATGCACTGAGCTGGCCCCAGAGCTGCCTCTGCTGTGGCTGGTGGTGCTGGGACCTGGCAGGGCCCTATGCTGGTGTCTCCCTGGCTTCAGAGGGGGTGGTGAAGAGGTGGGATTTGGAAACAGGCTCCCTAGGATTGAAGATCCTGAGGCTAGTTGCTGCCCTATTGCATCCTTCCGCCCACCCTTGCCCTCCCACCCTGAAGAGACCCTGGGAAGCTGGGCTTCGGCTGGCCCTGGGCCTGATGCCTGTGTCACAAGGAGCAGGCAGCTGCTGCAGAGGGACTGGGGCCTCCGGTCAGCTCTCTGGGACCACTCCAGCTCTAAGAACCAAGGCTCCCTGCTAATCAAGCTCCTTCTTCTTACCTCTCTGGAAGGGGCAGGGAAGGAAATGGCACAGCTCCTCAGGGCCCGGCAGAGCCTGGGCCAGTGCATGGGCCTGGGCAGCTCAAGGGCCACTGGATGAGATTGTCAAGGCCCTAGTTGTAGCCAGGACTCCCTCTCCTCCCCAGGAAGGCCTTTTGCAACCCCATGAGCCCCCATAAGCCATCAATCCTGTGTCACGCTAATGGACACTGGATATATGGGAGGGAGCCTGGCTTTGCTTCAGAGGGCTGAAGGCAGGATGGATTGTGTCCTCAGGCCTGCTGCTGTCTCTTAACAAGTTGGGAGTGGGGGTGGGCTCAACTCCCAAATGGTCCACAGCATATTTGGGAAAGACAAGAGGTGGTTAATATGTCCTGTTCCCCCAGGGCTGCTGGCAAATGGTCCAGCTGGCAGCGCGGGAGGCGCAGGTGGAGACAAGCAAGGGGCCAGGGTGCTGGCGAGGAGTCAGTGAAGAGCCAGCTCTGGCCCTGCACCCAAGCCCAGCAATCCAGAGCTGGTATCTGCCTGGCCTTCCATCCTCCATTCCTGGGTTTTGTTGGGGATCAGCCTAGGAGGTTTGCTGGAGGTGGGGGATCTTGCTTTGCTCTACCCAAAGAGCACAGTTCTAGTGGCATTAGGACAGGCTGAAGGAGAGAGGGCTGTTGATAGGAGAGAACAAGAAACACCAACATCAGTTTTACAGACCTGGATCTACTCTCAGTAAGAGAGTACTGCAGCTCCAGGAGTATGTAGGGTGGCAATGTCAGAGACAGCTGTTTGAGTTAGACAGGAACCTGTTCCTACACCAGAGGGGGCCACCCTGCTCAGGCTGTAAGGCAGATTGATTGATTCTAGGATCTACAGGCCTTTCTCTCCTGTTCCATAAAACCTCAGGATCTCGTGGGATGCCATACGCAGCTGAGCAGGCTGTTAACTGTATAACTCTAGGGGGAACATTCACAATCTAGTCTACATGGATGCTGCCTTCAAGTTTTACAGTATATGATCTGATAGCTCTATATGGTGGCCCTATCCCAGAGAGCCCTCCCATTTCTATTTCTAAAGTCTCATTTTGCCCTTTAATAACCCCAGCGCTATTACTGAAAGTTTGTAGAACTGCTCTGACATTCCCATAGCAACCCAGTATGATGTCATAAACAGAGGATTAGCACATTCTAATGCCCAACCAGCAGATCTCCTTACCCTTGTTACCCCTGGGCTAAGTGCCCTGCTGGGGAGGGACAAGGAAAGAAGCTGAGGCTGGCAGAGGGAGAGTAACAGAGGTGTGCACAGTGGTGGGACTGCTGGGGTGACGGGGTGGCGTTCAGGCTGGAAGGGACGGAGCTCTCCAGCCTTCCTGAGCTGCAGGATGAGCTCCAGGGGCTGGCCTCCCCAGCCCAGGTGTGTACCTGTTGAGTCGGGGTCTGGTCTTTGGAACAAATCCTTCAGGAAGCTTGGGCCTGTGATTTGGGAGAAGACCTGAATGGAGGGAAAAGCATTTAAGAGGATGGTCTCTGCACTCCCTCTGCAGCTCTGGAGGGCTGAACAGAAAGCCCAAGGGGGTGGGAAGCTGGCACTGGGGGGCGAGTATAACGCAGTCTCTGGACACACACTGCTCTTTCGGGAGGGGCAAGGAGGTGTGGGAGGTGTAATGGTGCCCACAGCCCCCTGCCCCTCTGCCCGAGGTCCTTCACCTGCTCGGTGGGCCATCTTCACACACTCCTCTATCTTGCGGTGTTCTTCCTGGCACAGCCCGGTGATCCTCCGGGGCAGCATGCCCCCATGTGGCCGGATGAACTGACTGAGCAACAGAACATCCTAGCGGAAACGGAAAACAGGAGAGGAAGGTCATGTGGATGGGTGCTGGCTGCCAGGAAGCCAGGGCCACGTGGCCTGTAGGGTAGGCTGCTGTAGCTGGCTGGCATTGTAAGGGGCTGACGCTACCCTGAGAAGCGACCTGAGACCATTCCCTCCACACAGAGCCCTGCACTCAGGCCCGCTGCCTCCACTGCAACAAGTTCAATCCCAACTTAGCAAGATTTCCTAGCCCCATTACCAACCCCAAGAGTTCTCAGCTCCTCTATGAGACAGTCTTCCGGCAGACTTGGTGAGAGAAGGGGAACTTTTCAAGAAGGTTAACAAGCTATCATGCACCCACAGTATCTCTCCTGGTAATGAAAAGTGTGTTATCTCCTCTTTGGGTGACGTAGAGGGTATGTTATATATTTGCACACAAGAGGGAAGACCTGTACCATTTCCGCCCCTAAAGTCTACATATGACAACCCCTAGAGTCTACACACCACATCCCAGAAGACCTGCAGAGAGCCCCTCCACTTCTGCCATGCCCTCTGAGCGAAGCGCCAGGCAACAACAAGCTGAGGAGGAGGTCAAGTTGTGAAGTTAAATCCCTCATCTTCTGTGACCCCTGTGCCCAGATGTGAATGGATTCCTGGGCTTCCTTTGAACCATCAGACTGCTTTGGCTAAGTCAAGGAAATAACGACAAACAAAGCCAGCGCCCAGAGAGACAAAGTCCCCTCCCCACTCTCACAGGACGGCATGGGTTAGAGAAACAGTCTCCCACCCCACCCTCAGGGGCCTGACAGGCCTGTCTCCATGGTTCTGGTCCTCAAATGGATTCGCTGCCCTGGCAGGCGCCTCGCTGTATAACTGCAGATTTGCTTTAATCACTGGTCAGCTCCTGGGGGACCCAGGCTCCCAATTCCCACCCCTGTAATCCTCAGAATCTGATGAAAAGAACTTGGACTGGATTATCTGGGGATAATACACTGGGCTCACAGCCCCAGTGCTGCCCCCACTGCAGGCTGCCAAGGAAGCTGACAGCTCTCTGCAGCTCTGAGTGGCGCTGTCCTGAGCAGAAAGGGGTGAAAAGGAAAACAACTTCTCCAGCCTTTACCTTGGAGGGGATTGGATTTCTTCTCTTGATAAACAGAGCCAAGTCCGTTTCCTGGAAACGGCTGGTAGGAAGAATACCCCACAGTGGTCAGGCAGGTGTGGGTTCCCCTCCCCATCTCACAGCTGGGATTCTAGGTACGGCCAGGACCCTACTAACTTCCATGTCACAAGAAGCTGAGAGCACTGCCTGTGGCCTGCAAGTTTCCTGTTACTCCAAGTGGCCATCAGCAAAAGGGCGGGGATAGGGTGAAAGAATACCTCCAGCCCCCACCCTGGGGTGGCGTGAGGCCAAGGCTCCCAGCCCAGGAGATTAGTTGGGTTGTTCTGTTCAGATCCCATGGGCATGTGGCCTTTCCTGCTCTCACCACCTGACCAGGATCTCTGCCCTTAGTCATCCCATTCCACAGAGGGGCACAGGGACAACGTGCAGGTCAAACTGGCCCAAAGCCTGAATCACCTGAAACCTAAAAATAGGGTGCTTAATGTCACCAGCAGAACTCTGAAGGACAAGTATGTATTTCTCCAGGGCTGTGTCCATCCCCAGGCCCGCCCCATCTCCAGACACGATGCAGAACAGCAGCTGGGACTGCCGGCTCTGCCTGGGTCTCATACCCCAGAGTGCATCCCAGCTCTGATACTTACTAGCTGTGTGATCTGAGGCAAGTGCATTAACTCGGCCATGCCTCAAATTGCCTCATCTGTAAAACAAGGATGAAAACAGTGCCTACTTCACCAGGATATTGTGAAAACAAAGTGAACTATGCCCTGCAGGTGCTTAACACACAGAGCAGCACCTACAGTTGCTTGTTCTCATCATCTCTCCGTGAAACGGCAGCTCTAGAAGAGCCACAGCAAACAGGGGTCCCTGTAGCTCCAGTGTGGGAAGAGAGTGACGTGTCCTCAGATCACAGTGAGGACTCTCAAGACACGCCCTCATTACACAAGGAGGAAAATCAAACCCGGACTCTGATTCCACCCCTCGGGAACACAGCCCTGTGAGACTGGGCTCCAGGGCCCTGGTGGTCTGAGCTGCCCACAACCAGACCAGGAACTGAGTCAGGGACTCTCCGCCCTGGCGGCAGATTAGAATCACCTGGGGAGCTTTAAAAACTAATGATGGCCGGGCTCCATCCCAGGCCAGCAGAATCATCTGGGCGTGGGGTCTGAGCGTTTCTAAAGCTCTCCCGGGACTCTCATGTACGGCCAGTGTTGAGAGCCGCTGGACACAGTGCTTCTGTCTCGGTGGCTCCGTAAGGCGCTTGCTGGGCCCGCAGGGACGTGGGCTCTGGGACGCGCAGACTCACCTCATAATTGTACTTGTGCTTCAGGCCCCAGCGGCAGATGGGGCACTGGCCGGAGGGGTTGGGGGGATTTGGACTTTCCCTGGGAGTCCCTATGATTCGGCCTTCAACCTAGGAGGCAGAGAAAGAGAGCTGATGAGGGAGAGCGTTGTGTGGAGACCCCGATCCTGGAGCAACCCCCCAAAGCTGGTGAGGCTTCCTCTCTGGGGGCCTTGGGGGGAGCAGCTAAGGGGCCTCTCTGCCTGAACACAGCTGCTGGACATGGCCTCAGGTGGCCACAAAGCTGAGTTTGGTGACCTAGGAGGGTAATAGAAACTGAACTTAATGCTGGTGGCAAGAGTTGCGTTGTATCTGCTGAATGCTAGCTTTCCATCCTCAAAAAGACAAAAACTCCAGAACTTTATGCTTCCCTCTCCCTGATTTGGGAAAAAGCAATCCATGCACATGGTAAAAAGTTTCAAACTGTACAGGGATGTGGAGTCCAAAGGAAGTCTCACCCCTCATCCCGAACATCCTTCTCACCAGAAACTGCAGTTTCCAGCTCTGACAGAGGTAAGTCTATGCCAGTGGTTCTCAACCAGGCGTGATTTGGCCTCCCAGGGGACACCGGACTGAAACATTTCTGATCGTCACCACGGGGGTGGGGTGGGGTGGGGATGGGTCCCCAGCCCCTAGCAGGGAAACTGCTAATAAGCATCCTATGACAGACAGGACAGGCCCCCACAGCAGAGAACCAGCCCGTCTAAAAAAACAACAGTGCTGGCCTGAGAAACCTGGTCGAGGCCTACACGAGCAGACAACTATGTGCACGCCCCTCCTCCCTCTAAAAACATAGAGCAGGGACACAGTTCCCGGGCTGCCTCCTCTCAGCATTCTGGATGCCACCTTTCACACCCCACTCAGGCCACGTGTGAAGTGACCTCCGCCATGGCTGCTGTGTCCTGTGACACAGCCTTGGAGAGACTAAGCGCAATAAACCAGTGACCTGGGCGTCAGCTCCAATTGCAGGAGGGGGAGGTTAGACAGCCTTGCTGATTGAGGCCACGGATTATGACAGTGAGGTTGGGCCAGGTCTGAGAGGCTTTGAGAGGGAAGCAACTCTCCCAGGGGAGAAGTGGCAAAAGGCAAAGGAGCTGGCTATGCAGGGTGCTGTTACTGCCTTTCCGGCAATGCCACCCCAGCGATGCCAGAAATGGAGCCAAGTGCTCGGAAAAATGGGCAGGTGTATGGAAGGTCTTGGGAAGGGGTCAAAGTGGGCCTGAGTGGGGACAGCTAACTTTACACACTCTCCACTACAGGCCTGGCTCTGTGCTGATAATGGTCCACATGGATCATCTCATTTAACTTCACAGCCTAGTGAGGGCAGATTCATGATCTTATTTTACTGATGAAGAAGTGAGACTCTGGACAATGAGTAATACCCAAAGTCAGCCATGGCACTGCCTCTCCAGGTATGGCTGGGCTCCCTCCCCAAGGGCTCTTATGGGACCACATGCCTCTGTGTTCGTTCCACAAATAGCAAATTCATGCCCCACAGGAAAAACACTCTGCACACACAGAAACCCGATGAGTTTCTCTCCACCAGCATGGAGTTTACAGGGTGAACGTTTGCTTTGGTTTTGGATAAGGGAACTATTCTTAAAGGGATGGGAATCCCTAGAAAGAACTGTCTTGAGGTCTTAACTTCAAGTACAAAGATTGAGGGGGAGCCTTCTGGGGAAGACCCAAAGAGGGAACCCTAAGGGCTTGTCCTGGGGATAAGAAGGTCTTGGGGAGGGCTGCGCGTGGCTAGCTGCCAGAGGGTTAAATCCCTGGTTGACATGGAAGCCACAGAGGCTTCTGGGAACTCTGTGGAGTGGTTGAGGATTTCTTGGGAGGCACAGAAGGCCATGTGAAAACAACGTTGTCTTTTAGGGATTATAGGATAATCTAGGCCCCATGACTCCCTGAGGAAGGGAGGCGAGATGGGCCCAGTGAGGGTGGGGGTTGGGGGAGGAGTAGAGGGAGTGAAAAACCGTCTAGCTTTCTCACCAACAGATGAGCCAGGGCGCCAGCTATGAGCCCAGGGCCCAGAAAGTGTCACCTTCTCACTGCCTCACTGAAGGAGTAGCTTAGTCATTCCAGGCAGAAAGTTAAGAGACTGAGATCCAGGCTCCTGGCCTGGGGTCAACTTACTCTCTCTAGCCTTGCCATTACCTTAGTTTCCCCTTTGGAAAACTGACTTATCGCCCACCAAAAAATATAGCAGCAAATACTTCTGAGCCCATGTCATACAAAAGGTCACTTTAATCAAGTAACAGATGCCTCAGTCCAACACAGCGACTGTTCCTGATTAACCACACTCCCGCACATGGGTTGAAAATAGTAAATGCGGGATTTATGGTCACAGAGGGAGCAGATCCTGACGCCAGTCCAGTTGGGGCTCCTACTCTTTCTCAGAGGAGCAGCCAGGCAGCTCCAAGTGGTACAGAGGTTAGAAGTGGCCAACTCGACAATACTTACTATAGTCGTCTTCCCTTCTTGGATCTCCACCACTGCAGAGATAAAGGGGAAAAATTAGGTCAACCATTTAATAAGGAACAGGGAGTTTTAAATAATAGCTCAAACCTCACACACGAAGAAAAATGAAGCGCTCTGTCTGCACCCTCCCATGGCCTCCCCCCGCAAATGTGCAGGGTTTATGTCCCAGTGCCCAGGCTCTGCGCTCTGCAGGCTGTGCAGAGCAGTACTAAGTTAATTCAGTAGTGTCCAACTCTTTGCAACCCCATGGACTGTTGCCCACCTGGTTCCTCTGTCCATGGGGATTCTCCAGGCAAGAATACTGGAGTGGGTTGCCATTTCTCCTCCAGGGGATCTTCCTGACGCAGGGACTGAACCCATGTCTCCTGTGGCTCCTGCACTGCAGGCAGATTCTTTACTGTTGAGCCACTTGGGAAGCCCATAATGCAAGGGCTCCTGCAAAGCAGGAGACCCCAATTTGATTCCTGGGTCAGGAAGATCTGCTGGAGAAGGGATAGGCTACCCATTCCAGTATTCTTGGGCTTCCCTGGTGGCTCAGCTGGTAAAGAATCTGCCTGCAATGTGGGAGACCTGGGTTTGATCCCTGGGTTGGAAAGATGCCCTGGAGAAGGGATTATCCACTCCAGTATTCTGGCCTGGAGAATTCCATTGACTGTATAGTCCATGGGGTCACAAAGAGTCAGACACCACTGAGCGACTTGCACTTTCACTTCTCCTGCAGGCTGAGTGGGGGGCAAATCCAAATGCCCATATCATATCACCTCTCTGAGATTAAGGGTCTTCACACTGTTTCTCTTTCTAAGCCAAGATTTATCTTGGCTCCATCCAAGGTACTTGGCAAGATCTTGCGCTACCGTGGCTAGCAATCATGGCCTAAGAGTTCAGGGGTTGGGGGTGGACAGAGGCCATAAAAAGACAAAAAGTACCCATTTTACGTGTTCTTCATGAAGAGAAACCAGACAAATGTGGTTCCTGACCTTGACCAGTCTGCAATCTAAGATGCAGCACCCAGGGGCCCCACAATGGGTAATAATGAGATCAGTTCACTCTGAGAACATCTTGAGAACCTTGTGTTAAACCTGTACAAAGGCAGCTATCTCTCTTCCCTGAAGGGATGAATTTTGTTATTCACACTGGAGAGGGAAGAGTGATAGGAACAAGGGGCCTGCAGGTACGGGGTTGGGGTTGGGGCGGAATTTCAAGGAGAGGACTGCAGAGCCATCCTGAGAGGGACTCATTCAGCTCTTCGCCTATTTAGGAGTGAGGCAGTCAGAAAAGAACCCAAGGGCAAAACAATTTCACTGCATGCATGTCAGGCTGTACTTATGTCCTCTTATTTAACCAGGATGCAGAAAGACAACTTCAATAATATTCTAAGGGAGAACCAAGCTCATAACCCACATTGGCAAATAAAATCAAACAGAAGGTTCTTGGAGAGTCTCCCATGGTTGCCCAGTTTCTTTAGAAAGACAGAAGCCGTGGCTTTCAGCACAGGAACTGGCACACCACAGATGCTCCATAAATGTTAGGGAGCAAAATACTGGCCGTGATGCCCTTCTGATTGCTAATTACCGTAATAGAAAATGTGAGTGCACAGCTATAGCTAGGCTGCAAAGTGTCTCCCCAAATGCTAAAACCATATTTTAACAGCAGCTTGGCTACCGCAATTAGTTCTACTCAGCTCTAGTCAAGGAAAGAAGCAGTACAGATTAGAAAGAACCTAAGGTTAACTTTGTGAATCTAATGAAAGTTACAGACCTCGCCCTAGAAACATGTCCCTCAGTGTACACACAATTAGACATGGATTACAGGACAGAAATGGTATGGACCTAACAGAAGCAGAAGATATTAAGAAGAGGTGGCAAGAATACACAGAAGAACTGTACAAAAAAGATCTTCATGATGAAGATAATCACGATGGCGTGATCACTCACCTGGAACCAGACATCTTGGAATGTGAAGTCAAGTGGGCCTTAGAGAGCATCACCACGAACAAAGCTAGTGGAGGTGACGGAATTCCAATTGAGCTATTTCAAATCCTGAAAGATGATGCCGTGAAAGTGCTACACTCAGTATGCCAGCAAATTTCGAAAACAATGGCCACAGGACTGGAAAAGGTTAGTCTTCATTCCAATCCCTAAGAAAGGCAATGCCAAAGAATGCTCAAACTACCACACAATTGCACTCATCTCACCCACTAGTAAAGTCATGCTCAAAATTCTCCAAGCTAGGCTTCAGCAATATGTGAATCATGAACTTCCAGATGTTCAAGCAGGTTTTAGAAAAGGCAGAGGCACCAGAGATCAAATTGCCAACATCCGCTGGATCATGGAGAAAGCAAGAGAGTTCCAGAAAAACATCTATTTCTGCTTCATTGACTATGCCAAAGCCTTTGACTGTGTGGATCACAATAAACTGTGGAACATTCTGAAAGAGATGGGAATACCAGACCACCTGACCTGCCTCTTGAGAAACCTGTATGCAGGTCAGGAAGCAACAGTTAGAACTGGACATGGAACAATGGACTGGTTCCAAATAGGAAAAGGAGTACGTCAAGGTTGTATGTTGTCACCCTGCTTATTTAACTTACATGCAGAGTACATCATGAGGAACGCTGGGCTGGAAGAAGCACAAGCTGGAATCAAGATTGCCAGGAGAAATATCAATAACCTCAGATATGCAGATGACACCACCCTTATGGCAGAAAGTGAAGAGGAACTCAAAGGGCTCTTGATGAAAGTGAAAGAGGAGAGTGAAAAGGTTGGCTTGAAGCTCAACATTCAGAAAACGAAGATCATGGCATCTGGTCCCATCACTTCATGGGAAATAGATGGGGAAACAGTGTCAGACTTTATTTTTTTGGGCTCCAAAATCACTGCGGATGCTGACTGCAGCCATGAAATTAAAAGACGCTTACTCCTTGGAAGGAAAGTTATGACCAGCCTAGATAGCATATTGAAAAGCAGAGACATTACTTTGCCAACCAAGGTCTGTCTAGTCAAGGCTATGGTTTTTCCCGTGGTCATGTATGGATGTGAAAGTTGGACTGTGAAGAAAGCTGATTGCCGAAGAATTGATGCTTTTGAACTGTGGTGCTGGAGAAGACTCTTGAGAGTCCCTTGGACTGCAAGGAGATCCAACCAGTCCATTCTAAGGGAGATCAATCCTGGGTGTTCATTGGAAGGACTTATGCTAAAGCTGAAACTCCAAGACTTTGGCCACCTCATGCAACGAGTTGACTCACTGGAAGAGTCTGATGCTAGGAGGGATTGGGGGTAGGAGGAGACGGGGACGACAGAGAATGAGATGGCTGGATGGTATCACCGACTTGATGGACATGAGTTTGAGTGAACTCCGGGAGTTGGTGATGGACAGGGAGGCCTGGCGTGCTGTGATTCATGGGGTCGCAAAGAGTCGGACACGACTAAGCGACTGAACTGAACTGAACTGAACTGACACGAAGCTCACAGACCCCTGCAGCTATGTACCTAAATGGTAAAACTGGTTTTCTCTCAGTGGTGGCAGAAGGTGATTTTCTAAAGTTTCCAAAATAAACATGTACTTCTTTTGCAATAAAAAATAAGCAGTAAAAACAGAGAGGCTAAGAAAAAAAAAGTGAGGCAACTTGAACCCACCCGGAGGCCCACGGCAACATCTGTGATCACTGAGCTCTGTGACCGACACCAAATTGGACCCAGACTGCCTGGAACTATCCCCCAATCGTTTTCTGGGCACGGCCATTTATAAAGACCCGTTACTACAAACAACCAACCTAAGAGCCCCTCAATTGCGACTCCACACACACAAGGGAGTGACAACTGGCCAGAAAGGCCCTGAGGCTTTCTCCAGAAAACACTATAGTTACTAATCAACTCAAAGACAAACTCAGCTTCTTTCCCTAAGAGAAAATGCATCACCCCATGCAAGGATCTACTTGTTCCCAAGAGACCAGCCTAAACGGGATGTGGGTGAGACTCAACCTGGTACTCAGTCTGGAGGCCAGCACATCTGCAGGGGGATGGTCACTGCACTGCGTCAGCTTACAAGAGCATCAGGCCAGGAGGGCCGAGCCCTAGCACAGCTGGGCACCCAGGAAACGTTGCAAAAACCAAGTTGGAAGAGGGACGGAGGATGACCCAGTCTGAGCAACGGCAGGTGAGGGGGGCAGCACAGGTTTTTAAGAATCCAGATGGGAAACAAAAGGAGAGACCTACTCCGGAATCCCTTGAGTCGGCGTGAGATCAGCGCCCTGAAGTGAAGCGGACCAACATGTGCTTCCCCTCTCCGTGGAGGCACTTGGGTCCTAACCATGAGGTAAAGAAATCGAGCAAAACACACATCACTCCCAGCAAAGAACCAAGCCCTGAAGTCATCACACTGGCCCCTGGAAGAGAGATCAACGTCCATGGCAAGTGCCACTGTTCACAAGCTCCCCACACACAGCAGCTCTGAGCCAGTGAATCATCTCACTATAAGTTAGCGGGTAAAACAATAGGCAGATGCTTATCTCATAGAGACGACTTGTCAAACAAGGAGGAATGACTTGAGAACTCATACGGAACTGAGACTGATCAGGACGGTATTTCAGTGCAGGGAGAGAGGGCCACTGGAGCCTGAAGAGGCCCTAGTAGATTTCAGGCCTCTCAAAACAGAAATAGGAATCAAAACAGTATTGCTTTTCAGCATGCATACAAAAACATGTCAAAACCAAACAAGACCTGAGATCCATTTTATCCCTGGCCTCCTCTCCATTCAAGAGAAGTGGGGGTGGTTAAGAAAAGCTGGACTAACAGACCATTAGTCACTGACTGAAAACTTGTTTAGAAAAAGTTGGAATTGCCCTTGTGTTCTGAGATGTGGCTGGATCAAGTAAACTAAAGAAGCGGTTTTCTAAACCAAGATTAAGGGCCAAGATCTTACACATCAAACAATCTGTGCCACAGGAGGCAAGGCATTTGCTGAGCACCCATGGAGTGTATGACTGGGCTCCACTCACGTGGAGAGCTCCCCTCTAAGAGGAGACACTATCTTTGCCCTAGAGGAGAAAAGAGAACTAAACCAAGCATGGGAACTTCACTCTAATAAAGTCCATGCCTTGTAAAGAGGTCCTTTGAGTACTTCAGTAAATACTCGCCTAGGATGGAGTCCAAGATAACTAAATTGTAAGTCTAGAGCAAACAGCATCGCGGTGAGATCGCAGCGAGGCAAAAAGACCTTGATGGCCACACAAACAGACACAGAGAACTGCGGCAGGATAAAGGCCCAACTGTTTAGTAAAGGAGGAAGTGAGGGGAGATGAATGACAAGGGCTGGAGGGAACTGTTGCAGGAAGTGCCCAGAGGACAGATGTCCTTCTTGGAAAGGCTCCATGGACATCAAGTCCCAAGCAGAGCATGAAGGGATGGAGCAACTGAATGGCAAGGTGGCTACAGGGCAGCACCAACAATCTCAGCACGCTTGGCAAGTGTGGCCATTGACTACTTTTCTCAAACTCCTTCCACCCTCGAGCACTGCTCCCTTCTGCTCATCTTTAACTCTGCCACAAAAGTTTTCTGGTTCTCTCACCACCTGCTCCTTCTTTTTCCCTTGCACCTGAGGGGACTTCCCTCTGCACTATCTTTCAAATGAGGAGGCTCACTGCTACGCAAAAATCTCTTTCCACTAGCAGGTGACTCTGGATCATGTTTTTTGAATTCTTTAAAGCCCCCAACTTGCTCACTGCTGTCTCAAAGCTTTTAGTTACAGGGCTGTCCATCCTGCAAGGCACATCCTTGTCTGAAATGCTGGGTCCTCCAGAAAGCTCCCTTAGCTAACTGGAAAAGAAGAAAAACATTCCCTTCAGCCTTTACTCGTTTCAGCACACTCTGCTCTGAGGATCTGCCAGATCATTATTGTTCATTTAGAAAGTCATATGTGTTTATTACTCTTGTTTTAAATGCTTTCCTTCACAAGGGCTCTAAGAGTGACAAGGCAATATCAAGGTCTTATCTCTACTAGGTCTGACGGTGTCAGTCATGAAATCAACTCCAGCAAGTTAACCGATAAGAGCTTTTAGGGAAGGGAGGGAGCCACTGGGAAGCCCTGCCGTGGAGTACCAAGGTGGTGTCACTGGTGGAGAGGGAAGATTGCTGGCCCTACTTCTGACTCCAGCACTTACTAGCTGTGTGATGCTGGGCATAGCTCCTAACACCTTTGGACCAGATTTCTTCATTTGTAAAAATGCCAGTAATATCCACCTTTAAAGGTTGTTGAGAAGACTGAAAAGTGTACGTGGAAAACCTGGCAGAGTGCTTGCAGCAGACACTTAGTAAACCACAATTTCCATTTTTTGTGTTCCCTTAAGTCTTGCTTCTTCCATAGTCATCTTTTTTGGTTCTGTATGTCCGTCTGGTCAAAGGTCAGACCAGGCTTTCTCAACAGCAGTGGGACTGGTATTTTAGGCCAGGTGGTTCTTTGTTGTGGGGGGCTGTCCTGTGCACAGGAAGATGCATAGCAGCATCCCTGGCTTCTACCACCACACACCAGGAGCACCAGCTGTGACAACCAAAAATGTCTCTGGACATTGCCAAGTGTTCCTGAGAGAGCAAACTGCCCTTGACTGAGAACCACTGCTTTATAGAGATAGCTTCTACAGGCAGGAGCAGTAGTGCTGAGTGCCCACGAACTCTGACTAAAATTAAAGAGTACTATCGTATCAGAAAAGTAGAAATGCTTGAATGTTTTCAGCAAGACGCCAGCTTCCTCTCTGTGACTTTAAATTCTATGTATACAATATTATTCTTCAACTATACCAGCCAGGACCAGTCAAAGTTAGCTATATGTGTAATTCTTTAAGCTTCACACATAATAGGTAGAATATCAAGAGAAAGTTGTTGGTGTTGTTTTTAAAGGCTTTGGAGATAGGTGGTTCTCAAGAAAAGTATAAGCCAATGCCTTCAAGTAAGATCACATCAATTCAATTATCTGGCTTTTAGGTCTGATAGTAACAGAGAAGCTACCAGGTATTCATGGTGAGGAAGACTTCAAATATTCATCTCATCATATAGCCATCTCTCCAACTGAAAAATTCATATCTCAAATATTCCTTTGTTAAAAAAACAAAGCTATTCCTTTTACCTACCCTCTGGGAACATGGCAAAGAACTGTTTTCAACTTTTAATTTTGTAATGGATATGTGCATTGTAGTTGTTAATGTTTGACACTTGGTAGATGTCATCAAAATTGTTACAGGCATGGAACTCCCTGGTGGCCCAGTGTTTAGGACTCTGTGTGTTCACTGCATGGAGAAGGCAATGGCAAGCCACTCCAGTACTCTTGCCTGGAAAATCCCATGGATGGAGGAGCCTGGTGGGCTGCAGTCCATGGGGTCGCTAGGGGTCGGACACGACTGAGCAACTTCACTTTCACACATTGGAGAAGGAAATGGCAACCCACTCCAGTGTTCTTGCCTGGAGAATCCCAGGGACGGGGGAGCCTGGTGGGCTTCCGTCTATGGGGTCACACAGAGTCGGACATGACTGAAGTGACTTAGCAGCAGCAGCAGCGTTCACTGCAAGGAATCCAAGTTTGATCCCTGGTTGGGGAACTAAGATCCCACAAGCCAAGTGGCATGGCCAAAAAAAAAAAAAGTTCTGGGCATATGCCTATTTTACAGCATAGGAACACATGAAACAACTTTCTGAGTCCTTTTCACCATCAGCACGATCTCTTTGGTGTCTTTCTTTATCAATGCATTAGTTAATCTAATGCTAAGGAGGCAGTACCTGGATTTTGTTTTTTTTTTTTCTAGCAAATGTTCCATCTTCCCTTCATAGCTAAATTCTTCAAACACCTATTTCCATTTCTTCATTAATTATCTCTTTAATTTTCCCAAACTTGGTTCCTTATCTGCCATTCTACTGAAAACTTACAAAAGACGTTTTCTGAGACAAATCCAATGCTCCCCTTGTTAGGCTCTTTTTTTTCGGACTTATATGCTTGCCCTGGCAAAATGATCACCATTTTTCCCTGGATACATCTCAGCTTTAGTTAAAGGATACGCTACTCCAGATCTTAAACACACACACAAAACCACTTCTTTGCATATCACTTATCCTTTCCAGCTTCCCGCAGTGCACAAAGGAAGGTTATGTACTGAAAAGACCTTTTCATTTTCCGCCAGATTCCATCCTTTTATGAGCCTGTTAAAGACACACCCCCTTCAGGAGAACTTCCAATTCAGTTTGCTGTTTCCAGTAACCAAATCTCTCTGAACGTGTGCTTAGTCGCTAAGTCATGTCCGTCTCTTTTAGGATCCCGTGGGCTGTAGCCCACCAGGCTCTGTGCATAGGATTTTTCAAGCAAGAATACTGGAGCGGGTTGCCATTTCCTTCTCCAGGGAATCTTCCCAGACCTGTGGATCAAACCCGTGTCTCCTGCATTGCAGGATTCTTCACCTGCTGAGCCATCGAGGAAGCCCCAATATCTAATACCTAAATTGTATTCATTGGAGAGTATTCCATCATCTCATTGGAACCTAACTTCTCAGGAACCCCTTGACAGTTTGAAGAATAGCACTTCGCCTTCAGTAAGCTCTCAGTTCAATGTCAGGCTGCCTTTCCAGACTTAATGAAAAGCAAAACCACCATCCAGTATATGTCTGTTTCAGCTGTTCAATGGCCTTTCCACCTTACCTTCCACCTCTTAGACTAAGGGTTCGGGCCGTGAAAGATGCCATCAGATTACAGCATTTCAGATGAGAAACTGGAAAAGGAGCCCCAGGGGAGGGTATCCAGCTGACCTTCCCTGATCGCGAAGTAATTCTTTAGTGAAGGAGGCGGCGGTTCGAAGAATATGGAATAGAGAATTAACATCCAGTGCCTGCGTGCGTGACACAGCAGCAGCAGCAGCAGCAGCCTGCGTGCGTGGGTGCTAAGTCGCTTCAGTCGTGTCCGACTCTTTGTGACCCTATGGACTGTAGCCTGCCAGGTTCCTCTGTCCATAGGATTCTCCAGGCAAGAGTACTGGAGTGAATCGTCATACCTTCCTCCAGGGGATCTTCCCGATCCAGGGATCGAACCCATGTCTCTTACGTCTCTTACATTGCCAGGCCCTTAACAAAAAACTTTTATGAACCCTAGGACAGGTTTCTATTCTTCTCCTAAATAAGCAAGGCTTTCTCTCCGATCTTCATTCCCCTCTCCCCCCTCCCCGCCACCACCCATGAGGACATTCAAGATGGGTGAGAGATCAAGGTAATAGCATCAGGGTTTGGAAGAAAACTGCTGGCATTCCCGGAGCTCAAACATCTCCGACATTTCAGAATCGCGCGAAGGAAAGGGAGGGAGGGGCGCATGGGGGCAGAAAGAAGCAGCCTTCGTTTCTTCTCTTCAACCCTCGGAGGTCACCAGGACCCAGCACTCACCTTCCCTGAACCCGCGGGCTGGTGGCCTAGTCCAGCTGGAAACGGTCGGCCCTGTCAGCAGCCCTCTGAGAAACCGTCCGCAGCCGGACACCAGGACACTGAGGGCCGCCATCTTGAAAACTATCGCTGACCTCTTGTGCACTTCCGCTTCCGGAACGGCGCGCGCGCGCAGCCGCAGTAGTGGGCAGGAAGAGTGCGTCTTGTGAGCTTTCAGCTCCGTTACTCTTGTCAGTTACTTCGATTTCCTCACCTCCCCAGCTCTGAGCAAAGCAGAGTTAATGTGTGAAGCCTGTGCTTCATTCTGAGAGGCTGGGGAGGTTTTTAGCTCCTGTCTGCCAGTCCTCGAAGTCTCCAGGGTCGCTTTCGTTCCCTGGCAGACTTCTTCGGTAAAATTACATGCACTACCCTTATTTCTTTAAAACTTTTTCTTTACAAGTGAGATGTGGATTTTCAGCTTCTTGAGGCTGCGCCTAAGCTTGTACCAGGGAAGTTGAAATGAT
The DNA here is from genome assembly GCF_049115385.1 of Moschus berezovskii. NCBI lineage: Eukaryota > Metazoa > Chordata > Mammalia > Artiodactyla > Moschidae > Moschus > Moschus berezovskii. Next base: position 29,258,297 of record NC_142482.1, read on the forward strand.
TAGGACAATGATTCTGGAAAATCAGGTATCTCACAGATCTGGGATAGAAATAATACTCGCGCCCCAACCCCACCCCACCCCCGCCCCACTGCCCCCAAGCTGCGCTCCCCTCACCAAGGGGTCTTTCATTCTGGTAACTTGACGCTGACCTTTTGCCCCAAATCCTGAAAGATGATGCTGTGAAAGTGTTGCACTCAATATGCCAGCAAATTTGGAAAACTCAGGAAAAGGTCAGTTTTCATTCCAATCCCAAAGAAAGGCAACGACAAAGAATGTTAAGCTACCGCACAATTGCACTCATCTCACACGCTAGCAAAGTAATGCTCAAAATTCTCCAAGCCAGGCTTCAGCAATTCGTGAACCGTGAATTTTCACATGTTCAAGCTGGTTTTAGAAAAGGCAGAACCAGAGATCAAATTGCCAACATCTGCTGGATCATCAAAAAGCAAGAGTTCCAGAAAAACATCTATTTCTGTTTCATTGACTATGCCAAAGCCTTTGACTGTGTGGATCACAATAAACTGTGGAAAATTCTGAAGGAGATGGGAGTAGCAGACCAACTGACCTGTCTCTTGAGAAACCTGTATGCAGGTCAGGAAGCAACAGTTAGAACTGGACATGGAACAACAGACTGGTTCCAAATAGGAAAAGGAGTACATCAAGGCTGTATATTGCCACCCTGCTTATTTAACTTACATGCAGAGTACATCATCGGAGAAGGCAATGGCAATTCACTGCAGTACTCTTGCCTAGTAAATCCCATGGATGGAGGAGCCTGGTAGGCTGCAGTCCGTGGGGTCACTAGGGGTCGGACACGACTGAGCGACTTCACTTTCACTTTTCACTTTCACACATTGGAGAAGGAAATGGCAACCCACTCCAGTGTTCTTGCCTGGAAAATCCCAGGGACGGGGGAGCCTGGTGGGCTTCGTCTGTGGGGTCACACAGAGTCGGACACGACTGAAGTGACTTAGCAGCAGCAGAGTACATCATGAAAAACACTGGGCTGGAGGAAGCACAAGCTGGAATCAAGATTGCCGGGAGAAATATCGATAACCTCAGATATGCAGATGACACCCCTCTTATGGCAGAAAGTGAAGAAGAACTAAAGAGTCTCTTGATGAAAGTGAAAGAGGTGAGTGAAAAAGTTGGCTTGAAGCTCAACATTCAGAAAACTAAGATCATGGTATCTGGTCCCATCACTTTCATGGCAAATAGATGGGGAAACAGTGTCAGACTTTATTTTTTGGGGCTCCAAAATCACTGCAGATGGTGACTGCAGCCATGAAATTAAAAGATGCTTACTCCTTGGAAGGAAAGTTATGACCAACCTAGACAGCATATTAAAAAGCAGAGACATTACTTTGTCAACAAAGGTCCATCTAGTCAAGGCTATGGTTTTTCCAGTGGTCATGATTGGATGTGAGTTGGACTATAAAGAAAGCTGATCGCCAAAGAATTGATGCTTTTGAACTCTGGTGTTGGAGAAGACTCTTGAGAGTCCCTTGGACTGCAAGGAGATCCAACCAGTCCATCCTAAAGGAGATCAGTCCTGGGTGTTCATTGGAAGGACTGATGCTGAAGCTGAAACTCCAATACTTTGGCCACCTGATACGAAGAGCTGACTCATCTGAAAAGACCCTGATGCTGGGAAAGATTGAGGGCAGGAGGAGAAGGGGACGACAGAGGATGAGATGGTTGGATGGCATCACTGACTCAATGGACACGGGTTTGGGTGGACTCTGGGAGTTGTTGATGAACAGGGAGGCCTTGTATGCTGTGGTTCATGGGGTCCCAAAGAGTTGGACACAACTGAACGACTGAACTGAACTGAGACTTATTTCTCAGGGTTCAGCTCAAACTTCACTTCCACATTAGTCTTCCTTAACCTCTCTGTCACTGGTTCTCTGCACCAGCTATCTCTCCATCTTAGTTGTTGTTTTCTTAGTTAAGTCGTGTCTGACTATTTTAACAATGTGGACTGTAGTCTGCCAGGTTACTCTGTCCATGGGATCGCCCAGGCAAGAATACTGGAATAGGTTGCCGTTTCCTTTTCCAGGGGACCTTCCCAGGCTGGGGATTGACAGGCAGATTTTTTACCACCGAGCCACCAGGGGAGCCCCCCCCATCTTAGTACCCTGTTCAATTATAGTTTTGTATCAATTTGTGTAATATGTGTCTCCCCAGTAAACTGTAAGCTCCATGAAGGCAAGGACATTGGTTTTGTTGTTGTTGTTGACTCTCATGTCTCCAGCATTTAGTACAGTGCTTGACACATAATGAGTGCAATATATATTTGTTGAGTGAATAGGACCTGTTTTTTACGGCTTTTGTGAAGATTCAGTTCAGTTCAGTTCAGTCGCTCAGTCGTGTCCGACTCTTTGCGACCCCATGAATCACAGCACGCCAGGCCTCCCTGTCCATCACCAACTCCCGGAGTTCACTCAAACTCATGTCCATCAAGTCGGTGATGCCATCCAGCCATCTAATTCTCTGTCGTCCCCTTCTCCTCCTGCCCCCAATCCCTCCCAACTTCAGAGTCTTTTCCAGTGAGTCAACTCTTCGCATGAGGTGGCCAAAGTATTGGAGTTTCAGCTTCAGCATAAGTCCTTCCAATGAACACCCAGGATTGATCTCCTTTAGAATGGACTGGTTGGATCTCCTTGCAGTCCAAGGGACCCTCAAGAGTCTTCTCCAGCACCACAGTTCAAAAGCATCAATTTTTAAGCGATCGGCTTTCTTCACAGTCCAACTGTCACATCCCTACATGACCAGATGAGATAAAACGTAAGTGCTCAATAACCATAATTTATTAATAAGGCAGTTACTGAGATGACCATGTGCTAGGTACTTTCCATAAGTTTGACATACTTGTCTAATAACAAAACTTATAGTACCAAAAAGAAAGCTCAGTTTTCTATCTTTTGGATTTGCAGGATTAACAGAATATTCCTCTAGAGCTGTATAAGAAAGGATAGCCATTCACACCTCAGTTCTTCCATGTGGTGGTTAGGATAATATTTTCCACACTTGAAGGGGGATTTTCTTGTTATACTAGTCTGATTCATACATGGGGAGATAAGGCTTATTAAAAGGCAGAGCACGCTCTCTGATGAGGGGAGGGAAGGAGTCAGTCTTCCAGTAGGGACTGTCAAATTGGTGGACTAAGATGATGCAGAGCAGCTGCTGTATTGGGTACTTGAGTGGTATCAACTAAGAGGAAAGAAGGAAAAATGTGGCACTGGGTTTCTTTAAAACATCACATTCAGAAAAGACAGGTTCCAGGAAGGGGGAACTTGAGAGAATGGTCAATCTAGGAGGTGAGACAGACACATGGATTAGGAGTGGAGCAGAGAGTTTGGTGGTGTGTATGTCTAGGTGTTCTAGCCAGGGCAGGAAGTCCTCAGCTGTCCTGGTAGCTTCTACTTTCCTTCTGTACAGATGACCTTGAACCCTTCCTGCTTGTACCACACCCCGTGTTTGTTTATGAGTCCCCAGCTTCTGGGGATCAACTGGGACCAAGGCAGTAACAGAGCCCCATCTAGGGTTTGTTTTGGACAGAGTGATTCAAAAGATTTGAATGTTAACCCTCTCTTTGTTATCATATCCTAATTTAATCAAAGTTTATTAAAAAAATAAACTTGTGTTTTCTACAATAAGTAACATGTGATCATTGTAAAAAAATGAAACAATGAAGCATTATTTGCATTCAGCAAAATGAAATAATACTGTGTGTTTTCTTTGTCTTATAATGTCTTCTTTTTTTGATTAATCTTTGGCTGTGCTGGGTCTCTGTTTCTGTTTGAGTGGGCTATTCTCTAGTTTCAGTGAGCGGAGTCTAATCTTTTTGTGGTGTGAGGGCTTCTTATTGTGGTGGCTTCTCGTTACGAAGCACAGGCTCAGCAGTTTTGGCACATGGGCTTAGTTGCTCCTTGGCATATGGAATCTTCCCAGAGTAGAAATCAAACCTGTGTCCCCTACATTGGCAGGCAGATTATTATTCACTGTACCACCATGGAAGTCCATATTTATTTATTTCACTGTGCTGGGTCTTAGTTGCAGTATGTGGAACCTAGTTCCCTGACCAGGGATTGAACCCAGGCCTCCTGCATTGGGAGCACAAGGTATTAACTACTGGACCACCAGGGAAGTCCCTATTTTTTGTGACTCCATTTGTAATTAGTCTCTATGTGAAAAAAGAATTTTGTGAGACCAGATTTTGCTAAGAGATTAGATTTACCTAAAAAAAGTTGTTGTTGAAGAAAGTAGACAAGTTATTGGCATACAACTGATGAAATTCCACAAAGATAACACATTACCCACACCAACAAGTAGAACATCACTAGCACTCCCCTAGGGTCCCCTTTCAGACACTACTCCCTACCCCCCACCAAGGTAATCATTATCCTGACTTTTAATACCATAAATTTTTTCCCCTGCATTTGAACTTTATAGAAATTGAATCTCATGTAGCATGTACTCTTTTCCATCTACTTTCATCTGCTCACCAACGTCAGGTTTGTGAGATTCACCCACACTTTTATTATACATCGTCATCATCATCCATTCTCATTGCGTATAATGTTCCATTGTGATTACACTACAGTTTACTTATCCTTTCTTTTGTTGATAGGATTTAGATAATTTCCAGTTGGGACTGTTACAAACAGTGACGTGATACACATTCTTCTATATGACTTTTGGTGAATACAAGCGCAAACTTATCTTCGGAATATACCTAGGAGTGGAACTGTTGGCTTATAGGGTATGTGTATACTCAGCTTAAGTAGATTCTGTCAAACAGTTTTTTAAATTAAATTAAAATTTTAAACTTTTGACTGTGCTGTTTTTTTGTTGCTTTGCAAGGGGTTTCTCTAGTTGGTGGCGAGCAGGGGAACTCTTCGTTGAGGTGCACAGGCTTTTCATCGGGGTGGCTTCTCTTGTTGCAGAGCACAGGCTCTAGGCACAGTGACTTCAGTAGCTGAGGCTCAGGGCTCAATAGCTGTGGCCCATGGGCTTAGTTTTTCTGTGACATGTGGAATCTTCCCTGAACAGGGATTAAACCCACGTCTCCTGCACTGACAGGCGGATTCTTATCCACTGCATCACCAGGGAAGTCCACACAGTTTTCCATAGTAGTTTTACTGATTATGGTTATTCCACATCCTTATCAGTATTTGATATTTTTTTTGTACTTTTCATCTTGGCCATTCTGGTGAGTACAGAGTAGGTTCTCATTGTGTAATTTACATTTCTCTGATGCCTAAAAGAGGATGAGTCACTTTTCACAAGCCATCTAGACATCCTCTTTTGTAAAGTGTCTGTTCAAGTCTTTGGCCCATTTTATGTTGGGTTGTCTTTCTTATTCATTTGCAGGAGTTCTTTATATACTCTGGATACTTGTCCTTTGTTGGATGTATGTATAGCAAATGTCGTCTCCCTTTCTTTGGTTGCTTTCACTCTTTTGCATTGCAGTTGACCCTTGAACAATGTCGGGGTTAGGCACCAGTCTCCATGCAGTTTAAAATCCAATTATAATTTGTAGTTGGACCTCTGTATACAGGCTTCCTTCTATATGAAGTTTGTTCATAATCACTGTTCCATATCCATGGAACCAACCAACCAAGGATTGAGTGGTACTATAGTATTCATTATTGAAAAAAAGTTGCATGTGAATGGACCTATGCAATTCAAACCCATGTTGTTAGGGGTCAACTATATTTAAAAAATAATTATATTTATTTATGGCTGTGCTGGGTCTTCGATGCTCTGTGTTGACTCTCTAGTTGCGGCCAGTGGGGGCTACTCTGTAACTGCAGGCAGATTCTTTACCAGCTGAGCCACAAGGGAAGCCCAAGAATACTGGAGTGGATAGCCTATCTCTTCTCCGGGGATCTTCCTGACCCAGCAATCGAACTGGGGTCTCCTGCATTCCAGGCAGAATCTTTACCAACTGAGCTATCAGGGAAGCCCAGTTGCAGTGCTCAGGCTTCTCATTGTGGTGGCTTTTCTTGCTGTGGAGCATGACCTCAAGGGCATGCAGGCTTCAGTACCTGCGGCACATGGGCTCAATAGTTGCGGCTGCCAGGCTGTAGAACCCAGGCTTAATAGTTGTGTTGCATGGGCTTAGTTGGTCCACATATGGGATCTTCCTGGACCAGGGACTGAACCTGTGTCTCCTGCATTGGCAGGTGGATTCTTTACCACTGAACCACCAGGGAAGCCCCAACTCAGTGTGTGTGTGTGTGTGTGTGTGTATACACCAACTGTATATTTTTTGATAAGCAGTTTTTTTATTTTAACATCATGTAATTTATCAGGTTTCTTTCCTTTGTTGTTGGCTTGTTTGGTTTTAATTCAAATTTTTTCCTCGTCAGGGTCATGAAGATGTACTCCTATGTTGTCTTCCACTTTTACATTGGGTCTTAAACTCATCTGGAATTCTTTTATTATGTGGTCTGAGATTGGGATTAAGATTCATTTTTCCCCCAGGGCAATATTTAACTGACCCAGCATCATTTATTAAATATATTATAATTTCCCCACTGCATTTTATCTGATATAGATCTGTTTCTGGAATCTCTGTTTGGTCTCTTTTTCTGTTTTTCATTGTCTGGAAGTGCCATTGCTTGCTTAATCAATCCCCAGTTCCTAGGCATTTAAGTTGATTTTTTTTCTGCCTGGTGCTGGGTCTTTGTTGTGGCACACAGGATTTTGTTGCCGCATGCTGGCTGTCAGTTGCAACATACAGGATCTAGTTCCCTGGCCAGAGATGGAACCCAGGCCCCCTGCATTGGGAGCGAGGAGTCTTAACCACTGAACCACTCAGTTCAGTCAGTTCAGTTCAGTCGCTCAGTCGTGTCCGACTCTCCGCGACCCCATGAATCACAGCACGCCAGGCCTCCCTGTCCATCACCAACTCCTGGAGTTCACTCAAACTCATGTCCATCGAGTCGGTGATGCCATCCAGCCATCTCATTCTCTGTCGTCCCCTTCTCCTCCTGCCCCCAATCCCTCCCAACATCAGAGTCTTTTCCAGCGAGTCAACTCTTTGCATGAGGTGGCCAAAGTATTGGAGTTTCAGCTTTAGCATCAGTCCTTCCAATGAACACCCAGGATTGATCTCCTCCAGAATGGACTGGTTGGATCTCCTTGCAGTCCAAGGGACTCTCAAGAGTCTTCTCCAGCACCACAGTTCAAAAGCATCCATTCTTTGGCACTCAGTTTTCTTTATAGTCCAACTCTCACATCCATACATGACCACTGGAAAAACCATAGCCTTGACTAGACGGACCTTGGTTGGCAAAGTCATGTCTCTGCTTTTTAATATACTATCAAGGTTGGTCATAACTTTCCTCCCAAGGAGTAAGCGTCTTTTAATTTCATGGCTGCAATCACCATCTGCAGTGATTTTGGAGCTCAAAAAAATAAAGTCTGACACTGTTTCCACTGTTTCTCCATCTATTTCCCATGAAGTGATGGGACCAGATGCCATGATCTTAGTTTTCTGAATGTTGAGCTTCAAGCCAACCTTTTCACTCTCCTCTTTCACTTTCATCAAGAGGCTCTTTAGTTCCTCTTCACTTTCTGCCATAGGGGGGGTATCATCTGCATATCTGAGGTTATTGATATTTCTCCATAGGTTGCATTTAATTCAAACATATTTTTGAAGACCTATCTCCCTACTCCAAAAATAGCATCTTTTTTTCATTAGTGAGTCTTACATACCTTGTTCCCAGCGGAGTAGGTTGTGGCTTTTGTCAGTATTGTTTTTTCAAGTATAGCTGTACTGTGGGATATAATGGAGTGAGGGCCCTTCTCTGGAGGGCTGCAAAATGGTAGCTGCCACCCAATGGGGAGGTCCTTTCAAGAGTCAAAGGGCTGTTGGCAGATTCACTCTCATGCACGGGAAGGAACTATTTCCAGCCGCAATAGCGACCCTGGAATAGGCTGCCAAGACGCTGCACTGTGTGCGCGTATATGAGAGAAAGGAGGCCGCTGAACAACTGCTTGTCCTGACACACTCTTCTGTCCACCGTCTCTTCCCAGGAACCCAGCCCCCTTGCTTCCACCCCACTTTCCAAGGAAATCCTCCTTCTTTCCTCTGGGATCCTTCTTGGACCCCAGATATTAAACCTGGAGAGAACTCAAGCCCCAAGTAAACCCTCCTAATGAAGACGTTCAGGGAAACATTCATAACAGAGAAACCCAGGAAAATGTTCGTTTCGCCAAGAAAAACTTGCAGCAGAGATGATCTGTTTGGTCTCAGTGACTTGCTGCTGGCCAATGGGACAGCCGGCTCAGGTCAGAGCAAAAGCAAGCATTAGGAAGCCCTGGGTCGGTCAGCCTGTCTATGGCTTTGGGGCTGAGGAAGTCCTGGTCCCAGCTGTGGATGAGTGTGCTTGCTGTTTCAGCCTTCCTCCCACCTCGCCCAGGAAGAGGGGGTCAGAGCCAAGAGCCACACAGATGTTCGCTGTGAAGAAGCAGCAGCTGCAAAAAGGCTCAGGAAAGTGGAGAGAGCTGATAGGGTAGAGACACGGTGGGAGGGGGCCGCGCGAGCCACTGGCAGAAAGGGCTGGCAGAGTGAGGGACAAGGGACGGTCCTGTTTGCTTTTTTCCTAATTAATGTGGTTTCCTTACAAATCCCCCCGCTGATTCCAGCTGGTCAACTCAAACCATAACAACACGTGGCCTGCCTGGGCCAGGAGTTGACGCTACTATCCTCCCCACAAGGGTCTGGTTTCCTCTGTGGCCGCTGCCCCTCCTCCCCAGCTGGCTTTGTGCAGATGAGGGAAGGGACAGAACCCTAGCTGGGGCTGGGGATAACAGCCAGGGACTGCTGACTTTCAGCTCGCCTGGCTGCTCACCTTGGTTTCCTATGACCTTTAAAAAAGGGCACTTCTCTGCTTGTTTGGGCTGCTGCTTCCAAACAGGTATGGGTGGGGGTGGATGGGGAGACCTTGGACAAAGAACCTCTTGCTCACTGATGGCCTCTCTACCTACAGGTGTGCCCTGATTGACGCAATGGCCCTGGGAACCATCGGGTGTGTCCTCGCACATTCAGTGTTTTCCAGTGTTGTTTCATTTCCTCATTGGGACTTTGCTGTGTCCAAGTTATTCATCTTATCTATTCCTTCTTGGATTCTCTTTGCCAGCAAGTCTCAGCTGAACAGCTACTATGTACCTTTTGTGAACAAATGATTATATGCCTCAGGGGAACACTTCCAAGGATAAAAGTTCTTGTCTGATAAATATGTTGTAGTAAACTGGATGATTGACCTGGGCTTGTTTGCTTTCTCTTCCTTCCCTCATCTTCCCTGCAAAAATTCTTTGAAAAATAAAATAAAATAAAACACACAGTCAGGAAATGTACATAAAGCTTGACTGTGCCGTATAATAGATTAATTGTAAAGCAAAACTGGTTTGTTTCTATGCTAGATCACTTGGGCATGCTGCTACCCTGATATGGACAGGGGGAGAAACCCAAGAGAAGTGGGACTGGTGGGAAGCAGCTTTAAGGGCCTTCAGCGCCCTAGAACCTTTCCGGAAAGTGAGACCAGAGGAAGGCAACCCCAAAATAGAACTACCAGAGGAGGGAGAGCAGGCCTGCAGTGCCCTTTGTGGCCACCCTCCAGGCCGAGGCCAGGAGACATGCCAAGCGAGGGTATCCTAGTCTGGACCCCCAGCGCTTGGCTGGCATTCACCTCGCTCCATCTTCAGCCAGTGGGGGGGGCAGTGGGACCTGCTCCACTCAGTTGCCACCCAAACCAAGCAAGCCCTGGCTGTGACTGGGCATTTCTGCAGTGGGCTGGATGCTCTATCAGAAAAGGACTTCATGTCCCTGTCCGGCTGAGAAACTCATCAAATTTCTTTCTCCCGGTGCCTCAGTTCAGTTCTTGTATAAGGGGAAGGCTTTTAACCTTCTAGAACACTTTGGAGTTATTGGCACATTTTTGCTGATGGGTATAAAATGACCCTAAATCAAATCGCTTATGATTATACAGTGGAAGTGAGAAATAGATTTAAGGGACTAGATCTGATAGATAGACTGCTTGATGAATTATGGATGGAGGTTCGTGACATTGTACAGGAGACAGGGATCAAGACCATCCCTCTGGAAAAGAAATGCAAAAAAAAGCAAAATGGCTGTCTGGGGAGGCCTTAGCGAAAAGCAAAGGAGAAAAGGAAAGATATAAGCATCTGAATGCAGAGTTCCAAAGACTAGCAAGGAGAGATAAGAAAGCCTTCCTCAGTGATCAGTGCAAAGAAATAGAGGAAAACAACATAATAGGAAAGACTAGAGATCTCTTCAAGAAAATTAGAGATATCAAGGGAACATTTCATGCAAAGATGGGCTCGATAAAGGACAGAAATGGTATGGACCTAACAGAAGCAGAAGATATTAAGAAGAGCTGGCAAGAATACACAGAAGAACTGTACAAAAAAGATCTTCATGACCAAGATAAACATGATGGTGTGATCACTGACCTACAGCCAGACATTTTGGAATGTGAAGTCAAGTGGGCCTTAGAAAGCATCACTATGAACAAAGCTAGTGGAGGTGATGGAATTCCAGTTGAGCTATTTCAAGTCCTAAAAGATAATGCTGTGAAAGTGCTGCACTCAATATGCCAGCAAACTTGGAAAACTCAGCAGTGGCCACAGGACTGGAAAAGGTCAGTTTTCATTCCAGTCGCAAAGAAAGGCAATGCCAAAGAATGCTCAAACTACCACACAGTTGCACTCATCTCACATGCTAGTAAAGTCATGCTCAAAATTCTCCAAGTCAGGCTTCAGCAATACGTGAACTGTGAACTTCCAGATGTTCAAGCTGGTTTTAGAAAAGGCAGAGGAACCAGAGATCAAATTGCCAACATCCGCTAGATTATGGAAAAAGCAAGAGAGTTCCAGAAAAACATCTACTTCTGCTTTATTGACTATGCCAAAGCCTTTGACTGTGTGGATCACAATAAACTGTGGAAAATTCTGAAAGAGATTGGCATACCAGACCACCTGACCTGCCTCTTGAGAAACCTATATGCAGGTCAGGAAGCAACAGTCAGAACTGGACATGGAACAACAGACTGGTTCCAAATAGGAAAAGGAGTACGTCAAGGCTGTATATTGTCACCCTGCTTATTTAACTTATATGCAGAGTACATCATGAGGAACACTGGGCTGGAAGAAGCACAAGCTGGAATCAAGATTGCCGGGAGAAATATCAATAACCTCAGATATGCAGATGACACCCCTCTTATGGCAGAAAGTGAAGAGGAACTAAAGAGCCTCTTGATGAAAGTGAAAGAGGAGAGTGAAAAGGTTGGCTTGAAGCTCAACATTCAGAAAACGAAGATCATGGCATCTGGTCCCATCACTTCATGGGAAATAGATGGAGAAACAGTGGAAACAGTGTCAGACTTTATTTTTTTGAGCTCCAAAATCACTGCAGATGGTGATTGCAGCCATGAAATTAAAAGACGCTTACTCCTTGGGAGGAAAGTTATGACCAACCTAGATAGCATATTAAAAAGCAGAGACATGACTTTGCCAACCAAGGTCCGTCTAGTCAAGGCTATGGTTTTTCCAGTGGTCATGTATGGATGTGAGTTGGACTGTAAAGAAAGCTGACCGCCGAAGAATTGATGCTTTTGAACTGTGGTGCTGGAGAAGACTCTTGAGAGTCCCTTGGACTGCAAGGAGATCCAACCAGTACATCCTAAAAGAGATCAGTCCTGGGTGTTCATTGGAAGGACTGATGCTGAAGCTGAAACTCCAATACTTTGGCCACTTCACGTGATGAGTTGACTCACTGGAAAAGACTCTGATGCTGGGAGGGATTGGGGGCAGGAGGAGAAGGGGACGACAGAGAATGAGATGGCTGGATGGCATCACCGACTCGATGGACATGAGTTTGAGTGAACTCCGGGAGTTGGTGATGGACAGGGAGGCCTGGCGTGCTATGATTCATGGGGTCGCAAAGATTCGGACACAACTGAGCAACTGAACTGAACTGAAATGAATAAAATGACACCTTAGGAGATGCTTTCCCCTGTATGCACTGGGAATGGCTACAAAAGCAAAAGGAAGGAGCTTCAGGCTGAAAACCAGGCTCTCCTCTAACCAACGGGCAACCTGAAGTCGATACTCATTCTCTCTGGACCTCAGTTTCTACATCTGTGAGGAGTCTTGTCTGGTTCTAGGATACTGATTTTGTGAACACTTCTGTCTTTGTAACCCAGAGTGGTAGAGTTCAGTCTTCAGTCCTCACCCCTCTCTCTGCTCTTTTAGAGTCTCAGCTACTTTCACCGTCGGCTTTCACTTTGAGGCTGATAAGTCCAAAATCCACAACAATGCTTTTTTTTTTTTTAATCTTTTGGGCCATGTCAGGGATCGAACCGTCGTCCTCTGCATTAGAAGGGAGGAATCTTAACCACAGCAACCCACCTTTGAGCTCCAACCGCTGTCTCCAACTGCCTACAAAAATTTCGATTTGGTTCTTCTGAAGGAGCTTAAATATGCACCCTCTCTAAGCAAGGCCACCTCATGCTCAATCACTAAATCATGTCTGACTGTTTGTGACCCTGTGGATGGTAGCCCGCCAGGCTCCTCTGTCTATGGGATTTTCCAGGCAAGAATATTGGAGTGGGTTGCCATTTTCTTCTCCAGGGGATCTTCTTGACTCAGGGGTTGAACCTGCATCTCCTGCATTGGTAGGCAGATTCTTCACCCTTGAGCCACCTGGGAAGTTCAAGGGCACCACAGCCTTTCTCATAAATGCCATCAGGGCTGCTGGTCTCCCTGTGGCTCAGATAGTCACCATTGACTGCCTTCATCCAATTTCCAAAGTTTTCACAATTTTCATGAATTTCAAAGTTATCTCATGATTTCCTCCTTTTCCTTAACATTTAAATTTCCACCATCTTCTAATTTGCCCATCCGTTTCCCCATCTCCAGTCTACTCTGCTCTCTGTCTGATTTTCCTAAACACCGCAATCAGTTTCCTACTCGATGGTATCTCATCGCCCACAGCTGCTGCCTGAATTTGCATTTTTAAGGAACTCCTGAAAGATGAAAGTCTGAAAACTGCTGACTAAGGGGAATAGAATCCCAGCTCTGAGGCTTGACATGAGGCACCTTCTGTGATATGCCTCCCCTCCCCTCCCAACTCTTCCTCCCTCTCCTCCCACACAGACTCTCAAAACCTACCTCTGCTCAGGACTTCCCTGGTGGTCCAGGGCTTAGACTCCTTATGGCCACTGCAGGGGGCATGGCATTCAATCCCTGGTTGGGGAACTAGATCCCACATGCTGAAACTAAAGAAGAGATCCCAGGACTTCCCTGGTCCCAGGTTGGAAATCTGCCTTCCAATGCAGGGGACTCAGGTTCCATCCCTGGTTGGGGAGCTAAGATCCCACTTGCTGTGGGGCAACTAAGCCCCAGGCCACAATCAGACAGAAGCTGGCCAAAGATCCCTCTTGTCACAACTAAGATCCAGTGCAGCCAAATAATTAATATTTTTTAAAAAACCCACCCCTGCTCATTTTCCTTCCCTTGTCCACCCCATCATGTTTCACTTTGGGGATACCCTCCCTCACCTTCTAGTCAGAATCCCCACCTCTTTCAAAGCCTGGCCCACCCTTCACTCCCTTTGTCAGGACTTCCTCCATTTGATCTTTCTGCATTCTCTCTCACCCTTTCCTTCCTGCTGCTCCAGTGTTCATTTGACTTCTACCTCTGAGTAGCTTCAGTCTTGTCCGACTCTGTGCGACCCCATAGATGGCAGCCTACCAGGCTCCGCTGTCCATGGGATTCTCCAAGTAAGAACACTGGAGTGGGTTGCCATTTCCTTCTCCAATGCATGAAAGTGAAAAGTGAAAGTGAAGTTGCTCAGTCATGTCTGACTCTTTGCAGCCCCAAGGACTGCAGCCCACCAGGCTCCTCTGTCCATGGGATTTTCCAGGCAAGAGTACTGGAGTGGCTTGCCATTGCCTTCTCCTCTGACTCCTTAGGTACATACTGTTCTACATTAGACAGGACTGTCTGAGATGTAAGTAGCAGTCATCCAGTTTGAAGAAGGACATTTCCTACCTTTTATCTTTATATTTTTAGATTTTTTTTTTTTTTGGCTGCACAGCTTGTGGGATTTTAGCTCCCTGACCAGGGATGGAGGTCCTCAGCAGTGCAAGCCTGGAGTCCTAACCACCGGACCACTAGGGAATTCCCCATTTGCTACCTCTTAGAACCAACCATGGGTGGAGAGGCTTCAGTGGGGCCTCAGGACACCTGGAGCCAGAGACTCAGCCACCACCAGGCTCTTCCCCTCTTGCTCTTGTCTCTGTTTCTCTCTGCACTTTGCTTTAATTCTCTTGTCGTTGTCTCCTTGAGAGGCTGCCAGTGGTTCCCAGCCTTGAGTCACTAAGATTGGCAGGCCCCAGTGGAAGTGTATGGAGAAACTGCAGGAGAGGCAAAAAGGAGTTTCCCCAAAGAAGGGAAAGAGAAAGGGAAAGTCCTAGACAGAAAGACCTACACATGGTCACCACCGTGTTAGTTAGAAGTCAGGTCAGCTACACACGACAGAAAACCCCAAGCAGCAGTGATAAGATGGCCAAGGACTCTGAAACCAAGCTCCTTCTAGCTGGTTGCTCTGCCACCTCTTAGTCCTGAATGATGGCTTGAGCTCCAGCCTTTCTGCCTGTATGATCTAGGGAACAGAAAGGAGAAAGAAACAAAGAATGATTTGGGAATTCCTTGATGGTCCAGTGGTTAAGACTCCAAGCTCTCTCTGCTGAGAGCCTAGGTTCAATCCCTGGTGGGGGGACTAAGATCTCATGAGCTATGCAGGATGGCCAAAAATAAGTAAATATTTTTTTGAAAAAGAATAGTCCAACTTCCTGCCATCCTTGAAGGTTGCCTTATGGAAGTTGTACATGCTTTAGCTTACATCCCTTATATTGCCAGACATAAGTTCTATGGCTAGAGCTGAATGGGCTTCTGGGAAATATCTTAATTCTGAGCAGCCATGTGTACAGCTAAGAGTCAGGAGTGCTGTTAAGCACAAAGGGAGGAGAGGTTGAATGTCAGGGGACCGTGGATGCACCGTGACCCTAGTCCATCAAGGGCTTTGAGGGGGCATTTCCCGCTAATGGGGTGCCCTTTTCTACACTATGGTGTTTAAATGGTTGAAAGACAATCCTGGCACCCAAGTCTGTTTGGTCTGATCATCCTTCAGCTCCATTTCTCTCTCCTAAGTTCCAGACCTCAGCGTTCTGGTGTGCAGCTGGGGCTGGTCAGTATCCTCCTTAAAATGAGATGCTCTAAGCTGGACCCAGTGTCCCAGATGTTGTGTGACCAGTTACAAGATATAACCGAGCTCTTGGTACCCCCATTTCAACACCCTACATCTATTAAGGTCCCCAGATTGAGACAGAATGTACCTGGCCCGAGGGGCTTGTTATCCTCGAACCTCATGCTCATCCTGGTGTGACACCTCACTCCATAATCTGCTTCTCCGCAGACTGACCCCAAAGCAGGAGGGGCTTCCCAAGCCTCTATGTCAATGCCATCTTGCTCTCGCGAAGCCTTCATTTAATACCTTAACTGTCAGTTGGTAGATCTGCTTTCCCCCCGACCTCTGCCAGGTCAGAAGCCATGCCCTCTCCATCCTCCATGTCCCCCATGGAGCAGTCTGTTTTTTGTCTTCCTTCAGGTAATTGTATTTTCTTAGATAAAATGTAAGATCTCTCAGAGCAATGGAAACCCACACCCTGCATTCAGAGTATGTCAGAGAATGGGTTCCTGAGCAGTGGACTCGGAGGCAGAGGTTAGTATGCAGTGGGTATTCTAGGAGTACTTGGTTGTTCTGCTAAAGGGAAGGAAGGGAGGTCGGACAGAGAGAGGGGTCAGGCTGTGGTGGGGTTCAGTGAGCTGCCCCTGCCTCTCACAAGGAGTTCCAATGCTGGGGTGATCCTTCAGGGTGACTCCAAATGGGACAGGAGGGCCTGATCTTTATATCCTCATGACAGTCAACCATTGGAGGTGGGTAGACTCCACAGAGGTTGGCAGCTCAGGTCTTTCTGCCTGCAGCACTCTCAAAAGCTGGAAAAATCTGCCCTTTATTCCTGAAGTGGGGACTGGACAATGCCTCATGGAGTCTGTCACTGAGTGGGAGATCTACGGGCTTACAGTTGCCACAGATCAATTGGGTCATTTGGGGCCAGTCCGTTCATCTCTTTGAGCCTCAGTTTCTCCTCTTGTGAAAACTGAAAACTGATGTCTGGGGAATCACCAGGTGAGATGGGCGGAGAGGGATTGGATACGGGAGTAGCTCTATTCAAAGGCTTGATCTGAATCCAGAGGCCATCCCCAGGTCCTCGCATAAACCCCCAATCTTATCTTTGTTGCTGTGGATATTATAAGAAGGCATGATCACTTGAGTCCTAGGCCAGGGTTGGGCATCTAGGTCAGAAGGGGGCAACTTTAGGGACCAACTGGCAAGAGTCCCTGGGGAGCTCTGCTCTTTGGAATGGTCTGATGAGAGGAAGGCAAAAGCCACAAAGTGGTTGTCAGAGACTGAACCTTTGTGTGTCCCCCCCCACCCCAAATTTACACGTTGGAACCTTAAGCCTCAATGTGATTGTATGAGAAGGGAAAGTCTTTAGGAGTTGATTAGACTTAGATGAGTCCTGAGGGTGAATCCCCAGTGATGGGATTAGCAGCCTCATAAGAAGAGGAGACGTCAGAACTTTCTCTCTGCCTCGTGGGGTTACTGTGAGAATGGGCCTGTCTGCTTTCCAAGAAGTGGACCCTCACCAAAACTCATGTCTGTTGGTTTGCATCTGGGTCCTGGCCTGCCCAGCCTTCAGAACAGTGAGAAGGAAATGTCTGGTTTTTAGGCCGTTCAGTCTGTGGTAGTTTGTCACAGCAGCCCATGCTGAGTAGGATAGTGGGAGTGGGAGGTGGGGAGGGAGACAACTGAGAAATCTGGGGGTTCATGGCTTATCGGCAAGTCACCTGGCTCTCAGGACTGGGTTCACCCCTGGCCGTGGCCCCTGGGGCATGTCCCTGGTATGCTCTGGACTCCAGTGACCTCGTATGTATGTGTTCAGTCTCTACAGTCCTATCTGACTTTTTGTGACCCCCATGGACTGTAACCCTGCAGGCTCCTCTGTCTATAGAGTTCTCCAGGCAAGAATACTGGAGTGAATTGCCATGCCCTCCTCCAGGGGCTCTTCCTAACCGGGAGATTGAACTCGGGTCTCTGTGTCTCCAGCATTGCAGATGGATTCTTTACCACTCAGCCACCAGAGAAGCCCCCAGTGACCTCACTGGAAACTGAGAGGTGGGGTGTGAGTCTCTGAGGTCATCTCTGACTTGATGAGCTGAAATCCATCGTTTGTACCTCTGTCCTGGGGCTATGATGGGTAGGGGAGAGGCTGGGAGCCAGAGAGCTAAGCTTTCTCCTCTTTTCCTTCACGTTGGCCCTGCTCTCCCTACAGAAGCCACTGCTGGCCCCTCAGGAAGCCTGCCCTTGTGTAGAGGGGGCTGGGGTGGTGGTTGGAAGGTGAGGCGGGCAGTGAGAAAACTGCAGGGCCAGGAATGGGCAGTCACAACAGCCCCTCCGCACTGTCCTTCCTGGCTGGTGGCAGCCTCCGGATGAACTTTGGGTCTGACAGTTTCTGGATGAATTGATTAAAGTCAAGGGTATTAATAATAAAAGAATGTAAACTAGGTTTTATCAGTGACACGGATCTAGTGACCACGTGGTACGTGCTCTTGTGTATGTGCGTGTTGGGAGGGCAGAGATGTCTGTCAAGTTTGGAAAAATGCCACCTTTTCCTCCGTTTCCTTTTGACACCTGAGAAGATTTTCAGTTCTGTTTATCACCACAAGCTACCAGGCCTTGGAACGTGAGAACGCAGGGGAGGCAGTGAAGGCAGCCTCTCGTCTCAGTCCTGGGGGTGTCGGAAGGCACCCGGGCACAGAGCGAGGGCGGATGTCTTCTCTGCTTTCTCCTTTGTAGCCCATCTGGCTTTCACAGGGACCCATGTCCCCACGACCTTCCTCTCTGAGAAGCTGCACGTGGGCTTGAGTGGAGACTGGGGGACGGATGGGATGCTCTTAGAGGGGCCCTTCCAGTCCAGGTTGGCCCTGGGATCTCCATGGAGACCGTACCACAAGCCCTTGCCCCTGAAGACCTGTGCACACCACCCGCCTCAGGCCTGCAGGCTCCCAGAGCTGAGGGTCTCTGACTGGTGGCCGCAGTCCTGGGAGGCAGGAAAGGGCAAGCAGAGGGAGTTCCTCTTTCTGGAAGGAACTTCCAGTTCCAGAGTGGTCCAGTGACTTGCCCAAAGTGGCACAGAAAGTTAGAGGCAAAGTCCGAGTCAATCAAGTGACCTGACATCTAGAAAAAGAGGCGTTGTATTTGCTCTTTCTGGTTGGGAGGTGGGAAGGGCTGGATAAAAATCTTTTCGGCTGGTCAGGTAGTCCTGGGTGGTGGAATAATCCTTGTGGTCCTCCCCACGGTGCTGACTGCTAAGAAGTGCCTACTGTGCACCCTACCCCCTCCAATCTGCCCAAGGAGCTGGTAAGGGTGAGAGAGCAGAATCCAGGAAGGAAGGAGGGAGAGGCCAGAAGGGGGAGGCAGAAAGGGAGGAAAGGGCTTGGGGACAGAGGGAGCTGGAGAATGAACAAACAAACAGTGTCCTGGAAAACAACTTGTTTCCCCTTTCCAGGCTCCCTGCCTGCCCCACCGGAGGCAGTGATTTAGAATAACGAGACATAATTTGATTACATTCTCTTCCAGCCTCTCAGGGTAAACAAGAATCTCCCGTGAAAGGAAGGGACACGCTGCCCAGGCTCTGGCACACTCCCCAGGGCTTGAACAGGGGTTCCCCCTCCTCCTGGGTGCGCCTGAAACACGTAGTTGAGCGGCTTCACACCCCCCCCCCCCGCCCATTTTCTACCAGGGTTTATATTCTCCGTGTATCTCCTGCCCCTCCTCCCCTTCTTCCTCTTGGCCTGCCTCAGTGAGGTCCTCACCCTGAAGCCTGCATACCGTGTAAATATTTAAACCCATCTATTATTTCCTGTTTATTAGCAGTGTAAATCCTGAGTTCATTCATTGTGCATCTGTCTCCCTGTACCGTCTCAGAAGAAAAGGCCCGAAGGCAGGGCCTTGTGTCCACCCTTCCTTGGGAACAGCCTTGCTCAGGCCTGTGGTCAGTCGTATCACCGATTCTTTAAAAATGCGCTTTTACTTTTGCCACATTTAAAAATTGTGGTCAAATATGCATAATATAAAATTTATCATACTAACCGTTTTTTTAAGTGTACAGCTCAGGTGTGTACAGTACATTTGTAATGTACCACTGTCATCTCCAGAACTCTCTTCATCTGTGGATGAAATTCTGTACCCATGAAGCACTGATTGCCCGTTCCTCTCTCTCCCCAGCCCTTGGCAACCATCATTCTGTTGGGCTGGCCAAAAAGTTCATTCAACTTTAAGTACAAATAAAAGACACCTTTTTCATTTTCACTTAGAACCGTATTGAACAATGTATTCATTAACTGGAACCAACTTTTTGGCCAAGCCAATACTTTCTGTTTCTCTGAATTTGACTATTCCAAGTATCTCCTATAAGTAGAATTATACACCATTTGTCTTTTTGTGACTGGTTTATTTCACTTAGCGTAATACCCTCAAGGTGTGTTCATATTGCAGCATATTGCAGAATTTTCTTCCTTGTTAAGACTGAGTGATATTCTTTTGTACGCATATGCCTCATTTTGCTTAGCCATTCTTTTCTCGACAGACACTTGGGTTGCTTCCACGTTTGAGCTGTTGTGAATAAGACTGCTTTGAACATGGGTGTACAAATTAGCTTTTTTAAAAAATAATAAAAGGCTACCTGTTATTGATTGCTTACTGTGTGCTTGGGACCGCACAGACACAATGACGTAATTGTCACAGGTACCTCCCAGGTGGCAACAGTTCTCTCCATGAGGCTCTGGAAAGCCAAGTAATTTTACCCAAGGCGAGGAGAGGGGAGAGGGAGGATCATCATCTGTGTGCGCTCCAGCCATGACCCTTCACTGCACTGTGTGGATGATGGACTTGAAGAAGGAGGCCCAGGGTATGTCACCCACCCTGCACCCCCAGAAAGGACTGACACTTTCCCTGAGTCTCTGCCCAGTTTAAGAATCCATCCTCCGGTTCACAGGATTCAGTCAGGCCAGTTTCTCCCTCTGGCCTGCACCTTAGCATCCGCTGCGGGGATTTAAAGCAGATAGCCCCTAGGCATCAGTATTTTTTTTTTTTCTGGCCATGCTGCAGTGTCTTAGCAGGATTTTAGTGCCCTGACCAGGGATTGAACCTGGGTCCACAGCAGTGAAAGCACCACGTTCTAACCACTGGATGGCCAGGGAAGTCCCCAGGCATCGGTCCTCTTTTTTAGATTTTAATATTTTTTGAGGTATAATTGACATGTAACACTATATTAGTTTTGAGTGTACAACATGATGATTTGATGTTTGTATATATCACGAAATGATAGCAACAATAAGTCTAGTTAACATCCATGTCCACAGAAAGTGACAATTTTTTTTCCTCTAATGAAGACTTTTAAGATCTGCTGTCTTAGCAACTTTCAAACACCCAGGCATCAGTCTTTGAAATAACCTCCCCAAGTGCTTCTTGGTGCCCTCAGGGTTGAGAAGCACTGGGTTAGGAGAGAGGAAGAAGGATAGACACCCCTACCCACTTCAGCCCCTCCGTCTTCCCCTGTGTCCCCACCCCCCGCCAAGGGCCATGAATGCCCCAAGTCCAGTGGCTCAGAACCTGCGACTGCCTCCTCCCCTGCCTCTAGAAGTTCTGTGTAGCGAGTGTGCCTCCCACACAGGATGGCCTGGATACAGGGCCCTGAGGAGGTCCGGGATGAACCCATCGAGCCCAGCCAGACTCCAGAATAAAAACAGCTGCTGACAGTTCACAGGCTGCTGGCATTTTGTCACCTCCCTGGGGGTGAAGAAGGTGAAGTGGAGGGCAGGGGTCAGTTGCTATTAGCAGGGTGGGGAATGGAGGGAGTGGGGTGTACTGGGGCCCATAGGGTGGGTCCAGGGACATCATCTTCTCTACCCTCTGGCTGTAGCACATCTCCCTTTGGTGTCCCTGATGCAAGCCCACCCACCGCCCAGCTAAATCCCTGAGCTCCAGTTAAATCCAGGGTTGTGTCTGGCCCAAAGGATTTCTGGGTGGGGCTCTGGCCTAAGGTGTCCAGCCTCAGGGGCTGCTTGGTGGGGGCACACTGGGGTGAGCAGACTCTTTCAGCCTGTCCTGGATCTCTTCTTCTGAGCCAGCCTTGAGCCAAGAACTCCAAGGTCCCTCTGGGAGTAGCAGTTGGCCGGCTTGGTTTCCACAGCAACGTGGAAGATGGGGGCAGGGGCACAGCAGAAGGAGATCTGCCTTGGGCACTGAAAGATTTGGGTCTGGCCACTTCTGAGCTTCATAACCTTGGGCGGTCGCATCTCAGCATCTCTATCTGCATTACAAAGGGGCTGGCCCAGATTGCTGCTTCTCAAACGCACTCCATGTTGGAATCCTTTGGGAGAGCCTTAAAAACTACCCTTAACTGGATTTCATCCTCAGAGATGCTGCTGATCTAATTGGTATGGGCTGTGGCCTGAGCACTGGGGCTTTTACAAGGTCCTTAGTCAGTGTTAGTCGCTCAGTCGTATCTGACGCTTTGTGACCCTGTGGACTGTAGCCTACCAGGCTCCTCTTACAAGGTCTTTGGAAGATTCTAATTTACACTCAAGTTTGAGAACCACTGTTCTAGATAACTTCTTCCTGACCGTGGTCCCACCATGATATCCATAGAGTGAAGTATTAATCATTCAGTCGTGTTTCTGACTCTTTGCGACCTCTTGGACTATAGCCTGCCAGGCTCCTCTGTCCATGGGATTCTCCAGGCAAGAATACTGGAGTGGGATACTTCTCCAGGGGAGAATACTTCTCCAGGGGATCTTCCCGACCCAGGGATTGAACCCAGGTCTCCTGAATCGCAGGTGTATTCTCTACCTTCTGAGCCACCAGGGAAGCAGGATGTTTGTTCTATGTATTTGTTCTATGTCACCAGAGGTGACCACAGAGGGGACTCCAGCTGCCCACCTGTCTGGCTGTCCCTAAGGACTGCATGACTCCATACCTCTGTGTCAGCAAGAAGTGCTTGTGTCTTTCTAGCTGAAGTTTATTTCCTCATTGGTCCTACAATGGAGGAAATTCATGTTTTTGTGCTGAAGTCCCAGGCAGTTTACAAAGTTACAGGTTACGCATGGGGTATCTTCTTGGTGCATCAATTTCCTAGAAGATATTAGGAGAAAAATTACGATTCACCTTGTAAGTAACTTAAGACATTTAAAAATATATACTAACAGATATGTGTGGCTGTATCCTGGAGTAGAACGCAAAGCTCACATATGTTTGAAGCTAAAAGATCAGATGTCAAAGAAATTTGACCATCGTGTCAGGAGGCATGGGCCTGCCATACTCCCTGACTTGGATGACAGTTGGAGGAAAACACTGGAGAAACCTTGAGTCAATCTATGCAGGCGAGGAGAAGCATTAACTCCTGACAATTCAGGAAGGCTACCTGGAGGAGGCAGCATTTCAGGGAGCTTCTTGGAGAGAGGGGAGGAAGAAAGGAACAGGTTGGAAGAAGGGCATGGCTGGAGCTCTGTAGAGCCTGCAGCAGGAATATAAGTCCAGACACTGTCTTTCTTGCCCTTGGCTTATGAATTTGAGAAAGTCCCAAAAGATCCCTCCAATACACACACTACCCTAGTCCACACCCTTGAGGCCAGATCACTGGCCCTTAGCCCACCTTCCTGGAGCAGCTGGTGCAAGATTGCAACACCAAAGCCCTTGTCTTGGCTTTAGAGGCTGCTGCTGAGTCACTATCGCAGAGGTAGTCGCTGACCACCCAGGCAGCAGAGCAGCCCAGTTGCCCCAGTGTTCTGCCATTTCCTCCAGCCTATAGGCTCTGGTCTTCCAGCCTTAGGGGCTTCCCTGGTGGCTCAGATGGTAAAGCGTCTGCTTGCAATTCGGGAGACCCAGGTTAGATCACTGGGTTGGGAAGATCCGCTGGAGAAGGAAATGGCAACCCACTCCAGTACTCTTGGCTGGGAAAGCCCATGGATGGAGGAGCCTGGTAGGCTACAGTCCATGGGGTCAGAGTCAGACATGACTGAGTGACTTCACTTCATTTTCAGCCTTAGAGAGGCCCTTGGCACTGTAAGGTCAGGAACAGGCTTGGGGAAGGAGAAATTCTCTCTCTGTTTCTCCTGTAAAGTCTGTCTGGCAGACTGCCCTTCACCCTTCTCACCCCCTCCCCCTCCCCAGTGGCTGCCAAGAGATTGGGTACAGAGCAGAGAGACACGGGAGGGGCACTCTGCCCAGAGGTGAGGGTGCTGCAGGGCCTGAGCCCTGGGTCCTCTGTTCTGCAGCCTGGTTATCAGAGAGGGGATCACGAGCCTCAGATGCCACCAGCTTCTTGGCAGAGGGGCTGCTCTTTCTCCTTGGCAACTGGGCCAGTGATGCCCTGGGGGCCCTGAGCATCCTCTCCAGGCAGGAGGACTGACCTTTGCTTCTGTTCATCCCACCCCAGGGAGGTAGCACGGAGTACTTGTTGACTGCATGGACTATTTGTAAATTTGTTATTTATTGGCCATTGCATACTAAGTGTCCAGACAGTGCTGTCCACATAGTAGGCGCTCAGTACGTATTTATAGTGTAAATAAAAGGAGCCTGACTCTGGATTTGAATGCTCTTGGTAGATACTGTGGGACTTGCTTCATTCTGTAAAACGATGACAGTCATAGACCCTACTTCTTAGGACTGACATATATAAAACCTTGAGACAGTCACCAGTATATGCTAAGCACTCAATAAGTGTTTGCTGTCATCTTAAATCTCTCACCCTATTTTCCAGTCTCTCCTGCCCCATGAAAGGCTCTCTTTGTTCTCCTCTGAGCCGCTGCGGGAGATATGGTCGATAGCAATGGGGACCAGCTGGGCCTGGCATTTGCCACCTTTGGGGCCTAAGACAGCGTCCAGACCGGCCATGTGTGGGGCCCTCTTCCTTTCTCTGCCCTTCACATGCCTGCGAAATGTGGTTCGAACACACGTCGACAGAGTCTTGCTTGGTGTGAAGAGCAGGAGGGGCCCGCAGACCATGACGTTGACAGTCAAGGGTTCCCCCTTCATATCACTTTTTTTCCCTGACAGAATGATCTTACTAAGCCAGAAAGAAGGCCCTGTCATGCCCTTGCTTACAGTCCCTACACAGTTCTCTGTCTCCGGCAGCACAAGCCCAGGACTCTGCAGGGGCCCGAGCAGCTCCCAGCCCTCTGCTCCCCCCACCTCTCCATTTTGTCTCTAGCTGTTAGTCTTGGGCTCCACAAGCCGGTCACCCCAGACGACCTACCCTCCCCAGCTGGCCCGCAGGCTCCCACAATATAAAGCATATGCTCTCCAGAGAGAGTCTGGCCTGGCTGCCACACAAATGAGATGGCTTCAGCGCTGCCTGGAAAGCCCATCCCCTCCCCGGCTCCCCCGACCTCATTTATTATTTTCTTTCAAGGTTCAGCTCAAACATTAACTCCTTTAAGTAACCTTGACTGACTCCTGCATCCATCACAGATTTCCTTCTCGGCGTCTAACTGATGAGGGCGTGTGCGTCCTTTGAACAAGGCACCTAAACGCCACTGGTTTCCCCCACTGGATGGGTAACTTTTTCATTTTTTTATTTTGAAGAAGTTCTTTATTTTATTTTGGCCACGCAGCATGTGGGATCTTAGTTCCCCAACCAGGGATGGAACCCATGTCCCCTGCAGTGGAAGTGTGGAGTCTTAACTACCGACCTGCCTGGGAAGTCCCTGGATGGGCAACTTCTTTGTGGGCCAGTATACTTGGTGCCTAACTTGGGACTTTCAGCGTGGCGAGCCCAGGGAAAACCTGTGGGAGGAGAATGAACGGATTTCTTGGGGTGTATAATTACTGGTACACATCAAAGCTGAGAGTGGCTGTACCACGGGAGGGTGTGGGGTCCTGCTGATGGGCTGGGACGCATTTGGGAGCATGGGTAGTTGGTGGGAAGGGTCAGGCCACTCTGGGCTGGGGTTGGCAGTCTGGGAGCTGGAAGGCCCAGGCTTCTTGTCTCCTGCCTGCTTCCTGGAAGCCTTGTTGGGGCCTCTGTCTGCCAGGCAGAGATTTGGGGTCAGGTGGATATTTGTCTCTCTCCTTGTATGAAGGAGCTGTGATGCTCTCATTTCTAGCCTCTGGCATGGGTGACTGCTCCAAGCAGTAGCCACTGAGTGACCTCCAGACACAGACTTCTGCCCTTAGGCTCTCAGTTCAGGTGTGGATCAGAAGAGGGTGAACACCTTGGAAGGTGTTCATCCAGCCCCTGGCCTCCATGTAGGCCTAGACTGAGAGTGGTCCTCTCTTCACTGGAAAAACTTCTGCAGAGGGAGATTCTATAAGGCCTTTTCTCCACCCCTCAACCCCACACTTTTGCTGGGCTGAGCCTTTCCATCTCACTTGTGTGGTGGCCAGGCCAGCCTCTCTGTGGAGAGCGTAAGAATTGTGGTTATTTATTTATCCTAATGATTTATTGTTATTATTATTGTTATTAATTGTATTCATTAATAACCATTTATCATGACTCTGTGTACGTGCCCAGTTGCTTCAGTCATGTCTGACTCTTTTGCAACCCCATGGACTGCAGCCCGCCAGGCTCCTCTCTCTATGGGATTTCCCAGGCAAGAATACCAGAGTGGGTTGTCATGCCCTCCTTCAGGGGATCTTCTTGACCCAGGGATCGGACCTGTGTCTCCTGCATTGCAGGTAGGTTCTTTACTGCTGAACCACCTGGAAAGCCCTTATCATGTTTCTACTATAGCTAATTTTTATTGAATATTTATAAGGTGCTGGATACATGGATTTTCTGGCTTTTGTTGTTGTTTATTTCTTGGCTGCATGGTGAGGCATTTGGGATCTTTGTTCCTTGACCACAGATTGAACCCGTGTCTCCGGTAGTGGAAGCGTGGAGTTGTAACCACTGGGCCACCAGGGAAGCCTCGAGACAATTTAAATAGTTGGGGACATATGCTCTGGGTTCAGACGGTGGTCAAATCCCAGCTGTGCCACTTGTTAGCTGTGACGTTGGGCACGTTCGTTCATGGCTCTGTGCCTCAGTTTCCTTATCTGTACAGTGGGGATAATACAGGCTTGTTGGTAGTTGGTAAGTTGCGGTGGAGATTAAGTGAGTTAATGCATGAAAAGCTTTTAGAGGAGCACCTGGCATGTAGTGAAAAGCTCAGTTCACATGAGCTGAGCTTTTTACACAGCTGCTGCCTTCCTGTTCCAGATCTGGCCAGTATCGCACCCTCCCTGTTTGTCGCTCATGTCCACATACTTACCTCACCAGACCAATTCAATATGACAGACATTTCCTTGCTGTGCTCTCTGTGTGAGGTCTGAGCCGTCCTGTGCCAGGCATTGACGGAGGACCAGATGTGTTAAGTTGGAGTTCCTGCCCTTAGGATGCTGTGAATCCCCTGGACACATGAGGCTGGAGACAGAGAATGAATAAGACAGGTTTCTGCCCCCAAGAAACTCACAGTCCAGATGGGAGGCTGGTGTGGAAACAGACCTGGCAGAAAAATGAAAGGGCCATTGAATATAGAAGCTACAGCCACTTTTTCTGCTTTCTAGGAATGTACTGTGTTTCGTCTTGAGGAAGTGGTTATTTTGTGGGGAAAATACAGCAATGGGACCTTTGGGTGAGACAGGCCTGGGCTTGAATAGGTGAAGATGAGGTCAAGAGGGAAAGTTTTGCATGTTATCAGATGTTGAGGAAAGTGGCTTCACAGAGGCAACCGGGCAGAGGTTCAGTGGGTGAGGACCAGCAAAGACATCTCTAGGTCGAATGAAATCTCATCTTTTTTATTTTTTATTTTATTTTTAAAATTTTGGCCGTGGCATGCAGCTTGCAAGATCTCAGTTCCCCAACCAGGGGATTAAATCTGGTTCATAGCAGTGAAAGTACAGAATCCTAATCGCCAGACCACCAGGGAACTTCCAATGAAGTGTCATCTGGATTTAAAAAATTTATTTTTCCTTGGTAGGTAATATATTTGCATATTTCAATATTTTAAGTGAATGAAGGTGTAAATTATGAAGAGTGTGCCTTTGCCCCTGCCCTCCGTCACTAAGCTTACCATCAGGTTCATGTAACTGCCGGGGGACGAGCTGGGAATTAAAACCTAGGATTCTGGAGCTTCTGGTCTGGAGTCCATGTCCTGAACCTCCCCGTGTTCCCTGGCTTCACAGGTGAGGGGGCAGAGCCCAGAGAGGCAGTCACACTGCAGGTTGATGGCAGAACCCAAGGGGCTAGAAGCCAGGACCGCACTGAGGACCCTTCCGCTAGCACGTTGCCTCAGTTTGCCTGATGGGCCCAAAGTGGGGCAGGGTGGTGTGGGGAAGGGTCAGGAGGCATATGGTTCTGAGATGGAGGTGTGTTCTGGGCAGTGGTGGTGGGGAGAGCCTGGTGCCTGGAGATGTGCTAAACAGCCTGTGCCCCAAAGACCCCTGCTGTGGACTCAAGAGATAATCTGACTCTTGGTGCCCCTTCAGCTGTGGTCTGTCCGCTTGGTGGCTTTTCTGTGGCCCAGACTAACGCCTTGCCCTGTCCTCGAGCCCACCAGGTAACTCCCTCTCGCCCCCAACTGTCATCAGTAGCATCATTTTACCACACAAGCAGGATTCATCGTGTTTTGGGGGTGGGGGGCATTTAAAAAGTTTATTTTGATATGTGTGCACTGCTGTATTTATTTATTTTCAGCTGTGCTGAGTCTTCGTTGCTGCACACAGGTTTCCTCTGCTGGTGGCGAGCTGGGGCTCCTCTAGCTGCAGGGCCCGGGCCTCTCACTGTGGTGGCTTCTCTTGCTGCAGAGCACAGGATCGAGGGCTTTCAGTAGCTGCAGCAGAGGGCTGTGTTAGTTGTGGCTCGCAGGCTTAGTTGCTCCGTAGCATGTGAAATCCTCCCGGACCAGGGATCGAACCCTTGTCCCTTGCATTGGCAGGCAGATTCTTATCCACTGTGCCACCAGAGAAGTCCGGTTGGGGGCGGTTACTCCAGGAAACAAAGAAACCACGTGCAGGTGAGACCTGTATATGGTGAGAACTCCATAAATGCGCTTGGTGGTTCCCTGTCCAGGTCTGATGAAAGTGATTAGGGGATCAAGGGTGACGGCATCGAGACCCTCTGACCTCTTTCAGGATGGGGCACTTGCAACAGCTGTCCCAGTTAGGCTAGGGAGCGCCCCACCTTGCAGCTCCTCGCACCGCCTCTCCCCTCCCTCAGTCACAGCCCTGGCATCTGTCTGCTGCAGCGTTGTGCCCACCGGTGAGTCTGTCTCAGAGAGAGAGATCAACTCCCCTCCAGCTGAAGACAGTGGGCAGGGCAGTGTCTTCCCCGCCCCCACCATGCCCTGCCATGTCTCCGCTCCTGCTGGCCGCTCCCAGGCACTGTGAGCACCTTGAGAGCATCGCAGCCTCCCAGCCTCTGACACAGGGCCTGGCATTAGATGTCTGCCATGTGAGTGCTAAATCGCTTCAGTATTGTCCGACTCCTTGTGACTCGATGGACTGTAGCCCACCAGGTTCCCCCCTTCCGTGGAATTTTCCAGGCAAGAATACTGGAGAGGGTTGTCTTGCCCTCCTCCAGGGGACTTGCCCAAACCCAGGGATTGAACCCACGTCTCCTGCGTTGGCAGGTAGGTTCTTTACCACTCGAGCCACTTGGGAAGCCACTCATTAAAGCCCATGGCACCAAGAAATGAGTCCACCAGCCTGCCAGTCTGTCTTGAGGAACTCAGTATCTGCCTAACTTCTCTAAGTCTGGCCCTAGCAGAGTATCCCCTTCCTTCTATCCAGCCTGCTTTTTTTTTTGAAAAAAGCTGCTTTCTTGAGGTGTAATTCACATACCACACAATTCACCCACTTAAAGTGAGAATTCGATGGTTTAGTCTAGTCGCAGAGTTGTGTAACCATCCCCACAAGCAGTTTTAGAACATTTCCATCACTACTAGCCCACCCATCTTTTGGCTGCACCCATCTTCCTTAGCTCTCAAACACCCACAGTTTTCCTCAACTTAAAAGAAAAAAAGCCTCCCTTGACCCTGCTCTGCACTCTCTGGCCATTGTGCAACATGTTTCCCTCTTTCCGTGACTAAGCTTCTTGAATGAGCGGTTCACACCCACTGCCTTCATTTTCTCAGATTCAATAAACATTTTTTAAAAAGCATCTATGAGGTACTATGCCAGAAGTTTTCATATACATCATCTCATTTAATCCTCATAAACATTTTGTGAGCTGGGAATTATTATCTCTATTTTAGACGTGAGAAATACAAGGAAAGTGACTTGCCCCAGGGGTTTGGCCAGGATCTGGCTCCGGGTTCATGTGAATCCAGAGTGGGTGCTCTGCTCTACTGCCTGCCATCAAGGCCAGCTGCACAGTCCAACTGCTGACCTTCTTACTCATCACGTGGTCTGGGTGTCTGTACCTCCCAGCACCCCTCTGATGACTTTGCTGCGCCAATCAGATTGATGACCAGTACGGTCTCTTCTTCCACCCTTAGTTCAAGCTCTTCCTTCCACATGGCATCCTCTTCCTTCTTATTTTCTATCTTGGAAAATCTGATGATCCTTTTTTTCTCCCCCTTCTTAGATCTGGCTTAGCTCTACTTTCTCCTTGGGAACGCCCTATATTTTTGGTTGAGCCTCAGAGAAGGGGTTGACAGAGGATGAGTTGGTTGGATGGCATCACCAGCTCAATGGACATGAGTGTGAGCAAACTGCAGAAGATAGTGAAGGACAGGAAACCTGGCATGCTGCGGTCCATGGGGTTGCAGAGTCGGACACGACTCAGCGACTGAACAACAAGAACCTGCTTCTGAGGGCTATGACTTGCTTTGTTCGTTATCTAACATCTTGGTGTTCTTATTGAAATGGTTGTGAGTGTAGTTTTAAATTTCCTGGGACTCTGAAACCACATTGGTATACCGCAACCCACACTTTGCTGTATTATTATTATCATTTTAAAGTACCTCATCAGGTACAAGATCAGCTGGCACTTTTAAAAAGTAATTTTTATTTATTTTTTTACCATACCACATTCACGTACCGCTTGGCATGAGCGAGTTTCCTTCTCCAACCAGGGACTGAACCCACATCTCCTGCAGTGGAAGTGCGGAGTCTTAACCACTGGACCACCAGGGAAGTCCCACCTTTCTGTATTATGATGGAACAGGTGCTCAGCAAGTGTTTTAGAAGAAAGGAAAGAAGGAGAGAATAAAGGGAGGGAGGGATAGTGGAGGGGAGGGAAGTGGGAGGCTTTGGGGTAGGTAACCCAGGAGATACATAGTAGGTAACCCAGGAGATAGGATGGAAAGGTGTTTTCAATCGTGAAATCTACATTAAAGGGCAAAATAAAACTGGTGTCCTAGCGAGAGTCCTCACATATGCTTGTGTTCAATGATTACTGTTTGTATCAATTTCAGTGACCTCTGCCCTGACCCCATTCCTGGAGATGGTACTTGTGCCCTCCTCTGGGTAAGGAGTCTACCAAGCAGGGACCATGTCTGTCCCTGATCACTTCCCTGGACTCAGCACAGGGTTTGATACATGGCAGACCTCCAAAACTGCTTAGCACAAAAGTAGATTTACCTGTTGCTCACCTGAATCCCTCAAGATGTGTTCCATAGGTGTCTTCGGGATTTGTACCAGCTCAGCCACCTCATTCAAGAAATACTAATTAAGCACCTACTGTGTGCCCAGCATAGTACTGGGCACTTGGGATTTGACAGTGAAAAAACAGATATGTTTGCTTGCCCATATGGAACTGGCACTCTAGTGGTTGAGAGAGATGACAAAGAAGAAAACACAAAAATTAGTAAGTTTTAGGGTATATTAGGCCTGATAAGGACTTTGGAAATTAAGAGTTGAATAGGATAAGGGGAGAGGATTGAGAGTGTTGACAGAAGATTGGTTACAGACGTGTATTGTTGGGTCAGAGTCAGCTAACTGAGTGGTGAGTTTAGGATCAAAACCTGAAGGAGGGAAGGATTAGTTAGTTAAGTCGCTCAGTCGTGTACGACTCTTTGTGACCCCGTGGACTGTGGCCCACCAGGCTCCTCCATCCATGGGATTCTCCAGGCAATAATACTGGAGTGGGTTGCCATTTCCTTCTCCAAAGGAGGGAAGGATATTTGGGGGCAAAGAATTCAAGGCAAAGAAAACAGCAGAAGCAAAGGCCCTGAGGCAGAAAAGTGTCTGAGG
The DNA here is from genome assembly GCF_049115385.1 of Moschus berezovskii. Lineage (NCBI taxonomy): Eukaryota > Metazoa > Chordata > Mammalia > Artiodactyla > Moschidae > Moschus > Moschus berezovskii. The sequence goes on from NC_142482.1 coordinate 29,289,696, forward strand.
CCAGTGTGGCTGGAGCAGAGGGAAGGGGAGGGTGATAGGAGGGGAGGGAGGCAGCAGAGTGCTGGAAGACATTTGAGCCCCTGGCTTTTACTCCAAATGGGAAGTAACACTGGCGTGTGTTGAACAGAGGACGGATGAGGTTGGCTTGAAAAGGGTCAACTCTAACTCTGGTGACTGTGTAGAGAGTAGACTACAGGGTCCAAGAGCAGAAGGAGGGAGATCTGTGAGAGGTCCCTGAAGTAAACCAGGAGAGAGGGGAAGGCAGCTGGGTGGCTGGGAGTCATAGGGCTTGAATATATTTTGAGGGTAGAACCAACAGGACTTCCTGATGACTGAAGGTGAGATGTAGGGAAGTGTCGATGGTGGCACTGAGCCATTCGTTGGAAGGAAGGAGTTGCTATTAGCTGTGCTGGGGAAGTTATGAGTGAAGTGCCTTTGGAGGGAAAGATCGGGGGTTTGGTTTGGACATGTTGAGTTTGAGCCCCTAGTGGGCACCTAGGGGGCGCTGATGCATAGGCAGTTGATTACTCAGGTCTAGAATCCTGTGCTCTGGCTGGACTGGAGTCTGCTCTTTACCACCTGTGCCAGGTACAGAGGGTGCTGGTCCCTTAGACCAGGTCTGCACAGCGTGTGGGGTGGCTCTGTTTCTGAGGCTTGGTTTCCTCATTTGCAAGATTGGTATAAATAATACACATTTGGGGGGGTGTTGCTGTGGGAGGTCAAATGAGATAGCCGACGTATAGCACTTAACACAGTGCCTAGCACAAAAGAAGCACTAGAATGGTTGTGAAAAAAATAACATGGAGCCAACCTCGATTGGCTCCTGTGGAAAGAAAAGTGAAAGTGTTAGCTATTCAGTTGTGTCCAACTCTGTGGGACCCCATGGAATGTAGCCCACCAGGCTCCTCTGTCCATGGAATTCTGCAGGCAAGAACAGTGGAGTCTCCAGGAGATCTTCCTGACCCAGGGATCAAACCCTGGGTCTCTTGCATTGTGGGCAGACTGTTTACCATCTGAGCCACCAGGGAAGCCCTGGCTCCTGGGGACCAGTCTTCAAACGGGTTAAGGGGGTGTGGAATAAGGGGTGGGGAAAGGAAAGGCTAAGAATGAGGTCAGAGCCCAGGGGTGGGGGTGGGGGGATGTGATTTCATTGTTCCAGAGGGACTGGAGCTTGTCGACCAGCAGGAAAGGGTGGGTGTAGGGCCATCCAACTGCAGGTGCTCGAATCAGTTTCTTGGCTTGGGACTGAACAGCTCTGAGTGTCCCAGTCAGGATGACGACAGGCAGGGCAGGCTGTGCGGTGGCCTGGGGACATTGTCATTATGCAGTAGCACCCACAGGAAATATTAACCAGTCCTTGGCTTTTTCAAGCCCACATCTTTTAAGAGAAGAATCCAGAATTTCCTCGGCTTTTCTTCCAGGCACAGTACATGGCTTGTTGTGTGGCGAGGGTTTAATGAATGTCAGCATGCATCCTTTTCTCCATATCTATAGAATGGTGGCGAAGAAACCATAGTTTCCAGAATTTCTGTGATGATGACATGTCGCATCTTTGCAGCAGTGGTGATATTTAACCCCTAGGACAGCTGAGTCTCAGAGATGTTCAATAACCTCCCCATGGTCACATTTACTATGGGATAGAGGGAGATTTGGCGGCAGTCTCCCTCAGCAGGATGTCTTGAGCAAGTTTAGAAAATGAGGAGAACAGAACTGGGCAGAGTGGAGGGAGGGTCAGGCTCCATTTGGGCAGAGCATTGCTTTCATAGTGGGTCCAGGCAAGGTGGGGGAGTCGGATGAAGGCACTAGTGAGTGAGACCCCAGAAAGTGGGACAGGGTGTGGAGTGAGGGGATAGAATCCCGTGCAGTTTCCTGCAGTTCTTAGAGACGGGGGAGGCAGTGATCTTGGGTGTAAACCAAACCAGGGAACCCTCTGGCGAGGGCGGTGCCATTCTCCCATTGCACAGCTGGAGCTGCTTAGACCTGGTGAGGGTAAGGACCTTGCTCAAAAGTCACACGGACCAACAGTGATGGAGCCAGGATTGTGACCCAGCTCTGCTCAACCACAAAGGCTGCCCTCTGTCCGCTACATGATGTGGTTGCTGTCATGACCTCCAGGCAACTGGGGGATAGACAATATCAGATGACTTTTTGCAGATTTCATCCAGCAGAAACGTTCTCCTCATCTCTGTCCCTGGTCCCCTCCACACTCTCCCCTGCCTCCTCCCTCTCTCTTTCTTCCTCATTACTCAACCCCTAGTAACCCCAAGGGCAGGCAGACTGTCTGCATGGTTGAGGGAGGAGGAGCGAAGCTCTTCTGGGTGACGCACATGCACCCTCTGCAGCCTGCCCACCTCCCACCCACCCTACCCACACGGTGGGGAGGCCCCCCTACCCCACCGCCCCCTCTGCAGGCATCCATGGCTAAGGGGGTCTTTCTCAGAATCAGCCACCAAGAACAGCTGGAGCACGGAGGGGGAGGTGGGAGAAGGGATGGAGGCTAACAGCTTCCAGATGTGCCAGGGCACGAGAGAGCCAAAGGAGCCTCCGGTCCAGTGGTCTCCTGCCATGGCTGGGAGGCGGGGAGAAGCTGGCCTCTGTGTCCCAGACTTCAGGACTTCCAAGGCCCCTGGGCAGATCCCTACTCAAGAGCTTCATGCAAATCCATGTGAGCAGGGCAAGGAAGACTTCTGTGCTGCACCTGCAGGGAAAACCCCTGTGGCCCAGCTGCTTACTATGCCTTTAAAATTTTTTTTTAAATTAACATCCAACTGTTACTTTATTTTGTTTTTAGGCTGCACCATGTGGCATGCAGGATCTTAGTTCTCTGATCAGGGATCGAACCCATGGCTCCTGCACTGTGAACTCGGAGTCTTAACCACTGAGCCACCAGGGAAATCCCTGATTATTACTTTATTTATATCACTAAGCTTAAATGACATGAAAGAGACAAATGAGCGGTTCTATCCTATTTCAGGAAAAGTTTCCGATCAATGCTGATTATGTGGTGACAGGTAACTAGGAATGGTGACATCTTTGGGTCAAGACTGACGATGAAGCATGGGATCTGGTGCTATGGTTCATCTCCAGCAAGACTCTGGAGATGACAGCCAATGGTAGTCACAAAAACATGGAGCATCTAGGGCTGGTCCAAGATTTGAATCTCTTCCCTAAAGCTAACAAACCCATAAAATGACTGAGGCTTTAAAAGATGTTTTAAAATGAAGCCCAAATAAGATTAAAACTATACTCTTGGTATACGTTCCCTTCCAAAATTTACATAAGCACACTTTTTCTCTAATAATATTAATCCTGATACTATTGACCTTGGCTATACTGCCAGTGGTGGAGGCAGAGATCAGGGGCTGAATTCCAAGCACTTGGGATTGAATCCCAATTCAGCCACTTACCAGCTAGGGAACCCAAGGCACACTGCTCAGCTCTCTTGGCCATGCAATGGTTTCTGTTTCGTGAAGCTATTATTAGAGTTGAATAAGGTAAACTATGCAAAACACTTAACATGGTGCCTGGCACGTAGTACGTTTTTACCACTCAGAAAATACCTACCTTGTTTCAGAAGCTGTGCCATGTTACCCTTGCAACCTGGAAATTAACTATGAGTGCCCTCATTTTTATGAGCAGATATTGAGGATCAGAGAGGCTGAATGACTTGTCCAGGGTCACATGGGTCAACATGAACCCAGACCTATTAGACCCTAAAATCCAGGCTCATTATACTGGGCCCCTCCCTGGTTTTTGTTGTTGCTACTATTTTTCAATTAGTAGTGAAAGGTTCCAAGACCTGTTAGGGGCTGGGGTGCATCATTTTCAACCCAGCTCACCTAAAGAGAAGACCGTGTCAGAAAAATGGGCAACAGCTCAGGGGTTCAGAGGGGCCCTGGGAGGAGAAGCCAAGAGCCCTAGAAGGGTACTAAGAGCGGGAGATTTCAGGACGTGGGAGGAGCAGGTTGGGGAGGGGGCTGGGAGGCTGGGGACAGGGGATCCAGAGGTTGGAAGGAGTCCAGGTTGTCCCGAGGTGGCCTCAGAGTGCCCCCGGCCCCCTGAGCAAAGCCCCTGGGCCTGCTGACTGCTCTTTCTCCTGGTGTGTGTGTTTCTTGCTTTCCCAGTGCTGCTCCACTTCTGCACGTCTTCTCTTTGGTCGGGGCGGGGTGGTGGAGGGTCTCCAGAATTCCCCTTTGTGGGATGGAGGGGACAGGAGGAGGAGGACCCAGAGTGAGGGGGCTGGAGCCGGCCAGCAAGGAGGCCCGCCATTGGCCCGGCTCCCAGGGCCTGGGCCCGAAGAGGGAGCTGCCTGCCCCTCGCTATTCCCTCCCCCTGCCCCCCAGGGCTCCTTGGCTGCTGAGCCTGCCAGCTGGGCCCCCGCCAAGCCAAACAGCTGCCAGGGGGAGAGGAAGAAGCATTTCCGAGCAGAGAGGCCCCTGTGGGCTCCAACTCAAGCCTAGAATCCCCCTTTTTCACCGCCAAGTGAAAAGGAGAGTCTGCACATGGATACAGGCATGCATGCATGGCACCAGCGAGCCCAGCCGAGGGCTGAGGGCCTGGCAGGCTACGGGATCGGGGCGGGGCAGGGTGTCTGGGTGCTGGCCTGGGAGGTATAGGGGGACTAGGGCCATGATCCTGCCAAGTGGGAGGGAGGTTGGGGAGTTAGGTTTGGCAGAGGTTGGGGAGGGGTGCAGTGGTTTAATACCCCCCACCCCCCCAAATCTATATCTACCTGAGACCTCACTGTGTGATCTTATTTGGAAATAGGGTCTTTGCATATGTCATTAAGGTAAAGATTGAGATGAGATCATGCTGGATTAGGCTGGGCCCTAAATCCAATGAGGGTGTTCTTAGAAGCAGAAATGAACATGCAGTCCCTGGGCAGTTTGCATGTGAAGATGTAAGCGAGAAGGGAGAAGAAGGCTATGAGAGGATGCACGTGAAGCCAGAAGCAGAGATGGGAGCCTGGAGTCAGGGAACGCCTTAAGCCACTGGAACCTGGAGGAGACAAGGGAGGACTCCTTGCTAGAGCCTTCGGAGGGAGCCTGACCCTGCTGACACCTTGCCTCCAGACTTCTGGCCTCCAGAATGGCAATGTAACACATATCTGTTGTGTTAAGCCACCAAGTTTGTGGTAATTTGTGATGGCAGTCCTAGAAAACGGATAAAAGGAGGCATAAGGCAAAGGGGTTGGTGGGGCCAGGGGTTGATAAGAAAGCCGTGTAAAGCAGAATGAAAAATGAAAAAGATCTGTTATTCATCATACTACTCTCATGTGCCAGGCACATTTAAAGATACTTATCTCATTCTTCACAAGGACCCTGCCGGGAAGAATTGACTCCCATTCTATAGTGAGATTCAGACCTAAGTTTGTTCCATGATGTTGGGATTCCAGTATCGGATCCTCCGTCTCCGAAGCCTGGTCTCTTCCCACCTTCTCTCAAGGGAAGCACAGCACTTTCTGGGCCAGAGGATACATGCTTTAAGTCGGAGGGAAGTTCTCCCAGGGCCCGGGAGGGGAAATCACCACGCCTCACCGGGGAACTGGGCGAGGGGTCATTACCTCATTGCTCTGGGGCCCTCTGTGACTAAATGTCCTGGATACGCTTTACTCACCACTGTCCCTGGAGTCCTCGGGGACACGTCTGAGGGTCTAGTTGCATCCCTAGCTTTAGGGAGGGAAGGAAGACACCCCTATTCACCTCTTGCCTGCTGCTTCAGTCACCATTGCTACCTCCACTGTCGTCACCTCCCAGCAACGCCACCACTTCTGCTGTCACCGCCAGCCCTCCCTCCGTCACCACCACCATCACCTCTACCTCCGCGAGCACTGTTACTATGACCACCATCAACACCAGCTCCACCACCACCACGATGGCCGTTGCTCTGTGACATTCTGGAGAGGTCAGGGGCAGGGAGGGGACTCAGGGGAGACTTCCTGTGCTGGGACAGCTGAGCCGAACCTAGCAGGGGAGGACTTGGGTATGTATCTGGCTGACAGATGGGATCGGTAGTGGAGGGCACCCAGAATTCAACCTTGTAGGGGGGGAGGGGAGCCTGCCTGGCAGCTGTAAATGAGGAATGGGACAGGCTGTCTTCAAGGGCGTGGGTTCAGGCGGGTGGAGGTTATTTGAGCGACATGTCCCGGCCCTGCCTGGCTCGTGCTCATCTCGAGGGGATGCGGAGTTTGGCGGGCCCCTGGCTCCCGGCCACCTGCCTGGCCTGGCCGTGACAGTGAGGTCATGAGAGTGGCGGTACCCAGAGTCCAGGGGGTGGGGTGGGAAGGAGGAGGGCCCGCCCTGGCTGGGAGAGAAAGGCCTCTCTCCTCAGGCTGACCCTACCAGAAATGATGAGGTAAGCCTTTTTTCTAATATTTTTACACATAGATTTTTTTAAAAATTTAAATTAAAAAGTATATATTTAAAATTACTATTTGACTTTTGGCTGTGCTGTTTCTTCGGTGTTGCAGGTAGGCTTTCTCTAGTTGTGGAGACTGGGGACTACTGTGTAGTTGAAGTGTGTGGGTGGCTTCACTTGTTGCGGAGCCCAGGCTCCAGGCGCGAGGGCTTCGGTAGTTGCAGCTCATAGACTCTGGAGCTCGGGCTCAGTATTGTGGCTCATAGGCTTAGTTGCCTCACAGCATGTGGAGTCTTCCCAGACCAAGTATTGAACCTGTGTCCCCCACACTGGCAGGTGGACTTTTAACCCCGGGACCACCAGGCGAGTCTGATGCACGCAGTCTTGACACTGCATTCCTCCAGACTCCCCTCCCCTCTGCCTGCCCCTCGGTGGCTCTGGGCGCTGTGGGTGCTCTCTGCCACGGGCTCGGAGTTTCTCTTCCCCAGGAGACCCCTAGTTCAGTCACCTGGGGGAAATGGAGGGACCAGAAGGCTCTCTTCTGGGTGCAGAGAGAGAACTGACTATTGGAGAGAGCTATCTCATTTCTCCACTCAGCTGGGCAGCCCTTCCTGCCATCCTAGGCCAAATGTGTATGGTGGTCGGGGAGGACGGCAGAATGTTCCAGAAGTTCAGGTCACAGCTGCTCCCCTCACCTCTTGTCTGCAGGCCCAGCCAACCTCAACTGCCTTTAAGGACAAGGCTGGCCAGTTCTGGGAACAGCCTCTCAATCCTTCCAAGCCCCTAAACTGCCCAAATGCCTGGCTAATCCCACCGTCTAGGATCACACTTGAGAGCTTCTGGAAGTGGGAAACAATACTATCGCGGGATGTGTTTATCTCTGCATCAGGCGTGAGAGCCGGGCAGACAGGCTGGCGACTGGAGACGCCGAGGGGCCACTGAATCCCAGAGACCGAGGAGTGGAGGCCGGGGTGGGTGGGAGCGTCGGGAAGGGCCCAGGCTCTCCCCACACCCTGGGAAATGGGTGTGATTAGAGCTGCCTGCGGCTTGCTCCTGCAAACCACTCCTCAGGGGAAGGCTTTTTGCTGGGTTGGGAGAGACTCTGGCAAGACGAGGAGACCTTTTGATGATGATTCAGTAGCAATAGCCAGTGTTCACTGAGTGCCTGCTACGTATCAGGCCCTTTCCAAGCACCTGATATGTGTCCTGATTGAGTTCGCCCACATCACTGTAAGATGAGTGCAATCACTGCTATATCCGTATTTCACAGACAGCATCCTCTGTGACTGGGGGCAAACCCTGCTCTCTGGCCTCAGTTTCCTCGTCTGCTCTCTGTAGGCATCCGACTCAACCTGCTGCTCCCCGAAGGTTTTTCCAGGTGACATTTGGAGTCGAGCTACCTGTTTGGAACGTCTCCTGTTTCTGGGGCCTCCCTGGGATCAGCCTGGTCCCTGGCAGTGGCGGGGGTGGAGAGAAGACACTGGCCTGGAAGGCCCCTGTGTGGCTCTTATGTGGCCTCGTGGCAGTGCCCCTTTGACTGTGCTCTGTCAAGAGGAGCAAGGGCATCACAGATCAGAGACAACAGCCGAATGTGCTTGTTTACTCTCAGACCCCGCCTGGGTGTGAGTGTGGGGGTGAGGAGGGTCTGCTGGGATCCAGTTCCCACCAACCCTGGATTCCCCCTGGCCTCCCCTGACTCTGTCCCCTTTCCCATCAAAGGCAGTGGTGGGGACCGGGCAGACCCTTAGCTGGCACTCCCTTCCCATCTCATGCTCTCCCCCAGCCCTCAGAGCACCCAGTGAGCAGCATCTCAAATTATCCTCCTCACCCCACCCCGCCACACACCCCAGAGCCTTTCTATTTATCCCTTAGGCACTTACTAAGTGCCCACTCTGTGCCAGGTACCCTTCCAGGTGTAGGAGGAAAGGGACGGATAAAGCTTGATCCTTGCCCTAAGGAGGTCACAGCCTGGTGGGGTTTAATCCCAAACCAGTCTCCCACCCCTTACCCTCCATACTTCACCTCTTGGACACATCCTCATGTTTTTGGGAGATCATCGAATGTACAGGACAGAGGTGGAGAGGGGGATTCTCTGGAGTCAGGAGGTCAGAGAAAATCTGGAGCACTGGAGCAAGCCCTAAGAACTGGAGACAGTAGACCCTGGAGGGGCTACACCTGGCCTGTGGGCCCATTTTTTCTCATGGCTACCTGATACCTGATGAGAAGATGCTGGTGAGTGCCATCTTCCTCCTTGCTAGAGGAGACTCTCAGATATATATATATATGAGCCTGTTTGTTGAGCTGGAATTCTGAGACCCATTGAGGCTAACTCTGCCAGGCTGAGGAATCTTGTCTTTATGCTAGATAGCCATGGCCTTAGCAACAGATCAGCAGTTCTGCTAATAATATTGAAGAAGAAGAGATGGATAGAAGTCTATGACACAAGGTCTTAGCTGGGTGAGAGACAGGGGCAATGAAGACTGAAAAGAGTGTCGGAGAGAGGGACTGGCGCGTGTGGAGGCCCTCAGGCAGACAGGCCATTGAGAATGACTCAATGACTCCCAGCTTCTGGTCTGATCAGCTGAGTGACTGATGGCTGCATTTGCTGAGCTGAGGGACCCTGAAGAAGGAGCAGGTTTTGTTTTGTTTTTTTCCTTCCAAACATTTACCTTAAAACATTTATTTATTTATGGCCATGCTGGGTCTTGGCTGCTGCTCACGGCCTTTTCCTAGTTGTGGAGAGTGAGGGCTACTCTCCAGTTGCAGTGTGAGGCTTCTCGTTGCGGTGGCTTCTCTTGTTGCAGAACTCATATGACGCATGGGCCCAGCTACCCCATGGCATGTGGGATTTTAGTTCCTTGACCAGGGATAGAACCCACATCCCCTGCACTGGAAGGCAGATTGGTAACCACTGGACCTCAAGGGAAGTCCGAAGGAGCACGTGTGGGGATCAGCACAAGTTCAGTGTTGGACCAGTTGAGTTGAAGGGCCTATGAACCATCTACGTAGTGAGGCTCCTGTTGATATGGATCTGGCCTCAGGAGACGGGGCTGGGTTGGAGGTCTATATTGGAAATTGTAGGCTTGTCAGCTGGGGGCTTCCCAGGCGGCGCTAGTGCTAAAGGACCTGTGCGGTGATGCAGGAGACACAAGAGATGTGGTTTTGATCCCTGGGTTGGGAAAATCCCCTGGAGTGGGAAATGGCAACCCATTCCATATTCTTGTCTGGAAAATTCCACGGACAAAGGAATCTGGTGGGCCACAGTCCATGGGGCTGCAGAAAAAGTCAGACATGAGTGAGCACACACACACACACACAGAGGCATGTTAGTGGCAACTGCAGTCATCACGGAGGGAATGAGAAGGCCCGGGGAGCAGTTAAAAGTGAGAAGAGAAAACACTGAAGGCACAGCCCTGACCCCGGGAGATGTTCACCCTCATTTTGTGGCCTCCTGGTCCTTATTTCCCTTTGGGGATGGTCTCTCTACCATCGTGTAGGGCGATACATCAGATAATCTCCTCTCATTCTCGAGTTTTCAAAGGATTCCTAGAGGCCTGTCAGACCCTTCCTCGCACCTGCATGGGACAGCCTAGCGGTGGCCTTGTGAGCTGGGCTCAGCTGACCAGACTTTACCTTGGGACTAGGTATCTTGAGTGTCCTAACACTAGCATGGAAGAGGCCTTTGGAATCCAGTCAAGAAATTTATGTCTCATGTCCAGTCTCCCAGTCCAACCCCTGAGCTGCTTCCTCAATATTTTTCTAATAAATGCTGGTGGTGGTGGTGAGGGGGACCTTATAAACGCCAGAGTGGGTTTCTGTTACTCACAAATAAAGAGGAGCCAGCAAAGGAAAATGAGCTGGACGGGACTTCAGAGAGGCCAGAGGAAAACTAGGGGAGTGGAGTTTCATAAAAAATAAGCGAAAGAGTATATATATCTTGAAGGAAGGAGTAGCCAGAGGTGTCAATTTTTATTTGAAAAAATGTCCAGTATGTTTAAATAAGCATAGGAGGAATGGGCAAGGAGACACAGCTGTTAACGATGATTAACAGTGGGGGGGGGGGGCTCAGATAGATCTCTGTTTTAAAGGAAGGAACCTAACTCATACTTGCTCAAGACAAGAACAGCAAAGAAGTCACTTATTGGCTTATGGTCACTGAAGAGTCCAAAGGTGGACTGTCTTTGGCACAGCAGGAATAATGTCATCAGGATTGGTTTCTGCTCCCCTGCATTGGCTTCCTTCTCAGGCAGCTTCTGACAGATGCACATCCAGTTAGCAACTCCAGGGCAGACAACTATTAATATTCTCCTTCCCAGGGGCTTCAGTAAAATCCCAGCATTGGCTCTATTGGCCTGGTTTGGTTCATATGTGACTTCCTGGACCAATTAGGACATGTTGGCACTTGAGTGGCCAAGCCTGAATCACATGTCTCCCCCTGGAGATGAGGGGCAGAGGTGAGTCATCTCTGTCTAAGTCATTTCTATTGAGGGCCCAGAAGAAATCTAGACATGATGATCAGAAGGAGTGGGTCCTGGGCAGGGAAATCAAAATCAGGAGCCCAATTTACCAGGAGGAAGGGTATAAGAACTGGTTAGATTTGGGTTCCCTGGGCCATCCCTGGAGGTCAGGGGCCAAGGCCCCTGGAGGCACATTTCCCTAAAACTATGGGTACTGGGCAGACCTGGAACATGAAGGTGGTCCTGGTGGTGGGGAGACTTGAGAATAATAAAATAGCTTAATGGATAAGTGAAGTCAGAGACCTGGATTTGAATCCAGGCTCTGCAGTTTGCTACTTTTTACTCATCAGTTTCATTTCTGGAAACTGGGTTAATGTCAGAGGTAGAAATAGTGCCTACTTCTTAGGATTCTTGTGAGACTCAAAGGGGATAATCTACACAAAGGTTTAGCTGTGTTCCTGGAAGATGGTGAGTGCTCAGCGAATGTCTGCCATTATTATAGTGTTCTTAGGGGTGTCCCATGCCCTCGAGAGGGAGGCAGGCAGTCTTGAAGCCCCCTTTCTTGTGCCATCAGAGTCTCCCCAGTTCAGGCCCCAGAATTCACTCACACACTCTATCACAGCCCAGCCAGATCCCAGCCCTAGGGATGGGGAGATGAGTGGAGTCCTGGTGGCAGGGTGTAGTCAGAGTACACCCCGACAGGGCTGGGTGGAGGCACTGGGGGAGATGCTGGAGGGTCAGAGACTGGGGAGGAAAAGGTGGGTGAGGAGGGTGAGGGAGACCAGGAAGGTGAGGAATGAAGGGAGGGGTGATTTTGGGCAGAACCAGCAGGGGTCACTGCAGATCTAAGTAACCTCAGGGAGGTGGCCTGGCCACCCAAGGGCCCTCTCACATTACTACCTGCCTTTGTAACCATCATTGCAGGGATGCGGTGCTCTGGCCAGCTCTGGGCAGAGGGGTTGGGGTTTGACTCATGTAGTTGCGTCCACCCTCGTGCCCTCCAGGGCCTGCCATCTCTCCTCCCATGGCAGCCCTTCACAGTTGGGTGTGTGCCTGGCTTTCCGCCTCGCTGGACCCTGAGTTCCCACAATACCTAGAAAGTGGCTTTGGAGATGCTTCCCTATAGAGAGCTCTGCATCCAAATGTGTTTCCTCATCTCTCTCCTCCTCTCAGAAGGTCTCGGTCCATACTAGTACGTTAGAGGCTCAGAGAGGTCCTGCAGGCAGGAAAACGTGTCAGATTTTGTTCAGTCCAGGTTTCCGATGCTGATTCCAGCCCTTTCACCACATGGCACGCTTAGGGAAACACTGGTTTCAGGCACCATCCTGGGCGGAGGGTAAATGCCCCAGGGAAGGTTAAGCCCATCCCCCCTTCTATCGCAAAGAATTAATAATATGCAACCGTATGTTTGTTATAGAGAAAGGAGAAAAAAATTAACGTGCAAGGAAGAAAATTACCTCCCTCATCTCCTGATCCTTAGAGTCACTTCACAAAGCTCTGGCCACTGCCCTCCCTCTTCCCAGGGAGGAGGTGACCATGGGGTTCCCCTCAAGGCACACCCACTTCAACTGAGGGGGAAGCCCTATCCGGAAAAGGGCCCTTTTAGCGGTCGTCGCATCCAACCCTCTGTCTCCACCCTGCATAATTCCTGCCTCCCTTTCTCAGAGACGTTCCTAGGGGGAAGGAGGATGGTGGTGGGGTTTCAGAGGGTGCTGAGTGGTATCGAGGGGAGGGAGTCTCAGGATCATGAGGGTGGAAAGAGATCTTCCTTTCTAGGTGGGGAGACAGGCTCTGAGGGGACGTGGCTTACAGGGGTTTCGCCGTGAGCCGGTGGCGGCGCCCGCAGAGCCCTGGCTCCGGGCCGGGTCCTCCCCACCGCTCCCCCAACTGCTCTCCACGCCAGAGCTTGTAGAGGGGCCTGTGCCTTCCCTGCACGGCTCCGGTTTCCTCTGTGGGGCTGCCGGGCCACCCGGGGTGTGTGGGTGCCGGGGGCGCGCACCACGGTTGTGTAACAGGCTCTGCGCTGTATGCACGCGCTCGGGAACCTGATGCAACGGGGAAGTTGCGGTCCCGTGAGCCGGGGTGTGGGCGCTTGGCTCGCGGCCCAAACCGCAAGGAGTATTTGGCTTGCGGCTGCGGAGGCCGGGCATGGGGGGTCGCAGACTTGTCTACGTCAGGACTTGTCCTTCCCTGGGGTGCCCACATCCTGGTCCCTGTGGGCACAAGCCTTGAAATGGGGCTGCCGGGTCAGCTGATGCTACGGGTGTTGGGGGGGGGGGGTTGGTGCGGAGAGGAGGGCCTTGCTCCATCCTCATCCTGTTTGCCAGGATGCCTATTGTGGTGGGGGTGGGGCAGGTGGGGCTTTCTCCTGTGGTTCCATCCCTTCCTGGTTGTAACTACGTGGTCCCCCAATCCTGGAGCCCTCACCTCAGTTCGTGTCTCACTCCCTCCGCCCTCCTGAGTCTCCCAGCTCTACTGACCACCCCCCCAACCCCCCGCGCCCCCATAGTCTTCTAAAGGCTCCTCGCTTCCTTTGAGGAGAAGCAGAATAGAGGAAGAGAAAAAGAATAGCTGCTTGCTGGGCAGGCCAGGTTTTAACTGCCACTGCCATTTCTGGGCTGCCGTCTATGGGGTCGCACAGAGTCCGAGACGGCTGAAGCGACTTAGCAGCAGCAGCAGCAGCAGCCATTTCTGAGCTGAGTGACCAAGAATGATCTGTATTCTCCCTCCGCCCTTGTGTGCTCATCTGAAAGATGGGATGCTGGAAGGGAGCCTAGGATCTAGGGAGGGACTCCAGGGATGGAGATTGACCTTTCATTCACTCTCCGGTGGGTTGAGCATCTGGGTACCCTCGCCCCCTGCATCTCCATCAGCAGATGAAGCAATGGACACTTTGGAGAGCCAAGGGCCTTGGAAGGTTTCTGGCCTTGAAAGCAGGCACTATGCCCCTTGCCCTGTGCCTCAGTGGACACCTGTGAGCCCTGCCTCCTCTCTAGTCCCAGGGGGAGGGGAGGCATGTGCGATTCTTCTGTCCCACCCCACCCACTTGAGCTCCTTAGAGAAGCAGCATCTTTAGGGGTGGCCCGGGGGCTGCAGGACTCAGGTGGGGCTGGGGAAGGAGGAAGAAGAGCTTCTGTGTTCAGGGTCCTCCCCTCTGTCCCTGGCTGGGCCACACCTGGCCCCCTGGGGCTCCTCCCCAGTGCTCTCAGAATGCCTTAGCTCTATATCGCTCTTGCCCACACTGGCTGCCAGTGTTTTGATAACCCATTTATGCATCTGTTTTTAAAAGATAGATAACTTACAGTGCTTATTGTGTGTTAGGCCTCACATATGTTAATTCATTTCTTCCTCACAGCAGTTTAGTTCAGTTCAGTCGCTCGGTCGTGTCCAGCATCAGAGGAAGGTGTGATTGCAGAGAAGGCAAGTGCCCTGCGGAGATTCAAATAGCCTGTGCTGTTCACCCTCGTCGCTACCATATCAGTCTGCTTTACTTTCTTTAAGCTTTGATCATGGGTCGTTGCCTATCTGTGTGTTGGCTGCCCACTGTTTGTCTCTCTGTCTAGTTGGTAAGCTCCATGAGGGCAGGGACTTCATCTTTCTTGTCCACAGGCCCAAAGTCTTAACTGGTGCTTCATGCATGGAAGATGTTCAGTAAATATTCCTGGAAAGAAGGAGCCTCTGAGCGACTCAGTGGAGGTGCCTTGAGGGTGTACTGTTTGGTCATTCATTTCGGTTTTCTGTACTGACCAGTACAAGGCCTGGCCCAGACGTGGTGCTCAGTAAGCAGCTTGCTAAGTAAATAATGAATGGGCGAATGAATGAAAGGAAGAAAGTCCAAAGGATTCAGTTGTTGCTTCTCTCCCCTCCAGACTCCAAGAACTAGTGGAAGATCTTCAGCCACAGGAAATAAGGGAGAAGAGTGTATTCTTCCTGGATCTCTGTTTTGGTTTCTTTCTGTGATTTTGTGTGTGGGCACAATCTGGGTCCACAGAAGAAAAGTATGAGAAAAAGACTGGAAACCAAACAACCCCTGGGAAAAGACTCCTGGAATAATTGCTTTGTGTCCAGAGACAGGAGGAGACATAAACAGAGTGTATGTGTGTGGCCCAGAGGATGCTCCCAGTAAGTGATGAATAAATGAGGGAGTGGGTGAGTGAGGGAGTGGGTAAGTTGAATCGACTACACGGTGAACTTCTTGAAGGCAGGCCCAGGCTGTAGTTTTCTTTGTAGCCCTAGCCCTCAGTATGGGCCCAGAGTTTGGTGCATGTTTGTTGAATGAATGAATAGATGTTAGCACCAAGAAGCTTGGAAAGGAACAGAAATGGTGGGTGCCGCAAAGAGGCCCAGAGCCCTAGTGAAAGAGACCACAGATGCGTATTCCAACCTCTGGGTCTTTTTCACAGGAGTCGGGGTTTGAGAAGTAAGGAAAGGGCCTGGTGGATGCTAGGAGTCTGGCTCCACTCCCTCTCCCCCTCCTTTTATTCTTTTCAGGTGATCTGCCAGGGATACATGTAGATACTAGTGATAATTAGAAAAAGTAATCAGAGCACCTATTTACTAAGCACTTACTATGTGACAGGCTCTAGGTTCTTTAAGTAATTGAATTCTTTCAGCAACCATATGAGGAAGTGTACTATTTCCCCCATTCCATAGAGCAGGAGACTGAGGCATAGTAAATGTAAAATTTGTACAAGTAGAAAGTGAACACACAGTCATGGCTCAGGCTCTGCTGGGGGATAGCAGAGCTTCCCTCTATGTGGCTATAAATGAATGAATGAATAAATGTTAGCACCAAGGAGTATGGGTCTTGATCTGGTTGCATTACCTCCCCAGGCCTCAGTTTCTTCATTTGTAGAATGGGAATAACATTGTGATGTGTTAGGAGACAGAAGTCAGAGGATTTTCCCAGCTGTAAAGGGGCTACCGTGCTCCTTTAATGGAAATTTTCCTCCTCAGCCTTGTGAATCAGCATGATTTTCATTATGATTATGTTAGTGATTATGACTGTGATCATGATCACCCCTGGACCTGGCCTCTTGCCATTAATTACTATGCCAGGCTAGGCTATGGCACTGGAGACCCTGGTGAAACAGACAAATCCACTTCCCATTCATGGGTAATTGTTGTCTGATTTGGCCTCCACTTATCTTGTATTTCCATTTTTATTCTCTACCCTTCAAGCCATGACTCACTTTCAGTCCCATCTTCTTTTTCCTTAATTACTGAAACACCTTCCTCAGTGGCCTTTCAGCCTTTGGGCTCTTCCCCATCCCCATTAACTAATTTGCTTAACATGTAAAATCAAAACCTGTTATCTCCTGCCCCCCGTGGCAAGAACTAACGCTGTATTCTTTTTTTAATGATGTGAGAGGCCCTTGATAATGTGGCCACATTTTCCAGCCACCTACAATGCCCTACAGCTTTGCCTTATGGCTGGCAGTTCCTAGAATAGAGGATGGTGTAATGACTGGTCACTTTTTCTTTGCTGTTCCTCTGCCTTGCTAGGACCAAATCCTTCCCCACTTTGTCTCCACAGTGAATGCCTACTTATTCTTTTTACCCTTCAAAACAAAAAAGGCATCATTGCTTTTCCTGGTTATAAAAATGAAGAATTCTCACTATAAATAATTAAAACAACATAGAATGCACTCGACAAAAAAGAGAAAGTGTTTACTCTTCCCATAGTTCCAACAATTGGAGAAAACCACCCTCAAAAATGGATAAAACAATTAGACAAAAGGTCAGTAAAGAAATAGTGTACCTGAACAATGGCATCACCGACTCGACAAACATGAGTTTGAGCAAGCTCTGGGAGTTGGTGACGGACAGGGAGGCCTGGCATGCTGCAGTCCATGGGGTCGCAAAGAGTCGGACACAACTGAGCAACTGAACTGACTGACTGAACAACACTGTGAACCAGTTAGACATAACAGATATATGCAAAACACACCATCTAATAATAGCAGACTACACTTTCTTCTTAAGTGCACAGGGACCTTTCTCTAGGACAGACTGTATCTTAGCCACAAAATGTCTTAATAAATTTAAAAATACTGAAATCATACAAAGGGTCTTCTCTGATCACAGTGAGATGAAACTAGAAATCAATAACAGAAGGAAAACTGAAAAATTCACAAATATGTAGAAATCAAACAATATACTCTTAACCATTGAATCAAAGAAGAAGTCATAAAGAAAATTAAAAAATACATTGAGATGAATGAAAATGAAAACCCAACATGCCAAAACTTGTGGGGTGTAGAGAAAACAGTGTTCAGAGAGTAGCTGTAAATTCCTACATTAAAAAGGAAAGATATCAAATCAATGACCTAAATGTATACCTTAAAGAACTAGAAAAAGAAGGGCAAAGTAACCTTAAAGCTAATAGAAGGCAAGGCTAATAAATATGAGTATAGATAAATGAAGTAGAGAATAGAGAAGCAATACAGGAAATAAACAAAACCAAAAATTCTTTGTGAAGATCCACAAAATTGACAATCTTTAGCTAGATTGACATTAAAAAAAAGATAAAGCTACTAAAATCAGATAAAAAAGCAAGCTACTAAAAAAGATAAAGTTACTAAAATCAGAAATGAAAGAGGGTACATTACTACCAACCTTACAGAAATAAAAAAGATTATACGTGAATACTACAACAAATAATATACCAACAAATTGGATGGCTTACATAAAATGAATCAATTCTTAGAAACATGCAAAATTCTAAAACGGACTTAAATAGAAACAGAAACTCTGAATAAATCTATAACAATGGAAAAGGTTGAATCAGTAATGAAACTCCTACAGAAGGGAATTTTCTCAACATGACAGAAAAGTCAGGGATTGATGGCTTCACTGATGAATTCTACCAGATATGTAAAGAATTAATACTTAGCCCTCCTCAAAACCTTCCGGACACTGAAAAGGAGGGAACATTTCCAACTCATTCTATGAGTCCAGCATTACCCTGATATCAAACCCAGACAAAAACACTATAAGAAAAGAAAATTACAGGCTAATATCCCTTAAATGTATAAGTGCAAAAAATCCTCGACAAAATACTAGCAAACCAAATAAAACGGTATTTAAAAAGAATTATACACCTTGACCAACTGGGACTTACCTCTGAATGCAAGAATGGTTCAATATATGAAAATTAGTCAATGTAATATACCACATTAAAAGCGTGAAGGAAAAAAAGACATATAATCATCCCAATTGATGTGGAAAAAGCATTTGACAAAATACAAAAACTTTCATAATAAAAACTCTCAAGCTAGGCATAGAGGGGACCTTTTTCAACATGACAAAGTACTATATGAAAAACATGCAGCTAACATCATATTTAATGGTGAAAGACAGAAACCTCTCCCCCTACAATCAGAAACGAGATTCCACACAGTAACAGAAATCCTAGCTGGAGCAAGTAGGCAAGAAAAAGAAACATAAGATATCTAGCGAGAATGGAATAACTAAAACTATCTGTTTGCAGATTTCATAATGTTACCCTACCTTGCGCTACATATAAAAGTTAACACGAAATGGATTAGTGATCTAAATTTAAGAGCCGAAACTTTAAAACTCTTAGAAGAAAACAGGAAGAAATCTTCAAGACTTAGGATTTAGCAATGATTTCTTTAAAAGAAGAGATTAATTGAACTTCATCAAAGTTAAAAACTTCCACTGGAAAAAAAACCTGTACACTTCAGATGGTTAAAATGGTAAATTTCATATCATGTGTATTTACCATAATAAAAAAACCTAAAAGGCAAAAAAAGAAACAAACCCCCCTCCCCCCCAAAGAAAAACAACCTAAAGTAGAAGACACCCTTTAAATTTCAGCTAATATGTTTATTGTATGGTTCTCCCTTCCGCCCCTACCCCCACCCACAGTGCCCTTCATTGTACCTTGTACACTTTTATTTACCACTTATAAGGTCATTATTTATTTACAAATTGGTTACAATTTGGCAGGGTCTCCACTGTGAATTCCCTGCAGGCAGTAGCACAGTGTTTAGGACCTCAGTCCCTGGAGACTGAGTTCACATAAGTCTGCCTCTGACCACTGGCAAGTTCTTAACCTCTCTGGACTTCTACGTCCTTATCTATAAGGATGATGATAGCATTTGCCTCATAGGGCTGTGGTGGGGGGTCAACGAGCTCATGCCCCTTAAGGTCTTAAAAAGATGCCCTGCACACCGGAGGACGTGCTCAATAAACATTAGCTCTTATTATGTGCGTCCGGCAAGAGGCAGATGGCTAGATAGTTTGTAAAACGAGTGTTCAGAAACAATCCCTGCTCTCCTCCCTGCCATCCCTGCAGGCTACAGAGATAAAATCTACTTCTGTGTGTATATATTTGAATGATCAAACGTGGGTGTATTCACCCCAGGATGCGGAGAGGAGGGAGAACCCCTGCCTCTCTTCCCTTGCCTGTACTCCTGGGCTGGGGCAGAAGATTAGACAAGCTTCCTTCTCGTGTTCCTTGGAGTACCGTCCCCAGTGGCGGCCCTTCCCTGGCTTTTGCCTATCTTTAAAGCGGGGCCCTGGGTGTGCCCAGGTTGAGGACAGGAAGGGCTCAGGTTTGGGGGTTAGAGTCAGTCACCGCTGCCATATCAATCAGGGCCCTTTCATCAGCCGGAAACAGCAGCACCCAGCCGCCCCAACAAGTCTGGACGGGGGTTCCCTGCCCCTCCCCAGCCTGCCCCTCTGGCCCCCTCCTTCCCCAGCTGACAGTCACTCTTACCCTCCCCCGGATGTGGGGGACAGGCTGGGGCAAGCCAGGGACATACTCAGTTTCCCTTCCCTACTGCCCCTCCCTGGGGTGATACCCCCCTCCTCCCTGCCCTCCACCCTGTCTGCCCTAAGTCTCCAGGACCCAGCTGGGGCAGGGGGCTAGAGGGGTAGACAGGAGAGGCGTCCTCAGGAGGCTGTCTGGGGTCAGACCTGAACTCCTTGGGCAAGATGCTTTAACTAGAACCCTGGAGCAGCAAAGGTGGAGGGAACCGCAGAGCACAGAGTGGAGAAGGCACCAGCCCAGAGTCACACAGTGGCTAAGCCAGTACTAGAACCCAGAGTTTTGTTTTTTCGTTTTAAAAAAATTTTGGCCCTACTGCAGGGCATGTGGGCTCTTGGTTCCCTGACCAGGGACGGAACCCGTGTCCCTTGCAGTATAAGCACGGAGTGTCAACCACAGGACTGTCAGAGTAGTCCCTTAGAACACAGAGCTTTGGAAGCCCATTTTTCTCTCCCTTATCCTGCAGCCTCAGCTTCCCTGTCTGTGTATTGAGGGACCACCTGGAGGTCTCCTGACTCAGACATTGTGGGCCTTTCCTCTTCCTCTCCTTGTTTCTCCCTGTTGAGTCACCCTATCCCCCATTTGCTGATGAAGGTGGCTGGGGTGGGGTGAGGGATGGGGGCCGTTCCAGAAGATTCAGCCTCTGTTTTCGACAAAACCCTCTCTACTGACTACGAGACCAGAGGCTATTGCATGGGGAGTGTCTGGTTTGGGTGCTGGCCAGATTGGTTCTGCTGGGTTCGTGGCTCTGTGTCCTGCCCATTGTGCTGTCTAGTCTGGGGACTGACAGAGGCCTGATGGCTGATTACTGCCAGGACGTGATTGTCCAAGGCAAGCCCCAGAGGTGGGGAGGGTGTGTATGAATGTGGAGGTAACAACCTGGGCAGGACCTGTGGGGTTTGGGAGTCAGGATCCCAGAGGAGGTTGGGGGGGAAGACTGACCGAGCCAGTTCAGAACCTGGCGTCTGAGGATCCAGTTCTTCTGAGGGTCAGGACCTTGGCTGCTGGACTGTGCAGGGGTCACACAGGTCAGAGAAATGCTTCTCTTCTCCCTCTGACTTCTGCTTGCTCTGCTTGAACAAGTCAGAAGGCCTCACTAGGATGACAGCCAGTGTCTTCCCTTTTGGCCAGCATCACCAGACAAACTTGTGGGTGGATGGAGGCAGGGAGGTGGTGGGTGCCCTGCAGTGTGCTCTGGGACCCCCAGGCTCTTCTCCTGGCTCCACCCTCCTTCTGTGGGCCGCATGACTTTAGGTGAGTCACTGGGACTTGGCCTCTCCATGTGGACAAAGGGTCCCTGCCCTGCCCTCTCTCTACTGCAGGTGGATGTGGGAGTCTCCAGGAAAAAGATGGTGTGTCTCTGGGATAAGATGGTCCTTCAGCAGCTACCCATCCCTCACCCCATGGCCTGAGGCAGCTGCAGCCAAAAAAAAAAAAAAAAAGAACAACTGTATTGTCAACTCATCCTGAGTCAAAACACTCCATCTCCAGAATACATCTGACACAGCTTGGGGGCCCTGCCCTCGGGGAGCTTACTGTCAGAGCCAGTCAGCCCATACCTGAGGAGGACGGCGCAGGGGAGGGGGAGGAGGACCCTTCACAGCTGCAATCTAGATGCAGTGGCTGTTCAGGTTCGTCTGCCTTATGAAACCTACAAGTCCTTCCTGATGTCCCCAAAGGCAGCCACGTCCTCTGTCATCTCTCTCTGTCCCTCCTTCACTGCCTGGTGAATGTCCTCTGTCTTCCAGCAAGCTGGGAGCAGCTCGAGGCCCTTGGCCACCGCTGTCCTGAGGCCTAGCGCAGTGTCTGCACATCGGAGGTGCTTATTCCAGACAGGCAGGGAGTCTGGTGGAATCCACACCCCTCCAATCCTCCCCTCCACCTCCTCCACTGCTCTGTTCCCTGGACAAAGCCCCCTGGCCTGGGCCTGAATACTGCAGTGATGGGGACTATAACAAGGTCATGGGCAAGTGTGTTTTGGGAGGCATGTGGGGTCCAGGAGAAGAGAGGGAATGAGCAACACTGTTTCAACCAGACCCTGGGTGCGGGGGGGAAACTCAGAGGAGAGAGAGGCCCCCTGGAGTAGCTGACCCCTCTTCCCCACAGTCTTCCTAGCTTGAAGCTGAATGCCGCAGAGGTGAAGTGTCCTCAGACATAGTCATGCTGGAAAACTACCCTCTACATCCTTGCCAGCTCCCTGTCTGGCATGGGGGTTGAGGTCCCAGGACTCTCTGGGAAAAGAAAAAGGCCTGATTTTTGGGGACTTAGAAGATCTGAGAGAGGCCTTGTGGCCGAAAGGGGCGCAGTGAGTTACAGCAGGGGACTAAGGGGGTCTAAGCAGGAGCATGTGATTGGGGGGGCGGGGCAGAGAAGATCTTGGGCCTGAGTGGTGGGGGGGCCTTGGGTATTCTCTATCCTCACCCCTGCCTTTCACCAGGTAAAATTCAGGCTTCCCGGTTAAATTTGAATTTCAGAGTGCTTGGCTCCAGGATTCCCTTTGCCATAAAGAAGAGAGAAGAAATAGCAAATAATTTTTTAGTATATTGCATGGGACAGTGAATATCCTGTCTATTTGCTAAACCTGTGAGCCTACCCCCACAGCCACCATGGGGACACACATCTCCCCCAGGCTGCCTGGAAGTGGGCTTGGCTCAAGTTCGGGTGGACTGGTCACCCTGCTCCTAGCCAGCGTGGAAAGCCCTGGGATGTGCTGGCTCTGTGTCTGTGGCCGCAGGTACAGACAGCGACTGTGGTGAGCAGCAAGGCTGGGTGTGTGTGTGAAATGGAGGAGGGGATCTGAGCCATAGCAGAGCCAGAGACAAGAGAAAGTTTTTCTGTGGGTTCCTGTCTCGTCCCCTCCCCAGACTCACCACCACCCAGTGCCTGAGTCACTGGGGGAAGGGGCCGGGACAGACCAAATTTTTCCACTCAGCCCCCAGCCCTGTAACACAGCTCACCTGATCAGCCCCGCCCACCCAGAGGGAAATTCCAGTTCTAAATCCTGTCCGGAATTCTCTCTCTGGCCAGCCAACTCCGCACTGGGGGTTGGGGAGCCTCTGGGATCAGGAGACACCTCTGGGACTCCCTTCTGCATAAAGAAGAGAGAAGCTTGCTGAGGGCACAGCTGGGACAACTCTGGAGCTGGGCATGGGGACAGGAGGGCTGTGAAAACTGAGCCTGAGGCCAGGACAATATGTGTAAAGATTTCTCTTGGGGCTTCCCAAGTACAGTGAGCATCAATTTAGACTGTCCCCAGCCCCTCAGTGTGTGTTTGTGTGTGTGCGTGTGTGCATGCTCTTCTTACCCAACTGCTGGTGGCGGAGGGGCTGTAACTACACAGCTATTGCTGACATAAAGCCCATATTCTTCAGTCCAGTGTTGAAGGCCCTTTGTGTCTAGACCTCAAGGTATCTTTCCATGGTTATCCACCACTGCTCTCTTTGGTGCCCTGGGCTGTCATCCAGGTCCTCAAACTCAAGAGCCTGCAGGGGCCAGACAGGTAACTGGGGACAAGGGAAGTGGACCGGACTGGGCGGGGGGAGGTGTTCTACTCAGCTTCTCGATGGTTGTTGCATTTCTGGAATTTAAGACTACAAAGACCTCCTTCCTCCACCCCCAATTTCATTGTTTACCTTCTGGCTCTGGTGATGGACTGCACCTTTTTCAAGGACGCTGTGGAGGCCAGTGCAGGTGGGCCAGACAGAACATGTCTGAGGCTCGGATGTGGCCCACAGGTGCCAGTTTGCAATCTATTTGGTCGAATTGCACCGTTCGCCCTTTCTTGTATGGGTCCCTCCCACCCCTGCCTTAGCACCTTTGCTTAAGCTGTTCCTCTGGCCTAAAATGCCCCCTGCCATCTCTGGGTGTCCAAATTCTATCCATCCCTCAGAGTCCAGCTCACAGGCTCCCTCCCCCATGAAGCTTCTGTTACCCTTGCCTTGCACTTTCTCCATCCTCTGTACGTCTTTTATGAACCAAATCACTTCCTGTTTTATGTTAAGTTTATTTATAGTCCTGCTGAATCACCTGTAGAAGTCAGTTCTGTGGTCAGTTAGCCTCTGACTGTCTGGTACAGAACAGTAGTTCAATAAATAATTGTTGAATGAATGTCAAATGGACGAAGAGAGAAACCCAAACATCCTTTTGAGTCAGAATTGGGCTCAGACTGTGGTTCTGCTCATTTATTAGAACTGTGTGACTTAATGGCATGTTACTTTGTCTGAGCCTCGGTTTCATCATCTGTGAAATGGGTATATTAATAGTATCTATATCTGATGGTAGTATGAAGAATAAATATAGTAATGTGTAACAAGCACTGACACGGGTGCTGAACAAATCCAATAAATCTAAGCCATCATCATCATTACTATTATTGTTCTTATTATGTAGCTCAAATGCCACCTCCTCCATGAAGTCTTCCCTAGTCCTGCAGTTGGAATTAACCTCTCCCTCCATTGAGTTTCTACAGTATTTTGTTTGCCTCATGTTATAATTATTAGTCTGCATAACTGATTCCTCCATCAGGTTGTTACCTCTTGGAGGGCAGGTCCATGCCTCATTGATCTCTGTATTTCTCAGCCTTTCATACAGCAGTTACTGAGTATTTTCAAAAGCCAGCACTATGCTAGGGGGTTGAAGATATTTCTGGTGAAAGATGTGTCCCGTATAGCACCTGGCACTGTGCTTAGGTTAATATTCATGTTCGCAGGGTTCGCCCCTTCTTTTTGCTACTCAGTGTCTCCCAGCATCACTGTAGGGTGGGCTGAATTGGGGGAGGGGTGGGGGTCCAGCAGAGCCCAGGCTCAGCTGACCACAGAGGGGCAGCTCTCCCCACCGTGTGCTGGCAGAGCAGGGCTGAGCTGCCACTAAACAGTGAGCAGGTGGGCATGGGGTTGCCTGGTCTCCTTTCCTGCCTGGCGTCCTCCTCTGTGGTCAGGGCAGGGACCAGCTCTATGCCCCAGCCAAGCAGAGCTCCCCGACCTTTTGGGTCGGACCTCAGTTCCTGCATCCCTGCGTCCCCTGAGATGTTCCTCGTTAACCATTCAGTGACCTAAAGACAGACTCCTGCTGTGACTTTCAGCAACTTATTTGGCTTCTCTGAGTCTCAGTTTCTTCATAAGAGGAATTAGGTGATTTAATACCTTTCTAGGTCTCAGTATTAGTGTGGGTTGGTTGCAGTAGGCTGGTGGGTGTGAGCACTGGGCACCAGGTTGACTAGCCTTTGGCCCTTTCTGGGTCTGAGGCTCCCAGGCTGTAAGAAAAGCTGATCTTACTGGTCTCTAAGCTCCTCCCATCCCTAAGAGCCTTTGAGATTCTTTCCCGGGATCCCAGTCCCTGTAAGTGGGCCTTGGCTTCTCCATTCCCGGAGCGTGGGGCAATCTGTCCCTGAGAAATGGGGTCTTGATGCACTCAGGTCCCAGGGATCCCAGCTCCAGTTCCCCAGGCTTCAGTCTTGGTACCCAGGTACTCAGTGTCTGCCCAAAACCCCACTCGCTCCCCTTTCACCATCTCCCCTTGCACATGTGGCTGAGGCAGTGGTCACAGTCGGGTCCCTGTGCCCCTAACACCCCCACCCTTTTGCCAGAGGTCATTTACTGTGTCCACAGCCCACAGGCAGGAGGCACAGAGAGAGGGAAGGAGCCTCTGAAATCCACCTGCAAGGGAGCATGGTAGAAGACAGGCAGGAGGCGTGGGCTTTGTCCTTAAGCCCCAGCTGTGAGTGGGGATTCTGGGCATGTGTGGCTCTGGCTGCAGAGTCCTGGCGGGCCATGGACAGGAGGGGTGGCCATGATTTGGCCTCCCCTGTGCACCCCAGCGGGGTCCATCAGTGAGCCTCCAAAAGCAGGGGTGTGGGGAGGAGGTGCTGAAAGAGGGGGATTGGGAAGCCCAGCACAGAACCCTGGGCTCCCCTCCCCCACCCAGGCCAGGATGAAAGCCCCTCTCCCTAACCCCGGCAGTCCCTGGTCCTCATTAAAAATCTAATCCTCCAGCCCTGCTGCAGATTCAGAGGCCTCCATCCCCATCTCCATCTGCAGATTCAGAGGTCTGAAGGGAAGGGGACAAACAGTGATTTCTCTTCCCTTCACCCACCCCCACCAACCAGGCTGGGCTTGGGCACCTGACCCAGTGGTCAGTGGGCATCTGAGGGCCACCAGCATCCCAGGGATGGAGCTTCTGGGAAGTGGAGGACAGAAAAGACGGGCATCTGAGGGGAGGAGTCCTGGGAAGAGAGGGAAAGAGGAGGCACTGCTCTGACCAAGTGGGAGAGTCCCTGGCAAGGGATACTTCTCCCTTCCCCTCGCCCCTTGCCTCCCGGAGATCCCCCACTGTGGAAAGCCTGGAGAGCGGGCGTGGGCACCCAGTCAGCACCTTTGCTGGTGTAGAGCCAGGTTGGGGTCCCCGGGGCCTCAGTTTCCTTAGCTCTCCAACAGGGCTGGTCCCTTCTTCTCTTGCTTTTCCTCCGATCCGGCCTCAGGGCAGAGGGGAAGGCCAAGGAACACACTTTGGCAGGTAAGCAGAGCAAGGGCTGGAGGAGGCCAGGGCCAGCCTTTGCAATTGGCTCCTGGTTTGGATGGCCTAGTGCCGGCCTGTGTGGTTTCCAACGGCCCAGAGCTTCCTGGAGATGTGTGGGGCAATCTTGTTCCTTCCCTTTCACCTCCATTCCTTCAGGGATCTGCTGAGATCAGCTTCCCGGGGCTCTTCTTTCTATGCTGCCTAAAAAGGACTTGGTTGGGAGGTTCAGGATTCTTTGTGCCCACTCATCACGCTCTCCCCCGCCATGTCTGAGGGGGCTCCTGAGCTGGGGGTGCTGGACTGAGGGCTGCTGGGAGCTCTGGGGAGAGAAGTCAGCCTGTCCTCAGGCAGCCCCCAGGTTGATGAGTGGAGACGAAACCCCAGAAAGCAGATTTGGAAACCGAGAGACAAGCGCTGATTCTCATTCACTATTGACTGAAAAGGGCAGGTGGTCAGTTATGTAGACCATGGACGTAATCAACTATATTTCACCAAAAGCAAGACAAACAAATTACGCACAGTTAAGAAGAAAAGAACACTGCTAATTAAACTCTGACACAGTGCCTTCTTGTTATTGATTGCAGGGCACATCCTGATTTCAGAGATGTTAAAATGTGAAAAATGTGTGTCAGAGAACCAAAAGAAATTTAAAAACATTTCTCTTGGACGCACATTTTTTTCCTGCATCTAGTTATGTTTACTTGCAAGGGTTGTTCTGAGGTTTACGAGGTCAGACACATAAAGCAACTAAATGATCACTAAATGTTAATTATTATTGCTGTTATATGTACTCAAATTTTATATGTACATGGAAATCCTTTTTGCTAATCTTGTATTGTTGTAGAGGCTGATGTCTCTGAGTAGAGGAGCCAGGAGAGTTGACGAGGCTGCCTGGGGGAGACACTAACCCATAGGTGGACTTTGCAGTGTATTTATATAATCTCCACTGAGGCACTAGAAGGGTCACTTGCCAGTCTCTCAGAAAAGCGCCACCCCTGACTCATTACCCCTATCAATCAATCAGTGAATCAATGCCTTCATTAAGACATTTATTGAGCACCTGCGCAATGACTGTCAGGCTGCTAAGTCCCTCTCCTCCAGCAGCCCCCAGGAGGCCGGCCTGGCCCCTGCCTCTTAGAAGCATCCAGGCCTCAGTTATTCGAACTGGCACATCAAAGGCGGATTGGCCCTGATCCGTCATCAGGGGCTTTTTTTCCATGGATCAGCCCAGCTCCGCCCCTTCTCTAACCCGAAGAGGGTGGGGTGGGGGAATCTTCATTTCCCAGGCACTTCTGGGCCTTTGTAAAGGCTCTTCTCTCTGCCAGGACAGCCTCAGCCCTATTCTGTGTAAAGCCTCACTCTTTCTCCTTTGTCACAAAGAGGTTTGTTTCAAGCCCCTTCTCTGGGAAGCCTTCTCTGTGAATGCCTGACCCCTGGCTCAGCTTCCTTGCCCTGTTTCTTACTAGACTCAGGACAAAGTCTGTACTCTGCGAATTGAACCCTCCTGGGGTCCCGGCTTCTCTTTTGCTTTTATTTCCCAGCTCAGGTGGTTCGATGCCAGCTGTGCAAAGGCAGGGCACCTACTGCCCAAGTTCTCATCTCCCAAACCCATGCGGGTGCTCACTGGCTCATTCAGCCCACTGGGCTATGACAGCCTCCCCTGCCACCCTCTATGTGTTTCCCACATCCTCAATTCCAGTCTCTTCCCATGCCCAGCATCTGATTGGAGCAACCCCCTTGAGCAGGAATGGCTGTGTGATGAGCTCTTGCAGGGGGACCCTTGTCTACCCCCAGCCACAGAACACTGGCTAAGCTCTGTCCCCACCCACTCCCCGGCCCTTGGTTGTTTATCATGCAAGTGTGGACCCCAGGGGCTGAGGCCTTTCCCACACCCAGGACTGAGCTGTCCCGTCCCCAGCTTTCCAAGAACGAACTCTGTAGAGTGCACACGTTGTGAAATGATCCTGCTGGGCCCTCGGAGGGATGAGGCCATTTATGGGCTGAGTGGGCTGCTGCTGGCTGCCAAGGGTCAGGCCTGGGACCTGCATGTGCCGGGAGCCAGGACTCAGGCCATGCAGCCTATGGGGTGGGGGGGCCCGCCTCCTCTCTGCCTGCATCTTTTAGGAGCTGGGAAGCAAGCCTCCAGGCAGCCATCCTGGGCTTTTCTCCCCCACCAGGGCTTCACCACAGGAGAAGACGGAGGGAAGGAAATAGACCTTCCAGGCTGAGGGGCAAGACCGGAAATATAATCTGTGGATCCAGTGAAAAGGAAAACACAGCTCCTTTGTTAGACATCAGAGCACTGAGCTGAGCAGGAGGGTCCGACACACATCCTGCTGGAGGTGCCCTTGGGGTCCTGGGGCCGAGCCCCACCTCATGCTGAGGAGGTGTCCGTGGCCTGAGAGGGGCAGAGCCTTGGCCGCTGGTCCCTGGAATGGAGCCTGGGACCCTGCTCCGTGTCCAAAGCCCGTTCTCAGGACCTCGGAAAGTCTCCTCTGTGTCCTGGGCCCTCCCACTGCTCTTGTCGTTCTTGCTTGTTTCTGAGCCTCCGGAAATGTTTTCTGTCCCCTAGAATCTCTTCCTCTAGAAAGCCATCCTTTCCTATTTGGACCAGTTTTTACCTGCTGATCTTTTCTGAGCTTCTTACCCTTCCCAAAAATGCTCACTCACAGAGCTTTGCCCTTGAACTTCCGAGTCTTTATTTGTTTGTTGGTATATGTTACCGCGAGCACAGCCTCCTCCCTAGAGTCTTTGCGGGGAGTCTCCCTCATCAAACTCTGGGCTTCCTGAGGACAAGCATGGCCTCCCTTCAGACTGGGGGGCTCCCTGGAGTTGGAAGCCTCTCCTGGGGCTTTTCTCAGGCTTGCTTCTGCACCACGGAGGCTCTCCAGACATTGCCCGCAAGAGGGGACCATGCCCCACGAGATGCCCTGATGTGTGTGCCTCGCGGGGGGTCTTCCTTCTCATCCTCCACCACCTTCGCTGTCCTTCCCTGACCACAGGCAGCAGATTCTGTGAGTGGGGCTGGGGGGTGGTAGATGGAGTCGGGGTGAAGGGGGGACTCCTCCCTCCACTCTCCTCCTAGCAGGGCCCCAGAGGACAGCAGGCCGTACAACGTCCTTCCTGTGGCCTCCTGCTTGGGTGTGCGGGAGGAGGGCTGGGCTTGAGTTGGGGTCAGTGTCGGGAGCAGCTGCTCAGCTGAGGCCGGTCATTGGAGGCAGGGTTTGTGGCATTCGGCCGCAGGAGAAGGGAGGGAATGTGAGGAATATCCTGACTCAGCACTCGCCCCCCTTTGTCCGCCTCCCCCCACCCCAACCCCCAGCCCGGGACAGGCGTTGGGGGAGGACTGATTTGATTGCTGAGAACGTGCAGATGGTGGAGGCCTATGTTCCCCTCCCACCCTCATTCCCGTTCTGAGTCCCTCTGAGCTGTGTTTGGAGAGGTGACTGGGGACAGAGTGAAGTCAGGAACACTGCCGCCCCCCCCAAAGATACTGGGGAGGCGAGGAGGGCAGCTGAGGGAGGGGGATGTGGAGAGGGGTGCCTTTTGACATTGTCATTGCTGTGAATATCAGTAACATGCCAAGGAATGTCCCATACATGGAGAGGTTTACTCCTCTGTGGGGACAAGCTGGGGGACAGGATGAGGGGAGGGCTTGGCTAGGGAGTAATGGGGGGGAGGGGTATTAAGAGTGAGCAGACAGTGGCCAGAGCCTGGGGGGCCAGCCAAGTGGGAGATGGAAGCCGCTTTAGTGGATTCTAGATCTTTCCATAACTTGACTATAGGCTTCATTAAGGCAGGGACCATCTCATAACATCTTCTAATCATCTGACAACCCCTCTGCAGGGCTGGACGCATAGTAGGCATTCTGCCCAAGCTTCATCTTGATCATGCTTACATGATTTTTAAAGTGGTCTCATAAGATCGGGTCCCCCAAATTAAACTCACACCCATAATCCTGGCTATTTACATTTCTCCCTGTGCCTTCCAGTGTCTTTATAGGTAAAAACTTACGTAAGGCTGACTTATGTAAACTCAGCCTGAGTCAAGCTTTTCCAGCAGCCTTGGCAAGAGAGCGCTGGCTGATGGGGTGTAAACGCATGTGTCACGCTCTCTGCTCCTTCGTTCTGAAATAACCCTTGTTCACAGGCAAGGGGAGCTGTGACACCCTCACTGGGCAGGTTTCCGTCCTCCCCTGTGTTTACATTGCTGTCAGGCAGATACCTGCTTCGTTTATCTCCTGACTTGACGGGATTCTGACTTATGTAAAAATGGACTTATGTAAGATTTGCCAGAACGGATGGAATACTAATGTGATTGGGGATTGCATGTGTTGGCTGACTTTGTGTGCAGATCCCCAGCCATCTTGAGCTGGAAAACCCAAATTTAACAGCAAAGAAACCTTCAAAACACCCCAGAACTCTCAAGGACAGTTGTTGTAAGATGGGAATCCGTCATTTGAGGAAATCTTTGAAGGCAACAATCTATGATAAAGTTAGGAACAATTTGAAATGAAATCGCCTATCATTAATCTCCATAGTGGGCTTCCCTAGTAGCTCAGCAGTAAAGAATCTGTCTGCCAATGCAGGACACGTGGGTTTGATCCCTGGGTCAGGAAGATCCCTTGGGGAAGGAAACGGCAACCCATTCCAGTATTCTTGCCTGGGACATGGACCTAGGAGCCTAGCAGGCTACAATCCATGGGGTTGACACGACTTCGCGACTAAACCACAGCCACCGTCTCCGTAGTATCTACACAAGTTGGAAAGAACAATAGCAAATGTATTCAGGAATCGTATTCACTTCACTAAGTGAGCGGAGATGTTCATTGCAGTGTTACTATTTAAAGTGAAAGAACTAGGATCCACTGGGGGACTTGTCTATAATCTGGGTAGATGATGCCACTATTTCACTGCACTGTGCAGAACAGTGGGGGCAGTGTGGGTGAAAAATGGGAAGGGAAGACATTAGAATATTAGAATATTTGCTTGTGAAAATCCAGTGGTCTTTGACAGGAAGAGAGGGAAGGGTGGGTGGCAGGAAGGAGCCACACTGATGGTCTCATATCTAGGTGCTGGAATTCCATGCTGAGAGCAAATAAGTTAGTGTCTGGCCCTGAGATCTGCATGAGGGTGGTGGGGAGAGGAGGCAGGCAGCATGCAGACTCCCATGGGCGATGCTAAGCAGAAGTTTCTTATCCTTAGAGAGGAGAATGCTTCTCTGGGTGCGATGTGAGAGAGAACTGGGAGGTTCTGCCCTTGTGCGAGTTGAGATCCTTCTTACAGTGGTTTCTGACGCATCCTTTCTTTGTTTCTCTCCAGTTTGATTGCTCACTGAGCCCAGGGCAGCTGAACCTAGATCTTCAAACTGCAGTTCCAGGGACCCTAATTCCCAACCCCCAAATCTGGACCTGAGGTCTGACAAGTCCCAGAAGAGCTGTGGGGATTATGAAGCAGGAGATACAATAATCAGGACCTCCAGGAAACCAGAGCCTGAGCGGAGAAGCTGGGGGCCCACTCTCACCTCCTCTCCTCACTGTGCCCTCCTGCCTCCCCCGCCTCGGGGAGCAGAGAGCCATCAGCCCAAGGCGTCCCTGGGTCTCTGTAGCATCCTCCAGCCGGGTGCTTCTCCCAGAGCAACGTGCTGAGAAAGCACTTGTGAGGATGGGGGCAGGGGTGGGGGCAGAGGTCAGGGTGCTTTTTAATTTCTCGTTAGCAATGACAGCTGTAGAACTCAAGCAATTAAGGAGGAAGACTCCTCCAGGATGCCAGAGGCCACCCCACCCCCCAAGCTGCGCACATCTTCCTCCCTTCCTCCTTTTCCATTACACCCCTCATCCTCCCCGGTCCCTCATCCTCCTGGGTCACCCTCACCCACCCCCACCCCAATCCTGCACATGCGCACATACATAGAGGCTTCCCCTCTCTAGGTCCAGGAAGCTGTCGACTGCAACTATGGGGAGGCAAGGATTGCACAGGGAACCATTTCTCTGGGCTTTAATAACGGGAACAGGACAGATGGAGCAGGGAGAGTCTGATGGATCAGAAGATGGCTTCTCCATCACTCACTCCTGGGGAGCGTTGGACTTTAACTGTCTTTGGAGTTGGTAATGAGGTTGGGGGCATGAAAATGACCAAGATCATAGCAGCCTTCCCTGCACCTCTAGACTGAGTGACCACCCCTCCAACCCAGCATGACCTTTGGGGGTGTTGGAGAAGGGTCTCAGGTGGAGAGGATGGGAGGAACTTTTCTTTTATTCGGTTAAGATCTCTGGACACTTGACATCTCACAGATTTCCTCTCCATCTTCTCACTGGGAATTTCTCCCAGCAGCCTGCTCTGGATCCTGCCCATTTCCTAGACTCTTGTTCTGTTCCCAGCTATGGGGGGGAGGGTATGTGTGTTCAATACGATTCTTTTATTGACATCAGTCCTGTTTTTGGATGTGGTAGCAAATCTCTGTATCCCAGTCCAAACGTCTCACTCCACCCACCAGCTGACCGTTGAACTCCTACCATTAATATTTGCTTCCTTTAAGGCTATCTCTATGTCAAATTGCATACACCCTTGGGAAGGGAACCCCTTTATTGTGAACAAAAGATCTGACAGCTGATAATAGATAAAGGAACAACTGGGGTGGGAGTTGCATGCCAGCCAGGATTCCAAGGCTCAGGGAGGGGTTGGGGATAATAGGTTTATAGAGAAGGTAGACGCATTGCATAGCTTTCCTCTGCTTCTGATTAAGTCTTTAGACTGTGGGAGAATGATAACCCAAACTGGTCTTCTCTGACGTAGAAGAAAAGGAAGCCTCCAAATTCTCATGGTCATGACCATTATCATCAACAGCCTCATACAGACATGGCATGTCAATGATGCTGCAAAGAAACTTTACACATGGCTCTTGCCCTCAAGAGGCTCACAGCCTGGTGTGGGGCACCCAGCTTACCCGAGTGACCAGTGAAGAGCCTCTGACGGTCTTATAGAAAGGGCTTACATTGCCAAGTGTTATCTTAGGGGTATTAGCCAGGTGACAGACCAAGGAGGATTTGAGGCAGGGAAGAGGGAATGGTTAAGCTCTTAGGGAGCCCTCGCCCTTATGCAGGTGAGAGCAGAAGAGGCCTCAGTTGTGCAGATAATCTGGGACTTACATAGGAGCATTTTGGAAAATGAATCTCCAGGTCTCCAACTACGGGGTAGATGGGAGAGGCAGGAATTGAGTGTGAGTCTAAGGTTCAGAGCCTGGGTACCTGGGTGATGGTGGTGTTACTGGTAGTGGAAGGGAAGGCCTGGAGGAGCTATGTTTGGACAGAAGGTGAGTTCTATTTTAGCATGTTGCATTTGAGGATGTCATTTCCCATAGGAGAGGACAAAACATACGTATATAAAGTGCAACTTCTTCTTAAAGAACTTGCACATATATCAGTCCTTCACCGTGGTAAATACAAGAACCTAGACATTTTCCCCCAAAACTTGCCTTTGATCAAAATGTGTTAGCTATTTGTGGAGTAGTGCCCAGGTGTCCACATGGCACCTGGCCCAGTCTTGTGGAGGGGCGTTGGGTTTACCTAAACTGCTGGGTTTATGCCTTCAGGGAGCTTACTGTCTAATTGGGGTGACATAAAACTCATAAAAAGACTACCTGTACCTATGGCTTCTCCTCATACTGAGTGTATTAGTCGTCTATTGTTCTCTAATAAGCAATCACCGATTCAGTGTTAATACCTTAAAGCAACATCTAATTATTAGCTCACAGCTCTGTAAGTCAGGAGTCTGGCATGGCTGGCTGGGTTCTTTGCTTAGGGTATTACAAGGTTGAAATCAAGGTGTTGGCTGGATTGAGATTTTATCTGGAGGCTCTGGGGGAAAATCCACATTCAGTCTCATTCTTATTGTTGGCAGAATTTGGTTCTTTGTCACTGTAGGACTGTGATTCCATTTCCTTGTTGGCTGTCAGCCAGGGATGGTGCTTTGAGCTCCTAAAGGCTGCCTGTATTCCTTGCCATGTGGGCCCCTCCATATTGAAGCCACCAATGGAACATTAATGCCTCATGCCTTAAATCTCTGACTTCTTTGACCAGCTAAAGAAAGCTCCACTTTTTTCCCCCATTTTTTTTTAATTGTGGTAGATTACACATAAAATTTACCATGTTAAGCATTTACAATTGTACAGTTCAGCTGTGTTAAATATAGTCACAGTGTTGTGTAAACATCCTCACTGTATGCTTCCAGAATTCTTTCATCTTGTAAAACTGAAACTGTATCCCCATTAAACAATAATTCCTCGTCCTCCCCTCCCCCAGGCCCTTGGTCACTACCATTCTACTTTTTGCTTTTATGATTTTATAAAAAAAATTTTCGCCATACCCCATGGCGTGTGGGACGTTAGTTCCCAACCAGGGATTGAACCTGCACCCCCTGCATTGGAAGGCAGAGTCTTAACCCCTGAACCCTCAGGGAAGTCCCTTGCCTGTATGATTTTGCTCTAAGTACTACATATACGTGGAGTCAGATAGTACTTGCCTTTTTGTGACTGGCTTATTTTACTAAGCATAATGTCCTCAAGGAACATCCATGTTGTAGCATAATAAAGGATTCTGATATCCTGAATGATTATGTTTATCCATTCATCTACTGATGGACACATTGGTTACTTCCATGTTTTAGCTATTGTGAATAATGCTGCTATAAACACAATATACAAATATCTCTTTGAGACCCTGCTTTCAATTATTTTGGGTATGCCCAGACATAGAATTTCTGGATCATATAATAATTCTGTTTTTAACCTCTTGAGGAATCTCCATAGTGTGTTCCACAATGGCTATTATCATTTTACATCCCCCACAACTGTGCATAAGGTTCCATTTCTCTATGTCCTCACAAACACTTATTATTTTGTCTTTTAAAAAATTTTTATTTATTTTTTTAATTGAAGGATAATTGCTTTACAGAATTGTGTTGGTTTCTGCTAAACATCAACATGAATTGGCTGTAGATATACAATGTCCCCTCCCTCTTGAATCTCCCTCCCACCTTTTTTTGAAATAGCCATCCTAATGGATGTATAGTGGTATCTCACTGTAGTTTTGATTTACATTTCCCTAATGAATAGTGAAATGGTGAAATAGGCATCTGGTCCCATCACTTCAAGGGAAATAGAGGGAGAAACAGTGGAAACAGTGTCAGAGTTTATTTTTGGGGGGCTCCAAAATCACTGCGGATGCTGATTGCAGCCATGAAATTAAAAGACGCTTACTCCTTGGAAGGAAAGTTATGACCAACCTAGATAGTATATTAAAAAGCAGAGACATTACTTTGCCAACCAAGGTCCGTCTAGTCAAGGCTATGGTTTTTCCCGTGGTCATGTATGGGTGTGAGAGTTGGACTGTGAAGGAAGCTGATCGCCAAAGAATTGATGCTTTTGAACTGTGGTGTTGGAGAAGACTCTTGAGAGTCCCTTGGACTGCAAGGAGATCCAACCAGTCCATTCTAAAGGAGATCAGTCCTGGGTGTTCATTGGAAGGACTGATGCTAAAGCTGAAACTCCAATACTTTGGCCACCTCATGCGAAGAGTTGACTCATTGGAAAAGACTCTGATGTTGGGAGGGACTGGGGGCAGGAGGAGAAGGGGACAACAGAGAATGAGATGGCTGGATGGCATCACCAACTCGATGGACATGAGTTTGAGTGAACTCCGGGAGTTGGTGATGGACAGGGAGGCCTGGCGTGCTGTGATTCATGGGGTTGCAAAGAGTCAGACACGACTGAGCGACTGAACTGAACTGAACTGAATGAATAGTGATGTTGAACACCTTTTCATATGCTCATAGGCCATTTGTATATCTTTGGAGAAATGTCTCTTCAAGTTTTTGCCCATTTTTGAATTGGGCTGTTGGTTTTTCATTGTTGACAAAACTACTTTTAAAAGGTTCGTGTTCAAACTTAGTGAAGTAAGTCAAAGACAAGTATCATCTGATAGCGCTTATGCATGGAATCTTAGAAAGAATAGGTACAAATGAACCTATTTACAAAACAGAAATAGAGTCACACTTATGGTTACCAAGGGGTGAGGGAAGGAGACATAAATTGGGCGATTGGGACTGACATGTAACATATGTGTGTGCTAAGTTGCTGCAGTTGTGCCTGACTCTTTGCAACATTATGGAGCTCCTCTGTCCATGGGATTCTCCAGGCAAGAATACAGGAGAGGGTTGCCGTACTCTCCTCCAGGGGATCATCCTGACCCAGGGATCGAATCCACATCTCTTATGTCTCCTGCATTGACAGATGGGTTCTTTACCACTAATGCCACTTGGGGAAATCTTACTTATATACACTGGGTGTGTGTGCTTAGTCATTCAGTCGTGTCCTACTCTTTGCGACCCCATGGACTGTAGCCCGCCAGGCTCCTCTGTCCATGGGGATTCTCCAGGCAAGAATTCTGGAGTGGGTGGCCATGCCCTCCTCCAGGCATATACATGCTACTGATTTATAAAATAGATAGCTAATAAGAACCTCCTGTATAGCACATGGGGCTCTACTCAATATTCTGTAATGACCTGTATGGGAAAGGATCTAAAAAACGAGTAGATATATGTGTATGTATACCTGATTCACTTTGCTGTAGAGCAGAAACTAACACAACATTGTAAATCAACTAGACTCCAATAAAAATAAAATTTAGAAAAAGATTCATGTGACTAGGTCCAGCTCAATGGGACAGCCTCTCATTTCAAGAGTCAACCGTGCCATGTAATAGAACCTAATTGCAGCAGTGAGAGCTGTCCTGGGATTGCACAGAGTGTGTGCATAGCAGGTGAGGAATCCTGGGAGGCTATCCGAGTTTTCCCTACCACTGCTGCTGCTGCTGCTGCTGCTAAGTCACTTCAGTCGTGTCCGACTCTGTGTGACCCCATAGACGGAAGCCCACCAGGCTCCCCCATCCCTGGGATTCTCCAGGCAAGAACACTGGAGTGGGTTGCCATTTCCTTCTCCAATGTGTGAAAGTGAAAAGTGAAAGCGAAGTCACTCAGTCGTGTCCGACCCCCAGCAACCCCACGGACTGCAGCCTACCAGGCTCCTCCATCCATGGGATTTTCTAGGCAATAGTACTGGAGTGGCTTGCCATTGCCTTCTCCATTTCCCTACCACACTCGGAATTAAATACGAAGTTTCTATAGCACCAATTAGACTTCACATGCTCTGACCCCCAGCTTCCTCTCTCCCCAGCCATTTAGACATTCTCACTTTCCCTCAAAGAGAAGCGAGTTCCAACATCAGGTACTTCAGGCTTGCTGCTCTCTCAGACATTGTGTGGCCTCCCATATTTCCTCCATGTCTCTGTTCAAAGCTGGCTGTTTGCTGAGCCCGTTTGAAACAGAAATAGTCCCATTCAGCGTGCTCAGCTTCTGTCCCCTCTCATCTTGCTTTATTTTTCTGCTTAGCATCTGTTACTACGTGACATCTTATACACATATCTGCCTACTTAGGCATCGCCTTGTGTCCTTCAACTAGAAGTCAGCTCACTGAGGGCATTAACTTTGTTTTATTTGCTGTTGTATCTCTAGCGCCTAGAATAGTGTTCAGCCCTTTCAGGGACTCAATATTTGTTGTATGAATGACTGGATATGTTTTCGTATCTCTTGAGAGCTTTTGAAATGGAAATTTTATTCCAGAGCACAAAACAGATGAAAACATGTTCTTGTATTATTTTTGTTTTAAACATTTTAAAAAATTAATTAATTAATTTATTTGGCAGTGCTGGCTCCTAGTTGCAGCACATGGGCGCTTCCATTTACATTGCAGCGTGTGGGACCTTTCAGTTGCAGCATGCAAATTCTTAGTTGTGGTGTGTGGGATCTAGTTTCCTAACCAGGGAATCCAACCTGGGCTCCACGCACTGGGAGTGTGGAGTCTTAGCCACTGGATTACCAAGGAAGTCCTTGTTTTACAGTTTAAGATTTTTAATGACTTTAAAAACTTTTTTTCTGCATGTGCTTCACAGTTTCAGGATCTTAGTTCCCTGACCAGGGACTGAACCTGGGTGACGGCAGTGAAAGCATTAAGTCTAAACCTCTGGATGATCAGGGAATTCCTGAACTAAAAAAATTTTAACTAGAGCAAATTAAGCAAAAAGTAGCAGAAGAAAGGAAATAATAAATATCAGAGAAAAATTAATGAAGCAGAAAACATTATAGAAGACTGGAGATCAATGAAACCAAAAACCATTTTTTAAGATCAATGAATTGAATAAACATCTAGTCAGATTGAGCAGAAAAAAAGAGAAAAGGCACAAATTACCAGTATCAAGAATTAAAGGTGACTTCACTATAGATTTTACACACACTTAAAAGATAATAAGAAAATTTTAAAAATAGTTTTACTCTAATAATTTCCATAACTTAGATAAAGTAAACAAATTCCTTGAAGATACAAACTACAGAAGTTTACTCAAGAAGAAACAAATAGTCTGAATAGACTTACATCAATTTTTTAAAAAATTAGATTTGTTGTTGAAATCTCTCCCACAAAAAAAAAACTCCAGGCCCAGATGACTTTATGATGAAATTTGCCAAACATTTAAGGAAGAAAAAAATATAAATTCTACACAAGTTTTCTAGAAAATTATAAAGGAGGGAAATCTCAACTCATTCTATGAGGCCAACATTATTCTGATATCAAAACCAGACAAAGATATTACAAGAATGCAAATTTATAGACCGGTATCCCTCATGAGTGTTGATGCAGAAATTATTAACAAAACTTTTGTAAATCGAATTTAACTCTATCTTAATAGATACGATAACACATCATGGCTAAGTGAGATTTATTCTAGGAATGAAGATTTGTAACATTAAAAAAATCAATGTAATTCATTGTACTACCTAATTAAAAAAGAAAAAAAATGACCATCTTAATATATGTATAAGAAGCATTTGACAAGATTCAATAATCATTACTGATAAAAGAATTTCAACAAACCAGGAATAGAAAAGAACTTCCACAACCTGATAAAGAGCCTGTACAAAAAAAAAAAAATCCTGTGACAGTAAAAGACTGAATGTTTCTTCCTCTAAGATCAGGAATAAGACAAGCATGTTTACTCTCACTGCTTCTATTCCACTTCGTACCAGAGGTTCTAACAGTACAATAAGCCAATAAAAACGAATACAAGGCATTCAGAGGGGAAAGGAAGAAGTAAAATTGTCATTATTTGCTGACAACATCATTATCCATGTAGAAACTCTGATGGAATATACAAAGAAGCTACTAGAACTAATAAATGGATTTAGTAAGGTTGCAAGATATGAGCTAGATATATAAAAATCAATTGTATTTCTATATATCTCTTGATGAAAGTGAAAGAGGAGAATGAAAAGGTTGGCTTGAAGCTCAACATTCAGAAAACAAAGATCATGGCATCTGGTCCCATCACTTCAAGGGAAATAGATGGGGAAACAGTGGAAACAGTGTCAGACTTTATTTTTTGGGGCTCCAAAATCACTGCAGATGCTGATTGCAGCCAGGAAATTAAAAGATGCTTACTCCTTGGAAGGAAAGTTATGACCAACCTAGATAGCATATTGAAAAGCAGAGACATTACTTTGCCAACCAAGGTCCGTCTAGTCAAGGCTATGGTTTTTCCCGTGGTCATGTATGGATGTGAGAGTTGGACTGTGAAGAAAGCTGATCGCCGAAGAATGGATGCTTTTGAACTGTGGTGCTGGAGAAGACTCTTGAGAGTCCCTTGGACTGCAAGGAGATCCAACCAGTCCATTCTGAAGGAGATCAATCCTGGGTGTTCATTGGAAGGACTGATGCTGAAGCTGAAACTCCAATACTTTGGCCACCTCATGCGACGAGTTGACTCACTGGAAAAGAGTCTGATGCTGGGAGGGATTGGGGGTGGGAGGAGACGGGGACGACAGAGAATGAGATGGCTGGATGGCATCACCAAATCGATGGACATGAGTTTGAGTGAACTCCGGGAGTTAGTGATGGACAGGGAGGCCTGGCGTGCTGTGATTCATAGGGTCGCAAAGAGTTGGACATGGTTGAGCGACTGAACTGAACTGAACTGATATATTAATAACGAACAATTGGAAATTGAAATTTAAAATAATACTTAAAAAAATGATTATCCATTGCACTGGGATCTCAGAAGTTCTTCAGTTCTTTTTTAGAGCATGTCAGTAATGATGTCTTTCCCTTAGTTTCCCTGTTTCTCCAACTATTTGGATGTTCTCCTCTTATTTGGTTATTATTGCCTGAACTTGTCCCCCAATTTTATTGCACAGTCATTCAAAATTTTCCATCCTTTTGTTATATTCCCTCTACCTTACAGACATTTCCTTAGCTTTGTTTTCTAAACTTCTACTGAGTTTGTTTTTTATTTCTTCTGTGACATGTTTGATTTTTAAAATCCTTCTCATGTTCTCTTTTTAGAAAGCACTATTCTATTTTTGTTTCATTTTTGCAATAGTTTTTCCTTATCATGCTCAGGATATAATGATAATGTTATTTTTAAGCTTTCTTCTTGCTACATAGGCTCAGCTTCCTCCAAGTCATAGCTTCCCTCAGGTGTGCCATAAGCCTTGGTTGTCTGCTTATTTTTAAATATAAGGGTTTGAAAAGCTGGTTGGAAGTTCATCTGTGTGTATGTGTGTGTGACTGTGTGTGGCCTGTTGCCTGTGAGCCTCACACTAGGGTGATCTGGTTGGAATATTTCATTTTGAGGCCTCTGATGTTAGTATCCTTGGTCTTTTCTTCCTTTCAGATTTCCCAGAGGTACACCCTCCAGTTTCCATCCTGGAGGACAACGGCCAGTGTTCTGGGAATTCCAGCGGGTAAGAGGACCCAGGTCTCAGCACCCACTACGTGAACATTTTCATTGAGATACTCCTTCCTTCAGTGTTTCCTGGAATTTCCTTATCAGAGACCTGTTTTCCCCTCACCAGGGAACTGCTTCAGTCCTTTGGCTATATGCGGTAGGGAAAGAATCCGAGGATCTGATTGCTTTAAATTAATTAATTAATTATTTCATTTATTATTTTAAAAAATATTTATTTGACTGTCCTGGGTCGGGTCTTAATTGTGGCATGCAAACTCCTTACTTGTGGCATTCTGGGTGTAGTTCCCACCAAGGATCAAATCTAGGTCCTCTGCATTGGGAGCTTGGAGTCTTAACCACTAGAGCACCAGGGAAGTCCCTCTGACTGCCTTTAACACATTCCCAGTCCTCTTTATGTCCTCAATCCACTTCACGCTCACTTCCCCGGGTAACTGGTGTCACCAGTTCCTGAGCCTTTGGGGGATTCTGGGATACAGGTTAGCTGGTAATGGTTTTCATCACCGCTTGTTCCATAGTCTTTACTCTTCTTCCACCTGCTTCTAGCTTCCAAAATTTTGTTGCTGTTCTCTCCCATTCTTCCTGTCCTTGTGGGTATATACCTTAAGAAGTAAAATCATGGAAGAAAAGTTTAGAAAGCCTTTCGCTTTGATTTAGTGGAGTTTCAGGAAAGAGCAAAAGTGGATGCAGGTGTTCAGGCTGGCGTCTTTTCCTAGAAGTTCCTTTAATGCATTATTAGAGGCTTTTTATTATTACCAGTTCCACATAATCATAGACCATGTATGTTCTTCTCAGGAGTTAACTTGTACATTCCAAGAGGGCAGAAATTGTGTCAGTCTGTTTTACCATAGTATTTCATCCAGGGGTTGGTATGTAAGAAAGTATCAAGAAATATTTACTAAATTTATGAATCAGCAAATGAACAAATGAAGCGCCTTCAGAACCTTTATTCTGTTCAAAATTTTCCTCAGTGATATCAGGATTTCATCTTTGGGAACCGAATAGTATGTGGAAATAGCCAAAAGTTATTTAATGCCAAGATGTGTGACCCAGAAGAGTGAGCAAACTGTACAGGTAATAACAACACCTTTTTTTTTTGGTTCAAGACAAGGTGTGGCACCAAATTATGAGATTGATTTCCTTGTTTGGTGTACAATGAAGTCTGAGGTCAATTCACAAAAAGAAATAGAGTCCACAGTGTTTTGAGCAAACTTGATTTTGTTGGCCACGGTGTGTAAAGCTCCATTTTGGGGATATATAGAATTTTGCAGGTAGTCTGGAAGCAAATGGTATACAATTTTGGGCAAGCTGTGTAGGTGGCAGAAGGTTTTGCCTTCCAAGTCAGAAAAAACAAAGTTGGACGGGAAGAGGTCTTGGGGTTCAAAGATGATTCTAAGTCTTTGGGTGGCTGAGGTGTGACTGGCCGGTTAAGAGAGTGCAGAAGGCAGCTTTCCGGGAACACACGTCCTAGCAGACAGGAGGGAAGAGGTGCTGGGAGAAGCTGCTTCCCTATGGCCATAGTGGGGTTGCCAACAGGGAACCTCTACCCTTCTCAAAATGACACCACCATAGCCTGACATATTTATAAGCACTCACTCCATGCCAACCCCTGTGCTTTATTTTTAAAAATATTGATTTATTTATTTGGCTGTAACAGGGCTTAGTTGTGGCACAGCCTCAGTAGTTGTGGAGTGAGGGCATAGTTGCTCTGTGGCATGTGGGATCTTAGTCTCCTGCATTGACAGGTGGATTCTTAACCCCTGGACTGCCAGGAAAGTCATCCGTATGCTTTATGTATACATGAACCTAATGTCACCTCATTAGGTTCTTGCCATAGTTCTGTGGAATTGGTAGTGTTATTGTCTCCATTTTCTTTTTAAAAATAGTTTCTTTCTTTCTTTTTTTATTTTTGGCTGTGCTGGGTCTTCATTGCTGCGAGGGCTTTTCTCTAGTTTTAGAGAGCAGGGGCTACTCGCTAGTTGCTGGGCTCGGGCTTCTCACTGTGGTGGCTTCTCTTGCTGCCTAGCACAGGCTCCAGGGTGCATGGGCTCCAGTAGTTGCGGCTCCCAAGCCCTAGAGCACAGGCTCAGTAATTGCGGCGCAGAAGCAAGGGCTCAGCTGCTCTGTGGCATGTGGAATCCTCCTCGATCAGGGATTGAACCCATGTTTCCACCACTCTGCCGCCAGGAAAGCCCTATCCCCACTTTCTAGGTAAGAAAACTGAATCAGAAGGAGAGGAATGTAGAGTAGACATTCCAAGGTGGCCCAGCCCCGGAATGACAAAAGGAAGATGCCAAAGAGAACAGAGCCATGACCAAATTTTACTGTAACAGCTGGGGATCCATGGGGGTATGTGTGAAAACCAGTCAGTGAAAGGTTTTCTGGTGATTACTCCATGTAATATTTGCT
Organism: Moschus berezovskii; assembly: GCF_049115385.1. NCBI lineage: Eukaryota > Metazoa > Chordata > Mammalia > Artiodactyla > Moschidae > Moschus > Moschus berezovskii. Next base: position 29,333,077 of record NC_142482.1, read on the forward strand.
GACTGACCATTGTTGCCCATTTAATTATCAAAAAGTTGCTAAATTGATGATCAACAAAGGGAAAGTTAAGTTTCTCCTACAGACAAAATAGAACTAAGATCAACTTGAACATTCTGGTGATCAAGGTAAGTGATTTTTCTGAGATGAATGTTTTTTCAACTTCATTTGCTATTTTTCTTTTTCCCTAGAACCGTAGTGAGTAAGGCACACCTGAGGCCTCTGGCCTCACTCTGAACAGTGTGGGATCAGGACCTCCACTGGACTCTGGTTTGAAACCCTGAAAGCATTTGACTGAAGTTCTGATATCATTTTGCTTTCCTGTTATTTCCTTCTTAGAGTATGAAAAGGAAATTCTGGTTTTCAGTTCATTCTTTTATGCAAACCATAGTGGTTTGCACTCTTAAGAGTGCAGGTTTTGGGGCCAGACAGTTTAAATCTCAGCCCTGTTGTTTATTTGCGGTTTGACCTTGGGCAAGTTATTTAAACTCTCCAAACTATAGTTTTACAGTGATAATTTATGGGAATTAATTAGCTCATGTAAGGCACGCAGTAGGAATGCAGTCAAAGGCAGTATTTACCATTATCATCGTCATCACTCACAAAGAGCCTACGCGTGGCTCCCTGCACCTACAGGCTTGTGTTAGTCCTTGGGCTGGGGTCGGGGAGATACAGACCATGGAAAAGTGCAGCCCCTCCTGTATAAGTGTGCTTGGAGAGAGTTCACACTTACACACACACCCCAGAGAGCTAACTGCATTGAACAGCACACTGAGGCTGGCATGAGTGGTATAGACAGTTCATGCTGTAAGAGCTTTGGGGAGACCATTGAACAAAAGTGGTTCTGAAAGTCTTGTTTTAAGAGATGCATTTTCAACGGATGGAGCACAGACCGGGAGGAAGAAACAAGCGATGTGTGTGTTTGGGGCTATCAGAAGACTTGTTTGGCTGGAATGGGACCTATACATAGGGCAACAGTGGGAAATAAGGCTGCAACGTAAGCTGAAGCCACATACACAATAATATTATTGACAATGGGAATAGCAATCACCATTAATTTAGTTTCTACTGTGTGCAGGCCAGGTGCTTATGCTTCATACTTTGCATATATTTTCTCATTCTTACTATAACCCTGTGGTATGGGTATTTTTATTACAAGTTTTCAAGGAAACAGAACTTTAGAGAGGTTGGGTAACTTGCCCAAGGACTCACAGCTAAAAATTGGCAGACGCACAGTCTGGATGCACAAATATACATGCAGACAGTGACACAGACAGACGCAGGGACCTAGGCTCAGTTAACAAACAGCTTGTCCCTCCTCATCCCCTCCCCTCTCGCTGAGTTGGGGGTTAGCTCTTTCCTTTGAGGGATCCAGTGTGAAAAAGGGACCCTTCTGCTTCCCCACCCCACTTCTGCCTCCCATATGCCTGTGGCTTTAGTCCCCAGGACAGGCAGCCCAGAGGGCAGGTCTGGGACTAAGATGAGGGGAACCAGGGTACAGAATTTACGGTGGCTCTCACGGGCAGGGCCGACCCTGCACTTGACAATAAGCCCCTCCTTAAACTGTGCCCTTGTCTCACCCTAGTTCTGATCCCTGGGAGGGTGGGGGGAGCTTTGCAGCTTTGCTCTGTGGGCCAAGAAGCCCCTCGTTATTCCCAGATCAGGGAATAACCAGAAATTCCCAGGGCCCAGGGCATAGCTCTTCTTTCCGTTCCCAGATGAATAGCAGAATAATCTCGGATTGGTCCCAGATAATCTTTCCTGATTATACTCATCCTTCTTCAGCAGCCCCCACAGCCTGCTTGGGCCTGCATCCTCCGAGCAGCGCCCCTCCCAGACCTGGCCCACACTCTCCTGCCCCTAGATGGTGAGTTTGGCTGCCCAGCCTTTAGCGTGGGTCCCTTTCGCCCAGGGGCAGGGGGATGGTTGGTCCCAGGGGCCTGTGCCGAGGGCCACCGGGGTATGCCCCAAGGGCGGGAAGTCCAGCACTGCTCTCCCTCGCCCTCTAGGGGCTCAGGGTGGGTGAGGCACGCAGGAGGGGTCCTGGTGGAGGAGGGGGTCCTGGGTTTCCAAGGACGTCCGGAAGGTGTCCACAGTCAGACCACAGCTTCATCTGAAGCCTGCTGCTGTAAGTGCCCAGCAGGGTTGCACTGTCGGCTCAGGTAGAAGAGGGTTCAGGGCCCCCCCACCTCTGTCTGGGTCAGAGGCAGCCAGAGATGCGGCTCCCTAGTCAGCACCCAGCCAGCTCATCAGGATAGCCCTGCTCCACTTCTCACCTGCCCCGTGGGCAGCTTCAAGGAGGCTGGAGGCTACCTCTGCCAGCTCTGGGGTGCATGGGGGACTCCTGTGTCCCTGTCCTCTGACAACCAGGAATTTCCAGAGGAGCTTTAGGCCAGGAGGGGAGGTGGGGTGAGGGGTGCGTCCCCAGGTGACTTTGTAGGGAGAGACCTGGGAAGCTGGTGGTGGTGGTGGGAAATCTTCAACTCCTCCTGCTTGGGTAGAAGAGACAGAGAAGGAGGATGGTGATGTGGAGAAGGCCTGGGAGGGTGGGGGTGGGCTGGACAGAGGTATGTAATTACTTTAATAAATCTTTCCAGGCTGGAAGATTGGGTGCTGGGATTTCCAGAGGAGGCTGGAGGGCTGACCAGCCTCCTTGAAACACACATGCACTGCATCTCTGCTCCTCTGCTCACCCGGCCGCCATCCACAGACCCCAGCCTCACCTCAGATTGCTCATTATTTGGCTGAGGTATTTGCAGGGCCCGGCCGCACAGCCTTGCTCAACTTTCTCCTTTCCTGGTCCTCACTGCAGCAAAAAAAGAAGGACAGAGGGAAAAAAGGGACCCGATGGGTGGTTTTTCAGCCTCCATCCCTTTAGGAGACCAGAGATGCCAGGTTTGGGACAGAGGCGGAGGGACTTTGGAATGAGTCTCAGAATTTCCCCACCTGCCTGAGGGCTGGGCCAGGAGGAAAGCGAGGACAGACCTTCTCCTAGAGCCTGCCCAGCTGCCCCCAGGGGAGGGGTGGGCATGACGCCCAGAGAAAAGGCAGAGCTGACCTGAGTGTCCTGCCGTCTCGGGGGAAGGAGGGCCCCTTGTGCTCAGTCTGCCCTGTGGACACCCCCAGCCTTCCCCTCGCTAGTACCTGGGCCCAGGCTGGGCGGGTGTCACTTTGCTTCTCAGACAGTGGCTCTGGGCTCCCCTGCCCAAGCCGCAGTCACAGCGGAGGGGCAGGCTCTGCCCCAGTGAGGTTCTGTTGAGCCTGGAGTAAGGCTGGGGTGCCTGGGCAGGGAGCCCCAGGCTGAGGCTCCCTCTCACCCCCTCCCACCAGAGAAGGGTCTTTCTCTCTGTTTCCCACAAACACTTGCTTCGCCACTTGACAGCCTTGCCATTCCATTCTCTGCTGCCCTGTGCGCGGCTCCACCACACCCCTGACAAATTCCTTCCTCCACTTCAGCTCCAAGACTGGAGGCACGGGCACCCCACCCAGCTCCTCTGCTGAAAGGTTGGGAGGGGACGGGAGCTAACACCTTGTCTTCCTCTCCTCTTGTCTCTCCCCTTGTCTCCCACTCCCTGGCATTTCACCCAGGCTACCAATCAGTGAGAAGTCTCAGGAGAGACCTCCCGCGGCTCTCATCCTATAATTCCCTCTGGAGAAGACGAGTTTGGTCGGCCCCGGCGTGATCTCAGATCCTTCTTGCTGCAGTCCCAGCTGTTCTGGTCAATGGCAACAGGCAAGCCCAGGCTGCTGTTCAGATCGCAGACTACAGAGTTGGCCCTTCGCTGTCTCCCACACATTATGCTCTTGTGATCTTCATGTATGCTCAGTTGTGTCCGACTCGTTGTGACCCCAGGGACTGTAGCCCACCAGGATCCTCTGTCCGTGGGATTTCTCAAGCAGGAATACTGGAGCGGGTTGCCATTTCCTATTCCAGGGGGTCTTCCTGACCCAGGAATTGAACCTGCGTCTCTTGCGTCTCCTCTGTTGGCAGGGGGGTTTCTTTCCCACTGCACCACCTGGGAAGCCCTCCTGTGACCTCTAAGAGGTGGTGCCGGAGTGGAGTTCCCTGGTTCTCCCTGCATCTCTTCCAGTCTGCCAGGCCACAGGCCTGAGTATCCACAGCTCTCACCCTGACCCCTTCCTCCGCCTCCCTACACCTCTGGACTGGAAGCCCTAACAGGGCGTCAGCAACCAGTCTGCATCTTCACTCTACAGAGAAGATGCTGAAGTCAGAGGTGGGCTCCAGGTCACACAGACTGTGACAGTTTCTGGTTGTGAACTCAGGGGTCCGGACCCCCAGTCGCGGCCCCACACAGGCGTCTCTGAGGAGCTCTGCTCAGGAAGCAGCGGTGCTAACGGCAGGGCCTCAGAGACACTCTGTGTGAGGGACTTTCAAGGTAACTCCTGCGGCGGCGGCACTGAGGGGCCGCTCGGAGGACGCCCGGCCTCCCCGCAGCCCCTGTGGGAAGGGCGCCGTGACCCAGATCGGCTTGGCTCTGGAGCAGCTGCATTTCTGGGAACACTCCTCTCTTCTCTGTGGGGCCCTGTCATGGGCCGTGGTGGCGGCGGTGGGTTGTGTGTGTGTGTGTGTGTGTGTGTGTGTGTGCGTGTGTGTGTGTTGGAGTGCACACGTGGTTTTTTAGTCCCTGCAGCCTTCAGCCTGGAGATCTGAGGAGCGATGGACAGAACGAGACTGGCGGACGCGCGGTGGGGAGAGGGTCACGGAGTGGGGGCTGGGTCAGCTCCCCCAGGGCAGTGGTGAGGGGCTGGGGCAGGGCAGACCCACAGTGCCTACCTCTGTCCTCTCTGAAGGCACAGGCCACACTGAGCGCCTGGCAGGGGGGCTTTGGCCGCCTTCTCTGTTCTTGTTCCTTTCTGTAGGACTGCCACCCCAATACCCCTGGTGCCTGGCGGGCAAGGGCACGTCCCATCTCTTCAGAGCTGTCCCTTCTACAGGTTGTCCCCTAGTCCCTGGAGGGCAGGGGGGACCTGGGGACATGTGAAGACCATATTTTCCCTTAGCTAGTCCCCCACTGCCCTGCTTGCCCCCCACCCCCAACAGTGAGTGGGAAGTGGGGAGTGGTCACCTCCCGGCGGGGGGAGGTCTCAGAAAAGCTGAGGTTTCTGACGGGCTGGAGGAGCTCTCGGCCAATAGGACTGCTCAGGAAGTCCCCTGGGATGATGGGAGCCAGTAGAAAGGGGTGGGAGAGAAAGAGATGAGGTGGGATGAGATAGTCAAGGGAAGAGAGACCAGAAGGGAAGGAAAATGCTCTGACTACTCGTAACCGTCCATGATCTGGGCACTTGGGAATCCTGGCTGGGGTACCTGCCCATTTTTAAACCATGGCTGGAACCTGTGAGTGGTGGGGTCTCTGCTACGTGGACTACACTTGTGGATGGAGCGTGCGGGGAGTCATGCCCTGGTCTTCCCAGGAGCGGAGGAGACATGGAGGCAGGCTGACCAGGGCCCCAGATAGGCCTCCTTCTCCGCTGGGAACTACACATTCCAGCCTAGGGTTGAGAGGGGACTGGGGCAGGGCAGACGCTCAGCTGGTACAGGCTGGCACAGCCACTTGATTGGTAAACAGCTGCTGTTCTAGTCCCTGGGTTGCCTGTATGCCTCTCTGGCCACCCTAGTCCCTTCCTTGGTCCTCTGGACCTCCCCACCATCCAGAAACTGAGGGATTTACACTTGGCTCAGCACCTGCCCCCAGCTCCATGTAAGCTGTGCCTGGGCTGTCATGGGTGTTAGCTACTTTGACCGTCACCCTCAGCAGGGGGTGGGGGGAGGGGGGGTTGGTGGCCCAAAGCTGGAGCTGACCAGGGCCAGGTCTCGGGACTCGGGGAAGCTGGAGCGGGCACAGCAGCCTGCAGTGTGCCCTACTTCACTTTTCATGATGCTTCCAGCTGTGTTCTGGAAGGAGCTGAGTCTGAACCAGGGGGCTGGCAGATGGGGACATGTGCAAAGATCTATCTCTCCAGGGGACCCCAGTGGGGCACGGTTTACACAAGCAGCGCCCTCTGGAGGGCACTACCTGGAATGAGGGCATGTTCAGCCCCTCTTTGTGGGAAGGGGGAGCTGACAAGGAGCCCTGGGCCCAGAAGCTGACATGTTCCAGATGCACAAGGCACCTAGAGCCGGCACCCTTCCCGGGCATTGCCTGGCTTTCCAGAGGGCAGAAGTCCCACATACCCCAAAGGTGCCTGGCTCAGTGCTGGGTCCTGATTAAGTGATCAAGTGGCCCGTGGAGAGGCGGCCGGGAGGCTGAGCTGTGAGTCAAGAGATGTGGATGACTTCAGATGGCCTTGGGCCTCTTTCGGGCCCTCTGGCCAGTGAAGGGATTTTCATACTTCTTTAGCAGTGGAACCTTTTTCAAACGAAATCCCAAGTGAAATTCCAATCAGCGGGGCAGATGAAACTGAGTGTGCTGTGTCTGCCTGCTCCCACACCCGTCCCCAGCTCCCCCCATCCCAGGCTTCCAGGAATCGGCCCATGTCCTCCTGACACAGATACCCCTTGACTAATTGTCTGCTTCACTAATTATCTCGAGGATGTTAGGCCAAGCTGCTTCTGGAAGCTGAAGGGAAGTCTCCTCCACTCCCCATGGCCTGCCCTGCACTTCTGGGTCTGGGAAGGCAGGCAGGATGGTGGGGCAACTCCTCTCAGGGGGCCAGTCATTAACTGGCTTTATCCTTGTGAACTGTCCTGGGGGGCCTGGGTCATGGGCCAGACTTCCAGTCCAGGACCAGGGGGTCACTGGAGGAGGAGAGAAGGGACCGTTCTTGCCAGGAGGTGGGGGGCACTTGCTGCTTCTTCTTTTTTCTCTCCCCCCACCTAGGATTTCCCTGAAGGAAACTACATTATAGCCAACTCAGTGATTACCTGGTGACACAGTTGCTCCAAAGAGAGGCTAAAGCAGGAACTAAGCCCTAGTCATCTTTGGCAGGCATCGTGCAATTTCTTCCTCTTCTTTCTTTCTTTCCTTTCTTTGCTCCCTCCCCCAAAAGAAGGATGGGATACATCCATTTCCCTATTCCTTTCTGTTTGACTTTAGCCAAATGATCGTATGTTTGCATTCTCTGAGGGTTTGCTCACACATGGCAGTAGGGACAGGAGAAAGGGAAGAGAAGTAACATTACATGAGACCTACTCTAGGCCGAGAGCTTTGCTCATATTCACTGTCTCTGAACATCTCCCCATAATCCTGGAAGGTAAGCACGAGGACTCGCATTTTACAGATGAGGAAACTGCGGCTCAGACAGATGCAGTCGCTTGTCCTAAGTCTCATGGCTTGGACGTGGAGAACAAAGACTGAGCCCAGCCCCTCTGGCTTTTTCCACTGCATGTTACATGCGAGGAGGGTGTGGTTAGGGAGCCAGGGCCGGGGTGTTTCACAGTGAGGGTTCTCCAAGCTGGTGTGTCATTTCAAAAAGGACAGAGGTCTTGGCCTGCCAGGTAAGAGCAGAAGAAGTTCTCTATCTGCTGGGATTCGAGGGGTTTCTTGGAATCACATCTCCCTCTGCCACTTGGTGCTGTGCGCCAGATGTCACCATTCGTCTGAATTTCTTGGAGTTAAGCCTTGCCCTCCCCAGGACACTTTAGAAACACACAGACCCCTGGGATATGTGACATTTGGCTCTTTTTTTTGGCTGTGCTGGGTCTTCATGGCTGCGTACGGGCTTCTCTCTAGCTGCTACAAGTGGGGGCTACTTGCAGTGCGTAGACCACCTTCATTGCAATGGCTCCTCTTGTTGCAGAGCACAGGCTCTACAGCGCAGACTCAGTAGCTGTGGGTCACGGGCTTAGTTGCTCCGTAACAGGTGGAATCTTCCCAGAGGGATTGAACCCAGGTCCCCTGCACCGGCAGGCGGATTCTTAACCCCCGTACCACCGGGGAAGTCCAAGACATGACGTTTTATATCAGTGATCTCAGTTGGAGTGTTTGATGGAGCTGTAACAGAACCTCAGAGCTTAGGGAGAGGCTTTCATCTAGAAGAAGCCTGAGGTCCAGAAGAGGGGGCTGACTTGGTGGAGGTCACACAGCATGTGGCCTATTCGAGTTTTTTGCCCAGTGCTGTTTCCAGCCTCCACGCGTCTGTGGCAGGCAGATGGGAAGGCTCTAGGCACCAGGTCGGGATAGGAAGGGGGGCAGAACTGGAGGAAAGGTCTTTGTGCTTTGAGCTCCACCCCAGCTGAGTGACCCTGTGCTTGTCACATGCTGGTGTTCTCTGCCCTCCTCCTGTCGCCCCTGGGCAAACAACTGCAGTGCTTGATGTGCAAGCTGGACCTACCTCTAGTGTCTGCTTGTTTGGTTAAATACTGTGGCAGAGACACGCTGTCCCAGAGGGTTGGCGGAAACCAGTGTGGGGCTCACTTCCCCACCCCTCCAGGGAGCAGCATTGTCGCTATGCACTTTGGCTGGGAATGTTTCAGAAGAAGCCCTAATCCTCTGCTCTGCAAAAGCTCTGTCACCCAGGGGAGAGCTGGGAGAGCTGAGGGAGCTGGCAGCATCCTCCAGATCTCACTTTCCTGCCTGCTCCCTATCCCCACTCCACTCAGCTGGCTAGACTCCTACTCTTCGGTCAAGACTCTAGTGTCACCTCCTCCAGGAAGCCTTCCCCCACTCCCAGAGTGCCCCTTTCAAGAGTTTCTATTTTCAATGTACTCTTTGGTTCCCCTCCACACAGGAAGCCCCTTCTACATTGTTGTAGCCCCAGGGGTCTGGACCAAAACAGGGCTCATGGGCTGAATTTGATGTTTGAAAGTGAAAGCGTTAGTTGTTCAGTCTTTGCGACCACCCGGCTCCGTCCGTAGGATTTTCTAAGCAAGAATACCAGAGTGGGTTGCCATTCCTTCCTCCAGGGGATCTTCCCAACCCAGGGATTGAACCCAGGTCTCCTGCATTACAGGTAGATTCTTTACCATCTGAACCACCAGGGACGCTCCAATAATTCTTGTGGAATAAATGTTCTGAGGTTCTTCCCACCCAAAGCCCTTCTTGATGCCCATTTTGGCCCTTCTGACCACCCTGCTTCAGCACCTTCTTAACTCTCTGTGCCTCTCTCAGGGCCTCTTTCCCTCCTAACTTCTTGGGTGGCTGTGGGCAGCTGTCGGTGTGCAGCAACTCCCCAAGGCAGGTGTTTTACTCTTGTTTTACAGATGAGGATCAGAGTGGTTGAGTAACTTGCCTGAGGAAAAACAGTTAAAGAGTGGCAGTATCACTTGGCTGCATCTGGAGCCAGAGTCCCTGCGCTTCCCACTGCCCTACTTAGGTGGCCCTGTGTCTCTATAATATCAGCACAGCCTGGTGCCCCCCAGGCTTTGGGGAAGTCCCACAGACTGGAACCCAGCTCAGCTCCCAGGTACCCCCCAGGTCGGGAGGGAGAATGCAGCTTTAGAACCTCAGCTGTCAACCCTGCCACCACCTTCTTCCCAGCAGAGGGACTCCCTCCAAGACTGGGTGTGAAAAGGGGAAGCAGTGGGCAGGATGGGGGTCAGATGCTGAGGGGTAGCAAAGATTGGAGTGTCAGGACGTGGACATGCCTGGGATGCAGCGATGCAGGGGGAGAGCCTGGCATTTGGGGATTAGACTGAGGCCTGTGAAGGAGAGGCAGATGGGGCCGGGGGCTGTGTGGGTGGGGGCGCTCCCCAAGAATGTGTCCCTACCCTGTCCCTTCTGCTCCCTCTCCATCTTTAAAAAGTTTTATTTTTATTATTACTATGTTTGCTTGGGCTGGGTCTTTGCTGTGACTCAGGGGCTCTGCGTTGCTGTGTGCGGGTTTTCTCTAGTTACAGCTAGAGGCTCTTCGGGGTGGGGCATGGGCTTCTCATTGCGGTGGTTTCTCTTGTGAAGCACAGGATCTAGGACACAGGGGCTCAGTAGCCAGGGCACACGGGTTTGGCTGCCCTGCAGCACGTGGGATCTTAGTTCCCAGAGCAGGGATTGAATCGTGCCCCCTGCATCACAAGGCAGATTCTTAACCACGGAGAAGTCCCAATTCCCTCTCCTTCTTGCTTCCCCTTGTCCTGACTGGCTCTTCTTTTTGGGCTTTCTCTGCTCTAATCTTGTTTCCTAAGTGGCATCATTACCCCGAGTCAGACCTCCAGATCCAGATGGGAATACAACATTGGCACTGGGAAAAGAGGGCTCTCTTCCTTGCTTTATCATAAAGACTGAGAGAGAGAAAGAGGAGAGATAGAGAATTGAGGCAGAACAACCCAGTTCTTTCTCCAATTCAACATATTCTGTTCCTGCCCTTGCGGTGGATCAGCTCTGTGTCCTGCTAGGCGCCTGGGGCTTGGGGGATGGAGCGAGGGAGAAACCTTTCTTCCATCACAGAGGAACCACACTGAGAAATGTTTAGACAACAGCAAGGCTTACCGACTCTCTCCCCCACCTCCCTTTGCAGGGGCTTTGGAGGGGCTCTGCCTCTTCATCCCTGCAGGGAAGCGCCCCCACCCACACAGGGGGAGTGACCCTGAACCTCAGAGGTGTCAGGATCAGCAGGACAAAGTACAACCATTGTGCCTTGGGCCCGGTCACTACTCCCTTTGTCTGGGGCCACTGCTGGCTCCTGGCCACCTTTCACACTCTTCTCCACCCACCCCTGCCTTTCTTTCCCCCTCCCCTGGAACACCTTCCCCTTCCTCTTTGGCTTCTTCTGAACTGCTTCACAGCCACAGGCCGAGACTGTCCTGGCCATGAGGTGGGGTCCTCTGAGTGGGGCTGAGGTTGCCCCTTGAGAGGGTCAGGCCCCACCTCTGTCTGGGTTTCTCTCTGCTCCATGAGCCCCCCACCCACCTCCCTGCCATGTTTCTGGGTGACCTTGGGTCCCTCTGGGGCGATAGTCTGCCCTGATATTCCTGGGGTTGAAGCGGCCTGCTGAGGAAGGATAAGTGGAATCAAGTTTGTTGGAGGGAGTTACGTCCATGGGAGGAGAAGAGGCTGTAGAGATGCGATGTAGTCTTATGGTTGTTGACTTGTGTTCTTGTTCTGTGTGTTTCTGGTCCCTGTTCTTGAAGATCCAGGTGCGTGGGACTCTCAGTTTGATAATAACCAATGGGGTTGAGTCCATGGCAGTGTATTATTGTGAAAACTGGTGACACCACACTGGGGGTGGTGTCAATCCCCCTCCCCCGAGTCACCCTCAAGCTGTGGCTCTGAAATGAAGGATGGAGACAGGAGACCCCTCTTCACCCCAGTGAAGGGTGCTCAGAACCCTTCAGGCAAGGCTGCAGTTCTGCTGCCTCATTCCTCTGGTTTCCTGGGCAGAGCCTACAGAGGTTGCTGTGACTTTGCTGAATGGGGAATGGTTGACTCAGGTGGGGGAGAGACCTGTGGCTATTAAATGACAACCGATGGCCCTCCCTCTTTGGAACCCCTCCATCTTCCCCCCAACTTCAGGGTCCTTCATTAAGCCCTCTTTAGGCCTCTCCAGGGGCCAAGGGAAGCTGGGGTGAGAAGGGATGCAGAGGAGAGGGCCAGGGTGATCCCTGGTGGTAAAACTGGGAGCCACTGTCCTGGGCTTTGCTGGCCCCAGGGCAGGAATAAGGCAGGAGATCCCTGGTAAGGTGTCCGAATCTTGTGCTCTGAGGTTGCTAGACATGGACCAGGTTGGGCAAGGAGGAAGTTTAGTGACTTCGCTTCCATGACCCACGTGGCTTCTTGGAGCGTGGGACTTTGGTGTGGAGGCCTGCCTGGGAGGGGCCCTGAGCCAGCAAATAAACATTTACTAACTGTAAAAAGACCTTGTCCCTGCTGCTGGGGAGCCTGCCAGGTGGTGGAGACGGGACTGGAGGTATGAATGATGGAGAGGGTAGGATGGGGTAGAGGCTGAGCCGGTCCCTCTGCCCATAAGGGCCTCAGGACTCCCTCTGGGGAACTGTGGCACTAAGTGGTAACCTAGCACCCCCACCAAAGCACAGCACCATGAGCTGAGACCAGGGGCTGGGTGAGTAACCTTGTGTCGTTTGGGTCAACTTGAGGGAAGTTGTGCATTCTAGTCTCAGCCTAGTTCCCATTCTCAGCCCAGGCCTTCACAGAGGCTGCATCAGCCCCAGGCAGGCCCTGGCCAGGTCTAGATGAATAATGAGACCAGTTAGTCCCTCTCTGCTCACAGGTATCACCCCCTTGCACCCCCTTCCTCCCCGGGGGAGACTGGGAGCTGCTGGGTCCAAGCCCAACCAGGACTTTTTCCAGGCTGGTTACTATATGCAAGGGTGGGGCAGGGGGTCTTGGGGGGCACTTAGGGAAGACATGCGGAGTTGGGGGAGAAGCGGGCTTTGAAGAAACAGAGGGGACTTGGGGGAAAGGGAGGAGAGGCTGCTAGCTGCAAGAAGTAGGCAGTGGATCCTGAAGGTCTGGGGGCTGCTGAGGAGAATGCCCCAGTTCTGTTCAGAAGATGAGCTGTGAGCCTGGACTGGGACTGATAGAAGCCTTGGCCTCCGGCCTGGTGGGAGCTCCGGGCAGCTGGCCTACAGACGTTCTTTAGTGCTGGTGAGTAGGTTTGAATCATCACTCAGGCCCTGGGCTCCATCCGCCCCCACCAGCCCCCTGGCCTCAGTTCCCTGGCAACATCTGGGGGAGGGGGGGTGGAGAAGCAGAAACAAGGGCCTCTGTCTGCCCAGCTGCCTCTCCCTTTGGGCTCTGCCAGACTCCACAGTGCATACGTGGGCTCCAACAGGTCCTCTTCTCTCTGGGCCACTGACTAACCCCAGAACCACACGGCTTCTTGTTCTCAGCCCCACAAACATGGTGCCAAATACTTCTCCCCAGGGGAGCCTCCCTGAACATTTCCCAAAGGACCCTAGTCACCCCGGCCTGTTGGCTGCAGCTAACTCTGATGTCAGCGGGCCAGATGAGGCCCCGAGATGAGCACAGAGTTCAGCTGGATACATCATGCCCTCTGTGCCCAGCACTGGGCTTTGTGCACGTGGGACCACTCGAGTCTCAGACGTGCCACTGTTTGAGAGGTCAGAAACGAGGGGCGGGGGTGCGGGTGTCAGGGATAATCTCCCTCAACCCTTGTCTTGAGGCCTCTTGAACCTGAGATGGGGTGTGCATATGACAGTCACTAGGGGGCGCTCAGCCACCACAGGGAAGCTGGGCGAACTTGGGATGCAGCGTCTGCGTGAGACCGAGGACGCCTGTGACTGTGTGTGTTGGGGGGGAGGGTAGTTGAGAGTGTTTGGGGGGTGGAGAAGGCAGGGGTCACCGCAGGATTCCAACGGATCTGTGTGTCTCTCTTTCCACCCGTCCCTGTCCGACTCCCTCAAACCCCTGCCCCCTCCAACATTCCCAGCACAGAGGAGGGAATAGCTCTGGAGCCCTGACCGCACATAACCTCACTTTCCTGTACCCTCCCCGCAAATACCGCGCGGGCGTGTGTGTCTCCCGGCAAAGGGGGGGCCGGTAGGTAATGTTCGGGCTGTGCGCCTTGGTGGGGGTCGAGCACTCCCCTCGCTGGGGTGGGTGGGGGCCCGGGCTTCGGTCGGTGTCCCCAGGGGAAGGCAGTGGCCAGAGGCGCGGAGGGGACGGGCCCGGGAGCGGAGGCTGGGCCTGGCCCCGCCCCCTGGGCGTGTCGGGGGCGGGGCCAGCCCTTCTTTTTAGTCGGCTCGTAGCGGCGAGGAGCGCAGAGGCTTGGGGCAGCCGGGCTGCGACGAGGCCGCGGCGCTGGGGGGACGAGTGGAGCCGGCGGCAGCGGCGCTCGGTCGGAAGACGCATCCAAGAGGCTGACGGACCGGCGGGGTCACCGGCCAGGGGTCTCCGCACTGGAATTTGATATTCATTTATCTAGGGTTTACCCTCCTCCTTTTTTCTGAAACATTTTTTTTTTTTAAACCGTATTCTTTCCCGTTTTAATTTATTTTTGCTTCCCATTCCCCACTAAATCGGGCCGACTGTTTGGGGAGATTGCTGTTTTACTCCCCCCCAAAATCACTTCGGATTCTGGAAACGAGCAGAGAAGAAAGAGGGTAGCAAGAGCTCCAAAGAGAAGTGAAGGAAGAGAGAGAGACCGGGTCAGAGAGCGCGCGCTGACGAGCGAGACACGAGAGGGACAGGGGCAAAGTGAGTGACCTGTTTTTTGGGGGTGACCGCCAGAGCGCAGCGTGAGCCCTCCCCCTCGGGATCCCGCGTCGGACCGGCAGCGCTGACGGACAGACAGACAGACACCGCCCCCTGCCCCAGCGCCCACCTCCTCCCCGGCCGGCGGCCGACGGTGGACGCGGCGGCGAGCCGCGGGCAGGAGCCGGAGCCCGCGCCCGGAGGCGGGGTGGAGGGGGTCGGGGCTCGCGACGTTGCCCTGAAACTTTTCGTCCAACTTCTGGGCTGTTCTCGTTCCGGAGAAGCCGTGGTCCGTGCCGGGGCATCCGAGCCGAGCGGCACCGGGAGAAGTGCTCGCTCGGGCCGGGAGGAGCCGCAGTCGGAGGAGGGGGAGGAGGAAGAAGAGAAGGAAGAGGAGAAGGGGCCGCGGTGGCTACTCGGCTCTCGGAAGCCGGGCTCATGGACGGGTGAGGCGGCTGTGTGCACAGACAGTGCTCCAGCCGCGCGCGCGCCCCAGGCCCCGGCCCGGGCCTTGGCTCCGGGAGGAAGAGGAGCCCGCCTGGGCGCCGAGGAGAGCGGGCCGCCCCGCAGCCCGAGCCGGAGAGGGAGCGCGAGCCGCGCCGGCCCCGGCCGGGCCTCCGAAACCATGAACTTTCTGCTCTCTTGGGTGCATTGGAGCCTTGCCTTGCTGCTCTATCTTCACCATGCCAAGGTAAGGGCTGGGGACGTGCGTGCGAGCGCGCGCGTGGGGGACTCCGTGCCCCACGCGGGTCCTTTGGCACCGGGCGCGCGGCTTCCCCTCTGGCTTCGTAGGTGTAGGGGGAGGGGGCGCGCGCTAGGTGGGAGGGCACCGGGATAGAGTCTCACCGCCCACGCGGGCCCTGCCCACCCACCAGAGTCACCGCACGTACGATCTGGGCCGACCAGCGGAGGGCGGGAGCCGGAGGAGGCGGCTGAGGGGGCTGGGCTTGCGCTGCCGCCGGCGGCTGAAGTTTGCTCCCGGCCGCTGGTCCCAGACGAACTGGAAGTCCGGGCAGCTGGGGCGGGCGCTGGAGCCCTGGCAGGCGGGGGTGGGGGTGCTCGGACCTTGAACCGGGGGAGGGCAGAGAGCGTGGAGGGGGCAGGGGGCAGGCGAGAGATGGGGCTTGCTGTCACTGCCGCTTGATCTCTGCGGCCCTCGCCGCGAGTTGGGGAAAAGTTTTGGGGTGGATTGCTGCTTGGGACCCCCCCCGTCTCCGCCGGGCCACCTGCGCCGCACCAACCCCCGCCCGTCCCAGCTCGCGTCCCGCTCGGTGCCCGCCCTCCCCCGCCCGGACGTGCGCGCGCGGCGCGGAGCCGATTACATCAGCCCGGGCCTGGCCGGCCGCGTGTTCCCGGAGCCGCGGCGGCCCGAGCGGGGAACCCGGGGCGGCGAGCCGCACCCCTCCCCCCGCCGGCCCTCCGCGGGAAGGTGACCTCTCGAGGTAGCCCCATGCCGAGGACCCGGAGAACCACCCCTGTTTCTTCCCGCTGTCTCCAGCCCTTAAACCCCTCCTAGGAGGCATTAACTCACGCCCCTTCCCCGTTTCCTCCCCTGCTCGAATAGAAGCCCCCGCCACCCCTTTATTTTTAACTTCTCTCTGCTGAGAAGACCCACGTAACCTTTCTCCAGCTCCAGACTCCGAGGAAAGAAAGATCACTGTCAGGAGTCGGGCTACCCGGGCCCAGCCCGGTGCTTTGTCGAGAGTCTACCTAAAGTCCCGACTCGGTGACAGTCTGCTTCCCTCCCCTCCCCCATACTTCCGAGTGAGCTGTGCTTTAGCTTTTTGGGGGGCGACCGCAGGGAGGGTTTAAAGGGTGTCCTTATTCCACTTTGCACTTTTGGGGAAGATGATTTGAAATTTGCTGTGACATGGGCAGTGTGGGACTAGCCCTCCCCGAACCTTTGGAGGGAGCTCCTGCCAGCCTTGCAAACACACTTTGTTCTGCTGAAATGGGCGTTGGAGTAGGAGCAGGTGGTTTTTGGGAACTCTAAACTTGCCCACCCAGCTTGCTTTCCCAAACCACCTGAGGGGTCCTTTTCTGCTCAGAGCGTCCTTGGAGAGAGGCAGAGGAAGGAAACGGGCTGGGGTCCCTGCTGCCACCAGGAGTTCCTCAGACCCTGGCACAAAGGCCTTGGCTCCAGGCCTCCAAGGGGGGGGGAGGGGGAGGAGAGGCCGCCTGGCCACAGTATGACCTTCAGAGGCCCCCAGAGAAGGGCACCTGGTCCCTCCCTGCCCAGAACTGCCCCTCCCAGTGCCCCCTAGCCTTGAAGGGGGAATGAAGTTTCTGACCCCTTTGCTCTTTGGGGCCCAGGAAGAGTGGAGGGCATAGGGAGAATGTTGGCAGAGGGAAACAGGGGTGCCATGGAGATGGGTAAGGGGCTCAGGCAGAGACCCCTGGGCATGGGGGTCCCTGAAGGAGCTGCAGTGGTAGGCTGTCCAGCTGGGATCCTGGAAACTGTTATCTGACCTTGGCCCTGGAGGCAAGGCCGGGGGTCTGGGGTGTATTGCAGCAGGGTGTGGGGAGAGAGACAGGCAGATAGACTCTCTCTTTGCAGAGTCTGCAGTTCTGTGCGCTAGAGTGCTGCTCTGCTGCTCTGGATCTGCCCCAAAAAGGGGCAGGTGGGGTGGGCAGGTGGCCACAACTGGAGACTCTCTGGAAGGGCTGGGAGAAGCCGTAGCCTGCCTGGTGCTGTCAGGTCCACATGGTTGGGCTAGTTGACCTTCACAGCTTCTGGGGAGGGGAGACATGATCTAGTGGGGGTGGGGAGCAACCAGAAGCCTCAGGCTTAGGGAGTGTAGGGGGCCCCCTAGGGGCTGGGCAGTGCTAAGGCATTAAAGGTTTCCCTGGTTGCCTTTGAGAAAGGTGCGCAGCAGGTGAGAGGGACTCGGGGACCCCCTCAGTCAGGGAGGGAGAAGAAGCCAGAGAATGAGATGGGAGTGCAAGCCTCGGGGCTTTGGAGATACATTCAGGTTCTGGGGAGACCGGTTCACAGGGAAAAATGGGGCCCTCCCCTCCCCTAGGGTTTCCTCCCAGGTTTTACTCTTTAGGCAACCTGTGGCTTTACTAAGTATTCCTGAAAACAGAAGCGTTCGGATGGGGGAGGGTGCTTGGTGCCCTTCGGTCCTCTGCACTACCCCCACCCCCCACCCCCCAGCACCAGCTCACCCTGGTATTTGTCATGTCAGCAGGGGAAGGTCACCATGTTGTTTTTCTCACCCCCAGTCCTTCCTTCCTGCCCCAGTCCACATTTGTCCTCCTATTTGACCTTAATACTTACCCATGGCTTTGGACCAGGGAGTCAGGGGGGCTGAGAGACTCACTTGTCCTAGCTCAGCAAGGGGCCGGTGAGAGCTGGGGAAGGGAAATGTGGGGGAGGGGCGGGGACCTGAACAGCATTGCTTTCTGGTGTTTTCCTCCTGTGTTCTGAGCCCCCCTCACCCCCAATATCTGGTCAGTCGTTATCTTCCCTGACTTCAGAATTGAAGCAGCTCGGAGAGGGGGTGCTTTGTGCTGTAGGGAGCCCCTGGAGGTGCCCTGCTCGGTTCAGAAGCCCGGGAAAAGCCAGAGGCTGCAGGCTGGGAGGGGTTCCAGGAGGGAGCAGGGGCGGGTTGGCTGGGCCTGGGCGTCCTTGCCCCTGCCCCTGCCCATTCTTCGCTCTTTGTTTTGTCCTCAGTGGTCCCAGGCTGCACCCATGGCAGAAGGAGGGCAGAAACCCCACGAAGGTAAGTGGCCCCCCAGCCCAGCCCCCACCCCTCCTGCACATGGATGGGGCTCCCTGATCCCCCAGGGGATGGGTGGGAAGGTTGGGCGGGGTTGTGGGGGTAAACAGGCATAGGAAACTGGGGCCGGTGATCTAGAAAGGATCTAGAAAGGGGATCTAGAAAGGAAAGGGGTGAGTGCCGAGAGGTTAACCCTTCAGTTCCAGGAGACTCTGACCTACTCAGACCGCTGCTAGAAATAGAACTCATGGTCTGTTTCTTCTGCTCTTTCCAGTAAAATTTTATTTGGAGAGGGAGCCATGAGCACAGCCAGGAAGATAAATAGTATCCAAGGATCCCAGATGTCAAGGGCGGTGTCCCTTGTTCCCCCCTGCTCCCAGGGAGGGTGAATAGTCCATGTCCCTTCCTACCCGGCCAGGTCCCACCTGTGGGGTCTGTGTGGTGGGGGCTGTGACCCTTGCTGTCTCGACTGCTGGCTGTGCATGAGCTGGAGGCGCAGAGGGTGCAGCCGCCCCCTCCCCGCCTGTGTGCATTCCTCTGGGGGTAGAGAGAGAAAGCCCAACAGTCTCCCCATGCCCTCCTGAGGAGCAGGTTTGGGTGCCTGTGAACTTCCCTCTCGGTCCAGCAGAGGGCTGGCTGTAGCTCCCGGGAGCCCCGCCCCTCTGCCCAGCCCGAGTCTGCCTGCCTTTTGTTCACTGTGGTTTGGAGTACGGATCCTCCCATTTCTTCAGGGACGCCCTGGCTCTCCCCAGTACTGAATGTAGCCTCGACTCCCATGCTCCGCCTCTGAGGAGGAAAGGCCCTGGGGTCTTCCTCCAGGAGAGTTTCTCTGACCTGAATCAGGTGGCCCAGGTGGTGGCCAGGGCCAGTGTTTGTACTCCCCAGACCGCTGGTGATGCCTGGCTGGTTTTGCCTCCTTCCTCACCTGGGGGGAAGGGGGTCCTTTCCTGGACCCAGGGCCTGGCTTCCCTGCTGTGCCACTGACAGTCCCACTTCCCAGGGTGCACCCAGCCCCCTCAGCTTCCAGGGGTCTCTCTCTGTGGTCTGGGAGAGGCAAGACAAATGGTCTTTGTCTGCTGGGGAAAAAAGGTTGTCTTCGAGAAATAAGGAAAGCCATGAGTCTGAAGTTGGAGTGTATGTGTGCCCACGCCTGAAAGCAGGACAGCTTTCCTTGGAGACAGTGGCTGGGGTGTGATGGGTGTTTCCCCCTCCACTTCCTAGAGGGCCTCAGGGATCCCAGGGAGCTTTTCCAAGAAATTCCTACCTTGGGTCTTTTTATCCTCAGCTACCAACTCGTGACCCAGGCCAGACCATTCTGCTCTCCTGTCCTTGTGGCCCCAAAGTCTTGGCCACCTCTGTTCCCAACCAGGGTGCAGTGTCAGGTCAAGAATTCTTGATTAGTCATCTTCTTCAATATAGACTTGGCTTAGAAAAGGACTTCTTCAGGTCCCTGCTCTGGTTTATACTCTTTTTGATGACGCTTGATCCTAACCCTTTTAGCGGTGGAAAGTTCTGTACCCATTGTCTGCATGGGGAAAGCAGAAACCTCAGACTACTCTAGGGGCTTCTTTTGTTCTCTTTCCTGTTTTCACACTTGGAGCCTCCCCCACTTCCCCTCAGCTCCTCACATTATCCTTAATCCATTGTGTACCCCCACCACCCCCAGGCTCATCTTCCTTCACCCTTCTGGCGAGAGGAGTAAGGGGAGACTTAGCTATGGCCTCTGACTGGGAGGCAGCTGGGAGTATGCACTTCAGATGCTGTGGTGGGGTTCCAACCTTGCATCTCCTGGGCTGAGAAAAGGGTGCTTGTTCTTAGGGCTGGTGTTGGAAGGCCAAACCCTCTACTTCAGCCTCTTGTTTCGGTGTCTTTAGCGATCAGCCCAACCCACTTACACAGATGTGCAGAGCCTCAGGCCCAGAGAGGGAGGACCTGGCCCAAGGTCACACCGAGTCCTGGCCAGGGCCCAGGCTTCCTCGCTAGCTGGGTGCTGCTTCTTCCCTTCTATATAGGGGAAATTCATTTCAGGGACAGGATTGCTCCGTGGTGGTGGTGATGGAGGGGTAATCGGGAGCAGCAGGCCAGGCCGCAATCTGAAGCAGCCATTTGGAGTCCTGACTTCATGTGTTCTCAAGGGCCCCGCCCCTGTGGCCCAGAATCACCCCTTCATGCTCTGGTGCACCCCAGGCTCCACGGCCAGCCTGGGAAGCTGTCTTTACCCTGGTCTCCCTCCAGATCAGCTTCTAGAAGCTTTCTGTGACTGCGGTGGCAGCACCGTTTTTTCCATGATGCAAGCAGTTTGCCCTCCTGGGTGGGGTTATCGGTGGCTGGCAGGGCCAGTGCAGTGTGCCCGCCCACAGCCACCTGCTGATTCCAGGCGGACCCAGCCCCTGGGCCAATGCCCACTGCCTCCTCAGCCCATATCTGGGGAGGGGGTCTGGCAGGTGGCAAAGTGCCCCCCAAGGCTCCCTTTCTGTTTCACAGGACATTGGCTTGGGGAGGCTTTGATGTTCAGAGCCAACTTGAACTGTGTGACTTAATGGCAGTGTGGCCTTGGAGCCGGTTACTTAGCCTCTGTAAACCTCTAGTTCCCCATTTGTAAAGCCAGGGGGAGGGTGGGTCCTACCAGAACCTTGGAGTACCATGGGGGGAGAATTGTCTGGGTTAACATCCTGGACTCCTGTACACAGCGCCAGAACACAGAAGAAGCGCTCTTTAAGTGGCTGTTGGCTAATGGTGCCGCGGTTGCTGTGGGGAGGTGGGAGGAAAATGGAGAGCAGGTTTGCCAAGCTGGCTGTTCCTCTTTTCACGGGAAGCTTAGAGACCCCCAGCAGGTATACACATACTCAGACTGCCCTCTGGCCTCACAGTTGACCTAGGGATCTGCTTGGCTGTCATGGTGAGGCAAGGGGACAGATATGGCAGGTTGACTCCCTTGGGACCTGACAACACCATGTAATCTTTAGAATAAACACAGGTCTTCATCAGTGTTGGAGGTGGAAAGCTAGGGAAGGACTTCAACCACGGCCTGAGACACTTAAGTTAGATGTTTGGAAGGCCTTTCCCATGGTGGTTACCTCTCACAGAAAGGAGAGGCCTTGCAGAGCTGGGTGGAGAGAGGGGCTGGCCATCTCTTCTGTGACCTGCTGGGCTCACGTGTCACGCCCTTCCCACGTAGTGGTGAAGTTCATGGATGTCTACCAGCGCAGCTACTGCCGCCCCATCGAGACCCTGGTGGACATCTTCCAGGAGTACCCAGATGAGATCGAGTTCATCTTCAAGCCGTCCTGTGTGCCCCTGATGCGGTGCGGGGGCTGCTGTAACGACGAAAGTCTGGAGTGTGTGCCCACTGAGGAGTTCAACATCACCATGCAGGTGGGCACCGGCAGGGAGCCGGGGTGGGGGCGGGGGGGGAGCCTCAAGCTTTGGCCACAGGTGTTCCCCGGCCCTTTCCTGGGCAGCTCTTAAAGGGAGGAGCTAGTCTTGCCTTGCCCAGCTCCTGCCGCAGAATCAGTCAAGGGAAGATGCGGGCGTCTGACCCTCTTTAGAGAAAAAGATGCTTGCGTTTCTGAGCCCAGGTTTCCAGCAACCCCTGATCACCTCCTCCTCCTTCCTGACCTCTGCCCCCTGGGCTCAGAAAGGGGCTGACACCTGTGACAGGAGCCCCTCCCTTCCTCTCTTGGAGGAAGACAGCCCTACCTCCTTGGGGGCTCTGTTTGGGAAGCTGGATGAGTCTGGTCTGTGGGGAGT
The DNA here is from genome assembly GCF_049115385.1 of Moschus berezovskii. NCBI lineage: Eukaryota > Metazoa > Chordata > Mammalia > Artiodactyla > Moschidae > Moschus > Moschus berezovskii. The sequence continues at coordinate 29,354,612 of NC_142482.1, forward strand.
TTAAAAACCCAGTCCTTTGCTGCTGCCTGGTGACGGGGGCGTGTCTCAGCCTGGATGGGGCTGGAGGGAACTCTGAGACCCCAGGGAGGAGTGGGTGGCTCTTGGGTGGCTCCTGGGGGTAGGGTGAGGCCTGGAGGGGATAACAGGAGGGGAGGGAGAGGGAGAGGCAAGAACCCAGGACCTGAATTCCCAGCCTGGCCAACCCTGCAGACATGTCTGCCCTCAAGAGAAGCGGGGGCTCCTTGAGGTCAGCAGGGTGGGAGGAGTTGGGGTAGGCCTGAGGCTCTTTCTGATAGAGCCCTTGGTCCCCCCCATACTTCTACCACCCTTTTCTGCTCTGTAGAACCCCTGGGTGCTGAGTGGCAGGAACCATGGGGTTTCCCACCTGGGTATGGCTGGCTGGGTCACTAACCTCTGTGATCTGCTTCCTTTCCCTTCAGATTATGCGGATCAAACCTCACCAAGGCCAGCACATAGGAGAGATGAGCTTCCTACAGCATAACAAATGTGAATGCAGGTGAGGATGGAGTCTTGGAGTCATTCATTCAGTGAACAGCTGCAGGGGGCTTGCTCTGGGCCAGAGTTAAGCATGTTCAAGGAGTTAAGCATGTTAGCCCGTTTTCACTGTCCAGCTGTATAACTGTGGGCATTTCGGTTTTATTTTAATGTGCCTCAGTTTCCACATCTGTGAAATGGGCACAATAATAGTATTACGTACTGCCTGCTGCTGCTGCTGCTAAGTCGCTTCAGTCGTGTCCGACTCTGTGCGACCCCATAGACGGCAGCCCACCAGGCTCCCCCATCCCTGGGATTCTCCAGGCAAGAACACTGGAGTGTAGCATTGTTACAAGGATTAAGTGAGTTGTTATATGTCAAGAGATTAAAACTGTACTAATGTATCATAAATACTGTTATTGTTACTATCATCATCTGAACTCCTCTCTGTTTTGTTCTTTTCTCTTTCTCTACCCACTGCAGACCAAAGAAAGATAAAGCAAGGCAAGAAAAGTAAGTGGCCACGATTTTCGCCCTTCTCCCTCTCCTTGACTGATAGTCTTGGTTTGGGACTCTTGTCTTCCTCTCTCAGGGGGTGAGGGTCCGATAGGGGGTCACCTGGGTTTGAGAGTTGGTTTCATGGGGATGCGTGGTAGCCGCAGCAGGATGGAGCAAGCCCTAGGATGACCGTTCTAGAATGACTGGCAAAAACCCAGCCTGGTGCCTGGAGCTTCCTTTGGAAGAGATGATGCGTCTCCGGGCCATTCCTGGCTGGGATTTGCGGTCTTGGTGTGTGTGGGGCCAGCGTGGATGCTGGCCCCTGGGCCTGCTCTAGCCTCCCATCACCCATGGCAGGGAGAGGGAGTGGGTGGCGGAGAGGCCAGCTTTTGTGTGTCAGAGGAAGTAGTCTCTTTCAGAGCTGCAGTGGTGGTGCAGTTGGACTGAGGGGCCACCTGGGGTGTTTTCTTGATGCGTGTCCTCTTGTGGGAGTGAGACAGGCCAGAGCCGCTCAGTCCCCATAGCCAGGGAGAAAGAGGTGAATGTTGGCCATCTTCTGAGGCTTCCAGTTGCCCAGTGTGGAGGGTCAGGTCAGGATAGAGCAGGTGGGGAGAGGTCTGGGGGCTGTGAGCCTTCAGGAGGGGGTGGGCAGCTGGCACGGGAGAGAGCCTGCAGGGGAAGAGACTGAGAGAGAGCACCTCCACCCTCCTCCCACCCACCATCCCGTCTGCCCCCCAACGCTCTGGTGACACTGAAGCCCCCGTGGCCTCGACCCCTTGCCTCTTGCCTAAGCCCCCAGCTTCCAGCATCACTGTGGCTACAGAGCAGTGAGTGGGGAGAGCAGGCGCAGAGAGAGAGCATGTGCGCGTGAGTGCAGACCCTCCTCCTTCCAGTGTTTTCTCCCTCTCCTCCCTCCCTTCCCCCCTCACATCTCCCCTGCCATCCCCTGTGGCTGTCCTCCTGAGGGGTATTCTCGGTGGGTGTGGGTTGGGGGTGTGGGCAGGTATGGAGAGTGCTGATTCCCCTGAGGGGGACAGGCTTCAGCCTGCCCCCCCAACCTGCCCATTCCCCAAATCCCTGCCTTGCCCACAGGGAGAGTTGGGGGCTCGCCTGGGCTCGGAAGAGAGTCTGGTGAGATGGTGTAGCAGGCTTTGACAGGCTGGGGAGAGGACCCGCTGCCAAGTGCCACCCAGGGCCCTCAGGCCCCCTCCTCCCCACGCCTCCCTAACTCCACCCCACCCTGCTGCCTGCCTGGGGCTCCCAGGGCACCCAGCCCCGCCTCTCGGCCCAGGTTATGGCTGGGCTAGCTGGCGCCTTTCATGTGCCGCCCTTGGTTTTGTGTCAGCTCCAAGATAGCTGCTCCCCCACAACCGGGGTTCATGGAGGCAGGGCCCCTGGAGGGACCCCTTGCCATTGTACTTGGACGTGAAGGCAGAAGGTGCCTGGAGCACACGCTTGCACATGCCCTCCCCTGCCCCTCATCCAGTCAGGTCTCTGACTTCCTCCCCAAATCCTGGCCTGCCTTCCAGAGCCCCTGACCTTCAGGGTTAGACCTGTTCGGGGCTGCCAGGCACTGTGCTGGCCCTCTACGCTTTGCCCCCCAGCCTGAGACCAGGAGACACCACGAGTGTGGAGGCCTGCAGGTCCGGTGTCCTCCACCTAGCCTCTGGTCCCCACTGACAGCCTTGCTAGGGTGTGGCTAAAGTGCGTGAAGCCACTGCCCCCACTGCCCGCCCAGAGGGTGGTTATAGTGAGAAGAAGGTGCCTTCACAGTGCCCGCCTCCCCATGCTCACCCCGCCGGTGTGCCCGCGTGCAAGCTCCCCCGTGTGCCCCGGAGCGTGTCCTGCATCCTGCGGCCTCACTGCCTCCTTCCCTCTCCCCTTCCCCCTCGCTTTCTCTCTGTCTGTCTCTGTTTTTTTATTTTCCAGAAAATCAGTTCGAGGAAAGGGCAAAGGGCAAAAAAGAAAGCGCAAGAAATCCCGGTATAAATCCTGGAGCGCGTACGTGGTGCCGCTGCCGCCTCATTCCCGCCCCCCGGAGCTCCCCTGGCCCCAGTCAGACTCCCACGTGCAGGACCCCAGAGCTCCCCATCCTCCCCCTCCTCCCCCGCTCCCAGCCTCCCTCCCCCAGCGTCTCTCTCTCACTCTCGCTCCACTAATTGGCACCGAGGGGGTAGACATGGTGGCGGCATTACCGGTCCAGGGTTGGAGGCGGAGGGTGGGCAGAGTGGGCCTGCAGGACTCAGGGAGGGGGTCTCTGGCTTGGCTGGGGCACCGCCTTTTCCCTCACCCACTGGGCACTGGTGGCGGGCCCATGTTGGCACGGGTGCCAGGCACGGACGCCTGCTCACCCAACTGGTTTCCACCGCTCTAGGCTTCCGCACTTCTCTGGAAGCTGGGGGGCGGGGCGGGGAGGGCAGATGTGGCGTGAGGAAGGGGCGCAGATGACAGGAGGCAGCTTGTTGTTGGCTGAAGGGGAACGTGGGGTCAGACACCCCTGTGGCCCCTCCTCGTGGACTTGGGGCCTCCAGAGGGGAGCCCCGTATTCCAGCCCACCCCAGTGCACTCCCAGAAGCCTTCCCCAAGAGCGGCCTCTTCCTCTGGGTTTGAGGCGGTGGGGGGGCCCTCTGGCCCCCAGTGGCCTGGCCCGTGGAGTGGACCCTGCCTCTGGGCCTAACCTGCCGTCACTCCCTGCCTCAGCCCTCTGGTGGAGGGGCCGGGGCGTGAGCCCTCACGCAGGGAGAAGTTGGCCCCAGTTGGCATCCCCAGCAGGTTGGAGAGTCAAACTGTGCTTTCTCAGGGGTGGCAGCCGTTGGGGCCCCGTGGCCTGAGACTTGCACTTGTGCCCGTGGGATAGCCCAGCCCGCTCCTCGCACTCTGCGCGGCCATGTCCGCCGCTTCCTGCGGGCTGGCTTCTAGTTACTGCTGCCTCTTTCTGCCGCTCTCTCTTGCCTTCCGCTGTGGCATCGGAGCCTTCCAGGGCGTGGAAAGGTGTGGGGGCCCGCGAGCCGGGTGGGGGTGCAGCTGCGGACATGGTAGGGGTGTTGCATGGATTTTTTTTCTCTCTCTCTGCTGACGCTCTAGCTTAGATGTCTTTCCTTTTGCCTTTTGCAGTCCCTGTGGGCCTTGCTCAGAGCGGAGAAAGCATTTGTTTGTACAAGATCCGCAGACGTGTAAATGTTCCTGCAAAAACACAGACTCACGTTGCAAGGCGAGGCAGCTTGAGTTAAACGAACGTACTTGCAGGTTGGTTCCTAGAGGGCAAGCAAGTCAGAGAGGGGCTTTGCTCAGAGATGGGGAGAGAGAGCGAGCGAGCACGCACTTGAGAGTTGCCAGCTGCTTGCTCTGCTTCTAGCTGCCTGCCTGGTGACTGCCGCCTTCTCTGCTCATGGGGGGCCCCTGTGCTGGGTGGCAGGCGCTGGCCAGCCTGGCGGGGCCCGTTCAGAGCTCGCCGTGGTTGCTTGAGTGGGCAGGCCCGCGTGGCTTCCTGTGGTGGTGTGGACGCAAGCTGAGTGTTGTGTTCTGTGGTCCTGCTCCTGGAGGCTGTTGGTCCTGATGTTGTGTTGACTACTTTTGCTACTAATAGGGAGGGCCCATCCGGGCATGGGGGGCATGCTGCCTCTGCAAAGTGCAGACAGCTGGGGGGCTTCGGCTCTGCCTCTGAGGTCCGCACCACTGGGTTTCTCATCCCCTTGGTGTCTCTCCGTGGGGACAGGGGTTGAGTGCATCCTCAGACTGGGGGCCTGGAGGGCATGGGCCCTGGCTGTTGGTTTAGGGCAGATAGGAGATTACTGTCAGGGCACAACGGATACCGTAAAACTCCGATCATCATGGCAGCAACCCAGAACAGCCCACCTGTTATTTCCAAATGTCCTCAGGATGGGTGGATGGAAGGAACCACACCTGTTCTCCTGATATTAGATTGTGAGTCCCTCACGCCTGGGTTTTATTCATCTGTGTGACCTGCGCCCCGCCGGGTGTCTGTACCTCTTTGCATACCAGGGGCCAGGGAACTGTCAGGCGGGTGAGTGAGTACATGAGCGATTTCACGGGTGAGGACAGGAACAGGAGCCCATGACTGGTGGCTGGCAGTCTTTTGATGCCTTTGATGGAGTTTCGATCGTCTGGCCTGTGCTCAAAGGCAGGGAGCCCTCTGGGCCAGCACAAGCTTCACCCTGGGAAAAGAGGCTTTTATGGGGATTCCCAGGCAGGGCCAGGGCCAGGGCCGCGCCCCCCCCAGCTAGTCCAGATGCCTCATTAACTAACAAGGTCCTTCGAATGTGGCTGTCTCCCCTATCCCCTGTGTTCCTGTGGTTGTGAGTGTCGGGGGAGGCTGGGCACCAGGCCGTGGGGTGTTGCTGTGCGTTCTGTCTGTCTTGGCAGTACATGGAGACCAAAAGTGTACACTCTGCTGGGAGGGTGGGGGATCTGGCTCACCTCGGGGCTGGATGAGGGGGTCTCTGCATCTCCCAGGGGCCTCAGAGAAGATAAGGGACTCACCATCCTAGGGTTACCATGGTGATGATTCTGGAGAGATGGACTGGGGGATGTCTGCAGTGACCTGGGGGCCAAGTGACGTTACCCAAACCTCTCCTCTGATCTGGCTGTATGGGGGAATATCCGTCCTCAGATTGGAAGCTTAGTCCCCATTTCTAGGTTCTCAGAAGGGAGGGTCTGCTTTGGTCCTTCCTCACATGGGGAGGGTAAAAGGTGAGCCGCCCCGGGCCTGACACAGATGGGAGAGTTCCAGGAGGCCCCTTTGCTTCCCCCACCCTAAGTTAAATAGCACATTGAAACGGAAAGGCAGTCTGGTGCCCGGGGCCTGATGTGGAGGCCCGGACAGCGGGCACAAACAGAGAGGGAAGGTGTGTCCCTCACCTTCCTGGGGGCCCCAAGCCCTGCTCGGTGCCCGTCCCTCGGGAGCCTCCCTTCCCCAGCCCGCTGGCCTGCTTGGCCCCTGCACAGGCCCATCCTTTGCTCTCCCCCAGACCAGCCCTGTAGGGACCGCCCTGAAACATCTCCGGCAGGGACGCTCTGCTGACTAACTCGGTCCAACTTTGCTCACCCATCAGCTCTTAAATGTCAGGCAGGGACCGTTCTCGGGGACGTGTTCATCTGTTGCTTGTGATGAGATGTCATCCCATCTTTGTCTTGTCGCAGCTGGGCTGTGAAGTCCAGAGGGCAGCCTGGGAGCCCTGGGCTTAGCTCCTGCTCAGGCAGTGGTGGTGGTGGTGGGGGGCCCTTGGGCAGAGGCTCCCGGGGGCTAGGACTGTGCTTTCTTTGTCTTCGCCACCGCCACCTCGGGCTGCAGAAAGTGGGGGCTGCAGCCTCCCCACCAGAGCCTCTCCCCTGGCCCTGACCCCCAGCCTTTGTCTCCCCTGTCCCCGCAGATGTGACAAGCCGAGGCGGTGAGCCAGGCTGGAAGAAGGAGCCTCCCTCAGGGTTTCGGGAACCAGACGTCTCACCAGGAAAGACTGACATGGAACGACCCATAGCCGCCGCCACCACACCACCGCCACCACCACCACCATCGACAGAACAGTCCTGAATCCAGAAACCTGACGTGAAGGAAGAGGAGGCTGTGCGCAGAGCACTTTGGGTCCGGAGCGTGAGGCTCCGGCAGAAGCATTCACGGGCGGGTGACCCAGCACGGTTCCTCTTGGAATTGGATCGCCATTTTATTTCTCTTGCTGCTAAATCACCGAGCCCGGAAGATTAGAGAGTTTTATTTCTGGGATTCCTGTAGACACACCCACCCACATACATACATTTATATATATATATTATATATATAAAAATAAATATATATATTTTATATATATAAAATATATATATTCTTTTTTAAAAATTAACATTGCTAATGTTATTGGTGTCTTCACTGGATGTATTTGACTGCTGTGGACTTGAGTTGGGAGGAGAACGTCCCCGCCCAGATCCCGACAGGGAGGCGGACGGAAGGAGAGAGTCTGGCATCGTCTTTTTGTCCCTCTTATGACAGCCAGGGTCCCCTCCCCTGTCTGGGAATGCGCAAGGCCAGGGCACGGGGGCAAATTTGGCCTGCTTTTCGGAAGACCGACAAACCCAGCCCTGGCCCCGAGCCTCTCTCCCAAGTCAAACGGACAGAAAGACAGCTGACAGGTACAGGGGACGAGGACGCTGGCTCTGACCAGGAGTTTGGGGGAGACTCGGGACACTGCTGTGCTTTGGAGACCCCCTCCGTGCGCATCTTGCCCCCTCCAGGGGCACTGCCTGGAAGACTCAGGAGCCTGGGCAGCCTTCACCTCCTCTCACCCGCTTCCGAGATGCCCAGGAGGCCACCGACATGTCTCAGCGAAGAGAAGAGACATTGGTGGAGGAAGGGCCACCCCGGTGACAGCTGGTCCTCTGAGGGAAGGGCCTCTGCCTTGGCCCTCTCCCAGCTTCGCTCCCCGGGTGCAGCCCAGGAGGGCCCGATGTCCTCAGACCATTGAAACCACTAGTTCTGTCCCCTCCAGGAGACCTGGCCGTGTGTGTGTGAGTGGTTAACCCATCTCCGTCCCCCCACCCCACCCTCCCCCATCCGACCCAACCCTTCCCGCGGCGTAGAGAGACAGGGCAGGATCCCCGTGCCCACCCTGGAGGCAGAGAAAAGAGAAGTGTTTTATATGCGGTACTTATTTAATATCCCTTTTTAATTAGAAATTAAAACAGTTAATTTAATTAAAGAGTAGGGTTTTTTTCAGTATTCTTGGTTAATATTTAATTTCAACTATTTATGAGATGTATTTCTTGCTCTCTTGCTCTCTCTGGTTTGTACTGGTCTTTGTGTATAAAACTCCTGTTTCCAATCTCTCTCTCTGATCGGTGACAGTCACTAGCTTGTCCTGAACAGATATTTAATTTTGCTAACACTCAACTCTGCCCTCCCCCTTCCCCTGGCTCCCCACCACACATTCCTTTGAAATAAGGTTTCAATATACATCTACATACTATATATATATTTGGCAACTTGTGTTTGTATATATATATATATATATATATATATGTTTATGTATATATGTGATTCTGATAAAATAGACATTGCTATTCTGTTTTTTATATGTAAAAACAAAACAAGAAAAAATAGAGAATTCTACATACTAAATCTCTCTCCTTTTTTAATTTTAATATTTGTTATCATTTATTTATTGGTGCTACTGTTTATCCGTAATAATTGTGGGGAAAAAGATATTAACATCACATCTTTGTCTCTAGTGCAGTTTTTTGAGATATTCCGTAGTACATATTTATTTTTAAACAACAACGAAGAAATACAGATATATCTTAAAGAAAAAAACATTTTGTATTAAAGAATTTAATTCTGATCTCAAAGCTCCTCCTGGTTTCTCCTTCTCCATTGAATCTTTGTTCCAGACTTTCTCCTGCACCCCCCCTTCCCTCCTCCCATGGGAAACATGGCTTTTGCCTGAGGTCTGGGAAAGGGGTTCCAGGTGTATAGGCTATGGGGTGACCCACTTCATTGTGCTGGGGCCAGAGTCCTTCCATTCTGACTGGGCCGGTCCTGGGGGAGCTCATCCATTCTTTGCCATCTACGGAAACTGGGGAGAGAGAGACAGCTCCTTTGGAGCCAAGGTCCCTGCAGTGAGTAGTGCTGCCTTCAGGTACTGTGTGATCCAGGTGCTGTCCCATGTCAGGGAAGAAACTAGCTGTGTGTCTGGGCTTGCTTCCCACAGGACACTAAGGGTCTGGTTTTGGTGCTGGAACCTTGGCTACAACAGGCTGGGACTGGGAAGAAGTACTCATGTGGGGCCTGTAACACCAGGGTGTAATTGAGTTTTGCAGGATGGTTCTCCAGTCCCTTGAACCTCTGGAAGGTGGGCCCAAGTTCTGCTTGCCCCTAAGTGGACTCCCTGCCTTGCCTTGCTGCTCAGGCCTGTCTTGCATGCAGTCCTGGGGAAGGTGGAAGCTGTCTGGGACTTTGGCATTTATGAGCAATGCTTCCAAATCCTCTTCTTTTATTTATTGGGCCACCAGCCATGGTGCCAGAGCTTGGGATGCTGTTATGAGTGAGACACAATTCCAACCCTCATGTCTGGTGAGGGCAGGTGAAGAGACACAGAACTATAAATTCATAAATAGAAAAATACGTAAAAGATGATGGGGTCATCTTTTTGGCCATGTGGCAGGTGGGATCTTAGTTTCCTGACCAGACCAGGGATCAAACCTGTGCCCCCTGTAGTGGAAGCATGGAGTCCTAATCACTGGACTTCTAGGGAACGTTTAGGGTCTGGGGGACATTTGATCCAGCTTGGAGTGGGAAAGAATTGCGGGTAGTGGAGTCTAGGGGTCTGCTTATGATACTACCCTTAGGTAATGGTGGATGGGAAGGAGATGACAGAACAGGGAGAGGTGGGTGGAAGGATTGAATCGGACATCCCAGGCAGATGTGGGGGTGTGAGCAAAGGCACGGAGTAGGGGTTCAGAAAGGGAGTGGGTTCGGGGTCAAAAGAGAGAGAGAGGCAGGAATAGCCCCTGCCTGCAGTGCCCATGGTGCCAGGAGCCTAGACCTGGGGAAGAGCAGCAGTTGAGGGGTTTTAAAGAGGGAGCGTACCAGCAGGGAGGTCACAGGAGGCTGTTGTAGTCCTCCCAGGGGAGATGCCCTGAGAAGGGTAGAAGTGACTTCAGTGGTTGATCAGGGAGGGTACCCTCTGCCTCTTCTGGCCACACTGGGGGCGGAGGGGGTGGGGGAACAGGAGGTGAGGTCCCTGCCCTCAGGCAGCTTTGGATCTAGTTAAGTGCTCATTTTCCAAGTGCTTGCCACCGGCAGCTCTTCTGCTGCTTAACAATCCCTGTGAGGTCAGGTTCTTGTCATCCCAAGTGGATACTTGCCTGAGCCTCCACCTGGCCTCCCAGGTTCTTCCTTTGCCTGCACTCTAGTTAGCCAGAGTGAGCCTGTTAAAATGTGAGCTGAAAACACTTTTGGCTCAAAACACTGCAGACTCTGTTTTATTCGGACAAAAAAGCCAAAGTCCATGCAATGGCCTTAAAAGGCCCTGCATCATCCTTGTTGCCTCCATCTCCCTGACTCAATGACCTCCGACCCCACTTTGGCCACTGGGCTCCAGCCACACTGGTTTCTCTGTTCCCGGGATGATGGGAGTGCTCCCACCTCAGGGCCTTTGCACATGCTGTCCCCTCTTCCTGGAGTTCTCTTCCCCCAGACATGTCATGCGGGGCTCTCTCACTTGTCAAGTTTTGTTACCTTCTCAGCAAGGCCACCTTAACCAATGCATCAATAGTCAACATCCCTTCTTCCCTCTGCACTTGGGGTCCTCTTTTTATCATCGCTCTTTTTTTTCCCATGGCACATGTGACCACCTAACGTACTCCAGAACAGGACTGTTCAACAAAACTATGATATGAACCACATATGTAATTTAAAATGTTCTTTGAGCCAGATTTTAAAAGGTAAGAAGAAACAGGTGACATTTCATTTAATGATACATTTAACTTAATCCCCACTTATCTGAAATATCATCCCAAGATCGAATCAATGTAAGAATGATTAATGAGAGATTTTACATTTTTCACCACTACGTCTTTGAATCTAATATGTATTTTGCTTTCATCAAACACCTCAGTTGGGTGTAACTACATTTGAGGCTGTGACTACCATTTTGGATGGTGTAGCTTTAAAATTTACCCTCCCCCCATCTCCCCAACTACTAGAATGCAAGCAATGTGAGCACCAAGATTTTTATCTGTTTTGTTCAATGTTGTATCTCCAGCTCCTAGAACAGGCCTGGGATGTAGAACATGCTCAATAAACATTTGTCATCTGACTGACATTGTTGACACTGAGGCTGGGTGATGGAGGGTTTATTTCATCCCAGGGCTGTGGATGGTAGGTGATGGCTGGTCCTGGCTGGGGTGGTGGGTAGAGGGGCTTGTTAACAGGTGGAGACTTGAGCAGGGCTGGGTGAGGGGATTAGAAGCCTTCTTCTCTGTGCCAGGCCCTGGCTCCTCCTTTTAGCCACCCTGGAGATGGGGCTCATTATTTTTCCTTGGCAGAAGAGGCTCAGAGAGACTAAATAACTTGCCTGAATTGATGCCCAGCCAGTAAATGGCCAAACCAGAATTTAAACCAGCTTTTCTGACTCCAATTCCAGTGCTCTTCCCACCTCACCACAGCTGCCCCAGGCTAGGGCAGAGCATCCACAAATAAAAACGAATTGTCTAGACCGAATACCAACAGGCACAAGGAAAGTGGGACAGGGGAGGATGTGGTGGTGGCCAACCCCACGGCTGAAAGCCAAATTCCTCAAGTGTGGTAAGGCAAGGCAAGAGATTTCTCTAGGGGCTGGAGCTCATCAGTAGAAGATCCGAAACCTAAGCACGAAAGGGATTGCAACACGCGGCCTCGGAAAAGAGAAACAGTCTTTAAATAGACTTGGAAGGAAAGAAGGATAAAATGTACACACTGCATCCCCCAATTGTAGCAGACCAGCTCATGCACCCCCAGCAGCCTTCCCCAAGGGCCTTCCAAGGCCCAACGCCAAGCTGTCCCAGCTTTTTTCCCCACTGTGGGACTCACACTCTCCCCTCTGGTCTGGTACTGTCTCCCCAGAGATCCAGAGCTCCTTCTCGTCTCTGCTCTGCTCACCCTGAACCCTTTGCCCTTTTTCCCTAAGGGGCAACCTACCCAGCTCACAGCCCCAAAGGCCTCAGGAACACTTGCTTTTCTCAGGAACCCGTCAGCCTACTCTTTCCCTCCTGCAAGGAAGCTGGCTAGATCCACACAGAACTTGGTGATTCTGGATCGGTTTCATGTATTAGGACTGCTGTGGTGGCCTGGATCCATATATGGCTGCCAGCAGTTCTTCCCACTCCTAGACCTGCATGCTGCAAGAAGCAGCATCTACTTCTCCTCTGTTGTACCTGGGGCTGGCTGTGACTAAGAAGATGTGGCAGAATAAGATGTTCTGAACTTTTAGGCCTCAGCCTTAGGGGCATTGCAGCTTCCATCCCTCCCCCTGCCTTAGAAGGCAGCTACCATGCTGTAAGGAAGTTCAACTACCCTGCTGGAGAGAGGGCCATGTAGAGAGAAAGCGAGGGACTCAGACAGCCCCCAGCTGTTCCAACCACCCCAAGCTGAAGCCCCAGACATGTGAGAGAAATCATTTTGGATTCTCTAGCCCCTGGTGAGCCACTTTTGCAATGACACATAAAGGAGAGACGCCATCTTCTTCTCAAATGTACAAAGTTGTGAGTAAATATATAGCTATTGTCTCAAACTGTGATGTGTTGGTGTAATTGCTACCCACCGATCATATATGAACCAGCTAAAGGGTCATTTCTTTGGGTCTAGGACTTTAGTCCCTTCCCATCCATAAGGCTTTAGTATATGCATGATGGTCTCAGGGGATAGAAGGAGGTTCAAGGAAGGAAGGATATTTATTTAAAATATTTATTTGGCCGCGTTGGGTCTTTCTGTGTCATGCAGGGTATTTTAGTTTCACATTAACTCTCCAGTCGTGTGCCGGCTTTAGTAGTTTTGGCTCCTGGGCTCCAGAACACACGGGCTCAGTAGTTGCTCTATAACATGTGGGATCTTAGTTCCCCAATCTGGGATCGAATCCACATCTTCTGTATTGCAAGGCAGAGTCTTAACCACTGGACCACCAGGGAAGTCCCAGGAAGGATATTTATAAACGAAATCAGAGTCCAGCAGCAGTCTGCCCTGGTGGGAAGACTCAGGGCAAGGGCCGACCCAGGCAGGACAAAGTATTGTCCAGATCTCTAGAATGAGGAGAGTGATTCAGTTTTATTGAAGTCTCACTAAGAGAAAGTGGGCCTCACTTACAGCATGAGGGAGAGAAGCTAGAGGCTGAGAAGAATTGGCAGAGAGAGAAGTGCAAGAGATTTGGGGGAAAAGGCTATGGAGTCTTCTCTTTCCTTTCCTTCCTTTTATTTATATGGACTAGCAACCATATATTTTATGCCCTGTTGCAGAATGGACTCTCACTTACCAGGACCAGCTTTAGCATGTACCAGCCTAAAGATGGGGCCAGATAAGATGACCTTTGGGAGCCTCCACCACATTGGCCTCAGGGTTCTTGCTGCTGCTGCTGCTAAGTCGCTTCAGTCGTGTCCGACTCTGTACGAGTCTCTCCCATAGACGGCAGCCCACCAGGCTCCCCCGTCCCTGGGATTCTCCAGGCAAGAACATGGGAGTGGGTTGCCATTTCCTTCTCCAAAGCATGCAAGTGAAAAGTGAAAGTGAAGTCGCTCAGACTCTTCGAGACCCCATGGACTGCAGACTACCAGGCTCCTCTGTCTATGGGATTTTCCAGGCAAGAGTATTGGAGTGTGGTGGCCATTGCCGGATTCTTGGGAGGAAGATAATTCAGCTACATGCACAGGACATTATCCATCAGGACATGGGGAAAAGGGGGAGGGCAAGGAAGGAATCAGTAAATATGTATAATCTGCCTGGAAAGGGAAAATGCAAGGCAAAGATAGGGCCTCGCTGAGCGTCTGCAGAGGAGGAGAAGGCAGTCATTTGGAAAGGGGATGAGCTAGAACCAACAGGAACAGGGAGTCAAAGAAAAAGGCCCCGTTGAGCATAGGTGCCTATGGGGGGAATACTGCCTGGTCTATTCAGGATCATGAGATCTGAAACAGGTGTTAAAAGGTTGCATTTGCCTTTGGGTGGTCAATCTGTTAGTAAAGAAAGTATAAGTACTTCCCAGGGAGGGGCGGGGGAGGGTGACGTGGTCCTTGCCTTCAGGTTGCTCCCTGCCCTCCTAGAGTTTCTAGTCTCAGGAAGAAGACAAAACCCCTGCCGTCAGACATTTATTTATTTCCTTTTTAAAATTATTTATTCATTTTTGACTGTGCTGGGTCTTCGTTGATGGGGGCAGGTTTTCTCTGCTTGCAGCAAGCTGGGGCTACTCTCTAGTTGCGATGTGTGGACTTCTCACTGCAGTGGCTCCTCTTGTTGCGGAGCACAGGCTCTAGAGTGAGCAAGCTTAAGCGGTTGTGGCACGCGGGCTTTGTTGCCCCATGCATGTGGAATCTTCCCGGACTAGGGATTGAATCCGTGTCCCCCACACTGGCAGGCTGATTCTCAACCGCTGGACCACCAGGGAAGTCCAGACATTTCTTATTGATAAAGATGGAAAGCATTCTTAGGAAGGCACCCCTCCCACCTTCATTTGGCTGCTATAAATATTCAGAATCATGGGATACTGGTGCCTGAGGAGCCCTTTCAGGGCCTGCAACCTTCCCCACCTCCCAGCACGTGTGTACAGTCCCCACAGGACTTCTCTCTGTACCGTTTTCGAGCCAACAACGGCTGGGCCCTGATGTTTCCCCACACATCTCCTGATACTCCCTAGGTCTGGCTCCAAGTCGGGCAGATGCCAACATATACCTCCCTCCTGGGGCCCTGCCTGACCCCTCTGAAAACCCCATTTTGTTACCTCCTAGGCACTGCAGTACTCTTGCCTAGAAAATCCCATGGATGGAGCAGCCTGGTAGGCTGCAGTCTGTGGGGTCGCTAAGGGTCGGACATGACTGAGCGACTTCACTTTCACTTTTCACTTTCACACATTGGAGAAGGAAATGGCAACCCACTCCAGTGTTCTTGCCTGGAGAATCCCAGGGACGGGGGAGCCTGGTGGGCCTCCGTCTATGGGGTCACACAGAGTCGGACACGACTGAAGTGACTTAACAGCAGTAGCAGCAGGACTCCGTGCAGGGAGACCGTGTCCCCACTTTCCACCCCATTTGCAGCTGATGCAGTCATCCTGAGGCCGGAAGTCCTCCAGAGGTGCGGCGATGGCCTTTGAGGCCAGCCCGAAGCAGCTTTTCCTCACATGCCCTGCCTGCTGCCTCAGCAGAGCCCAATGCAGGCTGCCCGAAGCCCCACCAGGACTTCTGACGGATCTAGATTGAAATCTTGGGTTGGTCACTGGCTGAATTGCCTCCCTGGGCCTCAACTTTCTCATCTCCAAAATGGGAACAATCATGCCTGCACTTAACTTGAGGGGAAGGAGTAATATTGACGTGCAAAAATACCCGTACAGTGCCGGGTATGTAGGGTGTGCTCACAATGGTCTTTATAATTATGCTGTTGTTTCTAGTCCTCACGTCAATGACTTTTTCTTCTCCTACTTTAGTATAATTTGGTTGTTTTTTCCCGCCTTGTTTTTTAATTTTTAAACCAAAATACCATGGCTGGGTTTTATACCCATTTTTGCAAGTATTCATCCCTTCTCCCCTGCTGAGGAGTGAGGCAAGCCAGGCCCACAGGAGTGTACCTCTCAGAAGCCCTCCCAGGAGGACTCCAGGATCTTTGAGGGGAAAGGTGTGTGGTACCGGTGGGGTGGAGCTCGGTATGGCCGGGAGAAGTATGCTTTTCTGGGGAGCTGGCAAGGTGGGAGCTGGCGTCTCCTGGGGCAGCAGCAGGAAGATGATTCTGGGGAAGTAATTCAGAGAAGTAATACCTGTTTGCTTTTGCCTTCTAGAAGAATCTCCACCTTCCCACACCACCCCAGGTCTCTCCGCTTCATTCCCCAGGTTTCCTTCCAGCTGCTCCATCCTTGCTCTTCTCTCTCCGGCTGGACAAAGAGACAGGATGGCTGGGCCTGGATTTGGGGCCTGCTGGGCCCCATGGCTGGGAAACATGGAGCAGATGACCCCTGGCAGTTGCTGCATCCTCTCACCCGGAGTAAGATGCTGGGTCACAGGTCTCCTTCCGCACAGCTCGCACACTCACAAGTGTGACAGGGGTCACCACTCCCAGTCACAGGGCGATGGCCTGGTTGGGTAAGGGTTCCCAGGGCGGGGGCTGTGGGGCCCAGCTGAGGGATCTGGCTCCTCAGGACGATCTCCCATGGGGCTGGGGGGCGGGGGGCTGACCTGGCTGGAGTTCCATGACCCTGCGCTCCCCTCTGGGAACTGCTGACTGTTCAGCAGTAATAAACACCTCGCAGCTATTAATAACCTGCTATCTGGCAGCTGCAGAAATATTAGCACTGGGTCCCTTCCGGGTCCAAGCCTGTCCTGATAGCCTGGGTTCAAATCCTGATGGCGAATTCTGGGCCCATGATGTCCAAAACCCAAGCCCGAACCATAGGCCCAACCCTGACAGGTTCTAAATGTGTCTTCGGACAAAACTACCTTTTTGAAACTCAGCTGTCTCTTTAACAGGTACCATGATACATGAGACCTGGGGAAACTTGGATGGACTGATGGTGGTGATTGGCATGTAGTAAGTGCCCCAAAGGGTCAGCTATTGTTGCTGTTATGACTGGGCGTGGAGTAGTAGGAAAAGAGGATTTTTTTTTTAAATTATTTTTGGCTGTGTTGGGGCTTCACTGCTGCACGGGCTTCCTCTAGATGGAGCAAGTGGGGGCTACCGTTTGTAGCGGTGCACCGTCTTCTCATTGAGGTGGCTTCTCTTGCTGTGGAGCACAGGCTCTAGGCACACGGGCTCAGTAGTTGCAGCTCATGAGCCCAGTAGTTGTGGGGCATGAGTTCAGTTGCTCTGTGGCATGTGGGATCTTCCCAGACCAGGAATGGAACTTATGTCACCTTCACTGACAGGCAGAGTCCCACCCACTAGACCACTAGGGGAGTCTGGAAAAGATGATTTGGAATTACACAGAGTTAGGGGCTGTACTTCTGACATCATTAGTATTTTCTGGCTTTGTGATCCTGGGCAAGTTGCTTGAGCTGTCTGGGCCTCATCGTCATGATCTTTCATATGGGCTTGAGGACACCTATCACCCAGGTGTTAATGTGGATTAAATTAGGTAATGAATATAAAGTGATTTCCACTTAAGAGGGCTCAATGAAGAGAATACTTGTCGAATGAACGAATGGGTGGACATTAGTCACATCACTTTGCCAGGGTCCCCAAGGGCCAATACGGATTCTCTCTCATCAGCCTGGGTACTCCCTGAGGATGAGGGTGTAAACTCTGAGCTTCCTCTTCGAGGCTGGTCTATAGTACTCAAAGAAGGCTGAGCAGTTTAGGTGGTTTATTCCCTTGGTTGGTGTGGAATGTGGAAACAGCCAGTGTAGAAACCCACAGGGAAATAGAAACTACTTTCTTTTCCTCTGAGTCATGAGGTGCAGGCAGGGCCTGGGACCCAGCACCGAGCTCCCCTCCTGGGTCTGGGGAAGGGGACGTCTTTGGGCACAAAAGCGAAGAAAGCTCAGGCCAGTGGGACCACCCCCTTTCCTTCTGGCTGTGGCCACTGTAGCCACACCCTTGGCACTGCCCGACTCCAGCAGCCACACTAAAAGCCAAAACTGTGGGTGTGTGTGTTGGGGGCTGCAGGGAGGAAGGAGGGTAGAAGAGATGTGAGGGTGGGGGAAAGCTTGACTCAGTGCTGGTAAAACCCTCCCTCCACCCCCGGCCCCATGATTTCAGAGAAACGGCCTCCAGATGCCGGTGGTGTGCCAGGCCCAGCCGTTGGCGTTTGCCTAACAGGAAGTTTCCCTGAAGACCATCTTATCTCAACTGGCCCGGTGGGGCTGCAGAGAAGGGTCAGAGGAAGCTGTTGGCCCCCCTGCCTACCACCACATGCCCACTCCAGAGGCCGTCCCTGGCCTTCCCCATCCCAGCTACATTTGTGGGGTTGTGTGGGGTGGAGGCAGCCGCTTGGGAGTGGCTGTGGGTCTGAGGACTGCCTCCTGAGGGCGGACAGGGCCCCCCTACTCAGGATTGGGCACCTGGATCCCTGTGTTTCTCCTGCTGTCAGTCTCAGGTGGGCCCCGTGGGCCCTGTCGGCCTGACTTACTGGGTCTGAGAAGGGCCTGTACTGGAGGCATTTTGCCAGATATGGTAGATGAAAATACAGGATGCCCAGTTAAAATTCCATTTTCATAGTGGATCTGAAATTCACAGTAACTGAGGATCCTATAGTTAGTCAGTCCTGCCTGAAGGGAATGGCTGGTCCTTCCACTCAGGTGGAAGGTGACTCCTTCAGGTGCTTTAGTGCGTCTCTCCTCTCTGCCCTTCTCATTACTCCGCCAGTGAGGTTCCCAATGCAGATGTGGAATTTGGGCCCACATTCTGGATGTGTTTTCCATTTCTGCCCACAGCGGAGATAGGGTCTCCCTCCTCAGACGGGGGTTCCCTGAGGGAGGGGCTTCGTGTCTCCCCCTCAGACTGGGAGCCTGCCTTTCACCTCTCTCATCACTGGGTGCTTTCTGGAGGCTGAGCCCCGCCGCTTCCCCCGCCCCCCGCCCAGTCATCAGGTTCAATATGGATGACCTCACCACAGGTTCAATATGGCTTTGAGCACTGTGACCTGGGGGAGGCCTAGGAGAGCCTGCTTGTTAACAACCTCCATCTCATCTCTTCTGACCATCTGCCAGTGGGAATCCTCATCCCCAGCCTTGTTTTTGCAGGCAGCTATCTCAAGAAGTCCCCCAGGCTCTGGAAACTTACAGTGGAAAATTTTCCCTGGGAGTCACCTGAGCTCTGGCTGGAACTCTGTCACTGATCCGCCCAGTGACCTTGGGAAGGCTTTGGTGCCCACCTGGGACTCAGTGTCCTCATCCGTGCAATGGTGATGGACCTAGCTTGGTGAGCTTGCAGAAGTGTTTTCCAAACTGAAAATTGTCATTTATCAATGGGTCATGAGGTCAGATGAGTGGTTTGCCACCAACCAGATGCTTTTTCTAAAATATGAAGGAGAACAGAGTCGAAAATATTCAGAGACGCTTGAACATAGTAAGGCTAAGTATCGTTTCTTGAAACTCTTGGGGTATGTGTGTGTGCATGGATGTTCAGGGAGTCCTGTGAAGGGTGTGTGTTTTTTCACATGGGTTATGGTAAAGCGTAAATGTCAGGAAGGGCTTACCATGGTGGCTCAGTGGTAAAGAATCCCCTTGCCAATGTAGGGGGACACCGGTATGATCCCTGGTGGGGGAAAATCCCACATATGCTTCAGGACAACTAAGCCAGTGGGGAGCAACTACTGAGCCCATGCACTGCACCTATTAAGGGCTGAGCGCTCGAGAACCAAGCTCTGCCACAAGAGGAACCACTGCCGTGAGAAGCCTGCCCCCCGCAACTAGAGAGTGGCCCCTGTGCACAGCAGGATGACCCAGCACAGCCAAAAATAAATCAAGAAGTCTTAAAAAATTAAAAATGTCAGGAAGGTGATATCTTAGAAGCTGAGACAGAAGGGTGGTAGGGGCAGTCGGAGACCCAGAAGAGGGTGTCTGCTCCTTCTCCACCTCGTGGGTGCCAGGCCCCCATGCTGGCAAACTCCTCTCTAGGGCTCTTTTTTTTTTTTTTTTAATTATATTTATTTATTTATTTTTAATTGGAGGATAATTCCTTGACATTATTGGGTTGGTTTCTGCCTTACATCAACATGAATCGGTTCTTCTAAGTACTAGCCTCACCTGGGCCTGGGCCCACATCCCCAGAGGCCAGGCCCCTCCAGGCCAAGTGCCTTCAGGGGCTAGTCATGTTCCATGGCCACTCAAACAGGAGAAAGTGCCGGGATCTGTCACTGGTAGTGCCCAGCCTGCCCGGCTCCTGTCTCGGCCCCCCAGTAACACTGGATTGGGAAACCGACGTGCCCGCCAAGTGGAGAAACGCTGACCCTCCCTAGCTTTCCCAACCACCTTCCACCCTGTGAGGAGGCCTTGTGCTCATTAACCCTTCCTGGGGGTGGCAGAGGTGGCCCTCAACAGGAGCGGTGGGGTCTTGCGGGGGACAACACAATAGATAGAGGGTGAGGAGCTAGGGACCCCTGCTGTGCGACCTGGCAAATACCTGGCTTTCTGAAACCCTGCCCTGTCTCTCCTCTAGGGAATGTGATCTAGGTGTGACCCACATTCCTGGGATGATTTGAGGTAAAACAGGTGGAAGATGCAAATAGCATCTCAGGTCTGTTCATCTCTGTCCCTGTGGGTGTCAGCACCCTGGCATCCAAGTCACTTCTCATGAAACAGGCAGAAAGGGGAGAGGGGTCAGACGCATGCAAGAAGGGAGGAGACTTGATTTGAAATAAAAAGGAGGAACTGAAAACTCTTGACCTGTGGGGCTTTCAAACTGAAGGTTACACAGTTTTGCTTGCTTCAGAGAGCCCCAGTCTGAGGGGAGACACAGCCCCGCCTCAGGGAGCCCCGGTCTGAGGGGAGACACAGCCCTGCCTCAGGGAGCCCCGGTCTGAGGGGAGACACAGCCCTGCCTCAGGGAGCCCTGGTCTGAGGGGAGCCCTGTGGAAGTCTACCTCCTGGGCCTTTCCCCTAGGGAGGGTGGCTGCAGAGGGGCCCTGGAGGTTCTCAGTCAGCTGGTTTGGGAAGAGTCCTCCAGGGCATTATCATCTCTTCCGCTGCTAGCCTGTAGCCTTAGGTGGGATCAGGAAGGTACCAGGAAACAGTCCCCACCTTTGCCGCGGCCCCCATCACCCTCCCGGCTCCCGCTTTGCTGACTGACCACAGGTCTGAAATCACTTCATGAAATTCACCTCTTAGATTATGGACTAGAAGGGATCTTGGAGATCGGAGAGCCCCAGAATCAGAGGAGGCAACTGAGGCCCAACAAGGGGAGGAATCCTCCCTGTGGTCACACAGGGAGTAACAGCAGAGCCCAACCCCCATACCCCGGCTCTGAATCTGAGGGAGACTCTGGAGGATGTGGGGCCAACCCATGTGCGTATGTGCGTGCGTGTGTGTGTATGAAAGAGACAGATGAGCCGCTCCGGTTCCTCTGTGAGCTGTGTGTTCACACAATATCCTCTGCACGTGGTCTGGTTCTTCCTGTGTCTGTACAGGGTGGAGGCAAGGGGAGGGACAGGCTGGACCAGGGATACCAGACAGGTCTCACCATCCCTATGCCAAGTCCACCTGGCCCAGCCCTCTCGAGACCAAGGGCACAGGGCAATGAGTCACAGATGACTCAGGTGCTGGAGGCTGCGGCCACGCGTGGCACGTGACAACCAAGAAGAGCCGGACCTGTTCTCGGACAGACTGATGACCCAGGAGGCTGACCTTGGGAGTCTCCTTCCCGGGAGAACAAGGGCCTCTCATTTGGGCCTCGAGCCTGGGCCCCTGGGGTGGGGCTGACAAGAGGGCCGTTGGTTTCCCTGTCCTCCCCAGCCTTGAACCCACTGGCTGGCTGAGTGGGGTGGGAGCAGGCTGGGACGAGCCTTTGCTGACCTCCCAGAGCTGTGGGGTTAGGGCCAGTCTCCAAGAGAGAGAGAGTTTTCCTGGCCGTGTGGGACTGGTGTCCTGCAGTGCGCTCCTTCCCGGCCCTTAGAGCCCAATGTCTGCCCACAATAGCCCTGCCTTCTTTGTCCGAGACTAGGAACGCCAAAGCCTTGACTGGCTCCTTGAGACCAAGGCCTGGGCCACAGGATGAGACAGTCTGGGCTGCGGACAGCATACCGGGGTCGACTCTGATCATGTGACCCGGAGCTGCACAATTTTTTTCTTGAAGCTTCCACCCCACCCTCTGTACTATGAGGGGTTGTGTTTGAAAGCTTGGTGGTTCCTCTTAGCTTATCCCTTGTCAGGGCTTGAAGGCTGGGCTGAGGCCAGGACCCAAAAGATGCCCCCTCCTACCTCCCCTGTGCTTGAGGTGGGGGCTTGGGGAGGGGCTGGCTGCGGCAGGGGAGTCCTGGCCCAGCAGGCCCATGCCCCAGGGTCTCTGTCCACCCGAGACACACTGATGATTACAGGGTGAGCGACCAGCACCAGACACTGTAATCTGCTGCCCTCCCTCCTGCCAAGGGCCTGCTGCGGGGTTTCTTTCCGCTTTTTACAACCGTTTTCAAAGAATCCTGGGAAGGGAGAGGCCCTTATCTCCATGGGGTGAAGCTACAAACAAAAATAGGTGAGGGGAAGGAGGGAGATGGGGAGAGGGAGGGTCAGCAAAGGGGTGGGAGAGGAGAAGGAGGGAGGGAGAGAGGATATGAGCGGGCGGGAAGGAGACAGAGGGGTAGCTGGACAGCAGAAGGCTTTTCCGGGTTGACAGACTGAGAAAGAGGAGGGATGCAAGGGTAGGCGTGTCCATACTCTACCCCTCGGTCCCTAGCTAAGCCGTGCCTCCTCAGAGAAACCTTCCTGACTTCATCAGCCAATAAATAAAGCACCCCTCCCCACCGCTTTCCATCAATCACACCGTTTCCTGTGGAATGTGTGTGTGCTCAATCATGTCCGACTCTTTGCGACCCCATGGACTGTAGCCCACTAGGCTTCTCTGTCCATGGACTTCTCCAGGCAAGAATACTGGAGTGGGTTGCCATTTCCTTCTTCAGAGAATCTTCCCCACCCAGAGACTGAATCTGCATCTCCTGCACTGCAGGCAGATTCTTTACCACTTGAACCACCTGGTAAACCCCAGGTGGAAATGTGGAAAGGGAAGGTCAAATTTCTGCAATGGTTCCCCATTTTCTTTCTTTCTTTTTTTTTTTTTAAAAAAAAAAACCTCTATGATTCCCAAGCAAAAACCTGCACAGAGATACCAGCTTTATTCACAACTGCCAAAACCTGGAAACAACTAGGATGTCCTTCAGTAGGCGAATAAATGAATAAACTGTGGTACATCTAGAATGGCTCCCCATTTTCCTCAGAGTAAAAACCAAGGTCCTCACAATGGCCTTCAAGGTCCCACACGATCCCTTTCAAATTCGGTTGCCTCCCTCAATCCACCTTCAGCTCCTTTCCTCCTAACTGTTAACCCCACCAGCCTCTTCGCTGTTCTTCAAACATATCAGGCCTGCCCCTGCCCCAGGGCCTTTGCACAGCCTGTCTCCTCTGCCTGGACTATTCTTTCTCTAGATATCTGCAGGACTCCCTACGTCACCTTCTTCAAGTTTTTGTTCAAAAATCACCTTCTCAAGAAAGCTTCCCCCGAGTGTCCTGTTTAAAATGGCATCATGCTTCCCACACCCTGTCTCTCTTACCCTACTGTTTTTTCTAAGCACTGACCACTAACAGTCTTGTATTATAAAATGCAGTTATTTGTTATGTGTGTTGTATACTGTCTCTCTCCCCAACTAGGACTTAAGTTCCATAAGGACAGGTATCTTTGTTTTGTTTGGCTGTGCCGTGGCCTGTGGGATTTTAGTTCTCTGACCAGGGATCGAACCTGGGCCCTCGGCAGTTAGGGTATGGAATCCTAACCACTGGGCTGTCAAGGAGTTCTATCTTTGTTTTGTGGCTATACCACACAATATGCAGGATTTACAACCAGGGGTTGAATGCCTGCCCCTGCAATGAAAGAAATGAATCTCAACCACTGGACCACCAGTGAGGTCCCTCTCTTTGTCTGATTGCTGCTGGAACAGCACCCAACACATCACAGGTATTCAGTATGTCGAGTGAGTGAACAGCCTGCATCCCTGTTAGAGAGATCTTGACTCAATCCGTCTCTACTCTTCCCTTCTCTCCACTCCCCCATCCACCTCCTTTTTTATAATCTGACTCCCCACCCGGAATGCCAGTTTCATGGGAGCTGGGGCCTACATCTAGATGGATGTTGGTGGTGTCAGACTTAACCCCTGGGGTTTTCTGGAGGAGGTAGCCTGATGATAGACCAGCCAGAAGGGAAAACCTCTGACACTTCCAGTCAGAAGGAAAAGACCACGTGTCGGGGGGTGGGTGCTGGCATGGGGGAGAAAGGGGAAGGATGTGGCTGAGGTCAGCAGAAGCCCAGGAGAGAGACCAGGCTGAGCCTGGGCCTGAGGCCGTGGCTGGTTAAGACTGTGGGTTTGAGGCACAGGGGGGCCTTGCAGGATACCCATTTGGAGGAAGAGGCTGAGTTTCTCAACTAGAATCCCTGGAGGAAGGAATTTGCTGGGTCTTCCTCTGGGGTTTGCAGTGACAGGCACAGGGGTGGTGTCACCCTGTAATCCAAAAGGCTTCCAGTGGGAGCTCTGGCTGCAGGATCCATGCCCACATTTCCTGCAGAACATGGCACCTAGAGTGTGATTTTTTAAGTTTTTAAAAATATATATTTATTTGGCTGTGTTGGGTCTTAGTTGCAGCACCTGAGATGTTCGTTGCATCGTGTGGAACCTTTTGTTTTGGGGCATGGATTCTTTAGTTGGGGCATGTGGGCCTAGTTGCCCCGAGGCATGTGGGATCTTAATTCCCTGACTAGGGATCAAACCCACGTCCCCTGCATTGCAAGGTGGATTATTAACCAGTGGATCACCAGGGAAGTCCCAGAGTGCTGGTTTTGTATTTGATTCCAGCTGATATATATATATATTTTCCGATAGATAGGAACTCTTACTTAAAAAAAAATCGAAATCCAATAATTACTATTCCCATAAACAGAGATGGAATGAGAGAGTGAGCAAGAGTTAAAGAACCACACACAGTAGGCACGAGGTCTCCCTGCCAGCCCGCTGTCCCTGACCGCTCTCCTTTGGCCCCAGGGGAGAGGCCTGGCCGTCTGCCTTACGGTGTGGAAAACCCAGAAGGAAAGCGGTTTTGAAATTCTACTCATGACTGATACCTTTCTGGACATTTTTGGCCATTGTCAGAGCCTGGCCTCTGCTTCCCCCATCTGTCACAACCTCCTTTGAATTCTTTAAAAGGCTCTATCTTTTGTTGTCATATGGATGCACTATTATATAGCACATTCAAACGGGACAGGTTTTGTGAGCAAAGAACGTTGAGCTTTTCCCCTGATCTACAACTTGTAACCCTTGGTTCCCTAGGAACCGCTTACTCTCCTGAACCTGTGAATGGTGCCTCCATCACCACCATGGCTCGGGCCTGAAGCCTGGCGTTCATATTTGATCAGCGCTTTTGCTTTATCTCCCACATCCAACTCTATCAGCAACCCTGGGGCCTGTTCTGTCTCAAAAATATTTCCATCCCTTCCTCCCCCTTTCCCACCCTCTGGCCTGGGCTCTGTGGCTTTCTTGGTTGCCCCCTCCAGCCCCTCCAATTCTTGCCCCTCCCAGCAGCCAGGATGAGCTTTGACAGCACACACACAGCGTCCTGCTGTCTACTTAAACCCTCCCTGTGTACCGTAAAGCCGGCCTTCCTCATCTGCCTCCTGGCAACCCCTTCCATCTCCCCGAGGGGGCCCCTCACCCCCTGCACACACTGACCTCTCCATTCCTGGACATATCAGTTTCATGTCTGCCTTAGGGACTTTGCTCTCCTTCCTTCTGGAAGGAACACTCTGGCTCCACACCTTTGCATGGATGCCTTCTCCTCACCTTTCGGGACTCAAATCAATGTCACCTCCTCCAAGAAGCCTTCCTTGAACCGACCCCCCCAATGTAAATTAGATCACTGAGCTGTTCAATGATTACCCTATTGACTTTCTTTATAGCATTTATCCCCAGTTGAATTAATCTGATGTGTTTACTTGTTTATTGTCTTTGTCCCCCCCCCCCCCACTAGGATTCCAGGAAAGCAGGGAACTTGTCCAGGTGAGTTATCACTGTATGCCCGTGTCCAGTGTTTGGGCTTCAATACATATTTGTCGAATGGATGAAGGCTCCAATTCTGCCTTTGCTGAACTTCTAGTGATTTTGCAAGCTCTCTTACACAATCAGAAGGTTGGTAACCTGTTTGCACTCTCATTCCAAGGATTTTAGGCCTGCTTGGCCAATCAAGTTACAGCTCATCAATTCTTGGCGGCCCCACCCCTGCCAGCAGGACACAGAACCCACAGTAGGTCCTTGGCGCCTGCTTGTGGGGTTGAGTTGGTTAATGCCTGGCCCCTATCCTGATTATCTGGGCGACTTCAAGCGAGTCAGTATACGTTTTGTTGTCTTCATTCCTCACCTGGAAAGATAAAGAGGTTTGCACAGATGGTCTCACATTTCACAAGGGTTGCACACATTAAGACCTCTGGGGTTCCCACTGGCCAGTCCGGGTGAGGAGAGTGACGAGCAGGGAGAAGAGGTGGAGGTGGTCAGGTCTGGTGGGAACCTTTGGACCTGAAGTGAACCCAGAAGGTCTCCTGGAGGAGGAACTGAGCTGTGGAGTGGGGAAGGGGAGGAATGCCGAGGCAGCCAAAAGCACCCCTTCTGGTGGGTTCTCAGGTATTTATGACCTCTTCGGCTGGTTGGAATGCAGGTGTGGGTTTGCTCTCGGACTTCGGGCTCTGCTGCAGGCCTCAGGCTGGGGAGACTTTTAGGAATGTGCCCCTTGCCTTCCAGAGCCACCTTTGGCCTTACCTGCTGTTTACCATCCTCTTCCTCCCCCTCTGTCCCCCTTGGCAGCCTGAGCCAGTGCCAGGAAACTGTTGGTCAAAGGTGAGGTCACCAAGGACCTGGAGAAACAGCAGGTCCTCATTAACCTTGTTTACCTGCCAGATACATGTGGCCTTACAAGGTTCTTCCTGCCCCTTCTCATTACCTGTGTCTCCTGCTCCTTTAGAAGTTCAGATCCGCTGGGCAGATTTTGGTGGGGATTTCTTCATAACTGATCTTCCCAAGAGGCTCCCCATTTCTCCAGTTTCTGGTCCATAGTGTATATATCTCAGGTCACATCTCAGACCATGTGGTTATCTGGGTTTAGATGCTGGCTTCTCAGTAAGGCTGTAAGATCCTTGAGGTAGGGACTGTGCTCATTTGCCATTGTACCCCTAGAGCCTGGCTTTTAACAATATCTTTTTCAACAGTTGGATGAAAGAGACTCATGTTATGGGCCTACACTGCAGTGCAAACCTTACCTCTTCTGGACAGCCTCCCGGGATTACTTCCATCCTGGTCTATTACCCTCCCATTCCTAACTTTGGTTTGTCTATCCCATACTGATTTCTCCTTGCAGTTGCTCTCATATTATTTCAGAGGGCTGCATTTGACCTCCAGTGAGCTCTGCAAAGGCAGAGACTATGTCTTCTGATTCTCCCATCTTCCCCCTAATGGATGCTCACCAACTAACTGGCCTGTAGGCTCTGGGCCAAAGTGGGACCAGGAAGGTCAGATTATTAATCAAGTTCACCTATCTTTTTTCTTTTTTGGACTGTGCTTGGTCTCTGCTGCTTCTGTGTGGACTTTCTCTAACAGCAGTCAGTGGGGGCTAGTCTCTAGTTGTGGCACTTGGGTTTCTCACTCTGCGGCTTCCCTTGTTGCATAGCACAGTCTTTAGAGTGCATGGGCTTCAGTAGTTGAGGTAGGCAGGTCCGGTTGCTCCGTAGCATGTGGAATTTTCCTGGACTAGGGATCGAATTCATGTCCCCTGCACTGGCAGGCGGATTCTTAACCACTGGTCTACTATGGAAGTCCTCATCTATCTTTTTGATGAAAGAGCTTGGTCTTGTCCTGGCCCACCCTGCACATCATCACTCAGATCTGGGGTTCCCTTCTATGTACAGTGCTGTTTTAAAACCATTGACATTTATTCATTTATTCACTCAAAAAACATTTGCCTGGGGCCTTGCATGTGCCAGGCACTGGGCTTGCTCTGACTCTGAGTCGGAGGTGATTCAGTTCCCAGTCCCCAGGAGTACAAAGCATTCAGAGAGGTGAGATATTTACCAGCACAGTGCCTCAGCTTTGCGGCCAAAAGCTGGGGCTGTCAGAGAAATCTTCCCTGAGCAAGTCTCCAAGATTCTTACTCAGCCATTCGTCTGGTGTAAGCAGTTTAAGAAAGCTTTTGCCCATCTTGGTCAGCCCAAGAGATACTTGTAACCCATCTGTGACCCTGGTTCACAGGGAGGAGGAGGAAGGTGGAGGCCATGCCCTGCATCAGCACCCTCTACCTAATCATTGCCCCCGGAGGGATGAGAGCCACAGACACTGGCTGGCACAGAGAAGACCCATCGCCGACTGGCAGACACGCTGGGCTCAGAGATGGGCAGAGACACTCCCGAGGCCCCGGATGACTCCAGGCCGAGCTGGGTTCAGAACCCAAGTGTCCTGACTCCCACCCACTAGATGCCCACCTGCCCTTGTCTTCACTAGCCCAGTGCTTTCACTGGGTCAGCCCCTTGAGCTCTGGGCTGGGTGATGGGCACAGATGGGCGGACCCTCCAGGGCTCCCCTTCTTGCACAGAGAAAGATGGACACTGAAAGTGTGGTCCAGGCTGAGACACCTGTTGGAAGGAGGTGAGGATGAGCCGAGCCTCACAATTCGGGTAGAAGGATGCCCATCTGAGTGCGCAGCCCGGCTCCATTTTTCACGGGCAGAGCAAATTTATCAGAGGGAGAGAGAGGGAAAGGGAAAGGGGCCAGGAGAAGCCGTACTCCAGGCTGGACTGCCCGGCTGTGGGCCTGCCTGGGCAGGCTGCACGTAGCTCCCAGACCTTGTTTTCCATAGCTGCCTCAGGGCACAAAGTCCAGTGGGGTGATTTTGTCATCTCTTCCCAGGGCAGCCTTAAAGGGCCAGCACTTCCCTGGGGCTAATGATTACCTATTGGGTCACCAACAGCCCCAGATGTCAATATGTGTAAGAATAGCTGGAAGGTGGGAACGGAGGGGTGGCCCAGGACAGGGTAAGGCGGCCCAAAAAGGAGGACGATGGCTCCTTTGAATGCCTCCTCTTGGGCCTGGCTCCTCTCCATGCATGGGCCATAAGGAGGGACCTGGGTCTTTAAGGGCAAACAGCCCATGGAACTTGTGAGCCCCAAAGGGAGGGTAAAGTCCAGGGTGCTGCCCCCCCACCCCACACTGACAGGAGAGCAGTTTTTGGGGAGAGGAAAAAACATTCCAGGCTTGGGATTCCAATAGGTGGGAGGGGCTCCTAGCTACAGCAAAAAGAAGGGGCACGTCTGGGACTTTAGGGGCTCAGACCTTGGCCAGGCAGGCCCCTCGCCCTCAGACACTGGAAGGTGCCCCAGACACTGTCACCCCAGCCTTGAGAAGCAGAGCACAAGTAATAATAATAATGAGAACTTTGTGGGACTCTGGGAACACTATATAGAGCCACCTGTACTCCTTAAAACAACCCCCCGTTTGTGAGAAGAGTACAAACATCATCCTCATTTTTACCCACATGAAGAATGAAGCCCGGAGAGCTTATGTAACGGCCCAGGATCACACGGAGAGCAAGGAGCAGGGCAGGACTTGACCCCCGGCCTGGGTTGTGTCAAAGTTCAGAGCTTTTCGCCGCTGTGGGTGATGGGCTGTGGCCTGCTGTTTCCTCGCTGGTCTGGCTCAACCAGGCCTCTGGAGAGCTTTTGAGATTTACCCATCCAGCCTCTGGCTCTCCTCCTCGTCCTCCCCGGGTGAGAACCTCGGTGCCCTGTGTTCAGCCGGGCTGGATCTGCTCATCACTGTCTTGAGATTTGTGGCTGCAAGCTGGTTGTGGCCTCCCTGCTGCCCTGGGGGCTCACCAGGGCCAGAGGCTCTGAGGGGCTTGTCAAGTAGGACAGGCCTGGAGGAGGCAGAGGGATGGACAAGATGACCCTCACAGGAAAGCCCCCGGGGAAAGGCCTGTCCCTACCTCTGGGAAGGCGCGGCCTCAAACTCCTCTCCTCTCCTGCCTCTGGTTCACAGAGCTCTTCAGGAAAGCTTTCTCCAGGGGTGTAAACCTGATGTCTTCCACGCCCGGCTGTGGCCTTCAACGGTTCTCACCTGTGTTTGAGTAAACTCCGGGAGCTGGTGATGGACAGGGAGGCTTGGCGTGCTGCAGTCCATGGGGTCGCAAAGAGTCGGACACAGCTGAGAGACTGAACTGAACTGAATTGAACACCTGTCTCAAATACAAGCTGCCGGTTTATCCTTTCCCAAGCCCTTTGCACAGGGTTTTTTTTTTTCATTCCCACTAGATGGAAGAGGAAACTGAACCTTTGCACGAGGAAGTAACTGGACACAGCAAGGTTTGGTGGCAGAGGTCAGCTCTGCCCTCACCTCCACTCAGCTGATCCTCCTGCTGCTTCCATCGTGGCCTCGGCTGTGTCCCTGCCTTGGGGAAACTTGCCCATCACATGGCTGGCTTAGCAGTTATGTTTTGCCTCCAGTTCTTTGACTTATTTTACTGTGCTAAGGCACACATAACATAACATGTACTGTCTTTACCTTGTAAGATACAGTCCAGTTCAGTGGTATTAAGAACATTCATCTTGTGTGCAATGGTCAACACAGTCTCTGGAACTTTTATCTTTTCTGACAGAAACTGAAGACCCACTACACAACTTTCCGTTCTCTCTCGCTCGGCCCCTGAAAATACCATTCCATGTTTTGTCCCTATGATCTTTACTACTCTAAATGCCTTGCATGAATGGAACAGTACTTAATAAAATACCCTCCAGGAGTTCCCCTGTTGCAGCCTATGTTAGAAATCCCTTTCCTTTGAAGGCTGGATAATATTCCATTGTATACATAGACCACACTTTGTTTATCTGTTCATCCACCCGTGTGCTTCTGGGTTGCTTCCGTATTTTAGCTGTTCTGAACAATGTTGCTGTGGGTTGCATGGGTGTACAAATATCTCTTGCAGACTCTGCTTTTGAGTATATACCCAGAAATGTGATCGCCAGATCATATGGCAATTCTCTTTTTAGTGTCTTCCATAGTGGCTACACCATCTTACATTCTTCTCAGTGGAGCACAAAGTTTCCAATTTCTCCACAACCTCCCAAAATATGTGATTTGGGGTGTTCTGGATAGCAGCCATTCTAACGGGTGTGAGGTGGTATCTCATTGTAGTTTTAATTTGTGTTTTCTTAACGAACTGTGCAGAGAAGGCACTGGCGACCCACTCCAGTACTCCTGCCTGGAAAATCCAATGGACAGAGGAGTCTAGTAGGCTGCAGTCCATGGGGTCGTGAAGAGTCGGACACGACTGAGCAACTTCACTCTCCCTTTTCCCTTTTATGCATTGGAGAAGGAAATGGCTACCTACTCCAGTGTTCTTGCCTGGAGAATCCCAGGGACGGGGGAACCTGGTGGGCTGCTGTCTATGGGATCGCACGGAGTCAGACACGACTGAAGTGACTTAGCAGCAGCAGCAGCAGCAGCAACGAACTGTGATGTTGAGCACTTTCTCACGTGCTTGTTGGCCATTTGTACAACTTCTTTGGAGATGTATCTATTCAAGCCCTTAACCCATTAAAATTCTTTTTCTTTTTTGGCCACACCACATGGCATATAGGATCTTAGTTCCCCAACCAGGGATCAAACCTGCACTCCTCTGGAGTGGAAGCAAAGAGTTTTAGCCACTGGATCACCAGGGAAGTCCTTCCTTGCTCACTTTTGAAATGGGTTGTTTGATTTTGTTGTTGTTGTTGAGTTTGGGGAGTTCTGTGTGTGTGTGTATATATATATATATATATATATATACTCTGTTTTTTTCTATATATATACTCTGTGTATTAATCACTTCTCAGATATATAACTTGCAGATATTTTCTCTCATTCTATGGGTTACCTTTTTACTCTGTTGATAGTATCTTTTGATACACAAACTGTTTGAAAAATTCCATGAATTCCAGTAGTTCTTGGTGCTGTTGGTGGGCTCCTTCATATGGCATTCCAGAGTAGCCCATATCCAAGCTTCCTCTAGACCTATCTTCCTGGGTTGATGACCTGTTTACCTGGCTGACCTCACTCATGGACAGAGAGCTCCCTGGGGCCAAGCTCCAGCCTGATTGAGGTCTGCATTTGCAACATCAGCACAGGGCCTGGCACGTAGCAGGTGCCCAGTGTATGTTTGGTGAATGGGTGAAAATGACCTACGTGTGATGACAGATCACTCAGGCTGGAGTTGGTGGGGGGAGCAGGAGAAATGAGAAGCATTATGGAGAAATGGGTGCAAGAGGACTTCCCTGGTGGCACAGTGGGTGAGAATCGGCTTGCCAGTGCAGGGGACACGGGTTCGATCCCTGGTCTGGGAAGATTCCACATGCCGTGGAGCCGCTGAGCCCGTGCTCAGTAACTGTGACACAGTTACTGAGTTCATGTCCTCCAACTCCTGAGGCTCGTGTCCCTAGAGCCTGTGCCCCACAACAGGAGCAGCCACTGCGATGGGAAACCGCATGCCCCAAGGAAGAGCGGCCCTAGCTTGCCCCAAAGCGGGAAAGCCGGCCCAAAGCCATGAACACCCAGTGCGGCCAAAAATAAAAATAAACAAATAAATAGCAATTAAAAAAAAAAAAGAAATGGGCACGAGACAGCCGGCTGCTGCCAACAGAAGGAGGAGAGCAAGACGGTGAGGAGCACGGACTTTGGAGTTGGGTGCCCAGTTCGAATCCTCTCATTGGTTGCACAGCCTTGGGTGAGTTACTTAACCCTTCTGGGCCTCAATCTCTGGGCCGTCTTTGAAATGGGAGTAAAAATAGTATCTAGTTTAGAAGATTGGTTATGAGAATCAAACGGCTTGTAAAACCCGGAGAATAGGGCTTAACATATCATAAACATTATATAGGCGCTGGATGTTACTATTACTTTACCACAGTCTCAGCAATTTGAGGGCAGAGAACACACTCCCTGCCTCACTGTGGCCTCAGCACCTCGCACAGTGCCCGACGCAGAGCTGGTGCTCGTATTTATTAACTGAATTAAACTGTCCTTTGTCCACCAGGCAGTCCTTTACTGCGACCTTAGTTTCTCCTGCTATCTTCCTGACACTCTTAGTCCTGTTATTCATGATCCTGCTTCTCGGCTCAGTTTAGGTCTCTTTTCACCCTGGAAAGGACCTCTAGGAAGGAAAATTGGTTCTCAGTCCTTCACAGAGCGAGCCTGGGGCCGGGTGGGCTGGGTGGTCAGTCACAACAGTGGAGGCTGGGAGAGGGCTGCCCCTCTCCATTTGTCCTTCGTATTCATGCCCAAGTCCTAGAACCACAGAATCCCAGGGCTGTTCTAGCCCCACGGAGAGACCTGAACCACTCTGTGCCTATTCCCTGTGTGGCTTGCCAGCTGCCTGGTTTCTCTCTTGGAACTAGGGAATCAGAGAGAAAAGATGTTCTGAAAGACATCTTGTCTCCTTCTGGACTAGGTTCTAGGATGTGACTCTTTTAATATAGTATTTACTAATTTATTTTTGGCTGCACTGGGTCTCTGTTGCTGCGCCAGCTTTTCTCTAGGTGCGGTGAGCAGGGGCTCCTCTCTCATTGTGGAGTTTGGCTCTAGGTATGTGGGTTCAGTAGCTGTGGCTCCCCGGCTCTAGAGCACGGGCTCAGTAGTTGTGGTGCATGGACTTAGCTGCTCCACAGCAAGTGGGGTCTTCCCGGATCTGGGATCCAGCCTGTGTCTCCTGCACTGGCAGGCAGACTCTTCGCCCCTGAGCCCAGGGGTGCGATTCTTTGGGTCATCTCCTTGGCACTGTTGTTACTTCTGGGGGCAGCTGGGAGCCAAGCCCTGGAGTGAGTGCGGAGGGACAGCCCTGATGCTTCCCCAGGTCTGGGGACAGCGGGACAGACTTCCCTGCGGGCTGCCCCACTGCCCTCCATTCACTGGGCCCTGCTGCCACTGTCAGCTGAGCCCCAGGGCTCCAGGCCCACGTGGACCTGGGCAGTCAGCTATGCCCTCTGCCCTGGGGTCAGCCCTCCCTGGGCTCCTGAGGTCCCGAGTCCCCTGACATCACTCAGATCCTGTGACTTGCCCCTCCCCACTCGGGAGGAACCTTCTGCCTGAAGACTTTGGTCTTTCCTCTCATGCTCGTAGGCAGAGTGGCTGGTGGGTCAGGTGCCAGTGGGTGATGGGGAGGCCTGTAGGCTGGCATGGGCCCTGCATGGGTGGCTCTGTGCGTAAGAGCCATGAGTCACAACTTTCAGGCAGCAAGGAGGAGAGAGGGCAGGTCATGGGCACTGGGTGTGTGGGGTGTGGAAGGGGTGTGGAACCCGGGTTCACACCCGAGATGTTCCCATAGCCTGAGAAGCCCAGTAGCTGACCTGCATCTTCGTGAGAGTAGGGCGGGCTTGTGTACCAGTGTGTGGCCTGAGTGTAAGTGCAGGGGTGTGAGGAGTGGGGTGACGTGGAGGGTGGGCAGAGTGTGTGTTCCTGGTGCCTGTACCGTGAGTGGGGTGGTCTGTGTTGGGAACTGTGTTGGTGCTGGTTCTGGACTTGGGGGGCTAAGCAGAGGTCACCGTAGACAGTGACCACAAAATTACAAGGTGCCTCGACCTCTGTTTTAATGTAACCTCAGCCTCTGCTGGGGTCAGGTTGCTGGGTAACTGTTGGGAATGGGGGTAGAATTTAGGGCCTCCTATTGCCACCGCTCCCCCACAGCTGCTGATTATCATCTGAACGATGATGACATAGGAGGGGAGAGACTTGTTACCCTCGGTCGTCACACCTCCAGCCAGCAGGGCTGGCTTTTGGGGGGTGGTTTCTGTGTGTTTATGCCTGTCAGTGTGTGTGTGTTGTTTCACATCTGGTTCATCTTTGTGTATGTAAACATGTGTGAGCCTGTGGCCTGCGATGGCTCTGTGTGTCGCTTTTGAGGTGTGTGTCACTTTTGAGGTGTGTGTGTTCCCATGTGTGTATCCAGAGCTGTGCCACTGTATTTTATTTTATTTTTTGACTGACGGAGCATGCTGGAGTCACATTTTCCAAATTACGCAAACAGAAACAGCATTCTAGAACTAAATGCTAACAGTCCCCATTTTATATATATATATACACACATATATACATGTGTCTTACTTTATATCATATATATAGTTGCTATATATAAAATAAATGTCTTTGATATATTACTGAAACAATTTTATTAAACTATTAAAAATGTAAACCATTTCTTCTAATAATTTACATCTTTTGTTAAGAAAATGACTTGTGTTCTGATTGTTGTTGTTCAATCACCAAGTTGTGTCCAACTCTCTGTGACCCCATGGACTGCAGCCCTCTAGGCTTCCCTGTCCTTCACCATCTCCCAGAGTCTGTTCAAATTCAAGTCCTTGAGTCAGTGACGCTATCTAACCATCTCATCCTTTGCCACTCCCTTCTCCTTTTGCCTTCAGTCTAGTTGTTTGTTATCTTTCTTTCCCACTAGAATATAATGTGGAGGAGGGTAGGCATTTATTTGGTCTTCCTTGCTTACTGTTGTATTCCAGTTCCTAGAACTGTGCCTGGCATGTAGAAGGTGCTGAAGAAATACGTTTTAAGTGAAAGGGAAAGCATTTCTGAGAAAAAGCATTTAAGAGGCCTGAAGGGTGAGGAGGCACTTACCGAGCCAACAAGGGGTAAGGACTGTTTAGATGACAGGCACAGTATGTACAAAGGTCCTGAGGCAGGTGGGGCAGAATGCATTCTGGGAGCTGTCAGGTGGCTGGTGCAGCTGGATTTCTCTGTGTATGTGTGTATGTAGGGCTTTCTCAGTCATTTGAAGGAGCTCACAAAGTCATTGAAGAGTTTCAAACAAAGGAGTGACATAATTGGATTTGTGTTTTAAAAATATTCCCCGTTGCTGGAGGAGGCTGGACTCTGGTATTGGGTTGAGAGGGCAAACAGCTGGACTGGGTAGGGACCTGGTACCTTCCCCCAGCGAAGAGGTGGCTCAGCCTGGGGTGGTGGCCATGAGGATGGAGCTCCTAGGACAGAGTCAGGAGCCTTCTCAGTGGTTGACTTGGCCGGGTTACCATGATAGGCTGAGTTGAAGGAGTTTGGGAGCCGAGGGAGAGGGAGGTGCTGGGAGAGACTCCAAAATTTCCGAGTTGCTTAATTGGTTGGCTGGTGAATCGAGTGTTTCCCATGTGCTGAGCGATTTGGTAACTATTTTACTCTCCCAATTAATCTTCACAGCCCTCTGAGGCGGGTCAGATGGTAATCCATGAGGAAACAGAGGTGTAGAGTGATAAGCCCTCTGCTGTAGGGTTTAGACTTGGCGCTGTGAAGCCCTCCTATCTAATAACATCAAGGCTTACACTTGGCTGGTTGGAATGGGGATCATAAAATAATTAGACAAATGCAGGGTAAATATTTCATTTTGATTGGAGACGCATGGATGCGCTAATATTGGCCTGCATTTAGATGTGTGACTGGGTTCCTCCCTTGGGCCCAGGCCCTCCTGAGCCTTGAATGGTCTTTATTGCAAATACCTCCCTGTGACTGCCTGTCTTCTCTGGGTTCCAGTTCTGGTTTATTTAAAGTAGAGCTAGAACATCATACCTCTTTTTTTTTTTTAAACAAATTTATTTATTTTAATTGGAGGTTAATTACTTTACAATATTGTATTGGTTTGGCCATACATTGACATGAATCAGCCACAGGTGTACATGTGTTCCCCATCCTGAACCCCCTTCCCTCCTCCCTTCCCATCCCATCCCTCTGGGTCATGCCAGTGCACCAGCCCCGAGCATCCTGTATCATGCATCGAAACTGGACTGGCACATCATACCTCTTAAGAACCAGTTGAGGGCAAGATTCCTCTAGATGTTTAGACCCTCCTGCTCTCCCAATAGCCCTCCCCCCGACTACAGCCTGCCAGCTCCACTCTTCACCGTCTGTCTGTTTTCTGCTTGACTCAATGGCAATTTTTTTCAGTGCTTTGCTATTACCAAACATTCCAAAGCATTCAACTTGTATTTTTTAATTAAAAAAGAAAACCTTTTCTTTTCATAGTCATATTGCATTGCTTTGTGTCATATTTAATTAAATTACGTAATTACAATAATGAGTGCAACTGGCAGACAGATTTGGGGACAAACACAATGGCTCTTGGGACACAAGCGGCTTGACTGGGGCCAGTAGAGATGGACAGGCGTGTTGGAGAGCTGCCCCAGGGTTGGGGAGGCGGGGCTGGCCCAAGCCCTCCCTGCAGAGGGCATCAGTCTTCAGGCTTCTCAGTGGCAGTTCAGAGTTATCAGATGAGGCCTCAGGCAAGGAGGGCCACCAGGTGAGAATGTGGGCAAGTGGGAGGACTGTCTCCGGGGTGACACCCTGTTATATTTAACCAGAAGATGAATTCTGTGTTCAGTGTTAAGTACACGTATTCGGAGCCCTTGAGAATCAATATGAAATGCTATGAGTGGTTTAAATGATCAGTTTGATTAGGTTTAAAAAGTATGCTTTGTATTTCTATTAATAATGAGTGGGCAGGGATGGCAGTTCACTCTGGAACTTCTCATTTTCCCAAGGCAAGCCATGGGAAAGGCAGTAGTAGCTAGTGCCTTTGGGAGTGGCTGAGGAGTGCCCTTGTTGTTACTGAGGTGTCTGCTGTACTTGGTGAGGCTGGACTCCATCCTGAAGGCCAAGTTTCTGCCTTTGAGGAATGTCTACTCCGAAAGAGAGTGAAGGTGGTGAGATTCCCTGAAACCGTAGGGATCTGGATCCAGGTTCTGGGAAGGGGGACCTTCCAGTTGGGCTGACAGGTTGTGTCTTGCTCCTGGGGCCACCAGGGCAACAGAAGGGCAGGGATGGGATGGTGCTTTCTTGATGCACAATGCCCACCTAGCCCAGGGCGGGATGCAACAGGTGGGGACCTCATCTGAGAGCACTCACGGCGCATCTGACTAGTTCTTAATGAGCGCTGGGGACCATTCCATCTCTCAAAGGGTTGGGGAGGTGGATGGAGGCAGGATTGGTGGACAGAGTGGCATTGATATGGGAAATGTGGGATAAAGGTGAGCTTTTTCCGTATTCTTAATAGTCAGGGAAGGGAAATTGGTTTAGTTCAGTCAAACCCCATTTCTTTCTTTCTTTCTTTTTTAAAAGTGTATTTATTTATTTTGGCTGTGCTGGGTGTTGCAACATGTAGGATCTTTAGTTGCAGCATGTGGGATCTAGTTCCCTGACCAGGGATTGAACCTGGGCTCCCTGCATTGGCAGCGTGGAGTCTTGGCTGCTGGACCACCAGGTCTGAACCATCATTTCTGTGTTAGGTTCTGGTAAGACCAAGAGAAATATGACACCATTCCTGCCCTCAAAAGCATACCACCTAGTCATGGAGACAGAGTCCAACAAGAATTTTTTCATGTCCCATGCTATGGCAGTTTAGAATGGATTTAGTCTCAAATAACAGAATACATGAGGAATGCTGGGCTGGAAGAAGCACAAGCTGGAATCAAGATTGCCGGGAGAAATATCAATAATCTCAGATATGCAGATGACACCACCCTTATGGCAGAAAGTGAAGAGGAACTCAAAGGCCTCTTGGTGAAAGTGAAAGAGGAGAGTGAAAAGGTTGGCTTGAAGCTCAACATTCAGAAAACGAAGATCATGGCATCTGGTCCCATCACTTCATGGGAAATAGATGGGGAAACAGTGGAAACAGTGTCAGACTTTATTTTTTTGGGCTCCAAAATCACTGTGGATGCTGATTGCAGCCATGAAATTAAAAGACACTTACTCCTTGGAAGGAAAGTTATGACCAACCTTGATAGTATATTAAAAAGCAGAGACATTACTTTGCCAACCAAGGTCTGTCTAGTCAAGGCTGTGGTTTTTCCCGTGGTCATGTATGGATGTGAGAGTTGGACTGGAAGAAAGCTGATCACCGAAGAACTGATGCTTTTGAACTGTGGTGCTGGAGAAGACTCTTGAGAGTCCCTTGGACTGCAAGGAGATCCAACCAGTCCATCCTAAAGGAGATCAATCCTGGGTGTTCATTGGAAGGACTGATGCTGAAGCTGAAACTCCAATACTTTGGCCACCTCATGCAATGAGTTGACTCACTGGAAAAGACTCTGATGCTGAGAGGGATTGGGGGCGGGAGGAGAAGTGGACGACAGAGAATGAGATGGCTGGATGGCATCACTGACTCGATGGACATGAGTTTGAGTGAACTCTGGGAGTTGGTGACGGACAGGGAGTCCTGGTGTGCTGTAATTCATGGGGTCGCAAAGAGTTGGTCATGACTGAGCAACTGAACTGAACTGAACTGAACTGAACAGAATACATAGTGGACAGTGTCTTGAGCAATGAAGACATTTATCAGTCTCACACAACAGGAAGTCTAAAGGCAGGTGACTTCAGGCTTGGTGGCAGGACTCAACCAGATGATAAAAAACTCCAGCTTTTTCTTTCTGCTCTGCCATCTTCAATATGTCAGCTTTTTTCCAAATGCTTGTTGCTTCATGGTTGCAAGTTGGCAGCTATGGTGCCTCCTACATTTATATTCAAGGAAGAAAAGAAAAAGACCAAGAAGAAAATGGAACTGTCCTTAAAAAATTTTTTTATTGGAATATAGTTGATTGACAATGTTGTGTTAGTTTCTGGTGTATGGCAAAGTTAATCAGTTATACATATGCATGTATTCACTCTTTTACTTTTTATTAATATTTTTTTTAAATTTTGGCTGCCCTAGGTCTTTTTTGCTGCTGCTACCTGAGGGCTATCTCTGGTTGCAGTGACTGGGGGCCACTCTCAAGTTGCAGTGTTTGAGCCTCTCATTGCAGTGGCTTTTCTTATTGGGGGCTCTAGAGCATATGGGCCCAGTACATGTGGCACACGAATTTTGCTGTCTTGCTGCCGGTGGGATCTTCTCAGACCAGGAACTGAACCCATGTCCTCTGCATTGGCAGGCAGAATATCCACTCTTTTTTAGATTCTTTCCCCGTATTGGTCATTGCAGAGTATTGAGCAGAGTTCCCTGTGCTATACAGTAGGTCCTTATTAATGATCCATTTTATGTATAGCAGTGTGTGTATGTTAATCCCAATTTCCCAATTTATCCCTCTCCTCCACCCCCGCTTCTCCACTGCCCTGGCTTCCCCTCCTGGTTAACTATAAGTTTGTTTTCTACATCGGTGACTCTATTTCTATTTTGTGAAGTTCATTTGTACCATTTTTTGTTTTATTCCACCTATAAGCAATATCACATGTTTTTCTCTGATTTACTTCACTCCACGTGACAATCTCTAAGTAATGGGACTGTATTCTCATTGGGGAAGAAACATGTTCCCCAGAAGCAACCTTAGAAAATGACCTTTTGTATTTCACTGGCTGAGTAAAAGGATGCTGCAAGGGAGGTAGGGAAAGTGAGGCTCAGGCGGCTGGCAACAGGATGTTTATGGTAGTTTAGATGAAGCTTTATTCATCCTCTGGGCCTGGATACATCACCACCTGGAAAGATATGGGCTCTGGTGGCAAGGAGGAAGGGGTAGGGTGCATGTGGGCTAGGAGAATGAGCAGGGTCTTCCATGTGTGATAAGAGCCAAGTTCAGTCCCAGGAAGCAAAGAGAAACCAGCAGAGGAGAATTAGTCCTCCCAGGGGAGGAAGGGGTCAGGGAAGGGGAAGTTTTCCTGGAAAAGGTGGCCCCTGAGCGAGGCCCAGAATACCCTTATCAAGAACAGTTGGAAGGTTGTCCTAATTTGAAGGAACAGCTAGAGAAGAAAAGTGAAGATGGGAAATAATGTACTGTGTCTAGGAAAGTGTGCACAATTCGAGATTTAGTTAAAGAATGGAGCTAGTTACAAAACAGAAACAGACTCACAGACTTCGAGAACGAGCTAATGGTTGTCAGCGGGAAAGATGCAGAGAAGAAATAGCTAGGGAGTTTGGGATGGACAGTACACACTGCTATATTTTAAATGGATAACCAGCAAGGACCTACTGTACAGCACAGGGAACTCTGCTCAGTGTTATGTGGCACCCTGGATGGGAGGGGAGTTTGGGGGAGAACGGATACATGTATATGTACGGCTGAGTCCTTTTGCTATTCACCTGAAACTATCACAGCATTTTTTGTTAATTGGCTAGGTACCCCAGTACAAAAAAATAAAGTTACAAAGAGAGAGGTGGGAGGTGCATGTGGAGAGGTGTTGTGGAAACCAGACCATGGTGGGCTTTGTAAGTCATGTGTTTATCCTATAGGGTCTTGGATGGCTTTCCATTGTGGAAGGGCTTGGCCAGTTGTGCATTTTATCTTATTCTGAATATTTATTAATTTGGCTGCACCAGGTCTAAGTTGTGGCGCTCGGGATCTTTGACCTTTGTTGCAGTACTTGGAATCTTCACTTGGGGCATGTGGGATCTTTTTTTTTTTAAAGTTGAGACCTATGGAACCTTCATTTGCAGCATGTGAACTCTTAGTTGTAGCATGTGGGATTTAGTTCCCTGAGAAGTGATTGAACCCAGGCCCCCTGCATTGAGAGCATGGAATCTTAGCCACTGGACCACAAGGAAAGTCCTTATTCATGCATCTTAGAAAGATCTCTCAGTCCTGGTGCAGAGAATGGAAGAGAGAGGCCAAGGAGCTCAGACTGAAACAGGCATGTTCTTGCAAATATCCTGACGAGTGCTTCCGAGGGCCTGAAGTAAAACTTTCCATAGTCAGCCTGAGAATATTTCAGCGACGATAGGCATGATTCCGTGGAAAGAATCTCTGGGAAGGAAAGATGTCTCAAGGGGGCTTGGAAGCGCCCAAAAACGTCCTTCAGACTATGCAATCACACACGCGCTGGTTTATGTTTCAAGGCTGAGGAAAGAGGGGGAGGTGGCCAAAGAAACTGGGCAGCACAGGCTTTGCCAGATTGCTGGTTTGAGAGGGTTCGAGCAGCAGTGGGAAGGGCACACACGAGACAGGGCAACGGGCCTGGGAAGCTGGTGCCTCGAAGACAAGAACAAGCAGAACTTTGTGAAAGATACCAGTGCCTACTCAAGCTTTTTTGGCCAGGATCAGAGCCCCAGGGGAGACCAAGGGAGGAAGAGGCTGCCGCTGGGCCTGGTGGCATAATGCGGATGTGGAGTGGAGGGAGGGCGCACTCCTGGGGTTTGCCCCTCTTCCAGAGGCCAGGACCCCACTGGGAGAGGAAGGAGATGCCCTCTTGGGAGGTAGCAGGGCCTCCTCGCATAATATGCCATTGCAGGCAGAAAGGAAGCCTGTGAACAAGTCTGTTGGGTCCACTCGGCCCCCTCAGTGGAAGTTTAAAGCATGGGTATGCGGTAAAGAGGAAATGTGGTTCAGTACCAAAAAGAGGAGGAGGTTGGAACCTGCAACTACATAGCTGAGGGCAGTCCTGGGCCAGGGTAGTTGTAGACTATGAAAGAAATGGTCTGCGGGTACTTAGAAAAGGAAGGGGCCACCAGGAAGGGCTCACTGTGACTAGTGTGTCAGGCCAGTTAAAAACAAGTGTGTGTGAGTATGCATGTATGTGCGTACTGTTGTGTCTGACTCTATTCGACCCAATGAACTGTAGACTGCCAGGTTCCTCTGTCATAGAATGTTCCAGGCAAGAACATTGGAGTGGGTTGCCATTTCCCAGTTAAAAACAAGAGTATTAAGAAATAGATAAGGATAAAATGGAATACAATTTACAAAGATCAAAGAGTATACAGTGAAAAGTCTCTTTCTCACCCCTGCCTCCTGGCCTCCCAGTTTCCATCCTCAAAGGCAATCGGTGTTATCATTGGTGATGCATATCATCTATGGTGATATCTGTCTATCTATCCATAGATGATATCTATAGGTGATATAACCTATCTATCTATCCATCCATCCATCCATTTACCTACCTACTCACATACCCTTTAAAAAGGCAAAGTGTATTTCACTTATCATTTAAAAATCTTTCTCTGCCTTTAACAATTTATCTTGGAGATTTCTACATAGCTATGCATGTGGAACTGCCTCACTTTTTAACGCCCTGGGCGTAGCCATGATCCAAATGCTCCATTGTTTATTCAGCCAGCCCTCCACAGTCCCCAGACTTTCTCTGTCATCAACATCTCTACAACAAACAAACTTGCATATATGTCACTTTCTGTATGTTTGATACCTGTGATATGCGTGTGTTTTTATAGAATACTCAGAGGTAGAATCGTTGAACTGAAGACTATGTGCATGTTTGATGGTTTTTTTTTTCAATTTGTTTTTATTTTGGGCTGTTGCTGGGTCTTCATTGCTGTGCATGGGTTTTCTCTAGTTGTGGAGAGCAGGAGCTACTGTTTGTTGGGGTGTGTATGCTCAGTGTAGTGGCTTCTCTTGTTTCTAGGGTGCACCAGCTTCAGTAGTTGTGGCACACGGGCTTTGTTGCCCCTCGGCATGTGGCAGGCAAATTCTCAACCACTGGACCACCGGAGAAATCCTTGTGCATATTTAATTTTGACAGAACATCATCAAATTGTCAACTTCCACAGGAGTTATGCCAATTTTTGTCCCCATCTTAAATATATGAGTGGGTCTGTCTCCCTATATTTTGGCTAACACTGTGTTTTCAAACTTTTAGGTCTTACTGGTGCTGGGTAATCAGACAGAAGAAAACTCCAGTTTTCATATACTTTTCTTGTATTAAGATTT
Source organism: Moschus berezovskii (assembly GCF_049115385.1). Classification (NCBI taxonomy): domain Eukaryota; kingdom Metazoa; phylum Chordata; class Mammalia; order Artiodactyla; family Moschidae; genus Moschus; species Moschus berezovskii. The sequence goes on from NC_142482.1 coordinate 29,397,657, forward strand.
CTGACTAATGGGCTTTCTGACTCGCAGGAGGATTGGAGACTGGAAGATGTGGAAATTGTGGGAAGTATGGGGATTCCACAGAATTCTTGATACAGTCTCTCAGGCAATTTGATGGTCAAGATGGAGAAATGTAGCTGGATCCTAAAATGGTTTTATGAATCAGTAGCTGGATAAATGGTCATCCACTCATTTAGCAGATTCTTGAAGGGCCTACCAATTTGACTGCTATATCCCTAGTCACTGGGATATATCAATGAAGGAAATAGTGCTCCCCCCAACCCAAATTCCTTCATGGAGCTTATGTTCTACAGGAAAAGACAAACAATAAATGAAAGCCAGGAACAATTAAGGAAGTTATGTAGTGTATTAGAAGACCACATGCCAAGGGCATTGCTAGCTCTAAAATAGGACAGTTTCCAATTTCGAGTGGATTCCACGGTGGCCAAGGATAGTCATTCAGTTCAGTTCAGTTCAGTCGCTCAGTCGTGTCCAACTCCTTGCGACCCCATGAATCACAGCACGCCAGGCCTCCCTGTCTATCACCAACTCCCGGAATTCACTCAAACTCATGTCCATTGAGTCGGTGATGCCATCCAGCCATCTCATTCTCTGTCGTCTTCTTCTCCTCCCGCCCCCAATCCTTCCCAGCATCAGAGTCTTTTCCAGTGAGTCAACTCGTCACATTAGTCCTGTCTTATTCATGCAACAAATATTGATCGTACTTCTACTGCATGCCAGGTGCTGCTTTAGGAGCCAAGGATACAGCTGTGAACAAAACAGACAAAAACCCTGGCCCCATTGGAGTTTATATTATAGTGGTAGGAGACTGACAGTAACACAATAAGAAATGCATATAGTATATTGTATGTTAGTCACTCAGCCGTGTCCAACTCTTTGTGACCCCCTGGACTGTGGCCTGCCAGTCTCCTCTGTCCGTGGGATTCTCCAGTCAAGAATACTGGAGTGAGTTGCTGTGCCTTCTTCCAGGGGTTCTTTCCGACCCAGGGATTGAACCTGGGTCTCCTGCATTGCAGGCGGATTCTTTACTGTACAAAACACCAGGGAAGCCCCGTATAGTATATTAGAAATGAAAAAAAAAAAAGTGCTAGGGAGAAAAATTAAGTGGGAAGGAATGATAAGCAGTGCCAGAAGGTGGTGGCAGTTCCAGACACGGTGGTCAGGAAAGGCCTTAGAAGGTGACTTGAGTGAAGACCGGAAGGAGGGAGGGAGCATGTAGCTATCTGCAGAGGGAGGGCAGTTGCTAAACCTTGGAGGCTGAAGCAAGCTGAGTGTTGGAGAAGCAGCAAGTAAGTCAGTGTGGCTGGAGCAGAGAGAATGAGCGGGGGTGAGTGGGGATGCAGTAGAGAAGGAAAGAGAAGCAAGAGAAACTGGGTCATGAAGGGCCTGGGGGCCCCTGTGAAGACCTTCAGCTTCTACTCTGAGTAAGGCAGGAGCCATTGAAGGGTCTGAGCAGAGGAGGGCTAGGATCTGAATTTAATAGGATGCTTCTGGCTGCTATGTTGAGAATAGACTCTAGTGGGGGAGGGCAGAGCAGGGAACCGTAGTAATCCAAAGAGTGAGGTCAAAAGTCATGAGGCTGTTGCAAAAATCTGAGCGAGAAATGATAGTGGGTTGAACCGGATTGGAAGTGATCAAGAAATGGTTGGATCTGGATATGTTTTCAGTGCCGAGCCAATGGGGTTTGCTGCCAAATTTGATATGGGTACGGAATGGGAGAGAAAGAGAGGAGTTGACTGTAACTGCAAGGTTTTTGGTATGAGCCACTGGAAAGATATTTATAGATTTCTAGAAATCAAGATTCCCGGGAGAAATATTGATAACCTCAGATATGCAGATGACACCACCCTTATGGCAGAAAACAAAGAACTAAAGAGCCTCTTGATTAAAGTGAAAGAGAAACTCAGCATTCAGAAAACTAAGATTATGGCATCTGGTCCCATCACTCCATGGCAAATAGATGGGGAAACAATGGAAACAGTGAGAGACTTTATTTTGGGGGGCTCCAAAATCATTGCAGATGGTGATTGCAGCCATGAAATGAAAAAGATGCTTGCTCCTTGGAAGAAAAGCTATGACAAACCTAGACAGCATATTAAAAAGCAGAGACATTACTTTACCAACAAAGGTCTGTCTAGTCAAAGCTTTATTTTTTCCAGTAGTCATGTATGGATGTGAGAGTTGGGCTATAAAGAAAGCTGAGTGCTGAAGAATTGATGCTTTTGAACTGTGGTGCTGGAGAAGACTCTTGAGAGTCCCTTGGACTGCAAGGAGATCCAACCAGTCCATCCTAAAGGAAGTTAGTCTGAATATTCATTGGAAGGACTGATGCTGAAGCTGAAACTCCAATACTTTGGCCACCTGATGTGAAGAACTGACTCATTTGAAAAGACCCTGATGCTGGGAATGATTGAAGGCAGGAGGAGAAGGGGACGACAGAGGATGAGATGGCTGGATGGTATCACCGACGCAATGGACATGAGTTTGAGCAGGCTCTGGGAGTTGGTGATGGACAGGGAGGCCTGGTGTGCTGCAGTCCTTGGGGTCACAAAGAGTCAGACACGACTGAGCGACCGAACTGAACTGGAAGGATGGAGTTGAGGTGACCGAGATCCTGAGACATGTGCCGCCTGTGGGTGGACATATCAGCTGGGAGTGGGAAGATCAGGTCAGGGTGTGAAATGCTAAGTCTGAGATGCCCCTTAGACATCTGGGTGGAGATGACAAATGTGGGTCTGGGATTCAGAGGAGAGGTCTGGACTGGAGGTTTAAATTTGGGAGGTATCTGTTTATAAATAATATTTAAAGCCCCTGGTCTAGATGAGATCACCACGGGAGTGAGTGAAGATAAGGATGAAAAGGAGTTCAAAGACTAGCTGTGGGGAATTCCAACATTACAGAGCTGGGGAGCTGAGAAACAACCAGTGACGGAGGCCGAGAAGGAGCGGCCAGGGGAGTAGAAGGAAAAACAGGAGAGTGTGACGGCTTGAAAATCAGGTGACAAAGAGGTTTTGATAAGAAGGTGACCAACTGTGCCAAATGGTACTGAGAAGTTGGCTGGGATGAAGTCTGAGGGCTGACCTTAGGACTGACAAGAGCAGTGAAGTACCAGTGAGGGACTCAGGACCCAGAAGGGCCGCAGCAGGTGGCTGTGAGGGATCAGTGACACAAGATGGCATCTGCCAGGTCCTGCTTGGGGGTCCCCAAGGCCAACTGTCTAAGTTGGGAGGCAACAGAGAGACTTAGAACAAAAGACCTGGAGGCTTGTTGACAACGCATGATGTGTCAGTGGTAACGTGTAATGATCTGACGAGAAAGGCAGTTACAGGCTGGCTTAATAGACGTATCATATCCAGAACAAGCGAGGTGACTGACCTGCTGAGCACAGCACGTAAGGGAGCCTGGGTTCAGCTGGGGGAGGGGAAGGTGGGGACAGACAGTGTGTGCAGAATGTACACAGAGGGCAAGGACCTGGAGAGGAGACTCGGTGAGAAATGAGTAGGGCACTGAGTCTGGGAAAGAGTGGATGTGGGGCGTCTTTCATTCCAAGAACAGCCCTTCTAGGAAGGGCTCTAAAATGAGTATCTAAAAATGGTGGAATGAGGCTGAAAAGAGACAGACCGTGTGCCATGACCTCTCCTACATTTATTTGTGGGTTCCCCATGACATTTTGCCATTTGTGAACCTTCCAAGCCATTTCCAAGCCGGGTGTGTTCCACGATTTGCTGAATGACTGCATCTGAAGTCTTGGGAAAATGATGCCTCCTCTTAGGACAGACTGAATGAAATGACAACTTGTGATTATGGCAGCCCACAAGACTGGGGGCGTGGCCTTCCCTGGGCCACTCCCTCACTGACTTGGCAGAGGGTGTGGATTCTGGCTCCTACGTTGCCACCTCTCCACACCCCCACCCCCCCACCCCCGCCCCCGTTCCAGCCCTCTAGGCAGCTAGGCACTGGGTTGAAATTTGGAGAGAGCAGAGACCTGGATGCAGTCCTCAGAGCGCTCCCAGTCTGATGGCAGGAGGCAGGGCAGGCTCTGAGGACCAGAAGAGGTGGTGGGACCCTATACCAGGTCTGACAGGAGGGAAATGGTACAGCTTCCAAGATATATTTCCTGTAACGCTCTTATCAGTGCTGTTTAATAGAATTATGTTAGTCACATCTGTATTTTAAAATTTGCTAGTAGCCACATTAAAAAAAGTAAAGTGAAGAGGTGAGATGAATTTTAATAATAGATTTTATAAACTTATATGTTCTGATTGAGGGCTTCCTACGTGGTACTAATGGTAAAGAACCCACCTGCCAGTGCAGGAGGCGTTAAGAGATGTGAGTTCGATCCCTGGGTCAGGAAGATCCCCTGGTGAAGGGCATGGCAACCCATTCCAGTATTCTTGCCTGGAGAATCCTATTGACAGAGGAGCCTGGCTGGCTACAGTCCCTAGGGTTGCAAAGGGTCAGACACGACTGAAGTGACTCAGCACGTGCTGATTGACCCAAATATATCCTCAAATATTATCGTTTCAACCAGTAATCAATAAATGAAAATTCACTGAGATAGTTTTTCAGGCTCAGTCTTCGCAATCCAGGTGCATTCTACGCTTTCAGCACGTCTTGATTTGCACCTGCCATGTGTGGGTTGGACAGTGAGGTCTGGCTGATCTATCTCACTGTCCCTCACTGTGCTTGAAGGCTCCAGGGCTGCCAGCTGGGGGTGCAGGGACTTGAGGCTGGTGCCCACCTGGCTGTCTGTGAGAGGGACTCACGGGGACCCTCGGAGGTGACCTGCTGCGTGTGGCGTTTGCGAGCCCCGTGTGCATTTCTGGGTGGGAAGGCGGCCTGTATTGTGTGTGCCCACTGTTCTCCAGCGATGGTAAACATTAACGAAGCGGTGGGAGCCAGGCCCTCCGGGAGGCCTGGGCTCCCTGGGGTGGGGGGTGGGGCGGATGCAGATAATGCTGTGTACCTTAGATAGGGCTTTAGAGTGGGCCTCTGCCGCTGCCCGGCCCAGGCTGCCAGGGAAACACCGGCTCGACTTCTGTTCCCAGGACCAGGATGTCTGGCGGGGAGATTCCCAGAACCCACAGACCGCAGAAGTGCCATTCGCTCTACATTCGTGTTGGCCTCTCCCCACTTCACGGTGCCCTCTCCTCACCCGCCCTCTTCACTTAGAGAGCTCTTCTCTCCCATCCACTTGCCCACAAGCCCGGCTTAGCCCAATTTAAGGGCATAGAGAGCAGGCCGGCTGCAGATAATTTCTCCTTTAAGCCCCCCACCCCCGCAGAAACCCAATAAGCACTTGTTTATTGAGCACTTGCTGTATTCTGGGCCATTACCTGTATGCCTCCTTCCTCACAGCATGCGGGGCGACAGGTGGTCACCCCATCCAGGTGAGGGGCCTGAAAGTCAGTCAGGTCAGAGTCATACCTGAGATACAGACCTCAGTTTTTGACTAAACTAGTTCTAGATGCCAGAAAGTTCTCTCTGTGGAGGGGAAAGCAAGAGTATTCACTTGTATTATATTTACATTAACAAACACTGGGAGGACACGTGTTCATGGAGGCTGCTGTAGGTGATTACGTATGGTGGCTGGAATGGGGAGGAATGGAGATATTGGGGAGTTTCCAGGTGGTGCTGGTGGTAAGGAACCTGTTTGCCAATGCAAGAGATGTAAGAGACTCAGGTTTAATCCCTGGGTCGGGAAGATCCCCTGGAGAAGGGAATGGCAACCCACTCCAGTATTCTTGCTGGGAAATCCCATGGACAGAGGAGCCTGGTGGGTGACAGTCCATGGGGTTGCAAAAGAGTCAGACAAGACAGAGCAACTAAACAACAAAAGCATCCTGGTGTGTTATCTTGATGTTAGAACTATCTGGAGGTGTTGTATTGCCTAATTTAAAAGCAAGTGAGATGAAATTAGAACTATTCCTTTTTTCCTGAGGGTACATAGAGATAGGTTTCTCAGAGTAGGTGAGATTGATGACCAAACTGAAAATTTTTTGATATCCAGAATGTGTTGTGGGCTTTATTTTCCATAAAGATAATTTATTAATAAATGATATAAAAAAGTAAGTTCTTTCTGGTTATGGCTTGGAATTGGTCTTCTTTAACTTCTATTTTTGGCTCTTAGTCCCTGTTCTAGAAACTTTTGGCATGATGAGGAAGAAAAACTCAGACAACCCCAATCTGAGGAGGAGACACAGCCTTGTCCTCATGGGGCCCCAGTCTGACCGGGGAGACACAGCTCCGCCCTCAGGGAATTCTCAAGCCCACTTCACCTGCAGCAGGTGAACGAAGCAGAGGGATTCCTCTGTTCTCTGAAGCACCCACTTATGCTCTGGGCCTGGCTTTCCCTCCCCATCCCAAGGTACCTCCTTGGTTCCCAGCCTGCTCAGTGCATCAACAATGGATTGCTTTGCTCTGAGCGCTTGTCCCTGGTCCCCAGAAGGTGTCTGGGCATCCTCCTCTCTCACCTTGTTTCTCCTGGACCCGGGGAATGCATGTCCTGGCAGCCTGGGGCAACCTGGTGCCTCTTTGAGAGCCTCCCCTTCGAGACGCAGACTCTACATCAGCTCTCACACAGCCCTGGGGGTGAGGGTGGGACACCTGCTAGTCTGTGTGGGGCTCTGGGGGGCTGCCCTGCCCTTTTTGCACTGGAAAAGGGGTGTGTGGGCAGTGAGAGCTAAGTGGAGGGCCCAGGAGGCTTCTCCCTGCTTGGGGATCTCGGTCAGTGATTCTGACCTGGAGATAGACAGAGACGTGGGAGGCTCCCTGAGTGTTCTTGAAGTTCCAGAGGTCACTGACCTGGGAGGCAAGGGTCAGCCTGGGGTGAGGCAGGCCAGGGCACACATACGCACAGCTTCCTTCTGAGCAGAAGGCGCTGCCTGTCCGCTGGAGCTGGAGGGTCCCATCCTCATCTCCAGCCAGATTTCCTTGGCATCCTTGAGGGGAGACCAGGCTCAGAAGTCAGGGAGCTGCAGGCTGCCCCCAACCCCACCTCATCCCAGTTTGCCTTCTCTTTTTCTCCACCAGCAGAACGGTTCTTGGGGGTCTAGCCCAGGCCTTGGAGACTGGCTCGCCCTGTGAGGATGGAATGATGAAATCTGACTGGGAGACTGGGGGTGGCAGTGAGTGAATTCCTTCTTGAATATTCCTCTCCAAGCTCCCCACCCTTCCTGTCCCCATTCTTTTTTTTTTTAATTTTAAAAATTGTATTAACTTGTTTCCTTTCATTAGAAAAGCAAAACATGTTAAGAGATTTATCTTCACACTATTCATATGGGAGTAAAATGGTAAGAGTCCTGTCTTCACCATCCCCTGACCCTCAGAGGCACTCATCCATCTCCCAGGGGTAATCTCTGTGAGGCTGGGCATGCAGCCTGCCAGGAATTGAGGCACTTGTACACATGGATGCATTATTTAATACATTTGGATTTTAACTAAAATTGAAGATTTATGTGCAGTTACACTTCATGGCAAATAGATGGGGAAATAATGGAAACAGTGACAGACTATTTTCTTGGGCTCTAAAATCACTGAAGACAGTGACTGCGGCCATGAAATTAAAGGATGCTTGCTCCTTGGAAGACAAGGTGTGACAAACCTAGACAACAGATTAAAAAGCACACACCACTTTGCCAACAAATAGTCAAAGCTGTGGTTTGTCCAATAGTCATGTATGGATGTGAGAGCTGGATCATAAATGAGGCTGAGTGCCGAAGAATAGATGCTTTCGAACTATGGTCCTGGAGAAGACTCTTGAGAGTCCTTTGGACAGCAAGGAGATCAGACCAGTCAATCCTAAAGGATATCAATCCCGAATATTCATTGGAAGGACTGATGCTGAGGCTGAAGCTCCAATACTTTGGCTACCTGATGCAAAGAGCCAACTCATTGAAAAAGACCTTACTCACTGGAAGAGACCCTGGGGTGCTGGGAAAGATTGAGGGCAGGAGGAGAAGAGGGTGACTGAGATGGTTGGATAACATCATTGACTCAATGCACATAAGTTTGAGCAAACTCTGGGAGATGACGAAGGACAGTGAAGCCTGGCATGCTGCAGTCCATGGGGTCCCAGAGTCAGACACAGCTGAGTGTATTGCTTCCTGAACAACGACAGGAAGCAATACTGAGAGATCCTGTGTATCCTTTACCCAGTTTTCCCTGATGGTGACATCTTGCAAACCTATATACTACAGTATCACAGCCAGAATCCTAGTGTTCATATCCTGTCCCTATTTGTGACCTTCTCCCAACCTGGTTGTGAAACTAAGAGCAGACCCCAGCTCCCTGCAGGGTCCAATCAGGGTCCAAGTGGAGACAGAAGTCACTCTTTCAAACACAGAAGTGAAGTCTGAGATTCCTAGCATCTCAGAGGTAGGGAGGGGTGTGATCTTGTGATTCAGCCAGCCCGATACCCTCATAGAGGGCAATAGAGGTTTTTCCAAAACATACGGGAGAAACCACAGAACAGAGGGCCCAGTGACTGGAACCTGGAAGGATATTTGCTGGGGCGATATGAGAAAGCATCAGGGTGAGGATGAATGAGGTGGGAGAGGGAAAAGAGATCCAGTGGGGACAGGGGCTGGGGGCCGGGTGTTTACCCAGAGTATCAGGCCTGTAGGAAAAGAAAACAAAGCATTTGGGATTCTTGGAAGACGAGACCTCAGGTAACCCTAGGGCTCAGCAGTTGGCTTCCTAGGAATGTCGGCCAGTCATCAGCAGCTTTCATTCGGTGCCTTTGCTCTATAGCCTCGAGTAATTTTGTGCAAGTCATTCCCCTTCAAGGTCTCAGTCTCCACATCTATAAAAGGAGGCAGATACCCAGCCTTCTCAAAGTACCTTCCCTCTCCACATCTCTGCATGCACAGACCAACCGGCCTGATGAATCTCTGACAGACCTTCCTCCACGTGGCATTTCTCATTCTCCCTGTGCCTTCGTGCTTCTGTAAAATGGGGATAAAAAAAAAATACCCATTTCTTAAAGTGGTTGTGAGGAATAGATGAATTAATACATGTAAAGCATTTAGTGCCTGGTACACAGGAGTCTCTTAGTGAATGTTACTTAGTAGTAGCAATTAGGAAGGCAGTCAACTGCTATGCAGGGGTCCGTGTGGCCTGCAGCCAGTTTCCTTTTTAATGAACGCCTTGGGACAAGGGCCTCCATGGGCATTTTAAGGGCAGCCCAGCTCCAGGGAAGCCACATCCTGCTCCAGGTGCCACCGACATCCAGGCTGGAGAGTCCCGAGGACCAGGAGACCCAGGCCTGGAAGCTCCTGGAACCTCATGCCAGGACCAGCGAGGCCCACACGGTGTCCCTATCCAGGATCTCTGGGCCTTGGGTCCCAAGGGGAGAGCGGTACTCTCTCCTTTACTCCCTTCCCCCACAGCTGGGGGCACTGGGTGAGGGTGGCTGAAGATAGGAGAACAGCGAGAGGCATCCCATGGAGGGCTTTCAAGAGGCCGCCCTGCTTAGGGTCAATATTTGTTCAGCTCTTGGGCTGGCATGGTCCATCACTGCCTCTGGCCCCTCACATTCCTGCCATCGCATCCCTATCTCAGGAACGCGCTCCAGTCGACTTGGGGGGACCACGCCCCTTGTTGTCATCGGTCTGCCCTGGTCTGCACCTCCAGCAGGTCAGGCTGAAAACTGGAGGCCCCAGGCAGGTGCATGGAAGGTGCAGGCCAGGTATGGGCACCTGCTTCTCCTTGATGAAGGCCAGGCTTCCTCACCAACTGCGACCAGTGTTGGGGGTTGGCAGGAACTTCTGGCTTCCATCTGAGATTCCTACTTAAATTAGAAAATTATTTCAGCAAACATTTTCTAAACATCTACTGTGTTCCCAAGAGGATACCCCCCAACTAGGACTTCAAGGTTAAAATATCCTTAGGGGACCCCAGTATCAACTCCAATCAGGTTTGCTTAGATATACATAGACACACAACTAAATATAAAACAGCTTTCACTAGCAGCTTTTGCTGTTTAGTTGCTAAGTCACGTCTGACTCTTTGTGACGTTATGGACTGTAGCCCGCCTGGCTCCTCTGTCCATTGGATTTCCCAGGCAAGAATACAGGAGTGGGTTTCCTTCTCCAGGGGATCTTCCCCACCCAGGGATGGAATCCGAGTCTCCTGCATTGGCAGGCAGATTCTTCACCTCTGAGCCCCTTGTACATGACTCAAAAACCGAAATCAATTTGCAGTTTAAATACAAAGAAAAGAATGCTGCTGCTAAGTCACTTCAGTCGTGTCCGACTCTGTGTGACCCCATAGATGGCAGCCCACCAGGCTCCCCCGTCCCTGGGATTCTCCAGGCAAGAACACTGGAGTGGGTTGCCATTTCCTTCTCCAATGTGTGAAAGTGAAAAGTGAAAGTGAAGTCACTCAGTCACGTCTGACTCTTCGCGGCCCCATGGACTGCAGCCTACCAGGCTCTTCCATCCATGGGATTTTCTAGGCAAGAGTACTGGAGTGGCTTGCCATTGCCTTCTCCGAAAGAAAAGAATACAAGTGATCAATTTCAAAGGGAGGATATATACCTTAGTGCTGAAACCAAATCATCATTTGCAATGTGAAGAGTGACAGACCACCAGAATGTTTGTTCTGTTGAAGGGGTTCCTGGAGAGGGGTGGGGGTCAGGTTTGCTTGTACTAGACACAATGACTCATTAACATACTAAGCTCCGCTTCTGCTCTTTCCTCATTGGCCCAGGACAATGGACCCTAATAAGGCCATGGGCAGTGTGCAACAAATTCATTTCCTGAGGTTAGCTTGTAGGTGAGAAGGCTCTGGGGGGTGTTGAGGAGGACCCAGGACAGGACTAATTCCAGCTAGGGTCTAGCAGTGCCATTCCCTGATCCGTGACAGCCAACATCCAGAGTTTGACTTTCTCCTGTTGCCTCGGTACTCTTCAATCCAAGGTGAAGATGTGAGCAGGCCAAGTTGGTTCTAACCCTCTTGAGTTATTATGCTGTCTCCAGGAGGGAAGGCATGAATTTTAAAGTTTTATTCATATTTCCCCCTCTTTCCTCCACAAAATGTAGTCCACTTTACCTATGGTTCCGTATCTGGTCTCTTCAGTTTATTCTTCTCGGATGATTTCAAAATAAAGCTACCTAAAGAATGCCTTAATGCCTCCACTTCTGCTTTACAGCTGCATAGTATTCTATTGAGTGACTGATCTGTCATTTATTCAACCAGTCCTTTGTTGAGTTAGATCATTTCCATCTTTAGCCTTCACAAACAATGAGGCGGCGAATAATCTTGTATATGCGTCATTTCACACCTATTAGGTATATCTGCAGCATCAATTCCCAGATCTGGAATTGTTGGTCAAAGGGTATGTGCTTTTGTAACCTTGATACATATTGTCAAATTGTTCTCTGGATATTGTAACAATTAAGCCTCCTGCAGCAATGGATAATTGTCAGGATTTCCCCACAGCCCAGCTAACAAAGCATGCTCTCAGATTCTTTTTCTTGAATTTTTGACAATCTGATAGGTGAAAAATTATATCTTACTGTAGTCCTGACTTGGATTTGCTCTTGTTCATATTTATTAATACAAAGTCAGGCTGTGGTGAGACAGATGCGGTGTTCTGTCCGGAGTGGAGGATTTCCCAGGGCTAAGCTGTCAGGGCAGGACCTGTGCTCTTGATCTTATTTGCTTTAACCTATGGACCCTGGTGGCTCAGAGGTTAAAGCGTCTGCCTCCAATGCGGGAGACCCGGGTTCGATCCCTGGGTTGGGAAGATCCCCTGGAGAAGGAAATGGTAACCCACTCCAGTATTCTTGCCTGGAAAATCCCATGGGCAGAAAAGCCTGGTAGGCTATAGTCCACGGGGTAGCAAAGAGTCAGACACGACTGAGCGACGGAACGGTACGGATGGACAGCTAGGAGAAGGCAATGGCACCCAACTCCAGTACTCTTGCTTGGAAAATCCCATGGACGGAGGAACCTGGTAGGCTGCAGTCCATGGGGTCGCAAAGAGTCAGACACGACTGAGAGACTTCACTTTCCCTTTTCACTTTCACGCATTGGAGAAGGAAATGGCGACCCACTCCAGTGTTCTTGCCTGGAGAATCCCAGGGACGGGGGAGCCTGGTGGGCTGCCGTCTATGGGGTCGTGCAGAGTCGGACACGACTGAAGCGTCTTAGTGGCAGCAGCAGCAGCAGCAGCATGGACAACTGGCTCCAGGACCCACCCAAGTCATCCTCAAAGCTGAAGGCACCTGGAAAAGCTACACTGGATTACTCGTGGATGGGTGGGATGGGACCTTGGTGTATTACTTTAGAGCTCTCCCCTGAGATATGGCCATGTCCTTGGAACCTCACACCAGTGGGGAAGTTTCCCTGAGGTTGAACCTCCTCCACTGAAGACCATGCATGGAGAATCACAAGATGGGAAGCTCCAATGAATGACTGGGTGTTAAGCCCCCTTTGGTTTCCCTGGAACCACAGGGCCCATGGTGTCTCTTGGGACCAGAGACCCTGTAAAAAGAGAGAACAAGATTAATTTCATGATTTGTTCTATGTGACCCCATTCTTACTCCAGATGATCACTACTCTTTCCTGAGAAAAAAGAGGAGAGGAGAGAAACCAGAGGCAACCTGACCCTAAATCTGTGTGCCCAGCTTTGCTGGGATCTGGTTGGCTCAGAGAAGGTCCAGTGAGGATCCTCTCCCACTGGAACCTGCCTGAATATTCGAATGCTGGTCCTCCCTGCTTCCGAACTGTCGTGGTCTTTACTACTGTGCCCTGGCCCTCAGCCTGAAACCCCAGAGCAGGTTAGTTTGAGATGTGTGGGTCAGTCCTCTAGAATGTCTGGGCTGAAGAACCTTGGGCAGAAAGCACCTCAGACTTAGAACATAAAACCTCGGAGTGGAAGGGACTCTGTACCCAGTTCCTTTATTGTATGACTAGGGATACAGAGTCACAGGTAGGATGAGGAAATTATCCAAGGTCACCCAACTAGCAGATGGCAGAGTCAGGTCAAGAAGTAAGCAGACTCCTCGGCTGGCCCTCTCGGAGCTCCGTTCTGAGGGGTGGGAGCTTAGCCACAGGACAAGCCCACACACCCTTTTCTGGCTGAGTGTGGCTGTTCAGGATGGATGTCAGTGCTGCGGCTGTAGACACCACTGCCTGGGCGACCACCAGCTCATGCAGGATCCCCCAGAGGCCAGGGTGGACATGGGGGTTTACAGGGCCCACTTTTGCATGCCCAGATTTGTTTCCTGCCTTGTTTTTAACTGTATTTCATGATCAGCAGAGAAACAGATAGCACCCCTGGCTCCCTCCTGTGCCTCCCTCCCTTCTCCACACGTGAGGAGAGGGGGCAGGTGTAGGCATCGACCTACCCAGAAGTCAGCCTAATCCCTTTGCCTGTCTTGGGAAAGCTCTTAATGAGGAGTGCTCCAAAGGGTGGGGGCAGGGAGGGGGCCTTGCTCCTCTGCCAGTGCGTGGAATTTCTGGAAAGCCCCTCTCTTAAGATGCTAAGCCCCAAGCCTATTTGCTAAGACTCTGGACTCAAGGAAAGAGGAACCCAGGAACTAGGCATGGGACAGGGAAAACCCCTTCAGGCCAGGGTGAGATGCGTCACTCAGCCCTTCCTCATTGCCCTCTGGATTGGTCGCCTTCTTTCTAGAATCCCCACTTTGCTCATGTTCTTCCTTCCCCTGGGAATTCCATCTCCTCTGCTGTCTGCCTGCTCCACCGTGTTCGTCCTGGATGTCCAGCTTCATCTACCTCCTCAGGAACTTTCTACTACCTCTCCAGCCCAGTGAGATTTTCCCTCTTGGAAACTTTCATTGCTTGGACATAGATGTGGCTCCGTTCAGTTCAGTTCAGTCGCTCAGTTGTGTCCGACTCTTTGCGACCCCATGAATCACAGCATGCCAGGCCTCCCTGTCCATTACCAACCCCTGGAGTTCACTCAAACTCATGTCCATCGAGTCGGTGATGCCATCCAGCCATCTCATTCTCTGTCGTCCCCTTTTCCTCCTGCCCCCAATCCCTCCCAGCATCAGAGTCTTTTCCAGTGAGTCAACTCGTTGCATGAGGTGGCCAAAGTATTGGAGTTTCAGCTTTAGCATCAGTCCTTCCAATGAACACCCAGGACTGATCTCCTTTAGAATGGACTGGTTGGATCTCCTTGCAGTCCAAGGGACTCTCAAGAGTCTTCTCCAGTGGTTCCATAGACCCTCATTAATTAGAATTTATTAAGCACCTAATATATGTCAGTGTCTTGGGCTGTTCTCCTCCCTCTTCCCCCACGCCGGGGAAGGATTTGAGTGCTAGTAGCTGATTTGGGAGGTGATCCCATGATAGTCAAGGGCTTCCCAGGTGGTGATAGTGGTAAAGAACCCGCCTACCAAGGCAGGAAACCCTGGTTTGATCCCTGGGTTGGGAGGATCCCCTGGAGGAGGGCATGGCCACCCACTTCAGTATTCTTGCCTGGAGAATCCCATGGACAGAGAAGCCTAGAGGAGCCTGGTGGGCTATAGTCCATAGGGTCGCAAAGAGTCAGCCAGGACTCAAACAACTTGAGAAACTCACACCCATGCCAGTCAAGGGGTGAATATGAATGGGAATGCCCGTGTCTGTTCATGCTGGTGGCCGGGGATACAAAAAAGAATATAGTACCCCCCTGCCCTGTTAGAGTTCACAATCCAGGGAGAGAGCAGAGGGTTAAACACCTCATTCTAGTGCAACGTCATGAATGCCAGAATGGAGGAATCCACACTGTGCTGTGGGGTCATAGCAGTGGAACACTTGACCAGTCTGAGATTCAGGGAAGACATCCTAGAGAAGAGCAGAGATTTGGAGTTTGGAAAGATGAGTGATTGCCAAGGTGGAGAGGGGTGACAGGGCCTTCCACATAGAAGAAGTAGGCAAAATTTATGATTGGTGGGGTTGGGGGGCTAGATGTGGAGAAGGGGAGTCTCAGCTTGTTGTCAGATGGCACCACCTCCTCTGCCACCCCCCTGATAAGGGTCTGCTCAAGTTCAAACTCATGTCAAGATAGCAACTAAGCTTAACACTCCCCTGGGTGGACTGGCTGACGTCAAACTTGCAAACACAAGAAGATTTGCTCATTTAATGGGCTTAGCAATGTGTCAGCCACACTCTAAGTAAATCAGTGGTCTCCAAAAATCGGGTGTGGCAAGACTGGTCCATCAATGTTTGGGAAAGAATTGGAACTTGACTTCTATTTATTTTTTCTTTCATCTTTTTAAAATGTCTATTTATTTTTGGGGTGTATTTTTCAATGATGTATATAACTTTGTATGAGAATACATGTAAATTATAAAGAGATACACATTTGTTAGAGCACACATCACAAATTTTAAAAAATAATTCTATTTATTTTTTGGCTGCACTGGGTCTTCCTTGCTGGGAGGGCTTTTCTCTAGTTGTGGTGAGCGGGCTTCGCATTGTGGTGGTTTCTTTTGAAGCAGGGCACAGGCTCTAGGGCACGTGGGCTTCAGTAGTTGCTGTTCCCAGGGCTCTAGAGCACAGGCTCAATAGTTGTGGCTCACAGGCTAAGCTGCTCCGTGGTACTGGGATCCTCTTGGATCAGAGTTTGAACCTGTGTCTTCTGCATTGGCAGGCAGATTCTTTACTACTGAGCCACCAGGGGAGCCCCCACAGATTTTTTTATTAATAGAGGTCTATTATATAGTCGAAAGAATCAGAAACCTACTGAAATGGATGATGGCTGGGGGCCTGCTTGGGATCCACCACGGGAAAAAGTTTCTAAGACCTCACTCCTGATGCCACCCTTTCCACCCACCAGCAAAAGATCCAGGTGGGGCTCCGTGGTGGCACCCCCAGGCCCCTGTCAATATCTGTGAACTTGGGTCCCTTGCAGGCCAGGCTTGGGCTGGGTGGCCATCTGTGGCTGCAGAATAGACCTCTTCCTTCTCAGGCCCACTGACCCACCCAGGGGCTTGCACCTTCTTGCCGGGTGTTTCCACGGTAACAAGGCTGAAGACATCCCTTGCTTTCCTCTATTCCCAGACCTCCTCCTCTTAAGCCTGAGTTTCCCAGACTGGCTCAGGCCCTGGGTGCTCACGCTTTCTGGCTGACTCACAGCCTCTCCAGCCACACTCTAGTCCCTGGACTGGCCCTTCTGTCCCGGCTATAGTCAGTCACTAATTGCCTTAGTCATCTTTCCATCCATGCTTGTCAGGCTAATGGGGAAGGCAAACAGAAATCTCAGCAAATGTGGAAAATTCCTGCTGATGAGGCTGGAGGCTGGGCCTAGGTTTGGGGGGATTGGCCTTCCCACGTGAGGCTGAGGGATGGACCCCCCAGTGTGGAACAGTTTCTTTTGTTTAATCAGGAGGTGGTTGGCAGCATTCCTGGTCAGTACCCTGTCCCTGGATGGAGGTTCATCTTATCAAATGTGAAGCAAGGCTTGGCTCAGAGTGGGGGCTGGGGGTTTACTCAGCCTGAGTCTGTCTCCAGGTGGGATTCTCAACTCTGGGCCCCCCAGGATGCGCAGCTGGCCTGGTTGGCTGGAGAAGAGGAGAGGGGCCCAGGCTGCAGGCTCTCTCACACCTGAGGCCTGTTAATAATTACCCCTGGGGAGGGCAAGGCCCCAGAAGACATCACTAATGAGCCTGCTAAGTGACAGCTGGGCCCTTTCCTCCTCACCTGCTCGGGGAAAACAAGATCTGGCCAAGGAATTATTTAACCCTCTTTGGGCTGGGAGCTCCCTGAGGACAGGGGCTGTGTCTTCCCCCTCAGATAGGACTCCCTGAGCCCTTGAAGGCTTCTCCATTGTCAGTACCAGATTTCTGTTCCTGGTGGTTGCTGTTGGAGTTTCTGCCCTGAACCATCATCACCTCTGGAAGGCCGCTCTGCCTAGTACAGTTATTGGCAGAGCTGTCCAATAAAATAGATGGAAAGAAATTTCCAGATGGTCACATGTGGCTTCTGAGCACTTATTTTGTGCACTTAAACTAAACTCTGAGTTATTGAATTTGTAAAATCGAATGTTCATTAATTTAAAATTAAATATCCATGGGGCTTCCCTGGTGGTCCAGTGGTTAAGAATCCACATTGCAATGCAAGGGACACAGGTTCGATCCCTGGTCCAGGAACTAAGATTTCCCATGCCACAGAACAACTAAGCCCACGCACCACAACTACTGAGTCAGCACTCTAGAGCCCTCCAGCTGCAACTGCTGAGCCCACGTGCCACAATTACTGAAGCCCGTGTGCCTAGAATCTGTGCTCCACAGCAAGAGAAGCCACTGCAATGAGAAACCCGCATACCACAATGAAGAGTAGCCACAACTTGCCACAGCCAGGAAAAGCCCGCATGCAGCAACGAAGACCCAGCGCAATAAAAAAATATAAATAAATAATAAACTAAATCTTAAAATTAAATAGCCACAAGTGGTCACCATACTCCATAAGGCAGGTCTATAAAGTTTCACAAGGTGGGACCTGAATGTGCTGTGTGTGCTTAGTCGCTTCAGTCGTGTCTGACTCTTTGTGACCCTATAGAATGTAGCCCGCCAGACTCCTCTGTCCATGGGATTCTCCAGGCAGGAATACTGGAGTGGATTGCCATGCCCTTCTCCAGGGGATCTTCCTGACCCAGGATCAAACCCGCATCTCTTACGTCTTGCATTGGCAAGCGGATTCTTTACCACTAGCGCCACCTGGGAAGCCCTTGGGACCTGAATGGGTGGCTAGCAAATATATGCCAAATGACCCTCCAAACTGCCATGCCATTGGTGGGTTAGAGCCCATGTCCCCGGTCCCGCAGGCCCAAAGCAATTTTCCTTGGAGATGGCTCTGGGGAGGCTGGGTGGGTTTCCTCTCCCACCCCTACACAGCCAAGGGGCCCAGAGGTGCAAGGAGCTGGCCAGAAAGCACCTGTTCTTAACGAGGGTCCCCAGGAACCAAGAAGGGCACAGGGCTGTCACCACCTGAATGAGGGAGATTTATGGAAATCCTCTCACACAACAGGCTGATTTTCCAAGCCTCGTTGGCTGTTGTGGGTTGCACCTTCATTAAGTGAAATGGGGGACAATGGAGGAAGTGGGGGTGAGGCCCTGGGCCATTCAGCTCTCTATCATTTGGCACTGGGAACTCTATCAAGGCCTCCCCCCACCCCCTTGCTCAAGGAGAGATCGCGTTCTCCTTTTAATAATAATATAGTAATAAATGGCCTAGTAAATTCAGACTCAGACTTTGAGGGGTGTCTTTCTTGCATTTTAAAATTTCCAGAAGAAATGTTCTGTGGTTTTTCTTTACCATTCCCTAAGCCTTGTGATGCATGGCCTCCCTTATAACTGACACTTTTGTCCTGCCTTAGGCCTGACTCAGTCGGATTTCTCTTCCCCTTTAAAGTTATGGCGACATTTCAAAGTGGGAAGGTCAAGTGTGTGATTTCCCAATAAAAAGCCTTGATTGGAAAGAGAAACCACTGTCTGCTGGAGCTGAGGGAGCCGAGAGATTTTCAGGCCCATCCCCTCACTGTGCATTCACAGGGCCATGATGCCCTCAAGCAGGTAGTGATCGAGCCAGAATGCATGTTCTAATGTAGTGTCCCCTGTGTAATGATGACCTCTATAGGGCACATCCGCATAAATACCCAAGGACCCTTTCTGAGTGGAGAGTGATGTTCAAGCCGAAGGAATGAATTTCTAATAGTGAAACATTAGGTCTTATTGTACAGACTTTTTTTTGGTCCTAAAGGCTCTTCTAGAATGAACTCCCTGTATGTGACAGAGATCAGTGGAAGCGTCTTGGAGGAGGTGAGACTTAATGTGGGCTTTCCAGGGTGGTGAGTTTGGAAGGAATAAGAGAGGAGTGAGGAATTTCCAGGGGCAGGTACAGCTGGGGCAAAGGCTCAGGAGAAGCATGAGCAGGATCCTGGGAGCAAGCCCTCCAGCTGTGCTGGCGACAGAAGGTTAGGTGTTGTTCAGCGAGGAGAAAGTAGATGAGTACAGCCAGTCCCTGCAGTGATGAGGTGTCCAAGTCCCTGGAGGTGACCTGCCTCGTTGGAGGGAGCTGGCCAGAGCAGGAGGTGTTTATGGTTTCCCCTCTCCTGGGGGCAGGCGGAGCGAGCCAAGTTTACAGTTGCTCAGAACTCTATAAACACACTTGGTGAACATGTGCGTGTGTGAGTGCCTGTGTAAAGACAAGTAACCTCTGCCATGTGACCTTCCCTCACCTGGTGAAGATGGCACCAGGGGGTTGTTATCTCTCTTGGGCCTGGTGATGCCTTCTGGAGGGGATCAGTAGCAGGACCAACGTGGGACCCTATGGACCCCATAGACTTCCTGAGAAGGCAAGGTCTTGGCGGGGGGGAATCCTGGGTCAGTCTTGTGGTGGAAGCGAGGGCATTCCAGCCCAGGAGGCGTGTGAGTGTAACAGTGCGTGTGTATTTGATCATACGGTGGGGAAGGGCAAGCCTTGGGTACATGGAGGAAAGAAGGTGGGAAGTGACAGGACTGGTTGGAGGTTTTCTTTTAAAAAAAAAAAAAACTTAAAAAAATTTTTTTTGGCTGTGATAGGTCTTCATTGCTGCTCGGGCTATTTTTTTCTAGCTGCAGTGAGCAGGGGCTACTCTTTAGGAGCTGTGCACAGGCTTCTCATTGTGGTGGCTTCTTGCTGCCGAGCGCAGGCTCTAGAAGTTCAGGCTTCGTTAGTTGCAGCTTGCAGCCGCTGGAGCACAGGCTCAGTGGTCATGGCTCATGGGCTTAGTTGTTCCCTGGCATGTGGGATCTTCCTGGATCAGGGATCAAACCTGTGTCTCCTGCTGATAGTTAACAGAGCATGGGAGAGCCTTTGAAGAAATCATGGACATGAAAATGCTAACCTCCTGGCTGGCACACGGGCCCCACGTGTTTATTTTATTATTGTTAGTAAATGTGATATGACACAGAGTTATTTACCAGTGTTGAGACCAGGCTGCCCGAAACCCTCCACACTCTGGCCAGCACTAAACGTGTGTGAGACAGTGACCAGTGTTAGGGGGACAGCCTGGCCCTCAGGAAGGACTCAGAGAAGAACTTAGACTTCCCCAGGCTCTTTTTCTTCATCTGTAAAATGGGGATCTCAGTTAGGGGTCACTCATGGTCAGGGTTAGGGGTCAAGCTGTGGTCAGGGTGGAGTGAGCTGGTGGCGGAGATAAAGGGTCAGGCATGGTTATGACGACGGGCGGCGGTCAGGGACCAGGGTGAGGGGTCAGATACTGACTGGGTTCTGTTTTCTTTGTGTTAAGCTAACAGCTCTGAAGAAGCTGACCTTGTCTCAGAGGCCAGAGCATTTATTTGAGAGCTTCAAAGACAGGGGTTTTAGTTCTGATTTTGCTAATTTAGAACTGGGTGTCTGGGCGAGCTGCCTCACTTCTCTGTAGAAAAGTTAAGCATACACATGTGCCTGGGTGTGAAGCCTTTGTTTCTAAGTATCCTATCGTGAAACATGAGCTATAGAATCAACAGCACGCAGCCTATAGACCTGTAGGTAAACCCTCAGTGGTTGATTGGCGGGGCCGAGGTGGTGAGAGCGGTGGTCCTCAAACTTGACTGCTTATTGGAACCACCTGGACATCTTGAAAAACACAGACACCCAGCTCTCACTCCAGCCCTCCCACATTTTTATTTAATTGGTGGGGGGGTGACCTAGGCAGCAGGAGTTTTAAAAGCTCCCCAGGTGATTCTAATGTGCAACCAAGTTTGGAAACCACTGTACTAATTAATGAGCTCAAAAGAATGAGTCTTTAAGTGGCCACCTGAGCTGCAGATAAAACCAAGCAGCTGGCTCCAGGTTCCCCCTCTGTGGGGGCCTGGCTAAGGGAGATGAAGTGACAGCAGTGAGACACTCAAGGAAATTTCTCACCTGACCCTCTCCACACCTCTGTTTCTTCATCTGTAAAATGGGGTTAAGTTCTACTTACTTCATGGAGGTTGTGGGAGGGCTCAAGTGGAATAAATCTCATTGTAGATGGTGATCATTGGCACCAGTCAACCAAGAGATGCTGACTGAACACTGGGATGCAGGCGAAGAAGAGTAGAGCCCTGGAAATTCCTTTCACATCTCCCCTCGCTCGAAGTTCCTGACGATGTCTAAAGCTGGGGCATGGACCGCATGGGCTCCGGTGAATCCGGAAGCTCTCGGCTCTGCGTTGGGTCTCTGGGGGTATGTGTTCCCTGTTCCAAGTATTGTCTCCCTAAATACAATCACATTAGTTTGACCACGTGTTTCATTTTTGGTTTCAGAAAATACCATCCCCATAAGAACCTAGAGGGTGGTGGGGGATGGCACAATGGGGGTTCTGCCCCTTCTGGCTCTTTGCAGGGGTGGAGTGGGGTGTGATGGAGGTCCCGGAAGCTTCAACTCAGGCTTGGAGGAACCTCTTGGTCAGGTTTCCAATATCTTGGTCCTCAGGAGAAAGTGGAGTCTTCCCCTGTGGCCTGTGCCTTTAAGACTTGGAGAAGGATGGGGTGGGGGTGGGGGGGGACCTGATGGGAAAATTCCAACCAGTGGGTTCCTTTGAAATGGAAGTGACATCTAGTGGTTTGAAAAAGAACTGCCAAGCCGGCCCCCCAGCTGGGCTGGGCCTTGGGGTCCCTTCACACCACCAGGCCCCTCTCCCCCCCACCCTCTGGGGTCCACATCCCTGCTTCAGGGGTCTACAGCCCCAACAGCGGGCTCTGCATAGCAAGGGGGGCTCTCCTAGCCCAACACTGGGCTGGAACCTCTACCCAGGCCCAGGCATGGGTACTCAGGCCCAGGGCCTCTGGGAGGCCAGGCCTGGGGCCACCAGGAGAGGCCCAGAAAGTGTGTCTCTTTCCCAGTGTGTCCGGGTGACAGTGCAGGGTCCCCAGGTGAGCTGGGCTCTTTGGGCCTCCTGTCTCTTGATTCTGAGGAGCCTTGTCCTGGGTCCAGCCCCACAGAAGTCCTGTTCAGGCCACAGTGCTGAATCATCGGAAACCTGCGGCCGGCCGCTGTTATGCAATGACCCCATCGCTGGTCACTGGTATCAGCTACAGGCCTTCAGCCTCCCTTCCAGGCAGGACCTCAAGGGGTGCATGCACCCAGCCTTGGGGTATGTGAAATGTGTGCCCGCACAGAACCTTGGCCTTGGAACCAAAAGAGGCTGTGGGAGGAGGGGGACAGAGCCCAGTCGGTTGTGCTGCAAGGTCCCTGACTTGAGGAGCCCCAGTCTGAGTGGGGAGAACAGAACTGCCCTCAGGGAGCCCCAGTCTGAGGAGGCACAACCTGGTTATCACAAAAATCCCAGGTGAAGATAGGAGTAGGAAAGAATGACGCACACATGAAACACTGATGACCATTGTAAAGCTCTAGAAAAATTAGGGCAGATGGTTATAGGACGGCAGAGCGGCAGGGCGGGGCTCCCAGGGGGCAAGTGACAGGCTCTGGGATTCAGTAGCGAGTGCTCAGGGGAGGCAATGCCTTTAAAAGTGGCAGGGAGTCCGCCCTCTGCCTTCTGTCTAGTATTTATCTTTATTTACTTATTTGGCTGCACCAAGTCTTAGTTTTGGAATGCAGAATCTTTAGTTGTGGCATGTAGGCTCTAGTTCCCTGACCAGGGATTGAACCTGGGCCCCCTGCATTGGGGGTGTGGAGTCTTAACCGCTGGACCACCAGGGAAGTCCCCCTCAGTCTGTTTAGACCATGTGTTTGGACGTGAGTTCTTCCTCCAAGTGTCTGGCTCACAGGGTGGGAGACCCTCAGCCTGTTTCAGGCACTGAGTCTACTGGCACCAGGGCCTGAGCAAGTAATGAAAGGGACTGGGCAGGACTGGGAAGGTGACTGGCATTGTGTGGACACCTGGCACCCCTCTGCTTTGTCCCTGCCTGCTGCAACCCTGTGCAGAGAACCATCCCTGGGGGCAGCAGCTCTGTGGCCCGTGTCAGCCCTGCCCCATCCCTGAGTGAGCTCGACTGCTTCTGACCTCAGCCTGATGGTTCTGGAAGCTTCTTTAGCCCCCCTTCTCCAAAACCTTAGGCTCATTCACATCCTTCTGGGTGAGGAAGCATCTGTTCCAGAGGATAGAGTATTTCAGGATCAATTTCCTAAAAAAGCATATGCAGTCGACTCCTTTCTGAGAGATTTGAATACCCAGCGCTGTAGAGTCTCCAGAATTTCTGCAGGAGAAAATGCTTGTTTAACTTTATCTTGTAAATTTTATTTCAAAAAGGTACGGAAGGGACATGGTAAAAAAAAAAAAAATCAAGCACAGTAACAGTGAGTGAATCTAGGGTATTCCGTAAGTTTACGGAAACTTACTTTTCCGTAAGTTTGTTGTTCAATCGATAAGTCATGTCCAACTTTTTGCAACCCCGTGGACTGCAGCACGCCAGGCCTCCCTGTCCTTCACCATCTCCCAGAGTTTGCTCAGACTCACATCCATTGAGTTGGTGATGCCATCCAACCATCTCATCCTCTGTCGCCCCCTTTTCCTCCTGCCCCAATCTTTCCCAGTGTCAGGGTCTTTCCCAATGAGTCGACTCTCTGCTTAAGATTGAAATCCCTTCAATATAAAATGAAAAGCTGAAAACAGATTCAAACAGAAATGTCTGTCTTCCATCTTTTCCTCCAGCCACTTCTTAGCTCCCTTTTTTGGAGGCCCCCAAGTTACTGGTTTCCTATGCATCCTTCTAAAGATAGTCTGAAATATATGTACTTATAAACTTTTTTCTCCCATCGTCCCACACTGCTCAGCATTTTGCCTCTTTTGCTTAACAATATTTCTGGAAACCATTTGGTATGAGCACACAGAGAGCTGTCTTGGCCTTTTTTATGGTTCCTGTGCATTCCATCGAACAGGTGATTCAGATTTTCATTTGGAAGGTGTGATGGAGTGGTGAAGACCCTTGACTTTGGAAGCAGAATGTTGGAGTATAGATCACTACTCGACTACAAAAGAGTTGTTTCATGTCAAGCCAGTTACTTAACATCTTAGTTCCTCAGTTTCCTCATTGTGGACCAGGATGAAGAGTGAAGTCTACCCCAGAGTGTTTTGTGTGGATTAAATGAGGCGATACTTGTAAAGGGCTTAGGATCCCTTTTGATGTGCAGCACGCACTCCATAACCATGAACCATCACTCCCAGGATGATTGTGCCAGACCCCCTTTGAGAGAGTGAGGCTGTTTCCAGGCTTTTATTATTATAAACAATGCTGCAAAACAAATATCCTTGTCCACACGTCACCTGGTACTTGAGGGAGTGTATCTGTAAGAAAAATGCCAGGGGAGTAGAATTGTTGGGTCAAAGGCCGTGTGCAATTTTAATTTCAAAAGATGCTGCCAGGTTGCCCTCCATAAGAGTGGTGCTAGTTTCATCGCCACCAGCTGTATTTGAGCCTGTTACCCTACCCCGTAGCCTTGCCAACACAGTCGTGTTTTCGCTTGAACAGAGCATTTCTCAACTTGTTTGGATGCAGAAGCCTGTTGTGGGGCCTCCTGGGGATCACCTGGCCTTAGAACCCCTCCCCCAATACCCAGCATTATTGTCAGGGTATTTTCTGGGAGAAACCAGCCCATGACGAGGGCTAGAATGGTCCTGAGCCAGCAGAGTCTTCAAAAGTTGGCTCTGCCCAGGTTTCTGCACGTTCATTCATTCTCCACATTTTTCTTAAATATTATGGTGCTCATGACGAGTTTATACATTGTTGATGTTTGTTTTTTTCTGGGCCTGTTAACATATCAAAACGGTTGGTGAAATCGGATAATACTGTGGATCGTGCGTGCTGTCACTGCTTCACTCCTGTGCCAGGGACTTGGGATTTCCAGTTGCATTTTTAGAATTTTATCTCACATCTGGTGGCACACAGACAATGCCCGTTCACAATGAGCTGTAATAATGGGGAAGCCTGACTGTTCTCCCTGGAATTAGGCTTCCTGTTATGGATAACCTATAAACCAACCTTGCACCCTTCTCTTCATGGAAAATTGGAGTTGGTTATAAAGAAAAAGAGGAGAAGGCAATGGCAACCCACTCCAGTACTCTTGCCTGGAAAATCCCATGGCTGGAAGAGCCTGGTAGGCTGAGGTCCATGGGGTCGCTAAGGGTTGGACACGACTGAGCAACTTCACTTTCACTTTTCACTTTCATGCACTGGAGAAGGAAATGGCAACCCACTCCAGTGTTCTGGCCTGGAGAATCCCAGGGACGGGGGAGCCTGGTGGGCTGCCGTCTATGGGGTCGCACAGAGTCGGACACAACTGAAGTGACTTAGCAGCAGCAGCATAAAGAAAAAGAAAGTCAGATCTTGCTCTGAGAGACCTGTCGCCTGAATATGGATATCTCACAAATACAAAATATATCTAAAGGGTGAGTATTCCTTCACAAAAGGAGTTCTGACTGAGTACATTTTGCATGCATACTCAGTAACCAAGTCATGTCCGACCCTGAGACCTCATGGACTATAGCCCGCCAGGCTCCTCTGTCCATGGGATTATCCAGGCAAGAGTACTGGAGTTGGTTGCCATTTCCTTCTCCAGAGGATGTGAGTACATTTTAGAAGACTTTTATTAAAGCCCTTTGAGATCATCATGGCAAGGCAGAAGATTGTTTGAGATGACGACTTTGGGATGGAAAGAGCAGGCCTGCTATGTCTGTCCCCAGTTCTTCACTTTCTTCTCACCCACAGCTTACATGTTCCCTGATCTCACACAGGCCTGGACTGGAATGCTCCTTTATGATTCACTCTGACTTAGAGTGGCATGCCAAACTTTCTAGGACTTTTGCGGGCTCCCTGGGCTAGCCTGGCATAAAAACCTCTGACGCCTCTTTCCCCTCCAGTGACCTTGCAGATCTAACAAATGCCAAGGACTGGGCCTCTGTGATCTGGTTTGGGGACTGTCCCAGGCCACTCAGAGAGGCCAGAAACAAACTGGCTGCATCTCCAGGAGACCCTCAGGGGTCGTTCAAGGTGAAACTGTCCTTGAGTGAAGTCAAATTGGTTCTTTTTCCCCCTATTTAATAAACTTGATTTTAATCTAATTAAAACACGCATGCAGAAAAGTGCACAAATCCCGTTCCAGGCTTGATCATTTTTTTTCACATGCAGCTTATGAGTTTTACATGCAACTAATAATCCAGCTCAAGAAACAGAGCACTGCCAGCTTCCCACAGCTCTTGCCCACAGCCCCTGCCCACAGCCCCTCCAGTTGCTGCCCCACTGAAGGCAGGCACTCTTTCGTCTTCTTTTCCTGACAGTTAGTATTACCTGACTTTGGAATTTATATAAATGGAATCACTTCACATGTACTTGGTTGTGTGTGATCTTGTTTGCTCAACACTGTGAAATTCACATGCTGTGAATTCATCATGTTGTATGCTTGTGGTTCATTCATTCCTGTTAACTGCGTGGTGTCCCATGGTATGAGTATACAACTTCTCATCCATTCCACTGATAATCATTGTGTCGTTTCCAGTTTAGCCCCTACATGTTCTTATCTGTGGCCTGTGGTGTACAAGTGTACACGTTTCTGTCATGTGCTAGGAGAAGAATTACTGTGTCATAGGGTAGACACTGCCCATTGCCCAAAGTGACTATTCATTCCTGCTGTCGGCATCAGTGAGTGAGAATTTCAGTTTCTCCGCATCGTCACCATCATCACTATCAGCGTTGTTCCTGTTGCCGTTCTGGTAGTCAGAAGGACCTTTCTAAACCATAGATCCTTTGATCACCTTCCTGTTTCCAGCTTTTAGAGCTGCCCCCAACATTTTATAGTGAAAACTTTCAAACATAAGGAGAAAAGCTGAAGAAATTATACAGGGAGCACCGATGTGACACAATCAATGTTTTACAACAATCGTTTTTTCCACATGCCTAACCATTCATCAATTACTTTCATTTTTACTTGCCATGTTCCTTTAAGAAGGTAAAACCTATCACCACACTGACCCATTTTCAGCAGACATGCAATGATTTAAGTAAATTTACATAGTTGTACAGTCATCAGCACAATCCAGTTTTAGAACATTTCTGTCCCCAGCAAAGTTCCCTGTGCTGTTTGTTTCAGTCCCTACTGAAAACAACTCCCTACGCCACCTCCCAGCCTCAGGCAACTGCTGATCCATCTGTTTTCTCTCTATGTAGTTTTACCTTTCCCAGATGTTTCATATAAAGGGAATTGTCTCGTAAGCGTGCAGCCTTTTCTGTCCAACTTCTTTTGTGTGGCATTGTGCCTCTGAGATTCACCAATGTTGTAGTGTGGACCGATACTAGCTCCGTTTCCTGGCTGAGTAGTATTCCAGCGTGTGGCTCTACCACAGTTGGTTTACCCAGTCTCCAGTTAATTGTCCCAATAGAGTTTTGATGACAGAACCACAGCCTGTCATAAGAAGAGCTTGTTCATTTATAGAGTACTCTATGTCTGGGAAAAAGAAAAGGTAGAGAGACAGTATTTTGTTCCCTCTGTATTTTCCTTCTCCAGATGAGTGCAGGGCCTCCTCCCTTTGGGGAACCTCCCCCACTGCCCTGTTAGCTATTCTGCTCTCCGGATTGCTGCACACCTGGCCAACCACACTTTTCTGGCACTTACAGTTCTCTGTCCTGGGTTCCACAAAGAACTCAGCACAATCTGGCACATGGTTTATAGCACAGGCGCTCACTTGATGGGCTCTCTGAGGGCAAAAGTCATGGCTTTGATGTCCCTTCGCTGTAGCTCCAAGGCTGGGTACAGTGCTGGGCATGCAGGGAAGAAGGGAGGACAGTGCAATGGGCTGGGGGCCTTATGCAGTTCTGGTTGAGGTCCCTACTAGGGAAATGGCCCTGGTCTGGGCCCGGGAAATTGCCAGACCTTGGTGCCAAACCGCAGCTGGGAGTGCCAGCATCGCTAATGAGTTCAGGATAAGCCTGGGGAAGGAGGAAGGCTCCTGCCAACAGAGGCAACTGCTGGAAGCTGCTGGGACCCCCAGTCAGCAAGGGACTGGAGGAGCAGCTGCCAGGCAGGCTGCCCCTTTACCACTTCCTTCTCGGCCCCTTAATTTCCAAGATTTCTGGCATCTCTCCAGACCAGGGCTGCCCTACCTGCATGCTTCCAGGGGGGCTGAAGGGCTGGGCTCCCAGGCCTGTGCAATCCATGATAGCCTCCTGTCTTTTCCACGTTAAGATGACTTCCTCAGACCTGGATGTGCCTTAATGGCTCCTATCATCCATGCATGCTGTAGTCGAGGGTCTCTGTTCTCAAATGTGATGGTTTGAAAACCTGGGTGATACACCCTGAAGTGTAGAAATCGGAGTCTTTGATTCAGCACATGTGAGGTGGAACCTGAGAATTTGGCACATCCAGCGGGTTCCTCAGTGAGACTTGTGCTGCTGGCCAGGGCTGGGTACCACTGTCTGAGAACCACTGCTTTAAGGCTTTGGTCTGTCCTCCGCAGTCTCAGCATGAACCGTCCTCCCGCCTGGTAGGAGGTAGGGGAGGGCAGGGGATAGGTGTCTGCTGCCTTCTCTGCACAAGTCCTGAGAAACATTCAGATCCTAGTGACTGTGACAGTGACAGTCGGAAGTTCACACTCAGACTGCCTTTGGCCAAAGGGTATGGCAAGACTTACACTGGGAAGAGGAGATACAGTGTCTTGTCTCCAACGTATCATAAAGAGAAGATAAAAACAGATCAAAGCTGGAGAGAGTGTCTGCGTATAAAAATAAGTAAGTGGTTTCATGAAAGAAATGATCGGAACTCGCTGTCCTGTTTTAACTGCACTTAATTTTGATTTTGGAAGTGACCCATGTAAAAAAGACTCTTAAAATTATATGGGTCAGACAAGATAGTGAGTGCAGTTTTTCTGCCAGCGTTCTAGAATGACTCTTCAGATTCAGCTCTTGCTTAATCCTGCAGTGCAGCTGGCCTTGGAAAAAGGTCCTTGAGGGTTCTTCAATACACTTAACCCTCAGACCAATCTTATGAGGCCGATAGGAAGATGTTCTCATTCCCATTTTACAGATGAGGAAACCAAGGCATAGTAGTTAAATGGTAGATTCAGGATTCCAACACGTTTTTTTTTTTTTTTTTACTCCAATTTAGACTTTGCATTCCAAAGTGAGCTTTTTTTCTTTTCTTACACTGCAGCTGAATATTAAGATTCTCCAGAATAGGGACTTCCCTGGTGGTCCAATGGTTAAGAATCTGCCTGCCAATGCAGGGGACATGGATTCGATCCCTGGTCCAGGAAGATTCCACATGCCATGTGGCAACTAAACCCATGAGCCACAACTACTGAACCCACCTTCCTAGAGCCTGTGCTCCACAACAAGAGAAGCTAGCTCAACGAGCAGCTCTCGAACCGCAACTAGAGAGTAGCTCCCACTCTCTGCAACTAGAGAAAGCCCACTTGCCACAACGAAGAACCAGTGCAGTCAAAAATAAAATTAATTAATTAAAAAAATTTCTCCAGAATAATTTCTAGCCAAGTTGCAGACCCATCAGACTGGATGAAGGCTCAGGCAAGCTCTTCTGCTATTACTTGGACGTATGAACTCCCTCAACCCCAGCTGGCTCTGCAAGGGGGAATCCAGCATATTGGCTGTCAGAAATGACACATTTGGAACCAGATTCCTCTGTAGATTTATCTGAGCTTAAGACAGGGAAGATTGATCAGGGAGGCTGATCCACTGAGATCACTTTTCATTGTTCTTCAGCACCTGGACTTTGTGTGTTTAAACAAGCCAGGTAGATGACTCTGTGCTGGCTCCCAGGGATTAGAGACGCTGCTGCATCCTGCTGCCCACCACCCCTACCCCGTCCGCTCCACCTCAGCCCACTGTGGGACAGTTGGTTATTAAGACAGGAAGTGTCCACATCCCCTGAGGATTTGTGGACGGCCATTTGTACTGTGGTATTGGAGAAAACCCTTGAGAGTCCCTTGGACTTCAAGGAGATCCAACCAGTCAAGCCTAAAGGAAATCAAAAGGAAATCAGTCCTGAATATTCATTGTAAGGACTGAGGCTGAAGCTGAAGCTCCAATACTTTGGCCAACTGATGCAAACAACTGATTTATTTGAAAAGACCCTAATGCTGGGAAAGATTGAAGGCAGGAGGAGAAGGGGGTGACAGAGGATGAGATGATTGGATGGCATCACTGACTCGATGGACATGAGTTTGAGCAAGCTCTGGGTGTTGGGATGGACAGGGGAGCCTGGTTTGCTGCAGTCCATGGGGTCACAAAGAGTTGGACATGACTGAGCAACTGAACTGAACTGAATATAAAGAGATCCTGCTGGAAGGGACAGCAATAGTAGCAGACAGAATGCTGTTGTCTCCTGGGACAGTTGCTGGTCTGGATATCATTCCAGGCATAGTTTATCACTCAGTAAAGAATGAAGACAAGGGGTAAGATTGACTATGGATTAGATAGTGACCTTTGGGTTGAGGTAGGGGAGTGCTGCTGGAAGTAGGCGTGAGGATGAAGATGGAAGACGGATGTGGAGGGTGATGGGGTTTTGATGGCTGGAGATGACAGGGTGGAAACAGCCCAGGTAGGAGATGATGGTGCAGGAAATGGGATGTCAGGGGAAGAATGGTTGTTGCGATGATGAGCTGAGTAGCTCAGGGAACTAGCTGAAAGGTCCAAAGCCGGGGTGAAAATTTGATCGTGGCTTGGGGTGGCTGGGGAGGGGACAGGTTGCCTAGGGGAGGCACTGCTTTGTGGTCACCCACACCTGATCCCAGAGGCACCAGCTGGAATGATACCCAGACTAACCATGCTCCAGGAGACAACAGCATTCTGTCCGCTTCTTGACTGGTGTCCCTTCCAGCAGGGACACAGGGCCATCTACAAAACCCTCAGGGTATTTACCAAACTTGTTTGAATAGCCCAGCCGGAGGTCCTTCCTGGCTGGGATTTAGTCAACCTGTTTCCCTAGGAGGCCTCTTTTCCCACCACAAACAGATGGGTGCTGATGTCAGCAGTGGGTGAAGCCGTTAGTCAGCACCAGAGGGGCTCGTGTTGAGGGGCCAATGGAAGAAAAGGCACCACCGGACATGACCGCCTCTAACCCCCACCCCAGTGGGGGAGGCAAGGCAAAAGGCCACCCGGGAGGCCTTGCCAGGTTCGTGTAAAACCTTGGGTGGCCTGAGGCGCAAGCTTAGCCTCAGAGAACCCTGGGTATGGGAAGTGGAAGGGTCCTTTAAGACCCATGTGGTTTAAGGCCATGCAGAAAACAGAGAGGTGTTCTGATTCCCATTTCCCAGATGAGGACACAGAAGGCTTGGGTGGGGGAGAGCTGCACTCAGGGCCCCGTGGAGGGGCTGCAGTAGAACCCAGCTCAGCACCTCCGGCTCTGGACGGCTGCAACAGCATCTCCATCTGTGCACTAGTGGGATCCGTGTGGGGCGGTGGTCTCAGAGGGGCTGGTGTTGGACAGAGCCGGGCTCCCCGCTGGGTCTGCCATTCCCTTGGGGGAGGGTGTGACTTGGAGCCTCTGTCTCTTCTTTGGTGACATTTGCAGACGTGTTCTTCACCACTGAGCCACCGGGGAAGGCCCTCTTCTCTGACATTTGTTGTGTTCTCAGTCACTCAGACGTGTCCGAATCTTTGTGACCCCATGGACTGTAGCCCGCCAGGCTCCTCTGTCCATGGCATTTCCTAGGCAAGAATACTGCAGTGGTTCCCATTTCCTCTTCCAGGAGATCTTCCCCACCCAGGGATTGAACCCATGACTTCTATGTCTCCTGCATTGGTAGGCGAATTCTTTACCACTGAGCCACCTGGGAAGCCCACAGGAGTGTTCAAAAATTCCTCCTCCAGTGGGAGGAGAGTTAAATGGTATAGGCAAAAGTAAAGGTCCCCGTGAATGTTAGCCTTCTTCCCCCAACAAATCATTAGTCCCAGTTAGGGTTCTCTGTGTATTTCAGTGTGGGCTTGTGTGTGTGTGTGTGCATGTGATATCTGCAGATCTTGGCCAGGCAGCCACAGCGAGGGGAAGTCACAGTGTTCAGGGGTCTGGAAGTCTTTAGGGGCTGAAGCTTCTAGGACTGGTGTGAGGGGGTGCTGCTGGCAGGAGGAGGTACTCCGGGACACCCGCTCCCCAAGCTGCTGCCAACTCTGAAGGCTCATGGGACAGGGCAGGCAGGTCTCAGGGTGGGGCAGCCCCTCTTAGGGAGCAGCTCCACTGTCAGGAGTCAGTCATAAGGAGGTCCCTGTGGGCCTTTGTAGCGCAGCCCTGCCCAGAGTGTCTGACTAGGGGTTAGGGAATGGGCTTGAGGGCACCAGAAGAGGGGAGAAAAAGCAGGGCTGGCCCTTAGGCCTCCAGTGAATTCCACCTTCCTTGCAGCCCCAGGCGATCTTGCCTCCTAGCCTGAATCATCCTTACTCTAGACTGAATGAGAGTTCTGTTATTTGTGCTAATTGTTGGCATTTGCACAGCACGCAATCCCAGGAGCTTGGGGACCTAGAATGCAGAGCCACTCTTCCACAGGCTGATTTTGTGACATCAGCAGAACTGGAGCCTGGGAAGTGGCTGGGGCAGACAGTGGCCTTCAGCACTGCTTCGAAGCTGCCTGTAATGTCCCCATCGCATTCACAGAGGCATGATGTGCTGGAGTCCTGGAAGGTCAAAGCTGAAGGCCAGACCTCGATGGCCTTCCAGTCCAACTACCTCACTTCATGCAGAAGGAGACTGAGGCTCTGGTTAGTGGCTGTGTAGGGTCACAACCTCACCCCGCCTCTTCCATATTCATCGTTTGACTTCATGTGCATGAAGCACCCTTTTGGTGACCATCCTTCATACACAACAGCCTCCCCCTCCTGCAGTACCTCCAGCTTCATTTTGCTTCCTGGCAGTGCCTGACATTACATATGGATGCTCGTTCTCTTCTGTCCCCTTCCCCCATTAGAATGAAGCTCCAAAGCATTCTTCCCCCATTTCACTAATTGCCATATTGTCAGCATCTAGAACATTCACATAGAGGATTCATTCACTCCCTCTCAGGGGGGTCTTTGGCATTGCAGACAGTCATCGCACAGAGAGGAGTCAGACCCAGCTTCTGTCCCACAGAGCAGGTGGCTTCGGACTCTTTTCTCCAGGCTCCAGCTGCCTGAAGATGGGAGGGAGCATGTTGTTAAGGTACCTGGAAGGGACTCTGGAAGGTCTCCTCAAGCAGGGAGGGACTGGGGCTTGGGGAGAAGACTCTGTCTTAGGAAGATCGGGTCCCAGAGCAGCCTCCAAGGCACAGTGGGGACCAGAGGTGCAGACACAGGTAGGCTGTGACCAGAGGGAGAGGGAAAGGAATGTAGTGACCCACAGGGGTTGGGGGGGAGGGAGCAGGGATGGGGATCCTGGGAAGACAGGGCAAACAGGGTGCTGCGGAGGGGCTGGGCACTGAGTATCTAAGGCAGAGGTGTGTGTGGGGTGGGGTGGGGTGGAGGAAAAGGACACGGACATTTGTTAACGTTTGTGTCAGTTGGAGAGTGGGCGCCAGGATGGAGAGAGAGAAGACATGTGGTCAGATGGGGAGACAGAACACAGAGCCAAAGCTTGGTTGAAGGCTCAATTTTCTCATCCATAAAATGGAGATGATGACTGACCCTGGGGATGGTGGAAGGGGAGATGAGCTTTGTACTGAAAGATCATCTCTTTGAATACACTGAGCCCCTGCTGGATCCCCAAACAATGCTGGCTTGTCCTCCTCACCACTCCTCCCTTTACCCTGTCCCCAGCTCTGGGGCTCTGACCTGTGGAGTGGGCCAGACCCCACCCTCCCTGTTCCCCAGCTCCTATGGTTGGTGGCCCAAAAGGCTAACCGGTTTCCTCCATCCCACTTGACCAGAACCATCTGGGCTCTGTGGGTGCTGCAGGTTTCCTGATGGGGGCCCAGGCCTTGGCCTTGCTGGGGGCTGTGAGCAGGAGAGTAGCAGCCCAGATTTTGCGAGCCTGAAATAGTTTATTGCTGGGCTGAGGCAGGGAGGAAGGAGGGCATGGCCCCGGGAATGCAGGAGGAATGCCTGGGAGGCTTGTTTCTGCCCCCCACCCCTCCCCAATTCCCCAGGGGGAAGCCAGCGAGGCTTTCAGCCAGCTGGGCACCGGGTTGCACAGAGAAATGGTTTGGGCGCTGAACATTCCTGGGGCTGGGGTGTTCTCAGGGCCCAGCGGTGGGTGTATGTGTGAGGGGAGACCTAGTCTTCCTTTTGATGTGGGGACCATCTCCAAAGAGGCTGCCTGGATAAGCCTGTCTCACTCCCCATCCTTTAGGCTCCCCACACCCCTGACTTTGGCTGGGAGTACCATGAACATACATCTTCCATGGTACTGGCAGGGGAGGGACCTATGTTTTGGCTTGAAGTGTGGCCTCTGTGTCTTCCTTCAAACTGGAGCTCCCTGAAGTCAGGGTATACGCTTTCTCTTGAGACTGGGGCTTTCCTTATAGTCTGAGGCTGTGGGGAGGGCTGTGTCACCCTGCTTCACCCAAAAGCTTCCCATGGCTGGGAAGGGGTGGCCGCCGAAACTGTAACTGCAAAAGGGTCTTCACCCCCATTCCTTTAGATCCAAGACTGCATTGCTAAGGATCCACCGAGTCATCTGTGGACCAGACACCAGCCTCCCAACAGCCTTTGCCACCCCCCACCCCTGTTCATGGGACATCTGAGGCCCTTCTATGTGAGGCGGGGAGGAACCAGGCCCCGGTTGCCCACCTGGACAGTCCACTTGGCCCTCCTGGAGCCACACTCTGGGCTCCCCCGGACCACTCTGCTTGTGTTCTAGGGTTCCCCCGCCGACCCCGGGAGGGGCTGGGAGTGGACAGGTCAAAGCGCGCCAGGCATCCATCCACTGATGATACCTGTGCATTCCTGGGCCCTGCATCGGGGCCAGTCACCTTCTTTTTCATGTTTGGCTGGTGGAGCCGGTGGATATGATGGGGGCTGGGCAGGGGCCCTGGGGCAGCCAGGCAGCAACAGTGGAAGGCAGAAGGCAGAGGAGTGACACCCGGCTGAAGTCACGAGGTTCCAGGGCCCTTAGGTCCCGCCAAGCTCTGGCAGGAAAGACACAAGTGGTCAAAACTCTGCCTGGCCAGACTCCACCCCTCTGTTTCGGCCGTGGCTTCTGGCTTCCCTTGGCAGCACTTCCTTTCCAATCTGCCCCCACCCCATGATACGCACACTCCTGGAGCAGCTCCAGGGGCTCAGTCTGTGGTCACAGTGATGGAGGATCTATGCAGAGTTGGGCCACTCTGTGGTGAGGATTATGGGGACGGAAATCAGGGTTTAGGATCAGGCACTGACAAAAGGTTAGGAGTCAGCCTATTCTCTGGGTTAGCGGGATTTGACTTTGGAGGTAGAATTAAGGGTCAGACTGTACTCAAGATTAAGGGTCAGTCTATACCTAGGGTTGGGAGTCAGTCTGTACCTAGGATCAAAGACACGGCTTCCTCAGGAACAGAGTGTTCTACACCCAGAATTAGGGGGTGATGGGCACCTAAGGGTGAGAATTTGTTTTCCGCCAGAACTGAACCTACAGCTTGGCCACAAAAGGTGACCCTGGCGAGTCATTCATAGATGGCAGAGAATAGAGTTTGCCGTTTGGAGGGGCAGGATTCATTGATCCCTTGGCCATCCCCTCTGGATACCCACCAGCAGGAGGCACGAGGGACAGAGTGAGGAGACTCAAGGCTCTCAGAGAAACGTTCACGAGGAAGACCAGCCAAGCCCCGTGGGGATGGAGCACGGGGTCCAGGCTAAGCTCAGTGAGTGGTTCAGAGGCAATATTGCCCAACACCAGGGCCAGCCAGGAAGAATACAGCGCTTCTGTTTACACTGTACCTCTTGAAACGCAGTCACCAGTAGCTCATTCTGCAAACATTTCCTGAATACCTACCATACTTTAGACCAGAGGTTCTCAAACTTGAGTGCACAGAGGAACAACTAGGAAGCTTGTGAAAAAAGGCCGGTTCCTGGGCCCCACCCCAGGGGCTCTGGAGAAGGAAGGTACTGGGAGCTGCCCAGGAATCCACACTTCCAATAAAGTCCCCAGGCAATTCTGCTGTGATGAGTATTTTTTTTTTTAATTTTTTAATCTATTGATTTATTTTATTTTTGGTTGCACTGGGTCTTCATTGCTGTGTGAAGCTTTTCTCTAGTTGTGGCGAGAGGGGCTACTGTCTAGTTGTGGTTTGAGGGCTTCTCACTGCAGTGGCTCCTCTTGTTGCGGAACATGGGCTCTAGGGCATGTGGGCTCGGGAGTTGTGACCCACGGGCTCAGTTGCCCTGCAGCATGTGGGATCCTCCTAGACCAGGGATAGAACCTGTGTCCCCTGAATTGGCAGGCGGCTTCTTAACCACTGGATTGCTGCTGTGGTAGTCTTATTTTTACTTATTTTTTCAGAGTTTTTAATAATCTTTTAATAGAGGGTCAGAATACCAACAAGCATCTTCCAGCATAACAAGGAAAAGGCAGCAATATGAATTCTTTCGGTTAGAATGGCATAATGTAGTAGTTTTAAGATCATACTTTTGAGACCTATCCTCAAAAGGCTCATGGGGTTAAAAAAAAAAAAGGATTGTGGAAAATACCATAACGCCTTCTGGTGAGTTCAGTGCAGAGTGGGCGCCAAGCATTTCTGGGATAAAAGGGTGTGTGACCATTTCAGAGAAGACCCAAGAAGACCTTGCAAGAAAGTTAGGGAGTTTCTTTCTTATTTCTGACCACCAGTAAGCTAAAAATGTACCAGTCTTATTGCAAGAATTGTATAAAAACTTAGCTGTGTAACCTTCCCAAAGCATTTTCATGTGCTTGGCAAGGTAGGAGAATTCAGACAAACACACTGGAGGTTAGCTTTGAGCAAAGAAGTGTAAAGCAAAGCATAATTACTGCATTAAATGAAGCAAAGTAAAAGAATGCACATAAAAATGCCATCTTGGTACAGTGTTGGGGAGGGAACAATGCATGACAGCCATTCTTATTAATAACTTACCAATTTCTATAAACAATCATTCTGAAAAGCACGACTCAGGAAGCGCAGGTCAATTTTGTTTAAACTGTGGCTCCGTGTTCTCTCCCTGCCTTGTTCCACCCGCCAGGAACCTAGTCTGCAGTTGGCATACGGAAACAACAGGGTGTATGCGTTTTTATTTACACAATATTAAATCACAATATTGATTATGCTTTAGCATACAACACATTTCTCTCTCCCCCAGCTACTCCCTGGTCAAGAATCTGGCGTGAAGTGCTCAGTCATTTTGAGGACCTTGCTGAAGGCAGGAAGCCTGGATAGTTTGCCTACCCGCTCTTCATTCCCCGGCTCGCTGCCATTGGCTTGCTTCTAGAAGCTTATATAACCTTTCTTTATTTAAGGCTTCATTCTTTAATCTGAGGGTGAATGGACTTCCAGGCCTGCCTTTGGGGCAGGAGCTGGAGGTGTTATGCTTCTTCAGCAGGGGGAGAGGGCTGGACTGCGTTCCAGGAGCTTCTGGAGGCCATGCCCTCCCTGGGCTGTCCTGGGATAGCAGACCCTCCAGTGGGGAGGGCAGGAAGTGACCTTCCATTCCCCTGCCTGGGCTGCAGGCCACCTGGTCTCAGCCTTCTTAGATACCGCCAGGAAGCTTTTTCTTTTATCCCAGTTAAATTTCACCTTGTTGATTTCAGGCCAGTGTTTCCAGGGAGGCATGGGGTTTCAGGCTGGCTGGGGACTTTCCCAGCCCTCTGGACACCCCATACCTCTGGAGCTCCCTGTCCCGCGGGATCGCTCCGTCTCATGCATGCATTCAGCAGGCATGCCTTGCACATCCATTAGGTGCCCCGTACAGTGGGTTTCGGTGGTGGAGGCCTGGGGCAGACAGGTGACAGGCACAGGGGTGAGTCATTTCTCTCTAGTGTGGTATAAGCATGCCAGAGGATTAAGGAGGCATAGGAGGGGTACCTGACCCACTCTTGGGGGGCGTGTGGAAGGCAAGGAAGTCTCCATGCAGGAGGTAATGCTTTATCTGAATCTAAAATCATGAGAAGGGAAAGAGGGGATATATGTAAACATACAGGCGATTCACTTTGCTGTTCAGCAGAAACTGACACAACCTTGTAAAAGCAACTCTACTCTTGCTGTTCAGTCGCTAAGTCGTGTCCAACTCTTTGCGACCCCAGGAACTGCAGCCCACCAGGTTTCTCTATCACTATTTCCCTAAGTTTGCTCAAACTTACGTTCTTCATTGAATCAGTGATGAGAAAGGAGGAGTGGACTGGGGGTTATTTAGGCAGAGAGAGTATCCTGAATGTGAGTCTGGAGGCTGGAAGCAGCATGGCTAGAACTGGTTTAGACGTCACTTTCTAGATGCCAGAGCATAAGGTTCGAAGCAGAGAGGAGATGGGGCTGGGTCTGGAGAGGCCTGCAGGGGTGAGCTCACAGGAGAGTGTGGGGAGCTAGGGCCTTAGCCTGTGGATGCTGGGGAGCCATGGACAGTTTCAGCTAGAAGGGAGTGAACTGCTGACTTGATATGATCCATTAACAGCAGCATCTAATGTATCCCAGGGGACCAAAGAGCCTGGAGGGCTACAGTCCACAGGGTCAAAAAAGAGTTCAGCTTGAATTAGTGACTAAACAACAACAGTGTATCTTTCCGGCGCTTGTGGGGCCCCTGCACCTTAACAGAGAGCTCTGGGAAGGCAGGCTGTCATGAGAACTGGTGTCATGAGCCACTCAACTGCAAAAGGTGGGGAAAAGAGAAGACCCTCAAGCCAGAAGGACCTGAGGTTGAATCCCTCACTGAGTTCTGGCAAGATATAGAAACTGCCTGAGCCTCAGCGGCTGCGTCTACAGAATGAAAAGAAGTGAAAGTGTTAGTCACTCAGTCCTGTCTGACTCTTTGCAACCCCTTGGACTGTAGCCCGCCAGGCTCCTCTGTCCTTAGGATTCTCCAGGCAAAAATACTGGAGTGGGGGGAGTCATTTCCTCTTCCAGGGGATCTTCTCGACTCAGGGATTGGACCTGAGCTTCCCACATTGCAAGCAGATTCTTTATCCTCTGAGCCACCAGGTAAGCCGTCTAATACTATAGAATGGGGGCCATCTAATACTGATGGCTGTGTGGTAGAGAGAGTTGGGGAAAACCTACGCAGGAAACAGTCCGGCAGTGCAGCCCAGGGGACTGGTGGCTGAAGCTCATTCCATGGATCACCTTGGCGGGGGGGCGGAGCCTGGTCTCCCAGCCTGGGGTCCTGGCCTCTGTCCCCATTGCTGTCTGATCAGCAGTCTGCAACGTGCCCCCCTGAGTGAGGTCTGACAAAAGCCCTGGGGAGCTGTCCCCACTGTAAACAGTGGGTCCCCGAGCTTCCCCTGATCTGGTGCCTCAGCCCTGGGTGCCCTGTGGCCCCTGGGCCTCTGGCTCCAGAGCAGTGGTGGAAAAGAAAGATCTGCCCAGCTTCCTGCAGGCCTCGTGGTTGTGCAAGGCTGTCTGATTCCAAACAAACTGCAACACCTACTGCCTCTCAGGCAGTTCCAAGCATTCTGGCCAGCAGGTGGCCAGGCGGCCACTGTTAGGGACAGCCAGGGCCTGGGTCACAGGCCACGCCAGCCCAACCAGGGGTGAACCTAGACTCCTGGTGTCTGGGCCTGGCATAGCTGGGTTGCTGGCGAAATAGAAAAATCTCTGGACAGGCAGTCAGGCAGGGGTCCTAGTTCCTAGTCCTAGCCCACCAATTCGCTGTGTGACGTAGGGCAAGTTCCTTGCCTTCTCTGGGACTTAGTTGCCTTGGCTGAGCCCGAGGAGTTTGGCGACGATGATCCCACAGGGTGCCTTCCATCCTGGTGTTCTGGGAGTCTGCGTTCTTGTGTCCGAGAGATTGGACAGCATCTCCCCAGGTTCTGGATGAGGGTCACGCCCACCCCTCTCCATTCGTTCAGCATCAGCTCCAACTCCAACCACAGGCAAGAGAAGAACTCTGACCGCGGCCCATGTCAGAGCAAGGCAAATCTGGCAAGTTTCCGGGTGCTGCTTCATTCATTATTTAATTCACCCTTGTATTCAATGAAATGGAAACATTTAAAACAATCATTCATTCATTTGGTTAACAATTATTAAGGGACAACTACTAGGTGGCAGGTACCGTGCTGGGATCTGGGAGTCACTGGTGAGCCAGATGAGCAGGGTCCTAGTTTACTGGCGCTCACAGGCCCGCCCGGCCTGAGTTTCCTGAGAAGCGGCAATAGCAGGCCCACAGGTCATGTCTGGAGAGTAAGCCGCAAACACCCCAGTCCCTGGTAGGACCTCATCCACTCTCACCATGCAGAGCCCTGTCCTCAGCACTGAAGGGAAGTACATGCCATGTCGCTTCAGTCGTGTCTGATTCTTTGCAACCCTATGGACTGTAGCCCATCAGGGTCCTCTGTCCATGGGATTCTCCAGGCAAGAATACTGGAGTGGGTTGCCGTTGCCCTCCTCCGGGGGATCTTGCGGATCCAGGGATTGAACCCATATCTCTCATGTCTCCTGCATTGGCAGGCGTGTTCTTTACCACTAGTGCCCGCTGGGAAGCCCCTGAGGGGAAGCAGAGGAAAACAAATCCTGCCCCCAGGAAGCCCCCATGTGGACAGGTGCCCAGTCCCTATCTCTGGAGCTGGTGGGGGAACCAGCCACCACCTCAGGGACTCACAGAAGCCTTGCGTCAGCAGGCGCAAAGCTGGGCCCTGCCCTGAGTGTCCTGAGGAACAGCCTGCACGGAGTGGGACCGTTTCCTCTCTGGCCTCTTGCCTGGCGTGCGGGCTAACATAATGTTTGGTGAGATGGGGTCTTCCCCAAAGTCGGAGGAGACAGATTCAGAGGTGTGTCTTTATTAGCAGTTACCTGCTTTAACTCCCCTGCTAGATAGTTCTTGGAGACGCCGGGAGGGACTGGAGGCGCAGCCAGCAGAGACACGGGGCTGAGTGAAGGAGGTGCCTGCCGAGGGGAAGGAGGCCGCCGCAGCAGCTCCTACCACCTTATGCAAGAGGGAGAACAAAGGGGCTTTCTGGGAGGTATTAGAAGATGAAGTGGCTGGGTCTGGGGCAAACTCAGCAAGCCCCTGGGGCCCTGAATTAGCAGTAGCAACTGAAAGGGGGGGTGGTTACAGCTCCTGGTCCCCCTTCACAGAGGCACCACCCCCTGGACCCCGCCAGGGCCTCCTCACACAGCTAATCTGCTGCCTTGCCTGAGCTCCTGCAAGGGGCCTGGTGAGAGGCTGGTGCCCTCCACTTAGAGGGGAACAGAGCCTTCCTAGGGAAGGAGCTGCCTGACCCCTGACCCCTGACCCTGGGGGCACAGACCCTGAGCAGACTGGGTGGCCCAATTTGGGGCCAGTCAGACACTTGACTGAGCTCTGGGTTTGAGGGGAAATCACTGTTCCTCTCTAGGCCTCTCCTTCCTGCTGATCAGTGAGAATTAGGGACGTGGACTATTGGCAATCCCAGGGGTCCTTGGGCTGGTTCCAGCAGGCATGAGGGAAGCCTCCTCTTAGTCATGTGGTTCCTGGTGAGCAGGCGTGTCCCCAGCACAGATGGGTTTTTGAGTTTTTGGACTGATGGGAGTCTAATTGTTAAATAAAAATGAGAAGATATTTGAAGTCCCACAGTCTGGTCCCCACTGGCCTTCCCAGTTTAAAAAAAAAAAAAAAATATATATATATATCTGCATATTTATTTATTTAGGCTATGCTGCTTCTTAGCTTTGGCATGTGGGGTCTTTTTTTTTTTGCCTAGTTGCGGCATGTGGGATCTAGTTCCCTGACCAGGGATCAAACCTGAGCCCCCTGCATTGGGAGCATGAAGTCTTAGACACTGGACCACCAGGAAAATCCCCCAGTTTTACTTCTTAATACATCCTGTGTTGTAACTGATGCCGCAATAAGAGCAAGCTGCAGACACCACGCTGTCTGTGTGTGATATTTGAAATTCTCTGCAATTCCCTGTCCTGGCTCACTCTCCATTTCTTAGGGGCCAGTGCTGTCAGCACCCCTCTTGCCCCTCCTCACAGCACTCAGTGGACTAATTCATTTAACCTTCTTCTCTGTGTCTTTCTCCCAAGAGACTGCTGGCCTCGTCTTCTTTTTTTTTTTTTTAATTTTTTTTGATGTGGGCCATTTTTAAAGTCTTTATTGAATTTATTACAATATTGTTTCAGTTTTATGTTTTGGTTTTTGGTCACCAGGCATGTGGGATCTTGGCTCCCTGACCGGGATTGAACCCTGACCTGCTGCATTGGAAGGCAGAATCTTAACCACTGAGCCACCAGGAAAGTCCCACTGCTGGTTCCTTGAGAGCTGGGGTAGAGCTGGCACCTGGGCCACACAGGACCTGAGCCTGCCGGCAACACCTGGTGACCAGGACAGCTCACAGGGTGCAGGGGGCACGAGAGTGACACAGCAGCAGAGTTACAGAATTGCCTGGGTATGGAGGGCAGTAGAGAGACTTACAGGGAGACAGGAAAGTGTGGAAACAGGGGGATTTGTACATAGAAGCTTCCAGAAGCGAGACCTGCCAGGGTAGAAGAAGCCAGGCAGAAACAGAGTGTTCCAAGGGGAGGGACGCCGGGAGAGGGAGGCAGCTGTGGGCAGGAGCTGGGGCCTGGAGAGAGGGTGGGAGACGTGGCAGGGTGGTCAGGCTGGGCCTCAGAGGCTGTGCGGAGGGCTTAGGCCTTATCCAAGGAGCACCATGAAGCTATTAAGGGGTTTTAAGCAGCTGAGGGAGTGAGGTGATGAGATTTGCATTTCTAAAAGATCACTTTCACCCAGTGTGGAGAGTGGATTAGGAGGGACAAGAGGCTATTGCTTTTGAGAGAGGGGATGGAGAGGGGAACGGACAAATTGAGAGGTTTAGGGTGGGAGCTGACAGAACTCGGAGACTGGATGATTAGGAGGGAGAGGGTGGAGGCTCCAGACTTTCCACTCACCCCTCGGGCCAGTCAGTGGCCCTGGGCAGCCTGTGAGCCCCTGCATGCTTGTGGACCCCCGTCGGCCACGGTGCAGGGCTGGGGATGCTGGAGCCAGCCCCTCTCCTCCGAGCAGCCCCATGGGACAGGAGTGTAGGGCCAGGCTGCAGCTGCCCAGCTCTTCCCCGCGGTCAGTGCGCCGTAAAGCTGCCCTCATGGACGGGGCCACAGATTCACACGCACTCAGACCATCCGTATGCGCACGAGCAACTTAGACTCATAGATATATTCATAGCATAGCACAGCTTGGATACAGACATCAGAACACGTACCCAAGACGCAGATTTACAGAGTTGGCCCCCCAATGTGTACTTGTTGACATGTATAATTAGATTTATTGATGATTAAAAAAAACAAGCAACATTTAGTGGGTGCTTGATATGGGCCAGATTTCAAACACTTCATATCCCTGGTGGCTCAGACGGTAAAGAACTTGCCTGCAATGCAGGAGACCAGGTTCGATCTCTGGGTCAGGAAGATACTTTGGCAATGGGAATGGCTACCCACTCCAGTATTCTTGCCTGGAGAATTCCAGGGACAGAGGAGCCTGGTGGGCTATAGTCCATGGGGTCACAGAGTTGGACACAACTGAGCGACTAACACATGATAAATCCCATAAAGATGCACAAAATTGACAGAGCACACTCACAGTACGTGTGTGTCGTTGATCATACATGTGCATGTGTGATCAACAACACGTATGCATGACCTATGCACATTCAAGCACCTAAATATTATGCAGTACATACTTTGATATAAAGGTACACGCATTTATTATAAAGGCATGAGTTTCTGCACACACACAGGCACACTCATATACGCAGTTTACACGTTCAGTTCACACGTGTTTATTTTCTCTTTTGTGCCAGGCACCCAGGTTGTACACACACATCCTCATAGGCAACACAAGTGATACTTGCACAAACATCACAGGCTTGTGCACACACGCACACATGTGCAGGACACACAGATACACACTCTTTTACCTTTTCTCACGCAGGGCAATTTATGACTGGCCAGGCTCATGTCCGGACTTCCCATTAACATTAATGAGGTGATGT
Organism: Moschus berezovskii; assembly: GCF_049115385.1. Lineage (NCBI taxonomy): Eukaryota > Metazoa > Chordata > Mammalia > Artiodactyla > Moschidae > Moschus > Moschus berezovskii. The sequence goes on from NC_142482.1 coordinate 29,441,625, forward strand.
CGCTGGGCTCTTCCGAAACACTTGTCCTGCAGAGGCGAGGGTGGGGGTGGTGGCCAGGAGGAGGGGACAGGGAGGCCATGGTCACAGAGGAACAGCTAATTATCCGGCTGACCAGGGTTTGATTGTTTTTCCCACGGTTCCCCCAACTGTCCCTAATGCACGGCCAGGTCTGGCTGCACCAGAGGGTGTTGGGGCAGGAAGCTAGATGAGGGAAGGGGGAGGGGAAGAAGGGAGCGGGAGAAAATGGTGGGGGGTGGGCGGTGACTGACCCCGAATTCAGTATCCTCCTCCCCGTTCCTCAGACACCCTCTTTGCCTGGAACTGGAATTGTTTCCTGAAAGGGTTCAGAATTCCTGAAGTTTGAGCTCCTGGGGGCTTGTCCTCCTCACCATGAACTTTGTATCAGAATCACATTCAGCGTTTTATTTCAGGAACTTTCATTCGCTGACTTAGGGGGCAGAAAAGGAGCCCCGCCCATATGTTTCTACCTTAATAAGGAATGCGGGAGTAAGCAAGCACGGTCATCACTGCCGCCTTCCTCCATTCAGCCTTCCCACCGTCACCTCAATGAAACACCTTTCCCAAGCACAAGTAAGGGTGGGCTTACCGTGAATTCCTCAGTCAGAGGAATGGCTCCCAGGCCTTAAGGGCTGATGCTCAAATCATGATAGTAATGGGAAACTGCAATAATTTAAATGCAATAAGTGCAAATAGCCTCTGCACACCTCTTCCCTTCTTGCAAAGGTGTCTTTCATGTCTTGATTCACATGGGGCTCAGAAGAGTCCTGTGAGGGTTGCAGGGCAGGTGCGTGCATGCATGCTCAGTCGCTTCAGTCATGCCCGACTCTTTGTGAACTTACGGGCTGTAGCCCACCAGGCTCCTCTGTCCATGGGATTCTCCAGGCAAGAATACTGGAGTGGGTTGCCATGCCCTCCTCCAGGGGGATCTTCCTGACCCAGGGATCGAACCCTAGTCTCCTGCGTCTCCTGCATTGCAGGCTGATTCTTTACTGCTGAACCACGGGGGAAACTCTGCAGGGCAGGCTACAGTTATCCCCATTTCACCGATGTGGAACCTGAGGCTGAGAGAGGAGAGGTTCTCCCATGGTCATGTGACTGGGGAGGGGCAGGCTGAGGCTTGAATCTTTTAAGTCACTTCTCTGTGAATCACTACATGTTCTCTCTTATTTGTGTGGCTCCCCCCGCCCACCCACCCCACCATAAAATGAATTAGTCTTCATGTGCTTCCGGGTCACTTTGTGTTAAATCTCCTGGGAAGCCTGCAACAGTCCTGGGGTGGAAGGTGGAGGCTAAGGGTCATATACCCTGACGCTGGGAGAACCTGGGTGGCCACCTCGTCTCCTCAAGTCATTTCAAGACCTTCTTGAGCTCAGATGGCACCGAGATGATGTCTGGAGGCTTAAAGATCAGAGAGCTGCAGGGAGACCTCTAAGAACCCTGATCTAAACACTGCCTCCAGGCGTCTCCACCTCAAGAATTATTAGCTCAATTTACAAACAAGGAAACTGGTCGAAGTCATTAGGGCAGCCATATTTATTGAACACCTGTTATATTATTAAGCCCTGAACTCAGTACTAGATGTGGTGGGAGGAGTCAGTGGTCATAGCTCTCTAAAAGCTTAGAGTCTGGTGGGGAAGAAAACATTTAAGACTTGGGAATCACAGACTCTGGGTCTGAGTTCCAACTTAGAAAATCATTTGTTTTCAAATGGCTTTGAAGAAAAGTCACTTTAACCTCCCTGAGCCTCAGTATTCTCATCTCTAGAATGGGGATGCTCCTGCCCTCCTTCAAGGCCATGGTTACAACTAGATATGTGCAATGCCTGTCCCAATGCCTCTCACAAACGCAAAGCTTGGTTGATGTGTTCTTCCCTCATTTTCCTGCCAGACTCTTCCTGGCCTTACTATTCCATCTTCCCTCTCTCCCTCCCTCTGGCCATTCCCTCATGACTGACCACCTTTTAGAATTATCTGAACTCTTGGCCCAACTTTGTCAAATCCCCCACCATCCTCAGCCCTGTCCTAGCTTGGGTAGGTGCAGGGACCCTCTTATGAGGGATGTTGAACAGCACGGGGGTCACGGGGAGTCAACAGCTCTCTCTGTAGCCTCTTACTTTATCCCCCTCCCACCAGATAAGACAGGGAGACCCAAAGACATCCCCTCCTAGCTTCTCTGGCTTCCTCGGTCCAGGGCACTGTTTTTCCCAGGAAGACCCCCTTCACCCAGCCAGGGGCTCTTGAAAGCTGGTGGGGAAACTGAAGCCCTTTCAATCAGTGTCTTTGAGGGACTGAAACCAGAAAGACAGTTAGATGCACGGATCAACTAACCCTGCCTGGGATATCCCAGGAGGGGTGGCTTAAAATCCCCCCAGGGGATGTTTGCTATCCTCCCAACTGTGGAGGTCAGCCCTGTTAGGTGAGAGTGGGGTGAGCTTCTGTGACAGGAGTCTCCGAGCTAAACAGAAAACTGCTGCTGATAAGTTTGGGAGGGTCAAGGTCTGTCTGCCAGGGTTCTGCAGAACCTGAGCCTCCTGCCTGTCTCTGTCCAGAGGGGGATGGGGACTTTAGAGTACCTGCCCCCACTGTGCCATCGCCTCCTGCCTTCGCCTTGGGTCTTCTCTCTGGGCCTCAGTCCTCTATCCTGTAAAATGGGTGAATAACCACGGCCACCATGACCAAGCCTACCCAAACTGGTATGTTATGAGCCTCTCATAAGACTACAAATGAGAAACACTTTTACTGTATTTATTTTTTTTTAAGACTTTTGCATCAGCAAACCAATTTTAAAGGACAGGGAAGCCTGGCTTGCTGTAGTCCATGGGGTTGCAAAGAGTTGGACACAACTGAGCAACTAGACAATGACAAAATTTTTAAAGTCTTTAATGGATTTGTTGCAATATCGCTTCTGTTTTATGCTTTTTTTTTTTTTTTTTCTGGCCATGAGGCAGATGGAATCGTAACTCCCAGCCAGGGATGGAACCGGCACCCTCTGCAGGGGAAGGAAGTCTTAACCACTGGACCACTAGGGAAGTCCTGAGAAACACTTTCAAATGCCTGCTGTGCCATTCAGTTAGGGACTTGGACAGAGTTTTGGGGTTCCAGCTGGACCACTGTGCGTTTTTGGTGGACAAGAGGGCTGCCCATGCTGGGAGGCTGTGCTTCTCTGTACCTGCCCCTCCTCCAGCCTTAAGTAGTAGAAACACCAGCTAACCAGAGCCAAAGATGCCTCAGAATTCTCTGGGGGCCGCACAATACTGTGGGTCCTGCCGACATCAACAGGAAAGCTTGCTGGCTGCCTGGGGGCTCTGTTCACATTCTCTGGGCTCAGCAGGTCCCTCGGGGCCTGTTCCCTTGGGAAGATAGCCTGGCAGGAGTCTGCTAGTGTCCCAGGTTCAGGGCCTTTGTGAGGGCACCTGGGGCAAGGGGTGAGTGGGAGGTGCCTGGAGACAGTGGGTTAGCAGGGGACTTGCCAGGAATGCAAGCGGAGGGAGCGGAGTGTGTGAGTAAACAGTGGACGGGGCAGAAGGCCATGGGGAGAACAAAACGGGAATGTAGATGTGGATATGGGGGGCAGGGCACTGGCTGGAAGTGAGTGGGGCTGAGGACCAGGGCTGGGTGATTGGTGCCCGGGTTAGAATTTCACACTGGACTGTGAACTTGTCCCCTGGCACTCAGGCTGTGATTCACCAGCATGAGGAGAGGATGGGGTTGGGATGGGGTACTGGATTCTAGGGTTTCTTCCCTGATCCCTCAACCAGGGCAGGCCTCTGTGTTTTCTCAAGAGCTTCACCTAAACAGCCTGAGATCTTACAGGACGAGTTGGGCTCTCTGCCTGCTATGGGCCCTGTGCCCATTCTACCTAAGGTTAAGGATCTTTTAGGATCAAACCAGTCCATCCTAAAGGAAATCAATCCTGAATATTCACTGGAAGAACTGAAGCTGAAAGTCCAATACTTTAGCCACCGGATGCGAAGGACCAACTCATTGGAAAAGCCCCTGATCCTGGGAAAGTTTGAAGGCAGGAGGAGAAGGGGGCAGCAGAGGAAGAGATGGTTAGATAGCATCACCAACTCCACGGACATGCATTTGACCAAACTCCAGATGATAGTGAAGGACAGGGGAGCATGGCGTGCTGCAGTCCATGGGGCAGAGTCAGACGTGACTTAGCAACTGAACAACAACAGAGGACCTCTTCCCAAAAAAGGGCCCTGAGAGCTCACATGTGCTTGTAACATCAGGGGCTCGGGGTCACCGGGTTCAGAAGCCTGTTTGTTCCATTTTTTGCCTCTTTGTACAACAGCCTAAGGCAAATGGCCTCCCCTCTTTCAGACCTCAGGTCTTTTTATCTGTACAATGGGGATTAAATGATCCCTGCCCACCGCTGCAAGACCTGTGGGGTCCGGGGAATGGTGTGGGCTCTGGAAGACTCTGACAGAACCCCAGAGGCAGTCTTTGTGGGTGAGAGGGTGGGTACTTTAGCGGGACTCAGGGAGGAGGAGGAGGGACGTGGAGCACCTCCTTGGCCTGCTCACTTCACAATAAGCACATGATTTAATGCAGCCAGTAAATCCTTTTCCGCCTCAGCTTCTCAGCTACCGCAAGACAGGCTCATAATTCAGTTGTTAACAAGTCTAGGATTAGGGCTGCAGCTGCAAGATGCAGGGGGTGCCTGTGTGTCTCTGTGTTTGTGTCGGGGGCTGTGCATCTGACCGTGGAGAGGGTGTCCGCGTGTGTGTCCATCTGTGTGTGTGAGGGTGCATCTGGCCATGCAGGAATAGGGGTGGAGGTGGGCACGGTGTCCGTTGCAGAAGTCCTAGCAGCTGGCTCAAGGGGAGACCTCACGGCCTCGGGGAGTGTTAAGGCCTTGCCGAGCTGTTCCTGGAACTATAGACTCCCAGGGTTGGGAGGAACCCCAGGCTTCATCATGCCCCCAGAACTTGAGCAGCAACAGGCAACTGTGGGAAAAAGGAGAAGAGGGTGTCATTGTAAGTCAGTGACCATTGGCCTTGGTTTTCACATATTGAATTTATCTGAAGCAGAGCCTGCTTCTAAATCCCCTTCATGGATCACAGCCTTGTGTGGCGAAGGGGCTTGCGTAACTCAACGAAGCTATGAGCTATTCAAACCAGTCAAACCTAAAGGAAACCAACCCTGAATATTCATTGGAAGGACTGTTGCTGAAGCTCCAATACTTTGGCCCAGACTTGATGCAAAGAGCCGACTCATTGGAAAAGACCCTGAAACTGGGAAATATTGAAGACAGGAGGAGAAGCGGGTGACAGAGGATCAGATGTTTGGATGACATCACCGATTCAATGGACATGCATTTGAGCAAACTCCAGGAGATGGTGGAGGACAGAGGAGCCTGGCGTGCTGCAGTCCATGAGGTCACAGAGTCAGATACAACTTAGTGACTGAAGAACAGTAACAGCTACTAAATTCCTGTGACTCTTTTTCAGGTTTTAAGGACCTGAGAATTGGAAAATAGGGGTGGAGAACCCCTACTCAGAGATGAGGAGATGTGGGTGCTGTGGGAGCAGTCTGCACACCCAGGAGCTCTGTCCTCTGGGGTGCAGGCTGGGCTTCTTCGGGCACGCCCTCACCAGCAGGATTAATGCTCGTGGTGGGGGAGAGGGAGCAACAGCGACAAGACTCCTCAGAGCCCCCAAATGCAGCAGCGAGAGGAAGGAATTGAGCTCCCCATGAGCAGCTGGGGTGTGTGTGACCACGAGGCAGGTTACTCAGGCATACGGAGTGGGCAGCCAGAGTGCCCTGGTTCGAATCCCAGCTTCCCTGGTTGACAGCTATGGGGGCAAGTTACTTCATCTGTCTGAGACAGTTAAAGAAGATAGTAATTTAAGAAATGTTTGTCCCATTCCCCCTAAAGGGTCTCAGAGATTTGTAGCGCACAGAAATGGAAACTTTCCCAATGGGCTGGCCTGCTTCAAAGCATAGTAGGGCATTTGCCCCAGGGCATATGGGGTGTTTGCACATGGCATGGAGGTGTTTGCACCTGGGCGTGGCAGGATGTCTGTCCTACAGACGGCGGACTCCTTTGTACACCGGCTTGATATTCTTCCCTTGGCTCCAGAACACCCCAAGCTTTCTGATTCTTTTGGCCGTAGCAATGCCATCCCCTGGGCCTCGAAAGCCCTTTCTCAAATACCTGTTTTGGCTGAGGCCCTGAACCCTCAGCTAAGGTATTGCCTCTGAGGGTCAGGACTAAGTTTCAAAAGTGCCCGTTTCCTACCCACCTCGTTGTAAGTGCTCATTTAAATGCTTACGGCATTGAGTTCTAGCACTTCTTTCACTGTCGAAGGGTAAGCTGCTCATGTCACTTTCTCCCCCCCATCACCACCTCCTGAGAGCAGGACGAAGTTCCCCCTAAACACCTGATGTGGTGGCTGTTTAAATAATGAGTGTTGATTGCCTGCATGAATGAATGAGTACAGGGGAGGCAAAGCAGACAGAAAGAATGGGCCACTTAAACCACATGCTCTGAGAATTCATGAGGTGACATTGTTTCCCCGTTAGGGAGAATCAGGGGAGATTTTATAGAGGGGCTAACTTGGGAGTTGGCCTTGAAAGGTGGAGTTGTGAGGAAGGGTTGGGAAGACACTTCCAGTAGGGGGATTGGCATATGCAAAGGCCCGGGGGCAGGAGGGAACTGGCCTCTTGGGGAAGCTCAGCGGAGTTGGAGAGGTCAGGAGGTAAGTACAGAGGTTGACTTTGGTTGGTCACCCAGCTTCCTCTCCTTTCTTCTGGGCAGAGGTTTTCTCTTCCATTTCTGCCCTGCTTCCTCCAGGAGCCCGGTGGATTGAGCGGCCCCTCTCAGTCAGTATTCCCCCTCCTCTGGCTCAGCACCCTCCCCGCTCTGTCCTGGGACTGTGAGCCACACCCAGGAGCTCTGCATCAGCTCCTCTGTTCTCTCCCCATCCTTTCTCCTTGGGCCCTGGCTCTGAGCCTCGGGGAGCTCAAGCTGTGAGTTCGAGTTTGGGCAGGAGCCCGCTCACCCTGCAGTGACGTGTTGGGGCTGTCTGGGCCGCAGGGAGCCAGACAGGAAAACCGCCAGTCCACGGAGCAGGGTGGCTGGCCGCAGTGTGCCAGCCTGGGGCCCGCCCTGACCTCCCACCCCTCCCTTCCCTGAGGGATGTCCCCAGTGGACTGGCCAGTGGCCCGTGTCTCTGGGGGGAACATGCTTTCTGCAGGCTGTGGCTGAAGAGGACACGAACCGACTGTCCTGCCAGCTCTGTGTGGGGAAGGGGGAGGTGCCCCTTGCCAGCCTGCACCCCACAGGACGCCAGCCACAGGCAGAGTGGAAAGGCTCTGGCCTCTGTCCCCTACCCTGCTGGTCATTTCCCCCTTGGGGCCCTTGGATGGGAAAGCCAGAGCTGCCAGTACTGGGGGCAGTGACCCCCCAGGGGGCTGTTTATGAGCATGGGCTTGGGGAGCCTGAGAGAAGCCCGCACTGACCGGGACCACTGGTTCTTCAGCTGGCAGACTGTGGTGGGACACGGGGAGGGGACACCTCCCCTGAGAGCTGGGCTCCCTGCCATTCCTACCACCTACCAATCGCCTGCTGGGTGCCAGGCTCCCATGGCTCTCAGAGGGCTCCCCGGGAGAAGAGGCCAGAAAGGTGCCAACAAAGGCCCTTACCAGCCCTTGCCCCAGGCCTCCCAGGCCTGAGGCAGGCTCCTGAGGAAAAGGGGGCATTTACCGCTCCAGTGATGCAGAGAGGGGCCTCCTCTGAGAGGGGCCGGGCGTGGAGGAGTGGTCCCTGGGGGTGGGGAGGCACTAGAGGGGTTGAGGAGTGTGGACATGGCTGGCTCCCTGGTGTGGAAGGCAAACAAGAACCGGCTGGCTCTTACCCTACACCACAGTCCCCCGCAGTGAGGGTCTCTGTTCCAGGCTGTTGGTTTTCTTCCAGAGCAACAAAGACAATCAAGACACGGATCCTGTTTCCTTCAGATTTACTTATGGATTCAAGCCGCCCTTCCTTAGTGCTTGCCCGATTTACTCGTTCCTGCCTCCTTCAGTCTGTTCACTTGTTTATTCATCCATTCGAGAAATATATCTGAGTACTTGACGAGTACTCGGCCTTTTGCTGGGCTCTGGGGTCTAAAGAAAAGACCCTGAAGCCGGGAAAGATTGAAGGCAGGAAGAGAAGGGGACGACAGAGGATGAGATGGCTGGGTGGTATCACTGACTTGATGGACATGATTTTGAGCAAGCTCCGGGAGCTGATGATGGACAGGGAGGCCTGGCGTGCTGCAGTTCATGGGGTTGCAAAGAGTCGGACACGACTGAGCAGCTAAACTGAACTGAGGGTCTAAAGAAGTAGGGAATGAGAGTTCTTAACCTTTTGGGGAATGAAAATCTTCTTGATGAGTGATAAGCAGTATATATCCCTTCTCCCAGAAAACTGCCGATGTCACCAACCTGGGTTAAAAATTCCTTAATGCTATCGGCCTTGCCAGGGAGGCAGACGTGAACCTGGGAACACAGTGTGAGAAATGCTAAGAGGGTCTGATTTCTAGCTTACTAAGTAAGTCTCTTATTTCTTTGAATCCTGCCTGGTTTCTTCACCTTTAAAAAGGGGATAATTATATCACCTCTAAGTGTCACTGTGGAGAATAAATGAAATGAACTCTAGAAGGGGCCTGTGTACAATAGGCTCTCATGTCTGTGAAATCTCTTTCCCCTCCCTACTTTTTCTTGAGGGATGCAAACTCCTTTGACAGCTCTAAGCATGGAGAGCAAATGTGTAGCAGAGTTCTGGAGGAAAGGTCACGTTTGAATGGGTTTTGAAGGATGACTAAGAGTTTATGATAATGTCTCCCTCTCTTTCTCTCTCCCTTTCTTTGTTCTTTTAATGTAAAAGTTTTGGGTCCTTATTACCAGGGGCCAGAGATGGTGCAGGAATCCTGCTTCTCAATAATGTTAAGTCTTGTCTGCTACTTTCTTTGTGCCTTGCACTGTTCTAGGCATCTTGCATTTATCAGTTCACTCAAGGGTTATCTCATAACACTAGGAGATGGGTACTATTATCATTCCATTTTACAGAAGAGAAAACTGAGGCACAGGTAAAGCAGTGTCACCCAGCTAATAAGTAGCAGAACTGGGATCTAAACCTACCTGGTCTGGCTCCAGAGTCCTTACTCTAAACCGCTACCCTACACTCCTTTACGAGGGTGGCTGTCTTTTCTACTTCTAACTCCCTCTCATCTTCTTGCAGATGACTTCTCTTGGAACAAGAATCCAGGAGGAAAAATGAAAGTCCTAGAGGAAATCTACTGCCTTTCCTAAAAATACAAGTTTCAAATTTAACCAGGAGGGAGAAGGAGGCCTCTAGCGGAATAACTTTAAGGAGTGGTAGGAACATCAGCCTGGAGCCAGAAGAGATAGTTTGGGTTTTGTTTTTGCCGTTGATTAACCAGTCTCCACAGGCCTCCATTTCCTCATCTGTGAAATGGGCACGTCAAGTCCACAGACTGGAGCAGAGTCTGTAAAAGCCCTTTGAGGCAGCTGCCCTGTGTGCCTCCCATGGCCTCACCAGGGGCCAGTCCGTTCCAGGGCTTGATGTCTGCCTGCTCCATAGATTGTAAGTCCCTACTGGGCAGGGCTGTGTCTGAGCTCTCCACCAGCTCTCTGTACCACCTCTGGCACATTGGCACTCTATAAACACTTGCTTGATGAAGAAACCAAGAGGCGCATCCAAGGTGTCAGACCTTACTTACACCAAGAGACCTCCTTCCTTTTCACAGACTGGAGGCCTGATCCGTTGTTGTCCAGGGAGTTCCAGGAGAGAAGCCAGGGTTACTGGCGTGCCTTTCCCAGGGTCCAGGAGGAGCCCCTCCCGCTAAGCCATGCTGTCCTCAGCCCAGCACCATCAACCTCCATTCCCCCAGTCTTCAGATGCCTAGCAATGCCCAAGCACACCCAAACCAGACAGTGCTCCACAGCCCCCAGGGCACAGACAGGTAGCCTGAGAAGGGCCAGGTCACCTTAATTCCACACAAAGAACCTGCCACAGTTCTCCTGTTTATACACTGGCCTTCTCCACATGGTCCCCCAGAGACCTTCCAGGAGGGCAGAAACAGGTGTGGCCAGCACCAAGGTCTGGAAATCAACCCCTGTCAGAATTTTATTTTGTAACTTACATCCTATATATCAAGCCATAAGGTCACTGGCTATTTAAGAAATCTGTGGGACTTCCCTGCTGGTCCAGTAGTTAAGAATCCACGTGCCAATGCTGGGGACATGGGTTCGATCCCTGCTCTGGGAGGATTCCACATGCTGCAGGGCAACTAAGTCCATGAACTGCAACTACGAAGTCCATGCACCCTAGAGCCTGTACTCTGCAACAAGAGAAGCCACTGCAATGAGAAGCCTGCTCACTGCACCTAGAGAGTAGCCCCTGCTTGCCACAGCTAGGGAAAGCCTGTGTACAGCAACGAAGGCCCAGCGCAGTCTAAATAAATAAATAAATAATTTCTCAAAAAAGGAAAAAAACAGAGAGATGTGTGGTGAATCCCTTGTAAAAGTAGAGAGAGAATTCCTCAAGGGAATTCTTTGTATAAATCTAGGTTTGCTGAAAGGGGAGCAGAAGCTTGTACTGGGCTCCCCACTGTCAGACCAGGAGACCGAGGTCCCGAGGTTCCAAGTGCTTTGCCCAGGATCTAGGAGTAGAATCTGAGCAGAGATCAGGCCTGTCCTGCTAGGGAGGACTGGGGGAGGAGATGGACTCTAGGCCGTGGCAGGCAAGAGCAGGGGCCTGTCCTGCCACGTGGGGTGCCGGCAAGGGTGAACAGGGCGGCCCAAACCAGTGAACTTCACGCACGTGGGCAAGACAGCACAGCCCTGTGCCTCTGGGTCTGAGTCCAAGGCAGTGCTTCCTGAGTGGGGCCCAGCTGGTCACTGCTGGATTAACACTCAGAACAACTAGAATGGATTCCGTTCCTTTCCTCAGCAGCTGGCCAGCTCTCAGCCGGGGAATAAGTCAGGTATGCAAAACCCCACAGTTCCACAGACTTTCCCTGGTTACCCTCTGTGTGCTTAGGGCTCTAGGCTGCTAAGGGAGGGGTGCGGTGTGCAGATGGGAATAGAGAGTGGAATAAACAAACAGGAACTATAGTCAGTCCTCAGACTGAGGGCCCCCTAATCTGCAGGAAGAGGCTGCCACAGCCCGAGCCCACAAGGAGAATTTGCGAAGAGCAAGCACAGAGGTGGGGACAACACAGAAAACCTGCAGCTCTAGATTGTACTTTTTTTTAAAAAATTATTTACTTATCTGTTTGGCTGTCCATGTCTTAGTTGCAGCGTGCAGGATCTTTCGCTGTGGCGTGCAAACTCATAACTGTGGCATGCAGGATCGAATTCCCCGACAAGGGATCAAACCCGGGCCCAAGTATTGGGAGTGCAAAGTCTTAGCTACTGGACCACCAGGGACATTGTAACTTGTTCATTTTTTAATTCATCTGTTCAACAACTATTAAGCACCTACTATGTGCTAGACATCATTCTAGGTTCTGGGGATGCGGCAATGAACAAAACAGTTTAAAACCCCCTCCTTCCTGGAGCTCATTCTGGTTGGTGAAGATAGCAAAAGAAAGAGATAAAGGTGGGCATGCACATCAATAGGGGGCTGCCCAGGTTGCACTAGCGGTAAAGAACCTGCCTGCCAATGCAGGTAGAGCCAAGACAACGGGTCAGGCCCTGGGTTGGGAAGATCCCCTAGAGGAGGGCATGGCAACCCACTCCAGTATTCTTGCCTGGTGAATCCCATGGACAGAGGAGTGTGGCCAGTGGGCTACAGTCCATGGGGTCTCACAGAGTCCGACACGACTGAAGCAACTTTGCACGTGTGCTCGCATACACATCAGTAGCCATAATTGTGCCAAAGAAACATAAAGCAGGGCAAAGGGGGTGGAGAGTGGATAGGGGATGGGAGCCTATTTCATGTAGGAAGGGCAGGTTAAGTTTTCTCTGAAAAGGGGACATTTGAGCAGAGACCTGAGGGAGAGAATCGTATGGATATATGGGGAAGAGCATTTTAGGCGGCAGAAGCAATAAGTGCAAAGGCCCTGAGGCAGGCAGATGCTTATTCTAAAGTAATAACGCTGAGGGCAGAAAGGCTGGAGTAGAGGGAGAGGGCAAGTGGAGGGACTGAGGTCAGGGAGGTAGCAGGGAGGCAGTTCACGTGGGGCCTTGCTGGTCGTAGTAGAGTCGTGAGTGAGGTGAACAGAGGAAGGACCTGATCTGACCTAAGCGTAACAGGCTCACTCTGGCTGGCGTGCAGAGAACTGACTGTAAGAGACAAGTGAGGGGAGAAGCAGACCAGGTGGGAGATGATGGTGGCTTGAACAGGGTGGAGTAGTGGCCACATGAGTAGCAGACAGAAAGTGGTTAGACTCCCTGCTCTGCCACTTTCTAGCTCATGTACCTGGGCAGATTACGTAACCTCTCTGAGCCTCTATTTTCTCTCTGGAAAACAAGTTTGATAATAACACTCAGCTATTCACTTGTTACTCACCTACACGAGACAGTATAGTGCCTGGCACGTATTTGGTACTCACTCAATGCCAGCTCTTCAGTTCAGTTCAGTTTCTCAGTCGTGTCCGACTCTTTGCGACCCCATGGACTGCAGCAGGCCAGGCTTCCCTGTCCATCACCAGCTCCCGGAGCTTGCTCAAACTCATGTCCATTGACTCGGTGATGCCATCCAACCATCTCATTCTGTCTTCCCCTTTCCCTCCTGCCTTCCATATTCCCCAGCATCAGGGTCTTTTCCAATGAGTCAGTTCTTTGCATCAGGTGGCCAAAGTCTTGAAGTTTCAGCTTCAGCATCAGTCCTTCCAATGAATATTCAGGACTGATTTCCTTTAGGATGGACTGGCTGGATCTCCTTGCAGTCCAAGGGACTCTCAAGAGTCTTCTCCAACACCACAGTTCCAAAGCATCAATTGTTCAGCCAACTCTTAGTCACTTTTAAATATTTTGTTTATTTATCTTTAGCTACACTGGATCTCTGCTGCTGAGCATGGGCTTTCTCTAGTTGCAGCAAGTGAGGGCTACTCTGTTTTGGTGCGAGGGCTTCTCACTGAAGCGGCTTCTCTTGTTGTGGAGCATGGACACTAGGGGTGTGGGCTTCAGTAGCTGTGGCACACAGGCTTAGTTGCACCCTGGCATGTCTTCCCAGACCAGTGATGGAACCCATGACCTCTACGTTGGCAGGAGGATTCTTAAACACTGGACCGCCAGGGAAGTCCCTCTTAGTCATAATTAACCCCTGGGAAGCACTGCTCTGGGAGCCACATATTCAAGGCAGAATTAACTGAGCCCAGAAAACTCGAGGAGATCCGAGAGGCCAACTGGATCTGGGGGAGACAGTCTCAGGGCTCAGCTGAGCACTGTCCTCCCATTGCCTGCCTTGGTTCCCATGGTCCTGGAAGGAAGTGTCCTTCGGTCTCCTGTTTATTTGTTTGCTTTTTACTTACGTTGAAGTTTCAGCTGAGAAATCAGCCCTGCTAGTCAATGGGCCAAACATCCCGCCACCATGGGCGGGCAGCCACTCCTGCAAAATCAACATCGCCCAAGACAATGAAGGGGGAAGGGGCAGTGGGGAGCCCACAGTGCTCCCTGGCAAGCCCGTGACCGTTGGGGATGACTGTCAGAGGTAATGATGGGGGAAAGAACCTAAAAAGGAAACTCAGGTCTGGGGTGGGTGCTGGTGGCTGCAGTGCCTTTAGGACTGACCCTGTGGCTCTGGGCAGGCGATAGCTATCCTAGACAAGGGATGGCTCTGGGGAGAAACTGGGGACATTTGGCCTCCCTGGGGGACATCGGCCTGGAAGCCTGAAGCCTTGGTCTATCCCTGCTGCACCCTCACATTGACTCACCCTCCTATCTGTTTATTCAAAATACTGAAGTCTGCTGTGTACCAGGGCCTGGGCTTAAAAATTGTTCCTCCCACAAAGAGCATTTCTTTGGGAAAGTGAGAGTCAGATGGTGAAAACACAGCTTCCGCCTATGGGGAGTCTCCAGGCTCTTAAGCCCAAGGGCTGACAGTACAAAGAGTTCATTCCTGGCCCTGCAGGCCCCACAGCCCCACAGCCCTCAGCTCCGGAAGTAGTATACAATCTGGGGGCCTGCCCGCATGTGTAGCTTAAAGGGGAGGAGGCCTCTATCCCTGGCCATGGAGGCTGACCTGGATGAGGTCTTGAAGCCCCTTCCTGAGGCTAATGGCTAATGACCATTCCCCCTTCCCTGAAGCCTCCCCTAGTATAAGCAGCCCCTGCTGAGTTTTCATACCACCCCAGGCCTCAGATATCCTTCCAGAAGTTTCTTCTTCCTGCCATAAGCTCTGGCACTGCTAATCCAGTCCAGTGCCCAGTGGGATGCCCAGTGCCTGCTTCCGATCCAACCCCGGCTCCCCGAGTTGGGGACGGTGGTGGGAACAGGGCTGAAGGTTGGGGCTGGGGCCAACAGGGCCTGGGAAACTGCAAAGTCCGTGGTGGGTCAGGAGGGCTCAGCTTCTGTTTGTTGATCCTGAGTGTGGACACAGGAGAAAGCATCTCATCGCTTCCCGCGTCTCCTCCCTGGGCTGAGTGAGTTCTGCCCGCACTCCCCCCTTCCCTGGTCCTCTGTGGCCACGGGCACTGCCCCCACCCAACCACCCAGGCTTCTCCTCTTCTCAACCATTCCTCCCCAGCCCCCGCAATGCTCCCTGGCCACTCTACTTCAGGCCCACTCCAAGTGGGGCTTACATATAAAAATATCCCAGCTTTTTTTGAGCTTGTTATCTACTATTTTTATCAGATGGTCCAAGCAAAGCGTGGCTGAAAAAAGGGAAAATCATACAGCTCTGTTTGCCAAGCTCCGTAGAAATAGCAACGGGGTGGGCTATTTTTAACAAGATGAATACCCCTGTCCTCTGAGGTCTCCCCTGGCCCCACACCAGCCTCCTTTGTCTCTCTGCCTGGACAGCAGATTTTAAAACACACCCAGAGTTGCCAAACCACTAAATGCACCCAAGACGGTGACTGAAGCTCTCGGAGCCCAGGAGGACCGTGGGGGGTATTTTTTCCCCTTCCCTTCCCTCCCCTGAAGGAAATCACACTCTTTTGTTTGAAAAGCCTTCCAGGTTGGTTTTCGAGGCCTTTTCCTGGTTGTCCCACTCCCACGGGAACAGCAGAGGTTACTCCGAAACATGTGGTGGTTTGGGTAGAATGACCCTGGAGACCTGGCATGGCCCGTGGTGGCTCGTGTGCCAGGCTGTGGCAGGGAAGGGACACAGAAGGAGCCTGCACAAGCCAGGGCCTCCAGCAGGAACGGGAGGAGACCATGGGGGAGGCTGTGAGCTGGGAGGCACCGGGGCTGCACCGGGCCGCTGTCCTTACCGTGGGCTGAGGCACCACTACCCCTCGGGCTCGGCCACGACAAAGCCAGGCTGTGGAGGGTCTGAGGGTCTTCTGAGCTCCTGTTTGCCCAGGAAAGAGTCACACTCACCCATCATTATGGGAAAGCCACCTCTCACCCCAGAGCTGAGCAGACAGGGTGAGAATGGTATTCAGGAGTGGGGAGACTTAGGGAGGGAGGAAGTCACAGCCTCTCTCCAGGCCCCAGCGTCCCTCGGTGGACCACGAGGGGCCTGACTAGCCTGGCAATCTGGAGTGTGTGGCTGGCAAGGAAAAAGAAAATAGAAACGAAAGGTAACATTCACTGATTCACCGAGCACTTTGGGAGTCACTGGATGAAGCACTGTATATCACGTGTATTATTGTCTCCCTTAATTTCCACCACGACCCTTATTATTGTTATTATTACTGAGGCATACAGAGCATCTCTCTGTCCTAGGGGTTGTGTGTGAAATCCGGGGGAGATCTCAGATTCTGTGATTATCCTGGGACCCATCATTCTGGCCAAGGGGATGGGATTCTGTGAGTGGCTATCTCTGGTCCCAGACCTTCCCTGTAGCCAGGAGCATGGGGACAATGGTGAGCCATGCTGCCAGAACTACAAGTAACAGGGGTACTAAGCTGCTCCCACCAGATGCCGCTAGAGAGGGGGTTGGGAGTCTGGGGAGAGAGACTGGCAGCGCCCCCTATAGTTAGTGGAGCCAGACACTGACTCCAGACAGCCCAATCCCATGCCTTCCTCCTGACCTTGGCCGAAGAGCTGTTCTGCTAGAAGTCAGGGCAAAAGGAAAGAGGGGTGGATCTCAGGTGGGAGGAGTTGAAGGGGAACTGATGTGACTCTACAGGCCATGTTCTGTCTAGTCTCCAGTCCTTCTCAGAGCTATTCTTTCTAGTAGCAACACCCTCCCCCACCGTTGCCTTCTGCATCTCATAAGCCCCAACATGGTTTTCAAGACTCATCTCAATGGCCTTCCTCTGAGAAGACCTCTCCCCTTTGTGGGCAGGACGGGGTCTCTGGAGCCTCTAAGAGATACCTCTGCCCAGCCCTTCAGCTCCAGCGTATGGTGACTGCTGCCACTTGCTTCCTTGGGGAAGGGACCAAGGCCTGTTGTTCCTGTCCCCCAGGCCAGCACAGCGTGGGAGTGCAGAAGATGCCTGCAGAGCGGATAGAAGGGAGGCAGAGGAACGGGCAGTGAGAAGGGAAACTGAGCAGCAAAGAACGGGTGGGTTGGAGGGACAGTGGGTCAAGAGCAATCACGGGCCAGGGCCTGGTGGGTGGGTGGGGCACGATAGGATATGAGGAGAGGGCTTTGCGATGGGCCCAGAGCTCAGGGGGTTTCCCCTGCCCTGGAGGCATTGGCGGAATTGCTCTCCTGAGGGGCTGGTGTCATAAGTGGGAAAAGGCTGTTTATGCAGTCGCATCTGTTGCTAGCCCACTGTCTGACTGGCACCGCACTGGGCACAGGGCCCCTCTCCTCTGCTGGCTGCCCTGGAAAGGGTGATCAGAGTGACAGGGAGCAGGACCCTTGAAATTGTCGGGAGCCCTGAGGAGATGCAGCTGCCTCTCTCTGGACAGCGGGCACCCCCAGCCTCTCTGCTTGGTGCCGTGGCTGGCACGCTGCTCAGAAGACACTATGGCTGGGGCATCGCTAGATACCACGAGGCCTTGTCAGTCTTGCCCTGCTTCAGTCTTGCCCCTGCGGGAAACTCTGAGAGGAGGAGCGGGGGTGCCCACCCAGGCTAGTGCCCCACCCCAGGGAAGGATGGAGACCAGAGGGGAGGGAGTCAGCCAGCGGCAGCTGCCCAGCCTGGCAATGAATTGTCCCAAAGTTTGCTGCCTCGTCTCAATAGCTTCGCTTCTGAAACAGGCTTGTGACAAAGGGTACATTGACGTCCTCCATGGGATGAGGAGGGCTGCTCACATGTGCAGGGGAAGCCGCTTTGGGGAGATGGCGGAGGCGGCAGCATGGACCAGCCACGGAGCAACATTCTCCCCGGAATCGGCCTAGTGGGTGTGGCTGGGCTGAAAGGGCTCGGATCCGGGTGTATGAGGTGATGGAAGACCTCCTTGGTTGGCTGAGCTGGTGTGGGGGCCCCAGAGGGGTTGGGGCTGAGCTGGTGCAGGCAGAGCGCTCAGCTATTTGGTTGAGGTTGTGAGATGCAGCAGTCCTTTGCCAGACACTCCCTTCTGCTGGGGTCCTCACAGTCAAGAGGCTCCCCAGGCCTCCTCAAGACCCCATCCCAGGTCATCTGTACTTTTAGAGGTTGGGGTCTCCGTGCTGCCTGTTGGGGGCCGCTGTGGCTTCTGGCAAGCTGAGCGGCCTAGGGTGGAGGCCCCTAGAGCTCATGGGTCTGGATTTGATTAGGATTTTGTTTGTTCAAAAGTTACTAGGAACAGTCTTTTTTGTTGATTCAATTTAATATGCATACGTATGTGCGTATTTGTTTTTCTCCACCAGAAATCTGGCTCTGCGGAGCTGTGTTGGTTTGTGGCCCCACCTTTAGGCCTGAGGTAATCCGTGTATTTAATCAGTAGACTTTTTACGAGTGTGGGGTGAGCCAAGCAGTGGTCACACATCTGTAGGCCCCGCAGGCTGCCCTCACTCGATGGCCTGCCTGTGCCCAGCCCTCTTGGATGTGAGAGAAGGATTCGACAAGAAATAGCCCTGACGCAGCCCTTGTTGAGCCCAATAAGGACAAACAAATCATGGCTTGATGGGGTGCCTACCCTGGGTCTTCAGCCACACCATATTACGGGACACCCTCCAAACATCTGCTTACTGCCAGGCACAGGGTCCACAGCAGTTTGGCCCATGAGCCCTACAGGCTGCATCATCAAAATATGTGTGTGTACGTGTGTGTATGTATGAGCGTCTGTGTGTGTGTGCATGCCTTACCGAAATGGGTATTAAGAATCCTCTCTGCCACTCACCTGTATGAAGTCAACAATAGTAAATCTATGGCAATTGACTTATCCTCCGCATACAGTACCTTTGCTTCCTCATCTGTGAAATGGGGATAATGGGAATAACTATTTCATTGGGTTATTGTGAGGTTAATATGGCAAAACACTTAAGACAATATTTTGCACACAATAGGCACTCAGTAAACGTGAGCTGCTACGACAATCACTGCTGTCATCTTAGAAGGTGTCTCAGATCCAGTTCCCCAGGATTAAATGTTAAGATGGGACTTCCCTGGTGGTCCAGTGGTTAAGAATCCTCCTTCCAATCTGGGTAACTTGGAAGGAAAGTTATGACCAACCTAGATAGTATATTAAAAAGCAGAGACATTACTTTGCCAACCAAGGTCCGTCTAGTCAAGGCTATGGTTTTTCCCGTGGTCATGCATGGATGTGAGAGTTGGACTGTGAAGAAAGCTGATTGCCGAATTGATGCTTTCAAGCTGTGGTGTTGGAGAAGACTCTTGAGAGTCCCTTGGACTGCAAGGAGATCCAACCAGTCCATTCTAGAGATCAATCCTGGGTGTTCATTGGAAGGACTGATGCTAAAGTTGAAACTCCAATACTTTGGCCACCTCATGCGACGAGTTGACTCACTGGAAAAGACTCTGATGCTGGGAGGGATTGGGGGCGGGAGGAGATGGGGACGACAGAGAATGAGATGGCTGGATGGCATCACCAGCTCAATGGACATGAGTTTGAGTGAACTCCTGGAGTTGGTGATGGACAGGGAGGCCTGGCATGCTGTGATTCATGGGGTCACAAAGAGTCGGACACGACTGAGCGACTGAACTGAACTGAACTGAACATGAGACAAAGAATGCTAAGTGATCTGTTCAAGGTCATATTTTGACAGAATGGGAATAAAATCCTCTTATTATTAAAAAAAAAAAAAGAATCCTCCTTCCAATACAAGGGATATGGGTTCGATCCCTGGTCAGGAGAACTAAGATCCCACATGCTTCAGGGCACCTGAGGGGCAACAGGCTTGTGGACTGCAACAAAGACCCAATGCTTTCTTTTTTATGGCTGAGAAGTATTCCATTGTGTGGAGAAGGCAATGGCAACCCATTCCAGTGTTCTTGCCTGGAAAATCCCATGGATGGAGGAGCCTGGTAGGCTGCAGTCCATGGGGTCATGAAGAATCGGACACGACTGAGCGAATTCACTTTCACTTTTCACTTTCATGCATTGGAGAAAGAAATGGCAACCCACTGCAGTGTTCTTGCCTGGAGAATCCCAGGGTTGGGGGAGCCTGGTGGGCTGCCATCTATGGGGTCACACAGAATCGGACACGACTGAAGCGACTTAGCAGCAGCAGCAGCAGCAGTATTCCGTTGTGTATATGTTGAGGTATGGCAGCAAAAATCAAACCAATATTGTAAAGCAATTATCCTTCAATTAAAAATAAATGCATTTTAAAAATAGGGGATCACAGCTAAGTGATTTCCTAAAGCAATACTCCTTGGGGACCCAGGTGAGAGACTAAAGGTCACTGGACAGGAGGGGAAGAGGCCAACAGGGGTGAAGAAGGTGCTCCTAACCTGTCCCACAAAGGGACTCTCAAGGTTGTACCCTTAGAGGTAAGGGAGCTGGGACCTCAACTCGAGCACCCTAGTCACTGGCGAAGGGCCACGTTGCGGGTAGAAACTTCCAGGTATTTCTGGCTCTGCAGGTAAAGCAGCTCCTGTAGCCTGGGGCAGTCACCCAGGGAAGAGTGCCCAGAGGGGAAGGTCACAGAAGGTGAGGGAGATGCCCAGACCCTGCACAGAGCCCTGGGGGAGCCTGGGGGTCCTGAAGGTACCAACAATGCCCTCCAGAGAGAGCCCTTGTGAGGAGCAAGTGCAGAGCAAGTGCTCAGGGCCTGTCCCCCTGCCAGCTCTTGCCCCAGCCTTTCCAACTCACCAGCCACAGGCTGCTTCTGGTCCAAGGCCAGGGCTACCTCTGGGGTCTGCGAGGCCCCGGCCAGGTTCATAGCGTCATATATTTGTGTAGGACAGCGGCTCCATCCATGATCAAGGAACCAGTGAGAAGAGCCTGCCCGCTTGGCTGCCCGAGCACCGTGGGAGAGAGGCAGCCCTGCCAGCCAGCGCGGGACACCCTGGATCTGCCCCAGGGCGCTGGTGTCAGGAAGGTGGGAGAAGCCGCGACAGTGTGACAACCACGTGCATTCCCCCAACCCCTCATAGGCACATCTGCCACCTCTCTCCTGCCTCCTGCTCTACTCTGCCCCACCCTGGGCAGCCCTGAACCCCTTTGACGGGCCTGGCGGCAGCTGCCCAAACCACAGCCTACCAATGTTGCCCTGGGGGAACCATCTGCCTGGGTATCAGAGGCAATGTTGGAGAACACTGCAGGCCCTGCACAGCTGGCTGCTGTGAAAGGCCTAGACCCTCCCAGAAAACTCCCATGGCCCGGGGAGGCAGGAAGGAGAGGCAGGAAGGCCACCTATTGGGGGTGACTCTAGGGGGCCCCACACTAAGGATAACAAGAATATCCTATTATCACCCACGATGTGTTGAGTCATCACTGTGTTTCAGGTGGAACCCTTTCCAGGAACCATTTTATTAAAAACTCACCACGACTCCACAAGGTCCCTACTCCCAGGTCAGAGAGAGGTGAAGCTTCAGACCCAAACTCACATAAGTTCTTATCTGGTCTCCCTGCGCCTCTCTCGCCCCCTCAGACTATCGCCAGCACAGCAGCAGAGCAAGTCTGGTGGACACAGTTAGCCCACGGGTGTCTCCCCTCTGGGCCCTGCAGCGGCTCCCACACTTACTGGGAGCAAAAGCCTAGAGCCTCACATAGGCCTCCACGCCTTGACCCGATCTGGCTTCCCACTGCCCCCAACTTTCTCTCCTACCCCTCATGACCCCCTCTAGCCCCACCAGCTGCCTCTGCTGTTCTTCAGACGGCCATATAGCCTCCAGCCTCAGAGCCCTCGCACGGGCTGCTCCCTTTGCCCAGCAGTCTCTTCCCCAGCTCCCGTATGGCTCCCTCTCACTTACCTCATGTCTCTGCTCCTGAGACCCCCAACTTTCTCTATTCCCTTTGCTGTTGTTCAGTCGCTAAGTTTTGTTGACTCTTTGTGATCCCAAGGACTGTATAGCATGACAGGCTCCTCAGTCCTCCACTATCTCCTGGAGTTTGCTCAAATTCATGTCCATTGAGTCCCTTTACTCTGCTTTATCATCATTATTTTTGATAGCTTTTCTGTACTGATTCTGTGCCTGTCTCCCTTCACTAAAACGTAAGCTCCACAGCGGCAGTGATTTTGCCTTCAATTCACTGCTAGATCAGGTCCTCCATCAATGTTATCGATACTTGATAAATGCGTGCAGAATAATTGAATGGCACCAAGATCTGAACTCAAAAGCCCTAAATGGCAGGCACCCTGGGGTTGGGGAGGGTGGCTGCCAAGGTCTGCAGAGCCCTGGTGTCTGTGGCTTTTCTTGCAGCCAGAGGGAACATAGCTTCTTCTGGACAGTTTGACCCCAGGCACGTGCCTCATGACCCTGCACAGCCTGCCTTGGGCTCTTCACAGCCTCCTTCTCTGGGCTGCTGTCCTTAACCAGTGCTGCCTGCTTCTTTCCTTTATTTTTTTTTTAATTAAAATTTTGGCTGCACTGCGTGGCATTCTGGACTTAGTTCCAGGACCAGGAATTGAACCCATGCTCCCCTACTGTGGAAGCGAAGAATCTTAACTGTAGGACCACTGGGAAAGTTCCCCCACTTCCTTCCTCTTAACTCTGAGGCCTAAGGGAAACACTGCCCTTTCTCTTTCAGCTGTGGATTCAAGTCCAAGTTCAGAGAAGCTCAGCAGACACCAAATTCCATGCCTACTGTTTCTTTCAAAAGACCTTCTGAATCCTCTGAAGCCTTTGTTCTACAAGATAATATCTACCAAGCATCGTCTATGGGGCATGCATGCTAAGTCGATTCAGTCTTGTCTGACTCTTTGCAACCTGTGAACTATATATAGCCTGCCAGACTCCTTGGTCCATGGAATTTTCCAGGCAAGAATACTGGAGTGGTTTGCCATGCCCTCCTCCAGGGGATCTTCCCAACCCAGGCATCGAACCCATGTCTCTTATGTCTCCTGCAGTGGCAAGTGGGTTTTTTACCACTAGTACCACCTAAGAAGCCGAGAGGAACCCAATCTCCAGCTCTCTCTGCCTCTTTCGGTCCAACCTGACCCAGGAGGCCGTACAATGCGTAGCTGAAGCATGAAGGACTGGACTGCTGTGACAGGGCCCAGAGAAATGTGGGAACAGGAGAGGGAGCCCTGAGAGGTGGCCCCATCCCACCCTACTCCCTTGGATGAGAGGGATGATGTCTTGGAGCAGCCGGGTGGAGAGCCAGCCTTGCAGAGGATGGAGAGCAAGCCAGGCACTTGGTTGGAGGGACACCTGCCAGCCTGTGTCTTCTTCCTTGAGCCCAATTCTAAGAAAGCCTTCTTCCCCCTCCAGCCCCGTCCCCAACCCCCAGCTGCTGACTACCTGCTGCCCAAACGCCTAGTGCCTGCCCAGGGCCTCTCCTCTGGGAGTTCCCTGGAGCCATGGCAGGGGTTTGCTTTCCCCCAGCTCACCAGTGTCCCCCCAGGGGAGAGGCAGGCTGCCTCCTCCTATGCTTCAGAATCCAGGCCACAAGCTGCCACCTGCTCTCGCCCTGTGTGTGCACAGGCTTCCTCATTCCAAGAACTCTGAGATGTTAGGCTTCTGACCAGGTTTCTGTCTTTGCTGACCGCTGGTGATGAATCCCGGAAGGGGAAGAGAAATGAAGGCCTCCACCAGGCAAACAAACCGGTGTCATGAGTGTCTTGAGGAGGGACCCTGGGAAGGCAACTACTGGGAACAGGCGAACACACAGAGTCCCAGGGTTGGTGGCGTCCATGTGGCAGGAGGCGGTATCCAAGCCTCATCAGACCTCAAAGGGGCATCGGCAGCTGACCATGAGCTTCCTCTCTGGGCTTCAGACTATTAGAAGGGCTCCTGAGTGGGTGGCAATGGGTGGGACCCTAGGACCTATTTCCTTAAGATTCCATATACCCTGAGATTCACTGGCCTTGGGGATCCCCCACACGTCCTCTATTCCTCCCTGCAGAATGGAGTGGGCCCAGGAACAGGAGTCTCACCTTCAAAGCTGGGCTGGCACTCAGCCAGTTAGTTCCTCTGGAGACCCCCCAGCCCCCTTGCCCCTCAGGCTCTGCTTTGCAGGGAGGGTGTGTTCAAGTTCCACAGGGAAGACCAACCAGCCCAGGAGCTTCCAAAGCCCCAGCCCTGACTTGTGCACACGCCTTGAGCTGTTACTGTCTTCTCCTTGACTATTGGGCCCCCAGACCAAGATGACCTCAAGGGTTGGACCCATTGTGACTGGTCTGTGTCCCCAGGCCCAGGAATGAGAGGCACAGTGTACCCCCACCGCTTGCTAATTGTGTGACTTCAGTCTTGTGACCCTGCCTCTCTGTGCCTCAGTTTCCTCTTCTATAAAATGGGTAGAATCATAGGCCTGAGATAACTGGGATAACCCACATAAAGCACTTCAAACAGCGCCAGGCACCTGGCAGGTGCTCAATAAACATTACCTGTGTGTCCCTGACACCTCTTAGTGTCACTTCCTGAGCTATGAAGGCGTCTGGGGTTGGGGCCAGCTAGGCTTCCTCCCCAAGATGACCCGATCCCTTAGGAAATATGAGAGAAGGGGGCCCGCAGAGCTGCCTCCAGGCCCCTGGAGGTTGTGGCCACTCTGGAAAGCCCCGACTCACCACACTGTTTGCATTGGGTTTCTATTCCCAACCCCGGTGAGAGGCCTGCTATTTATGGGCCCCAATGCCACCCCCCAGGCAGCCAGACAGTGCGTGGGCTGGGGACCACATGGCGGGCATCCCGCTCCCCCACCCGACCCGGGTGCTCTGACCGGGGCACGTTTCACACGCCAGTCACCCTGCCGGCTGGGCGGTTCATTTCCCAGCTCCGTCTGGTCCCCCAGGAGAGGAGCGGAGATGGAGGGGGCGTGAGGGGTCTCCCACCTCTTCATCCCGCCCTCTGGCTTCCAGACGGTCTCCGAGAGGAGGTGGCTTCTTGGGGACGTGTATGATGGCACATGCCCCTTTCAATTTCCACCCTGACAGTGACGCCTGCCTCACGTGGTGTCTGCCGGGGAGGAAATGAAGGCTCTGGGGCCAGACTGCCTGGATTCAACCCCCACTCTGGGTCCTCATTAGATGTGATCTTGTGCGTGTGCACGAACTTATTTGTGCCTCAGTCTCCTCACCTGGAAAATGGAACTAGTGCTGGTACTTGCCTCCCAGGGTCATCATGAGGGTTAAAGGAATTGACAGAGGTCAAGTGTTTAGCACTGGTCTGGGAACACAGAAAGCTCTCAGTTAGGGAGTAGCATTGACCTACATGGGCTTCCCTGGTGGCTCAGCGGTAAAGAATCCCCCTGCCAATGAAGGAGATGCAGGTTCAATAGCTGGGTCACGGAGATCCCCTGGAGAAGGGTACTGCAACCTACTCCAGTATTCTGACCTGGAGAATCCCATGAACAGAGGAGCCTGCCGGGCTACAGTCCATACGGACGCAAAGCTATGACTGAAGCTACTGAGCACACACACACTGACACATATACACTGCCATGTGTAAAACAGCTAGCTCCCAGAAAACGGCTGGATAGCACATGGAGCTCAATTCTGCTCTGTGATGACCTGGAGGGGTAGGATGGGGGGAGTGGTAGGAAGGAGGCTCAGGATGGAGGAGATATATGTATGCTGATAGCTGATTCACGGCGTCGTACAGCAGATACCAACACAACATTGTAAAGCAAGTATCCCGCAATTCAAAATAAATAAAAATAAAGGCCAGCTCTCAATTAAAGTCAGCATTCTTATTCCTGCAGGGTCTGGTGCAGGATGCCAACCCTGCCTCATCACCTGGCTCGTGTTCTCTGCCTGGGCAGGATGGCTGTCCCCTCTGCACAGATGGAGAGACTGAGCCCTAAGGGGGAAAAGTGACCTCTTCAAGATCGCACAGCTGGGGATGGCAGAACCCAGGTCCTCTTGGGGCCCTTCCCAGCCCATCGGCTGTCTCTTGATCTGTAACCTTCCCCCCAACCCCTCACCAAAGTGATAATGAGTCCCGCTGCTCAACCCCAGCAAGGGAAGGTGAGGGCCCTGACAGGTGTGCGTGCAGCAGGAGCCTGGCTGAGCCTGTCCCCAGGGCCGGCCTTCCCCTTGGCCGGTGCCTCCAGCCAGCCCACTCAGGACAGAGACTATTTTTAGCAGGTGCTGTTTGCCCGGCGGCGGGAATATTTGCGAAGGGTCAGTCCAGTGGTGTCCCTTGGCTTTCAACTAGAAACAGCTCTGGGATGTACAGTCGATCGGCTGAGAGCATGAGGCTTTGGCGAGCCTTTTCCCTTTACAGAATGTGGCTATTTCTCCTTCCTGTCCACCCTGTTGCCAAGCCCACAGCTTCTGTTCCTGGCTCCCTGCCACCAAGATGGTGACAGCCTTCCCAGGTCTGATGGGATGAGCAAATTGGGCAAAGTGTGGTTTCCTGGCCCTGGACGGGCATCTCCCCTCCGCTAATAAACCTGTGGCTAACCAGTCATGGCCTCATGCTCCATGGGTTAGAGCACCACGCCAGCGAGGCCAAGGTCAGGCTCTACGCGGGCTGGCTGGCTTCGCGGGGAGGTGTGCTCTGCCCCACGCCTCAGCCTGCAGCCCTCGCTGGTGCAGCTGGCATCAGGTTATGGGGTCAGGCCTGGGGGCAGCTGTGAGCCAGCTAGAGTGTGGGTATCTCTGAGTCCCCAGCCCCTGGGAGGGCCTCACTGAGCTGGTCCACCTGCTGTCACTGGGCAAGGTATGAAGTGGGGCACTTTCCTCCGTGAAGGCTGGCACGTATGTTTTGTGGGACTAGAGGCTGAGAAAGTTCCAGGCAGACGGGCACACGGCTGCTGAGTCAGTTTTCTACATCAGCTGGAGAGGCCCTGGAGAGGTGGCAGAACGTGGGGATTGAGAGAACAGACCATGGGTTTCCAACCCCTGACGGGACACTGGGCCGTGGTACACCGCTCTGTGCCTCAGTGTCCCCATCTGTAAAAGGGGAATGAACAGCGGCGTCTCGTGAGGATGAAGTGAGCTAAGGCTTGGAAGCACTTCGAGCTATAGCTGCTACATGAGTGCTACATGGTAGTGCATCAACTGGGCTTCCCTGGTGGCTCAGATTGTGAAGAGTCCGCCTGCAATGCAGGAGACCTGGGTTCAATCCCTGGGTTGGGAAGATCCCCTGGAGAAGGGAATGGCTACCCACTCCAGTATTCTGGCCTGGGAAATTCCATGGACGGAGGAGCCTGGTGGGCTATAGTCTATGGGGTTGCAAAGAGTCAGACCCCACTGAGTAACTAACACTTCCACTCACTTTTCACCTCAACTCTCAACACCAGTTCCATGGACCCTATACCTGTCATCTGGCCCTTAGTCCCCCCGCTCCCACTCCTTCCCTTCTACAAGTAAGCTTTCACTGGCCCCACGGCCCTCAAGCTGTTGAAGCACAGGCACATGGGCGGCCTTGCCTCAGTCCTCTGGGAGGGCTCAGGTGGATCCTGCCCTGACCCCTGCCAGAGAGAAGCTCAGAGTCTGGGGAGCAGGCTGGCACCAGGCAGGTGCCCTGCTCTGCTCCTGTGGCTCCTGCCCAGGAGGGCGCGGCCCCTGAGCTCAGGTCTATAAATAAGGTATCTGGGAGGAACGGCTTTAATTTGCACTTTACCTATTGGTGTTTACTTTGCTATTTCCAATATGGTAATTTAATTCTGTAGGGCGCCTGGCTGGGGGTGGGGGGGCACCCGGGCCGTGCGGTTCCCTGACCGCACCAGGAGTGACTCCGGGTCCCTGTGCAGCTCCGGACACAGATGCCCCTGGGACAGCCACAGTCTGTGGAGGCCCCAGGTGTGGGCATGGAGCAGAGGGGCTTGTCGGGACATCGGGACCCCCCTGTACCCAGACCCACAGCCCTCCGGTCTCTGTTCGGCTCCTCCTCTGGACGGCAGTGTCAGCATCTCTCTTCCCTCCGCCCACCCTCCACATCTCTTCCCGCCTTAGGTCAAGGCCTCCCTGTCTGCTGAGGTGACCACCCCCTTACCACCCATTGGGGAGCTCTCTCCAGAGTTCTCTCATGGATATGTGGCTAATTACGGGACAGTCTTTGAGATTTTTCTCTCCGCCTCGATAGTTTTCTGTTGTAAATTTTTGTATTTTGTCTCTGCGATGAGACTGTGCGCTCTCTGAGGGCAGGGCTGTGTCTCCCCCCGACTTGGGCTCCTTGAAGGCAGGGACTGTGCTTTTCCCCCAGATTAGGGGTCTTAAAGGCCTTGGTCCTGCTGCACTCCCTCTGGTCAGGGTTGTCCACCAGGGCCACCAGAGCACATTTGCCCTTCCCCTCACTGGGCTTCCCTGGTGGCTCAGAGGTTAAAGTGTCTGCCTCCAATGTGGGAGACCCGGGTTCGATCCCTGGGTCAGGAAGATCCCCTGGAGAAGGAAATGGTAACCCACTCCAGTATTCTTGCCTGGAGAATCCCATGGGCAGAGAATCCCATGGGCGGAGAAGCCTGGTAGGCTACCATCCACGGGGTCGCAAAGAGTCGGACACGACTGAGCTACTTTACTACTCACTACTCACTGGCCAGAAGGACCACACTAAGACTTTTGTGGACCCTGGGCACCTCTGCCTCTGTGGGCCCTTTCCTCCATAAACTTCATTGGAACAAAGACAACTTCATTGGAATAAAGACAAACCTGTTTGTATTATATATGAAAACATTTTCTTTGGCTTAAAAGATCATCTTTTTCCGTTTGATCTTAAAATAAAAGTAAACATATTCATGGGCCCTAAGCAATTATATTCCAAGTTCTTAAAAAAAAAAAGAAAGAAAGAAACAAGAACCAAAACTATAATTGAAAAAAAAATTTTCTTAAATAAATTTTAAAGCCTGAATATGCAGATAAAAAGGGTTCATGATATTTCAGAAAGAATTGATAAAAATACAAGCTCTATGAAGATCTTAGAATAATTTTTTTTAAACACAAGCAAAAAGAAAAATTCCTATAAGCCTTTCAGACAGAGAAATTACTTTAAAGGAAGCAATAAATTTGGTCTCTGGGAAAAAAAAATCTTAGGGACCAGTCCTGTCCCAGCTGTGCCTGCTGGATACACTTGGCCTGGGTGGAGGGACCAGCACGGAGCTCGGCCATAGCTGGCAGGCATACCTTTTCCATCCCTTAGCTTCTATAAACCTCGGGAAGTCCCCACGAGTCAGGGAGGACCAGAATTCCTATCCCACACCATCAGCACGGCCACTGCCACTGGCCGGAGCGCCACAGGGACGCCCCTCAGTGGCGTGGTCCTCCGTGCCAGGTGCTGGGCTGAGCTCACGTCACCCTTGTCTTATCTAATCCTCACAGCCATCCCACGAGGCAGGCTCTGTGATTATCTCCCATTTCACAGATAAGGCAAATGAGGCTCAGAGGGGAGAAGTGACGGGTTCAAGGTCACCCAGCCTGTCAGTGACAGGGGGGGAATGGGGGAAGCAGAAGTCTGTCTTCAGAAGTTGTAGGTCTTTCCGCTCCAGACGGTGAAGGGTCAGGCCAGGCGTAGGTCAGGGTCGCCACAGAGATTGCTTCTGACATCTCCAGGCCTGTTAGGAAGGAGGAGGCAAGTATCCACCCTGGAATTACCAGCCTTCCGCACCCCACCTCTCTCCCAGCTTCCAGCCCAGGGTTCTCGGCACTGGACTGGAGCTGATAGACTTGATTCCATGGTACAAGAGGGCAGGATAAGACGCAGTTTTCCTTAGGAGGTGCCCTCAGCCTTCCCAGCTCCAGGTCTGCTACCTTGCTGGCCTCCTCCCTGCCCTTCCAGCCACCTGGTCCCAGGGGCTGCTTGGAAGTCCCCTCTGGGTGGGCAGCCGTGGGGCCGAGGGCAGAGGTAACCTCGTGGTGTGGAGGGTGAGGCGCTCAGCCTGGGGGTCGGGTCTGGAGGAACCCTGGTCAGTGATGGCGTGGGGGTGCTCAGTGCTCCGCCCTGAGCTGGGGACCCCTTCTCCTGCTCTACTGGCCCATCTCGCCATCCCTAAAGTTGTTTTCTTTTTTTCTTATCTTCCCATTTTGCTCTTCATTTCTTGGCCTGTCTTTTCAAACCTCCATCTCTGCTTTATTTTTGACTCGTCAGTCTCTTCGCCTTCTGTCTCTGTCCCGTTCCTCTCTCCCGTCCCCTCCTCTGCCACCTCCCATCTTCTCCCTCCACTGCTCTCCTCTGTGTGTGTCTGGTAGGTTTCCCATGTCCATCGCCCCTCTCCCGCCCCAGCCCCCTGCCTCCCTTCCTCCTGTGTCTCTGAGCGCTTCTCCACCTCCTCCACCGTGCGTCCCCCTGTCAATCTGTGTCTCTCTTTGTCTTTCTCCCTCTCCCGGTATTTTGAGACAAGACAGTGCCTGGCCCAGCGGGGACAGTAGTTCCACAGACAAATCACCCAGCAAAGGCGAGAAAATGTGCTTCAAGGGAGCGTGAGGCGCTGGCCCCCCGCTGCATGTTGTGGGGCCACCTCCCGGCTCCAGCCGATCAGGTGTGGGTGTGCGGGAGGAGCTTCGTGCCTGAGCTGGGGAAGGAAGGGAAGCAGGAAAGGCCTTTGTGCAGCCTGGGCTGGTTGGCTTTCAAGCGGCAAGTCTTTCTCCCAAAGCCGTCGCTTTGATCCCTGGAGACATAAAAGAGGCCATCAGCAGTTGTGTTTCATGCAGGTAGAGGAGCGGAAGCAGAGACAGGGAGACAAGTTGGGAGTGCCACAGACATCTTGGGGCCACATTTGATCCACCTCTGGGCCTTCTAGGCTGGGGGTCTTCTCCGTCAGCCGGCATAGATGATAGCTGACTAACAGGACTCCGTTTAAGATCAAATGAGATGATGTGTTCTAACTAAAAAGCCCAGTGAAAGGGCTTTGAGGGGTTTGGTGTGAGCCAGCAGCAAAGCATGCTCTCTAAGTGACTCCCAGGGCTTACTTTAAAAGCTTTCATTTCTTCGTGCTGACTCTCCTCCTCCAGGAAGCCTCCTAGATTAACCTCGTCCCCTGGGGGTCCCTCCAATCACTGAACTCCTTCAGCTCTTAGGTACCTGGCTCACCCTCAGAAAGGTCACCAGTCATTTCTATGTCCTCCAAAAGCCAGAGGGTGGCTAAGGACAGGGCCACATCTCTGCTTTCCCTTGTGGCTCCAGGTGGGGTGCACCACACGTCCTCAGTCATAACAACACTGCCCCGTAGTCCTGAGGAGCCTCGGATTTTCAAAGCACTTTGGCAGATGCTACAGCATTTGATCCTCACCCAGCCTCATGAGGAAGGTGGGGTGTGGATTAGCGTCCCCATTTTACAGGCAAGGAAACTGAGGTTCAAAGAGGCTGAGTAACTTTCCCAAGGTCAGTTAGCAGCAAGTGGGACTGGAAAGAAATCCAGAACCTGTGTTCAATTCCTATTTTATGGATAGGGAAACTGAGGCAGAGGACAATGGAAACAGAGCTTAATTAAGATAAGGTCCAGATTAAAACCAAAGTTTCCAGGCTCTTTTTACACACCATAATGACCAGACCGTCCCCCGACCTCCAAATGGTAGACACATATTTGGGGGACACCTGCCTTTCAGAGAGGACTTAGAAGTCCCAGGGCTGTGTCCTAGGGGGCCTGCCGGGTGATCAGTGTCATGGGGGTCCCCAGACATGACCTTGTGGCCCTGCCCAGGGGATAGGCCACTGGTCCTGCCCACAGGTGACATGAGCAGAGGATAGGCTGGACAAGGACTCTCATCTGTCTCTCTTCCTCCCTTCATGCCAGGCTGAGTGTGCGGCTCAGCCTTTGGCAGCCAGGATGGGGGAACACAAGAGACATGGAAAGGCTAGTCCCATAGGCACTTCCCACAGGCTGCATACACCTCTACCCTCTTTTCAGAAGATTTAAGAGGGTCTCACGGTTGGTCTGGGGACTCACCACAATAGGTCAACCCCTCTCCAGCCACCTTGGCTCTCGGGATCTCTGAGTTCTGACTCAGAATCCTTGATCTCCGGCTTCTCAGCCCCAGGACTTCAGGATTAGTGTCCCTGCCTGGGTTCTGTGTTTTGTCTACAAAACATACCCTGATCCCTTTCCCCATTTTATTAATGAGAGAGTCCTGTTCCTGAGATAATCAGAGTTGCCAGTGTTACCGTACCAATAAAGTGCCAGCTAAGGGCAGAGATTTGACATTTGAGTTAGAGACTGCTACTGTGAAAGAGAAGCAGGTAGAATTTCCAGGTCAGTGTTTGAAATATTGAAAAGAGCTCAAGGGGACTGTCCTAACCATCGTTTACAGTTTCCTGAGGGTTTGGGCTCTCAGGCTGGAGAAACTTAGAGGAGTCATGGGACCCTTCTATGGCACACATGGGCTCCAGACACACGCACAGAGGCATGCAGGCACGTTGTGTTGAGTGTTGTTCATCTATTAGTCATGTCCAACTCTTTGTGACCCCCTGGACTGTAGCCCACCAGGTTCCTCTGTCCATGGAATTCTCCAGGCAAGTATACTGGAATGGGTTGCTGTTCCCTTCTCCAGGGGATCTTCCCCATCCAGGGATTGAACCCGATTCTCCCACATTGCAGGCAGATGCTTTACCGACTGATCAACCAGTGAGCACAGGCATGCACGTGAACATACACACAATAACACACATGCCCCAAAAGAGCCAGCAGGCTGGGCCTAAGGTGACGAGACTTGCTTGCCAGTGCAGCCCATTAGGCTCAGCTTGTCTCCTGGCCGCAAGCATTGTGATTTCTCACTGGGGCTGTTCATTTCAAGCCCTTCCCATATGAGCTGTGAGCTGCCTGTAGTGTGGGAACTCCTAAGTGAGGCAGGTGATAAGATCTCTGGACTGAAATCACAGGTCTAGGTGGGACAGGACATGTGCTTCGAGCGGGAGATCAGAACCAGGGGCCATGTGGAAAGCACATCACAATGGAATAGACTGTGCTGTGGTGGGTACCTTTGGATACTTTCTTGCCAGGATCACTCTTTAGGTTCTGGGGGAGTGGTGAGGAGTTCTGGACTTCTAGCAGCTGACTATCTTCAAGTTTCACCTATTTTGCCTCAAATAGCCCTTGTAAGATTTACCTCCCTATTTAGCTTTGGCTTTGGCTATTTCAGGGCTTCCCTGATGGCTCAGATGTTAAAGAATCTGCCTGTGTTGAGAGAGACCTGGGTTCGATCCCTGGGTTGGGAAGATTCCCTGGAGAAGGGAATGGCTACCCAAGTATTCTTGCCTGGAGAATTCCATGGAGAGAGGAGCCTGGTGGGCCACAGTCTATGGGGTCACAAAGAGTTGGACACAACTGAGCGACTTTAACTAACTGGGCTGTTACAATGAGTGTTCATCCCTTAAGGAGGTACCCCAACAGGTGGAGGGGCCTCAATGTGTGCCTGGAGCCGGGGGAAGCTCACTTGAGAGGCAGTGAGAGCCACAGATAGTCCTTGAGGTGTGCCGCCGATCAGGGGAGCTGGAGAACTGTTTCTGGGAAGACGGTAAGTAAAGGTGGAAATAGCTGGCAGGTCCAGCCTCCAGCCTGGGAGGGAAGACGCAACTTATTAATCCAAAATCTGTCGGGAGCTGGTCTTATCCAACTTGTTCATTTTACAGACCCAGAAATTGCAGTCTGGGGTGGAAATTGACCTATCTCACACCCCGTAGCTGACCACCATTAGAGACAGGAGTCGAATGCATAGTCAAATGCATATCTCATGATGCACAGTCCAGCACCCTCTTCCCTTGACTGAAGCCCTGTGGCTACCAAGTGGCTCTTCTTCCCTCCTGCCCAGCAGTAGGGGCAGTGGTGGGGGCAGAGAAGGATGGGAATAGTTGAGGGCGGGACTGCTTTGGCCAACTACTTCCTGGCATGTGCCTTCTATCTCGGTCTCACTTTCCTTATCCATAAAATGGAACACTTAGCCTCTGTGACCTCCAAGGCTCCAAGATGGTCCAGACCAAAACATTCTTCCCTGGCCACTGAGGCCACAAGAGACGGGCTGGAGCCAGAGTGAAGCCATGGTTCCAAGACCAGGAGGCGCCTGCTCCAGGGTTGGCGGGGTGGGGTGGGGGACAGAAAGCAGAGAAGTTAGTGCTGTGCCCTTCACCCCAGCTATTTTTACTCTAGAACACTGGACGACAAGAGGCCTGGCTAAAAATACCAGCGGCCCAAGCCCTGAGCATCATCTCCCCAGAGGGGCGGGGTGGGGTCTGGCAAGGAGTGGAGTGTGGGGACCGGAAGTTTAAAAGGCATTTATCCTTCTTCCCAGGCTGGGGTGCCTCCGGGGTGACTGGGAAGGAGTCTCTTTCCACCAGGGAGCCATTCCCCTCTGATAGCCCAAGAATAAGCTTGTTTTTGTCATTTTCAGCAATCCCAGCCAGCCCCGTCCATACACATATGCATTATTTTTTTTTACCCAATGTAATGAGTCTCCTATAGTTTTGTGTTCTGCTCTTTCTCATTTACTCTTTCACGAACATTTAATGTTGCCACATGGTCTTTGTCTTAGTCCTTCTTAATGGCTGCATAATATTCCATCCAAGAGACTTTTCTGTTCCCTGATCTCCAGGCATTTGATGTCTTCCAGCTTTCCATTATTATAAATAAAGCTGTCTGCGACATCTTTGTGCATGTGGCTATTTCTTTCTCATTAATTATTTCTGTAAGATAAATGCCCAGGTCTGCAGGCAAGACTGTTTTGTGCTGTTTGATGTGGCTTGCCAAACTGCTTTCCAACAGTAAATGGAGGAGGTTTAATGTAAGGCTACATCCACACTAGGAGCCAAGTGCAGTCAAGCTTCAGGGAAACCAGAGCTGGAAGTCAACAGGAGCTAAAACAGCTGCCTCCAGCTCCAGGGGGCCTGCCTTCTTCCAGTTTCTCTGTTCTCTCAACTCTGTCTCTCTCTTTCTTGGTTTTTTAAAATTTTGTTCTAGCAGAGAGCTCTGAGCTCTGAGCATGTATCACTTTGTAACTCACTGCTCACATGTTCTGAGTGCTTACTTTGTCCCAGGTACTGTACCAACTGCCTGTAACAATTATATTAATTTTCACAACCACCTTCTGGGGTAGGAATTATAATTAATCCTGTTTTACAGGTAAAGAAATCAAGGCATGGAAAGACTAAGTAACTTGTTCAAAGATATAGTCAGTAACTAGTGGGGCCAGATCCCACCTCGCTGGCCTGCCTCAGAACCACTCAGAAAGTACTCAGAACCACATCTGGGTCTCCCTGGGGACACAGAGGCCCCACATCCACCACCAGTGGCCTATCATTTCTGCGTCTCTGAGTTCAAATTCTGAAGAGGGAGGATCTGATTGGCTCAGGTCAACCTATGGGTTGGAACCCTAGAATCAAGGTTCAATCTCCTATGATGGGAGCGGGGTTAGACAGGAGGAGTCTGGGCCTTGAGGGCAGATGGACAGACCATCCTGATGTCTCAGTATTGGAATTTGCTAAAAAATATTTAAAAGCAGTACAGGGGACTTCCCTGGTGGTCCAGAGGCTAAGACTCCATGCTCCCAAAGCATGGGGTGACGGTTAGATCGATCTCTGGTCAGAAAACTAGATCCCATGTTCTACAACTAAGACCTGTTGCAGACAAATAAATAAATAAATGTGTGTGTGTGTGAGTGTGAAGTCACTTTGGTTGTGTCTGACTCTTTGCAACTCCATAGACTGTAGCCTGCCAGGCTCCTCTGTCCATGGGATTCTCCAGGCAAGTATACTGGAGCGGGTTGCCGGGCCCTCCTCCAGGAGATCTTTCTGACCCAGGGATCAAACACGCATTTCTAAACGTGCCCTGCACTGGCAGGTGGGTTCTTTACCACTAGTGCACCCGGGAAGCCCAAGTAATAAGTAAATATTACTTAAAAAATAATTAGCACAGTTGATCCTTGAACAATATGGGGGTGAGGGGCACCCACCCTCCATGCAGTGAAAAATCTGTGTATGACTTTACAGTCGGCCCTCGACATCCATGGCTCCAAGCTTGCAGATTCAATCAACCATGGGTTGTGTAGTACTGCATTTTTTACTTTAAAATCTATTGAATTTTTAATTTGTTGAATTTTTATTGAAAAAAATTCCACATATAAGTGAGACTGAAAAGTTCAAACCCACATTGATCAAGAGTTAACACTTACACACTGTTACTCTGAACAACAATCATACACTGTATAATTGGTGTAAATGCTAACTGGCTTGCATTTGCCTTTCTTGAATTATGTGTAATCCTGAACGTGTTTCCCATGTTCCTCTCGTGTGTGCTGTCCACGTCCGCCCATCTAGGATGTGTCTTTTATCTTACAGTTATCAATGGCACAGAGAAAGACACCGTGCTGAGAGGGGTTGTGGGTGGAGTCGGGCTCATTTCTCCCTAAAAGGTTTCTCCTTTGTCCTGAAGCCTGGGAGTGGGGGCTTTGACTGGCCTTCTACTCAGTGTCCTGAGAATCTGCCTTTTCCTTTCGAGTCTGCTGTGCTTTTTAGACAACCTTGAGCAGGGACTTCTCCAGCTCAGAGGATTTCTGCATTTGCCCTCTCCTGTTTGGCCCCTTCTTCGGAGTGAATCAACTTCTGGGAGTTCCAGGGGCTTCGGTGTTCTGCTCGCATGCTGGGACACATCCTTTAGTTGCACCCTCTGTCCGCTCTTCCTTGGCTTTTGTCTTGTCCTGATTCTGGGCTGACTGTGTGCACAATTTTGCTCCCAAGCTCCCAGGGAGAGAGCCCCTGTATCTGAGCCACTCTTTGTGGAAATGTGCCATCGTTCTTATAAGAAGCTGAGGGTCCTCTTCAGCCTCTGTCGCAGGCCTTTCGGGGGACAAATTACCCACAGGTTAGCTCCAAAGCGCAAAACCTTTCACTGAAGTGGGTAAGGCCAGAGAGGGGGCAGGTACAAAGTAAACTAAGCAGCTGACACCAACAAGGAGCAATCAGACCCGGGGAGAGACCTGTCCAGGGTGCCAGTGGTGTGAAGGCAGGGGGAGCCCTGTGGGCAGGGAGAGCAGACAGCTTTCAGGTCAGCCTTTAACCATTAGGCAGGTAGCTTTGCACTGAGCTGTTCACTCCTGCAGATGTTCTGAGCTGTGGAATATCTCAGTGTGGTACAAGAGGTGCTCTCTGAAGCCAAGGGTTCAGGTTTGCTGTGAAATCCCACCGGTGACCTTGACCTCTGCAGTCCAGAGCTCCATTGCAGGCACTGGGAGCCTGCACACGCTGTGCTTTGGGCTGTAGCGGATGGTTCATAGCCTCCTCTAGGGAACTACAGGTGTTTTCAGTGGACCCTCCTCTGCCACGCCTTGGAGATGCTCAGGGGCTGCCCACAGGCAGTGAAGCTGATAGAAGAGGTAGGAACCAGTGCTCCTCTCTGCTGGCTCCCTAGGAAGATGGGTGGCTCCTGATTGTGCAGAGCCAGTCTGCCTGCCACCCACGGGTGACCCTTCTTCTATATCATGAGCCACAGTTCAAGGGTGCTTTAAAATCTTTGCTCCTTATGTCGGGAATATTATCCCTCCCAACTCAGAAGATCAGCAGATGGAATGTCCTAGGGCTGGTCATTTGTTTCCTGTGGCTAAGACCACAAAGTTCCTCTATATTTTTTCTCTTCTTTTATGGTGATAAAAGTTTTACTTGAGTACAACACTCTCCACCAAGGACTACATTTTTCCGTTTCCTTTGCTGGTAGATGTGGCTTGTGACTAGGTCCTAGCCAATGGAATGGCAAGGAAGGAGTGCTCCCTTTCCATTTTCCCTTTCCCCCTGGCTGGAATGCAGATGCAATAGCAGGAGCTGGAGCAGTCGTTTTGGACCATATGATGAAAGCTGCCCATTGAGGAAGACAGAGCAACAAGACTGAAGGAAGCTGGATACCTACCACAGTTAAGTCACCACATCCTCTGTGGACTCTATACTTGGATGCACATATGTGGGAGAGATCAAATTCAACCCTGTAAAGTCTCCATATTTTGGAGTGTCTTTGTTCCAACAGCTAAACCTATATATACTCATTATTGTTGTCTCTCGACGAAACGGCCACATCTGGGGCAACATGGTTATGTCTGGTCACTGGAGAAGCTGGGACTCCATTCTTTGGCAGACTACTACTTTTGTGGTCCCCAACAGATCATCCCTCCCACTATTCATACCCTTGTGTGGTCTCTGCTTACAGTGACTCTGGATCTAGCCATGTGACTTGTTTTGGCCTATGGGACATTAGCAAGAGTGATGCAAAGAGAGACTGGGTAGTACTTACATAACAGGACTTGTACTGTTAGAATTCTGACTCTTGGGACACTCCTTCTCCAACCCCATCTGCCAATCCTGAGAAATCCAACACAACTGAAAGGAGAGGCCACTTGGTGAAGAATTGAGGCCCCATTCTCAGCCCTAGCTGACCCTACACCAATTCCCCAGCCTGAGTGAATCTATCCTGGAAGTGGGTCCTATAGTCTGAGGCATGGAGCCATGGAGAAGAAATGAGATGTTCCCACCATGCCCTCTCCAAACTGCAGAATCAACATCAAATAAATCACTGCTGTCTTAATCCACTGACTTTGGGTGTAGCTTGTTATGGCTTGAAACTCAACATTTAGAAGACAAAGATCATGGCATCTGGTCCCATCACTTCATGGGAAATAGATGAGGAAACAGTGGAAACAGTGTCAGACTTTATTTTTGGGGGCTCCAAAATCACTGCGGATGCTGATTGCAGCCAGGAAATTAAAAGACGCTTACTCCTTGGAAGGAAAGTTATGACCAACCTAGATAGCATATTAAAAAGCAGAGACATTACTTTGCCAACCAAGGTCCGTCTAGTCAAGGCAATGGTTTTTCCCGTGGTCATGTATGGATGTGAGAGTTGGACTGTGAAGAAAGCTGATCGCCAAAGAATTGATGCTTTTGAACTGTGGTGCTGGAGAAGACTCTTGAGAGTCCCTTGGACAGCAAGGAGATCCAACCAGTCCATTCTGGAGGAGATCAGTCCTGGGTTTTCATTGGAAGGACTGATGCTGAAGCTGAAAATCCAATACTTTGGCCACCTCATGTGAAGAGTTGACTCATT
Organism: Moschus berezovskii; assembly: GCF_049115385.1. Classification (NCBI taxonomy): domain Eukaryota; kingdom Metazoa; phylum Chordata; class Mammalia; order Artiodactyla; family Moschidae; genus Moschus; species Moschus berezovskii. The sequence goes on from NC_142482.1 coordinate 29,480,168, forward strand.
GGAAAAGACTCTGATGCTGGGAGGGATTGGGGGCAGGAGGAGAAGGGGACAACAGAGAATGAGATGGCTGGATGGCATCACCGACTCGATGGACATGAGTTTGAGTGAACTCTGGGAGTTGGTGATGGACAGGGAGGCCTGGCGTGCTGTGATTCATGGGATCGCAAAGAGTCGGACACACTGAGCGACTGAACTGAACTGAACTGTTATGCAGCTCTAGGTAACTGAAACATATATAGATGGCCCCAGGCCCTTTGCACTCTCTGGTAAACTCAATGGCCACTGTGCTTTTCTCTACACCAAAACACCAAATGTGTCTTTCTCACACCTTGAAACTAAAGTACTACACCAGAAGTTGTTGATGCTCTGGAAATACGTGATGGGGGGTTACCCTTCCCTCTAGAACACTGTGCCCCTCCCTCAACTCTGCAGGTGGATATCACTTGGTTTCATGCTTGGATTAGTAGTTCCAGGAATGAGATGGGTTCCGCAGACCACCCCCGCTTTCTCATAAAACTGCTGAAGTGCCATGTTTCCTAGATGAGGGTTCGGGGGCAGCATTTGGCAGGCAAGGGACTCTCTGTGTCAACAACGGACTCTCCAGTACCCACACGAGTTTGTATTGGAGGAACCATTCAATGAATGGACAGATAAATAAATTGTGAACAAAAAGTAACCCTTCAGGATCAGAGAAGGAGGGCAAGGTGAGAGAAGCATAGCGGGGTCTCCCAGGAGGGCAGGGTCAGTAGAGAGTCCAGGTGTGATGAAAGAGTGCTTTGGAAGTATCTTTAACTCTTTCATAATATAATTATAGTAGCTAACATTGAGTTCTTACTGTGTGCCAGGCACTGTGCGAAATGTTTTAGGTAAGTTATTGCATTAATCATCTCAACAAGCCTGGGAGGTAAGTATTATAACTTTCATCCCATTTTATAGATGAGGAAATTGAGGCCCAGAGAGGTTAGGTAACTTGCCTGAGTGGGCATGGGAGGATTTGAACTCAGACAGTCTGGCGCCAGCACCCAAGGGCATAGCCACCACGCTCTGAAAAAAAAAAAAAAAAGCAGCAGGAGTCCCTTATTCCACCCTTGGAGAAAAGGCCAGGACCTGGCATGCTTTATGGGCATGAGTGCCAAGCCTGAGTCCATCACGTGCTCCTGGGGAACTTGGAAAGCCCAGGTCGGAAGAGAAGAAGGAGAAGAGAGGTGGGTGTGGGGTCCCTGTGCCAGGCAGCTGGGACACTAACACTGAGGCCCAGAGGTGGTGCTGCCTGCTCTGCCTGAGCACCCTCACCAGCTGCTCCCACTCACTCCTCAGAAACGAGCCTGGCCCATTCACACGTGTCCCTAATGCCAGGTTCCAAGAAAGCCACCTAAATACCTGGTATTTGAGATGTAAAGAGACCGGCTCCCTGTACTTAGCGCTTCACTAACTTTTCCAATTATAGCGCCCTATTTTCCAAAGTCTAAAATGGACATATGTTATAACTGTCTTGGGCCCCAAGGTTTCAGAAACACCCTTAAGACTCCTGAAATATAATCGTATATTTTAGACTAATTCCTAAAGGGCCAAGCGGGGTTATCTTTAACATCTGCCAGCACTCACACAGATCTGGTCTTTGTTTGCAAATGAGCCTGGGGCCTGGGCACAGGGCAGGTGAAACCAGCTCTGCTGAAGTGGGTGGGAAGTTGTGAGGAGGGAGATCCCAGGCTGTCTGGGGCTAGGAGTAAAGGGGGAGACACAGCCCTGCCTCGGGGAGACACAGCCCTGCCTCAGGGAGCCCCGGTCTGAGGGGAGACACAGCTCTGTCCTCAGGCAGCCCAGTCTGAGAAAAGCACCCCTACCCAAGGAAGCCCCCAGGCTGAAGGAGGAGGCAAGACCAGTCATACTAACACCCAGCAGAGGACCTTGGAGGACTGTATTGGGATTCACCCCTGTGGTTCTGCTGTCACAGGGTGGGCAGGTGGCTGAGGGAGGCAGGTGGGAAGGCTGCAGTGAGCTCTCAGAGCCTGGAGGCAGGCGGAGTAGGTAGGTGGGGGCAATGGAGCTGAACTTTCATTGCTCCCTGGAGCCGGTGTGACTGCAGGCCTGCCAGCCGGGCATTTTCTGGTCAGTCCTGACTGTCATTATTAAACATTTATTATGCAACGGGTATGTGCTTTTCTGGTCCCAGCGTTTGACCAGCGGTCTTGGTGAGTAAATGGACTAGAACTAATCCTGTAGCTAAACAGTGAGAGCTGCAGAAAAGTCAACGCCTCGCTTGCCTAATAGCCTCCAGGGAGGGGTGAGATAGAAGGTCCCAGCACTCAAGTTGCCCTTTCCCTGGAGATGGAAAAGCAGCTGGACTGGCAGCCAGGCCTCCTGACAGCTTTGTGAACAGAGAGGGCAGGGATGACTCTGGAGCTTGTGAGAAGTTGAAGGGCAAAGTGGGAGTTTGCGCCTGATCTGTATACGGGACAGAGCCCTGGCCTGACAGCAGGAGAGCTAATTTCAGTCAAGTCAGTCTTTCATCTGGGAGCCATCAAGTCAGGGGGCTTCCCTGGTAGCTCAGCAGTAAAGAACTCCCCTGCCAATGCAGGAGACCTAAGAGACGCAGGTTTGATCCCTGGGTTGGGAAGATCCCCTGGAGAAGGGCATGGCAACCCACTCCAGTGTTCTTGCCTGGAGAATCCCACGGACAGAGGAGCCTGGCAGATGGCAGCTCATAGGGTCGCACAGAGTTGGACACGACTGAAGTGACATAGCACATATCACACTATCATCTCAGAAGTAAGGAGGAAGATCCATTCTCCACAGCGGCCAGGCCTGGAGAGGAGAGGGGAAATGTCCCTAGTCTGGGGGAAGACACAACCCTGCCCTCTGGGAGACCCAGTCTGAGAAGAAAAGTAAACACAGCTCAGGGACTCAAAAGACTGAGCCATCGTTTGCTGGGCCCTTGCGAAGTAGGGTCCATCCTTTCCCACTCCCCTTGCGGTTGGGTGAAGACCTAGGGCTCCTGGGGTAGCCATCTGGAGGGAGCCAGTTTAGACCCGGATAGAAACTAGAATGGGTCAGGTTCTCTGCCACTGTTGGGAACCTATTCCAGGCAATGCCAGCCCCTCACTCCAGGTGAGTTTTTCAGTCAAGCCCACAGTGGATTTCTCCGGGGTCAGTAAATTGTCCTTATGGTAGTATCTAGGCCATTTGTCCTGAGTGGGATGCAGTTTGACCCTCTCTGTGGAGGGAGGGGCTTTTTGGTCTGGAAAAGTCCCTCCCCCTGACCCCACACTGGGTGCTTTAGTTCTAGAATAATTCACTAGAATGTACTCTCCACAAGGGCGGGGATGTGCATCTGCCTTGTATGCTGTTTTATCCCCATGGCCTGAGACCTTGCCTGGTGCATGGTTGGTGCTGAATAAAAATCGTTAAATTAATTAGAGGCCATCTTCCTTTTTCTGTGAAAAAGCAGAAGCATCACTTTGCTGACAAAGGTCCATATAGTCAAAGCTATGGTTTTTTCAGTAGTCATGTACGGTTGTAAAAGTTGGACCATAAAGCAAGCTAAGCGCTGAAGAACTGATGCTTTTGAACTGTGCTGTTGGAGAAGACTCTTGAGAATCCTTTGTACAGCAAGGAGATCAAACCAGTCAATCCTAAAGGATATCAACCCTGAATATTCATTGGAAGGACTGATGCTGAAGTTGAAGCTCCAATACTTTGGCCACCTGATGTGAAGAGCTGACTCACTGGAAAAGATACTGATGCTAGGAAAGATTGAGGGCAGGAGGAGAAGGGGGAGACAGAGGATAAGATGATTGGATGGCATCACTGACTCAATGGACATGAATTTGAGCAAACTCTGGGAGATAGTGAAGGACAGGGAAGCCTGGCGTGCTGCAGTCCATGGGTTGCAGAGTCAGATACGACTTAGCAACTAAACAGCAACAATGACATCTTCCTTTTCAACACTATTTCTGAACTCACCTCTTACTGAAAAAAAGTCTCTTTGCTCAAACCTTCCCTCCTTCAGGGCCAACTACTCCACTGCAGTGTATCTAAAATTCATTTGCTAACATGATCAATTGAATTCCAATAACTAGCTGTTTTGAAGAAAAGACACTAAATTTAGACTATAATTATTGTTGCATGCAAGCCCTGTGCCCGTTGCCTTATGGACATTTTATGGCTTAATCCTTGAAGGAAGGCCCTGTTTACTAACAAGGAAACTGAGGCTTGGGAAAATTAGAGCGCACCTGAATTTACACCTCCTGGAAATTATAGAGCTGGAACTTGGACCCGTTCCTGACTCAACCCCTCCCTTGACTCTTTTTCTGAATGCCTTGGAATTATTTTTTTCCAGTTTGGTTTGGGATCCAAAAGGTAATTCTGTAAGGATTTGTTTAGGTCCTACCTGTGCCCTCCGCTGGACAGGTCACCCAAGAAGTCCCAGGCCCTAGAGTCACCAGGCCAAGCAACAGCCAAGCAATGGGCCTGATGGGACCTCCAAGGACAGGTGACCCGGTCTCCCCATGGCTTCGGTTCCCAGCAAACGCTGATCCTGCCAGCCCCGACTTAGTGACACGTCATCCAGACCAACAACGAATTATCTTCCAAGGCCGGGGGCTGGAGCTGGCAAGGCATCTCATCTGGGCCTTCACCCTGCCTGATCCCCTGGTACCACTCATGGATTGCGGGCATGCAGCTCACACTTTCACCTTGTTGGTTCCTGGACTTTTCCTCTGGCCAAGCTGAAAGGATTCACCCTGCCAGCAGCCTGTCTTTTGAACCCTTCGCTAAAACCCTCTTTGGGATTGCTGTCATGTTTCTGCATATACGTGTCAGTGTCTCATCCTCTTTATTATAATTATCTCCTAGTAGGCACCAGGCATTGGCCATAAAATTATTTCTAATCTTCATTAAAACTCTACTGGGATTACCCTCTCCTATGCCTAGGGAAGTGAAGGCTCGTAATTTGCAGAGGTCACGTAGCCTGCCCAAAGTCACTTAAACTCATAAATGTCAGAAGTAAGATTTGAATCTAGAGCTGTAGGCTCGCAAGAAGTTTTCTAAGCCCAACTAGCTGTTTATCAAAATTTGCTTAAGAGCTTTTTAAAAATGCATCTTCTTTACGACAAAGCCATGAGAAAGAAGGAAGTGGCTTGCTATGCTTTCACGGGTGCTGCATGTGCCTGGAACGTCTCCAGAAAGAAAGCAAGAAGGTGGTCACCACTGGCCCCTGGGGGACGGTTCCTGGGAAGGAGCATCCGAGGGAGATTCGCTTGTCACCGTGTTCTCTCCAGTACTGGTTCATCCTTCCTCCCGCCTTCCCTCCCTTCCTTCCTTTTCTCCTTCTTTCCTTTCTTCCTCCCTCCCTCCTTCTGTTCTTTTCACCTTCTCAAAACTATATGCAAATGAAAATCATTTTTACTATAGATTCTAGAGCCCCATTGCTAGATCTCCAGGCAAGTCATGGTCTCCAGGGTTGGGTGTTAGGAAGCTTTACTTTAACAAGCCTCCTAGGTGGGTGTGTAGTTCTCTGATCCCAGCCTCCAAGAGGCCCGAAGGAACCTCATCTCACCTGGTACATCCCTCTTCCCCTAATCTTGAGTCCAGAGCTCAGTATTCCCAGCTCCATGTGGACTCAAAGCTGCCTCTTGATACCTGGGGGTCCTCTCCTCAGTGTCTCCCCAGGGACCTTTTCCAGCCAGATATCAGGAACCCCAGACCTACCTGTGAGCCAGCACCACTCAGGGATAGTGTCCTGTGGCCCCACTGAAGCTCAGCGGTTACCCCCTCTCTTAGACTTTGCCAACACACACACCTGGGGCCTGCCACCCTCCGGACCCAGAGCCTTCCACCTGCAGTATCAACAAGCTTGTTATTAAGGTTCCTTCCTACAAACAGTGGCTTCCTGACCAACACTTCTGCCAGTTGGCTTTTTCCCATCATCATCTCTCTGGGAGACCTGCTAGTATTTGAGAGTTCTGCAATGAGGGCAGCAACACATCTCTCTGGGTCCAGGTGTTGGCATCTGCCCAGGAGTGGTGTGAGCATGAGAGACTCTGGAACCAGACACACCCTGGGCTCTTCCACACTTAGCTCCCTGACACCGGGGGCCTGCGGCATCTAGTTCCCTCACCAGAGATCGAGCCTGGGCCCCCTGCACTGGGAGTGTGAAGTCTTAGCCACAGGACTCAGGGAAGTCCCTGGAGCAAGCTTTTGATCTCTGCGAACTGAGGACAGGACGAGCTGAGACGGGTCAAGCTCTCTGAGCAAAGCCTGGCACATACAAAGAATGCACTGATGCTCTCTGCATCGTTAACAACATTCCAGTCTCAGAGGGAAGACTAACGAGGGATGGCAATGGATGTCTAGGCTCTGTGGTTAGACAAGTTGGCATCTAATCCCACTCTTCAGCTTCCAAGCTCTCTCTTTCTCTCGCCTCTTAAAGCCTCGTTTTCCTCACCTGTGAGATGATGCTGATGCCAGCCTCCCAGGAAGGTCAAGGACAGGTCTGCTATCAAGCAGATGCTCAGCTAAACATTTATTGAATGAAAAGAGAATGAAAGTGGGGCAGAAGGAAGCCTGGTGGCCAGAGGTGTGCTGCCTGAATGCTGCCTTGGGAGGCTGGGGAGGGTCTATCAGCACATCTGACTGGTGCACAGGAGGACTAGCAGTCCGGGACCCCTCTCCCACAGTGCCCAAGGAGATCACAGCAAGTTCCTTCCAAGGAGGAAGACCCTGGACTACCCAGGCATTCACTGCAGTGAGAAATGGGCCTACCACTCTGCCTACCCCTCCTGCCAGCAAAAACCCACCACACTCGCAAGCCACATCACTCCCATCTAAGAGGAAACATCGCCTCAAGGGCTGGGAAGTCTTCCTGGGAATGTGGTGGGCAAGGGCCCTCTTGGCATTCAGATCAGAGCGGTCTGGACTTAATCCAAAGGAGAACAGACGAGCAAAAGTCGGGCCTGCGTGGTGAAACCTGTGGTGCTGCTCACTGGCCTGGGAGACCGCCTCCCCCCTGCCATGCCTCCAGGCTGCCTCCTGCCAGGGCCCATCGAGCCCCCTTCTGATGCACCAGCCCTTCTTTAGGGGTATCATTATCCCATCCGCTTTACAGCTTGAAGCTGGATGAGAAAGGCCACCTCCAGCCCTTGCTGAGTCCAGGGCTCGTGCGCTAGTTTCCCAGAACCAGAGACTGTGGGGTGCCCAACTTCAGGCACAATGAGCTCGCTTACGCCTTCGTTTTGCAGTTATTTATCTGTAACTGTCAGCCAGCCTCCCCTTAATAGGCTGAAAAGCTTGCTGAGAGGCAAGTTGTTATTCATCTTATTACCATTCCTAGGGATTAAGTAGATGAAGCTCAGGCGTTATTATTCATATTCCCAAAGGTCAAGGGGCACAGAGTGGCTAGAGTAATTGAGCAGAGAGGATGGGCTGGGCACTGTGCTAAACTCTTGCTATTAACTTGCTTTGTCTTCATGACAACTGGGAGATCAGTGCTGTGATGATCTTTGTATCCAGAGGGGAAACTGAGGCACAGAGCAGTCGAGTAACTTATGCAAGGTCACACAGCTAGGAGGTGACAGGATACCAACCCCAGCGTTCTGGATCCTGAACCCAATTCCAACCGCCCGATGAGCACTCGGTGGGCACCTGGGCTGATTGAGTGACTACTGTGTGGACAGGCAGGCACACCGTGCTAGAAGGGCGAGGACGAGGTCTGCGTTTTTGGACTGACTTGGAGCTGACATCAGCATCTTGCCATCCGAAGGCCTCCAGGCTCTGGCTCCTTCTCGCCCTACCACCCGCCTAGCCCCACACGAGCAGCCCAAACAGGGTTCCCTGTCGAGGGCCCCAGCAGGGATGTCATACCTGATAGTCCCTGGCCCCTGTGGGAGCACAGCCTCTCCCTGTCGAGTCCATCAAGGTCACCCAGTGTGGCCTGGCTGCTGGCTGTTCTCAAGACAGTGGGCCAGGCAAACCTGTCTCTTTCCCCACCCTGCTTCTTTGGGCCTTCTTGAATAATCAGTGCTTGAGAGTTCAGAGCCCAGGGTCAGACTGCCTGAGTTCCAATCCTGGCTCTACTCTGTGGCCTTGGTCGTGTTACGTAACTCTGTGCTTCATTTCCTCATCTTTACAATGGAAATCAAAAAAGATTGTTGTTAGGATGGGTGGGAGGATGAAAAGAGTTAAAACAGGCAAAAGGCTTAGAACAGTGGTACCTCTCAAACAGCATATACGTTTTTGTGTATTTCATTATGGTTCCTCTTACCCATGCATTTAGATGGATGACTAGACAGTACAGAGGAAGGGAAGGGCTCCGCAGGCAGTCAAAGTAAAAATGGTCTGCCAGGACACATCCTTCTTCTTCCTTAAAGTCATTTCTGGTTGGGGTGGGGAGAGAGAGGCCCCCCTCCTAGGCACCCCTGGTCCTTGGAGACCCTTGCTGACATGTCTCACCCTTTGCTGAGATGGATAGCCAATGTCACCTGTTCAAGACTTAGCATTCAAGTACACTTGACCACAGATATCTCAGATGGCACAGGGGTAAAGGATCTGCCTGCCAATGCAGATTGGCAGAGGTTTGATCTGCCAGGTTCGATCAACCAATAAGAGACCCAGGTTCTATCCCTGGGGCAGAAAGATCCCCTGCAGTAGGAAATGGCAGCCTGTTCCAGTATTCTTACCTAGGAAAATTCCATGGACAGAATAGCCTGGCAGGCTACAGTCCATGGGTCACAAAGAGTCAGACATGACTGAACGTGAGCACAGAATGAAAATGATGGACACCTGATCACAGGCATAGCTATCTACTTGATTTATTTTCATCAGTCATTATCAAAGTTGTTTATACCCGTGAATCACATGACTCTATAATGTCCCTTATGTAGCAGAGGTGTCCATGTTCACTGACCAGAACAGATTCTTCTGCTGCCTCTGGCCACAGCCCTGTGCAGTCTTCTCACCCGCCCCCTGACTCTAATCCCCATGTCATTCTGGTTAGATGGAAATGGAACGTGATCTTATAAAAAGCATTGACACTCAGAGTTGAGCCATGACTTTGTTTTCATTTCCACAGTATTTTACTCTTTCTGAAATTGAGGATGGTCATTTTTGTTGCTGTTAATGTGATTTTCTCTGTCCTGAGAACAAATTCAGTGGCTTCTCATTTGTAGTGACAGTAACAGTTAACACGCTTTGAGCACTTTGTCTGTGCCAGGCACTCTTCTAAGCACCTTCCATGTATTGACTCATTTAGCCCTTAAAATGCTCTCTGAGGTGTGCCCTACTGTATCTTGTTTTACAGATGAGAAAACGGAGGGACAGAGCAATTAAATGACTTGCCTGCAATCCCAGAGTGATTGCACCCACACAGCCAGGTTCTTACCCTGGAGGTCTGAGCCCCACCTAGTCCCTCCTGGCCCGTGAGCATGTCTGCCAACCCCTTCCAGCCCCTTCCTTCTCCTGTCTCTGTCTTCTATCTCTACAGCCAGACTGTAAGCTGGGGAGGGCAGGCTCTTTTCTACAATCCTTGGAGCAGGGCTGGACCCAACAGAGCTCCCTGTGCTTGCCAGGACAGTCCTGCTCTGGGCTTCCTGCTTGTCCACAAGTTCCTCCATCTCGGGCCTCCCAGGTAGGAGGCAGGGAGGGCAAGTAGTACAGCTGCAGCAGTGAGAGCCAGGCCCACAGAGGCTCAAAAGGCCAAGGCATTGGAGCCTGAACTGCCTCCTCCGGCTGCAAGTCCAGGGCGGTTCCTCACATGCTAGGCTGCCTCCTACAGGCCCAGGCACGCACACATCACACACGTTACATATACAGATGTGCAAACACATATACACGTGATTCACTTATGCTAATTATGGACATGTATTTCCACATGGGCATACTATATTCATATATGGCATGCATGCTTAGTCACTTATTTGTGTCCAACTCTTTTGCGACCCTGTGGATTTTAGCCTGCCAGGCTCTTCTGTCCATGGGATTTTCCAGGCAAGAATACTGGAGTGGGTAGCCATTTCCTTCTCCAGGGGAACACATATACATACAGACTCAACTGCATTTCATGTACATGTCCACACACACAAGCACACACCCACACACGATACACAGGCATGCCAATGATACACAGATGCATTATATCCACAAACATATATTAGCACAGAAATACATTATACAAACATACATATACCTTGTCTGCAGACTCAAACCCACGCCGATCCTATATTCACAAATACAGATACACAGCATATACACATATTGTACAGACCAAAACACAGAAAGATGTAAATCTGTGCACATTTACCCACAATTATACAACCCGCCTTTGTGTAACATATGCTCACACAGTCACACAAACATGGGCACACAGTGTTCACATATTAAAACCCACAAATATTTGCACACAGAACATGTACAAATAAACACCATGCACAGAACATATCTGTGCAAACATGTACAGCAGAAGCACATGTGCACACCCACAGACGCAAACACTTGCACGAACTCACTGACATGTGCACGTGCGCAGACATGCCTGTGGGCACACATACCCTTTTTGGGGGGAAGAGGGGAGAAGGCCCATGTGTCCAGGTCCTGTGGCCTTGGGCTAGCTTGCGGGGTGAGCGTGTTTCCTGACCTCCCTGGACAGGGCTAGAGCAGCACCTGCCTTGTTACATCACTGAAGGGGGCAAGGAGGGTTCGCAGTCCCCAGCCCCTGGAGAGTTGAGGGACACCCCCCGCCTCCAGACCTGTCTTGCTCTGGAGCCCTTCCCAGGATTAGCACCTGCTGCCCGCCCAGGAAGCCCCAAGAAGCTGCACTATTATGCTCTTTTACAAAGGAAAACAGGGAGATTTTTAACAGCAACTTGAATTTTATGAGCCAGATTAAGGAGAAAGGGGATTTGAATTTGAGTCTGTCAGAACCAAGAACCATACTGAGCTACACTTCTGAGCATCTAGGCTTCCTTTCCCTGTGGCTGTGCACACAGTAGGTGCTACATGTATGCTTGTGGAGTGAGGTCATTGAAGGACAGCAGCTCTCGGGGTCTGATAGATGGTTGGGGGATATAGGGAGCGAGACCCAGAATTCTGAGGCGATGCGGATCTTCCGTATGTCTGGGGACCCTCCTTTCATCACCCCCAGCCTGGAGATCCAGCCACAGTGACTGTTGGGGCCCACCAATCCAGGGAGGCCCTCACCAGAGGCTCCCAGGGGTGGCCCCTTCCTCTCCCCCTTGGCCTCCTTCCCCAACCTGCTCTCTCCACCACCCCCAACTTCCCTAGCGGCACGCCTCTCCCTCAGACATTCATTTCAAGGGCTCCACGGTTTCTCTGCAGGATTTGATTTGCTGCTCAGGCATTTCCTTGAGTGGCCCCTCAATGTTTGCCCTTGTCCAGATGGCATCCAGATGCAAACATCCCTTCTCCCCCCGCCCCCAGCTCCCGCTCCTTGGCTCCTCGGCTGGGGGAAATTAATCCTGACCCCCACCTCACACTCACCGCCCCGCATCCCTGGCTTTGTTCCTCAGGCCTGAGGTCAGGCTCGGGCTGACACCACTGCCTGCTTCTCTCTCCAAAGCCGGGACTCCTGCCTGTCCTATTACCTGCCTTTCTCCCGGGCCTTTGTTTAATGCAACAGGTAATTGCACTGTGAGCCAAAGCAAATGTCAGCATGATAATGAGCGTGATAGGGTGCTGGGCCCTGGCAAGGAGTGGGGAGAGCAGGGGGTGTGACTGAGTTCAGGGAGCAGGTGACGAGCACCCTGGACCTCCAGCCGAGGTCCTCAGAGATGACCAAATCCGGATAAAGAAACCAGGGTGCAGAGAGGGAAAGAGATAGTAATCATGCTGACAGTTACAGACCAATGTCCATGTACAACAATATAAAGATCAACTCATTTGGTCCTGTGAGCTGGGTGTGAGTTTCCTCATTTACAGAGGAGGAAACTGAGGCACCGAATGGAAAGAAAAATCCGCTGGAGCAACCATCGACAGCATAATTTCTGTGTGCTAGGCACAACAGGGAGGTCCACCCTCTTAATCCTTGGAACACCTTGAGAGCCGGACTTAATTGTCCCCATCTTATGGATGAGATAACTGAGACTCACTGAGGCTTAGTAACTCATACATGACCATGTAGCTTCGGAAATGGCAGAACTGGGCTGTAAACCAAAGGCTTCCAAAGTCTGTGCGGCCTCCCGTGTGGCCAGGCTGGGTCAGTAGCAAGACCAGGCCTTCGGGCACTGTCCTGGCACTGGGATGGCAGTCCTGGTGCAAAACACCTCCAGGAGTCTGGGGGGCAGTCCTGGGTAGGAATTCCTGTGTCCGGTGGTGCCTCACTGTTCCTCAGAGGCCAGGCCCCAGGTCCCCCAACTCTCCGTCCAGCACTGGATTCTTGGCCTGGCAGCAAGACTGGCTCTCAGTTGCCCCGCAAGAGGCAGGCGAGGCCCTTACTGATCTCACTCAAGCCCTCTGCTTCCCCTTAGAAGTTAATCGTTACACACTCGCCACTCTCCTGGACATTGCAGTGGCTGGGGCGGGTGGGGTCATGGTGCTTCTCTGGTCCCAAACCCCTCTACAGCCTTCTTGAGCTCCAAGGTGGGGGCTCCCCTGGACTCCAGCTGGCCTCCTGCTGTGCCCAGATGGACTTTACTCTCCTGGCCTTGGGTAGTAAAGTTTCCCTGACAGAAAATGGGCCATCTGGCTCAGGCTCAAGGCTGCTGTGTGGCATTTGCTAGACCACTGGGCATCGGACCCCAGCTGTGTGAGGGGCGAGGGCCGGGGGGGCAGACTGTTGCCCCACTGAGCCTCTGGCAGCTGTGGGGATGCCGATGAGTAGGATCTGCCTAGTGAGAGGCCGGGTGGGCCTGAGGTGTGCAGGCAGGGTCATCTGGGGTGGGGGCGGGGCTCACCCGTCCCTCTGGTCACGCAGCCCCAGACAGCTCCAGAGCCGGACACACACAGGGTGCCTTAGGGAAAGGGTGGAAGGCCTCATCTGCCTGCCTATCCCAACACCTCCTCCAGGTGGCCTCCGAGCGTGCTGAGGGGTGTAGGCCAGCACTGCCTGGACTCCATGTCCCCTCCCCTTCCTTTGGGAATCTAAGTGAGCCTGGCGTGGCGGCAGATGAACAAAACACCTGAGGAAACCTCAGAGGGTTGGAGGGGTTGTTTTCACCTAGGAGCTGGGCTGACCTGCTCCCCCAGAGGCTTCAGGGAAGACCCCCCCAAAGTCACCAGTCTGGGTGGGCTGGCCACACCTGTGCCCTTGGACCCTCAGGTGGGTGGGCGCTTCCTGCTGGAGCTTGTGGGTGAGTGTCCGTCCAAGAACAGGAGGGGTGACCACGGGGAGAGGACGCCGTCGGCAGCTGCATGTTGGTGGGCAGGGAACCTGGGCAGGGAACCTGGGAAGGGACACCACGGCCGGCACGCCAGGTCCCGCAGGTTAATGTTTGACCTGGAGCCACGTGTTTTTCCACTGGTTATTTTTATCCTCTGTACCTGGCAGTGGGCAGCGGGCGACCTCCTCTGTGGGCAGAGGAAGGGCGGCGGGATGTGCAGCTGGGACTGCTCTGGGCGAGCAAGGGCTGCAGGAGCGGCTTGGGGGTGAGGGGCAAGGGAGAGAGAGAAGGGACCGGCCAGGAGCCCGGTAGCTCACTACCGCTCGGCCACAGCCCAGGCCCTGCCCTGGGGCCAATCCAGCCCCCTCCCTGGGGCCAATTCAGCCCCCGGGTCTCCTCCCCTGAGAAGGAATGGCACACATGAGGGGACCGAAGAGCTGTAAGGGGGAGACCAAGAGAGCCTTCTGGGAGTCCACAGCTTTTTAGGAAAGTTAAAAATGCCCTGCCCCACCTCCCTGACCTCCTGCGTTACTCTCCATGGTAACAACTTACTCTCAGACCCTGGACATCACAAGTGAGAGGTTTCTCTCTTCTGAGACCCCATGGTCTTATCCAGATGGTAGGAGAAAGTCAAAGCTGATTGGTCCCACCCCCTAGGCCACTCCAATGGGGGAACACAGCCCTGCTCTCAGGCAACCCCAGTCTAAGGGGGTGGGGGCTGGGTCTTCACTTATGACAAGAGCTTGGCTCCTTGGCATCCAAGAACCCCAAAACTGAACTGAAGACTCCTGCTTTGGCACACAGCTCTGGGTTTCTCAAGCCCTCACCATCTCTCCGTTTTCCTCCTTGGCAGTGGGCGTCTGGCCTGCGCTGGCTTTAGGACTGTTTACGGCCCAGTGGCCACCGAGCCCTTCTCACCCCTGCCAGGGCCTGGGGGAGGGAGGCACTCAGAGGCCACTCAGCCTGGGGCCACAGTGCCAGCTGGGCAAAACCAGCCTCCTTCCTGCCCCTCTGTGAGGTCCAGAGGGCTTTCAATTTACATGAGTCCAATAGGAAGTAGGCTTCCCTGGCGGTTTAAACAGTAAAGAATCTGCCTGCAATGCAGAAGACCCAGGTTTGATCCCTGGGTTAGGAAGATCCCCTGGAGAAGGAAATGGTCACCCACTCCGGTATCCTTGCCTGGAGAATCCCATGGACAGAGGAGCCTGGTGGGCTACAGTCCATGGGGGTCACAAAGAGCTGGACATGACTGAGGGACTGAGCACACTCTGGTGAGAAGCGGGTCCCCAGCAAACCTGCTCACCAGCTGCCCGCCCCTACCCAAGCAGCAAAGACCTCCTAGCCCCAGTGCTCGCCATCACTGGTCTGAAGCAGGTAGGCAGGCTGGCCTCCAGCCCAGGGTCTTCTCAGGATCTTTCAGAAGGAATAGGGCCATCTGGGTTCTCTGAGACCCCATGCAGGGCTTCCTTTGGTAAGCAAATGAAGGTCCCCCCACAACACGGTGGAATAAAGAGCCTGCAGGAGAGCAGTGTTTACCAGGGAGGGGTCCGAGCTCTCTTACTGTCCTAGCACAACTGCCTTAAAGTGGGCTATTGCAGTGGGGCTGGGGAATAGGAGACTCTCAGCCAGGGCACAGGGAGGGGGCCCAGTTTGTTGATCAGCAGCCGCGCCCCAAGGCCACCTCCTGCTAGGATAACAGGTCTTTCTCTTGAGAGACTGAGCTCCCCACCCCTGCCTACCTTCCTGCATGTCTTCCCCTCTCACTGTTCCCTAAACTCCCAGTCCACTCTGTTCCCCGGTATGTGCCAGGCACTGGGCTGGGACTGTTCACCTATAGGCCTTCCTTATTCCTCAGTACGACCTGGGGGGATGGTGGGAGGAGGAGTCTCTTTCTCCCCATTGTACAGATGAGGAAACTGAATGGACATCATTAAACAGTTAACCCAAGGTCACCCTGCCAGTGAGTGGCATGGCTGGGATTTAAACCTAAGTCTGTCTGACTCTCAATGTAGGTAACTGAGCGATCATATTGGCTGTATATCCTGTGTGTTTTACTTTTTCAGTTCAGTTCAGTTCAGTCGCTCAGTCGTGTCCGACTCTCCGCGACCCCATGAATCACAGCACGCCAGGCCTCCCTGTCCATCACCAACTCCCGGAGTTCACTCACACTCATGTCCATCGAGTCGGTGATGCCATCCAGCCATCTCATTCTCTGTCGTCCCCGTCTCCTCCCGCCCCCAACCCCTCCCAGCATCATTAATTTTATTTATTTATTTATTTTCTGCTGTGCTCGGTCTTTGTCATCACGTGAGCTTTTCTCTAGTTGGCAGCAAGCTGCGGCTACTCTTCGTGGCAGTGCACGGACTTCTCGCTGCAGGGGCTTCCCTTGCTGAGGTGTACGGGCTCTGGAGTGCGTCGGCTTCCATAGTTGCAGCACATGGGCTCAGTCATTGCAGCTCCTGGGCTCTAGAGCACAGGCTCAACAGCTGTAGCACAAAGGCTCAGTTACTACTGAGACACCAGGGAAGCCCCTGTCCTGTGTATTTTAAATCCCAGTTTTCTCATCATCCCACTCTACTGGAGCCCTCTGCCATTAACCTGATCAGAAGATTGAACAACTGGTTCCTACAACCATCTCATATTTCTCATCACAAGGAAGTCCTTCCTGGAGTCTAACCTCGGTGTCTCCTGCTGTCTCTTACTCTGAAGTCGGGGAAAGTACAGCAAAGATGATCCCTGTTCCATGAGACTGGGGCATTCCTCTGTTGCTCAGGAGGGTGGGTTGCTCCTGGTCATAGAAGCAGGAGTCCCAGACCCAGGGGGGAGGAGTGAATTCTGGCTGGGAGAAGGAGGAGTTCTCCTGGGCCTCCTCACAGAGGACTTGGGCCTTGCCTGGGGACCCTTCCATTTCCTGCTGAGTCCAGGACAGGTGAGGAATTAGTCAGGATGAAGGCGGGGGCTGCAAGACCCTTGGAGGGCCCTTGGCCTCTAATGCTGATTAGTTCATTGGGGGAATTTGAGGCTGTGCTCTAGGACACCAAGATGTCCCGGAATCCAGAAACCCCCACATGGCCCTCGCACCCCTGTGGAGGATGGGGCTGAGATAAAAGGACCCAGACTCGCGCCCGACCATTCCCTGAAATGGAGGAAATCCATTCCTCATCAGGGTGCGGAGGGAGGGGGAATTCCAAAGCTTCGGCTCCAGGGCCCTGGCGTGGGACCTAGGTCTTGCATTTCTTAGAAGCCCATTCACAGCTTTCCGGGAGAATCCTCCTGACTTCTGGCCTCCCCTGGCTTCATGGCTGTTCTGGCAGGTGGATCAGATCATCCATCTCCACGCTTGGAGACAGGATGGAGTGGACACAGTTTGGCTCCTATGGTTCCCTGTGGCCCGGGAGGTTGGAGTAAAAAAAGCCTCTTACCCCTGAGCCAATCTGAACCTCCTCTTTCAGGCTGCCATGCCCCAAATGCCCCAGCTGCCCCTCTTCTCGAGAAGGACAACAGGTTCATGCCATGGAGGGGAGGAGTAGCCAGGTCTATCATCCAAGTCATCCTTATCCATCATCCTTATCCTCCTCAGGGCACCCTGAGTCTTCTTCACTCCCTGGTCCATGGACACAGTTTTCTCCGCCTCAGGTTGGGGCCATGAAGAGTTTAGAGCTGGAGCAGACAGAGGTCCTCAAGGCAGGAGACGTAGTCATGCCCACGGATTACAGGCTAGACACCAGTGCTATACAGAGCACAATAATAACAGACTTTCCAAAATGGGGCACTTTGTGTAGATTGACTCATTTAATCCTCACAACCACCCTGGGAAGTCAGTACTATAATATCCCCATTTCCAGATGAGGACGCTGAGGTCCAGAGTGGTTGCATAACTGGCCCAGGGGCTGGTGGCTAGGAAGCAGGATGGGAACCCTGGTGGTCTACCCCAGAGCCCTCACTCTGACCCTCTATTCCTGTCCTACCCAATACAGTCCTCTAAACTTATGGGACTATTTCACGGTGAAGTAATTAAAGTGAAATGCAGTTTAAAAATTCATTTCCTCAGTTATACCAGCCACCTTTCACACGCTCAGCAGTCACACGCATGGCTACCATATTGGATAGTGCAGACACAACATTTTCATCATCCCAGAAAGTTATATTGAGCAACACTGGCCTACAGCCTAGTATCTCTTAAGAATCAAGATGGAGACTTCCCTGGTGGTCCAGTGGTTAAGAACCCACCTGCCAATGCAGGGAACTTGGGTTTGATTTCTGGGCTGGGAAGGTTCCACATGTTGTGGGGCAACTAAGACAGTGTGCCACAACTGCTGAGCCCACAAGCTGCATCTACTGAGCCCGCGCGCCCTATTAGCCTGTGCTCTGAAACAAGAGAAGCCACGGTAATGAGAAACCCATGCACTGAAGCTAGAGAGTAGTAGCCTCTGCTTGCTGCAACTAGAGAAAAGCCCATGCACAGCAATGAAGACACAGTGAAGCCCAAAATAAATAAATTTTTAAAAATCAAGATGGAACAATGGAAAATCATCTTTCACTGGATAGAATAAAATAATAATTAACAGTCTGGTAATAATAGCTCTATTTTACCGAGCTTCCTACGTGCCAGGCACAGTGCCAAACCCCTAATCCTTACTCAATCCCAGGCTCAGGAAGGCTACCCAAGGTCACCGTAGCCAGGAAGTGAATCCAGGTCTGGATGACCCTGGTCTCGTCTTCCCTGCCACCCCCTCTCCCGCCGGCTCACCCCCTGCCTAGCCCCCAGGAATTTATAGTCCCTGGGGAAAGGAAGGGACGGCAAATACATGCATTTCACAAGAACAGGGATTAAATAAATCAGCACATAATTAACATCATCACATTTCCTCAAGCCTGTTGACCAGAACATTGCGCTAATGAGGTCAAGGTCTTGATTTTGAGCCCTGTGAGCATCACTTCACTTCACACGAAAAAAAAAAAAAAAACAACCCTCACTCCCTGCCCTGAGGATTGCATCAGGCCTCTAGACAATGTGATTAGGAGGCTGGGAGGCTGTGGACGAGTTTCACCAAAGCCTGTGACCTGCTATCAGAGGTCAGCTTGGGGCAAATTGTTTTAGGCCAGACCGAGTTGGAGAAAAAGGCCTGGTAAATGCTGGCAGGTGCTTGTCTTTTGGACAATGGGGAGAGCAGTGTCTCCCTCCTCTGGGAAGGGTGGAGTTAGCAGAAAGGAAGATAGAAGAGAAGGCTTTCCATGTGGCACAGTGGTAAAGAACCTGCCGATGTAGGAGATTCAAGAGACACAGGTCCGATCCTTGGGTCAGGAAGTTCTCCTGGAAAAGGAAATGGCAACCTGCTTCAGTATTCTTGCCTGGAGAATCCCACGGACAGAGGAGTCTAGCAGGCTACAGCCCATGGGGTCACAAAGAGTTGGACACAACTGAGTGCACACACGTACACATACACACACAAGATAGAAGAGAGCATGTGAGACACGCTACCTGCCAGGTAAAACTCTGGAGGGACGTGCGGTTTATACGGACTTTGGAGGCCTTGGGTTGACCTGGTAGCTCAGCTGGTAAAGAATCCATCTGCAATTTGCGAGACCAGGGTTCAATCCCTGGGTTGGGAAGGTCCCCTGGAGAAGGGAAAGGCTAACCACTCTGGTATTCTAGTCTGGAGAATTCCATGGCCTGTATAGTCCATGGGGTTGCAAAGAGTTGGACATGACTGAGCTACTTTCACTTTTACTTTGGAGGCCTAGGTTTGGGTGAGGAAATCTGCCTTTAATATCCCATAAGGATTGTTCTGTTGTGCGAAAGTTAGCTTCGAGTATATGCCAACCAGGGTGTGTCATCTGGGGAGATAAGGACTAGTGAGTAACAAGAGCAGACAGTTCAACAGAGTTGGACCATCTCTCCTACAAACCCGGGGTCATAAAGACACAGCGCCTATACAGGCCAGGCACGTGGTAGGTCTCAGTAGATTCTTATTGATTCATGCAAAGATCTCTTTCCTTAAGGATCTTTTCTTCTGGGCCAGCACAGCACCAGGTTTGGGGACTCTGATGAGGTGCCAGGGCACCAGCCAATGATCGGCTGTGCATGTCAGGACAGGCTCTGCTGTGCTGCAGTTACAACTGAGCCCTGACCTGTCAGTTGATTTATACCAGGAAGATTTGTTTCTTGCTCACATAATTTAGCCAAGGTAGATGGGCAGGGGTTCTTCTCCACAAAGTCAGTTAGGGACCCTGATGTTAGATCTATCAAATTTCGACAAGTGGCTTCCATGGTTGTACCTGCAGAGGGTTACACACTGGCTCTCAAACGCTTGGCTTCAAATTGACAGGCAGTATCTGGGTTCACACCCTATCAGTGAGACCTAGTTTTGTGGTCCCTCCTAGTGGTGAGGCACTGGGAAGTAAAGGGCACGTGGGTGTGTGGGGCAGAGAAAACGTCTCTGTCGTTTCATCACCTCTTCACTCAAAACCCACTTTCTTCTCATGCAGAAGAACTCCAAGGTGCCTTTTAGCTCTGGGATTCCAGGTCTCCATGGAATGTTATTCCACAAACATGTCTTTGGTATCTTATCTAAATGCTGAACGTTCTCAGTGGCATTTGATCCTCCTCTATCAGAAGTGGAACTGACTTTTTTAAAACAATCAAAATTTATCTGACAACCCGATTTCAAAATGAGTAGAGGGACTTCCCTGGTGGTCCAGTGGCTAAGACGCTGACCTCCCAATGCAGGAGACCTGGGTTCGATTCCTGGTCAGGGAACTAGAATCCACATACTGCAAGTAAGAGTTCGCCTGCCATAACTAAAAGGTCCCGCATACCGCAACTATTTGGTGCAACCAAATAAATATTTTTTAAATGGATAAGACATCCAAACAGACAGCTCATCAGAGAAGATGTATAGATGGCAAATAAGCCTATGAAAAGATGCTCAGAGTCATTGGTCAAGAGGAAAATGAAAACAGTGAAAACCATTATACACTTTTTTGAGTGGCTACATTATTTTTTGTTGTTGACAATATGAATTGCTGGTGAGAATGTGGGGCAACAAGAACTCTCACTCATCGCTGGTGGGAATGCAAAATGGTACAGCCGCTTTGACCATTTCTTATAAAACTAAACATAGTCTTACCGAATGCTCTAACAATTGTACTCCTAATTATTTACTCAACTGATTTTAAAACTTAAGTCCACACCAAAACCAGTACGGGAATATTTATAGCAGCAATTTATTTAGAATTGCCAAAAATATAATTGCCAAAGGACCAAGATGTCCTTTAACAGGTGAACAGATACACAGACTGGTATATCCACACAACTTAATGCTACTTAGCAATAAAAAGAAAAGAGCAATCAAGCCACACAAAGACATGAATGAATCTCAAGTGCATACTACCAAGTGAAAGAAGCCGGTCTGGAGAAGCTCCATACTGTGCAATTTCATTTATATGACATTGTGGAAAAGGCAAAAGTGTAGAGACTGGTACACAGATCAGTGGTTGTCATGGGTTTGGGATGGGAGGAGGCTTGAATAGGTAAACCCAGAGAATTTTGTAGGCTGGTAGGACTAGTCTATGCGAGCCATCCATTTTGTGTGAAATAGTGGATACTTACTGCCATTGTCAAAACCCATAGAACTTTAAGCCCAAGGAGTGAGCCTTAATGTATGCAAATTATAAAAAATCGTTTAAGAGTCTGGGAGATTGCAAGATAGAACACAGAATGTGACAAAAGACTAACCGTATCACAAAAGTGTAACACCACCTCCTTGGAGGGGATGGGAGGAAAAGTCCTGACAAAGTAACTCTGGGAAGACTGGAATCTGTAAGACTAAAGACACAGGCAACTGCACATAGCGTTGTACTCCAGCTGGTAAAGTTGTGTCCCATGGAAATGTGGGTTAACAATCTGAATTGTTACACACCTACGCTGGAACTGAACATTTAAGTAAATGGATAGCAAATGAGAGCCAGTTTCTCACTGTTGGAGTGAAAGGTTACAATAAGAGGAGGAGGCCGGAATGATCCATGTGGTAATAGACTAGAGTTGGGGACGTAAGTACAAACTCACATCTAGCTTAATACAGATATGCTGCTGCTGCTAAGTCACTTCAGTCGTGTCTGACTCTGTGCGACCCCATAGACGGCAGCCCACCAGGTTCCCCCATCCCTGGGATTCTCCAGGCAAGAACATTGGAGTGTGTTGCCATTTCCTTCTCCAATGCATTAAAGTGAAAAGTGAAAGTGAAGTTGCTCACTCGTGTCTGACTCTTAGCAACCCCATGGACAGCAGCCTACCAGGCTCCTCCGTCCATGGAATTTTCCAGTCAAGAGTACTGGAGTGGGTTGCCATTGCCTTCTCCATAATACAGATATAGATAGTTAAAAAAGAAATACAGAAATGTGTAGACACATGAGTTAGTAAAGACATATATTTCCTTTATCTGTCAGTTGGGAGTGTCTGTAAGAAACTACACCCCAGGAGTGATGAGCACACCTGGTGCTCAGATCTTGGTTTCTAATCTCTTTCTTCATTCAAAGAAACCACAGCTCCCTGAAAAAAAGGCTGAGACTAGAACTGGGGCAGGAAATATACAAGGTGAGCCCAGAGTATCTTATAATTAGCCAGAAAGTAAGAAAGTACAAAACATACACAGACACACCACACACACACACACACCACACACACACACATACCACACACACACCACACACACCACACACACACATACACACACCACACACACACACATACACACACACCACACACACATACACACACACCACATACACCACACACACACACATACACACACACCACACACACACATACACACACATCACACACACACACCCCACACATACACACACCCCACACACACACCACATACACACACCACACACACACCACACACACACACACCACACATACACCATACACACACACCACACACACACATACACACACACCACACACACACACCACACACACACACATACACACACACACACCACACACACACACACATATACACACACACAAGAACCAACTGAAAGAATTCCAGTGGCCAAAGATAGAACAACTTGAGAAATGGAATAAAGTAATTTTGGACTATAACCCAGGTATAAAATAAATTTCCATGAGCCTATAACTTATGTAAATAAATGGTTACATGATCAATGGGGGAGAAGAGACAAAATTTCCCATGCAGAAGAATTCCAAATAACAATATAGATGCTTCACTCTCGAGGAGGTAGAACATAGCTCCCTCCCCCTTAAGTATAAGCTCTGGACAGTGACTTCCTTTCAAAGAGGGCAGTATGGAAAAGGTGGGGTGAAGGGAAGGAGTAACTTCACGGTGGAAAAAGCTAACAGACCCCACTTCAGCCATGTGATCAAGGTCAACATCAATAGTGATAGGTCGTGTAGATAGTATGTACCCTTGATAGGATGCGATGAAAATGACACTTTGTCTGTGTTCTTCCATCATAAACTCCTAACTTGAGCCTAACAAAGAGAAAAACATCAGACAAATCCCAGTTAAGAGATGGACATTCTACAGAATACCAGACCAGCAGGCCTCAAACCTGTCAAGGTCATTAAGAACAAGGAAATGAGGGAGCTGTTACAGCCAAGAGGAGCCTAAGGGGCATGCAGGCTAATGTAATGAGGTGTCCTGGGTAGGATCCTGGAACTGGAAAAGGACATTAGTAAAAACTAAGGAAATCTGAATTTCCTTAGGAAATTAGGAAGCATGAATTTCAGTTAATAATAATAAAATGTTAATGTTTGTTCGTTAGTTTTAACAAACATACCAATCTAATTAAGGTATTTATTATAGAGATATTATTCTACTGGTGCTGGTGGTGAAGAATCCACCTGCCAATGCAGGTACACAAGAGACATGGGTTCAGTCCCTGGGACGGGAAGATCGCCTGGAGGAGGAAATGGCAACCCCCTCCAGTATTCTTGCCTGGAGAATCCCATGGACAGAAGAGCCTGGCGAAGCACAGTCCAGGGGGTCACAAAGAGTCAGTCACAGCTGGAGCGACTTAGCACACACATATTATAGAGGAACCTGGGCATGGAGTGTATGGGAACTCTGTGTTATCTTTGCAAAGTTTCTGGAAATCTAAGGCTATTCTAAAGTAAAGAATTTATTTTTAAAACGTTATTTGAAATCGAGTGGAAAGAATCATGTGATGGATGAAATTTGGGGGGAAAAAGTTTGTTTCTGATATGATGGGTTTAATTGACGTTAAAAGGGCTGTAAATAAAACTACAGAAAGCCACAGTTTTCTTCTCCACAACCGAAGCCACAGGAAGAAAGGGACTAGTGACACTGAGACAGCTCAGGGACTACCTGCTTTTTGATGTTTTTTATTATGTCCTTATTGTTAGAAAGAAATAAAATGGAAAACAAAAGCAAAACCAGAAAGCAATGACCAAGCAGCATGATCAGAATAACTATTCTCTTCAGAGGTAAATGTGTGAAAGTTCCCGTGTTCTTTTTTTTTTAAATTAAAACAACCCCCCCACCCCCACCCCGTGAACTCTTCAGACCCCACCTAATCAAGGCATGTTGCTCTGGGTTCCCTGGGGTGTGGGGGAGCACGGGAAAGGGGGTCCCCTGAACAGAACACAGGGGTCAGAGCCCAGTCTGCTCACCAGCTACGACACTGAAGATCACCCAGCCTTCCTCCACCTCTGCTCCCTCATCACCATAATGAGGCCCGAAATTGCCATTTTCCGGCTGGTGGAAAAGTAGAGAGGATGTGTGTAAGCCAATAAGCCCAGCATGGGGCATGGCAAAGGCCTTCCGTGAATGATGGTGAATATCAGCAGAGGAGCTGGGGGACAAGCAGATGAATCCAGACAGCCTGGATCAGCCTATGTGGACAACAGGAGGGAGAAGTTCTTGTGGATGGAGCTGCCCAGGAAGGCCGGTCCTGAGGGTGCTCAGCATGTGGATGGGCAGAAAGGGGCAACGGGTACACTCCAGGCACGAGAATCACAGGAGAAAAGATGGGATGGATGGAGAGGCAGCCATGGAGCAAGGGAGGAGATGGAGACCTGGACTCGCTGGGGAGAGGCCCAGCGGTGGGCAGGGCCTCCATACCCTGGGAGGAAATCCCTCTAGTGTTTACCAGCCTAAGCAGCCTCTTGCGTAACCCCAGTTCATTTTGAAAATGATAGATGGTATTTATTTATTATAGAAGTGAGGGCATTTCTGTAAAGAGAATCGGCCGAGCCTCGGACATGCTCCAGGACAGACATCCTCAGCAAAACTGATCTTGGGGAAGTCTCAGTGGTTATGACCATGATTAAGGCTTTGGATCTCCAGAGCAAAGCTTTCCCTGAGTCTACCTGAGGCCTTGAGCCCCAGCGGGCCCAGTCCAGCCACCAAGTGCAGAGGGTCAGAGACTGTGCCTCCACCCTCAGCCTGGGCAGGAGGAGGGAGGGGCGCTGAGGACAGGGGCCGTGTCTCCACCTTTGGGCTGGAGGCTCCAGCTGGCAAGGGCTGGTCCCTTCCCACCCACTGGGGGTTTTCTGGGGGCTGGCTTGAGTCTTTTCCTCAGTGTCTCCCCCAGGATCCTGCGTGGAGATCTGCCCCAGTGTATTCCTGGGATTCGGGGCAAAACTCCTGCTTACTTAGAAAAATGTCCTCCCCAAACTGGGCAAAGGACAAGGGCTAAAACTAAACCAAGAGGCAATTTGGATGTTCTACTTTCCATAATTTCGGAACACAGTTTTCTGGCCCGCAAAGGGGTACCTCTCCTGGCCCCCAGTGCCAGGCCTTGGGGTTGGGCTGGCAGCAGGAAGTGCCAAGGATCTGGGTCTTGACAAGATAAATCCCTCTCCCCACCGTCTTGGCCGGCAGAGCAGAGCCGAGGCAGCCCGCCCACCCCCTACAAGGCAGGATCCTCAGGGGGCTGCTAGGCCGAGGCCATCGTAAATAGCTTAACTGTGTTTACATAGAAGTAACATGCGTGTTACTGTTCATAGCGACCGCATTCCAGAGGGCAATCACGGGCGATTTACCTCGCCCCGCGCGGCCGCCAGTCCCTGTGGTGGGTGGGTGGGTGGCCTCTGGGGCCCAGCTTTGCTGTCTCCAGGGGACTGTTTTTAAAAAGCTGCTCCTACCTTGCTGCGCCCTGCCGTGTGTTTTCTGGAACTGGGGACCCCTCTACAGGCTCCCCAGGGCCCTCCGAGGAGTCTGAAGAAGTTGTCGAGGTGAGACTTCTGAAGCCCTCGGCCCTCCCCTCCCCTCTGCTCGTCTCTCCGGCCGGTGTTTGGAACTTGCCCATCACGTTCATGGAGATGGATGGACAACCCTGTTCTCAGAACTGGCCCTGCTACCCGCAGCAGCCCCCAGCCAAGATACTATCGACAACTAACCTTTGTGGAGCCTCACTAGGCACCATTTTTCTAGGCTTATATTTCAAAGAAAGTGCTGTCATGAACAAAACTGAGCAAGGAGAGTTTACAAAACTTGCTTGAGGATGCACAGTGGGTGAGGGGCAGAGTCGGACCCATCCGGGCAGCCTGCGCTCCCAGCTACCACACTTCTCCAGCTCTCTCATGCCGTGAGCACTGCCTGCACAGGTCTGACTGCTAGATGGGGCAGGGTGAGTGAGTGGGAGATAGAGTCCAGGAAGCAGAAGATTGCCGGCTATCTATGCACACTCCCAGGCCCTGTGCATGCAGGTGCTTGCCAAGGAGGCGTGCGTGTCTCCCACAAAAACATGCACAGATGCATGGGTCCCCACCCACACAAGGGACTTCCCTGGTGGCTCAGAAGGTAAAGAATCTGCCGGCATTGCAGGAGACCTGGATTTGATCCCTGGGTCAGGAAGATCCCCTAGAGAAAGGAAAGGTGACCCACTCCAGTACTCTTGCCTGGAGAATTCCAGGGATGGAGAAATCTGGCAGACTACAGTTCATGAGGTCACAAAGAGTTGGACACAACAAAGAAACTGGCACCACCCACCCATGCGCATATCCTATTAATGTTTTTATAAGCACCCTCACACACACATCAGGGCATGCACACTCATCTGTACCTTCACCCTCTGTAAATGAGTCCTTCCTATATGGATATGTACACTACATGGACCCACATAAATATAGACACGCACACCAACACACACGTGTGGGTGGGGAGTGTCCCACCACTTCGCTAACCAAAAGCATCCTTCATTTCCCTCGCTTCCAACCTAAGTGTCAGCCCTAACAGAAATGAGACAGAATTGAATCATTATTCAGTGTCTCCTGTGTTCACTCAACCAGTATTTCCTGAGTACCCACTACATGCAGGGTTTTATGGCAGGGACTGGTGGAAGGCACAAACGGGGGCTCAGCCCACCCTCTCAGGGGCACCACCCCCAGGGCAGAGGAGGGCCATGAGCCACGGGACACAGTCATCACTGCTGCCAAGGGACAGCCTGTGTGTGTGCGTGCATGCTTATGTGCACATGAGCTCAGTCACATTCAACTCTTTGTGACCCCGTGAACTGTAGCCTGCCAGGCTCCTCTGTTCATGGAATTCTCCAGGCAAGCAGACTAGAATGAGTTGCCATTTCCTCCTCTAGGGGATCTTCCCAACCCAAGGATCGAACCCACATCTCCTGCGTCGAGAGCCAGCCTGGGGGATGCTAACTCAAAGAAGGCTCCGAGATCCACTATGGCTATTGTGTGTGTGCTTCTGGAGGCCAAGCTGCCTGCCCATAGGGCCCTAAGTGTTCCTTCAGGCTTAAGGTCTGCAGGTGGCCCATCCAGGGACTCTGGATGGCTTTGGCAGGGCCTGGGACCTCTCCCCAACATGCTCACAGTGGAAGCAGCAGCATAGCCAAGCCGAGTGAGTCACCAGGCAGGCCACACCCTGAACGCCTGCCTGCCGGCCGTCCCTCCAGTGTGTTGGCTCGGCTTTATCCACACAGCCTCCAAAGCTGTTCATGGCACGAGTCTTCCTGATGCCCCGCCCCTCCGCCCGCCCTGCCATGCCCTGCGCTGTGGGTTACTTATGCTCTGCCCCAGCAAGGAGGGGCCAGGCCTTTTACACAATGCCTGTTACCCAAGTGCCATGCCAAGAAGAACCCTGAGCTGGGAGCCAGGCAAACAACCTGCTGCCCAGGACTGGCTGGATGGGTGACCCGAAGGGGCCACACTTACGAGGGCCCTGAGCCTGGTTTAAGCTCTGCTTTTGCCATCTTGATAATTTTCAGTAGTTTGAACAAGTTCCCTGAAGATGTTGTATCCAGCCCCACCACCGAGGCTTTCTGTGGATGGGTTAGCAGCCCTTTCCTGCCTGTTCCCACCTATTCCCCCACCCCCACCCCACTGCCCACCCCCAGCCTTCCTGCTGCTCCTGCATGCCCCCAGCTGCCCTGCCACTGCCAGGTCAGCCTCCTGCCCTGGGCTGGCCCCGACTGCTGAGATGTGGGCGGCTGTGGTTTCCCGGAGCCCACAGCGCGGCCACAACGTGTTTGAAGATGAACTTGAGCGGTGTCCTCAGACTATGTTCCCTCTGTAGCCCAGCCTGTGGTCGCCCTTGCTGGCTCCCACCCCATGGTCACTTGCCCGCCTGCTGCCACCCAGGTCATGAGAAGCTGAGAAGGAGGGACCCCCAGACGGTACCCAGATTCTGGCTCTCAGCTCATGCATGGACCACTCAGCTCCAGCCCCACCAGCCCTCAGGGACATTGCTGGCTGGACGCTGTCTCCCCCTCAGTTCCCTCAGCTGTGAAAGGGAGGTTAAGCAGCCCTCCCAGCAGCCCTAGTTGGAAGACTGCTAGTGACATGCAGGAAGCGTCTGGTGGGAGTCTGGCATAGAGTGGGTGCCTTGAGAGCATGTGGCTTCAGCCGCTCATTAGTTCAGCATTTACTGAGCCTGGGCAGGTGGAGGATGCAAGGGGAGGCCCAGCCGAGGGAGCTCACAGGTGGAGTGGGGAGGGGCTGGGCTGGCTTTAGGCAGAAAGGCAAGTAGCTTAATCAGAATGCAAACAGAACACTGCAGCATAAACTTGAATAGTAGGGAGACCGAGGCCCCGGAAGAGGTAGTGACTTGCCTACGCTAGATCTTAGGGGTCTGGTTCCTCTGCCCACCAGATACTCCCAATGACAGGCTGTACTGTCTCCCTGGTTGTGCAGAAGTCACACCAGGCTTGGTACCCAGCTGTTGTGGCCATGTGGATGGGTTGTGTTCCAGCTTCATCTTCAGGGCATGAGCCCAGGTCTTCTTGATGGGATGTGGGTATTACCCATGCCCCTTCCCACCCTTTCAGGTAACTGAGTATTTATTAAGCAACCCCCTGTATACCCAGCACCTGCAAAGGCTCCATGATCATTCTGGGGCACAACACAGCAGCCCTAGATATTTACCTTGATAGAATCTAAAAATTAAACATCTATAAAATAATCCATACCTCATTCATCATACTAAAGGTTAGTTGTACATGGAGAAACTCTTCTGTAGTATGCAATTTAAATTAAGGAAGAAAAATGCTTACAATGTAACTGAGAATATAGCATAGAACTTTGTTTTTTTGACCAGACAATGTAAGCTCTTATCCCAACACTTGTTATCAATGTAAAATTTCTCTTTAAAGGAAAACATATCAAATGCTTCTGCTCAAGAAATAAATTATCCTTTTCACTTTTGTATCCTCAATGTAAA
Source organism: Moschus berezovskii (assembly GCF_049115385.1). NCBI lineage: Eukaryota > Metazoa > Chordata > Mammalia > Artiodactyla > Moschidae > Moschus > Moschus berezovskii. The sequence goes on from NC_142482.1 coordinate 29,509,170, forward strand.
TCCCTGCCCTCTGGCATTTGGGATTAGAGGTGAGGAGGCCAGTATCCCTCCATTTCCACATCCCATAGCCCTGGGTACCACTGGGTAAGTGGTAGCCGGCTGCGGGTCCTCTTGCCCATCACCCCTTCCAATTCCCAGACTCTCCTCCTGCCCGGTTCTGGGGTTCACTTGTCTTCCGGGGGCTCAGTTCACTCCCAGCGGGTTTAGTGAAGACAGAAGATCCTTGGGAATGGCTAACTGAAAGTAGAGAGTTGAAAAGGGAAGACTTGGTGACCACTAAAGGCAGCTGGAGAGGGGAAGGGGTGGGGCCAGCAGCATCTTGAGAGGCTCACTGTGCTGGGATGTGGAGAAAGGGCTGTGGGCCCATGCTGGACACAGGCGGAACTGATCAAAGGGAATTTCAGTAGTCCAGACACCAAGGAGCTAAGGGAACCCAAGCTCACGGATGAGCAGGGAGGGCTCAGAAGAGGTTTGGAGATAGAGCCACTGCCCTCCCACTGGTCGCACCCCCACAACCTGACAGCAGCGCCCATCCTTTGCCTTGCTGAGCCCTTGTCCAGCCTGTGGTCCCCAGGACTTGGAATTATTCAGCCCGGGAACCAGGCAGTGAGTCTCATGCCCGCCCCAGGCTGCAAAATGGATTATATGTTTTTTTTTTTTTTATTAGCTGTCCCTTATTAACTCATAATTACAATCGTGTAACATTTAATAGAGACACAAAGCGATCCCCATCGCTGCCCCACAGTCATTCATTAGCTAACAAGATGGAGCGGCTCATAAAAAAGGGCCGTTAAAAAAATTCCGCAGAAATGGAAAGCAGGAGGTGATGCAAGCCATAGTTAACAAAGGCCGGGGAGGCGTGAGCGGGTGTGAGCGGAATAACCCAACCCTGATAAGCCACAAAGCAGAGCCGGCAGCTCCCGCCTCCTTCTGCCGCCTGAGTCAGAGAAGCTGGGATGTGTTCAAAATCGAGCAATGCAATTAGCAGGTTGCATCATGCCCCTCGATTATAAATTACAATGGGCGCAAAGAGGGTGGATGGAAGAGCAGGGATTATATGGGTAACTCAATCCTGGTGCCCAGGAAGGGGCTGGGAGCTGCCCCCCGGCCACTCACAGACCCCAGTAGCCTCTGATGGTGTTTCATGGGACAGTGAGAGGCTTACTCAATGCCTGCTTTGTGAAGCCTGGGATAATGATTTACAAACCCGAGGAATCAGGAGGTGCAAAAAGAAGATGACCCTCTTAACCCAGCCATTGTCTATCCCCGCTGCTGGAATGCCCAGCCCCCGCCCTCTCCATGCACCTGTGCACACGGATGCTGTTTGGGGATGGTCCAGGTGAGGAGCCCTCATAGGGGCTGAGCCGATAAGATCTAAAGGGGCTGAGCAGGGATTTGAAGACACCGTCAGGGATGACTGACACTCAGCAAACAGATAGACTGCCGCAATGCTGAGGTTTGCAGAGCTGTGGAGGTGGGCGAGGGGCTGGGAACTCAGGTTAGACATAGGACAAGCTCTGTCCTGAGTCCAGCCCTAGGCTTTTCCACTAGCAGGTTGTGGGAGCCTGGGCACAGCCTCCTCTCTGATCCTCAGTTTCCCTGCCTCAATATCAGTGGGGTGTACGACCCGGGCAAGCCATTTCCCATCTCCATGCCTCAGTTTCCCTAGCAAGCCTAGCCAGAGCTGGCCGTGTGACCTGAAACGAGCTCCCTTTTGTGTTAGTGGAGACCTCGGTGTCCCGGCTTACCATGAGGGCAGTGACAATCATTCAAGTCCAGTTTGGACCTTCTCTGGGTCTAGAAGAAACTCTTCTCCCCAAAGCTCACCAACTAGCCAGGTAACCCACCCCTCGGAGGCCTGGCAGCTGTGCCATCTGGCCACCTGCGTGAATCACAGTCTGGTGAGGCAGAGGAGAGTCAGCACAGGCACGCGGCAGGCTCGGGCAAAGCGAGGCACTGGTGGCACGGTTCCCTGCAGCCAGGGAGACACACCCTTCACTTCCTCCCGGTGGCAAAGGTTTGCCCTTTCCGTCTGACCTTTGAAAACAGCCTTCACTCCACAGTGTTTTCTTAGCAGCCCTATTCTTCCACACGGAAAATAGTCCCGTGAACTTTATTATCTCTGCAGAGGGAGGACAAGGAGATAGCTTTGCCCTTAAAGGTCAATGAACTCTGCTCTCTGCAAGACCAGACTCGGGGCAACTGACCAATAGGAAATTTTTTGAGCGAGATCTGGCCCTAGCAGATTTTCATTCTGAATCGGGGAGAGAGATTGTGGCTGCCCCCTGAACTGTGAACTCAGCCTCTCTGGGGCCTCAGTTTCCTCAGTTCCAAACTGATGGGAGAGGAGGCGGTACCGTCAACAAGTAGGTGAAGGTTGAGTTGGAGTTCTGACGAGCGCTCCTTTACTCGGACCAGGCCCCGAGTCCCTGGACTATTGTCCAGGCCGTGGGTCTCAGCCTCTGGGTCCCTTTGCCTATGTAGTCATGTAGTTGGGACTTGTGACTCTGATCACACTCTGCCCCGCTTAAAGCCCATTGAAGTCCCCCCTTCCTGAAGTCCCAGGCCAGGGCCCCACCTTCCTCCCTGAGTTACCCTGAATGGCCCATCCCCGCTCAGCCCACCCCCAGCTATTTCACTCCTCCACACCTTGGCACAGGCTGATCCCCCTGCCCAGATTACCCTTCCCTCCTCTTGTTCAGATTCAGCCTTTGGGACCTCACTGTGTCACCTGCTCCCGGAAGCCCTCCCCCAGGTGCCTCTTCTGTGCTCCCCGCACGCCCCCGCCCTGAGCAAAGCTCCATCTCAGCAAGAGCCGTGTCAGACTGCAACGCAACCTGTGTCCTGGGTCTCCACTAGACAGTGAGCTCCCATACCAGGGCAGTCCCCGCATAGTCAGTCCCCAGAAGTGCCTTCCTTGTTGAACTGCTGCCTTTTCCCACAGCAGAAGGCAGATTTAGTCTGAGACCCTGGCCTGGGGGCGAACGATGGAAAATTACTCATTCCTTCATTCCTTCACTTACTCCTCTGTGTAATCTGAATATGTATCGTGAAGGGAGGTGGGGTGAGTACAAGACTCACCCACTTTGAACATTTCCCGGAAGATACTTCCAGAAGCCCCTGAACCTGGGGAGGAAAGTGTCTCTGAAGCCACCCCCTACCACTTCAGGCCGGGCCCCAGGTGGGCAGACCCCCAGGTGGACAATGGCAGTGGGGTCACTGCCCTGTCTGCTTAGCCCAGCAGGTCCTGCCTCTTATCAGCTGCCATTTCCCTGCTCCCTCAGTCAATAGAAGCTGGGTATGCGGAGGTGATGCGCGGGAGGGGGCCTCTTCCCCACCTGTCAGGAGCTCCCGGCACGTCCTCCTGTTGGTGCGGCGACCGTTCTTGTGTCCACATTGCCCAGGCAGGTGACCACCTTCTCCCGTGTCAGGATGACATGAGATCCCTAAGTCGTGACCTCCCTCAGGCATCTGTCCTTGGTACCTGTCTGCTACTAAGCAGAGAGCCAAAATATGAGCAGAGATGCAGCGCCTGGACACCCTGCCCAGCAACGACAAGACTGAGAACAGGTGTTATGCTTCCATTAGATCAGACAGGAAACTTGGACTTAGTGTATGGACACGCCCACCCAAGGTCCCACAGCTCCTGGGGGCCCACTTCACCCTGTAAAACACCTCTTTTCCTTCTTTCCCCACCCTTGGAAGTTGAAGTATGCCCCATATTTGGTCCATACCACATCCAATGTAGGTAGAGATCTGGGTGAGAATACTGACTACATCATACATTAGTCACAAACTATGGGCTTTCCATGGGACCGCAGAGTCAGACACAACTGAGCAACTAAGCACAGCACAGCACATGGGCTTCCAGTGCGGGCTCAGCGGTGAAGAGTCCACCTGCAACGCAGGAGACACAAGAGATGCGGGTTTGATCCCTGGGTTGCGGAGATCCCCCGGACTAGGAAATGGCAACCCATTCCACTCTTCTTACCTGGAGAATCCCATGGACAGAGGAGCCTGGCAGGCTACAGTCCATGGGGTCACAAAGAGTCAGACATGACTGAGCGACTAACACTTTCACTTTTTTAACTTTCATATACCTGGCACTGTTTGAAGTACCTTATTTTCATTCATTCAATCAATAATATTTATTGAGTGTCAGGCTCTGTTCCAGGCACTGAGGGTGTGGCATTAAGCAAGGCAAACATAGTTTCTGCCCTCAGGAACTTTCTAGTGGGAGAAACAGAATAAGCTAAGAGGGACTTCCCTGGTGGTCCAGTGGCTAAGACTCAGCACTGGCAAAGCAGGGGGCCCGGGATTCATCCTTGGTCAGGGAACAAAATCACAAGTACCACAGCTAAGAGTTCACATCCTACAACTAAGACCCAGCACAACCAAATAAATAAATAAAAATAAATATTAAAAAAGAATAATCCAAGGACTTCCCTAGTGGTCCAGTTGTTAAAAATCCACCTACCAACACAGAGGACTCTGGTTCAATCCCTGGTCTGGGAAGATCCCACATGTGGTGGGGCAACTAAGCTGGTGTGCCACAATAGCTTACCGAGCCTGGTCTCTTAAGCCCACACCACAGCTACCGAAGCTCACACGCCATAGAGCCCAAGCTCCACAACAAGAGGAGCCATGCCAAAGGGAAGCCCAAGCACCGCAACTAGAGAGTAGCCCCCACTTGCCAAAACTAGAGAAAGCCCATGTGCAGCAACCAAGATCTACTGCAGCCAAAAATAAATTAATTTTAAAAATGAATAATACAAGGAGTGAGTAAATAGGAAACAGATTAGGTATGAAAAGTCAATCAGGAGAAGGGGTGATCCGCGAGGGGGTTTGATTTCGTGACATTTAAGCTCACATCTATGGGGGTCGCACAGAGTCCGACTGAAGAGACTTAGCAGCAGCAAGCTCACCCTTGAAGATGCTGAGGGTGGGAGCATGGGACTATCTGCAGGACAAAAATGCTAGGCAGAGAGTAGAGTACGTACAAAGGCCCTGGGGCAGGAAAAGCTTGGTGAGTTCAAAGAGCAGCTCGGAGGCTGCTGTGGTTGGAGTAAGAGAGGAGCAGAGCACAGAAATGAGATATTGTGGGATATTAGCTGTGTGTTAACTCATTCAGTATCACAATGCTGAGTACCAGGTACTATGGTTATTCCCTTTAGCTGATGAGAAAACTGAGCCATGGAGAAGGAAAGTAAACTGTCCACCCAGGGAGGGACTTCCCTGGTGGTCCTGCAGCTAAGACTTCCTGTTCCCAATGCAGGGGGCCCAGGTTTGACCTCTGATCAGAGAACTAGATCCCACATGCCGCATGCCACAACTGAGACTCGGTGCAGCCCAATAAAGAAAGTATATTAAAAAAAAACATTAAAAAAGAAAATCACCCAGGGAGCTTGTAAAGAACCTGATTATCAGATTTCCAGTTTTAACAAGCTGCCCAGGAGATTAAGACAGAATCTTCGTGATCCCAGCTTTGGTGAGCCACGCGGAGGTGGCTGTGGGCAGACTGGAGGAGAGGACGGCACACTGGACCGGGGCCCTAACCTGGTTGCTCTGTGATCTCTGGGGCAACTAAGTGACTGCAGTCTCTCTGAACCTCAGTCTCTTCATCTGTGAAATGAGAGGGTTGAACTCCATCAGTGAATTCTCCACTTTCTAGATAGCAGTGGAATTCTCCATTCAATCAGGTCCTCAGTGCAGCTCACGATATGAAACAAGTCAATGAGTCTCTTTCTAGAGGGTGGAGGCCCTCATACCCTTGGCAGTCTCTGAAGTATAACTGACCAATTCCCTGAGCTCCAGTCTCTAGAGAGCATGGGCACCTGCTCAGATGCTTTGGGTTCTAGATAGATACCCTCTTCAAGCAGTGGCCCCTGGAAAGACCCTCAGCCCCTGGTCCTATAAATACTGCTTCAGGGACTTCCCTGGTGGTCCAGTGGTTAAGAATCCACCTGCCAATGCAGGGGACACAGGTTCAATCCCTAGTCCAGGAAGATCTTACATGCCAAGGAGCAACAAAACCAATGTGCCACAATTCCTGAAGCCCTTGTGCCTAGAGCCCATGCTCTGCAACAAGAGAAGCCACTGCATTGGGAAGCCCACAAACTGCAATGAAGAGTGGCCCCTGCTCGTCACAATTAGAGAAAGCTCATGGGCAGCAATGAGGACACAATGCAGTCAAAAATCATAAAATAAATACATAATTTTTAAAAGATATTGCTTCGGGAGCCCTCCGAGGAGCTTGCTCCAAACCCAGGTGTGAACTCTGAGGAGGCCTGGGTGCTGATAACAGGGTAATGGTGGGAGGTGAGGGACCTGGGGCTGGCACACAGTCAGTCTCCTTCAACTTGCCAGGTCCCTGCACCTACTTGCTGTCCTTGTTGGGGAGGGGAAGTGGCATGTCCTTCCTATTGATACTTGGGATGATCTTTGGACCAGTTGTTGAGGATCTGAGTAGTGCGTGACAGCTGGTGGCAAGGGGCAGCAATTTGCTTCCACGAGCATGGGCCCTCTGGTGTCTTAGACTGACCCTCCTTCTTTGCCTTGGGATGCTAAGAACACCTCTGTCTGAGCAGTCCCCTGGAATTGGCCAGGCCCTTCCTGGCTGAGATCTCTGACTGTGGCCATCATAGGTGAGGAAAATGAGGGCTGGAGAGGTCAAGAGATCTGTCTGGAGTCACGTGGCTTCAAAAGTGGTGAGAAAGTATGAAAGTGAAAATGTTAGTCGCTCAGTCCCGTCCTACTCTGCGACCCCATGGACTGTAGCCCTCCAGGCTCCTTGTTCATGGGATTCTTCAGGCAAGAATACTGGAGTGAGTTGCCATTTCCTTCTCCAGGGGATCTTCCCGACCCAGGGATCGAACCCAGGTCTCCTGCATTGCAGACGGATTCTTTACCATCTGAGCCATCTCCTCAAACCTCAAGCCTGGGGCTTCACTTGCTGTTGTTAGGGTCCTCTTGGACTGGGGGGAAAATGCCCTGCAGAAGACAGACAGACAGATCCCTATCCTGACAGAGCCTGCATCCAGGGGAAGGTAACCTCAGGTTAAAGTCTTTCCATACATTCCCTCAACATCTAGCACAGTCCCCTGCCTACAGCAGGTGCTAAATAGCTGTGATAATCGTGCTCCGGAGTTAGGAGTGAAACGATTTTCCTATCTGAGCTGCCTTGGAGTCCCTCTGGAGTGCTGGCTTCCTCACCCAGAGAATGAGGGCAATACTGTTCTCTCTCAGCCTGGTAGAGAACAGAAAGAGGGTGTGGTGAATGGAGAAATTGGCACAGGCACCTACTATGTGCCATGCTAGGCCTCCAATCCTTAGGACAACACTGCATGATAGAAATGACTTACTCCATTTTATGGAGAAGGAAACTGAAGTTGGAGAGCCAGATCTACATCAATCACCAAAGCTCTTGTTCTTTCCACTGCATCCTACCACCTCCCTATCCTTGTCCCTGTGCCCAGCATGGCATTTGGTTTGGTTTGGTTTTTACCCTAAGATCCCAAGTAGGACAGGGCAAGATTGAAATAAAGCCCATAGAATCCCTCCCTTCTAGTTGCAAACACTCAGGGGAGCAAAGAACCGGGTTTGTGCTCAGAGTGCAGAACCCCTTCTCTGGCCAGCATGAGGAGATGACATAAATTCCTCAGCACTTCCTCGAGGCCGGGGGGGAGGTGCGGGGCTCAAGCAGTCCATGGGGTCCCCTTCCTTCCCAGGATGGATGCTGGCTGCTTTTGAAGGCCTCATCGGGGTCTAGGGCCTGGCTGTTGGCTCTGGAGTGTTAAAATCTCTCTCTCCCCAACACAGCCATGTGGGTGCTCGGCCACCCACACAGGGCTGTGGCCTTGGACAGATAGAAGTCTGGGAGTCAAGAGGCCGGGCTTGACCGGGGCACAGCTGGCTCCTGCGGGGAGACCTTCCTGGACCCCCAGAGTGAGTCCGTGTTCAGGCTCAGTCCGGGAAGCAGCCCAAGGGGAGGCCCAAGCCTTGAGTCCCCTGAAATCTGCAGCTGCTCCTGGGACCACCCCATGAGATGGGGGCTACTGGGTCCCGGAGAGACCTGTGGGGCCGAGGAGGGGCGGTATTTTCTCAGCAGGATTTATGTGTGTGTGCGTGTGTGTGTGAGTGAGTGTTTAACAAGGAGTGGGGCCTGCCTGACTTCTGAGCCTGGAATTTATACAGCCCCTCGTTGGCGGCTGCAGTTTATCTTGAGCGAAAGAATAATAAACTGAGTTGACAAGATGATGTATTCAAAGCATCTTCCCATCACTGCACAGAGGCCTGCCCGCTGTTCGGATGTCTGGTGTGGTGGGGACCATGTTATCGAGTGTTTAGCCCCCGCAGATTGTCAGCAATGCATTGTTTGCCAGTTTGGGGCAAGGCGGAGATGGGCCGGGCTGGGGCGGGAATAGGGGGTCTGGCTGTAAGGGCTAGCAAGAGGAGAGCCTCCGCAAGGCGCTCAGAGAGCAGTCTGCCTTTGGTGGAAGCTCAGAGATCAACCCCTCCTCCTTGCCCTGATGTTCCCTTGCCTGCCTCCCAGAGTCCTCCCCACTGCCCTTTACACTGTCCCAGTCCAGCCACAAGTTGAGGGACAAACCCAGGCCCACGCTGCTCTCTACGAGAGAGCACCCCCACCCTCCACTTCTCATTTTTAACTTAAGCAAAGAAATCAGCATTAAACCTCAGCTGCAGGACTTCCCTAGTGGTCCGGCGGTTAAAAATCCGCCTTCCAATGCAGGGGACTCAGGTTCCATCCCTGGTCAGGGAACTGAGATACCACATGCCTCAGGGCAACTAAGCACACGCACCGCAACTACTGAGCCAGAGCTCTTGAGCCTGGGCCACAATAACAGACCCCACATGCCGCAACGAGGATCCGGCATGCCACAATGAGGGCCCAAAGCAGTCAAATAAATAAATAAATACTTTTGTAAAAAAGAAAAAACCTCAGCTTCAAAAAACAATGCCAGACTTACTAAGCCCTGGAAAGGATGAGAGAAAGCCAGTAACCTGGGCTCACTCGTGCGAGAGCTCTCACCCCAGTTTCCTGACCCTCTGCCAGACGACCTTGGGCCATCCCGAGGCCTCGGGGACCTCCCCTCCCTGCGTGGGAGGCAGTCACAGTGCCTGCCCCACCTATGTTATAAATGACACTGTTGCCACATATTAAGAGCTTATTATGGGGATGAAGTAAGAAGAGGATTAGGCAAACACTTTTAAAACTTGGAAGCCGAAGATAAATTCAAATGATTCTCTTCTCAAAGCTCTCTAAGCTTTAGGCAGAAGAGCCTTGGCTCCTACCTTAGCCAATGGGCTCTTTTCCTCAACTTCCACTGTTGGGAAGTCCTTTCTTACACCTCACTGCTCTGGTTTCAGTTTTAGCTGTTCCTTTAGGATGTCTCACAGACAGATTCCAGTTCCGAATCTCTCTAAGGGCACCTCTTCTTTTCTGGCTCTAACTGTCCTGATTTCATCTCTGCCCTGAGGCTTCGCACTCCACCCAAACCAGCTCCAGGACGCCACTTCCTATAAGAGTATGTTCTTACCTCCTAAAAGGCTGCCCACTCCAGTATTCTGGCTTGGAAAATTCCATGGACTGTATAGTCCAAGGGGTCATAAGGAGTTGGACACTACTGAGTGACTTTCACTTTCCACTCCTAGACAGTAGGGGGCTCTCCTTGGCCCCCACAGACCACGGCCCCGCTGGGGGTGGCGTAGCAGGGACAGGGAGGGAAGGAGGCCCCACATATGGAGTACTTGACTGAGCATCTGGGTCCATTCCAGGAGTCAAGCTGGAATCGCATTTGGTCTCTTAACAGCCAGTATTATCCCCATTTTGCAGATAGGAAAACTGAGACTGCGGAAGACTCAGTCTTTTGCCCTCTGGCAGATGACAGAAGGAAGACTCAAGCCCAGGATGTCTGACTGACTCAGGAGCTGCACTTGACCTGGCAACCTCAAAGCAAGGTGGGGGGTTGGGGGGAACCACCCAGAGGCAGTAGGGCTGTAAGTCAAAGAGCTGAACAGGTGGGGTCAAGGCCACAGGAAGAGCCATGGGGGCTGGGGGCTCAAGTCTGTGGGAGTGGAGCTGGAGTGAGGAGCTGGGTAGGAACAAAGGCCCTACCTGGAGGGGCCCCTGGGGAGAAGTTGATGAGGAGTTCAGACCTGAGCACAGGACAGGTGTGTGTTCTGGGCCACCCGGGCTGGGAACAGAGACATTGAACAGCAGACAACAGCCTCCTCAGACTTCCCCCCGCCCCCAGTAGAACTCAGCTATTTATTCACTCATTCATTTACTTCTTCCCTTCACTTCATCCTTTATTTTGCCCTGGAGTCCAGTCCCTCACGGTCTAACAGGAAAGGCAGACTGGTCAGGGCCTCAGCAGTCCCCCTTCTCCTGTCCATTTCTTCCCCGTGTATTGAGTGCCTGCTCTGTGCCAGGCCCTGAGCTCAGTCTGCGCCCTCATGGGCTGGTGAGGGCTTGCGAGAAACAGAAACAGACTTGCGTGTTTATGTGCTCATCAAGTCAACTAAGATCTGAGCACCCTTCATGGAAGGCGACAGGGCCAAGAAAAGGACCAGGACATATCCTGCCTGCGGTGAACTCAGGCCAGTTGAGGACATAAGAGCCCAAATGCTGCAGCTCCGACAGCATGCAGCTGCAAAATATACTGAACAAGACACAGCAGGGGAGCACGATGGTCCCCAAAGGGAAGGGACTGTGCATTCGAACTTTGGTTCATTCACCTGCTAGTGAGCATCTTTTGTGTGCTGGGCATTGCTACCAACCACAGGAGGGCCCCTGGAGGAGGTCATCTCTTCTATGGGCAGGTTACTGTTTTGGGCCCCCTTTGAGGGACGGGCCAATCTTGGGCTGGAGAACTGTGGTCATGAGGAGTGGGCAGCCACAGACCCTTCCCAGTGGCGGTGGTTAGGAGCTGGAGTGCACGGGAGACTGCACCTGGGCCATTATGTGTTCTGGCCCCAGCCCCAAGTGACCCAGGGCCAGACTACATGATGCAAGCCGAGAACAGGGGGTGGAGTGGGAGACTCTGGACTCAGGTAGAGCTGGAAGACCCTAGCTCCATGCAAGGACACATGTGGGGATCTTTGGGGCCCATTCATTAGAACAGAGAGCCTTATCCAGGACTTTCTGGAGTCCTGACTAGCACATATCATCCCCATCTGGGGGTAGATTTGCCTGCCTATTTGCCTATGTTTGCATAAAGTCTGCTCCTAGCCATATTCATTTCAGGCATTTTGATTAGTGTCATTGCTGTCCTTTCCCAGCTGGCTGTCCCCATGCCTTTTGCTCCCCCTTCTGGAAGGGAAGATGGGGCAGGGACCATGCCCAGCTGCAGATATCTCAGTGATCTCAGAGCTCCTCGGCAGCCTCGCCTGGGGAAGTCTGGTGAGATTTTCCTGAGAGTCAATCAGCCTGTCTGGCCATACAGTGCTCTGCCTGAAGTTGCTGTGAGCGAGGTGGTCCCTAAGGACCTGTAAGCTGAGCCGTGTGCTCCACGCTCTTGCTGGGCCTCAGGGAGCGACAGGCCAGAGTGAGAGCCACCCGCGGACTTTAGAGCACTAATGGAGTGATGAATGAGCGTCGCCTGGAAGTCTGGGGGCCATCCCATGTGGCTTGCCTCCTCTGACAGTGAGTCGGGGGCCTACACAGGGCTGGGCTTGGGACCTCTTCCAGGACCTGATTGCGTCCACTGGGTCTGCAGAGCACCTCTGCACAGCATGCATGCACACATACAGGTATACATGTAGACAGAGCAGAGTGGAAATTTGACTCTGCAGTTCTCCTACAGCCCGGAGCGGGGAGGGAACTAGCAGCTCTCAAGTGCTCTGTGACTCTAGGCAAGGCGCTTGGTTTTCTTGAGTGATGGTTTCCCCTTCTGTACCTCAAGAGTCTTCCCAGTGTTGGCTTCTTGCAAATGCATGCTAGCAGACTCAGCTCATCATCCAGGCCCAGAGGGGATCCTCCTGTGGAGAAAAGGCCCCAGCCAACTCTGCCACCCAGAGGCTCATAGTCTTCCTCCCCTGGAAGCATAGCTCCAGCCTCAGGTCTTAAGAGCTTCCATGAGCAGCCAATGGACATGCCTGCTGCCAGTCAGCTTGCACTCAATGTGATATGATGGGGTTGGGAGTCAGGGTGGCGGAGCCATGAAGCTGCTGAAAAAATGCAGACGCCCCACCTTCAGTTCCACCCCCAGCAGCAGGAGCTGAGGGATCACCTCCGAAGGCCTCTCGACCCCCAGCCCTGACCTCATGCCCATTCCCCCACCTCCCTACCACACACATCCTGGGCCGTGCAGGGCTCGGCTTGTCACCGACCGGCTCTCCACTAAATGAGGTGGCTTGATTGCCCCTTATCTCAAGGGCTTATCTCTGTGGTCACTCGCCTGCCAGACTCCAGAGAGCCACTCTGGAGTCTTCTCGAGCCCCAATTCTCCCTGGCCCCGAAGAGACACTGGATTCCTGTGACCCTCAATGCTGGTCAGTCAGGTTGGAGACAGAAAGGGGCTGGAGGGAGCTAAGAGGATGGCTTTTCCCCATTGCCCGTCATCCTGACAGCTTCAGACATGTTCTCACTCACTGCCTTGTGATCCAGATTTGAGAGGGCTCATGCCCTCCCAGTATTCAGCCATCCTGCTCCCAAAGCAAAACACAGGTGGACATCGTCAGGGCTTTGTAGGGCTGTGTCTCCCCTTAGACTGGGGCTCCCTGAGGCGGGGCTGTGTCTCCCCTCAGACTGGGGCTCCCTGAGGCAGGGCTGTGTCTCCCCTCAGACCGGGGCTCCCTGAGGCAGGGCTGTGTCTCCCCTCAGAACGTGGCTCCCTGAGGCAGGGCTGTGACCCCTCAGACCGGGGCTCCCTGAGGCAGGGCTGTGTCTCCCCTCAGACTGGGGATCCCTGAGAACAGGGCTGTGTCTCCCCTCAGACCGGGGCTCCCTGAGGCAGGGCTGTGACCCCTCAGACCGGGGCTCCCTGAGGCAGGGCTGTGTCTCCCCTCAGACTGGGGATCCCTGAGAACAGGGCTGTGTCTCCCCTCAGACCGGGGCTCCCTGAGGCAGGGCTGTGACCCCTCAGACTGGGGATCCCTGAGAACAGGGCTGTGTCTCCCCTCAGAACGTGGCTCCCTGAGGCAGGGCTGTGCCTCCCCTCAGACTGAGGCAGCTTGAGGCGGGGCTGTGTCTCCCCTCAGACTGGGGCTCCCTGAGGCAGGGCTGTGTCTCCCCTCAGACTGGGGCAGCTTGAGGCAGGGCTGTGTCTCCCCTCAGACTGGGCTCCCTGAGGCAGGGCTATGACCCCTCAGACTGGGGCTCCCTGAGAACAGGGCTGTGTCTCCCCTCAGACCGGGGCTCCCTGAGGCGGGGCTGTGCATACCCTCAGACTGGGGCTGCTTGAGACGGGGCTTTGTCTCCCCTCAGACTGGGGTTGCTTGAGGCGGGGCTTTGTCTCCCCTCAGACTGGGGCTCCCAGAGGCAGGGCTGTGTCTCCCCTCAGACTGGGCTCCCTGAGGCAGGGCTGTGACCCCTCAAACTGGGGCTCCCTGAGGCGGGGCTGTGTCTCCCCTCAGACTGAGGCTCCCTGAGGGTGAGGCTGCTCTCCCCTTTGGTGACATTCTCACCATCATCCAGCCTGAGACTGGGCCCAGCTTCAGCTTCACCTACTCCATGCATAAGTGGTCAGAACTCAGGGTCTCCATGAGGCCTTCTGTTGCTCAAGGATCGTTCCTTAGAGCTGGGCCTGATGACTGGACAGCAGGGGCCAGAGGAAGGGTCATAGGGCACCTCTGACGGAAACAGGGAATCACCTGTGGGGATGTATATGCAGTTGCAACGGGAGGCGAGGGAATGGACAGGATGACCCTTTTATTGACTCTTTGGGTCAATAAACCGATTTTAAGTGCTCAGTGTTCAGCACAGGATGACCCTGCAGGGGGAGGGGGAGCTTTTGTTTGGTTTGGTTTTGAACTGAGAGGGGGTGGTTGTTAGTAAAGACAGGATGAAGAAAGGAAGGAAGGAATGAGGACCGAGGGTGGGAGAGGAGGAAGGAAAGAAGGAGGGAACTCACCATCTTTTCTCTTTTAAGTCTCCCATCAGGGAGCTGATTTGTTTAAAATCCTCTTATCTCCAACACTTGCTTCTCCACTGGCTGAGAGGTCTGTGGAGCGAGGCTGGTTTTTCTCTCAGTGACAACAGAATTCCAGGCTCCACAAACGGCCCGTGGGTGTCTGGGCAGAAGAAGAAGATGGGTTTGAGCTGAAGGCCCTGGGCTGCCTTCCCCCACTCTTTGCCCACCCAGCTTCAGCCCAGAAGCAGCTTTGTCCAGCCCCAGAGCTCCAAGACCCAGGACGAGGAACAGGCTGGCCAGGCTCTGTGGGAGGCTTGGGTCGGCTCGGTCTCCCTCCAGCCCCGTCTCCTCCCTGTCCCCTCAGGCCTGGGTAGTAGTGGGGGGATGTCCTCTCCTCACAGCCTCCCCCAACGCCAGCCCCACAGAGGTCTCCCAGCCTTCAAGGCTCTCCTCCCCATTCTGTGGGCTCCTCTCCCCAAGTGCTGCCTCTTCCAGGAAGGAGTCCTTGATGCCCTCCTCTCCCTTAGCCACTCGTTCACGTGTTCATCCTTTCAACACATAGTTCTGAGCCCCTGAGATGTGCCAGGCATAGGAGATAAAGGGCCTGGGGAGCTCAGAGTCCAGTGGAGGAAACCAAATGTCAACAGTCAATTAAGGCCCTTTAGGGTGGGTTACAGCTTGCTGCAATCTGTAACGATCGTATCTAATATTGACTGAAGGCTTACTATGTGCCAGGCACTAAGTGTTTTACATGAGAAACTCGTTTAATTCTGGAAACAACTCCACCAGGTAGAGCTATCAGCCTTGATGTTTCACAAAAGTCCCATGTGTCCAAGGTCTCAGTGTGACTGTCAGGCCTGCATGGAAACCCAGGTAGTCAGGGAGAGAGACTGAGCTCTCAGACTCACTCCTGATGGTTTCTACACACCCTCAGGGCCTCCCCCAACCCCTCTACCCCCACAGGAGTCCTGGGCCAGTCCTGCTGTGTGCCCTGCTCCTTACCTGGCAAGGGGGCCGTCTTGAGTGATGTGGCTTGCATTTGGCCTTGGCTGCCCCAGCTTCCCTGAACCTTGGCCCACTGCCTATGGCCCACCACTCTGTGGAGATGGGGGCATCTCTTCTAAGTCGGGCTGTCTGCCCCTGGCAGGTACAGCCCCCAGTCTCCTCAGCACTGGAC
The DNA here is from genome assembly GCF_049115385.1 of Moschus berezovskii. NCBI lineage: Eukaryota > Metazoa > Chordata > Mammalia > Artiodactyla > Moschidae > Moschus > Moschus berezovskii. Next base: position 29,524,440 of record NC_142482.1, read on the forward strand.
CCAGAATGAACCCGGGGCAGGACTCTCTGAGCTAACCAGGAGGATGGTGGTGCTAAGGGGGAAGAAATTAGTGCTGACCGTGAGGAAGGTGCCAGTCCCCTAGGAGGAAAGTTGTCTCTGAAAATATCCTGCTGGCCACTCTCAAGGTTCAGCTGCCACAGGCTCAGAGAAACCGGTGAAGGACAGCTGTCATCTTGGGGGTTGATGGGAGATTGGGTCCCCGACAGGGTGGCCTCTGGAAACTCAGGTTGTGAATGTCTCTCGCTGGGCTCCCTCAGCAGGCTCGGCAGTGCTGGGGGATGTCCCAGGCCTGAGATGTAGGAAGGGAAAGAAAAGGAGAAAGAAAGAAAAGAATTGGGAGCAGAAGACGTGCACAGGCACACCTCGTGCTGAACACCTACTGCGTGCCCCCCACCACCTGGTCCTGGGTGCCCACATAGGGACGGAAGCCCCAGCCTCCAAGAAGCTCTCGAAGTTGGCTGTAGCTGGTGGTGGCCCATGGGCTCCCAAATCCAAGTACAGGATGAGGGCTGGGGTGGGATGACCCATCCCCAAGTCAGCCAGGCTCACCCCCCACCCCACAGAGGCAGGACCAGATGATCAGCTCTCTGTCCAAGGCCTTAGGCCCCAGTGCCCTTGCCTCCTGGCCCAGGAAAGGGAGACTCCAGCCTCCACCCCAGAGAGAAGGGCGTCAGCTCCTGCCTCTGAAGTTAGCCATGGAGGAGGCTTTGCTCAGGGGTTTGTTCAGGTCCAAGATTGGGGTCTGACCCCACCTGCCTGGCCCATGCCCAACAATACCAGTGCAGGTGAGATGAATGATCCTTGGCCCTGCCTTGTTCTTCACTGTGGGGGGACAGAGCACAGTGAAGGCTCCTCACACCTCATAAACCTCTCCCATTGGCCTGGAAGCCTCTCTAGGTCAAGTAGGAAAGCGAGAACCAACCAGAGCTGATGCCAGAGCTGATGGCCTGCCTTGTCCAGGGGCCAAGGAGCCTGAGGAGGAAGGTGGGACCAGCCAGGGTGAGGCCTCCTCTTCAGACGAGGCCCTCCTAGCTCCTGATTGCTAAAGCTGAGCCCTGAGCACATGCGCACGTGGGTATTTGCGTGACGCATATGTGTCTGCCAGCCCACACGAGTGTGTGTGTGTTTGAATGTGCCTGTGTAGGCTTATGAATATGGAGGTCTGGGAACTCGAGGACTTGGCCTCCCCTTACTTCCAAAACCACAAGGCCATTGGCTGGCATCAAGTCTCAGTTTCCTCAAGGCCCAGACAGACTGATGAGGAGCAAACCCAGCTGAGCTGCCCATGGGCACAGGTGGCCCAGTAACCCACTGGCTTGCCTGATCCTGGGAGCTGGGTGGCCTCAGACCACTCAGGGACCCCTCTGGGCCTTCCCCATCACGATGCAGATGATCAGTTCACGAGGCTGGCCCAAGATGAGGCTGGGGAGCCCCTCTGCTAAGGAAGCCGCCTGCCCACCCGCCCTCCAAACAGGCCTGGGGTGGGTTAGGAAACCTGCATTTGTTACACGCGCCCCCGGTCAGCCGGGGTGGCACAAACACAGGAAAGTGTAACAGTTAAGATACCAGGTTTATCTCTACCTGAGTTTGAATCGCCACTTGATTTCTCCCCATCCTTAAAGTAGGGTTAATAATGTGACTTCGTAGAGATAACGTCAAGTCGCAGATGCTCAGAAGATAGTAGAAACAGTAACAGCAAGAGTAGCACTGACAGCAGTTGCCCTCAGCCCAGCACCGGTTGTGTGCCGAGTCCTCTCTGCCACCACAGGGCTCATATCCAGGAGGCTGGGGTACTGAGTGCAGGACCCAGTCCTGTCGTGCCCTCCCTTGTAAATGGCAAGCTGAAGCCTCCTTGCTGTGGGTACCATGTGGGCTGTGGGCGCGGTCCTACAGCCGACCTTGTTCACCTAGTCAGGGCTCCCAGAAGCCCCTGCCTTCCTGGGAGATGCAACCCAGAGCCCCTAGGAGCCAGACCTCTTTCCTCCAGGCTAATTGGCTAATCATTTGCTGCCTTGATAGCGGAAGGTCTAGACATGACTGCTCCCGGGCCGAGCAGGCCTTCTGCCCACCTCCCTGGCCCCTCGGAGCAGTGAAGGATTAACATGCAGGCTGCATTTGCTCACTTAATTCCTTATCGAGCCCCTGTCCTCTGACAAGAGAGGCAGACCGTGTCTTTTTCAGGCAAAGGATCCTGGGAGGCCTCTGGACAGGGGGAGGAAGGGACAGCAGGAGATGCGGGGAGAAGAGGAACCCAAAGCAGCTCTCCTGCATCCTCGCTGCCCAGCCTCAGCCATCCCCTCTCGGTGGACAGGGAGGACAGCTGCGGATCAGAGCCATCTCAGCTCCCACTTAAACCCCTACTGAGAGAGGGACCCCAAACAACCATTTGGAGAGAAGAAACCCCAGTGAGGGCTGGCGACTGAGCCAGCTGTTCAATGATGTGGCACCTGCCTTGAACCCAGGTCTCCAGACCTAGGAGTTTCAACTGGGCGTTTACGCCGTATCTCCTGCCAGTGGGGCAGATGCAGAGAAAGCACTGCATGGGTCCCCAGACTGGGGTTCCACTGGCAGAGGAGTCAGGGGGTATAGGCTACAAAGGGTGGGCCCCACCAGGGAGAGAAGGCAGAGGGGAACAAAGTAGGAAGGAGGAGTCCACTCCGATGGGAAAGGATGGTTTGGGCCACCAGAGATGTCAGAGACTCCAGCAAGTTGAGAGAGATGAGGCCTCAGTCCAGAGAAGAGCAGGTGTGGGTGAGGGGTAGTGCTCTGGTGCCCAGCCTCTGCTTGAATCACCCCATTCACTCCATCCCAGTCTGTTTACAACCTCTTGAGGTCCATATTATAATTCCCCTTTCCCAGGTGAGAAAACGGAAGTCTAGAAAGTCTCTAGAACCTACCCGAGTTCGCACAGCTGTCAGCGAGCAGAGTAGTGAACTGTCTGTCCTGGCATCCAGCTTTGGAGGAGGTCCCAGGTCGCCCTCCCCCAAACCCCCAGCGCCAAAGAAAGGCAGAAATCTCAGTCCTCATCTTTCAACCCCTCCCCTCAGTCTGCTTGATGCAGGAGTCAGCTAAGAATCCAAACATCAGCTCCCAGCTGCCCACTAGCCCTCACCTCCCATGCTGTCCGGCCCTGTGCTAGGAGCTGCTCAGTCTCCTCCCCCTCCAGGAAGCTTCCTGACCATCCCACCCCAGCTGCCTCTGCCAGACCTCCAGAGCAGACCCTGTATTGGCCAAGATGCAGAAGGTGGGATCCTGATCTATCTGGGTGGCTGCACGATGCAGGGCTTTGTGTGGGTCCAGACTCATACAGCTCTGGCTTTGAAACCTAGCTCTCAGGGATTTCCCTGGTGGTCCAGTGGCTGAGACTCCACACTCCCAGTTCAGGGGGCCCGGGTTCCATCCTTGGTCGGGGAACTAGATCCCATGTGTCACAGTTAAGAGTTTCCATGCCATAGCTAAGGACTCCACATGCTACAATGGAGATCAAAGAGCCCAAGTGTCACAACTAAGACCCAGGACAGCCAAATAAATAAATAGTTTAAAAACTAAAGAAGAAGAAGAAGAAAGAAAGAAACTTTGCTCTCAGTTGTGTATTGTTTGGCAATCTGTGCCTCGGTTTCCTCACCTGTAAAGTAGGGATAATAATGGCACCAACTTCAAAGCAGGTAAAGATTTAGAGTTGCCACTGGTGAAGGAGTCCCACAGAAAGGGTTAAAATAAGGTCTGAAACGTGTGTGTGCTCTCTCTAACGTCCTACAGCATATTAATGGCAGTTGGAATCCAAACTGGGAAGCTACAAGAGGATGAGGCCCATGTTAGAGGCTGCCCAGGTCTACGGATTCCTGGACCAGTGCTCCTCCACCTTGGCCGTGAAACCACAGGGTCACTGTAGTTGTGAGTGCTCAGCACCGGGCCCTCCCAGCCCCCACGCTCCCTCCTGCAGGGGCTGTCTCCACCTGCCCCCGGTGGTCTGAGGTCTGTCTCGGTCGTGGGGCTCTTTGCAACAGGCGCCTATTGTCTGCTGGCCCGAGTGCACCTGTAGTGCTCCGTCCCAGCCCGGTGAGTCAGCTCTTGGCAAGCCGTGGGACAGCCACTCCACATTTAAGCTTGAAAGAAGACCTTTCTTTTCGCTTTTCTCCCCCTTCCTCCCTCTGCTCTCCGTGAAGTGGTCATCTCCGCAGGGCAGCAGAGAACAGCATTCTCTGCCAGGATTTCTTGAGTCTTCTTGGTGAGAAGACAGGGTGAGGCCTGGGAAACAAAAACAAGGCCGCCGAGCGCTGGCCAAAGCCCCTGAGTTGCTTGAGGGCACTGCTCATGCCTCCGGACTCCCTGCTTCCAGTGGGGGCACCTAAGTCAGGGCAGGTGCAGCCACACTTCAGTTATCCAGTGCCCCCACAATGTTCAACAGCATCAACCATCTGACTGAGATCTGGGATCAGAAGACTTTCATTTGTTTTTGAAGTCTCTTTTCTAGTTCAGTTCAGTTCAGTCGCTTGTCATGGCCAACTCTTTGCGACCCCATGAACTGCAGCACGCCAGGCTTCCCTGTCCATCACCAACTCCTGGAGCTTGTTCAAACTCATGTCCATCGAGTCACACTTAGTATTTATTTTTATTTATTTGGTTGCACCGGGTCTCAGTTGCATGTGGGACCTTAGCTGAGGCATGCAGAATCTTTTAGTTGTGGCATGTGGAAGCACATGCCGCAATTGACCTGACCAGGGATGGAACCAGGACCCTCTACATTGGGAGCGTGGAGTCATAGCCAGTGAATCACCAGGGAAGTCCCCAAAAGGTTTCTGAAGAGACTAAGGATGCTCCCAAGAGTTGTCTGACAAGAGTCTAACAATTCAACTTTACTGATCTACTTTTCCCCTACTTGAATCAGAATCTATCTGCTCTTACCTTACGCACTAGTCTTGTATGCTTGGTTATCTAGCTTACATATGTATTAAAGGTTTAAAGTCAGAATGGGGGGAAAGCCATTAAGAATATTTTCTTCGACAGTAAAAGGTATCAAGTGAACATACGAACAATAAAAAGGAGACCCAAGAACTCAGAATTCAGGGTAGGGGCAAAGAAAATGACGTCCCCCACATTCTAGGGCCATCACTGTGTTTCAGTTACAATGAGGATGTTTTCAGTGGGAAGCCTGGGTCTTCAGTGGAAAACTGGATTATGGTCAATCTCTGTTTAAGAAGATTTGAGAAAGTGTGATATATGTTTTTGTAAGAACTTTCAAAGAACATAATTTCATATTTCTTTGTGTTTTTGACATTTAAAGAATTAAGTAAATGAGAGTTAATAAAGACAGACAACGTGATTTAGACCAATGCTCCCACTGAGAACAATCAGAACAGCTGGACAAAATAGTTTTAAAATCTCCCTAAAGGCATCAGGAAGCTAACAAGACAGAAATGAATTTCCAGACCACACCTGAGACCTAGAAAAGTAAAAGTGGCATTTAGGGCCATTTTTCCCCTAAGAGTATTTGCCCATTTGGGAAGAGGTCAGCTGAAAGTCCAAAAAGCTAAACAATTCTTTTGATAGTCTTATGGGACTAAGAGGACAAGGATTGGAGCTCCAGGCTTATCAAGAGGTGAGACTTAGTGAACCCTATCTCTTTGGGCAATCACCACAAAAGAGCTCTACTCTAGGACTTAGGGGTAAGCCAGAAGAAGACTGCTCAGTTTCCAACCATTCGGCCCTTAAAATTGAAGTAGGTGATTCTGTATTATTAGTGCCCCAGGCACCTGACAGACACAAATGTGAATCATTTCTGAAGGATGGTAACATCATTCTGAACCTCAGATTATTTTTACAAACAAGACCGTAAATGTAATGTCTAATGCATAATCGAAAATACCCATATACGCGAGGGGTCAGATAACAAAATTTTTAAAATTTTTAAAGTCAGAAATGATAAGTAGAAACAGATCCAAAAAGGCTACATGTATTAGAGTTATCAGTAAAGATTTAAAGTAACTATGCTTGCTATGTTCCAGGAGATTGTTGCGGTTATACTTGTTGCTTAACATATTATCCCCAGAACTTAGTGGTATAAACAATGATTTTTTTGTCTTGTGATTTTGTGAGTTAGGAGTTCAGGAGGGGCTCAGCTGGGCAGTTCTCACTCAGGGTCTCTCATGCAGTTGCTGTCAGATGTCAGCTAGGGCTGGGCAGCCAAAGCGGCTCCCTCACATGGCTGGCAGTTGGCACTAGTCATTGGCTGTGAGCCTGACTAGTGTTGTTGACCAGAGTCCTGTGCATGGCCTCTCCAGCATGGCAGTTTCAGGGTAGTTGGATATCTTACATGACAGTTGAATTCCTCCAGAGTGAGTGTCCCAAAAGAGCTAAGCAGAAGATGTGGGGCCTTCTCTAATGTTAGCCTCACAAATCACACAAGCGTCACTTCTGGTAAATTCTACTGGGCACAAAGAAGTGACTTAGAACAGTCCAGATTCTAGTCCAGATTCAGTCAAACAGAGAGAAAACACAGACCTCCCCCCACGACTCAATGGGAGGAATGTTGAAAATCTTGCAGTCAAGTTTTTTTAGCTCATCTTTTTTGTTTGTTTAACTTTATTTATTTTTAATTGGAGGATAATTGCTTTACAACATTCTGTTGATTTCTGCAGTCGGATTTTAAAACTTCCACAGAGGCAAAAAAGGTAAGTTATTCTAATTGAGAAAATTCCAGCAGATTGATGATCTCTTGTGAGCAATGAGATAGTCTAGGCTTTATCCAAATGAACTGTGAATCACCCCCAGGAGAATCTGAACATCTTCACAGCACAAGGCACTGCTTCACATCTACATTGACAATGATATCCCCTTCCCTTCACATCTCCTGAGGCCTCGGCTTTCCCCCCAAGTGGCAAGGAAACTTCTCAGCAAGCCCGAGAATCTTAAAAGCATGCAGTGGCAGAATTAGAAATTATCTCGGGTGTGGTATGTATCTACCCAGGGGCTCCCCAAACCCAGCTGATCATTTAGGGCACCTTCTAAGATGTAAGATTCTCAGACTGGGGCAAGAGACTCACAACTTCGAGATCTGCCAGGAATTAGAATCTAAAATAGTCAAGGAACTTCTTTTATCAACAGGAATAAAGACAGGAAATCCAATAGAAAAAAAAGAGCCAAGAAATAAGAACAGGCAAGCCACGAAAGAGGAAACACAATGGCCAAGGGTATGAAAAGATGGGCAAATTCATTAGTCATCAGAAAGATGCTTCAAACAACAGTGTGACTGTCCACACCCAACTGAAGCCCAAAGAGAAAGGTGGATTATACCTGCCTTGGGGAGATAAGACTCCTGTGCCCTGTGGGGTGGAGGATAAGCTTATATATCCATCCTGAGAGCAGCTATCTGGCTGTATTTAGTGAAACGAAGTATGCACATGCCCCACACCCCAGAATTCCACAAATGAGTATAGAGCCTGGAATAATGATTGCATAGGGAGAAAAGAGGTTACGTACAGGGTGCTTGTGACAGCAAAATCTAGGGTAGTGGGGAGTTGGAGGTAGTATAAGGTCCGTCCCAGGGGGAGTGGATAAGTAAGATGTGTCTCCCTTCCACATGGTGGGCAGAAACAAGCCAGATGTACATACCAGGCTACATGGATCTTTCTTTAAATACTTAGTTGAGGATGCAAGATCTTCGATCTTTGTTGCAGCATGCAGGATATTTTCAGCTGCAGCCTGCAAGATATTATAGCTGCAGCTTGCAAATTCTCAGTTGTGGCATATGGGATCTAGTTTCCTGACCAGGAACTGAACCTGGGCCCCCTGCATTGGGAGTGCAGAGCATTAGCCACTGGACCACCAGGGAAGTCCCACAGATCTTAATAGAAGTGTTGAATGAAAAAAAAGAAAAAGAAAAGAAATAGAGGAGAGTTATAGCATAACACTAATTATGTAAATGATAAAACATACAGAAAACAACACGACCCAGTATACAAAGATGTATATTTCAAGACCACTATCAGGCACATAGAATGAGGGTCTGGAGGCAGGGGCTGGGGCTGGTGGAAAATGGGAGTGGAGATTGGATGAAGGAGAAAAATAAAATGAAAAATAACATTAAAGGAGGCTTTGAACAGAACAACTATGGTAGTGTAATTAGTTCAGTTGTCTTCATCTGGGATAAAAATAAATAAGTAAAGTAGATTTCTAGACTGAGCTTCAGATAACTTGCTGTGAGTCCAAAATTATGGATCCTAGTGATTCTGCTAATGCCCTCTGCAACATCCAAGACAGGTTACCTGAATACATCCAGTGATGCAGAGTTCATTCCTGTACTAAGTATTAGAAAGTACTTCTTATTATATTATATTGTTAAATTATATAGTACAACATTTATATATCATAATTATACTATTTCAATACAGTTTAGTTCTAACAATTAGAAAGGGCTTCCTGAGGCCAAAATTCATTTCGTTGTACCTCCCAAACCATTGATCCAAGTTTTATTCTTTGAAGTAAATATGGTAATCAAGTCTCTCCTGCTTCCACACGCCAGCCCTTCAACAACCCTCTTTCTTTAGCACCCACCCTACCTCCACTCTAGCCAAGCTGTCCCCTCTGGTCTGATGTGGCTCCGGGTGCTTTTCCTCAAACAAGTCTCCCTCAGAGATGCACCGCATTCTGGGTACAGCCTGACCACCTCAGAGTATAAGAGGACATACACCTCCTTCAGCCTGGGTCCTATGCTCCTATTAATAGAACCTCAGATTACACTTGCTTTTTCCTAAGCATTTCTCAATGAATTTATGGCCAACCAAACTTCTAGACCTTTTTCAGTAGAACTGCTATGAGGCCTGCTCCATCCATTTCCCTTTACACACCACAGACTCACACACATACACTAATAAGCACATTCGGCCAATGAACCATGCACTAGTATTCAGCCAAGAGTTCATTTTACCAGACTTTCAAAACAGAGTTTGTTTCAGCAGTCTCTCCACCCCCAGTGCCACCTGAGGTACATCCTTCTCCCTCCACACAAACCTGACCAAGATGGTTTGGGAGGGGCCCCACTTCCCAGCCTCGCATCCTCCCTGGCTCTCAGTGCCTCCCAGAGCGTAAAGTCACAGGGTCCTTCCTCTCCAGGAGTCCAGGATGCCTACCACCCATGGGACCACCGTCCTTAGGTCCACTGCTGAGCAAGCATTCACGGTGAGAAACCAGTGTCATTTCTGCTGTTGCTTGCATGAGCAAGGATCCCACTCACCTCAGACAAATTTATTCAACAATCATGTTTTATGAGCATGTTTGGGGCCAGACCTTGTGCTAGACACTGGGAACACAAAGGAATACAACCCAGCTCTTGCCCTGGAGGAAATGCACAAAGACCTGGCCACCACTGGCTGCCATGATGGCTTGTGATCAGGAGTTTACACGAGTTGAGCCCGTGGGGCTGGCCACTTCTGCAGGTTTTCTCTCTGCCAGTGTCACAACCTCTATCAGGAGCATGCCCTCCCATACAACCAGCTCTGGGTTCTGAGACCCGTAGAGCCTTTATCTGATGGGATAGCCTGAGCATGTGTTCCCAAAGGCATCACTTCTAGTCTCAAACATCTTGGGTATGCTCAATAGAAGATCTCCCAGGCAAGAATACTGGAGTGGGTTGCCATTTCCTCCTCCACGGGATCTTCCCGACCCAAGGATTGAACCCACATCTCCTGTGCCTCCTGCGTTGCAGATGGATTCTTTACCACTGAGCAGCCTCGAAGGGAAGTCAACAGCAACTAGGAACGGTTGAGCAGAACCAAGATACCAGCCCAGGCTCTTCCTATGTTACCCTGAGTGCGCCCTCTTCCTGCCTCCTCCCCACCCCTCCCCTGGTTCTGTCCACTGTTCTCTGAAAGGGAAAGAAGTAGAAGGGGACCTTCCTCTGTACCAAGCCCTGCACTGAGAGGACTCCCACCTGAGTCCTGACTTTCCCCCAGGGCTTGTCTCCATTCGGGGGTCAGAAATGAGCACAGTGAGCTGTGCCCTGGTGAGAGATAAGGTTCCTGGGCATTAAGTTCAGACAAGAGGCCACTCAGCTGTGGACAATGGTGAAACTGTGTGAAACGGTGAATTTACAGCGCGCTTTGCAGCTTTCCGGCCCCTTCTCTCACCTCCTGTGAACTGGCAGGCAGGAAGGCGGCAGCGCTGGCCAGAGAGGGCAGCTGAGGCCCAGGGTGAGCAGGTCCCAGCACTCCCAGCTGCCTCCGTCAGGGCAGGAAGCATGAGCTCTGGAAGACTTTGTGGGTCCCCCACATCTGTTTTCTTTTTTCTTTTTTTAAAATTATTCATTTATTTATTTCGCTGCACCAGGTCCGAGTGCTAGCCTTCAGGGTCTTTAATTGCAGCACATGAGATCAGTTCTCTGACCAGGGATTGAACCCAGGTCCCCGCAGCCACTGGACCACCAGAGAAGTCTCTCTTTTTTCTTTTTAACTGATTTTTGTCGGAGTATTTAGTTGCTTTACAATGTTGTGTTAGTTTCTGCTGTACAATGAAGTGATTCAGTTGTATGTGTACACATATCCCTCCTTCGGATTTCTTTCTCACTTAGGCGGCCACAGAGCATTGACTAGAGTTCCCTGGGCCTTGCAGTGGGTTCCTATTACTCATCTACTTCACACATTGTATCAATAGTGTATGGATGTCAAACTCAATCTCCAAATTCATTCCACTCCTCCTTTCCCCCTGGTATCCTTGTGTTTGTTCTCTACATCTGTGTCTCTATTTCTTTGCAAATAAGATCTTTTATACCATTTTCTAGATTCCATATATATGATACCTGTTTTTCTCTTTCTGATTTACTTTACTCTGTGGGATACTCTCTAGGTTCATCCATCTCTGCAAATGACCCAATTTCATTTTTATGGCTGAGTAATATTCCAATGTGTATATATATATATATATATATCTCACATCTTCTTTATCCATTCCTCTGTTGATGGACGTTTAGGCTGTTTCCATGTCCTGGCTATTGTAAACAGTGCTTCAGTGAACACTAGGATGCGTGTGTCTTTTTGCACTACGATTTTCCCTGGGTATGTGCCCAGTAGTGGGATTGCTGGGTCATATGGTAGTTCTATTTTTAGGTTTTTAAGGACCCTCCACACTAATTTCCATAGTGGCTGTGTCAGGTTACATTCCCACCAACAGTGTAGGAAGGTTCCCTTTTGTGCACATCCTCTAGAGCATTTGTTCTTTGTAGATATTGGGATGACGGCTGTTCTGACCCACATGAGATGGTACCTCGTCATTTTGATTTGCATGTCTCTAGTAATTAGTGATGTTGAGCATCTTTTCATGTGTTTGTTAGTGCCCATCACCCAGATCTGTTTTCTGCAGGCGGGGGGACCCGTGCTTAGCCAGGGTGGGGAGGCTGGGCCTGGCCTGGCTGGCAGCCGCTTTCTGCACTGGGGCCCAGGGGCCCAGAAGTGAAGAGTGAGCAGCAGGTAGCCCTGCAAACCTGAGAAGCAGCACACAATCTAGGTGCACTCAAGCCCTGAGCCCCAAGAGCCACCTCCACTCGCCCCACAGTTCAGCCAGGGACCAGGGACAGCAGGGGGCCCCTCAGTCTCACAAGCCCAGCTCTTCCAGTTCACAGCCCCTCACCCCAGGACCCCAACCTCTTCTCTGAAGCATGGGCAGCAGTTTGACATACTTCACTGGAGTCTGCCAGGAGATGGCGGGTCGTGGACCGAACCACTCTGCATAGATGCTCCAGGGTGGTGGAAGGTAGACCCGTTCTGGGCCAGGACCCTGCAGGCCTTCCACCCCCTCCCAGGAAGTGCCTCCAGTCAAATTCGCTGACCTCTTAGAGCCCCAGCCCCCTTGACTGGCTTACGGAGGCCTCTGAGCTAAATGAGGTGATGCAGGTGGCGCATTTTGGAAGCAGTCAGCATGTGGCCAGAGTGTGATGAATGTGAGGAGCTGTTATTGTTGATGTCAGTATTACTGCTCAGTTCTAGGCCACTCCCCACCATTGCCTGAGGTTGGGGGCATTCTGTTAAGGTCTGAAAGACCAACGCCCCATGTGAGAGCCCCGGAGAGCTCCCCACAGGGAGTGGTGCTTTCTGATGTGGCTCAGAGATAAAAGAGACAGTCCTGAGATTTGGGGGTGGGGGGTGGGGGGGCACACAATCTTGAGATGTGGGGGTGGGGAGGGGGAGGTGGGGTGTGTGATGTGGTTCAGCCACAGAAACACCACCCTGGAGCCAGCAGAGAGATGCCACAGGAGACTCAACGCGGAAAAGGAGAAGAGGAGGCCTTGGCCACTCCATCTCAGACGCCTGGTTCTCTGAGCATATTCCCTGCAGCATTTAAACCTTCCAGCCTTGTCTCTGCCACAGTAGGGAATGAAGGGCCAGGGCCTGTGTCCCTCCATCACTCACCCACTCCCTCCTTCCTTCATTCACCTAGGCTGCGCTGAGCATCTCTCATGAGTCCAGGTACCAAGTTAAGGATTCAGGATCGAAAGGACACTCCTGCCCCTGGGTTGCTCTTGATACTTCCTTGAGCAGCCTCACCCTTCTCTCCAAGATCAATGTGGGATGGACCAGAATCTGGTGAGAGAACGCCAAAAGGTCAGGGTCTCATGGGCCAAGCTGCCCCTCTCTGTCAGGAGGATATTTCCAGTGCCAGTCTTGGAAGTGCCGGGGCTCTTTCATTAAAGCAGGTGGCATTTGCTTACTGTCTCATTGTCCACCAGGGAAAAGAAGTGCCCCTTTCTCTTCCCTGATCCTGGCAGTGGCCTACCAGCCCCTCAAGATCTGGCCCCTCCAACCCCTCTGACCTCCTCTGCCACTACTCCCCTTCTTACTCCTTCCATTCCCGCCCCTTTGCTCTTCTTCCAATCAACCAGCTCGCCTACCACCCCAGGGCCTTTGCACATGCTGTTCCCTCTTATGCAATGCTTTCCCCTCACTTTGCACATGGCTCCCTCTTTCAAGTCTTTACTCAAATGTTACCTTCTTGGTGTGGCCTTCCCCACCTCTCTGTTATAATCACATCACCTGCTGACACCCATAATCCTATCCCTCATCCCTTCTCACCACCCTCTAATACACTTATTTTGCTGTTTTCACCTTCCACTAAAATGCCAGCTCCATGAGGTCCAGGACCTCGGTCAGTTTTGCCCGAGGGCCTGGCACATAGTGTGTCCTCAGTAAAAATGCTGACCAGGACAGGAGGGGAACACCTAGAGAGTCACATACCCTGAGGAGACCTTAGCCCTGATGGGGGATGTTAAGAGTCCAGTAAATCCTACCGGGTGCTGACCTGCAGCCAGGAGCACAAGAATGGGAGAGCTGCTATGCAGAGCAGTAAGTGAAGAGTCAGTGGGGCCGTGCCCCTTGCCCCCTCAGTGCCCCCGCACTCTGGCTGCAGTGTGATGTGTCTGTGTTACCGACTGAGATGAAGCATTTCCCCAAACCCAACTCAAGTCTCATCCCAAAGGAAGCCTGTTGTATTAGCACCCCCTGACCTTAGCTGGCTTTCTGCCCAGTCTTTCAGCCTCAGCTCAGGGAGATGCCCCCTGCGAGAAGCAGCAAAGAATGCAATGAGGGGACATCGCCTAACTGACACCTCCTGTGTGCCAGGCACGTCCCATGCTCTTTCCCGCCACAGCAGCCCATTTTACAGATAAAGAAACTGAGGTCCAGAGAAATTATATACCTTGCCCAGTGTCACAGAACTAATAAGTGAGCGAGCAGAACTCTCACCCAGGGTTCTGACCTCTTGCACTTCCTCCAAACCCAGAGGCCGTGGGAGGGACTTCATTAGGTTCAGCTGGAAGTGTGGATTGGGGACTCTGCAGAGGGTTCTCCATGGGGCCTCCCTGGGTGTTGGGGTGTGTTGAGAAGGCCTGGGTCCCCACAGACACTGCCGACACTTCCGATCCAGCCACAGGGTGAAGGCCCCACCCTGGGTGGGCAGCAGGAGTGCCTCAAGGCCATCTCCGGGGTCAGGACCAGCTTGCTCGGCTCCTGCTGGCTGCCAGCTCCCTCTGCTGGACCCAGACCCAAGGACGCACTCAGACACGGGGACGCCGCTGTCTGTCTGCACTTAGGCTCTGGCAGCCCCTCCCTGTCGCCTGTGGGCAGTCACACGTGGGGCACCTGCTGGATTCCCCAAGTATCTGGTGAGGGATCCTCCAAAGGACCTTCTCTGGATGACCTGGGAGCCTCACGCTGGGGAAAAGAACAGCAGACGGGTTCCAATCCCAGCCACCACCGTGCTCTGCTCAGACACAGCCATGGTCTCTAAGGACAGGCCTGTGTCTCCTCCATCAGGCGGGGGATCCCTGAGAATAGGGACAATTCTGTCATCAGACTGGAAACACTCTAAGAGCAAGGGCCCTGCTCTCCTCCTCAGACTGGGAGCTACCTGTGGACAGGGGCTGCCTCCCCTCTTCAGACTGAACGCTCCTGCGTCATGGGGCTGCGCCCCGTGATATAAACCCACCTAACACCCCCCGCACCTCGGTACCCTGGATCACCTTCTCAGCAGCCTGGCCCCTCCCAGCTCCAGGCACCTGTTCCTGCCACGCTCCCTGCTCCCCAGGCTCCCCTTCCCCACCTCCAGAGCTGAGCTGAGTCTAGGCAGTGCTGGCAAGTGCCACCGTGACCTCAGCAGCCCCAGAGGCGACTCAGTGAGTGGCCTAAGAGCTGTGCCAGGAATGGGACGTGACTGCCCCCCCGAACTCAGCTGCAGGCTCAGCCATGGGGAAAGCGATACCTCGGAGAGGTGGAGTGACCAATGACATCAGCCTACGTGACTGTCGGCCCAGCTTTCCCCTCTGCCCTCCACCCCCCACCCACACTGCCTGCCGACCACACTGACCTTCAGCTCAGGGGCATAGGACTTTCTACGTGCCTACCCCAAGGACAGGGGCAGTACCCAGGGGGAGGGGCTGCTCCTGGACTCCTTGTCTTCGAGTGAGTAAGGGGACCGAGGAGGCCACAGGTCCCAGCCCTCTCCAGCCTGGGCTTCTGGGGCAGGAGACAGCCGCTTCCTGGGTGACCCCTTCCCTCTCTGCTGGCAGTCCTGCCCCAAGGGAATTGAGCGATCTCTTGGCTCCACTATGGATCTTCCTTTTGAGTGCCTCCGGTCCCCGGAGGCCAATGTAGAGGGCACCTGGTTCCCCACCCAGGCCTGCTGACAGAGGAGGCAGGCCTGCATCTCTATGGGGGCAAAACCTCAGCCAGACTGGGCAGGGCCGGCTGTCTTAAGGAGTCAAGTTCACCCACCTTAGATGACCACCACTTGCCCCTGAGATGCCTTCCGGAGAATCCTGTTGCTGCAACAGCTCTTCTCAAATGCCCCCAAACCCCCACCCCAAGGATGCCGGTTCCAGAGCTTGGGCAGACCAGCAAGAGATGCCCCAAAGTAGACCAGCAGTTGACAGGCTTGTTTCATTGTGCACCCTTGTCAGGAAATATGATGTGAATACATACTTAGTATATGTGTATTTCTTTAAAATTATATGCATTGAGGCCAACATCACAGCTAGCCTGAGATATAATAGTAGTTGGGGCAAGTGACAAATCAGCAGAGCAGTACAACACTTAACAGGGATATCCAGGAACAAGAAAACCAGAGTGAGCCTAGATAAGCTCCCATATATCTCTGGGGGTATGGAAGGCTGTGTGCATGCTAAGAGGAGACTGGAGAGGGCCTCAGCTATCAACCCATCCCTGGCTAAGCACACTGAGAGTAACAGTTGGGGCAGACTCATAAATTGCCTAAATCTTGAATGTGTTCCCTGACCCCCACACAAAGCAAGTCTAACTGGATCAAGGCATTTAAGCACAATTTCTGACCAGTCATTGGCAGAACTCTAAGCTTTGCTGACCTGGGGCAATTCCTAGGAAGCCAGACTTAAAAATAAAAAGAAGAATTTAAAAAATAAACTGAGCAGAGGCACCAGCAACCTCACACTGTGAGGAAGACAGATTCCATAGAATTAGTCTTGGCAAGTCACTCCACAAACAAACAACAAACACAAAACTTGACAGCAATAACCCTGGTCATGATCATGAGGAATCAGAGTTCAGAGTTGCTACGACACATTGTCTAAAATGTTCAGCTTTCCAATAAAATTTTTTTAAATGTCCAGTTTGCAACAAAAAATTACAAGGCATGCAAAGAAACAGGAAAACGTGATCTGTTCAGAGGGAAATAAGTGGTTGATAGGAATTGTCTCTGTGGTGGGCCACATGCTGCACTTATCAAAGACTTTAAAGCAATTATTAAAGAGCACTAAAAGAAACCATGTGTAAAGAATGAAAGGAAAAACAACAATTGATTCATCAAATAGAGAATATCGGTAGAGAGACAGATATTGTGTGCAAGTATGTGTGTGTGAAATCTAATGGAAATTCTGTAATTGAAAAGTAAAATAACTGAAATTAAAAATTCACTAGAGGAACTTCCCCAGTGGCCCAGTGGTAAAGAATCTACCTGCCGCTGCGGGGGACACAGGTTCAATTCCTGGTCCATGAAGATTCCATATGCCATAGAGCAGTTAAGCCCATGAGCCACAAAGTACTGAGCCCACTGTTATCTAGAGCCCGTGCTCTACAACAAGAGAAGGCACTGCAATGAGAAGCCTGAGCACTGCGACAAAAAAAAAAACCCCTCTCACTGCAACTAGAGAAAGCCCGCACGCAGCCCTCACGCAGCAACAAAGACACATCACAGCCAAAAATAAAATAAAGAGTATCTTTTTAAAAAATTCACTAGAGAGGTTCAATAGCATCTTTGAGCTGGAATAATAAAGAATCAGCAAACTTAAAGATAGATCAATTGAGATTATTTTATTTAAAGAACGAAAAGAAAAGAGAAATGAAAAAAGTGAACAGAGCCTCGAGTACTTGTGTAACATTGAACACACTATACACTTAAAGGGAGTTCAAGAAGAAGAGAGAATTAGAAAAAAAAATTTGAAGAAATAATGGTCCAAAAATCCCCAGTGTTTTGATGAAAAACATTAATTTACACTTCTAAACAAAGCCCAAGTAGACATCCTAAAACTGCTGAAAGAGACAGAGAAAATTTTGAAAGCAGCAAGAGGAAAATGATACATCATGCGAGGGGACCACAGGAAAGTGAAAGTGAAAGTCGCTCAGTCCTGTCTGACTCTTTGTGACCCCAGGGACTATACAGTCCATGGAATTCTCCAGGCCAGAATACTGGAGTGGGTAGCCATTCCCTTCTCCAGGGGATCTTCCCAACCCAGGGATTGAACCCAGGTCTCCTGCATTGCAGGTGGATTCTTTACCAGCTGAGCCACAAGGGAAGCCCAACCACAGTAAAGTTAACAGGTAATTTTGTATCAGAAACAAGAGAAGCCAGGAGTGAATTGGCATATTCAAGTACTGAAAGAAAAAAATACTGTTAATCAAGAAGTCTCTGTCCAATAATATATCTTTCAAAAATGGAGATGAAATAAAGACAATCCCAGAAAACAAAGCATGAGAATTTGTCGCTTATAGGCCTGCCTTAAAAAAAAAAAAACCACTGGTGATCCAGTGGTTAAGAAACCACCTTGCAACGCAAGGAACACAGGTTTGATCCCTGATCTGGGAAGAGCCCACATGACATGGAGCAATTACCCCCGTGTGCCCTAGAGCCAGTGCTCTGCAATAAGAGAAGCCACCGCAGTGAGAAGCTCACATGCCACCATGAAAATTAGCCCCCCACTTGCCAGAACTAGAGAAAGCCCACATGCAGCGACACAGACCCAGTGCAGCCAAAAATACTACTACTAAAGGACATCCTTGGGGTAAAAGGAAAGGACAAGACAGTAACTTGAATCCACATGAAGAAATAGCACTAAGAAAGGCAACTGTAGAATAAATTAAATACAAAGGCACTACAAATATATTTTTATCTTTTATTCTCTTAAGTTAAAAAAAAACAATTGTCAGGTTTATAACAGAAAGAGAGACTAGAGGGACTTCCCTGGTGGTCCAGTGGTTAAGAATCACCTTGCAATGAAGGGAATGCAGGTTCGATCCCTGGGAACTAAGATCCCACATGCCAAGGGGTAACTAAGGCCAAATAACACAAGGAAAGATCCTGAAGGACACACAAAGATTCTGTGTGCCACAACTGAGACTCAACACAGCCAGATAAATAAATAAAAATTTTCTTTAAAAAAAGGGAGAGAAAAGAGTTATACTGGAGAAAGGAAAGGACACCAGACAGTAACTTGAATTCATAGAAGAAAATGAAAAAAGTACCAGAAATGATAAAGATGTGGGTTAATATAAAAAAATTCTATAAATATATTTTTTCCTTTCTTGTCTTAAACTTTTAACAAGACATAAGATTATATAAAGCAATAATTATAACACTATTCTTGGGCTTATAACATATATGGATATAATATGTGACAACAATAGTACAAAGGGTGAGTACGGGAACTGAGTTATATTAGAGCACCATTTGATAATTTAGTAGAATTGAGGTAGTGTTAATCTGAAGTATATTGTGATAAATTACATATTGTAATGGAACTGAGATTAATAACTCAAAAATGTAATAAAGAAACAACAGCAAAGGTATTAAAAAGCACACTAGGAAAGTATTTCACACAAAAGAAGACAAAGGAAGAAGCACAACAGAAACAAGAAGACATGAAACATATAGAAAAGAAAATTTCCTGAGAAATCCAGCGATATCAATAATTATACTAAATGTGAATAACTTAAACAAGCAGATTAAATGTGGATGACTTAATCACTACTGGACAAGGTTTTTTTAAAAAGATTCAATTTTACACTCCTTACAACAGGTATTTTAAATCCATAGACATAAATAAGTTGAAAGCAAAAGAATGAAAAAATATACCATTTAAACCATAACCATAAGAAAAGTAGAGTGTCTACACCAACATTACATAAAATGGACTTTAAGACCAAAAATATACTAAAGGCAGAGATATTTTGTAATGATGTCAGTTCATCAAAATGATAAAATAATGAACATCTAACAATGGAGTCCCAAAATACACGAACCAAACCTGACAGAATTGAAGGGAGAAATAGAGAATTCCATGATAGTAGCTAGAAAGACAAACTACTGAACAGGAGAAAACATTTGCAAATGATATGACTGATAAGGGGTTCATATCCAAAATATATAAATAGCTCACGTAACTCAACATAAAAAAAAAAAAAGCCTAGTTTAAAAATGGGTAGAAGACCTGAACAGACATTTTTCTAAAGAGGAAATTCAGATGGCCAGCAGGCACATGAAAAGATGCTCAACATCATTAATCATCAGAGAAATGCAAATTAAAACCACAATGAGTTATCACCTCATACCTGTCAGAATGGCGACATCAAAAAGAACGTAAATAAGAAATACTGGCGAGAAATGGAGAACAGGTCACCCTGTAAACTGGGAATATAAATTGGTGCAGCCACTGTGAAAAACGGTATGAGGTTTTCTCAAGAAAACTGAAACTAGAACTACCATGTGACCCAGCAACTCCACTCCTGGATATATATCCGAAAAAAATGGAAACACTAATTCAAAAAGATACATGCACCTCAATGTTCACAGCATCATTATTTACAATTGCCAAGATATGGAACCAACCTTAGTGTTCATCAATAGATGAATGGATGAAGATGTATTGTGTGTGTGTGTGTGTGTGTGTGTGTGTGTGTGTGTGTGTGTGTGTACACAATGTAATAGTTCAGTTCAGTTCAGTTCAGTCGCTCAGTCGTGTCCGACTCTCCGCGACCCCATGAATCACAGCACGCCAGGCCTCCCTGTCCATCACCAACTCCCGGAGTTCACTCAAACTCATGTCCACAGAGTCGGTGATGCCATCCAGCCATCTCATTCTCTGTCGTCCCCTTCTCCTCACGCCCCCAACCTTTCCCAGCATCAGAGTCTTTTCCAGTGAGTCAACTCGTCGCATGAGGTGGCCTTCAGCCATAAAAAGGAATAAAATTTTGCCTTTTGCAGCAATGTGGATGGACTTGGAGGGTATTATGCTAAAAGTGAAATAAGTAAAACAAATAAAGACAAAATACTATATGGTATCACTCATAGGTGAAATCTAAAAAAATAAAACAAATCAGTGAATATAACAAAAAAGAAACAGACTCACAAATACAGAGAACAAACCAGTGGTTACCAATGGGGAGAGGCAAGAGGGGAGGGGCAAAACAGGTTTGGGGATTAAGAGGTACAAACTTAACATATAAAGTAAGCTACAAGGATTTTGGTGCAACATGGGGAACACAACCAATATTTTATAATAACTATAAATGGGGTATAAACTTTAAAAATTGTGGATCACTATGTCATACATCATAACTTACAAGATATTGTACATCAACTATTCTTCAACAAGAAAATTTTAAAGTTAAAAAATTTAAGTGATTAAATGAATAAATAAAAACCAAAAGAAAAAAATTTTTTTTAATTTTAATATATACCTTTCAAAGTACTAGGGGAAAAACTCAAGAACATGCAACCCATACAGGAAAAAAAAAAAAGGAAAAGCAAGAGTAGTTGAAGATTTCAGAACTCCACTTTCAATAAAGTGTGGAACAACTAGCCAGAAAATCAGCAAGGATATACAAGACTTGAACAATACTCTCAAACAAACTAATCTGCCATGTATTAGAACACTCTACCCAACAACGGGTAAAGAACCTGCCTGCAATGCGGGAGACCTAGGTTCAATCCCTGGGTTGAGAAGATCCTCTGGAGAAGGGAAAGGCTACCCACTCCAGTATTCTGGCCTGGAGAATTCCATGGACTGTATAGTCCATGGGGTCACAAAGAGTCAGACACGACTGAGTGACTTACACTTTCACCCAACAACAGCAGGATTATACATTATTTTCAAGTGCACAAAGCATATTCACCAAGATAGACAATATGCTAGGCTATAAAACAAGTCTCAATAAATCGAAAAGGATTAAATACACAAAATATGTTCTCTAACCAAATAGAATTAAATGAGAAATCAGCAACAGGAGAAAATTTGGGAAATCCCCAACTCTTTGACATGAAACAACATATTTCTAAACAACTCATGGGTTAAAAAGTAAATCCCAAGGCAAATTTTAAAATATTTTGAACCAAATGACCACACATAATACCAAAATTTATAGAGTGCCATTAAAGCAGTGCTTAGCAGTGAATGTATAGCTTTAGAAACGTACACTAGAAAAAGATGTCAAACCAAGAACTTGAACTTCTACAGTAAGAAATTAGAAAAAAGAAGAGCAAACTAACCCCAAAGCGATCGCAAGTAATGAAATAGTAAAGATTAGAAATCAATGAAATAGAAAGCAGAAAAACAAACAAAAAAAAACAGTGAAATTAAAATTTAAGATTAACAAAACTGACAAACTTTAGATTGACCGAGAGAAAGGAGGGGGAAGGAAAAAACAATAAAAGTTACCAAAATAAAAACCAAAGAGGGAATATCACTAACAACCCCACAGAAATTAAGAGTAATAAAGGAATACTATGAACAACTTTGCTGTGACCAGTGTGTTCTCTTGGCAAAACTCTATTAGCCTTTGCCCTGCTTCATTTCGTGCTCCAAGGCCAAATTTGCCTGTTACTCCAGGTGTTTCTTGACTTCCTACTTTTGCATTCCAGTCCCCTATAATGAACAGGACATCTTTTTTGGGTGTTAGTTCTAAAAGGTCTTGTAGGTCTTCATAGAACCGTTCAACTTCGGCTTCTTCAGCATTACTGGTTGGGGCATAGACTTGGATTACTGTAATATTGAATGGTTTGCCTTGGAAACGAACAAAAATCATTCTGTCATTTTTAAGATTGCATCCAAGTACTGTTGACCATGATGGCTACTCCATTTCTTCTAAGGGATTCCTGCCCACAGTAGTAGACATAATGGTCATCTGAGTTAAATTCACCCATTCCAGTCCATTTTAGTTCACTGATTCCTGGAATGTCTATGTTCACTCTTGTCATCTCCTGTTTGACCACTTCCAATTTGCCTTGATTCATGGACCTAACATTCCAGGTTCCTACGCAATATTGCTCTTTACAGCATCGGACCTTGCTTCTATCACCAGTCACATCCACAACTGGGTATTTGTTTTGCTTTGGCTCCATCCCTTTATTCTTTCTGGAGTTATTTTTCCATTGATCTCCAGCAGCATACTAGGCACCTACCGACCTGGGGAATTCCTCATTCAGTATCCTATCATTTTGCCTTTTGATACTGTTCATGGGGTTCTCAAGGCAAGTATACTGAAGTGGTTTGCCATTCCCTTCTCCAGTGGACCACATTCTGTCAGACCTCTCCACCATGACCCGTCCGTCCTGGGTGGCCCCACACGGCATGGCTTAGTTTCATTGAGCTAGACAGGGCTGTGGTCCATGTGATCAGATCAACTAGTTTTTTGTGATTATGATTTCAGTGTGTCTGCCCTCTAATGCCCCCTCACAATACCTACCGTCTTATTTGGGTTTTTCTAGTACTCGAAATAATACAGGCTTTGAAGCCACAAACACGGACCCTGGAGACATAGTCGTTTTTCCCCTGCCCTACCCAAGTTCAGTTCAGTTCAGTTGCTCAGTCGTGTCCGACTCTCCGCGACCCCATGAATCACAGCACGCCAGGCCTCCCTGTCCATCACCAACTCCCGGAGTTCACTCAAACTCATGTCCACAGAGTCAGTGATGCCATCTAGCCATCTCATTCTCTGTCGTCCCCTTCTCCTCCCGCCCCCAACCTTTCCCAGCATCAGAATCTTTTCCAGTGAGTCAACTCGTCGCATGAGGTGGCCAAAGTATTGCAGTTTCAGCTTTAGCATCAGTCCTTCCAATAAACACCCAGGACTGATCTCCTTTAGAATGGACTGGTTGGATCTCCTTGCAGTCCAAGGGACTCTCAAGAGTCTTCTCCAGCACCACAGTTCAAAAGCATCGATTCTTCAGCGATCAGCTTTCTTCACAGTCCAACTCTCACATCCATACATGACCATTGGAAAAACCATAGCCTTGACTAGACGGACCTTTGTTGGCAAAGTAATGTCTCTGCTTTTTAATATACTATCAAGGTTGGTCATAACTTTCCTTCCAAGGAGTAAGCGTCTTTTAATTTCATGGTTGCAATCAGCATCTGCAGTAATTTTGGAGCCCAAAAAAATAAAGTCTGACACTGTTTCCACTGTTTTTCCATCTTACAGCAAACACCCTCTTCCAACAACACAAGAGAAGACTATACACATGGACATCACCAGATGATCAACACCGAAATCAGATTGATTATATTCTTTGCAGCCAAAGATGGAGAAGCTCTATACAGTTAGCAAAAACAAGACCAGGAGCTGACTGTGGCTCAGATCATGAACTCCTTATTGCCAAATTCAGACTTAAATTGGAGACAGTAGGGAAAACCACTAGACCTTTCAGATATGACCTAAATCAAATCCCTTATGATTATACAGTGGAAATAAGAAAGATTTAAGGAACTAGATCTGATAGATAGAGTGCCTGATGAACTCTGGACGGAGGTTCGTGACATTGTACAGGAGACAGGGACCAAGACCATCCCCATGGAAAAGAAATGCAAAAAAGCAAAATGGCTGTCTGAGGAGGCCTTACAAATAGCTGTGAAAAGAAGAGAAGTGAAAAGCAAAGGAGAAAAGGAGAGATATAAGCATCTGAATGCAGAGTTCCAAAGAATAGTAAGGAGAGATAAGAAAACCTTCCTCAGCCACCAATGCAAAGAAATAGACCAAAACAACAGAATAGGAAAAACAAGAGATCTCTTCAAGAAAATTAGAGATTCCAATGGAACATTTCATGCAAAGATGGGCTCGATAAAGGGCAGAAATGGTATGGACCTAACAGAAGCAGAAGATATTAAGAAGAGGTGGCAAGAATACACAGAAGAACTGTACAAAAAAGATCTTCACGACCAAGATAGTCACGATAACGTGATCACTGACCTAGAGCCAGACATCTTGGAATGTGAAGTCAAGTGGGCCTTAGAAAGCATCACTACGAACAAAGCTAGTGGAGGTGATGGAATTCCAGTTGAGCTATTTCAAATCCTGAAAGATGATGCTGTGAAAGTGCTGCACTCAATATGCCAGCAAATTTGGAAAACTCAGCAGTGGCCACAGGACTGGAAAAGGTCAGTCTTCATTCCAATCCCAAAGAAAGGCAATGCCAAAGAATGCTCAAACTACCGCACAATTGCACTCATCTCACACGCTAGTAAAGTCATGCTCAAAATTCTCCAAGCCAGGCTTCAGCAATATGTGAACCGTGAACTTCCAGATGTTCAAGTAGATTTTAGAAAAGGCAGAGGCACCAGAGATCAAATTGCCAACATCCGCTGGATCATGGAGAAAGCAAGAGAGTTCCAGAAAAACATCTATTTCTGCTTCATTGACTATGCCAAAGCCTTTGACTGTGTGGATCACAATAAACTGTGGAAAATTCTGAAAGAGATGGGAATACCAGACCACATGACCTGCCTCTTGAGAAACCTGTATGCAGGTCAGGAAGCAACAGTTAGAACTGGACATGGAACAACAGACTGGTTCCAAATAGGAAAAGGAGTACGTCAAGGTTGTATATTGTCACCCTGCTTATTTAACTTTTATGCAGAGTACATCATGAGGAATGCTGGGCTGGAAGAAGCACAAGCTGGAATCAAGATTGCCGGGAGAAATATCAATAACCTCAGATATGCAGATGACACTACCCTTATGGCAGAAAGTGAAGAGGAACTCAAAAGCCTCTTGATGAAAGTGAAAGAGGAGAGTGAAAAGTTTGGCTTGATGCTCAACATTCAGAAAACGAAGATCATGGCATCTGGTCCCATCACTTCATGGGAAATCGATGGGGAAACAGTGGAAACAGTGTCAGACTTTATTTTTTTGGGCTCCAAAATCACTGTGGATGCTGATTGCAGCCATGAAATTAAAAGACGCTTACTCCTTGGAAGGAAAGTTATGACCAACCTAGATAGCATATTAAAAAGCAGAGACATTACTTTGCCAACCAAGGTCCGTTTAGTCAAGGCTATGGTTTTTCCAGTGGTCATGTATGGATGTGAGAGTTGGACTGTGAAGAAAGCTGATCATCGAAGAATTGATGCTTTTGAACTGTGGTGCTAGAGAAGACTCTTGAGAGTCCCTTGGACTTCAAGGAGATCCAACCAGTCCATTCTAAAGGAGATCAGTCCTGGGTACTCATTGGAAGGACTGATGCTAAAGCTGAAACTTCATACTTTGGCCACCTCGTGTGACGACTTGACTCACTGGAAAAGAGTCTGATGCTAGGAGGGATTGGGGGCGGGAGGAGTAGGGGACGACAGAGAATGAGATGGCTGGATGGCATCACCAACTCGATGGACATGAGTTTGAGTGAACTCCGGGAGTTGGTGATGGACAGGGAGGCCTGGAGTGCTGTGATTCATGGGGTCACAAAGAGTTGGACACGACTGAGCGACTGAACTGAACTGAACTGATGAACAACTTTATGCCAACAAATTAGACAACTTAGATACTTAACATCATTAGTCTTTGTATGTTAGTCGCTCAGTAGTGTCTGACTGTTTATGACCCCATGGACTGTAGCTCACCAGGCTCCTGTGTCCATGGAATTCTCCAGGTAAGAATACTGGAGTGGGTAGTCATTCCCTTCTCCAGGGAATCTTCCCAAGACCAAACCCAGGTCTCCTGCATTGTAGGTGGTTTCTTTACCCCCTAAGCCACCAAGGAAACCATTCGTCATTAAACAAATGCAAATTAAAACCACAATGACAGACTCACCTGGCTGTCCAGTGGTTAAGACTGCACTCCAATGCAGGGAGCAAGGGTTTGATCCCTCACCAGGGAACTAAGATCCCATATGCCACATGGCATAGCCAAAAAGAAAACAAAAACAATGAGATATCACCTCAGATCCACTAGAATGGCTATAATCAAAAGATAATAACAAGTGTTGCTGAGGATATGGAGAAATGGGAACCTCTAGAAAGCTTAACATAAATTTACCCTGTGATGCAGGAATTCCACTCCTAGGTATATACCCAAAAGAAATGAAAACTCATGTTCACACAAAACCCCAAAATGTTCATAGCAGCATTATTCATAACAGTCAAAAAGTGGAGACAACTCTAGTAGCCATGAACTGGTAATAAAATAAAAATAAAACAATCGAATCATACAACAGGATACTATTCAGCTGTAAAAAGGGTGAAATACCGAGGCATATAAAAATATGAATGAATCACAAAAACATTATATGAAGTTCAAAAAAAGGTGCAAAGTACCACACATCATATGATTCCATTAAAAAAATTATTTATTTGGCTGTGCTGGGTCTTAGTTGTGGCGTGTAGGATCTTCGATGCAGCATGTGGGATCTTCAGCTGTGACACGTGGGATCTAGTTCCCTAACCAGGGATTGAACCTCAGCGCCCCTTCATTGGGAGTGCAGAGTCTTAGCCACTGGACCACCAGGGAAGCCCCTGTATGATTCCAGTTATATGAAATGTCCAGGAAAGGTAAATCCACAAAGACAAGGAAGTAGATCAGCAGTGGCCTGGGGGCTGACTACAAATCAGCAGTAGGAATCTCTGGGTGGGTGATGGAAATGTTCTAAAATTGGATTATGGTGATAGTTGTACAAGGAATTCCACATTTAAAATGGGTGAATTTATGGTATATAAGTCATACTCAACAAAGCTCTCTCAAAATGACGTATGAAAGTGTTAGTCGCTGTCATGTCCAACTCTTTGCGACCACATGGACTGTGCCTGACAGGCTCCTCTGTCCATGGGATTTCCCAGGCAAGAATACTGGAGTATTCCCTTCTCCAGGGGATCTTCCAGACCCAGGGATCGAACCCCAGTCTCCTGCAATGCAGGCACGTTCTTTATAGCCCCTGTATATTTTATACACATTCATGAAAAAAAGAAATTTTAAAGGATGAGATAAAAATGAATATAAAAATTTCTAGTAATTCCTTCCTGACCTCTTCCCACTTTGGAGACAACTAAACTAATTACAAGAAAGGATGTACTGTCCAGTGGTTAGAGATGTGGGCCCTGGAGCCAGGCTGCCTGAGTTTAGATCTCAGCTCTGCCACCTAAGGGCTGAATGACTTTGAGGGAGCAATGAAAGCTCTCGGGGGTTCTGTCTCCCTGTCTGTAAAATGGGGATGATTGATGTAATGAAGATCCTGCATGCCACAGCTGAGACCCAACGTAGCCAAATAAAGAAATACATAAAAATAGAAAATAAATTTTTCGATGGGGATGATAAGAAGAATTGATAATTAAGCAGGATTTCAGGGGCTCCTGGCAAGAGACAAGGAGGAGGGGCCACTCCCAACCCACCCCTGGCGGGGGGTGACCACAGGACGCAGGCCCATTGCCCCTTTGGAGTTGTCCTCATTTCCAACTCCTGGACAAGGCAGGTTCACCAAACCAACCCATAAAAGAACTACTGTGTGCTTAGCACCAAGCCAGTCAATGTGAAGGATGATGCCCCCCAGACGCACACAGTATGCAGACTGCCTCGAAGATTCACAGAGTCTGGTCACTACTGTGAGCATGGAGAAATGCAGACCCTGAGAGGACACTAATTCCTCAGAACACCAACAGAACTAGCACTTCTCAGGCTGGAAAGAACTCTGAAAAGGAGACGTCAACGATGCCACGGCAATTCTGAGCAGCTAAAGGAAGAGGGAAGGAGGGAGGGAACCTTCCAGGTGGTGCCCACAGGAGCAGGGTATGCCTGTGAGGAGGGGGACCTAGACCTGCCAGGCTGTCACCAGCCTCTGCAGAGCGGAGAACGCAGATGGCCCACGGGCAGGGTCCCAAACTCCCGAAGATCAGGTCGGTGCCCCTCAGCCCCTGCTCAGACCCTGGACCCGAGCTCTATTATGGATACCGCAGGCGCTGTCCAATCCTCACTGGCCCGAGAGGATGTCCAAGTTCGTTGACCCCAGACGGCAGCTGCTCCTGGGTAACTGGGACTGACCTGACAGCTCCTAGGTCCTTGCTGAGTCATCAGACTCCCCCGAGTCACCCTCCTTGCAAACCTGGAGGTGGCTGCAGCTGTGTGGGCTCTGGCTTGGAGCCCCCCACCCTTCAGAGGCTGCAGAGGGAAGGGAATGGGTGGGCTTCCAGGAGACTGCCCTCTGCCCACCCCAACTTCCTGCCCTCTCCACTGAGCATTCACAGACTCATAATCACTCTCTAAAAATCACTTTCACCCCAAGTTGACTTCTAGAGATCACTCTCTTCTGAATAGGGCTCCAGCTAGAGAATTGCAGACGACCCTCTCCCACCCCAACTGTCTCTGCTGACAGCTTTCTGCTGTATCTTTGCTAGTCCATCCTCCGCCACTGTCCCGTCCCAGCTCTCCCTCTTCTCCCTCCTTTTTGGGTAGCTCACACGTGGGACAGAGCAAAGATTCAGGAGGACACCGGGGACACTCCAGGGCTGACCTGAACTGAGTCCCCAGTTCTGCCCTTTACTGCTGTGAGAACTTGGACAAGTTGTTTGACCTCTCTGTGCCTCCGTATCTTCACCTAAGAAGTGGAGATAATAATAGCACCTATCTCTTAGTCATTGGGAAGACTGGGATTAGAGACTGGCGTTACTACTGATTCCTTACCCACCCTTCATCCCCCACTTCCCAGCCTTCGCTCTCTCCCCCAACACATATCCAGAAATCACAGAGAAGTGAGACGCATATAAGCATTTCATTAGAACCACTGCCTTTCTGAGACATGAGGGCAGTCGTGTGCTGGAGCCAACTTGCTTGGGTTTAGACAATGAAAAGCATCTTTTCCCCACTTCTTCCTCATTAACTTCGTTTGGTAAGCTGAAATCAACCATGGTGGAAGTATTTACACCATGGACATTGGCAAATGCTACAAATAAAGTCTTTTCTCCAGAAATTTGGTTGTTAAACAATTACCAGCACATCACTGCCTGGAGATCAGGGTACCCTGGGCATAACCACTACAGTTAACCCCGGGAAAGGGCTGGAGGAGCCCTGAAGGGGCTGTGGGTAGAGATAGCCTGCCCCCTTCTTCCCCCACCCCACCCCCCAGCTCCACTGCAACCCTGTTCCTGAGGTTGCCTCCTGACTGGGGTCTCCACCATAACTCAATCTCCCCCAATCTCCTCCCTAACCTGGAAGGCAAACCCATCCTAGGCTTTCCTCTTAGAATGAAGATAGGCCCACCAGGCTCTTCCTCTGAGTACTTCCCAGCCTTATTTGTATTGCTCATTCCTGCCTTGGGCTTCCCTGGTGGCTCAGAGGTTAAAGCATATGCCTGGAATGTGGGAGACCCAGGTTCAATCCCTGAGTTGGGAAGATTCCCCTGGAGAAGGAAATAGCAACCCACTTTAGTACTCGCACCTGGAGAATCCCATGGAGAGAGGAGTCTGGTAGGCTACAGTCCATGGGGTCGCAAAGAGCTGGACATGACTGACTGACTTCACTTTCTTTTTCTTTCATTCCTGCCTCAGGGTCTTTGCCCCTGTTATTCCCCTCTGCCTGGGCTACAATTCCCAGCCTCCATGCCCATTTTCCCAGAGCAAACTGCTAATCTTCAGATCTCAGGTGTTTCCAGGAAGACCTTCCCTAATTGTTTACCCTACCTCCAGGGAACAGTGCTTATCACTGTTTTTATCATTTTTATAGGGGTGATTATCTTAAATCTTTCTCGCTCACAAAGATGGTAAGCTTAAGGAAGGAATGATAAATGTCTGCCCTATGGATGAATGAGTGAATAAGTGAAAGATCTAGTTGGAACCCCAGCTTTAGGGAGTAAGCAACCCCTTTTAAATCACATGGGGAAGGCTATGCTTGTAGTCAGGGCCTGGGCCCCGGGTCAGAGGCTAGGTTCTTTGTCCCATCTTTGACCCACCATGGGACCTGGCAGCCTCTGTTTCCTCTTCTGTAAAACAGGATAATAATAAGGGCAATTACGTGATTGGCATAACCCCAAAGTTGCTATGAGATCCGATACGACATCAACGCAAGAAATGTCTATGAACTGTCCAAACAAGTCTGTAGAGAGCTCGGGTTTAGGTCCCAGCCCCACTGCACGATAGCTGGGTTAGTTTGGAGAAGTCAGCTGTGCAGTGTAATCCCGACCTCACAGGGCAGTGAGCAGGTCAATCTAATGCAGAGTAAGCGCGGAGCTCCATGGGTGGCCACGGTGACTGTTATCTTTGGCTTCAAACCTCTTTTACACAGGATCTGAATGGAACTGCTTATTGAGAAACCAGAGGACGATAGGATAGGATGTGTTTTTATGGTTCACCTGGGCCAGGAGGGTGGATCAGGCCTCCTGGGGAGAGGCCTCCCTGAGCATCTCTTCTGGGCCAGGTTCCGCGCTGCACACAGAGCAGGGAGCAGCAGACCATCTAGGTCAGCCCCAGGTGGTTCCTTCCACAGCAGCAGCCCAGAAAGAAAGTGAAGCTGGCCACCGGGGGAGCATCTGGGGAGGCTCCAGCCATAGGCAGGACCCTGGGCCACAGGGACATTCATGCAGTGAGGTTGGACTGCTCAGAGTGAGGGAATAGGGCCTCCCACTTGGACAGGCCCTGCTGAGCACATGACTGGAGCTTGGAAAGGCAGTCAGGCTCTAGCGTGGGCACTTCACACCGCATCAGAACAACCCTGCCAGAAGGTACTCCTAGCTCAATTTTTTCTGTCGTTGTTGGTGGCGTTCTGGGTCTTCACTGCCGTGCGGGCTTTTCTCTAGTTGCGGCGAGCAGGGGTTCCGCTCTAGTTGCGGTGCATGGGCTTCTCATTGCGGTGGCTTCTCTTGTTGCAGAGCACAGGCTCCAGGGCGCACGAGCTTCTGTAGTTGTGGCTCCCGGGCTCTAGAGCACAGGCTCAATAATTGTGGTGCACAGGCTTAGTTGTTCTGCGCCATGTGGGTTCTTCCCGGATCAGGGATTGAACCCGTGTCTCCTGCACTGGCAGGTGAATTCTTTACCACTGAGCCACCAGGAAGCCCTCCTAGCTCACTTTTAAAGGGAGGAAACAGAGGCTCAGAGCAGGGGGATGACTTGCCCAAGGTCACTTAGTCAAAATGTGCTCAGCCACGAATCCTAATCCTAAACCAGCCGCTTTCCCTGCCCCATTCTGGTTCCCTGGGGAAAGAGGCCAGGCCCTGGGAAGACCTGCCCTGGGCTGCCTCAGGGGAAGAAAAACAGAGTACCAGGGCTCAGGGGCCTGGACACTCTCTCCCAAGTCTCTGCCACTTCCAAGTAGAGGTGGGGACTCTGTGTTCCTCTAGAAGAGTAATATCATTAAGAGTATTATTAGACATAATTTAATGAGAGGTTATTATGTGCCGGTGAGCTTTCATTAACTCGTTAATCCTCAAAACAGCCCTGTGGCTGGGTCCCATGATTATTCCTATATACAGATAAGAAACTCAGGTCCCCAAAAGCCAGCATTGATTCCTCTGGCACCTCTTCTGCTTCCTTGGAAAAATAAGGTGTGTGGTCAGGGCACTGTGGAACACTGAACCAGAGGCACGTCATGACTAAGGAAGGGATGAGTGGGTTGGGAAGTCCCCCCTCATGTCTGCCCCAAGTCCCCCAGGCTGCAGTGAGAGCCTCACATTCCATAGCTTCTCTGGGCCAGCCGGCAGCCACCCCCCACCTTGTGGCCTTGGCCCCTCCTCTCCTGGGGGTCGAGAGGGGGGTGGTTCTTCTTTGTTCCCCTGGCCCCAGGGAAGCGTCCTTACCCCAGAGGGGCTGGCTGAGGTCATGGGTCTGTGCCCCCTCCCCAGGCCAGCCCGGCCATGCCGGCAGCCCTGTCAATCAGGTGCAGCCAGCTCAGCAGCTGGCCTTTTATTTCCTAAATTAAAAGGGCTTGTGATTCCTGATTGAATTAAAGGCGGGAAGGTCAGCTCTAAGACCAGCAGGGAGGTTTCAATCACGGGAGACTGGAGGCAGCCAGGGTGGGCAGGAGGGCGGGACGCGGAGCAGACGAGGTTGGGGCTGTCGCTTCTCTCCCAGACCAGCCCGAGGCCGAGCACAGTGGAGGATGGTTACACCCCCAACACACACACACACAAGCCTTTGGAGCATGTTGGTTTGAATCAGAGAAGTTTCATTTCCCTTTTGCCCCTTGCGCAGTAGACAGCCTTCACCACTGTACTAGGAAGCCTCAGTTGCTTTTGGTCAAATACCCTCAGAAAACTGCCTTCCACAGTGCGCCTCACTTCCTATTGACAGCAAGTTCTTTTTGGCTTCTCTTCCAAATTCCATGTTGGGGACTTCCCTGGTGGTCCAGTGGTTAAGAATCCACCTGCCAATGCAGGGGACACAAGTTTGATCCCTGGTCCGGGAAGATCCCACATGCGGTACAGCTAGAGCCTGAGCTCTGCAACAAGAGAAGCCACTGCACAGGCCTGGATGGGAGGGGAGTTTGGAGGAGAATGGATATACGCGTATGCTGAGTCCCTTCACAGTCCACCTGAAGCTATCATGACATTGTTGATCAGTTATACCCCAATACAAAATAAAAAGTTTAAAAAAAAAGAAAAAAATTTTTAAAAAGAAGGAAGCTCCTTCAACAAGAAACCTGCACACAGCAACTAGAGAGTAGCCCCCACTCACTGCAACTAGACACAGCCAGCGCAGCCGTAATTAAACAAAATTTAAAAGCAAAACAAACTCCATGTTGGTCCTTCAGGAGATGCGGAGGATGGAGCTTCTTGCTCTGCAGTCATAAAGGACATTTAGCCTGCTTTTCCTCCACATGTGACTCAGGCTCTGGGTGCTGCAAACCTCTAGAGCCTTCCCAGAGACCTGGACACAAGAGGAGATCGCAGTGAGCCTCAGGAGACCTCGGTCCTGGCCGTGTGCCCTGGGGAAAACCCCTTCTTTTGTCATGGGACTCAGTTTCCCCTTTTGTGCAATGGGCAGCACAGCCCTTACAGGGCTGGCCCCAGGCCTCCCTCCCTGGATATCCAGGGTTAGGATGTGACTTCTGGCGCCAGTCTGGCAGTGATCTCCTCTTGTGTAGCCATGGGGACCCCTGCCAAAGGACTAGTCAGGAGTGGCCAGGCCTTGATCCCTGCCCCTGCCAGGTGCATAGGGAAACCCTGGAGAAAAGGCCCCAATGTCTTCCAAGAAGAAACAGGCTTTCCCATGTTGGGTGCAAACGGGGTTAGACGTCAGGAGGAACTGACTTCCTAAATGAGGGTGGTTTCTGAAATAGATCATACAAAAGCCTTCTCTCCCTTGTACCTCCCCAACTCTGCCCCAGTGGCATCTCCATGGGGGAAGCCTAAGATATAAAAGAGTCATTCTGCAGCCTGTGAGACTGAGGTCAGACATGGGAAAGAACTTCCAAATAGTGGGCTAGATAAGGAGTATCATACATTATCAAAGAAGGGAGTGCCCTGGGGCCTATTAAGGAACTGGGGAGTCATGGGCCACACCTGAGGCAGTGGAGGTGAGATCTGGGCCGGAGTTCAGAGAGCACTGTCCTCCTCACTGGCCTTGAGTGGATCCTTCTCCTCTTCTGCAGGCACAGGCTGCCAATGGCAGGGTGATGTAGTGGCTGAGAGACAGTTTTGCGGGTGGCTTTGCCCTGTATATTTGGATGTTTTACGCCCTTCCAAAAGTAAACCATATCTTATTTTTAACGCCTTGACATAGGTTGTGCCTTTCTCTACCGGCAGATCCGCAGGCCCTTTCCAGCTGCTGTTGCAAGTACCTTGAGCGCATTGAACTCGTTGAATCTTCTCCGTGACTGTCGTTAGCCCCATTCAGAGAGCACACCAAGACTCAGGGAGGACCAGTGACTGGTCCAAGTTTAGCGGTAGGAGAGCAGCCGGGCTCCAGGGTAGTGCTACCATGGTGGATATGTTCCAATCTCTGCACTGTCCAACATGGTAGTCCCCAGTGCCATGTGGCTTTCATCTTTTACTTTTTAACATATATATTTATGTGATTTATTTGGCTGCACTGGGTCTTACTTGTGGCACACGGAATCTTCAATCTTCCTTCCGGCTTGCAAATTCTTAGTTGCAGCATGTGGGATCTAGTTCCCTGACCATGGATCAAACCTGGGCCCTCTGCATTGGCAGCCCAGAGTCTTAGCCACTGGACCACCAGGGAAGTTCCCCATGTGGCTTTTAAGCATTTGCCATGTGACTCATGCAACTGGGGAACTTTGGATTTTAATTTTATTTAATTTTAATAACAGCCACATGGGGCTAATGGCTACTGTCCTTCAGACTCTGCTGAGCCCTGAGCACGGACCATCTAGATGTATCCCTGTCATGTTCCAACCACCCTCCTCCTGGCTGCTCCCAGCCCAGACTTCCAGGAAGTTCAGTTCAGTTCAGTTCAGTTGCTCAGTCGTGTCTGACTCTCCGCGACCCCATGAATCACAGCACGTCAGGCTTCCCTGCCCATCACCAACTCCCAGAGTTCACTCAAACTCATGTCCACAGAGTCGGTGATGCCATCCAGCCATCTCATTCTCTGTCGTCCCCTTCTCCTCCCGCCCCCAACCTTTCCCAGCATCAGAGTCTTTTCCAGTGAGTCAACTCATCGCATGAGGTGGCCAAAGTATTGCAGTTTCAGCTTTAGCATCAGTCCTTCCAATGAACACCCAGGATTGATCTCCTCCAGAATGGACTGGTTGGATCTCCTTGCAGTCCAAGGGACTCTCAAGAGTCTTCTCCAACACCACAGTTCAAAAGCATCAATTCTTCGGCGATCAGCTTTCTTCACAGTCCAACTCTCACATCCATACATGACCATGGGAAAAACCATAGCCTTGACTAGATGGACCTTGGTTGGCAAAGTAATGTCTCTGCTTTTTAATATACTATCAAGGTTGGTCATAACTTTCCTTCCAAGGAGTAAGCGTCTTTTAATTTCATGGCTGCAATCAGCATCTGCTGTGATTTTGGAGCCCAAAAAAATAAAGTCTGACACTGTTTCCACTGTTTTTCCATCTATTTCCCATGAAGTGATGGGACCAGATGCCATGATCTTTGTTTTCTGAATGTTGAGCTTCAAGCCAAACTTTTCACTCTCCTCTTTCACTTTCATCAAGAGGCTTTTGAGTTCCTCTTCACTTTCTGCCATAAGGGTAGTGTCATCTGCATATCTGAGGTTATTGATATTTCTCCCGGCAATCTTGATTCCAGCTTGTGCTTCTTCCAGCCCAGCGTTCCTCATGATGTACTCTGCATATAAGTTAAATAAGCAAGGTGACAATATACAGCCTTGACGTACTCCTTTTCCTATTTGGAACCAGTCTGTTGTTCCATGTCCAGTTCTGACTGTTGCTTCCTGGCCTGCATACAGGTTTCTCAAGAGGCAGGTCAGGTGGTCTGGGATTCCCATCTCTTTCGGAATGTTCCACAGTTTATTGTGATCCACACAGTCAAAGGCTTTGGCATAGCCAATGAAGCAGAAATAGATGTTTTTCTGGAACTCTCTTGCTTTCTCCATGATCCAGTGGATGTTGGCAATTTGATCTCTGGTGCCTCTGCCTTTTCTAAAACCTGCTTGAACATCTGGGAGTTCACGGTTCACATATTGCTGAAGCCTGGCTTGGAGAATTTTGAGCATGACTTTACTAGCGTGTGAGATGAGTGCAATTGTGCAGTAGTTTGAGCATTCTTTGGCATTGCCTTTCTTTGGGATTGGAATGAAGACTGACCTTTTCCAGTTCTGTGGCCACTGCTGAGTTTTCCAAATTTGCTGGCATATTGAGTGCAGCACTTTCACCGCATCATCTTTCAAGATTTGAAATAGCTCAACTGGAATTCCATCACCTCCACTTGCTTTGTTCATAGTGATGCTCTCTTTTTCCCACATCCCTCTGTGAGGGCTCCTTTGTCCACCAACGGCTACCTGCATATTCCCTACCTGCCCTGAAGGTGTTCTGGAAGACAGGGGCTGCCTGGGGCCATCTGTGCGAGCTCCGGGTGGGGTCTGACCCTGTGAGGTCAAAGAGCCTCACGTGACAGCAGGCAGAGAACACTGCTTCCTGCTCCAGAGGGGACCCAGCCCTCCTGGGTGGACGCTTAGTGACCCACGACAACTGCGAAGGCTTGTGGAGACAGCCCTCCCACACCAGGGCCTCAAGCTGGAGGGTTCCCCCCGGGTCACACCCTCTCCTGGGCTCTGACAGGCCTCCAGCTCTGTCCCCAGGGCCCTGATACAGCCCTGGACGCTAGAGCCACAGGAAGGGGTCAGGCACAAGCGCCGGGGGTCATGGAAGCTGGAAGTTTCCATTCCCCCAGGGAACTCCCTGGGGTGGGGGGGGGTGGGGTGCTCTAGAGGACTGCAGGGAAGAGATGGGCTTCCCAGAGGGCCATGAAGTAGGAAGTGTTGTCGGCGAGGTGGGCAGGTGGGAGGAAGCATCTGCTGTAGGAAGAAGAGCAAAGTCAAGGGCACGGAGGCTTTCTGGTTTGGCTTCATGACCACATGGGAAAGAAGGGTCAAAGCTACAAAGAGCCAGGTCAGAGCACGCAGCTGGCTGATAACATCGGGAGCCACGTGCATGTGGCACTCCTTGCAGGCCAGCGCCTTCCGGACCCGTCACACCCATTGTGTCACTTGGTCCTCACGATCGCCCGAGGGGTGGATATGCCAGACCAACGAGGAAATGCAGGCTCCAAAAGAGAAAGTCACCTGCCTGGGTCCCAGAGCCGGCAGGTTGTGCCCCCAACCGCCTGGCCTCGCCCGACGCTGCACACGCCCAACTCCTTCCTGAGACTCTGCCACTTCACTCTGCAAACAACAGATTTTAAGGAAGGTCTGGGCGGGTGTGTGCTGATTGCTGAGTGGGAATGGTGAGTGGGAATGGGAAAGGCTGAAGGCCGGGAGCCAGAGCAGGAATGGCTGCTTAATTGGGAAATAGGAGGCCCGACCCGAGGTTCTTAGGAAACCAGGTCAGGAGGGTGAGGGAGAGGCCAGGTGGTGGGGTGGGGCAGAGGAGGACTGCATTAGAGAAGGGGAGCTGAGTTTAGAGCATCTTAAATTTGAGGGGCCCTGAGAACTTCAGGGGTCTGCGGCTCACAGAAAAAGCCCTGAGGTAGGGACTTCCCTGGCAGTCCAGTGCTTAAGACTTCACCTTCTAATGCAGGGGGCATAGGTTCAATCCCTGGTCAGCGAGCTAAGATCCCACATGCTTGAGGGCCAAAAAGCAAAATAGAAGCAATATTATAACAAATTCAATAAGGACTTAAAAAATAAATGGTTAGTATTTAAAAAAAAAAAAAAATCTTAAAAACACCTGAGGTAGAAGAAAGGATTGGGAGGTCAGTGTGGACAGTTGAGGCCTCAGGTGGACTGATGCAGAAGGGAGACCCCAGTCTTACCCGAAGGCCTCTGCCCTCTCCAGGACCAGAAGCAGTAGGCCTTCAAGCACATGGAGGAGACCCAGGGAAACATAGGAGGTCAGCGTGCAGAGGCTCAGGTCAGGAAGATGGGAATGCAGAGGCCCCAGCAGATTCGGTGCCCAGGAGGTCCTGGAGGGGCATGCAAAGCAAGGACCAGGGATGAGCAGGGGCAGAAGTCAGGCCATGTGGTGGGAAGTGAGGGTGGGGGGCATTCTCCAGGAAGAAGAGGAAGATGGGGCAGTGGTTGGAGAGGCAGTGGGGTGCACCTCTGGGGGGCTCCAGGCATGCCCCATCACATGTGTAGTCCCTGGAGCTTCAGGTCTGCCTGCCTGGCTCCATCTCATGAGAGTGGCTTCTCTGAGCTCCTCCCCCACACCCTCCCCAGAGCACTTCAAAAAGTGCTGAAACCATTGCAGGACCTGAGAAGGGTTTGTTGATTCTCAGAGGCGGAGGGCATAGCAGCCAGAGATGGCAGAGCCCTCACCTTGCCCTGGGGAGGGCGGGCATCTCAAGGCCTGGGCATACAGGAGGCCTGGAGGATTCAGGCGAGGCAGCAGCACCCCCGCTATCCTTCACACATACTCTGTGCCCGGGTAGAGGTCGGCAAGGGCTGGCCCCAAGAGCCAGGAAAAGAGAGACAGACCCACAGATGGACAGATAGTCCCTGAGGCAGAGGAGAAGAGAGTGACAGATGAGCAGTCCTAGCACAACAGTTCTCCAGGAGAGGCCACAATTCCCGCCAGAGGGGAATCAAGAAGGGCTCCATGGAGGAAGTGGCACGAGTGCTGGGCCCCATAGAGGTAGAGGGAAAGTGCACAGGCATGAGATGGAGAGGCCTTGCCAGCATCTGGCCAGGGGCCTGGTTGGTGAGCTCCTGCGGAGGCTGGCTGTGAGGGATGAGTGACATGAGGCCAAAAGGAAGCTGGGTTTCAGTAGAGAGAGCTTTGAATGTCCCACTAAAGAGTCTGAACTTTATCCTGCAGGCAGAAGCACGCACTTGCACGATTGACAGCAGGAGGGACCCCTGGGGTAAGGGGCGT
This sequence comes from Moschus berezovskii, assembly GCF_049115385.1. NCBI lineage: Eukaryota > Metazoa > Chordata > Mammalia > Artiodactyla > Moschidae > Moschus > Moschus berezovskii. The sequence goes on from NC_142482.1 coordinate 29,562,899, forward strand.
TGTGGGAAGACAGCAGGGTCCTCAGGGGGAGAAACAGAGGAAGGGATGGTCCGTGAGGACCCACTCCAACTCTCCCACAAGCCGAGCTGGTAAAAATAGCTAGGAATTCCGCTGGGATAAAAATAGATGTGGGCGGGGCTGTTCACCTGTACCGACAGGTAGGAAAAGTATGTCATGGCTGAGGGCCACCTGACAGGTCACGAGAGGGAGCCGGATCCCCAGAGAGCGGCTGCTTCCTCCTCCACCTTTGAAGACCCAGACCCTCTGGGCGGCTCTGAGCAAGGCCTGACCACAAGGTGCGGTCTGGAGTTGGTTCTCCTGGGCCTACCGGCTACCCTCTTTCTCCTGCTCCGGTTCAGGGCAGGCCTGGCCTTGGACATCTTCTGAGAGTCCTCTGGGCATCTGCCTTACTTTGATCTTGTTTCTGAAAAGAATCTCTTCCCCAAGGGCCCCTGTCTGCACTGGGTTTTTTCCTTGCTGCTGTTATTTTTAGCTGTGCTCAGTTGCTCAGTCGTGTCCAACTCTTCGGGACCCCATGCGCTGTGGCCAGCCAGGATCCTCTGTCTGTGGGATTTCCCAGGCAAGAAAACTGTAGTGGATTGCCATTGCCTTCTCCAGGGGATCTTCCCAACCCAGGGATTGAACCTGAGTCTCCTGCGTTGGCAGGCAGGTTCTTTACCACTGAGCTACCAGGGAAGCCTATTTTTAGTTACCATTCAGTAAAAAGTACTTTCTTTTCCTTCTAGTATACAGTTCTATGAATTTTAACATATGTCTAGATTCATGCAACCACCACAATTCAGGATACAGAACTGTTCCTCATCCCCTAAAAATCCCTCATGCTATCCCTTTATAATAAGTTACACCCTCACCACACCCATAACCCTGGCAACCACTAATCTGTTTTCCATCACTATAATTTTGTCTCTTCGAGACTGTCAACTAAATGGAGCTGTTCAGCACGTAACCTTTAGACTAGTTTCTCTCACGGAGCATAAATGTCTGAGATCCATCCAAGTTGTTGCGTGTCTCAATATCGTGCCTTTTAATTGTTGAGTAGTATTCCATTGTCTGGATGTACCATACTTTATTTAACCATTCACTCACTGAAGGACATTTAAATCGTTTCCAGCTTTCGACTATTATAAATAGAACTGCTGTGAACATTCATGTCCAAGCTTTCACGTGAAGAAAAGTTTTCATTTCTCTGGGATGGCTGGGTCATGTGGGAAGCACATGTTTAACTTTACAAGAAACTAACATACCTTTTTTCCAAGTGCATGTACCATTGTACATTGCCACTGGCAGTATATGAGGGTCCCAGTTCCTCTGCATTCTTATCTGTACTTGGTTCTGTCAAACATGTTTTTTTTTTAAATTCTTTCATTACACATAATTGTATGTTTTGGGTTTTTCCCCCCCTTTTTGGTTGCACTGAGTCTTCACTGTGTTTCAAGGGCTCTCTAGTGCAGAACAACTTTAGTTTCCCCGCGGCGCGTGGGATCTTAGTTCCCCAACCAGGGATCAAACCTGAGTCCCCTGCATTGGAGAGCAAATTCTTAACCACTGGACCACCAAGCAAGTCCCAAGCGTTTTTATTATAGCTATCCTTACAGGTGTGTTTTTTCTGGAGTTTGTGTGGTATATCTCATCAAGATTTCCACTCGCATTTCCCTCATGGCTAATGATGTTGAATATCTTCTCATGCGTTCGGCTGTTATCTTTATATCCTTATGGTGAAGTGTCTGCACAAGTCCTCTGTCCAGTTTCTAACTGGGTGGCTTGTTTTCTTGCTGTTGAGCTGTGAGAGTTCTTTACAGAATCTGGATAGAAGTCCTTTTCTGGGTATGCGGTTTGCAGATATTTTTTCCCACTCTGAAGTTAGTCTCTTCGTTCTTTTGGCAGTGTCTTTGGCATAGCAAAAGTTTTTAATTTTAATGAAGTTTGATTTATCAGTTTTTCTTTTCATGAATCATGTCGTTGGTATCATTTTTAAAGCCCTTCACATCACCCTGAATCATGAAGATTTTCACTTATGTGATCTTCTAAAAGTTTTACGGTTTTATGTTTTACATTTAGATCTCTGATCCATTTTGATTTGCTCTTTGTATTTAGGTCAGAGCTAATATTTTTGCTCAGGGTGACCAATTGCTCCAACACCATCTATTGAAAAGATTACCTTTCCTCCACCAACATGTCTATACCACTGCACGTGCTGATCACATTTATGTGTGTCAATTTCTGGACATTCTATTCTGTTTTGTTGATCTGTTCCATCACTTTGCCTTGATTACTGTCTTGATGACTGTCAGTTCAGTTCAGTCACTCAGGTGTGTCCTACTCTTTGTGACCCCATGAATCGCAGCACACCAGGCCTCCCTGTCCATCACCAACTCCCGGAGTTCACTCAAACTCATGTCCATCGAGTCAGTGATGCCATCCAGCCATCTCATCCTCTGTTGTCCCCTTCTCCTCCTGCCCCTAATCCCTCCCAGCATCAGAGTCTTTTCCAAAGAGTCAAGACTGTAGTTTTATGCTAAGTCTTGGATGGATTCCTCCCACTTTATTCTTTTGTTTTCAAAATTGTTTTTTGTTATTCTAGCTCTTTACCCAGAATCTACTTGTTAATATCTAACCCTTATTAATATCTAATTCCTGCTGAAACACTTATTGGCATTGTGTTCAATCCATAATTCACTTTGGGAAAATTGACATCTTTAGTACATTGAACCTTCGAATCCATGGATACAGTATACTATTGATTTATATCGGTTCTCATTGATTTTTTTTTTTTTTTTTTGGCCACACCTGTAAGGCATGTCAGAGAAGGCAATGGCACCCCACTCCAGTACTCTTGCCTGGAAAATCCCATGGATGGAGGAGCCTGGTAGGCTGCAGTCCATGGGGTTGCTAAGAGTCGGACACAACTGAGCGCCTTCATTTTCACTTTTCACTTCCATGCATTGGAGAAGGAAATGGCAACCCACTCCAGTGTTCTTGCCTGGAGAATCCCAGGGACGGGGGAGCCTGGTGGTGTCTATGGGGTCGCACAGAGTCGGACACGACTGAAGCGACTTAGCAGCAGCAGTAAGGCATGTGGGATCTTAGTTCCCTGACCAAGGATTGAATCCAGGCCCCCTGCAGTGGAAACATGGACTCTTAACCACTGGGCCACCAGGGAAGTCCCTTCATTGATTTCTTGCAAAAGCATTCTGTAGTTTTCAGCATATAGGTCCTGCATAGCACATTATGGTCTTCATTTGTTCAGCTAACACTTGCCTCCTTCATTAGACTATCAGCCCCACAAGGGCAGGGATCCCATCCATGTTGCACCTGCTATGTTCAGTGAGCTCCCAGGGGTCTTCCCGGTGTGAAGCAGGCTCTCACTAATTATCTCTGAGTGAATGACAGTACTTATGCATTCATCTTATGTAATCTTCTCTAAATCCCTTCAGGATAGAGATTATGCTCCTTACTTCATGAAGGAGAAAACCAAGGCTTGGAAAGGAGCTGTAGTAAGGGTCATTCTAAGACTGGAGCTAAAGATTCACATCCCTTGGCATACATACCCTATAAAATCCCCTCCCTTTGAGTGTGGAAATTACCCCTGAATATGACGAGATATCATTTCTGTGATTAGATCACACTCCATGGCAAAGATGAAAGGATTTTGCAGATGTAATTAAAGTCCCTAAGCAGTTGACTGGAATGGGTGAATTTAACTCAGATGACCATTATATCTACTACTGTGGGCAGGAATCCCTTAGAAGAAATGGAGTAGCCATCATGGTCAACAAAAGAGGCCGAAATGCAGTACTTGGATGCAATCTTAAAAATGACAGAATGATTTCTGTTCGTTTCCAAGGCAAACCATTCAATATTACAGTAATCCAGGCCTATGCCCCAACCAGTAACGCTGAAGAAGCCGAAGTTGAATGGTTCTAGAAGACTTACAAGACCTTTTAGAACTAACACCCAAAAAAGATGTCCTTTTCATTATAGGGGACTGGAATGCAAAAGTAGGAAGTCAAGAAACACCTGGAGTAACAGGCAAATTTGGCCTTGGAGCACGGAATGAAGCAGGGCAAAGGCTAATAGAGTTTTGTCAAGAGAACTCACTGGTCATAGCAAACACCCTCTTCCAATAACACAAGAGAAGACTATACACATGGACATCACCAGATGGTCAACACTGAAATCAGATTGATTATATTCTTTGCAGCCAAAGATGGAGAAGCTCTATACAGTTAGCAAAAACAAGACCAGGAGCTGACTGTGGCTCAGATCATGAACTCCTTATTGCCAAATTCAGACTTAAATTGAAGAAAGTAGGGAAAACCACTAGACCATTCAGATATGACCTAAATCAAATCCTTTATGATTATACAGTGGAAGTGAGAAATAGATTTAAGGGACTAGATCTGATAGATAGAGTGCCTGATGAACTCTGGACGGAGGTTCGTGACATTGTACAGGAGACAGGGACCAAGACCATCCCCATGGAAAAGAAATGCAAAAAAGCAAAATGGCTGCCTGAGGAGGCCTTACAAATAGCTGTGAAAAGAAGAGAAATGAAAAGCAAAGGAGAAAAGGAGAGATATAAGCATCTGAATGCAGAGTTCCAAAGAATAGCAAGGAGAGATTAGAAAACCTTCCTCAGCCACCAATGCAAAGAAATAGACGAAAACAACAGAATAGGAAAAACAAGAGATCTCTTCAAGAAAATTAGAGATTCCAATGGAACATTTCATGCAAAGATGGGCTCGATAAAGGGCAGAAATGGTATGGACCTAACAGAAGCAGAAGATATTAAGAAGAGGTGGCAAGAATACACAGAAGAACTGTACAAAAAAGATCTTCACGAGCAAGATAGTCACGATAACGTGATCACTGACCTAGAGCCAGACATCTTGGAATGTGAAGTCAAGTGGGCCTTAGAAAGCATCACTATGAACAAAGCTAGTGGAGGTGATGGAATTCCAGTTGAGCTATTTCAAATCTTGAAAGATGATGCTGTGAAAGTGCTGCACTCAATATGCCAGCAAATTTGGAAAACTCAGCAGTGGCCACAGGACTGGAAAAGGCCAGTCTTCATTCCAATCCCAAAGAAAGGCAATGCCAAAGAATGCTCAAACTACCACACAATTGCACTCATCTCACACGCTAGTAAAGTCATGCTCAAAATTCTCCAAGCCAGGCTTCAGCAATATGTGAACCGTGAACTCCCAGATGTTCAAGCAGGTTTTAGAAAAGGCAGAGGCACCAGAGATCAAATTGCCAACATCCACTGGATCATGGAGAAAGCAAGAGAGTTCCAGAAAAACATCTATTTCTGCTTCATTGGCTATGCCAAAGCCTTTGACTGTGTGGATCACAATAAACTGTGGAACATTCCGAAAGAGATGGGAATCCCAGACCACCTGACCTGCCTCTTGAGAAACCTGTATGCAGGCCAGGAAGCAACAGTCAGAACTGGACATGGAACAACAGACTGGTTCCAAATAGGAAAAGGAGTACATCAAGGCTGTATATTGTCACCTTGCTTATTTAACTTATATCCAGAGTACATCATGAGGAACGCTGGGCTGGAAGAAGCACAAGCTGGAATCAAGATTGCCGGGAGAAATATCAATAACCTCAGATATGCAGATGACACTACCCTTATGGCAGAAAGTGAAGAGGAACTCAAAAGCCTCTTGATGAAAGTGAAAGAGGAGAGTGAAAAGGTTGGCTTGAAGCTCAACATTCAGAAAACAAAGATCATGGCATCTGGTCCCATCACTTCATGGGAAATAGATGGAAAAACAGTGGAAACAGTGTCAGACTTTATTTTTTTGGGCTCCAAAATCACAGCAGATGCTGATTGCAGCCATGAAATTAAAAGACGCTTACTCCTTGGAAGGAAAGTTATGACCAACCTTGATAGTATATTAAAAAGCAGAGACATTACTTTGCCAACCAAGGTCCATCTAGTCAAGGCTATGGTTTTTCCCATGGTCATGTATGGATGTGAGAGTTGGACTGTGAAGAAAGCTGATCGCCGAAGAATTGATGCTTTTGAACTGTGGTGTTGGAGAAGACTCTTGAGAGTCCCTTGGACTGCAAGGAGATCCAACCAGTCCATTCTAAAGGAGATCAATCCTGGGTGTTCATTGGAAGAACTGATGCTAAAGCTGAAACTGCAATACTTTGGCCACCTCATGCGATGAGTTGACTCACTGGAAAAGACTCTGATGCTGGGAGGGATTGGAGGTGGGAGGAGAAGGGGACGACAGAGAATGAGATGGCTGGATGGCATCACCGACTCTGTGGACATGAGTTTGAGTGAACTCCGGGAGTTGGTGATGAACAGGGAGGCCTGGCGTGCTGTGATTCATGGGGTCGCGGAGAGTCGGACACGACTGAGCAACTGAACTGAACTGAAGCAGTTGACTTTGAGATAATCACAAAGGAGATTTTCTTGGGTGGGTCTGACCTAATCAGGTGTGCCTTTAAAAAAAGAATTTTCTGAGAAAATGTGGACCATTTTTTAAGTCTTTATCGAATTAGTTTCCCAGGTGGCACTAGTAGTAAAGAATTCCCCTGCCAATGCAGAAGATGCAAGAGATTTGGGTTCGATTTCTGGATCAGGAAGATCCCCTTGAGTAGGAAATGGCACCCTTCTCCAGTATTTCTGTCTGGAAAATTTCATGGGCAGAGGAGCCTGGTGGGCTACAGTCCACGGAGCCGCGAAGAGTCGAACATGACTGAGCGAATGAGCACACACACATTCAATTTGTTACAGTATTGCTTCCTTTTTTTTATATTCTGGTTTTTTGGCCATGAAGAAGGAAATGGCAACCCACTCCAGTACTCTCGCCTGGAAAATCCCATGGACAGAGGAGCCTGGTGGGCTACAGTCCATGAGGTCACAAAGTCGGACACGATTGAGAGACTTCCCTTCCCTTTCCCTTTTTGGCCATGAAGCATGTGGGATCTTATCTCCCCAACCGAAGATCAAACCCGCACCCCCTGCACTGGAAGGTGAAGTCTTAATCACTAAACTGCCAGGGAATTCCCTGGGTGCGCCTTTTAAATGAGAGTCTATAGGACACAGATGAAAGAAGTCAGGGAGTTTTGAAATAGAAGAGGTGCTCTCCTGTTGGCCTTGAGGAAGCAAACTGCCATGTGATGGAAAGGGTCACATGGCCGGGAAGAACATGGGCCTCTAGGTTGAGGCCCCCGGGTCCCCGAGTTGCAAGGATCTTGGCAGAGGTGATCTCAGATGACATCATAGTCCCAGCCAACACCTTGATTTCAGCCTGCTGCAACCCAGGACAGAGAACCCAGTGATGCTGAGCCCAGACTCCTGAGCTACAGAAACTGTGCAATAACAGATGGGTGTGGTTTTAAGCTAAGTTTATGGTGATTTGTTATGCAACAATAGGAAATGAATACAAGGCCCTATGCTAGGGTCCCCACATGGGTCTCTAGGCTGCCAAGATCTTTCTCCCCACTATTCAAGCAGCTCCTGATGGCTTCTCCTCTTAGGGAGCAAGAGGAGCCTTCTAAGTTCATGCCTTTTGTTCTGCTGTATTTTGTTCTTCTGTTTGGACCTCAGGCTTACAGAAATCTGTGATACTCAGTAATGGTCCATAGGCAGCCCATTTCAATTTACGTTGGTTAGTTAGTTGGTTTTAATAACACAATAAAATTACCACCACCCAGAACAATAGCTAGTTCTTGTTCTAACATCCATAAAGTCACCACCCAGAACAATAGCTAGTTCTTGACAATAACCACATCTCACCATGGCCCTCACTCCTCCCAGCCCCTCCACCTGCGGTAACTCATCTAAATTTAACATTCGTCATTCCCTTGCTTAATACTTTATAGAGTTTAATCACATCCATGTGGAGTCCATAAAATTCATTTTAACATTTTAATGGTTTTTAACTTTATAAAAAGAATCATAGGGTACATAATTTCTAGGGACTTTTTCATCTCAATTTTTTGTTGCCAAGATCCATGCATAATGTGGCAAGTTAAAGCAGGCCATTCATTTTGACTGCTGTATAGTATTTCATCCTGTGACCACACAGCCACAGCCTGTTCATCCACTCTGCTGCTGATGGGTATCTGGGTGGTTTCCAGCCCTACTATCGTCAACAGCGCTACTCTGAACGTTCTCATGCAAGTCTCCTGGTTAATTAATTCATTTCTGTGTCTAGTTCTGCTTGAATAAAGGCAAGGAAAGGACTTTGTTTCTTTGTCACAGGGGAAACAGGAGCCTAATAGAACTTCCCGCTAGGGCCCCACCCTTGACTGATTGCTCCCACTTCACTCACCCCAAACTGCTGCTCCCAAAAGATACATCCAAATGCCGTCAGCCCAGACACTCAGATATGGGGCCCTGAGCCCTGCTGCCACCCACCCAGGGAGTGTCAAGAATACACAGCTGCTCTGCCCCCACCCGAGTTTCAAAATCGAGAATCAGATCCAAGGAAGTTCCCTGACCCCAGTGGCAGCTCCCTCATGGCTTTGGCCTCAAGGACGTCACTCTGTGCACTCAGAACTCGATATTCCAGAGTGTCCCCTGGCCTAGACCACCACAGAACAAGCAATGATGGCAAGTGCGGCAGCAAGTTGGCCAAGCGGGAAGTGAAATGTAGCCCCAGGCCAGCCCCTGCCCTGCCGGGACTGGATGGAGACCCTGGTTGAGTCACTAACCCCTTTGGAGCTAGAGTGTCCTCACACAGCCCAGAGGCGATGCACACCCAGTGAGATAAGAGATTTGACATCTGGCTGGGGGGAAAGTAGGAGAGGGTAGAAAGTCCTGAGAGCAGTTCAGGGTCCTTCCTGTACAAAGCACTCTACCCAGGGCTGAATACAAGTGATGCCCGTGCCCAGAGTCCCTAACTGCATTGTCACATGAAGCAGGAGGGGATGATAGCCCTCTCCAGGCGGTGATCCTGTCTCCCTGCCCCCTGACTGCCCTCTCAGCACAAGCTGACCTCACCTCCACGGGTGGCATGGGGAATGAGAGTCCTGGCTATGGGACAGGGGAGCCCAGCAGCTAGGGACTCAGCCCTCTGCAAACAGAACTGAATCTAAACCCCAGCTCCACCCCTTTCCAGCTGTGGGACCAGGTAGCTTGCCTAAGGTTTTCAATCCTCAGTTTCCTCACCTAGACAATGCACTATGATATCGTGATTAACAGTCCCCTCCTTGTGCTCCCATCTTGACTCTGCCACTGACTAGATATGTGACCCTGGACAAGTCACTGAATCTTCTGGTGCTTTGGTTTCCTCAACTTGTAAACTAGGGTTGCAAACGCTAGCCATCTCACAAATGAGAATTGAATGAGTTGATGTTTGTAAAGAGACTGAGTGCCTAGCACACAGTAGGACCTCAGTAGTGACGATCAGAGTGATAGTCAACATCATTCATTCATTCACTTCAGTAGATTCAGTGGTGGGGGGACGTCAACTATGCACCAGGCACTTTGTCTGAAACTGTCAGGGAGGGACTTCCCTGGTGGTCCCGTGGCGAAGACACTTTGCTCCCAGGTTTGCAGGGGCCCAGGTGTGATTCCTGGTCAGGGAACTAGATCCCACAGGCTGCAACGAAGATCCTGCACGCTGCAATGAAGACTGAAGATCCTGCACGCTGCAACCAAGACCCGGTGCAGCCAAATAAATGCACATATATATACGCTATAGGGGAAACACAGCAGAGAAAGACTGCCTTCAAAATCCAAAATCTCACCACCTAATGACTCTGAGACAGACCCAGGCACCTGAGATGGGCGGAGGAGGGGCTGCGCTGCCTGTGAACTGGGTACTCGGCTAGAGAGAAATCAGGGCGCTTCATGAGGGAGGTGGCGCTTAGGGACGGGACCTTTAGGAGGACTGGGGGTATGTACAGAGGAGGAAGAGGGCAGAGAGAAGTGCTTTATCCAGACATTACTGTCCAGCAATGTGGGGAACACGCCTCCAGGTGCAGCTAAGTCTTAGCCCTTCCCTGTTCAGAGAAGAAATCGAGGACCAGAAAGAAGGGGTCCTGCAAAGCCCAGTTGGTGGCAGGGACCCTAGGACTCCAGGCCACACCCTGACACCAGTGAAGCTCCATCACCCTGCCTGCTCAGCCACTGCTGTGTAGCAGAGCACCTCAGAACTGAGTGGTGGAAACAAGTCACTTGATAACCTCTCATGTGCCTGTGGGTCGGGGTCCTGGGATGGGCCTGGGAAGGGCTCTGGCTCAAGTTTTGTCCTGTGGTTTTAGTCCAATGGTGGCTGGAGCTGGAGCTTCAGGAGGCAGCCTGGACATCTCTGCTCTTCACATAGTCAGGGCCTGGCCATATGGTCTCTCGTCATGAGTAGTTTGGGTTTCCTCCCAGCACATGCAGACTCTGGGCTCCAGCAGCAAGCTTCCAGCCAGCAGTTTGGACATCTTCTCTGTCTCAGCCCTAGAGTCATGCAGAGTCTCTTCCGCCACTTCCTATTGGGCACAAATCCACCCAGATTCAAGGGAAGGGGGTCCAGACTCCACCTCTTGACAAGAGTGTGCAAGGTTCTAGAAGAAACTGTAGGATGGGAGACTTGGGGAAAATAACACCTGCCACCTGTACCTCCTGACCCCTGGCCTTGCTGCCCCTCTAAGGGGACATACCCCACCTGCAAGCAGGGATTCCCCTAATAACACACCTTGAGAAGGGCAGTGGATGGAGGTGGGGAGTTAGGGAGTGCAGACCAGTTACACAGTAGAGGAAAAGGATCTCAGGTGGGAGATTCCCAGGCTGAGAAGGAAGCATTTTCTCCACTCCAGCCAGAAGCCAAGCACGGGGGGAATGGAGGTCTCTGGAAAAAGAGGCAGCCAGCTGATGCTGCCAGCCCAGTTCTGGATGGGGGAGGAAACTGGGCTTCCCCACATCCCAGAGGTCAGAAGGAGACATGGGCTATCCCCGGAGTGGGGTCAGGGTCCAGGCCCCAGGTCCAGCCAGCTTACCACTCAGTACTCCTGTGTTCCCATGTCACGCTAGTGGTAAAGAACACTCCTGACAATTCAGGAGATTCAGATTTGATCCCTGAGTTGGGAAGATCCCTGGAGAAGGAAATGGCATCCCACTCCAGTATTCTTGCCTGGAGAATTCCACAGACAGAGGAGCCTAAAAGGTCACAATCCATGGGGCCACAAAGAGTCGGATGCAATTGAACACACACATCAAAACATCCCAGGTCCTGACTGCAGGGTAACCCGGTCCAGTCCTCTGACACCAGAACTACCATCTCACAGGCCTCAGAAGAGGGAAGCAGGGCTGTCAAAGCCTCCGTCTGGGATGGGGTCCACAGGCAGAGTCCGCATGGGCTTCACACCTGCAGGAGTTCCCAAAAAATCAGCTGAAGCCTCTGCTAACAGAGGCCTGAGGACCTGCCTGGAGGACCCAGATGAAGGAGAACCAGCCTCACCTCCAGGGGTCAGGAACCAGAGGCCGAGCCAGGCCCACCCACCCCCCACAAATCCCCAAAGCTGGGCCTTGGGAGAGGGGACCTGCTCACACCTGCACCACCATGAAATATAGTTGACCCTTGAATGATGTGGGGGGTGAGAGGTGTTAAGGTGTGTATGATTCATAGTCAGTCCTCTGCATCCACCCAACCGCAGAGTCCTCTGCATCCACCCAACCGCAGACCATGTCTGATTGTAGTATTTATTACTGAAAATTATTTGCATAGAGGTGGACCCAGCTCAAACACGTTGTTCGAGGGTCAACTGTGCGCTTGATTATTCAAAGCACCTGTCCCAAGGTTCTCCTGCAGGCTGTCAGGATCCAGGGAGATGCCCACGCCCTGTGCAGTCCGTGGGGCAGCGAGGCAAACATCACTCATCATTACTGTGGGCTCTGCACAGGGAGGGACCAGCCTAGAGCTGTGGGTTTTGGTTTTTTATTTTATTTATTTTTTTTTGGCCACTCTGCACAGCTTGTGTGATCTCTGTTCCCTGACCAGGGATTGAAACCAGGCCCTCAGCAGTGAAAACGCCAAGTTCTAACCACTGGACCACCGGGAATTTCCCAAGCTGTGCTTTAGAAGATTACTCTTGGGAGAAGGTTAGAGGGGACCATCTTCCACTTGCCTCCCACCCCAGCCCCCAGGAATTAGATTCTTCAGAGAGAAAACCTCTATCTTAGCCTGGTTTCCTCCGAGAGTGGGATTGGAGAGGGCTTTGGGCTGGAGTACAGATAATATATTTCTGAAGTGACCCCAGGGAGCAGGAGCGACAAAGGACAGGGGACAGAGTTAGACAGGCAAGTGCAGTCAGCCAATACCAGGAGGTTTTAGCACATTAGCTACCCTGTGGGTGACTGGTGGCCCAGCAGGGGCCTATTTAAAAGTCTTAGGACATGTGTCTCCGAACTGTCTGCGCAGGGCTTCCCTGGTGGCTCAGGGGTAAGGAATCTGCCTGCCAATGCCATTGACTTGGGTTTGATCCTTGATCCGTGAAGATCCCACATGCAGTGGAGCAACTAAGCCCGTGTGCCACAACCATTGAGCCTGTGCTCTAGAGCCCGGGAGCCACAACTGCGGAGCCCACGTGCTGCAACTGTGGAAGCCCGTGTGCCCTGGATCTCATTCTCCGCAACAAGAGAAGCCACTGCAATAAGCCTTGCACTGCCACGAAGGGTAGCCCCTGCTCGCTGCAACTAGAGAAAACCCACACAGCGATGAAGACCCAGCACAGCCAAAAATTAATAGTTTTGGGGGGTTTTTGTCTGTCTGCTCAGGAGGGCAAATAGGGAAACATTTATCTGTTTGCTCCTGTCCTTCTATTGAGCAAAAGTGTCCCCCAGGGGCCTTCTTTCGGAGGTGTGCACACAGGGGAGACCTCAGGGGGGTCTCAGGTTCCAAGGAGGAGATCCCTGTGTAGGACCTTGGAGAAACCCCGGGGAAGGAGGTGGGAGGCTCTGGGCTCAGCTAGGCTCTGTCTGACGGCACCTGTGTGGAGGGGTTTGGAGAAGCGTGGGGCCTAGAGGAGCTTGGACCCCAGTGTCCCTCATGGGCCTTCACCTTCCTGCCTCCGTCAAGCCATCAGCCGCATCAGTAGCTGCCTGCACAGCCAGCTTTTGAGAATGTGAAAAATACTTTCCTACAGACAAGGAAAGCTCAAAGCTTGCCTCCCCCACCAGTGTGGAAGCAGGCGAGTTCTAAGTACTCGGTTTCAGAGCCCTGCTCTGTCCAGCTCAAGGACCAGTCTGGCTTAGCTTCTGAACAGCTTCCCTCGCCAGGGGGCCTAGGCCTGGAAGGAAGCTCAGTCTATTCTGCCTGGAACTGCAGCCAGAATCTCCCCCTAAGTGCCTGGCTGCTCGTGGCCCCCCGCCCAGCCTCTCCGCAAGCACTTGTTTCCTGCCCAGCCAGCCGACCTCACTTCATTTCTCTGGCAGCAGCTTGGTTGGGCTCCTCCACCGTTCCCCTGCTCAGCGTCTTGCTCTTTTCCGGGCCGCACCCCCAGCACCCTCCCGCCTACCCCACCAGCTCCAGACATTGGCAAGGGCCATCCCGGCCCCCCATGTCTCGGCCCTTTCCGAGCCTCTCTGGGGCCCTGCCTGAATCAGCAATGACAAGTACCCTCTCTTCCTTCTCCCTCATACAAGGTGACCATTGTCCAGTGCACAAGGGAGGACCATCCGTGTTCACGCTGTGGCGGAGAAAGGATGTTTACCCGGGAGAGTCCTCAGTGCTGCTTCACGCTGCTCACAGCCACTCCACTCTGTGTCACAGGTAGAGCAAGCGTGCATCTCTCCTGGGCCCACATCACAGATGCAGAAAGCAGGCCTGCAGGGCACAGAACGGGCCAGCAGGCTCAGAAGAGGCCCAAAGGCTCAGAACAGGATCAGGACAGGCCCACAGGTGGCCTCCACTTGCAGACATGAGGCTTTGGCAGGTCTGACCCCTGTGGGTTCCCTCTGTTCAGGCCCTGAGACACACTCCTCCATCCCGTCTCTCCTTCCCATCTCCTCATTCAACCCTGACAGCTCGCCTCCCCACAGTGGGTGCTCTGATCACCACACCTTTTTAATATTTATTTACTCATTTGGCTGCCTTCGTTCTTGGCTGCGACACACAGGGTATTTCACTGCACCAGGACTTGGACTCTTCACTGTGGGGTGCAGGCTCAGTTGTCCCACTGCATGAGGGATCTTAGTTCCCCAACCAGGGATCAAACCCACATTCTCTGCACTGGGAAGTGCATTCTTAACCACTGGACCACCAGGGGAGTCCCTGATTCCACTTTGATAGATAAGGGCACAGAAGCTCGGAGAGATTCATCAGCTTCCCCATGGGGAAAGGAGAGGAAAAGCGGATAGAGGGAAGGAAGGAGAAAGGGAGGTCTCCATCACCACTTTTCTTTTTTTGAGTAGAGTTGCTTTACATGGTTGTGTTAGTTTCTGCTGTACATCGAAGTGAATCAGCCATATGTATGCATATATCCTCTCTCTTGGATCTCCCTCCCCCCCACCCCCATCCCACACCCAGGTCATCACAGAACACCAGGCTGAGCTCTGTACACTCTACAGGAGAATCTTACGATGGCAATGATGACAGAGCTGGCTCTGAGGAGGTTTCTAGTCTTCCTCTTGAGAGATAAGGTGGCGAATTGCTCAAGGTCACATGGAGCATCTCCCACTGAGCTAGGGCTTGGGGGTTTGGACACTGAGATGGTAACTTCGTGGTCACCCTCTGCAGGAGAGAAAGAAGGTTCTAAGCCAGGACATGCCTTCCCTGGAGGCAGGGAGACACATGAGATCCTGTGCCTGGACTGTCCAGCCTGCAGCCTTGGCAGGGGCCACATAGAGAAGGAGCACTGCCAGTCACTCCAGACACTTTCACTGGCTTTGCCCCCTACCCTCTGCCCAGGCCCTAGAGTCCTGGGCTGAAGCCGAAGCTGGACCAAGACCAGCGAGCTTGGAGGGAACCTTTCCAATGGGAGTTGATGTGGAGAGGAGCTGAAAAGGGGGCATGGACTCCCTGGACATTCAGAATTCCAGAATCGATTCAATCCTTCCAGCTCAAGACTTTGTGTCTGAGGTGTTTCTCTCCATACCCCTGCTGCTGCTACTGCTGCTGAGTCGCTCAGTCGTGTCCGACTCTGTGCGACCCCACAGACGGCAGCCCACCAGGCTCCCCCGTCCCTGGGATTCTCCAGGCAAGAACACTGGAGTGGGTTGCCATGTCCTTCTCCAATGCATGAAAGTGAAAGTGAAAGTGAAGTCGCTCAGTCGTGTCCGACTCTTCGCGACCCCATGGACTGTAGCCTACCAGGCTCCTCCGTCCATGGTATTCTCCAGGCAAGAGTACTGGAGTGGGGTGCCATTGCTACCCCTAGGGTGCCCCCAAATACTACCAGACTATAGTCAGAGGGATCTTGGCGACACAGCCCCTCAAGGTTTTTATGGCTGCAAACGAATCAGCCCCTCAACATCAGTTCAGTTCAGTCGCTCAGTCGTGTCCGACTCTTTGCGACCCCATGAATTACAGCACGCCAGGCATCCCTGTCCATCACCAGCTCCTGGAGTTCACCCCAAACTCATGTCCATCGAGTCAGTGATGCCATCCAGACATCTCATTCTCTGTCGTCCCCGTCTCCTCCCACCCCCAATCCCTCCCAGCATCAGACTCTTTTCCAGTGAGTCAACTCATCGCATGAGGTGGCCAAAGTACTAGAGTTTCAGCTTTAGTATCAGTCCTTCCAATGAACACCCAGGACTGATCTCCTTTAGAATGGACTGGTTGGATCTCCTTGCAGTCCAAGGGACTCTCAAGAGTCTTCTCCAGCACCACAGTTCAAAAGCATCAATTCTTCGGCGATCAGCTTTCTTCACAGTCCAACTCTCACATCCATACATGACCACGGGAAAAACCATGGCCTTGACTAGACGGACCTTGGTTGGCAAAGTAATGTCTCTGCTTTTTAATATGTTATCTAGGTTGGTCATAACTTTCCCTCAACATAGTAGCCTAAGTAACAGTGGTTTCTTAATTTCTCATGATTCTGGGTGTGGACCTGGCTGTCCAGCAAGCCTTACCTGGGACTAGGTCACTTGATCAGCTGTATTCAGCTGGAAGGTCCAAGTGGCTTCCATCACAAACGTTAGGGCTCCGTGCCTTCTCTGTCCTCCACTTGGTGTCTCATCCTCCAGGGCCTCTCTCTCCTGCGGAATACCCTAGGCTTCCTTCCAGCGTTGCAGGGGCTGAGTGGGAGGGAGGGAGAAAAGAAGCGACAGGGCTAGGCCCTTCAAGGGCTAAGCTTGGAACTGGCACAATTTCACTTCTGCTGCATTTTTTCCATCAAATCAAATCACAGGGCCAAGCCAGATTCAAGAAGAGAGAAAGTAGACTCGATTTTTTTTTCTTCCATTTTTTAATGTATTTGGCTATCCAGGATCTTCACTGGGGCATGTGAGATCTTTAAAGCTGCAGCATGTGAACCCTTAGTTGCATCATGCAGAAGAATCTAGATCCTGACCAGGATCTGAACCAAGGCCCCCTACAATGGGAGTGCGTAGTCTTAGCCACTGGTCCACCAGGGAATCCCCAGTATCTACCTCTTAATGGTAGAAAAAGCAAAAAATCTCTGGCCATCTTTAATCCATCTCAGAGAGGTGGGAATTCACCAGTGTTGACAAAGTCAGGACAGACCCCAGGGGGCCTGATGGAGACTCAGGCACTTAGAGATGGATGAGGCCCCACCCCTGCCCATGGGACTCTCTCTCATCGGCTCCTAGAGGACAACTTTCCCCAGTGCTTTGCCCACAGTGGCCCCAGAGGCCTGGACTGCAGGAGGAAGGGCTGGGGTCAAATGAGGCTGTGCAGGGAGGTGGGGAGGGCATGGGCCCCTCTGTACCAACTGTCGAGGTGTCTGAAGGTGGGTCTCTTTGTTGCAAGATGTGAGGGGAGGGCACCTATTCCTTGCAGAAACCCACCCCACGAAGGCTGTGGCTGGGACCAAGCTTGAGGGGGCTGAATCGTGGGACAGGACAGGCTCTCCCCATCTCACTATCCTGGGGGGGTTGGTCCTGGGGGACCCCAGGTCCCCTTCTTCTCATCTTCCAGGTGTCCTTTGCAGCAGTGCTTAGCTGGTCTTAGCAGGCCCAGACACTGGGCAGCCATGTGGGTCCCTGAAGACTCCCGATTCCCACCCCTCTCCTCCTGGCTCTCATCTAACTTATTCATGCAGCCCCTTGACAGCTATTTACTGAGCACCGGCTGCGGGCCAGGCGCTGTGCTAGTCACCGAGGCTCTATCAGTGAGCAAAATAAACAAAATCCTGTCTTCTTGGAGTCCAGATTGGAAGAGAGGGAGTGTGTTTATAGACAATAAACAAAATAAATAAGTAAATTATAGAGTGCTGCATTCATTTTCTTTGGCTGCCATAACAAATTACCCCAAACTTGGTGGCTTAAAACATCAGAAATGTATTCCCACACAGTTCTGGAAACTAAAAGTCTGAAATCAAGGTGTTGGCAGGGCCACACTCCCTTCACGGGCTCCAGGAGGAGAGAATCAGGCCCCTTCCAGAATAGTGGTGCCTGGCAATCCTTGGAGCTTCTTAGCTTGTGGCAGCGCCCTTCCAAAGACCACTTCCATCTTTACATGACTTTCTCCCCTGTGTCTCTGTTTTCTTCTCTTCTTGTAAGAACACTAGTATTGGACTAAGTACCACCCTAAATCCAGGACCATCTCATCTCAAGAGCTGTAATTTGAGCATATCTGCAAAGATTCCCAAATCAAGGCACATTCTGAGGTCAATGATTTTGGGGGACACTATTCAGCCCACTACAGTTATATTTGCAGGTTCCAGGGGTTTGGACATAGACGTATCTTTTGGGGGACCACTCTTCCACCTACTACAAATATAGTAGAGAAAATAATAAGAGGATATCTGAAGGAAAATAAAGCATAATAGGGCTTCTCTGGTGGCTCGGGTATAAAGAATCACCCGCCAGTGCAAGAGACTCAGCTTCAATCCCTGGGTCAGGAAGATGCCCTGGAGAAGGAAATGGCAAACCATTCCAGTATTCTTACCTGGGAAATCCCATGGATAGAGGAGCCTAGCGGGCTATAGTCCTTGGAGCTGCAAAGGACCTGGACACGACTTAGTGGCTAAACAACAGCAACAAAAAAAAAACCATGGTAATACAGGAGGAAGGGTGTAGGTGCTGGAGTGGGAAGGGTAGCCTGCAGAATTAAACAGGTGGTCAGAAAAAGCTTCCTAGGGCTTTACTAGGGCTTCCCTAGTAGCTCAGCTGGTAAAGAATCTGCCTGCAAAGCAGGAGACCCCGGTTTGATTCCTGGGTCGGGAAGATCTGCTGGAGAAGGGATAGTCTACCCACTCCAGTATTCTTGGGCTTCCCTTGTGGCTCAGCTGGTAAAGAATCCACCTGCAATGCGGGAGACTTGGGTTCGATCCCTGGGTTGGGAAGATCCCCTGGAGAAGGGAACATACCCGGGAGAAGGGAATGGCTACCCACTCCAGTATTCTGGCCTGGAGAATTCCATGAACTATACCTTACAGCAAAGAGTCAGACACAAATGAGTGACTTTCACTTTCATGATGACTGAGAAGGTGATATTCAAAGGAAGTAAAGGGGTGAGCCATGTGCATGTCTGAGGGGAGAAGCATCCAGGCAGAAGGAGTGGGCAGTGCAAAGGTCCTGGGGCAGGAATGTGTCTAGCAATCTGAGGAATAGGGAGCCAGAGCAGAGTGAGTAGGGGCAGAGTGGTAGGAGGGTGGAATCACATGGAGCCATGTCAGTCACAGTATGCACTTTGGCCTTGATTCCGAGGAGAAACGGGAACTGACTTCGTTGTCACAGCATCCCTCTGATTGCTGGGCTGGGCATAGACTGTTGTAGGGGCCAAGGACTGAAGCATAACTCAGCCGCCCACTCCCTGCCCCCACCAGGGCAGCCCCCGGGCAACGGGCCCTCCATGGCTCTGGAGCAGCTTCCCAGGACCTTGTCATAGAGAGGCGCCTCAGGTCCCCCGCTGCCCGACCCCCTGCCTGCCCACAGGGCTCGGGTTTCCCCTTGTCAGCTGTACCCACCAGAGCCTGGGAAAGTCAGCTTTCCAGAAAGATTTCATCATTTTCCATTCGGAAAAGCTTGCTGCTCCCTCTGCTCCCTCCCCTGTTCCTGGGGCTGAGTACAAGGGCTGAGACACTCAGGAGCTCAGAGGGGGCCTTCCAGACCACCCCACGGCCACCTGGGACCAGACTACCCCACCCCCAAGCTGGTGTGGCTTCCACCTGGGGCATCCTTCCCCCTGTCCCCCCTGGACTCCACCGGTCAGAGCCCTCATGCCCTGGCACCTCCCCAGCCTGCTAAGTGGGGGTGGGGGCACTGAACAGAGGCACGGGAGAGGGCTCTGGAGGAGGGGAGATGGGTTGGGTGTCCCTCTCCAGGGCTCCCTCACAGAGGCCGAGCCACTGTTGGAAACCAAGCACCTGCCTTCGCATCTAAGGCAAGTGGGCCCCAGCGTCTCTGGAGCCCAGAGTCTTTGCCTCCATAATGTTCCTCATTCCCTTTGCCATTGTGGGGCCCCTCAACACAGAATTTGTCAGTGTTTGCAGACCCTGTCAGCATTTGCAGGACCTGTTGTGGTTTGCAGAGCCCGTCAGTGTTTGCAGAGTCTTCTTGGTCCTGGAGCCTGTTGCTATTTACTGAGATTGTTTCCTTTGTTCCTCCAGGCATCCCCCACCCGTTGCACAATGATGGCTTGTAAAGTTTCTTTTTTCTTCCTCCCCTGACGTGTCTCACATCCCTCCCTGTGGTCTCCCCAAGGATCCACAGGGCATTTCCCCAAAGGCTGCAAGGCTCAGACCTTCAGAAATTTCACAGCCAATCCACACACTCCCCAGTGGGGCCATATAAGCTGAGGGAAGGGTGGGTGGGGCTGGAAGTGAACCGAGGGGCTTCCCGCTTCTGAGCTGAAGTCCTGAAACAAGCATCAATTTGAAGGCAAGCAGACCTGGCCCTCTGTCACTTCCTAGGTATGGGCTTTGGACACTCTCTCAAGATTCTGAGTCTCAGTTTTCTCATCCATAAAATGGGGCTGGGGACCTCCCAGGTGGTCCAGTGGGAATTCGCCTTCCAGTGCAGGGCATGTGGGTTCAGTGCCTATTCAGGGAACTAAGATCCCACATGCCGCCGGCCAGTTGAGCCTGTACAGCAACTTCTGAGCCCAGGTGCCAAAAACTAAGACCCAACCCAGCCAAAAAGAAAGAACTTAATATTCAAAAAACAAGATGGTGCTGAGTTAGACCATGTGGCGATATGAGATTCACCTGATATAACGGGTGGGCAAACTGTGTGAATGACAAGCGTCTGTGTGTGCTGGGTGTGGGGCTTTCCTCTTCCGCAGAACATCTCCAAGGGCTCAAGAGTCCCCGGGCATTCCTGTCATCAGCTCTGAGTGGTGAAAATAAGCCCACAAGGGTCTCAAGTGGGAGCTGACCTCACCCAGGCCCTGTCTGTCAGGAACTTGGAGAGAGTCAACGTGGGAGCCCTTGGTCACTAGCCGTCCTCCTCCCCCAACCTCAATGTTGCTTCGATAGTGAGTCGCACCTAAAGCCACAGGTGTTCCCTGAGGTAGGGGCTATGCACTCCCCTAGACTACGGCCCCCTGAGGCAGGGCTGTGGCCCCCCTCAAATTGGGGCGCCTATCCCCTCTCAAGGAGAAGGCAATGGCAAGCCACTCCAGTACTATTGCCTAGAAAATCCCATGGATGGAGGAGCCTGGTAGGCTGCAGTCCGTGGGGTCGCTAAGGGTCGGACACGACTGAGCGACTTCACTTTCACTTTTCACTTTCCACTTTCACACATTGGAGAAGGAAATGGCAGCCCACTCCAGTGTTCTTGCCTGGAGAATCCCAGGGACGGGGGAGCCTGGTGGGCTTCCGTCTATGGGGTCGCACAGAGTCGGACACGACTGAAGTGACTTAGCAGCAGCAGCATCCCCTCTCAAACCCCAGGACGGGAGTCTAAGCATCCGGCTCCCCTGCTGTACTCGCGCACCGCTGAGTGACCACCCAAGGGGACAGGGTGTCTGGTCCTGACAGACAGAGGCACAGGGCAGGGCGGGGCCCTCCTGAGGAAGAAAGTGCGGATGAAGGGTCACTTCTCAGGGCTCCCCTGGTGGCTCAGTGGTAAAGAATTCACCTGCCAGTGCAGGAGACACGGGTTCAACCCCTGACCTGGGAAGATCCCACAGGCCACGGAGCATCTAAACCCAAGCACCGCAACTACTGAGCCTGTGCTCTAGAACCTGGGAGCCACCACTACTGAAGCCCGTGAGCCCTGGAGCCCATGCTCTGCAACAAGAGAGGCCACCACGGTGAGAAGCCCATGCACTGCAACTAGAGAGTAGCCCCCACTCACCACAAGTAGAGAAAAGCCTGCACAGCCATGAAGACCCAGCACAGCCAAAATAGATAAATACTTTTTTTAAAAAGGGGGTCACTTCTCTGAACCCTTGGCTCAGGTCAGACCAGAGCCATGATCAGCTTGGAGCCATCAGCCAGTTGACTCTATTTAAAGTGCCTGCTGTATGCAGGGCCCACTGGCAGGTGTTTTGGAAGAGACCAAGAGGATCAACCTGTGGTGTCCTGGCCCCTGGGAGACAGGCCGTGACACTGGCGGGGAGTTGGGTGCTGGGTACAGAAATGGGGATCTGGGGAGAAGGGAGCGAGGACACTGCGGTCAGGCAGCCTCCTTAAGGAGACCCTCCTGGGACCAAGCTTTGGGGCCAGGGTGAAGAAGGCGGACCAAGGGCCTCGGCTTTGGCCCACAGGGAACCCCTGAAGGCCCCTCTCCTCCTCCTTCCCACCTTCTTTCCACCCTCACTGCTCTCCCCACCCCGGCCCTCAACTTCTCTGGCAGGCTTGGTCCCTGCTTTTCCAGGAGCCTGTCCTCCCCCATCCCTTGAGCCCCCCAAGGCTGAGCCCTTTCTCTCTTCCTGCTTCAGCTCCAGCTCACGCTCAGTTGTAGCTGAGCCAGGGGAAGCAGAGGAAGGAGCTCCCTCAAGAGCCTGCCGAGGGGACTTCTCTCGTGGTCCAGTGGCTAAGACTCCATGCTCTCAATGCAGGTGGCCCAGGTTCAATCCCTGCTCGGGGAGCTAGATCTTGTACGCCACCATTGAGAGCTCGCATGTGGCAGTGAAGATCCTGCGTGCCATAGCTAAGCCCTGGCGATGTCGATAACACAGAAAAAGAGCCTACTGAGGGCCACTGGGATCCACCTCCTGGCTTCTGAGCCCCCCACCCTGAAGCCTGCATAGGCTGGGAATGTCTCACACGAGGGGTAGCCGGGGTGCTCTCGAGAAGCAAGGAGCCCACGGGAGGCCTCTCCTAAATCCCCTGCCTCCACATGGAGCAGCTACACCCACAATCTGCAGAGGAAGCAGCTTCTAGGACCCACCAGGCAGTGGGTTCCACCCAGGCCATTGCACTTTTGTTCCCTGCTAGCAAGTTGAGGCCAACTCATTCCTCAGCCCAACTCGGGTTCCTAAGCAAAGAGGCGCTAAGGATCCTCAGAGGTGCTGTTGCTCTGGGCCCCTGGAGGTAACGATGATGACATCAGCATCGACCCAGCCTCAGGGACCTCATTCTGAGGAGGGAGACACAGCCCTGCCATCTGGCATACTCTACTCCAGTGGGGGAAATAGAGCCCCTGTCTTCCGGCAGCCCCCAGACTGAGCAGAGAAACACGGCCCCTGTCCCCCTTCAGGGCGGTCTGACTGGGCCTTGAACACCTCCATCCGCATCCAGGGAGTGAAGGCCAAGAGGTCACCATCTCCTGCCTTAGGTCAGAGTCCTCCCCAACCCCCCTCAGGACGAAGGATAGGACCTGCACGGAGCAGGAAGGGAACTTAGAGACCTGTGTCCCCGCTGGTCACTGGCAAGCAGGCCCCTTCATTGTCGCCTGTGGGGCCCAGTCTCTCCCAGAATTCCTGCTAAGAAGCATTCCTCGCCATATGCAGGAGAGGACCCCGGGGGCCTGTCCCACCAACCCCTTCCCTCACCCCAGACGCTGATATGCTCAGAGAGGCCCTAGGGGTGAGGGAACGGGGAGGCCGATAAGCCGACCTTCCTCTAGACCCTGTTTTGGCTGGAAGGCCACTGGGCTGTTTGGTCTGTGGGCGCAGGATGGATGAGGGACCCTGTGTGGGAGGGGCTTCCAGGCCCGAGGCCCCACTGGGTTGGGACAGCCCATCCCTTGGCAGGAGGGTGAGTGCACCAGAGCCCCCGCTGAGGTTCACAGTTTCTCTTGGCTCCTCAGGACACCCACTTCACTCTGTGGTCCCCACTCCAGGAGACACAGACAGAGGTCCCCTGAGCCTCCCCAAAGCTTCCACCAATGTCCCTCAGGCCCCTGTTATTCTCCCGTCTAGAAACCTTGCCCCCAGCAACAGGGAAAAGAGAAGGAAGCTACTGTGTCCCCAGTGAAACTAATGGATAGAGGCTGGCCAAGCTCTGCCTAGCCTGTCCACCCACTGCTCAGAGGTACTGCATTTGAGTGATAAGATCCAGGGAAGGCCACATTCAATCTGGGGGAGCCTAACTTGACCTGTGTGTTAGATAATTATAGGAAATTGTTTGTTTCTTTCAGTATGAGAATGGCTTGCAAGTTCATATGGAAAATTGGGTTAATTTTTGAGAGATGTGGGCTTCCCTGATAGCTTAGTTGGTAAAGAATCCGCCTGCAATGCAGGAGACCCCAGTTCAATTCCTGGGTCGGGAAGATTCTCTGGGGAAGTGATAGGCTACCCACTCCAGTATTCTTGGGCTTCCCTGGTGGCTCAGCTGGTAAAGAATCTGCCTGCAATGTGGGAGACCTGGGTTCAATCCCTGGGTTGGGACGATCCACTGGAGAAGGGAAAGACTACCCACTCCAATATTAGGGCCTGGAGAATTCCATGAATAGTATAGTCCATGGGATCACAAAGAATCAAACACGACTGAGCGACTTTCACTTCACTTCATTTGAGAGATGTATTCTAAAGTGATTAGAGATGACAAGTCATAATGTCAATAATTTACTTTCAAATATTTCAGTTCCAAAAAAACTGAAACAAATCTGACAAAATGTCCACTGTTCTATCTTGGTAATGAATGCTTGTAGGGTCATTGTACTATTCTCTTTACTTGTTTAAATGTTTAAAGTTTCCCACAATAAAATATCCCCCCAAAATTTTTTTTAAAAAAAGGAAACATTGTACCAACCTGAACTTGAATACCAACACTACTACTTTCTTGCTGTGTGAACTTTGGCAAATTACTCAACCTCTCTGGGGCTCATTTCCTCTATAGTCAAATAGTACAACTATTGGGCTTACCTTGTGGCTCAGCTAGTGAAGAAGCTGCCTACAATGCAGGAGACCTGGGTTCCATTCCTGGGTTGGGAAGATCCCCTGGAAAAGGGAAAGGCTAACCACTCCAGTATTCTGGCCTGGAGAATTCCATGCACTATATATAGTCCATAGGGTCACAAAGAGTCAGACACGACGGAGCGACTTTCACTACAACTACTACATACTTCTCTAGGTAGGGGGTGCTGAGGATTAAACATAATAGCTAATGGGGAGCAGTGCCTGGGACCCAGCAAGTGCTGAGTTTAAAACGGATGTTTGCAAAATAAAGCTGTTTGCGGGACTTTCCTGGTGGTCCAGTGGTTAAACTTCATCTTCCAGTTCAAGGGGCTCAGGTTCAATCCCTGGTCAGGGAGCTAAGATCCAACATGCTTCCCGGTCAGAACATAAAACAGAAGCCATATTATAACAAATTCAATAAAGACTTCAAAAAAATAGTCGACATCAAAAAAAAGTCTTTTAAAAATATGGTTGTTTGCGAAATGAAAGAAGGGGAGGCTATTGAGAGGAGTTATTTTCTCAAATTCTGAACTTCAGTTTCTCAGCCCTCAATAAGCTGCAGTTAATGATATTATTTGAGTCAACAACCACATCCCCAGCCCACAAACCAGGCCAGGTTAGTGCTGGATGCTGGGGAGAAGAGAATGCTGGGGGTTACTCTTAACAGGACCAGTAGACACTGGTTCCATACAAGAAATCCCTTCCCCATTTGGTACTCAGTTCAGGAACAGAACAACCCCCCGCCACCCTTTGGCCATGCCCAATCACTCAACGAGAACAGTCAGGGTTGGGAGGTCGACCCCCTCAATATCCTCCATGGAGAAGCAGGGCGGGGAGTGAGAGCCCCGTTCCGAGGACAAGGGCAGTGGGGCATGCAGCGGGTAACGGGAGAAGGCCAGCACTTTCCTATTTTGGGAGGCAGGAGGCAGCAGGTGGCTGGCTGGTGCTGAGACATGTGAACCCTCCTGTCAGCAGGCCATGTGGCCAGCAGCAGGGCAGCCTGGCACTGCTGGGCACTGCCTGGGCCCCGAGTGAGCCCCCCAGCCAGGAGTACTTGTGGCCACAGAGGGAGGGAGGTCTGGTTTCACCATCACAAGGGCATTCTCCCTAATTCAGCTTCGGAGAAAAGGCTGCCTAGAACCCTCCCACCCTCAAGTGCCCCAGGGAAGAAGCAGACTCCAGAGTCTGGATATTCTGAGGTGCTCCCAGTCTGAGTGCTGTGCTTAGTTTCTCAGTCATGTTTGACTCTTTGAAAACTCATTGACTGCAGCCTGCCAGGTTCCTCTGTCCATAGAGATTCTCCAGGCAAGAATACTAGAGTAGGTTGCCATGCACTCCTCCAGGGGATCTTCCCAACCCAGGAATCGAACCCAGGTCCCCTGCATTGCAGGCAGATTCTTTACCATCTGAGCCACCACAGAAGCCCAAGAATATTGGAGGGGATAGCCTATCCCTTCTCCAGGGGATATTCCTGACCCAGGAATCCATCCAGTGTCTCCTGCATTGCAGCTGAGCTACCAGCGAAGCTCATTGCAGCTGAGCTTTACCAGCTGAGCTGCCAGGGAAGCCCCCCAAGTCTGAGTGGGAGATGCAATCTTTGCACTCCAGGAGCTCCCAGTCTGATGAGAGACATGGCCTCTGCCCTGGGGAAGCCCCCAGTCCCAGGGAGGAGACATAGCCCCAGCAGGGGAGGGTTCCAACTGAGGGGGAAGGCCGGCCACCGTGGGGTGTGGGGGCTGGAGTGCTCCACTAGGCTTGGAGGCAGCCCACGATGCTGCAGTTTCCTTCAGCAGCCTGGTTATTTCGGGGTGGGCAGGAGGAGCAGGCAACTTTCCAGATTAAAATAGCCTTCCCTGGGTGTCATTCCTGAGACATGCACAGCTCCCAGCTGAGTGTTTGTCACATGGCTCTATTCCTCCCGCCCCTCCCAGGCGGGCTGGGCAAGGCTGGGATGGTAGTCCTACCCAGGGAGGGAGGCGGTACGGGGAGCAGAGTTGAGCCTTGTTTCCTAATCGGGGCAGTTTGGGAATGCAGCTCTGGCCACCGAACGCTGCCCGTCACTTGCCCAACTCCTCCTTCCTAAAGGGGCTGCTAGCCCCCTCCCTCAGGAAGCCTTCCCACACTGACTCCAGCTGTATGAAGCCCTCTGGCTCCACCTGCCTCCCCAGTGCTGTGGCCACTTGTCATTTCCCATGGTCAGGGGCTTCCCTTATCACTGGGAATCCCTGGAATCAGGACTGGGACCCCCTGAGGCCAGGCTGTGTCTCCCCTGAGACCCGGGCCTTGTGAGAGCAGGGCTCTGTCTCCTCATCACCTGTTTCTGGTCCAGTGGGAAGAAAGTTGACCCAGGACTTGAGAGCTCTGGATTCCACATGACTCTTGAGGGCATCTCTTTGCCCTTAAGGCCAGGGGCCGGCCACACATGGCTCTTAAGAGCAGAGATGCTCTGGTCACCAATCCAGGTTGCAACCCCAGCCTGGGCTGTTCCAGACTATTCATCACCTCTGGTCACTTACTTAACCCTCTGACCCTCTGCAGGGTCAGGAGGGCAACAGTAGCTCCGGCCCCTGGGCAGGTGTTAAGGCTCAAGTGAGATAACGCACCCAAGAGAATTGGCATGGTTCCTGGCAAAGGGGAGGGAAAAGGTGAACCAAAGAAGAGGGTACTGGTCCAATTCTCAGGCCGGTTGTGGGTTGGGCAGAGCTCTAGGCTCCATGACCTCTGGAGTCCGGGGCCAAGAATGGCCCTGGAAGACCACAGAGTGACCTAGGTCACCAGCCGGGCCAGGGCTGTGCTAGGATTCTGATCTGCAGTTCGAGGAACAGGACATGACCTGACTCCGTGAAAGCTCTCTCTCGCCCTTCCCCCTTCTTCCACTCTCCCTCTGGCCGCCCAGTTCCAGCTGTCTCTGGTCCTTGTCGCTTGCTGCGCCCCTGACTTTCCCAGCCCCCCTCCCTCCTCATCCAGTTATCCTGTATGTGTGACGTGTCTGGCATAGCGTGACCCCTCTGAGCTGGGCAGGGGGCTGGGGCTGAGCCCACACAACATAAATATGTCCTGGGAGTTTACATTGTGGGGGCCGGGAATACACACCAGTCAGCCGGTTGCTGCCCCTGTTTATTCCCTGGGGGTTCATGGCCAGGGCCGGGGCAATCCTCAGGTGGCTGCAGCTGTGTGGATGTCAGTGTGCCAGGGACCCCAGAAATCCCCAGGCCACCCCCCCCACCCGCCGCATCCCAGCTGCCCCTCCCCACCCCCATGGACCACACCGTGGTGCCCGCGGGAGTCTGAGCACCAAGTGGCCTTCCCGGACCTGTGGTTAGGGGCCCCTTGGCCCTCCTCCCCTTTGGCTCCCACCCTGCTCCAGGAACCCAGATCAGACCACAGTGTGTTTTTTCAGGTCGGGCCAAGCTGGGCCTCGCTCAAGTCAACCACTATTAAGGTTTCCCCTGGAACTCTCCTGGGCTGTTTGGCTTTTCTGAACACTTGACGTCATCACTCAGTATCTTCTCCAACCTGCTCAGTGAAGCAGGCTCTGTCAGGGTTGTCCGTTGTCTACATGGGAAGGTTGAGGTCCCAGGGTATACAGGCCCTGAGTTCCATCCAGAGCGGTCTGCAATGCCTGTACTCAAGGTAGACAGAGATGGGGACTTGCTGGGTGGTCCAGTGGCTAAGACTCCACAGTCCCAGTGCAGGTGGCATGGGTTCGATCCCTGGCCAGGGAACTAAATCCTGCAAGACGCAACAAAGATCAAAGATCCTGCATGCCACAACTGAGACCTGCTGCAGCCAAATAAATATTAAAAAAAAAAAAATGATAACCTCACAGTGGCCCTGCACAGTGATGCACTCCACCTGTGAGGAAAACTGAGGCTTGAGGTGGATAACTGACCACTTGCCCATGGTTGGTGAAGTCAGGAGACAACTCTGTCTGGCTTCCTGCATGGTCTTTCCCAACCCACTGCCCACAGTTTACCCAGTGAGCTCAGGAACCTTCTGGTAGCAGGTGGGGGGACACTTCTCAGAAAGGTGCAACTCTTCCTTCCCTCCCAAGATGTTCTTATTGGAAAGTCAGAAAGTATCCAGTAATATAGTTATTTTCACTGACAGCACAAAGTCCTGTGTTAAGTATTGGTGGGAAGAAGGACTAACAACAACAGCAATAACTAATAATAAATCAAGGACTTGTTGTGTGCCTGCTTCTGCTCTGAGTAGACCCCTCACCACGACTCTATGAGACACGGTATTATTACTATTTTTTTTGCCACACTGTATGGCATATGGGATCTTAGCTCCCCAGCCTGGGATCAAACGCGCCCTCCCTGCTTTGGGAGCACAGAGTCTTAACCACTGGACTGTCAGGGAAGTCTCGGAGACATGGTATTATTAAATCCAATTTATAGTTGGGAAGACAAAGAAACGTAACTTGTCCCAGGTCCCACAGCTTGAAAGCATCAGAGCCAGGAGTGAGACCCAAGGCCATCATGCTCAGTGTAGGTTATCTGAGTGGAGGCTGACTTCAGAAACCAGCTTAAACAGTGTGGATGTGAGAAGGCAGACACACACACACACAGCAATTAGGAGGGGACAGGCGAAGCTGAGCCATGGTGTACAGAGGTCATCGGAGTAATGCAGGATAGATTAAGGAACGGTTCCTGGCAGAGATGGGTTCTGTGTCAGAGCTTGAAGGAAGTGAGAGATAAAGGCTATTCCCAATGTGTGGGACCCTGGGCTGAACTAATCTCTAACATAGCAGGTGTTGAAGAATTGTTCCTGGAACGATGGGGTGGTGATAGCATGGTGGTAGCTATGGAAGTATTGGCGAGGAGAGCAGTGTGATTGGCGGCCGAAAATGATGGCGGTGGTATTTAAAATTATTTTTGGCTGCGCTGGGTCTTTGGTGCTGTGCACAGGCTTTCTCTAGTTGCAACGAGTGGGGACTACTCTCTAGTTGCGGGGCACAGGCTTCTTGTTGCAGCAGTTTCTCTTGTTGCAGAGCACGGGCTCTAGAATGCATGGGCTTCGGTAGTTGAGGCTTTGGGGCTTTAGAGCGCGCAGGGGCTTAGTAGTTATAGCACATGGGCTTAGCTGCTCTGTGGCATGTGGGATCTTCCTGGGCCAGGAATCGAATCCATGTCTCCTGCATTGGTAGCTGGATTCTTAACCACTGGACCACCAGGGAAGCCCAGTGGAAGTGATTTTATAATAGAGGAAGTGATGGTGGGAAGGAGATGGAGGTGGTGGTGGCAATGGAGATGGGAATGGAAGAAGTGATAGAAGCAAGGACATAAATCCACTTCCTTTACACTCCTGTACATCCCTCTACACACACAACCGTCTCTATGCTACACTAGCCATCACACATTCCTTAGGCTCACAGTGACCTTTGGGAGGGCATTTTTGTCTTCATTTTAGAAATGATGATGATGAGCCACAGACAAGTCACATTCTGCTTGCCCAAGGTCACAAGGCCAGGAAGCTGGTCCCGGACTCTCTGCCTTCAGGGCTCCTCCCCGCTCGGAATGGGGTATTAGGGCAGCATTGTGATGCCCTGAGTGGGTGGCAAGTCAGGGGCCCTCCTGCACTCCCCACATAGAGGCCTTGGCAGGCCTCAGTTTGGGGGAGCAGGGAGGAGCAGGACTGGGTGCAGAGGAAGCCATTCTAATTCCAGGCCCATCACCCACATGCTGTGACCTCCTCTGGTGGCAGCCAAGGCAGATGTCAGCTGCCAGGTGACAGCGGGCCTGTGAGGCAGAGCCAGGGGAGCCTGGCGGGAGCCCCACACACACCAAAAGGATGAAGTCAGGGCTGGGAAATAATCCTGGAGTCAGAGGAAGGCTTGCTTTGGGGTGGCATTCCTGGAAAGTTCTGTTCCGATTGGCTTGAGGCTGGGTCTCTGCACAGGCCTTCCCAGTCAGGAGCGAGTTTATTAATAATCCCTGCCCTGCCCTCTGCCCTCTGCCCTCTCCCTGGGCAGAAGTCAGAGCTTCCTGGGGCCTCTGGCCTCTCACTCCAGGGGTGGTGAGGCTCACTGTGGGTGCAGGCAGACCTAGGCTTTAGTTCTAGGCTTGGGGAACAAATGCCCTGCACCCCCAGACTGTGTTCCCCACATCCCCACAACCCCAGGGCTCCTCTGCTTCAGCCACAGACTCTCAGGGTTTCGGAGAAATGGTAAACAGGGGTGGGTGGTGTACACCTGAGCACACGGCTCTGCAGGCACACAGGGGTGCCCACGTGCCCGGTTGGGTATGCAGACGTAAGCACCTGATTGGGGTTAGAAGAGTGGTAATGGGCTCCCAGGGGTGCACCCATGCAAGGCTACATGTGCCTGGCCTGGAAGCGTATAAACCGTGTCTCACTGAGGGGGTTCTGTGTGTGCCCTTGTGAGCCCTGGGTGATGGGTGTGGGCGGCAGGGGCAGACGACTGAGTGTGAAGGGTGCTGCTGCTGCTGCTAAGTCGCTTCAGTCGTGTCCGACTCTGTGCGACCCCATAGATGGCAGCCCACCAGGTTCCCCTGTCCCTGGGATTCTCCAGGCAAGAACACTGGAGTGGGTTGCCATTTCGTGAAGGGTGCTAAGGCCTTGCAAACAGGCCACCTCCCCCTAAGTGGATCCCGCCTACAGATCATTAGCACCTAACACCTAAATTTACTGCCTCCACTTCCCCACCCACTGGCAGTGACCTCATTAGGCTCCTGCCCCTTTCCCAGGTCAAAGGGATGGAGGGGAGGGATGACTCCTTAATCTGCAACGCAGGATCTCTGGGGGAGGAGGGGAAGTCCTAGGGGCAGGGCAGAGGGGAAACCAGGTACAGACCTTAATATAGTCACAGGGCAGGCCGGGAGGATGTCGGCTCCTATTACACCTGCCTCCTCCTCACCATCATATGACCCAGCTCCTGCTGGCAAGGCGTGGGCGGGTGAGAGGCGCAGGTCCTGGGTGGCGCTGGGGGCCACCCTGCATGCTGCCCGCCTGCACATCCTTAAATGACGCCCCTCTCCCAGCCGGTCCTCCTGGCAAGGAGCAGGGTCCAGCTGGCCATTCTACCTGGCTCTGACCCGGCTCAGCTGGGTGGTCCTGACCCCTCCCAGTGGGCCATGCCAGGAAGTGGGGGAGGGATGGGGAACTCTAGCACTGACTCTGGGACAGTTGCCAAAGGAACAGTCTCTTCTGATCCATGCCCTCCCCTACTTCCTCCTTCACCCCCTGATCCACGATCCCCAACTCTGGCACCCCTAAGGTCAGAGCTCTGAGCTGAGAGGTAAGAGCCAGGGTGAGGAGCAGCAGAAGGGCCAGGGCAGCAGCCCCTTCCCGCTACTCCAGGAGAGCAGTGTGTGTGCTATGAATCAAGTTCAAGGCAAGATCCTCCTCTACACCCCTCCTTCGTAGAGACCCCCGAGCCCACATAGATGGTGACACAGTTGCACCCCCAGGGAGCCCGAGTCTGACGGAGCTGTCATACCAAATCCCCTCCGTTGAGCTTCCTGTGTGACCTTGGGAAAGTGCTCAACATCTCGGAGCCTCAGTTTTCTTGTCTGTGAAATGACAACACTGCCACCCACCCCAAAGATACTTTGTATATGCCTGGCAGAGAGAAAAAGTTACATGAAAAGATAGCTCTTTTTCTTCAATGTGGGATTTTTGTAGAAGAAATCACAACATTTAGTATTTAATCTGAGAAAGAGATTGCAGTGGGATCTCTGCACACCCATTCCCACCCAGAGATGGGTCAGCTACGGAGGGTCTACCCCAGGGCCTCCCCAGGCTCGAGTCAAATATCCTGGTAAGTCAGCCACACAAGGGACCCCAGGCCCAAGGCCACCAGTGCAACAGGGGGACAAAGCAGGCTCTGCAGCCACCAACCCCAGAAGATGCCATCCGATGCAGTGACTTCTGGTCATTGACTTCCCGGAAACCCAGTTTAAAAAATAAGATTATTTTGTTGGCTGCACTGGGTCTCAGTTTCGGCATGCGAGGTCTTCAGTCTTCGTTGTGGCATGTGGGTTCTTTAGTTGTGGTAGGAGGGAAATTTTTCTTTTAGTTGCAGCCTGCAAACTCTTAGTTGCAGCATGTAGGATCTACTTCCCTGACCTGACCTGACCTGACCTGGCCCCTTGCATTGGGAGTGTGGAGTCTTAGCCACTGAACCACCAGGGAAGTCCCAACCCAGTTTTTTTATTTTTAATTATTTTTTTTTATTTTACAATATTATATTGGTTGGTTTTGCCATACATTGACATGAATTCGCCCCAGGTGTACATGAGCTCCCCCTCCCAAACCCCCCTCTCACCTCCCTCCTCCCTTTATCCTCCCTCTGGGTCAACCCAGTTTTTTTAATTTACTTTTTTTAAATTGAAGTATAAGATTCATGCCTCAAATTAACAAATCTGAAGGGTACTGCTTGGTGAACTTGTGCATGTGTGTATGCCCATGTCACTACCACCCAGACCTAGCACAGAGTATTTCAGCCCCCAGGAGGCTCCCTCAAGCCCCTCCCAGTCAACACTGTCCCCCCAAGAGAGAGGTGACCACTCTGACTTGTTTCACCACAAAGATTGGCTTTGCCTGTTCTTGAACCTCATGCAAAAGGACTCCTGGGGCATTCACACTTTGTGTCTGGACCAATTTATTGGACATGAGGTCTGTGGGGGTCATCCATGTTGTTTCAGCAACACTAGTTCTTTCTTTTTCATAGCTGAGTAGCCTCCCATTGACTAGCTATGCCACAACAATGGATTGATCTGTTCTGTGGATGGACATATGGTTGTTTCCGATTTTTAATTCATAACATTAAAGCAACCACAGCCTCCTTAGACACGTCTTTTGGTGCACATAACCATGGCTGCCCATTCTTGAGAACAGATTTTAAAGGGGACGCCTTGTTAAGAACTCCAGGGAGGGAAGGAGGGGTGAAAAATTATTGATCTCTTGCCTGGCGCCATGAACTTTTTTGCATCCACTGGACCAGTCACATGGGAAGGGGAACAGAGAGCAACCTCCATGAGGGATTCCACCCACCTCGTCCCTGCGTCTAGAGCCACCGTGACTGTGTGAGTGTGTGTATGCATGATTATGTTTATTTCCTAGGGCAGCCACAACAAGCTACCACAGACCTGGTGGCTTAAAACAACAGAGATTTATTCTCTCGTAATTAAGAAGGCCAGGGAATTCCCTGGTGGTCCAGTGGTTAGGACTTGACACTCTCAGTGCCAAGGGCCTGGGTTCAATCCTTGGTTGGGGAATGAAGATCCCCCAAGCTGCTCAGTGCGGCCAAAATAAAAAAATAAAAGAGGTCACAGTCCAAAATCACCATGTTGGTAGGGCTGGTTGCTTCTGGAGACTCTAGGAAGAGTCTGTTAAGTGCCTCTCTCCTGGCTTCTGGTGGGTGCAGGCAATCCTTGGTGTTCCTCAGCTTAGAGTCGCATCACTCCAATCTCTGCCTCCACCATCATGTGACCTTCTTCCCTATGGGTCTCCGTATTTCTGTATCTACAAATCTCTCCTAAGAGGACACCAGTCATTGGATTAGGGGCCCACCCTTATCCAGTCAAATCTCATCTTGATTACATCTGCAAAGACTTTGTTTCCAACTAAAGTCACCTTTGAAGGGACTGGGGACTAAGATGTCAACATATCTTTTAGGAGGACAAATCAACCCACAAGGGTGATTATGACTCTGCAAGTTTGTGTGCGGTATACATGAGTGTGTGTGTGTGAAATTGTGTGTCAATGTGGGTGTGCATAAGTGTAAGGGAGGAGTGACAGTCTGTATGTGTGAGTGCCTGTGGAAACTTGTCTCTGGTTGTGCTTCTGTGGCTGTGGACACATGTACAAGAGTATGTGTGTATATGTGCCCTGTGTCCATGGCTTGGACAACCTTCTGGAAGGGCTGAGAAACGTGGCGAGGTAGCGAGATGGCCGCAGGCCTGGTTCCCTGCTTCCAGCTGGGGTGACCCCATGAGTCAAGAGGGCGGAAGACTGTGAGAAGCGGGGACAAGGGTGTTTGCTGAGCTGGGTACAGTCCGGGAGGCCGAAGTGGCGGCTCCAGGCAGCAGCGTGGTTCCCAGGTCCTCTTCCAGGAACGTTCCTAGAAGGCCCCTCCACCCAAGCTCCCATCCCCAGCACCCCATTTGCCTGGATGGGGCCGCGCTGGCTGACTCATCCCCTCCCTGGGCTGGAAGCCAGCACTCAGCTACCTGTTGGGCCAGTCAAGTAGGGGCGGGGCAGTCAGTCAGCCCCTCCCAGGCCCTGCCCTCAGGCCAATCCGGAGCAGTGCCCCATCAGCCCCAACACATGACCAGGGCTGGACCCCAGGAAGCGGAGAAAGCCAGCGGTGAGCACATGTTCGGGTAAGGCCCCGGATGAAGCTGCTTCTCTCCCCCGGGCAGCTCTGGTAGGTAAAACCCACCACCCAAAGACAGGACATTGGGAGGGTCTCCTCAACAGTTATGTGGGCTGGGGGTCTTCTCTGAGCCAGTCACCTCCTTTAAACTTCCCTACCAAGTTTAAACAGGGTCCTCATTATCCCCATCTTACAGATGCAATCGCTGAGGCCCCAGGGAGTTAGACGATCTGCCTAAGATGCCACACATTTGTTTATATTTGTTGGAACTTTCTTATTCTCTCTGGAAATCCATCCCCAGAGCCCACCTCCAGACTCAGACCACAGCTGCTCCCATTTGCCCACCACATTCCCTTCCCACCCTTCCCCAGGAAGACACCTGACCCATGGCGTGGGATCCGTGGAGGGAGAGGGGCTGGTGGTGGTCTCTCATCCCACCCTCCTGGGCTCCTCTGCAGGATCCCAGTTTTTGTTTTGGTGTGGCGGTGAGCTTGTTGTCTGTGAGGATGTCGGTTGGTTTGTGTGCATATAGGAGAAGGGGATGTGCGGCGTACCTCCGGGTGGGTTCGCCTGCCTGGGACACCCGAGTGCATGGCTGCAGGCTGGATCTGTGAGTGTGCCCTGGTGCAAGTGTGTGAGCCGCTTGTGGGGGTTCAGAAGAGCCTGCCCCCACATGTGTGGGTGTCCACAGGGTGCCGCCCCACCGCTTCCTGCTTACCAGGTCACCGCCACCATCCTCGGCAGAGTCCCCAGCCCAGGTGAGAGCCTGATGAAAACTGCCTGTGACTGGGGACAGGCACACCTGAGTCTCAGGCCCAGACCCATTCACTCAGGAACTCAGGGCTGCGGTGCCCTTGAGCAGGCATCACCCCACCCAGACAGCAGCCGGGTTCTCACCCAATGGGATGGGGCGACTCGGGGTGGGGTGGGGGCGGGGGGAGACCGCAGCATGGCTTCTCCCGCCCCCAGGAGCGCAGGGAGCTCCAGGCTCCCCAGATGAAAGGCTCAGTACCCCAGCGCTCGGTAGACTGTGGTGAGGGGCGGGGGTGGGGTGGGGGGGGCGGCAGAAGGTCGTGCCAGGACTTGGCACAGACTACAAAGTGTGGGGGGCACCCCCCAGCACTCCCGCCACCGCCTGGCAGGGGGAGGGGCTGTGACGTTCGGTGGCCTCATGCAGTCGGGAGGAAGTAGCTAATTGCTGACCTGATGACTGGGCGGCCTGAGGAGTGGGGTGATGATGCCACTCGCAGAAGCAGGCTCCCGGGATCAAGGAGGGGGCCCTGCAGGGACAGAGCAGGCCGGGCTGTGCTCTGCAGAGGCTGAGGTGGCTGCGGCCAAAGGAGCAGGGGGTGGGGGTGGTTGAGGCTGTGACCGTGGGAAACGGCTTCTCCCGGGCTTCCCTGAGCTTCAAGGGAAAAGAGTTCAGAGGCCCCAGGGGGACAAGGGGATTTGGGAAGGGGCGACAGTGGGGGTGGAGGGGGAGGAGAGGGTAGCAGAGGCGTCCTCTTGTTTCCCCTCCACCTACAGACCCCCACCTTCCCATCTGTCCCCACCCCCACCTTGGTCCCCTGCCTGGCCCCTGCGGCCAGGTTGGTGAAAATGGAGATAGAGGTCTCTTTCCACCACAAGACCACCAGGCACAAGCATCCTACATGGCCATACCTACCATGCTGAAGGCCCGAGCATCCAGGAGGCGTAGTGAGCCGTCAGCCACCCCCAAGGACAGGCAGAGAGGGTGCTGCTGCAGAGGACATCACAGGCGAAGACTGGGTGGTGGGGTTTGCGAGGCTGATGGACGACAGAGGCTTGGCAGCAGTGGTTATGGGGAGAGAGGAGGGGTGCAGGGCCATTCTGCACTGAGGGCCACCCTGCCCCTTCCTGGCAGAAAACTGTGGGTAACCAGACTCGGAGATTCTCCCACACACTAGGCACAGCTTCTGCTGAGGCAGGGGTGTCAGGACCAGTTCCAGAGCCACACAGAATGAAGACCCACCCTCCAAGTCCCCAGGTCCTTCAGCTCTAGAGAACCTGAAACCCTGAATGCCAAGAAACAGGACCCATCCAGCTGCAGTTCCGTCCTCTGGGCCCCCAGCGCCCCCTGTAGGCAGGACGCTACACCAGTAGGCGGAGGGGCCTCCATGTGCTGGGAAGAGAAAAGGAGAGGAGACTTGCTCTCCAGGAGGCACGAAGACCCCGCCTCAGGAACCTACAGTGGGATAAATGCACAAACGTTGCCCTCAAAGCTCCAATCTGAAATTCAGCCTTTGTCCTCAGGAAGCTTCTACTGTGATGGAAATATACACTCTACCATCAGAACTTCATTCAGAAAGGTGAAACACATCATCTGGCTTCAGAAAACTTACCATCCCAGGGTAGAGAGACACACAGCCCCACTGAATTTTTAGGAAGCCCCCAATCTATTGCAGACACAAACTAGACATTTCGGTGATTCTAGGGCTGCTAGAAAAAAAAATACAAGACGTAAAAAAAAAAAATGTCCAGTTAAATCTGAATTTCAGATAAACAACGAAAGTTTAGTATAAGTATATCCCATATAACACATGGGGTATACTTATACTTTTTAAAAGTATTCACTGTTTATTTGCAATTCAAATATAATTGGACGTCCTGTATTGTTATTTGCCAAAGCTGACAACCCCAGATGCCCCCAGTCCGAGGGCAGGAGGACACCCCACACACACACACACCCAGTCATGGAAATGGAGGTAAACATCTGAGCGTGCTTCCTGCTTCTGGAGCAGTGAAGGAGGTGAGTCCTGGGGCGCCGGCTCGCAGCAGTTTAAAATTCCTTCCAGGCCAGATCCCTAATCCCTCGGTGCACAATGGCAGCCTTCTCCCCCGCCGCCCGCGCCCACGCCCTCCCCCGCGGGGCCGTGGCAGTGCCACCACGGGCCTCTTTAAGCCCCTTTGAAGCCGCCTGAGCCCCGCGCCGCGGGAGGCCCCGCCGCTATGCCAGCTATGCCAGCTATGTCCCCGGCCGCCGCCGGCCACCACCGCTCCCCCATTAATACTGACTAATCTGGCTAATAAATAAACTCCCCTCCCAGCCTCAGCCCCCTGCTCGCTCCCCTCTGGCTCCCCTAGAATTGACTTCAGAGCTCTGCTGGACCACACGTCCTCCCTTCTCCCACGCCTTTCCTGATGTTTCTGACTTTTTTTCCCCTCTCCCTGGCCCGCCTCAGGCCGGATTCAGGGTCCTCTGCCTCGCGCGATGCATCAGTATCTCCTTCAGTCCACCTGCGCGCAGGGAGCCTGCCACATGGCTGGGCGCAGGGGACAGGACTCGAAGCTGGGGAAAGAGCCGCAGGACCTAGGAGCGCCCCCTGGAGGCAGGACGAGGCTCTGGCCCCGCCCCAGGCCCCGCCCACTGTGTCCTCGGAAGTGGGGAAGCTCCGTGAGCAGCCCCGGGACAGGTGGCTCCTCGCCCGGGGAAAGTGCCGGCGCCTCCTCGGGCAGGAGTCCCTTCTCCGCAGCCTCTGCCGTCCCCTGCGTCCCCACCCGGGCTTCCGCGAGTCCGACTCAGAGCCGAGCCCGCATCGCTTCACCTCCTCCAACACACCCGCAGCGCGCGGAGAAATTACAGTATTTCAGGGGCACTGCTAATGCGCCCTAATTACCCACCGCCGCTCTCTTCCGCGGCTCTCAGTGGCATTGGGCCAACGCGCCATAATTAGGCCGTCCCTCCCCGGTCCTGGAACACTACCGTCACCTGTCCCCTGTCCCCTGCACCCCCCCCGCGCCCCGTTCCCACGAGTGCTCGCCTCGGCACCTCCCGCAGCCTCCTGCCGCCCTCTGGGACTGCACCCTTGGTCCCAGGAAAGAGCTAGGAGACCCCACCTGGGATGGGGAGTGGGGAGGTGCAGGACTTGGAGACCTGACCCCAGGCCTGAAGTGGCCCCTCCCCTTCTGTAAGGCTAGTCTTTGAGATCTCTGCTGGAAGGGACTGGGAGAGTGGGGAATGGGGCAGGACTCTCTCCATTGAGGTCCATTGGAAAGTTAACTGTTTTGGCAATGGGTGGGTAGGGCACTTGGGCAATAGTATCCCATTTTGCACATGAGGCTCAGAGAAATAAGGCTCTTAGGGAAGGCCACCCAGCCAGAACTTCCAGATCAGCTCATTTAAAGAGTCGGACAGGCTCCTTCTCCTAACGGGAATTACATTTCTGCGAAGAAAGGTGATACCCCCATCACAGATTGGGAGTATTGGCAGCAGACCAGCTGTGGCCTGTTGATCACAAGTGAGTTGGTGAAGAGTGGCTCAAGTCTCTCATCCCAGGAAGGGTGGGAGGAGGCCCTGAAGACACAGAACCCAAGCCTGGTGGCCAGGACTTGAGGGGAGCAACTTGGCTGTCAGCCTCTTCATCCAAACCAGGCTCAAACGTCTCTTCTATCAGGAATTCTTTCCTGCTGCCCAGGGGCTGCAAACTCATGGCCTTGGGCCAAGTTTAATCTTTAGTGAGATTTTGTTTGGCCTTCAGTGTGTATGTGGTTTTTATATTGAATGTAAGATCCTATGACAGTGCAGGCTGCCCTCCTCATTGGCAAAGACAGTGTGGCCAGACTAAGTCCCCAAAGGCATTTGAGATCTTGGCTTAGATCAGCCCACCTGGCCTGAGCCTTCACCTTTTCCCTCATCTTCTAGGATCTCAGTCTGCACTGCTGCCCCTTCATAGTTTTTGCATGTTTCTCCATAAGCATGCCGAGATGAGTGTCCCTCCAGCCCCCTCTTTAGGCTCCCACAGGTGGTGACTGCCTATATTTCTGAGAACTCCTCTCGCAGCCCCTTTTTTCATCTTGCATATCCGTCTCTGCCCTGGGTAGGCACCACATCTTTTCCAGCAGAGGTGACATGGTATTTTTCTGCCATCAGACTACAGGCTCCTTGAGGGCAGGATATTGACTCCGACTGGGATTGAGGGCTAAATGAATGGGTGCAGGAGTAGCATCCTCTATTGTAGGGAGCTCCCTGAGGGCAGGGCCATGTCTCCCCTCAGTCTAGAGCTCTTTGAAGGCATTGGATTCTCCCCTCAGCTGAGGCTTTCGCACCCCACCCAACCCCTCTGGCTCTCAGCTGCTCCCAGGCATTCCTCCCAGGACACCGTTTGTCATGCTTTGATGAATGAAACCTACTAAGAATAACTCAGTCCTTGTCGTCTCTAAAGGACAGGGGTGTTGGGGGCGGCGGGGGAGCCGAGACTGGTGATTGTGAGGGGCTAGAGGAGGAGGATGAACACAACTATTCATTCACTAGCATTTTCCAAGGTGCCCATCGTCCCCT
This sequence comes from Moschus berezovskii, assembly GCF_049115385.1. Taxonomy (NCBI): domain Eukaryota; kingdom Metazoa; phylum Chordata; class Mammalia; order Artiodactyla; family Moschidae; genus Moschus; species Moschus berezovskii. The sequence continues at coordinate 29,602,944 of NC_142482.1, forward strand.
GGGAAGAGACACAGGGGGGTACCGCAGAGCCCCCCTACAGTGCCATTCCTGCTGTTGCCAGTAGGGGGAGGTTCCACAGGACTCCTGAGATGGAAATACCAGCCCCCTACTTCCCAGCCTTCCCAGCCCTGAAGTCATCATCTCAGTGCCACCCAGCCCCCTCTATGCCTGCCACCGGCTTCCTCTGCCTGGAAGTCAGGTGCCTGGGGTGAGGGGCGGCTTCCACTGGGACAGGCACTGTGGCGGGGGGTGCCTTCATCTTCCTGAGGAGGGCTGTCAGAGTGATCACCGCAGGGTAGGGGGGCAGGGAATGGAGAAGCAGTCTCAGAATGACAGGAGGTCATTTGGTGTTTTATTTTTTTAGATAAGAAGTGATTTATTAGTGGTGTTTTAATTTAGGGACGGGGCATGACTGACCCAGAAGATGAACCCCTGTCCCCGCCCCCACTCCACTCTTCCTCCCTCATCCCGCCCCTTTCCACTCTCAGACCTCAAGCCTCCAGTTCAGAACTGAGCGACCTTTCCAGGGCAACTGTTCTCCCAGGCACTACACAAGGGGCCCGAGGGGTGGGGAGGCTGTGACCTTAACGTGCTTCTCTGGACGAGGCCTTCCTGGCGCTCAGCCCCCACCTGCCGCCTCCTGAGAGGGACATTTCGGCCTGGTCTTGGCAAAAACACCAGCCTCTGAGCCAGGCAGCCTGGTATGGTACCAGTCCTGCCACTGACTCCACTGTGACCTTGAGAAGTCCTTTGCTCCCTGGGCCTCAGTTTCCCCATACCTAAAATGAGTTTGCTCTAGGGTTCATGGTTTTCGAAACTTTGTTTTTAAAAAATAATGGATCCTATCACTTAAATAGTAACTTATGTGGAGTCTCCACTGGTAACATCGAAAAAGTTTGGAGTTCTGTGGTCAAAATAGGAGTGGGGTCCAGAGCCCCACAGGTCAATCCATTACACACGTACACACGCACGTGTACACACACACATGCGTGCGCAGATGCAGAATGTCTCCAGGGCACTCCACAGAGCACACTTCACAAGCCTCTGAACCCTGAAATCCCCTGAGCAAAGATTCTGGGGCCCTGCCACATCTGGGAGCTCCAGAACTGGAGATGAGGCTGGGCCTGGGGGCCGCCCCGGTGTCAGAAGCAGGGCTGAGAGGTCATAGGGTGGGGGTCGGGGGTGGGGGCAGAGCCAGTAGGGGGAGTCCTTGTGACACCAGGTAACACCGCTGAGGCTGGGCAAGGGCCTAGGTCCAAAGCTGGCTCCACGCAGACCCTCTGAACCAGAGTCAAGCAGGCTTATCTGTTGCTGGGCCCCCTCAGCTAAGGGGAGAAGGGGACTGGTAGGGACTGATTGCCCTCGCAAGCAGAAGGGGCAGCAGGCATAGGAGGAGGGGGAAGCCTCTGGCAGCCTTTCTCTGGAATCCCTCTCGCCAGGCCCAGGATGAGGGCCAGAGTGGCAGGGTGGGGGCGGAGCCCCAGGGAGCCCCAGTGGGGTAGCATTCCCCATACAGGAGACACAGGGAGCCTGCCAGCACCCCCAAAGCTGGAAGTGTGAGGATTTGGTGACCAGCATGAATGCAGTGGGGAGTAGACCTGTCAGACTCTGCAGACAGGAAAACGAGGAGATTAGCAGATAGCACACAGGGAAGAAAATGGCGGCAATAAGAAGCAGGAATGGGCCTGGGGCCTTGGTTTAGGGCAGTGGGGAGGGTCCCTGCGAAGTGGGGAAACAGCAGAAGCAGCCCAGTCCCTCCTTGTTGGCAGATGGACTATGCTCAGGGGTCACCAGGTAAAGAAGGTGCTGCCCCCTCCCTGATACCCCAGGCAGTCCTGGAGTGTCCATGGTCCTGATTTCCCCCAGAGAGCACGTGGAGGAACACAGAAGTCTCCCCGAGTCCACCTCCCTGGGATTTATGCTGGGGGATGGGGCAGAGCCACTTCCGAGCTACCTCCCCATCCTCTATTCCAACTACACACACACACACAGACACACACACACTGACATTTGTCCCCTAGAGACTTCACAGCCTGAGCCCTGGAAACTCCAGGATCGCCGCTGTGTGCCAGGCATGGCTCTGAACACTGTGGATTCCAGGAACAGAAGAGTCAGCCTAGGTCTTTGCCCTCGTGGTACACATGTTTTAAGGAGTGAGTGACAACTCAACAAGTCACAAAGGAATCAAGTTCAGGTCGCGAGGAGACAACCATGGGAGCAGAGAGTGCTGGGTGGGTGGGGCTGTTTAGATACAGTCTTCAAAGAATGACTCCGTGAGGAGGTGACATTCCAGTAGAGACCTGAGCTGCAAGAAGCCAGCTGTGCTTTGGGGCCAAAGGACTTGAAAATGTATGATATTTTTAAACAGAAAAGAACGTGTACCCATAAGCGTTCAAGGGCAGGGACATGAAGAGCATCTATAAAATGTCCGGCACAGTGACAGGATATTCACCTTCATCATCTACTTCCTTTTTCAGAACCCTTGTGTCAAATAGTATTATTTTCATTTTACAGATAAAAAATATGAGGCCCACAGAGATCATTCATTTAAAAAGATGTATTGAGTTTTAGTCTCTAAAAACCCCATAATAAATTCCACGTGGGGTGTGCTGTCTTAGGTTCTACAGTCTGAGAGCACAGAGGAAGATCTGGGAGGGCTTCCTGTAGGAGGAGTCTGTGTCTGTGCTGAGTCTGAACAGATGAGGAAGGGATGACAGGGGACATGAGGAGCTGAGGAGGGAGCCAGGGGGGTGGCTCCAGTGGCAAAGATGCTGTGGGCAGAGTAAAAGACTGAGGAGGGGGTCCTGCCCGGCTGCCTGGTCAGCAGTGTGAGGGGGTGGGGTGGTGAATGAGGAGCCCGCATGCAGGGAGGGGGGCCGGGGGGGCAAACGGGCCATGGGTTGTGGCTGTTGGGCAAGGCTGGTCGGGTGGGGCCTCTTCCAAGGCTCTGGTGACCTGGCCCCCGTGAGTGACAGTGTTACTAATGGCAAAGAGTGGTGCCAGCCAATGACAAGGACAACTCACACGGGCTCACACACTCCTCACACGCAGACAGGCAAGTGCCTGCCACACACACAAACACACGTGGAGCTGGTCTGTATTGACAAGGTCTGCAGAAGGCACAGATACGTGCACACACATGCATGCAGAAGAAAGTGCACTTTTATTCCTTCCAGCAGGGCCATGCGTGTGGTGCTGAATGATTCGGTGAGGCCAGGAGAGAGGCGTCTTGGGAGCAGCTCACCCCTGACTCATCTCCCAGCTTTCCCAAGGAGGCCACCGTCCGGAACCCGCTTTGGGCCACTTTCCCAGAGGATGACCCCTCGACAGGAGTCTATCCTGAGATCGGGGCCCCTCCAACAGCTTCTTCCTCAGAGTAGAGTGTAGGGTTAGGAAGGAGTAACCTGACACCTAGCCAATGACCTGGTCTGCAGAGCCTGGGGGTGGGCAGGGGGCAGCATCTTGGCTCTGAGTCCCCTATCCTGGCACGTTCAGAAGCCTGGCACAACCAGCCCGGGCCTGAATGCACCTTCCACCCCTGTGGGCAAAGACCATGTGTTACCTGCCACTAGCCCACCCTTGCCACACAGGAGGCGCCCAGCGCCGGGGCTGGCAAAGCTGGAATGGGAAGGGGCGCTCTGCTCAGGGAGACAGAGACGGAGCACCTCCTAGCGGGGTGCAGGAGCAGCTGGACAGGAATTGGGAGAAGCACGCAGCCCCCTGGGCCCCCCAAGGTCTTTCATTATGTGCGGCGTCTGCCCTGTCTCTGGCAGCCCTGTCACGGCTAATGACCCGTCAGTGACTCACTGCCAGCTGTGGGCACGAAACGGAGAAAGTGACCCCCAGCTGAGCTCATGCACTCACAATTAGCCCTCTACACCCCCTCACCACGGCAGCCTCCCAGCCTCCACGCACGCACATCCCAGGCTGCCCTTTCCCAACCGCAGCGTGCCTCCTGCTGCTTATTTTAGCCTGATGAAACCTCTTAAAATGTCAGAGCTGGAACCGAGCTCCAGTTCGTGCAGTTCAACCCCTTCATTCAACCAGGGAGAAAATGGGGATTCAGAGAGAGTGAGTGACATGTTTCAGGTCACAGAGCTAATTGGTGGTATGACCAGAAATTGACTGCAGGCTTTGGTGGGGGGTCCCAACCCAGCCATCCTAAACTTTGGGCGGACGGGGTGGGAGTGCAGTCTGCTTCAGGCAGCCTGTTGCCAGTCTTCTGGATCCTCTGGAACCAGCATGCCTGGATTTGAGCCCCAGTTTGCCAGTTGAAACCTGGGAGACTAGAGACAAGTTACCCAGTCTCTCCATACCTATGTTTTCCCATCTGTAGAATGGATCTAACAATGGTACCTACTCCCAGGTTAATGTGAAGATTGATTCAGTTAATATCTTTGAATTGCTGAGTGCAGTGTCAGGCACAGAACGAGTACTCAGATAATATTAACTAACTTTCCTGAGTGCCTAGGGGAGTCACCAAGAATTGGTCCTTACTGTGGAAAGTCCAAAATCTTGGTTTTATCAGTTGGCCCAAGGGTGAGCAGATCCGATCGCAGCAAACTGATGGGTGTGTTACCGTGGGGACAGGGGTCGCTGTCAGAAGGACCGTGGTGGCCGTAGTGGCTGCCTCCCCCTCTGGCAGCCACCCCCTGACATCTAAAGATTGCACGGGAATGACCCAGAGGGAGGATAAGGGGAGGAGGGAGGTGGGAGGGAGGTTCAGGAAGAGGAACTCATGTACACCCAGGGCGGATTCATGTCAATGTATGGCAAAACCAACCAATAAAATATTGTAAAATAATTAGCCTCCAATAAAACAAAACAAAACAAACAAACAAAAAAAGATTGCAGACATCACAATCAGGGGCAGCTGGAGATTCTCAGGACTGTTCAAGCTGGGTGAGCCCGAAGGAATGCCCTTTTGAACTCAAGAATGGGCCTCCATTCCTCTGCAAAATAGTTAAAGGCTATGATGGTTGTGTGCATGAGATCAGGGGCCGTGGTACCTTTCCAGCTCTCCTCCTCCCTCACCCTCTTGAGGCCAGTCGCCTCCGTTCAGAGCACTCTTGCCTGGTCCCAGTTGGATAAATATTGACAAATTCTTCTCCTTCCACGATCTTCCTTTATCAGTCACCAAAGCCCTGACAACTCACACCAGATGAACTCTGACCCCAGACCACGTAAGAGGTTGAGGTGGTCTCATTCCAGCCCCAGAGATGCTTGTTGAATGGATAACTTGGTGAATCAATGAATGGAGCTATTCCCAGAACCTCCTGAAAACTCACCCTGAGCTCTCAACATTGGGCAACTCTCCCCGGAGCCCCAGCCACGCGCTCCGTCTGAGGAAAGGCTTTCCTGCAGCTGCCTCAGCCATCCTTGCCACCTCTCATCTCCCACTAACCTGGCAACCTTTCTCTGCCTCCAGCCTGCCCCCACCAACCAGTCTAGACAATTCAGGGTGTCTGCAGCTTCCCACAGTAGGAGTGCTGCTGTTGGTTACAGCCATAGTCACTGCCTGTGTGGCGAGTGGTCAGTCTCTAGTCCTCTCCTACTCCCCACGCACAGCTGTCCCCTGCTCACCCCACCCAACCTCCTATGATGGCCTGTGTAAGAACACTGACTTTTTCACTTGCTGTTTCAGGTCCACTGTTAGCCCATGATGCCAGTCAAGCCCAAACCGAGTCCTGGCCCTGCCAACCCCATAGAGTCCTGTGGGTGACCATTCTTTATCGGGAGCATCACCTACTGTCTGGATGCCAGCCCATCAGGGAAGACTGAAAGCCCTCAGATCAGGAGGCCAGCCCGAGCCAGCAAGGAGTTTGTGCTCCTTTAAAGGCTGGAATGCTGGACACCAGTTCTGTCCTCAGGTGCCAGGACATGGCCTGAGCATTGTCTCCAGTCTGGTTCCAGCTTTTTCCCCATCACTGACCCACTGCCCAGACCTCTGCATGGTTCCTGGCTACCAAGACTCTTCACAGCAACCAAAGAGTATCTGAACTTAGAAGATCCTAAGGAATCACCCAGTCTCGTGGAGATGCTCTAGAGTATTCAAAAACATAATAGTCTTTTTCACTGGAACAATTATTAATGGTGGTTCGGCATTGGATGCTGTGGGATAGAGATGCTAAATGTCCCACAGTGCACAAGGCAATCTGCACAGTGAAAATTGCACCCCTTTCTTCACTGGATAAACACTGATTCTAGTCGAAAGTGCTTAACTGTGTAGTTGTAGTAACTAAGAGCCACGGAAGATAAGGGACTGGCCCAAGATTACATGCACATTTGTCTTATAGGCAATCCAATGAGGGGAACCCAGGAGTTCTCCCTCCTGAGAATATCAGTGTCATCTGTTCAATATTCCACCAGTAGTCACTAAGTTTGAGGCCTATGGGAGAGTCAAAGACTAAAGTGAGACTAATGCAAAGGTTTCACAGAGGTGTCATTTGAGCAGAGGCTTAGAAGTTGGCTCATGGACTGGTGGCTCAGAGAGTAAAGAATTTGCCTACAATGCAGGAGACCTGGGTTCAATCCCCGGGTCAGAAAGATCCCCTGGAGAAAGGGAATGGCTACCAATCCAGTTTCCTTGCCTGGAGAATTCCATGGACAGAGGAGCCTGGCGAACTGCAGTCCATGTGATCATAAAGAGTCAGACATGACTGAGGGACTAATACTTTCACTTCCATGGACCTGTGATTTCTGAAAGTGGGGGACAGCATAATAGGAAATGATGGGACATGAGGACTGGTGCCCAGGAGTGAAGGTCGATGAGAAATGAATACAGACTTTGGGGAGAAAGCAGTGGGGAATGGGGAGGGGTTGAAAGGTGGATTGAGACTAGAGTGTAGAGGACTTTGCATGTCAGCTGAGGGTTAGGATTTTCTGCTGCAAGCAATAGGAAGCCACTGAAGATAGAGTAGAAGGTAGACAGTGGTGAGCTCTCTGCTTCATAGCAAGTTTCCTGAGGCTGCCTATGGAGAAGCAATGGGAGGGAAATTACAGGGGCAGGAAACTGTGGTCTGAACATTCCTTAAGAAAGACACACATAATGTCATGGATGAGAACAGGATCAAGGGGATGGGGTGAGAGAATGGAGACCACCTCAAAGCAAAGCCTCATTGCAGGGATTGGCCATGTCCTTAGCACTTAAACCAGGGACATTATCTGAGTTTGGGTTCCCTTAGAAGTAGACCCTAGGAAAAGGATTTGAGAGAATTCCCTGGTGGTCCTGTAGTTGGGAGTCCGTGCTTCCACTACAGGGGACAGTGGTTCAATCTCTGGTCAGTGAACTAAGATTCCCACATGCCACTCAAAGCAGAAAAAAAAAAAAAAGAGGAAGAAGACAAAGGATTTGAAAATAGTTTATTTGGGAGATGATCTCAAAGATAAACAGTAGGGGAATGGAGAAATCAGGCAGGAGAAGGAGGATAGCAAAAAAATATGTGTGTTACATCAAGCCAGTTACCCCTGTGGGCAACTAAAGATCAATCTTGCTGGAAATCTCTGAGAGACAGTAGAGAACACACATTTCTGAGTTAATCCTTAAAGGGCAAAGGAGCTGGGAGTATTTATCCGCTGACTCACACCAGTCATTGTTTGAGGGGTTGCTCCTGGGAGTATTAATTCTCTGGCACTTTTGGAATGCTCCACATGCAGGAGCAGGCTTTACAGCCAGAAAAAGTCCTCAGGTATAGTCTCAGGTGCTTGCAGTTGGAAGTTACCAGGTAGCTGGGTAGGAAAACGGTGAGTACCTGTAAGATGGGGCAAGGCATTGATTGTATCTGCAACACACATTCTTTACATACAAGTGACATGAGTTAGCCAAGACGGCTCCCTGTCTAAAAGTGACTCCATAAGTGAACTAGGTAGAATATTTCTTCTTTCTTTTTTTGGCTGCGTCATGCGGCAGGCATGTGGGATCTTAGTTGCTCCACCAAGGATCGAACCCAAGCGTCCCTGCCTTAAAAGTTCAGAGTCTTCCACCGGACCACCAAGCAAGTCCTAGGTAGGATATTTATGAGAGAGGACATTGGCTGCTGAAATGCTTAGCTTCTGTGACCCCAGGAAGGCAGAGACGGAATCTGAAGTATATTAATTTGTTCTATCAATTTTTACTTTATGTTTTGATGCCAAGTTATCAAGTGCATACAAATGTAGAGTTATTGTATCTTCCTAGTCTCAAAAGAGTTGGATGTGACTTTGTGACTAAATAACAGTGAATTCAGCTTTATATCATATGAAGTAACTCTTTATACCCAGTAATGCTTTAAAATCTAGTCTTATTTTGACATAGGTACACTAGCCTTTTGCTTTTGTTAGTGCTGTGTGGTATACCTTTTCTCATCCTTTCTCTTTGTCTGTATTTCAGGTAACTCTATGTAAGCAGTGTATAGTTGAATTTTGTTCTTCTCCAAAGTAAGTCTGAAAGTCTTTGACTTTTAATAGGAAAATTTTACATATAATAAAATTATCTTTCGGTTTACCATCTCCTGTTTTTTCTTTTTTTTCTTGCCTTCTCTATGTTCTATGTTTCCTTGCATCTTATTTCATTCAGCTCCCTTCCTCTATTATTTTGTAAAGTTATTTACTCTTTTACAATGTCTCAGTAGTTACCCAGAGATCACAGCATGCCTTCTTAACAAATCCTAATATTAACTGATTCTTTTACTCCCTTCCCTTAAAATATAGGCAAAGACCTTGGGGCTTTAACTCCCCACAAACACTATCATATTATTTTTCTGTACAACCAGTATTATTTGATATTTACTCCCATATTTGCCATTTTCATTGGTCTTAATTCCTTTCTGCATCTCTGACCTCCCATTTGGGATTAGTTTCTTCTGCCTGAAAATATTCTATTAATGTGGGCCCACTGGTGACTAATTCTTGGGATTTTTGTTAGACTGAAATGTATTTATTTCTTCTTTCCTTGAATTTTTTTTCTGGGTATTGAAAAACAAGTTGGTGGTTATTTTCCGTCAGCCCTCTAAAGAATCCCACTGATTTTGGCCTCCACTCTTTTCCATTAAGAAATCAGTTGTATATCCAATCTGTTATCCCTTTGAAAGTAATCTCTGCTTTTCTCTGTTTTTTTTTAATTAATTAATTTTTTATTGAAAGATAATTGCTTTACAGAATTTTGTTGCTTTCTGTCAAACCTCAACATGAATCAGCCATAGGTATACATATATCCCTTCCCTTTTGAAACTCCCTCCCATCTCCCTCCCCACCCCACTCTCCTAAGTTGATACAGAGCCCCTGTTTGAGTTTCCTGAGCCACACAGCAAATTCCTGTTGGCTCTCTATTTTACATATGGAATGTCAGTTTCCACTTTACTCTTTCCATACATCCCACCCAGTCCTCCCCTCTCCCCACCTCCATAAGTCTATTCTATGTCTGTTTCTCCATTGTTGCCCTGTAAATAAATTCTTCAGTACCATTTTTCTAGATTCTGTATGTATGTGTTAGAATACAGTATTTATCTTTCTGTTTCTGACTCACTTCACTCTGTATAAAAGTTCTAGCTTCATCCACCTCATTAGAACTGACTCAAATGTGTTCCTTTTATGGCTGAGTAATATTCCATTGTGTATATAAACCACAACTTCTTTATCCATTCATCTGTCAGTGGACATCTAGGTTGCTTCCACGTTGTAACTATTGTAAATGGTGCTGCAATAACAATGGAATACATGTGTCTCTTTCAATCTTGGTTTCCTCAGGGTATATGCCTAAGAGTGAGATTGCTGGGTAGTAAAAATATGGAGCGCTTCATGAATCTGCATGTCATCCTTGCGTGGAGACCATGCTAATCTTCTCTGTATTGTTCCAATTTTAGTATACGTGCTGCTGAAGCGAGCACTGCTCTTCTATGCTTTCAAGATCTTCTCCTTATCTTTGGTTTTCAGCTTTTAGCTTTAGTATGCAGGTCAGGAAGCAACAGTTAGAACCGGTCATGGAACAACAGACTGGTTCCAAATAGGAAAAGGAGTGCGTCAAGGTTGTATATTGTCACCTTGCTTATTTAACTTATATGCAGAGTACATCATGAGGAACGCTGGGCTGGAAGAAGCACAAGCTGGAATCAAGATTGCCAGGAGAAATATCAATAACCTCAGATATGCAGATGACACTACCCTTATGGCAGAAAGTGAAGAGGAACTTAAAAGCCTCTTGATGAAAGTGAAAGAGGAGAGTGAAAAGGTTGGCTTGAAGCTCAACATTCAGAAAACAAAGATCATGGCATCTGGTCCCATCACTTCATGGGAAATAGATGGAAAAACAGTGGAAACAGTGTCAGACTTTGTTTTTTTGGGCTCCAAAATCACTGCAGATGCTGATTGCAGCCATGAAATTAAAAGACGCTTGCTCCTTGGAAGGAAAGTTATAACCAACCTTGATAGTATATTAAAAAGCAGAGACATTACTTTGCCGACCAAGGTCCGTCTAGTCAAGGCAATGGTTTTTCCCGTGGTCATGTATGGATGTGAGAGTTGGACTGTGAAGAAAGCTGATCGCCGAAGAATCGATGCTTTTGAACTGTGGTGTTGGAGAAGACTCTTGAGAGTCCCTTATACTGCAAGGAGATCCAACCAGTCCATTCTAAAGGAGATCAATCCTGGATGTTCATTGGAGGGACTGATGCTAAAGCTGAAACTCCAATACTTTGGCCACCTCATGAGACGAGTTGACTCACTGGAAAAGACTCTGATGCTGGGAAAGGTTGGGGGCGGGAGGAGAAGGGGACGACGGAGAATGAGATGGCTGGATGGCATCACCGACTCTGTGGACATGAGTTTGAGTGAACTCCGGGAGTTGGTGATGGACAGGGAGGCCTGGCGTGCTGTGATTCATGGGGTCGTGGAGAGTCGGACACGACTGAGCGACTGAACTGAACTGAACTGAATGGTAAAAATGTACTTTCATTTTACTCATATAGGCATAGGTATATATTCCTTCTGCTTATCCTGATTTAGGCTCTCAGAGCATACTGAATAAATGGATTGGTGTCTTTTATCAGTTTTTGAAAGATCTCAGCCATTATCCCTTCATATCTTGCTTCTATCCCAGTCTCTTGAGCTTTTTCACTGTTTCTTCTAGTCTAACAGACTATCGTCTGTATTTTCTATCCTTTTACCTACCCATGCTTCATTCTGGATATTTGTTTCTCATCTAACTTCTAAGTAACTAATTTTTTATCAGCTGTGTCTAGTATGCTGTTAAACCTATCCTTTGAATTCTTAGGATCAGTTTTAGAATTTCAATTTTGAAAAAAATTAGTTTCAATTCTCTGCCAAAATTCTTTTTTTTTTCACTTTTGTTGAGAAATAATTGACATGCAGCACTGTGTACATGTAAAGTGTAAAGCATAATGATCTGACTTACATAAATTATGACATGATTATCTTAATAAGCTTGCTGAATGTCCATCATCTCATCTGAATGCAAAATTAACAGAATAGAAAAAAATTTTTTCTTGTGATATGAATTCCCAGCATTTATTCTTTTAACAACTTTCATGTATAACACATAGCAGTGTTAATTATATACATTTATCAAGTTATACATTATATCCCGAATACTTCTTTGTTTTATAACTAAAAGTTTTTACCTTTTGACTGCGTATATCCAAATCCACCTACCCCCAATCCCTGCCTCTGCTAACCACAGATCTGGTCTCTTTTTCTATAAGTTTGTTTGCTTTTGAAGTATAATTGACCTACAACACTAAGTTAGCTCCTGTTACACAACATAGCGATTTGGTATTTCTATACATTTTAAAATGATCACCATGTTAAGTTTGGTTATGACACATCATCATACAAAAATATTACACAGATACTGACTATATTCCCCACACTGTGCAGTTACCCATAATTCATATATTTTGCAACGTTTGTATGTCTTAATCAAGTCAGCTGTTTATTTCCTTCCCTATCCCCTCACCTCTGGCCTCTTTGTTCTCAGTATCTATACCTAGTTCTGGTTTGTTTTATTTGTTCATTTGTTAAATTGTTTAGATTCCACTAGTGAAATCATGCAGCATTTGTCTTTGTCTGACTTAGTTCACTGAGCATCATGCACTCTAGGTCCAACCATGGTATCACAAATGGCCAGAGTTTATTCTTTTTTACGGCTGAGTAATATTCCATTTTATATATCGCTGTCATATTTTCTTTCAGAGAAGGCAATGGCACCCCACTCCAGTACTCTTGCCTGGAAAATCCCACGGACAGAGGAGCCTGGTAGGCTGCAGTCCATGGGGTCGCTAAGAGTCGGACACAACTGAGCGACTTCACTTTCACTTTTCCCTTGCATGCATTGGAGAAGGAAATGGCAACCCACTCCAGTGTTCTTGCCTGGAGAATCCCAGGGATGAGGGAGTCTAGTGGGCTGCCGTCTATGGGATCGTACAGAGTCGGACACGACTGAAGTGATTTAGCAGCAGCAGCAGCATATTTTCTTTACCCATTCATCTACTAACAGGCCCTTGAGTTGCTTCCATATCTTGGCTATATCTTTCTAATCAGTGTTTTGTTTTCTTCAGATAAATATCCACGAGTGGAATTGCTGGCTAATATAGTAGTCCCATTTTTAATTTTTTGAAATGTCTCCATACTGTTTTCCACAATGGCTACACCAATTTACATTCCTACCAAGTTTGCCAAGCATTCCCTTTTCTCCACATCCTTGCCAATCTGCCAAATTCTTAATTATGTCTTATCTCCTTGATCATGCTAAGGGATCATGCTTGATCCACACCATGGGGCTTGCATGATCTGAGCTCCTCTACCAAGTTTTTAACTCGGGCCCCAGCAGTGAAAGCTCCAAGACCTAACCACTGAACCACCAGGGAATTCCCCATATTTTTTAATTTTAAATCTGCATGCATAACTGCAACATCTAGAGAGGTTGTTATTTTATGTTTTTCTTATATACATTTGTTTGTATGCTTCATCATGTGTCTCATTTTTGGTTTTTAGGTTTTGAGAAGAGTCTTGTTATTTTTTGGTTTTTGTGAGATTTTGTTTTGTGTGTGTATGCCCTGGACATTGTCTTTGCAAAATCATTTGTAGAAATTATCTAACCCCAGGATGACAACTTCTTCTAGAGAGGATTTACAAGAGCCTGAAGGCACTGGCAGTCCTGGATCATGTTAATCCAATTTTAGGAACTAGGATGAGTCCGAGTTGAGCTGCAACCCCTGTTAGAACTTGTCTACTCCCAGCTCATCCTTCCTTCTCAGATACAGCCATTTAGTGTCCCCATTCAAAGCAAGGGGGGGTCCCCAAACACTTCTCTTGATAGGCCTGTCTCTTACCACCCAGGATGCCCTCAGAAGCATTGATCAACCTGCAGCATCTTAGATGTTTCCTTCCTTCCCAAAGGAAAAGCATTTCTGAAACCAGGAATACCCGTCTCATCTCCACATCTCAGCCCAATAATTCTCTATGGCCTTATTGATCTTACTAGCACTTAGATGCTTTAAACAGTCTGCTGTTGTCTTGTGTTTTCATATATATATACCCATGTGTATATATATATGGTGGTGGTTTAGTTGCTAAGTCGTGTCCGACTCTTGCAACTCCATGGACTGTAGCCCACCAGGCTCCTCTGTCCATGGGATTTTCCAGGCAAGAATACTGGAGTGGATTGCCATTTCCTTCTCCAGGCGATTTTCCTGACTCAGGAATCGAACCCAGGTCTCCTGCATTGCAGGCAGATTCTTTACCAACTTAGCTATGAGGGAAGCCCATATATATATAACATTTATATATATTTCTTTCTTTAATTACCTTCAGCAGTAAGGTTAACCCACATTTCCTAGTCTCCTGTTTCTGAAATCAAGCACCATGATGTACAGGAAATCTCTGAGACATTTGCAACAGCATTAAAAAGGTGTGTGTTCTTTTAAGCCAACAGTTTGCACAAGACAGATTAGCATGTTATGGATTGCCACAGCAGAGTTTATGTTTCTGAGTTAAAAAAAAAAAAAGATCTGGGATTTATATAATGCATTGACTTTAATACCAAAGAGGGTTGGCTAATCAGGATTATAGACTTTCAAAGGGCAAAGTTAAATGTTGAGTTTATGTTTTGAACAAAGTCTAAATGTTTTGAAAATGAAATTAAATTCCCTGTTCATTTTAAAAGAACCATGACCGGGGGAAATTGACAAGACTGGTGGGTGGATGGAAATTTATAGGAAAGGATGAGGGTGATAGGAAGGGGAGAGGGCAGGTAGACCTGGGGAGAACACAGTGAGTTTGGCACTGGATGCCTTCCTTTACTGGGTTGGAGGGAATCCAGCAGAGAAGCCTAGACAGTGGCCAGAAGTGGGGTTCTAACTGGGCGATCTCGTAGAACGGAGACATAGACTTGGGAGCTGTACCAGGCAACACCAGAGGAGCATGAACACAGCCAGGGGATGCCATCAGAGCACTGGTCCCTGGGGGCAGAGGGAGGTAGAACTTGCGCCAGGTGGTGGGGAGGAGGGAGAGGCAGGCCCAGCCATCCTGGGAAGAGGCTCTCTAGAAGCCTTGAGGACTGTAGGGTCAATTTCCTCCAAGACGTTGAGCCTGAGGCGTGGAGGAGGACTCTGCTCATTCTGAGAGCAATTTCCATCGAGAGTGTCGGGAACCCGAAGGCTGCTAAGAAGGGGTTGGGGAGTGAGTGGGAGGCCAGGAAGAAGCAGCGATGTGTGCAAACTTCTTTTTTAGAATGTGTGGGGCTCTGAAGGAAGGAATTGAGGTGGTGATTAAGGGAAGAGCCAGTGGGAACTACTGGAGGAAGTTTGTGGGCAGAAGGGAAGGAGCCAGGGCAGACAGAGGGACCAGAGAACCCCTGGAGATGGAGCAGAGTGGAGGGAGTCAGCGCCCTCCCCACGGGCCCCTGAGCTTCACCAACAGCTCTAATGATTCCCATTTCCCCGATGAGGAAAGTGGGATTCAGAGAGACTTTACTTCCCAAGGGACTGCTAGAGGAAACTGAGACAGATATGGGACCCAGATGTGTCAGGTCACAAGGCTCACCCTTCAGCCCCCTCCCAACCCACCCCCGTCATGATTTCAGGGTTTCCGTGATCGTGACCACCCCCATCACCACCACATGGCCACCGTCATCACACCCACCATGGCCTCCACCACGGTGACCACCACCGCCACTGTCCACCCCACCACAATAATTACATTCACCAGTATGAGATTTCCTGTGCTGGACACATGCAGTTTCTGTCTTTGGGATCTCCTATTCTGAGAACACACATGAACAATAAAATAAACTAGCAGAGACACTCAGCAGCCAAACTTTTTGATCATATGGCCGGTCAGGAGCTCTGCTATCTGTAATCAGATGGCTGGCATTCCTGGTTTCTTCTTGGGGGAGGAGGTATATCAGAAACTGGCTTTTTCATTTGCTCCACTGGCCTCCCCATCACTCGTCCTCACTCTATCCCAAAACTTCCACTTATTGTCTCCGAGCTGGGAAAATTAAACAGATTTTCTGAAGGAAAATCCTTAGGGAAGGGAGTGTGTACAGAGGGATTAGGACTGGGCTGAGGCCCAGTCATTCTCGGTCCTCCTCTGAGACTCTTGGCTTCCTGTGGAGACATGCTCCTACTCTCTAGGGCCCCTTCCCCTCCCCCAACTCACCACACCCCTCCCTGGTACAACCAGGGATGGGAAGCCCAGGGCTGCAGCCTGGCCACACCACCCCCATGTGCCCATGGGCCCCAGACCCTCCCCAGCCCTGCCACACAGTCCCTGTCCCCCAACCCCCAAGCCTGAGGCTAGGAGAGATGGAAGCCTGGGATGTAAAGAGAGACGGGGCTGGCAGGAGTAAGGCCTGAGGATGCTCAGAGGAGTTTCCATGCAGAGCATCTCGTTCTGAGCTGCTCTGCGAATTCCCCCTCCTTACCAATCCCAGGACTAGAGAAAGTGGAATCCAGGAATTCAGGAGCCAGAGGCCGGGAATGGCGCACAGTGAAGTGAAGGGGACCAGGTAGCTTGAACCTGCTGTGCGGTCTGCTCAGGCCACAGACCTCCCCCAGCTTCACTTCTTCACTTGTCAAATGAGGGTCATCAAGTCCACCCGTGACTGCAGAGGACGTGTATAAGATGTGGTACTGGTAAGTAGAGGCTAGTTGACTGTTACCATTGTTGTTATGAGTGCACGTGCAGGGAGGGGTGCGGAAGAACAGGCGTATCCCGAAGGCTGAACGGTTCAGTGAGGAACATGTCTTTGACATCAGATAGGATCACAGCCCTGGCATCAGATAGGAACATGGCACTGGTATCAGACAGGGCTGGCTGGACCTCCTCCCTACTGAGGGAGCCCAGCAATGACTCACTCCTCCCAGGCCTCCACTTCCGCATTGACACACAAGATGCCTTGCAGACCTCCTTCGGGGACTGAGCGACAGCTGACACAAGTGCGGGTCTAGAGCAGTGTCTGTCATGTCTGCCACATTTCTGTTGATATTTTGCCTCTGTCGGAACCTAGTGAGTCCCCTTCCCTCCCCCAACTCACCAGGGGTGAGGACCCTGCTTCCATCCTCTGCTCTCCTCCGAGGGACAGTCAAGAGATGCCCACCATCCTCTTGCCTGAGCTTTTTGAAATTTTTGGCTGTGCCAGGTCTTTATTTTCACATGTGGACTTTCTCTACTTGCACTGAATGGGGGCTACTCTTTGGTGTGGCCCCGCACAGGCTTTGTATTCTGGTGTCTTCTCTTGTTGTGGGATACGGGCTGTAGGACGCACGGGCTCAGCAGTTACGGCTCTCAGGCTTAGTTGTTTCAAGCATGTGGAATCTTCCCACCCCAGGGATCGAACCCCTGTCCCCTGCATTGGCAGGTGGATTCCTATCCACTGCACCACCAAAGAAGTCTGTCTCCTCTGATTTTGGCCACACTCCTTTTCTCCTCTTCTCCAAAACCATGCTCACCCGGCTTCAGTCACTTCACTGGCTTCAGTGCCTACCACAGCTCCCTAATAACTGCCCACATGTAAACCATCCTTCTCAGGATGCCCCTATGTTCCACCTTCCAGCCCTGTCTTCTCTCCCCCATCTCACCGGACGCCCCTTGCTCTGAGCTGACTTGACCCTGGCTGACCCCCTGCTCCCCAACTGTCTGCACAGCACTCATCTTCTGCCACCTCCCTTCTCCCTCCTGCCACAACTTCCGAGGTAAGCCCTGGCTCATCCATCTCTGAGCATCAGTGGATATAAGAAGTCACAGACAAACCAAATTTCAAGCAGCAACCAAGAGGAAGCCTATCAATAATGGGCCCTAACATCGTTACCAGGCGGATCGGCTTTGGGGAGAAGCAGGAAATCGAATCTCCCTCCGGTCTCCATCTGTCTCCAACGCCCCAGCTTCATCCTCAAGGTGCCCGCCCTGCATCCGGCAGCCCAAGCCAATGAGTCTCGGGTAATAATGTGATTCCGTTCAAGAGAGCTTGGGTTCTTTGGGGACAAGGGGAAGGTTTCCAGAAAGATGGGAAAGAGGAGACAAGAGTCAGAGGGGACAAATACGGGAAAAGCACCCCCCGCAGGACTGATCTGGGGGAGGCGGTGTGGAAAAGAGCCTGTCGTCTTTGATATTCTCGCTCCTCTTGTATTTTTATCCATGTGTGGCCTTCCTTTCAAGTTCCTGGAATGGCGACGTGCGGGAGGGTTCTGAGCACGTAGAAGGTGCTTAGACACGGAACTCCTACTCAGCAGGGCAAAAGGGCTCAGACTCTGGCCCCAAGCTGTCTGGGATGCTGCCCCACCTGGGCAGGGATGTGACGAGAAAGGCCTATGTGACTTCTCTGTGTCTGGGTCAGTCCCTCTGTGAGATGCAGATGTAGTGATGCCCAACTCACAGCTGGCTGTGAGATCGAAGTGAATTGACCCAGTGAAAGCCTCGGAGCGGGACCTGAGCTCTGCGACTGCTCCCGTCAGGTGAACTCTTACCATGTCGCATGGAGTGGGAATGTCTGCTCCTCAAGGGCCACCCAAACCCTGCCTGTTTGCAGCAAAATGGGGTGGGGATGATAGCCTTACGGCTGGCAGTGGCTGGCAGCAGCTGAAATCCCCTTTAAGCATCATAACTGAGCCCCACTCCCCGCAGCATCTTAGGGGCAGTGCGCTGGGGCTGCAGGCAGCATGGTCCCGGTGTACACGGCCGGCCCAACCCCGGAGCTTCTCATTCCCTGGTGTGGGGTAAGGCCCAGGTGAGGCTGACAAACAGCCAGGAGTGGGGACTTCAGTCTCTGACCTGGGAGACTGCCTCAATGTGGTTACTGGGCCAGGCAGAGAAGCGGAGGGAGAGGTCAACAGGACCTGGAAACACCAAGATCCTCACAGGGAGCAGTGGGTAGCAGCGAATCTCTGGTTGCCAGCTCCCCATTCTTTTATTCCAGAAAAGTTTATGTCATCCTGCTCTGTGCTGGGGCTGGTATGAGTCCCTGGGGCTCCAAGAAGGAAAGACAGGATCCCTGTCCTCCAGGCCACAAGTTCTGATGGGGTAAGCAGCGGAAGTCAAGCATAGTAAGAGCAGCTACCACTGGGGCGCGTCCTGAGAGAGCTGGAGTCAAGGAGAAGGGGGCCATATAGAGGTAGTTTTAACAAAATTGGAACTCTACTGAGCATGCTCAAAATTTATATTTTTTTATGGCAAGCCACTCCAGTACTCTTGCCTAGAAAATCCCATGGATGGAGGAGCCTGGTAGGCTGCAGTCCATGGGGTCGCTACGAGTCAGACATGACTGAGCGACTTCACTTTCACTTTTCACTTTCACACATTGGAGAAGGAAATGGCAACCCACTCCAGTGTTCTTGCCTGGAGAATCCCTGGGATGGGGGAGCCTGGTGGGCTTCCGTCTATGGGGTCACACAGAGTCGGACACGACTGAAGTGACTTAGCAACAGTAGCAGCAATAACTTCTCACCTTAACAAATAGCCATCCACAACACGACTGCACTAGGTTACATCCTACAGCATAATGTGATTTTTCATAATTTCTTTAGCCATTCCTCTGCTGTAGAGTTTTTAATTTTTCTCTAGTTTCCACTGTTATACATAGGGCTGTGGTGGATGAATATTCTCTTATACAAACAGCTGTTCATTTCTTTGACTGTTATTTAAAAACAAAATCCTAGAAGTGAAATTGCTAGGCCCAAAGTGAGATGCATTTTTTCAAATCTTGCTCCTTAGACATGATCTCCTGTTGTAGGACATTCTGGTGATGAGCCCAGGGGAGGAGGGCCCCACCTCAGCAGGACCCTCTAGGGAATGTCCAGCTGGGATTTCTTGCAGCTTGTGTTTATCCATCACAGGAGTATCAACCCCTGTTGCTTCCCAGGGAATGCTACAAATTCTTACAGCCTTGGAGCTGTTTGAGCCTCATGTAAAATGGGACTAAAGGCCAAGCTGCTCAAGCCTAAAGAACAGCATCCACTATAGAATGTTTGGGTCAGTGTGTTGGTTAGGACTGCATTAGGCTGCAAGTATCAGAAAACTGATTTCAGAGGCTTAACCAAAAAGGGCTTATTTTCCTCACACAATGAGAAGCACAGTGATAACAGCAACTTGAGACTGATGTTCCACATCCACACTGCCCTCCATGACCTAGGCTTCTCTAGCTTTCCTTCCCTCCAGTCTGAGCACATGGCTTTCCTCCTCATGTTCATAAGGTGACTGCTGTACCTCCAGCCATCACATCCATATTCCAGTCAGGAAAAGAGGGAAGAGTGAAGGGCAAGGCATGCTGCCTGCTAAAAATATCTACCCTCTTTTATTCAGGAAAACCATACAGTTATCTCCACTTCCACCTCATTGGCCAGAACTATGTCACAAGGCCCACAGTTATTGTGAAGAAACAGGAGTCTAGCTTTTGCTGGGCACATTGCCCTGGAGAGAATTGGACTGGTATAAGTAAGGAGGGCAGGGAGGAGGGCTGTTTGGTGGGCACTTAACACTACCTGCCACCTTTCCCATCCAGCATGACAAACTGCACAGATGCCTGAATGCGTCTCTCTAGAACCAGCAGCCTGGAGACAGTGAGTTTCCCAAACCCAGAGAGATTCAAACAGAAGTGACAACTTGGCCAAAACTCATGGAGGGACTCAAACAACAGAAAGGAATCAAGAGACTCCCCAGATCTCTCTAGCCTCAGGGCTTTGAGGGAGAGTCCCACACCCTTAATTATTACATAAGTTTTCTTTTATGCAGGAAGTATCTTGAACCTGGCTTCCTGGGTAGCTCAGTGGTAAAGAATCTGCCTGCCAATGCAGGAGACACAGGTTCGATCCCTGGGTCGGGGAGATCCCCTGGAGAAGGAAATGACAACACTCTCCAGTACTCTTGCCTGTAAAATCTCATGGACAGAGGAGACTAGCAGGCTATAGTCCATGGGGCCAAGCAAAAGAATAGGACACAACTTAGCAACTAAACAACAACAGCAGGGTTCAGAACAGTGCCTGGTGTATG
The DNA here is from genome assembly GCF_049115385.1 of Moschus berezovskii. Lineage (NCBI taxonomy): Eukaryota > Metazoa > Chordata > Mammalia > Artiodactyla > Moschidae > Moschus > Moschus berezovskii. The sequence goes on from NC_142482.1 coordinate 29,623,419, forward strand.
GTAATGCTGCTTAAATCCTTTTGAATAAATAATAAACTCACAAACATGAAAAAAAAGAAAATATTGTGAATCCAAAGTCCTAAATTCAAACCTCACTCTTCCCATTACCATGTAACCTTGAGCAAATTCCTAGATTTTCTGAGCCTTAGATTTGTCTACTATAAAGCAGCAATAAACAAACATAATTATTTAATGATGAACAGGTGCCAGGTACTATGCAAATTATTTACTTAAGTTATTTAGTTTTGACAACAAGTCTATGAGATGGCTATTGTTATCACAGATAAGAAACTACAGCCCCAAAGAGTTCACAGCGAGTTAGTGTTCTTTACCCCTGCACCATCCCTCCTTGTCAGAGTCTGAGGTAAAGTGAGATCTACATTGTAAACCATCATGTGCTTCCCAAAGAGTCCACTGAAAGTAAAACACCAACTCCATTTACTTATTCAACAAATATTTATCCAGTGCCTGCTATTCTCGGGACTTTTTTATAGGATGCATCAGTGAACCAACAAGACGGAATTTCCCATTCTCAAAGAGCCTGAATTTTAACGGAAGGAGACAGACAATAAAATAAATGAGTTTTGTATTTATATATATTTGCCAGGTGGTGATGATAAGAGCTCTGGAGAAAAGTAAGGCAGAAACAGGGGTTGTCAGGGTGACTAGGGTTTGTCACCTTCCAAAGGCATCACAAGGAGACATTTGACCAAAAACCTGCGGAGGTGAGGAAGCCTGTCACGTGAACTCCTGGGGCACGCTCTTTCCTGGAATCTTTGAGAAACAAGAAGGTTCAAGTGGCTGGAGTGGATTAAGGAAGCAGAGTGGGGGATTTCCCTGGTGGTCCAGGGAATCCTCCTGCCAATGCAGGGGACATGGGCTCGATCCCCAGTCCTGGGATCAAACAGTTGCCTCAGGGCAGCTGAGCCTGTGCTCCACAATTAAAGAGTAGCCCCTTCTCACCACAACTAGAGAAAACCCACAGACAGCAACAATGATCCAGCGCAGCCAAAGATAAATAATTTATTTAAAAAAGGAAATTTTTTTTTATAAAGGTTTTTTATGCTAAAAAACCAAAAGAAGCAGAGTGGGGAGAGGAGGTCCTAGCAGCAATGGGGAGGCCTCCGTCAAGGTTCTGTGGGTCACATATGAGAGTGTTGAGGGAGATGGGAGCCACTGAAAGGTTCTGAGCAGTGGAGCAATGTGATCCGGTTTGTGTGTTAACAGGATCACACTGGCTGCTGCTGAGGATAGATCGAGTGGAAGGGAAGCAGAGAGTTCGGTTAGGAGGGGCTCTTGCGATGACCCAGCAGAGAGCTTGGCGGCTTGGACCAGGTGGTAGTGGTGGAGCTGCTGAGTAGTGGTTGGAAGATGGAAGCATTTTGAAGTTAGAGCCAACTGATTTGCTCACAGATTGGATAAAGGGTATGAGAAAAAAAAAAAAAAAGAGGTTTCAAGGAGGACTATAGATTTTTTGGCCTAAACAATTTTTTGTTTTAAACAAACTTTTATTTTAGGTAGATAAATGTTCTGGTTATGTATTAGTATGTAACATTTATCTCCAAGCCTAACACAATTTTGAAATCTAAGGTTAAAACTTAAAACTATAGCCTAACTTTCCTGTCTGAAACAATCCCATTTTATTATATCTCACAATTTTGAGGGTCAGGGATTGAGCCTGGGCTCAACAGGGCAGTTCTGTCCACATGGAGTGTCCTATGGGGCTCCTTGCTTGATAGCTGGTCTGATCTAGGATATCTAGGACAGCTTCACTCACGTCTTGTGCCGGGTGAGAGCTTTTAGAAGACTGGACGATGCTAGGATCCTCTCCATGGCATCCTGCAAGCGAGGTGGCTGAGCTTCTTTTCTGGTGGTCCAGGACTCCAAGAGATGGAAGCAGTCAGTCCCCTGGTCTGAGCAACTTAAGGAAGGAGTTGTCCTTAGAGCTGGGATGAGGAGACTGTAGGGAAAGCAGGTTTGTGAGGCAGGAACAGGAGTTCCGTTTTGAACACGCTGGTTTCAATGTTCCCATCAATCATCCAGGCAGAGATGCCAAGAAGCCAATTTGAATACACAGGTTTGGAGTTTAAGGGAAAGGCTTGGGCTTAAGACAGAAACAAAGGCGTCACCAATATACGAATACCATGACAGTAAGTTAATTTGCCAAGGGAATGTATATGTGTGTTAATCACTCAGTCCTGTCCAACTCTTTGTGACCCCATGGACTATAGCCCACCAGGTTGCTCTGTCCATGGGATTCTCCGGGCAAGAACACTAGAGTGGGTAGCTATTACTTTCTCCAGGGGATCTTCCCGAGCGAGGGATCAAACCCGGGTCTCCTACATTGCAGGCAGATTTTTTACTGTCTGAGCCACCAGGGAAGCCCTGCCAAGGGAACAGGTACAGATAAAAAAGAGAAGAGGGGCAAGGACTGAGTCCCGGGGCTCTCCAATGTCTGGAGGTCAGAAGGATGAGGAGAAAGCAGCCAAGGAGACCAAGAATGCATAGCTGGAGAGGTGGGAGGAGAAAGGAAAGAAAATACAGATGACTTATCCGTATATAGGCATAAAAGCTTTCCGAAAGCTAATGCTGTTTAACTAAAAATTGCACTTCAATAATATATTCCGTGTAAATACTCTTGGCAGTGTAGGATGCTTCATGGCTAGTGATGTTCTTGACAGTGTGGGTTCTGAGAGTGAAAGACAGGAGACAACCTAAATGTTTGACAACAGAGGATTGGTTACATAAATTATGGTACACTCATAGGATGGATTAGCATGCCCCTACAGTCCATGAGGTCGCAAAGAGTCAGACATGACTGAGAGACTAACATGGAAACCCAGATTTTAAAAAATACATTCAAAATACTGAATGACCTGTGGACAGATTTATCTTCATGATCTATTACAAAGTGAAAACTAGCAGGTTATAAATTGCTAGGGTCAACAAGATCCCTGTAATTGGTCCACTAGGAACGTGGCAACCATTCTAGGCATTTCAAGCAGAAAGGGATTTAGTACTGAGAATGTTTACAAAGCCGTAGAAGGGTTGGCTGTAGGGTTCACGGCAAGCTTTTAGGTGCTAGGAAGTTACTGAAACCGCAGGACACCTGAGCCTTCAGCCCCAACACAGAGAAAACGCCTGAAGCCTGCTCCAGAATCTTCTATCTGCCGAAGCACACACACCTACCCTCAGCTGCTGAGAGAACAATGCCATGATTTATGCTTCTCTCCCTCTTGCCAGATCTCAATACAAGTGCCTCTCCTAGGCTGACGGGGATTCTGAGAACTGTAGCTCCCTGGCTTCCAGCCCCTGCTGGGCAGAGAAAAGCATAGACTGGGGGAAGGAAATGATACTGAGTTGCCAGCAAACAGTACTGCACGCTTTTACAAATATTTCTTTGCAAAGATAATATGCCTGGAGAAAAGACGGAAAGCATAAACACAATAGTGGGCCAAGTAACGCCAAACCCTCCCCTCAAGATGTCTCTGCTCTCATGCCTGGAATTTGTAAGGGTATTATTAATATGTTCCCTGGCAAGAGACTTTTTGATTAAGATTTCAGACCTTAAAATAAGGAGGCTTTCCTAGATTATCCGGGTGGACCCAGTCTAATCACATAAACCCTTAAAAGTGGAGAACATTCTCTGGCTGAAAGTAGAAGAAAGATGGGGCAAAAGAGGAAGACAGGAGAGAGATGATGGGCGAGAAGTCAGAGAAAGTCCGATGAGGAAAGTCCAATGGCTACTTCGTGCCACTGCTGCTTCTGAAATGTAGGGGCCACACGCAATGACCAGAGAGAGGTCTCTACAGGCTAGGGACTCCCAACTGACAGCCAGCAAGGAAACAGTCCCACACTGCAAGGAACTAGATTCTGCCAAATTTTGAATGAGCTGGAAGCGGATGCATTCCCCCAGAGCCTCCAGAAAGGAAAACATCCCTGCCGACACCTTGATGTCCGTCTCTTGAGACCGTAAACCAAGAAACTAGTCAAGCACACTGAAACTTCTGATCGACAGAAACTAACATGATAAATGGGTATTGCTTAAAGCTGCCAAGTTTGTGGTCGTTTGTTATGGCTGCAGAGAAACAAATACCAGCCTCAAGATACTGCATCTGGTTTTCTCTGGGTAATTGGACACTGGTCATTTCTTTTATTACTTTTTTCTTTCTTGTCTTTCATTTTCTGAATTTTCCCTCTTTGCTATAAAAAATATGTATCCCCTTTTTGGGCAAGAGTGCACTAAGTCACTTCAGTCGAGTCCGACTCTTTGCAACTCCATGGACTGTAGTCCACCAGGCTCCTCTGTCCATGGAATTCTCCAGGCGAGAATACTGGAGTGGGTTGCTATTCCCTTCTCCAGGGGATCTTCCCCATCCAGGGATTGAACGCAGGTCTCTTGCATTGCAGACAGATTCTTCACCATCTGAGCCACCAGGGCAGCCTGTCTGCCCAAAGAAGAAGGCTTTTCTGAGGAAACTGTTATTCCAAGAAGCAGCCATCTCGCGCACCACCTTGGCTCGTCTCACACAGCACATCTGGGACGTGTTTACTAGCTGCTCACCCCCTCCCCCGCCGGGGGGCCTGGGCCTGATGCAGAAAATGAGAAGAACTGGAAATGAGTAAGACTCATGCCAAGTCACTCAACAAGGCTCACCAGGGGCACCTACTTTTCCACAGGAAGCCACGTCATTTAAGAATCCATCATGATTTTGCAAGATGATTCTAGCAAAAGCCCTTTGGGTTGTGGCTGGTAGGGACCAACTTAAATGCCCTAAGGATTCCTCATTCTGAATGCACCCCTCCTTGTTCCACAACTCCAGGTCCAAACTCAGGGGCCCATCTGGCCTCTTTCTATCCAAGCCCCTGCCTCAAGTGCCCATCCAGAGTCCTGATGCCCCCAGGGCTAGGGTCTGCTTTGCTCTTGCCATTCCTAGAGGAACTGGATTTGCTCCATGCCCCAGTCTGATGGGCTTCCCTGGCGACTCAGATGGTAAGGAATCTGCCTACAGTGCAGGAGACCCAGGTTCAATCCCTGGGTTGGGAAAATCCCCTGAAGAAGGGAATGACAACCCACTCTAGTACTCTTGCCTGGGAAATCCCACAGGCAGAGGAGCCTGGTGGGCTACACACAGTCCATGGGATCGCAAAGAGTCTGACACGACCGAGCAACTAACACTCACTCACTCCGGTCTGATGGCAGGAGCCTCTGCCGGCTGATCATTTAACCTCACACTCTTTTCCCAGTTTCCCATGGCTGGAAAATGGAGTTCATCCCGGTTGCCCCTACTATGTGCCAAAAGTATCAGAGACTCAAGAATTCTTTAATCCTCACAGCATCATCAGCATCCAGAGGTCATTGCATTCAGTCCCCTGCCTCCGGGGGATGACTCCATCCAGCCTGCCTCCTGTGAATGACTGATCACTCTCTTCCTCATTTTTCCTGAAACTTGGTTTACCCCCACACCTGTGTCTATGCTTTTGATCTCTCATGAGAAAAGAGTTGGATGTGTCTATATTCACTCAATCATACAAACACAGCCACAAAGCCACCTCCCTTCCTCTTAAATGACTGGATCAATTAAGAGCTGAAGGGGGAGGGGGTTGTGGGTCTGGAAGATGCAGAGATTCTGAGTCAAGGGCTTGTTCCTTCTTGTAAAGAGAGGAAAGCCAGTGCAGAGAAGACATCTAAAAGCCCCTCTCATCTCTTTCTGGATACCTGACTTCAGCCCATCTTGTACACAGGTGCCCTCGGCCACTTTGATGCCCCTGCACCCAACATGGACCACAGTGGAAAGTCCCTTCCTCCCTCCCCTAACCCTGAGCACTGCAGAGTTCACCCAAAGGTGATGATGAAGTCAGCCAGGTTCCTAATAACGGGTCATAACCAGAGGACCCCACAACTGCATCAGGAAATGGAGGGAAGGTGGAGCAAGGCCTTGTTTTTAGACTAAAGAACAGCCCTCAGCTTCCGTGGTGATCCAGTGGTGAAGAATCCACCTTGCAATGCAGGAGACACGAGTTCAATCCCTGGTCGGGAAATAAGATCCCACATACTGTGGGGCAACTAAGCCTGAGCATTGCAACTAGAGAGTCCAGCCCCTGCAATAAAAGACCCCACATGATGCAATGAAGATTCTGCATGCCGTAACTAGACCCAAACCGCCAAATAAATAAATGTAAAAAAAAAAAAAACCAGCCCTCAGAACCCTGCAGGAGATGGGAGGAGTACTTACTGCTCTCAGAAGCCCTGAGTGAAGTTCAAATGTTGAGAAGTAACCAAACCAGGCTGGATGTCTTCCTGGTTCTCCTGGCAGCTCCAGGGGACTCCTCTGGCCTGCCTCACCTCCCCTAGTGTAGGTGTGCCCACCTGTACCTGTGGAGATTCCATCAGCATGAGAAAAACCTGAGGGTCAGACCCATGTCTCCTCAAAAAGACTGGGACTTGAGATTACTCTGAGGGCGATAGAGGGGTAGAAAACTTTCAGGACAAGCAGAAGGGTCCCTGATTTCCTTCTAAGACCCTCTGCCCCCTGCTCCTTAGCTCTCACTAGTCTTCCTCCTTTCACTGGCCCTCCCCACCCTCTGGGTGCATGCTAAGCTACTTCAGTCGTGTCCAACTCTTTGCAACCCTATGGACTGTAGCCTACCAGGCTCCTCTGTCCCTGGGACTCTCCAGGCAAGAATACTGGAGTGGGTTGCCATTTCCTTTTCCAGGGGATCTTCCTGACCCAGGGATTGAACCCACATCTCGTATGTCTCCTGCTTTGGCAGGCAGGTTCTTTACCACTAGTGCCCCCTGGGAAGCCCACCCCCTACCCAGCTCTATTTCCTTTCTCAGTCTTGGAGGAGTTTCTTGTGGATCCAAGTTCCCTTGTGGACTGGAGGCTGAGAGCCCACATCCTAAACTTCAGCTTCTCCCCTGATCTCACACCTCCACCCTATCTCCACACCTCTGCTTCCAAGGGAGGAATAATCAACCAAGGAAGAAGTTCTGAGCTAAGGATAGGTATATTTGTTCAGTCAGTTCAGTTCAGTCACTCAGTCATGTCTGACTCTTTGTGACCCCAAGCACACCAGGCTTCCCTGTCCGTCACCAACTCCCGGAGCTTGCTCAAATTCATGTCCATCATCGAGTCAGTGATGTCATCCAGCCATCTCTTCCTCTGTTGTCCCCTTCTCCTGCCGCCTTCAATCTTTCTGAGTATCAGGGTCTTTTCCAATGAAACACCAAAGTATTGGAGTTTCAGCTTCAGCATCAGTCCTTCCAGTGAATATTCAGGACTGATTTCCATTAGGATGGACTGGATAGATCTCCTTGCAGTCCAAGGGACTCTCAAGCGTCTTCTCCAACACCACAGTTCAACAAGATTGGGTTAATAAAAAAGCAGAATACATGAAGACTAAATGTGGTTCCTTTCAGAAAAGCAAGGAGGCCAAATACTGGGAAATTCAACATAACCCACAATCTTAATATGTAAACAACATATTTTTGGAAAGAGTCTAGAAGTAGCTCCATATGAGAGACAGATGTCAGCTGTCCCCATCAAATACCACCACAAGTATTTAACATAAATCTGGAGTTACTTGACAATGCAATTAGATAAAAAAATAAAATAAGTATAAATATTGTAAGGAGAAAGCATAATGATTATCATTGGATGATATTCTATACATGGATATTCTAAGAGGATTAGCTAAAGGGCTTCTGGTAATAATCAAAGGATTTAGCAAGGTGACTAGTTTAAAAACAAGATTTCCAGGACTTCACCAGTGGTCCAGTGGTTGGGACTTTGCCTTCCAATGCGGGGGATGCAGTTTCGATCCCTGGTCAGGAAGCTAAGATCTCACATGCCTCACAGCCAAAAAACTGAAACATAAAACAGAAGCAATATTATCACAAATTCAGTAAAGACTTTAAAGATGGGCCACATTTTTTTAAAAATCTTAAAAAAAATTTTTTTTAAATAACAAGATTTCCTAAACACAAGAATTAAGGTCCCATGCACAAAGTCAATAAAATCATAACATGAAATGTAGAAAAAAATGTGCAGGGATACATGGCAAGAGCTCTACAACCCAAATGAGGGACTTTATCATAGACTTGAATAAATGGAGAGAGAAATAATTTGTTCTTGGATAAAAAATCAATAACAGTGAAAGCATGTCAAAGTTCCCATAATGAATCCATTAATTCAATAGATTTTTTTTTTTAGAAAATGTGACAAAGTGACTATAAATTCATCTGGAAAAATAAACAGAAAAGAATAGCCAGAAAATTCCTGGCAGAAAAGAAGCAAACCAGCAAGGGGGCGGAGGGGGAGTAGCTTTTTAAAATATTATACAACTATCACAATTAAAATAGTATGGGACTGGTACAGGCAGACAGATCAGCAGTAACAAATGCTGAAATAAACTGACCCAAATCAACATAAGAGTTCAGTTCAACATACTGAGACACTAGGACAAAAACAAATAAATCTATATTCCCTACCTCACTCCTAACACTGAAACAAATTTTAACAGGATCAAAGATTTAAAGAAAAAAAAATTTTTTTTAAAGAAAACATTTGAAAACTAAAACCATAAAAATGCCAGGTGAAAATGTTTTTATGATCCTGGGGTAGCAAAGGATTTCCTAGTCACAGAACAAAACAGAAGTCACAACAGAGAAGATTCATAAATGCATCTATGTAGAAATTAAAAGAAGAAAACTCCATAAACAAAATCAAAGGATGAAATAAGAGAATAATACCCATAAGATGTATGAAAAAATGCTTATTTTCCTAATTTAAAAAAGACATCCTTTATAAAGCAATAAGGAAAAGACAATAATCCAATGGGCGAATACAGGTGAAGAATATACACAAGTCATTCACAAAAAACACAACTGGCTGATAAAAATATGCGAATGTTCCATTTCACTAACAATTTTAAATGCAAATGGAAACAAGATACAATTTCTCACATATCAGATTGGCAAAGATTAAGAAGATTCCTTTTTTTTTTTTTTTTGCCTGCACCAGACCTTAGTTGGGGCACACAAGATCTTAGTTGCAGCATATGAGATCTGTTTCCCTGACCAAGGGTCAAACCATGGGGCCCCTGCATCTGGAGCACAGAGTCTTAGCCACTGGACCACCAAGGAAGTCCCTAAGAAGACTCATACCACACAAGGTTGTGGTTATAAGGCTGTCTCACGATGGAAGGGAAATTAGTAAATTGTGGAGAACAATTAGGCATTACCTATGAAATTTTAAATGTTCATACTCTTTGACCTATAAGTTTAACTTCTTGGATTTTATCCTGTAAAAGTATTTTTGCATGTGCCCAAAGGTAAATGGACAAAGATGTTCATTGCAGCATTGTTTATAATTTTTTTAAAGGAGCAGTTCGGGGAACAACCCAGAGTTTCATTTATAGGGTGTTCAGTTCAGTTCAGTCGCTCAGTCGTGTCCGACTCTTTGCGACCCCATGAATCACAGCACGCCAGACCTCCCTGTCCATCACCAATTCCCGGAGTTCACTCAAACTCATGTCCACAGAGTCGGTGATGCCATCCAGCCATCTCATTCTCTGTCATCCCCTTCTCCTCCAGCCCCCAATCCTTCCCATCATCAGAGTCTTTTCCAGTGAGTCAACTCGCCGCATGAGGTGGCCAAAGTATTGCAGTTTCAGCTTTAGCATCAGTCCTTCCAATGAACACCCAGGATTGATCTCCTCCAGAATGGACTGGTTGGATCTCCTTGCAGTCCAAGGGACTCTCAAGAGTCTTCTCCAGCACCACAGTTCAAAAGCATCAATTCTTCGGCGATCAGCTTTCTTTACAGTCCAACTCTCACATCCATACATGACCACAGGAAAAAGCATAGCCTTGACTAGACGGACCTTGGGTGGCAAAGTATTGTCTCTGCTTTTTAATATGCTATCTAGGTTGGTCATAACTTTCCTCCCAAGGAGTAAGCGTCTTTTAATTTCATGGCTGCAATCAGCATCCACAGTGATTTTGGAGCCCAAAAAAATAAAGTCTGACACTGTTTCTACTGTTTTTCCATCTATTTCCCATAAAGTGATGGGACCAGATGCCATGATCTTTGTTTTCTGAATGTTGAGCTTCAAGCCAACCTTTTCACTCTCCTCTTTCACTTTCATCAAGAGGCTTTTGAGTTCCTCTTCACTTTCTGCCATAAGGGTGATGTCATCTGCATATCTGAGGTTATTGATATTTCTCCCAGCAATCTTGATTCCAGCTTGTGCTTCTTCCAGCCCAGCGTTCCTCATGATGTACTCTGCATATAAGTTAAATAAGCAAGATGACAATATACAACCTTGACGTACTCCTTTTCCTATTTGGAACCAGTCTGTTGTTCCATGTCCAGTTCTAACTGTTGCTTCCTGACCTGCATACAGGTTTCTCAAGAGGCAGGTCATGTGGTCTGGTATTCCCAGTTCTTTCAGAATTTTCCACAGTTCATTGTGATCCACACAGTCAAAGGCTTTGGCATAGTCAATGAAGCAGAAATAGATGTTCTTCTGGAACTCTCTTGCTTTCTCCATGATCCAGCGGATGTTGGCAATTTGATCTCTGGTGCCTCTGCCTTTTCTAAAACCTGCTTGAACATCTGGGAGTTCATGGTTCACATATTGCTGAAGCCTGGCTTGGAGAATTTTGAGCATGACTTTACTAGCGTGTGAGATGAGTGCAATTGTGTGGTAGTTTGAGCATTCTTTGGCATTGCTTTTCTATAGGGTGTTAGAGTGAAATTCTATGCAGCTATTAAAAAGAATAAGGAGGCTTTCTATATATACTATTGTGGAAGGCTATCTAAGATAATAACAAAAAAAAAACAAGTTGCTAAACTTACCTATAATATGCGTGCATTGCTAAGTCACTTCAGTCGTATCCAACCCCTTGCAACGCTATGGACTTTAGCCTGCCAAGCTCCTCTCTTCATGGGATTCTCCAGGCAAGTATACAGAAGTGCATCGCCATGCCCTCCTCCAGGAGATCTTCCTGACCCAGGGATCGAACCCGCATCTCTTAACATCTCCTGCATTGGCAGGCAGGTTCTTTACCGCTAGCACCACCTGGGAATTCCTATCTGTAATATGGCCTAACATTTGTACAATAAAATATAATATACTTTAATTGGACTTCCTTAGGGGTCCAGTGGTTAAGCATCTGCCTGCCAATTCAGGGGAATTGACAGGTTCAATCCCTGGTCTGGTAAGATCCCACGTGCTGCAGGGCAACTTAAGCCCATCCGCCACAGCTACTGAAGCCCACATGCCTACAGCCCATGAACCACAACAAGAGCAGCCTCTGCAGTGAGAAGCCCACTCACTGCGACTGGAAAGCAGCCTCTGCTCTTCGCAACTAGAGAAAGCCCGCGTGCAGCCCAAAGACCCAGCGAAGCCCAAAATAATGAATAAATAATGTTTAAAAATATGCTTTAATTATTCCTTGGCCCAGTCACACCTCCTCCTTCAGAGGTTCCTAAGGAAGCCTAATGCATAAGAACAGAGGTAAAAGGAAGCAAAATATCATGTTATTATTAGCTGGGGCCCTGACCTCAAACCCAAACTCCAGTTGCTAGCACAAAGGCCCCTCTGACTCGCTCCCAGCAGAGGACGCAGTGGTTCACAAGGCCTGTGCTCCCACTGCCTTTGTCCCCACTCCACCTGGATGTGACCCTGACACCTCTGACCCCGAGGACGGCCTCATGTCTGTACAGATACATCTGCTTTGCTCAGAAGAGCCCCACCCACTAGCAGCCCCAGCATCTCTCCTTCTGGGTGTGAGGGCAGGGAAGACGGATCAGGGGTAGGCAGGGGAAGGGGTTGACCCACCTTCTGGGGTCAGAGGTGATGAGCCTTGCCGGATGCAGGGGTGGACCAGTGCCAGGAATCGCAGCAGCTGGTGGCTCGGTTTGTGGGTGAGTGGGCAGCCAGCCTGCTGTGGTGAGGAGGGAAAGGCTTTGTGGAAAACATGGTTGACAGAAATAGCCAGCATGGCGTGCACCATGGACTCTGGGGAGGGGACCCTTGCCCTGGGCCAACACCCCCAGGCCCTGTCCCCAGGCGCCACAGACCACCTGTCTGCCCTGTAGGCCTTGAGTCACTTCCTTTTTGTGTTTTCCTTTTTCCCCAGGTAGGCTCCTGACTCAGAGCCCTCTTTCTCGCCTTCCTGTCCCTCTGTGACTCACCAGCAAGGACAAGACCCACCTGAGGGCCAGGAGAAAGGGGACCCTGACTTGGGAAAAGTGCCTTTACCTTACCTTACCTCTGTCCCTCCAGTAACGTGGTCTCCCCATCCCTGACACAGAGCTGACCTCAGCTCTAGGGGAAGCCCAGCTCAAAGGTCATCTCAGTCTGCCCCCTGCATCTAATCCAATAGGAACCTGAATCCTCATCAACTCCTTGCTTCAGAAAGGTTAGAGGACTTCCTGTCTCCAGTTTCAACAAATTTAGCCTTCTTTTCCAGGCCATGTATGCTGGCCCTGCTCTCTCCTCTCCCGCATTGCAGCAAAATCCCTCCAGGGCGAAACCATATCTCATTCCTTCAAAAAATGTTTTCTAATTGAATCAGTTTCAAGTAAGTCTCCAGAGCAGCAGCCACAGGTCCAGCTGGTTGAGAAACACAGGAATGGAGTCCATCCATCACTGGGGCGCCTTTCTCTTCCCCAGTGACAGACACTATCGCTTGTCTATTCAGTCTCTGTCCCCAGACCCCTTTTCTCCTTCAAAACCCAGCCCACCTCCTGCAGCCCCATGCCTTGCTAGCGAGGGAAGCCTCATTCTCCCTACCAAGAGTTAACCAAGGAATGTGCGTGTGCCTTAACCTTTGCCTATGAGAGTCAATGGTAAGTTTGGCTACCGGCACTTCAGAGAAAAGTTTACTTGATCTAAAAAATACCCCCAGAGAAACTTCCGCCTTGTAAGGGAGGGGACAAAGTTTCAATCCCTGATCTGGGAACTAAGATCCCACATGCCACAGAGCAACTAAGCCCGCACATGGCAATTACTGAGCCCACACACTCTGGAGCCTGCAAGCCACAACTACAAAGTCTATGCGCTGCAACAAAAGATCTCACATGACGCAATAAAAATACTAAGACTTAATGCAGTCAAATAAATAAATATTAATTTTATTAAAAATATACCCACAGAAAAAGATGGTCCTTCTTCAACCTCCAGACCTATCATGTCTGGATCTTCAGCAGCCATCTTGCAACCATGAGGTGAATTATAGTACTTAAGGAGCAAGCCAATATCTGAGAGCAGAGCAAAAAAACAGAAAGAACCAGGATGCTTGATGAAGTGGTAGACCCACTCATTTAACCGCCCTGGACCCACCCTACCTCAGGATATTTTTTTCTTATGAAATGACAGCTTCCTATATTATCTAAACCATTTTGAGTTGGGTTTTCTGTGATTTCCAGTCAAAAGTTCTTATGATACAGCTTGGTGTTTGGGAAGTCTGGCTGAAGAAAGCAAATGAGTCGTTGTAAGGAAGGAAGATGTGTGGCCTGAGGAGGAAGGAGATCACATTTTCCAAACCTCTGGCTCATCTTCTGCCCCAGGACATGAGCTGGGGGCTGAGAAGAAATGTGGGCCAAGTGTGGTTAGAGATGAGATAAATGGGGGGTGAAGGGAGGGGACCTCGTGAAGTCAGCATCTCAGATGTGGTGAGGGAGAGGAATAAAGATGTTCATTACAGCATCTTTTCTAATTGCTTGCTGCTGCTGCTGCTAAGTCACTTCAGTCGTGTCCGACTCTGTGTGACCCCATAGACGGAAGCCCACCAGGCTTCCCCGTCCCTGAGATTTTCCAGGCAAGAACACTGAAATGGGTTGCTTAGAATTCTTTAAAAGAAAAAAAAAAAAAAAGCTGGAAACAACTCAGCAGTTAATTTCTAGAGAATTGCTTAAATAAGTTACAGCACATGTCTAGACTGGGAGCAACCTATCAACAGAGCCCTGAAACAGGAGGTGATGGCTCAGCAGGGACCCTGGATGCGGTCATGTGGTTCTCCCCACCCACGACCTCCAGGGAGAACCAAGTCTCCAAGTCCAGCAGGGGCTTGGGTTCAGGGTTCAGTTACTATCACATATTCCTTTATATTCTGCAATCCAATCCCTGATCCCCCAGAACAGCTCTGATCCCCTAGGACAACGACTCCCTCCTTGAGCGCAAGGACCCCTGTTCTGCATCTGGGGGCTGACGTGGACCCAGTGCAGCACTGGGGGCCTGATTCAAGGGGGCCCAGGAGGAAGGGACCATCTGGGAAATGTGAGAAAGGAAGGAGGATGGTCCACAAAAAAGAAACAGGCAGTGGAAGGACCAAGGTTTCCAGAGCCCAGAGGTCGCCGGAGGAAGAAAGGAAAGAAATAGGCTCTAGAGGGAGGGAAAAGAGGGATTTGGGTGGGGATGGTGGCACTAGAGAACAGATTCGGTCTATACAGCACTGTGGGGAGGAGCACCTGGCCACAGACCCCATCAGACATCTCACCTCCCAAACCAGGGCAAGCTCGCGCACACGTGTCTGTGTGTGTGTGTGTGTGTAATAAACGCTTCATAAGACCACACTTCAGCTACTACAGGTAAGATGCTGTATTTCCTACTCTGTTCTATTTTGTGTTTTGAAAATCCTGGTCACGACCTGAGGAATTAATTTCCCACCCCACTAGCAGGTCACGACCTGCAGCCTGAACACCCTGCCCACCTACCCACCGACAACGGCTGCCCAGGACAGAGCAATGCAGACCCTGCCCACGGCACTCAGACTGTTAGTAGCTATTTGACAGGGTGATTTTATGTCTGTTGTATCCAACAATAAAATGTTGGGGCTTGTCCTTTGGATGTCTTATTTACTTTTCCTAGCGATTCTTCAGTACTGTATTCTATAATTTTATTGGTCTCTGACAAATTGGAATTTAAAAGAAAACAACTGATCCTTCCCCCAGGCAGTCTGAGAAGCACTGCTTCAGAGGAGAAGGGCCCTGCCCAGCAGCTCACAGTCCAAGACGGAAGATTTCTCTGGGGAGTGGCCTGGAGGCACTTCCCTCCACCAGGTCGGCACACAGAGGCCCCGTTATCTGCCTGCCCATCAAGGCTGGTACGGAAGGGCGCCTGCCTGCCTCCGCCTTCCTCCCTGGGCTCCCACAATGCCCTGCGCGGACTCCTGCCCCATTAGTTCATGCTTCTGTTTGGCCGGCTCTTGAAGGACCCATGTACACGGCATTCAGGCCCAGTGCTTTGCACATAGTACGCATCCCAGAGGCAGAGAGAAGGGATGCAGAGACAAGGCGGGAAGAGGTGTAGGCTCTCTGTATGGTCACGGGGATGAGAAGTCTGGATCCAGGCTCCTCCCAAAGCCAGAGAAACACCTTGGATGGAGATGCTGGGGAAATCCCAGCCAAGTTGGGCTGGGGAGGGCAGCAAAGGAGCAGGGTGGGAGCCCCACTGGAGCAGAGAACTAGCAGGCTGCCCTGAACCAGGCCTCCCCAGGCACCTCGGGGCCAGCCCTGAGGAAAGGAGACTAAGGTGTGGTCCGGGGAACTGGGCAGGGACCTGAAGCTGAGGAGAGTTTGCCCCCAAGGCAGAGCCACGGGCTGAGACCCCTGACAGTGGTGCTGGAAGGTCTTCATGGGGAGGACTGAGGGAGTAGACTGACCCAGGCCAGCACTGACCCATTTCATCCATCCTCCTGCCTCCATCCCAAACTGGTAGCAGCACCTGGACCCTCCATTCCAACATGCCCAGGAGCTAAAATATTCCAAATCCTTAGTATGGGCGTGGGGGTGGGGGTGCAGGGAAGAACTTCCCCTACCCTACCCTAGAAGCCTCATTTTGAGAGTGTCTTGATTTGGGGGTGTTGCTGTGTGACGTCAGGCAAGTTGGTAATTTCTCAGAGCCTCAGTTTTCTCGTCTGTCAAAAGGGAATAATAATCTTTACCCGAAAGGACTGCTGTGTGAATGAAGTCAGTAATGCATGGAAAGTGCCTGGCAGCTGAGGGGTGGTAGTGCTGGCACCTTCTCCTTGCCCCGGGCTGTTCTTTGGAACAGCACTCAGCCAGGAGACTTGGATATCAATCACACAGTGTGTCTACTGTGGGCCAAGCCATCTGGTGGTGCCTAGAAGGAATAGGTTGGAGGGAAAGTGGGCAATCCAAGAAGGTTTCCCAGAGAAGGTGAGCTACAGGCAAGAATAAAAGCCTGAGAAACAGAGCAAAGAGAGTGAGCTTCCCATGCAGGAGGCCCGACCTCTTCAAAGACTTTTGGGAAAAAAACAGACTGGGGTGGGAATGGAGGGCCGACCAACCCGAACAGCTCCTAGAATGGGGCAAGGTGTGTGGGGTGCGCAGCTGGCAGGTAGGGGAGTGGGTGCCATGCCTGAGCCTCAGCGTGCCTGTCCCTTCCCCGGAGTGGCTCTTGCCCCTGCCTCCTAGAGGGGACAACAGCTAATCAGTGGAAGGAGCCCCACCTAGTCAGGTGGGCAGTCTTGGCCTCGGAGATTGAGGCTGCCAGCTTGCCACCAGGAACTGGCAGCAAAGCCGGCAGGGGCCAGGGAGAGGCCCGGGAGGGGAACAATGTGCTTTGTGTGCGCCGGTCATGCTGGGGCGGGCTCTTCGGATTTTCCTAGAATGATTGTGGGCCCAGGGAAGGGTGAGGTGGGAAGCTCCTCTGCCTAGGAAGCCTGGCTCTGCCCACCACCCAGAGGGACAGCAGCCCCGGCCCTCACCCCCTCCACCTTCAGCCACAGCCTCCACAGGCTGTACCTTGACTCAACCAGAAGCCCCTTCACACACACACACACACGCACACACACACACACGGGTCACCCAGTGCCCAGTGGGAGGAAATGTTTCTGAAAAGAGGGGATTCTCCTTGTACCAGACAGCACAGAGAAGCCAAGGGAGAAACAGGGGGGCCTGACAGGATAACGGGGGGCCCTAAGAGAGACAGGCAGACAAGAGGAAGAAAACAGGGACTGAGACAGAAAATGGGTGGGGACAGGAGAAGAGAGGGCTCCCCCCAGGGCTCAGTGGTGAAGACCCCGCCTGCAGTACAGGAGCCACAGGAGAGGCGGGTTTGATCCCTGGGTCGGGAAGATCCGCTGGAGGAGGGTATGGAAACCCTCTCCAGTATTCTTGCCTGGAGAATCCCACGGACAGAGGAGCCTGGCGGGCTAAGGTCCATGAGGGCACAAAGGGTCGGACACGACTGAAGTGACTTAGCACGCGCGCGCACACACAGGAAGAGAGCAACGAGACTGAGGCGGGAGAGGAAGGACCTCAGAGCAGGGACCGGACATGGCCCCGGGGGGACCCTGAGCTCCCGCGGGGGAAGCAGTGTCTTCCTCCATCAGCCACGCGGGACGGGGTCCCATTTCCTCTCCCACAGCACCCCCAGTCACCGCACCAGCCTGACACCAGGAAATGTTCCACCTCCTCCCCTTCAAGATGCAGACTGGAGGGTCCACGGCGCTTGTCCACCTCTCAGTCTCTGCAGACTTCATGTGAGGACACGAGCCCATCAGCAGCGCCAGCACCAAGCATTGGGCCAGGGTAGCTTCATGTTTCCCCTAAAAGGCATCACCTTACATTTGGAGAAAACTGCCCCCATCCCCACTCTGCTTTCCCAGTCCTCCACACCATCCAGAACCTTTTGGAAATCTCTTCCCGTCATTTTGTTTGTCTCTCCTCCAAGAGAGTAATATCCTCTGCACACTCAGAGCGCTCCATCTCTGTGAGATGCCCAAAAAGAAGCTCTGGGCACACCCAGCCCAGCTCCAAGGCCCAGGAGAGCTGCGGATTGGCCAAGAAGATGCTGGTCACCCTCCTTTTTTGTTTGCTGTCCCAACCCATCCCCTCTCCATGACAAAACAATGTTCCCAATCCCACCAAGAGTTTGAAGGGGAAACCTTTGTTGGACAGGCTTCAAGTCCAATTACTATGCATTGTTCCTTCCCTTGACAGGATGGTCAGGGTTTCCCTCTTAAGGAAGCAACCATGTTGCTTTTATTCTCAGGGCTTCAGTGCCTGGCCCTTCACTATGAACTCCTTCAATGGACCTGGTATGGAAGCCAGGCTGCTGACCCGAGACCTTGCCCTCTGATCTCTTCTCACGTTGGTAAAGAAGACGGTGGCCGTGCATTGCACCCCTTGCCAGATGACCTGCACACTGCTGGGCACAATTGTGCCCGGGGCCTCCTGATTCCACCTTCTCCTCCAGCATGTCCACCAGCACAGCCAGGGGACCATCAGAAAGAAGGACCATGGGGACAGAGGCTGCGACCTTGTGGGAGGGAAAGGAGCAGAGGCAAAAAGAGACCAGGAAGGAGGGAAGCAGAGACTGGACCAAGGAAAGACAGAGAGAAAGAACGAGAGAAAACAGGAGGGGCGGTGGAGAAAGAGGCAGAGACAGGGAAAAGGGTAAAGAACCAAGGTAAGGAAGCGAAGGAACAGATCAATGCTCCCTCCAGTGTGATCTAAGACAGAGCTCCGCGCCCTCCAGTGTGATCTAAGACTTCGGTCAAGGTGGAAGCTTGGCCCTGAGGGCAGAGGATGAACCTGTTTCCCAGGAATTAGCCCCATGCCCTGATAGCTCAGTTGGTAAAGAATCCGCCTGCAATGCAGGAGACCCCAGCTCGATTCCTGGGTCAGGAAGATCCGCTGGAGAAGGGATAGGCTACCCACTCCAGTGTTCTTGGGATTCCCCTGAGGCTCAGCTGGTAAAGAATCCGCCTGCAATGCAGGAGACCTGGGTTCGATCCCTGGGTTGGGACAATCCCCTGGAGAAGGGAAAGGCTACCCACTCCAGTATTCTGGCCAGGAGAATTCCATGGACCTTATAGTCCACGGAGTGGCAAAGAGTCGGAGAAAACTGATCAACTTTCACTTTCACCCCCATGCCATGGACCAGCCCCTGTGGCCCAGGACAGTACCTGGGACAAGAAAGGGATGGGGAGGGGCCTCTACCAGGCCAGAGGGGGGATGGGGAAAAGAGACTGTCAGGCCCCAATGTGGTGCATCTTCACCAAGGACAAGCAGGCTGCATCAGGAGAGACTGTGATGAGACAAGAGGGAGCACTTGACAGCGAGGGCTCCAGGGCGCATTGCCTGCAGGACATGCGGCAGGAGGAGTCTGTGAGGAGGGCGCTGATGGCGGCCCTGGAAGCCCAGCCTTCTCCCTCCTCCCTCCACCCCCAGCAATGAGTCAGGGATTCCGCAGAAGTTTGAATTCCTGTCTTCCTTTGGGCAATGGATACTTGACACTCTCCTGGGTTTTCTCTTCTGCCACTGCAGCAGTGAAATCTCCAATCCTTCTCCAATCCAATCTCTTTCTCCATAGCTCCAGGGCAGGCCCTGCTTCCTCCCTGCCCATGCCAGCCCTGGCTTGGCATGTGCTGGGCACCCCCTTCCCAGAACCAGCTTCTTCTCATCCCCTGGAAGCCAGTTTAGACAGAACGGATATGACTGGCCCATTCACAAGAGCCCAGCACCTAGCAGGGCTCCCCTGAGGGACTGACTGACTGACTGAACCAGTGCAGAAGGCCCTGTGAGAGGCACTATCCTCAGGGAGCTCAGAGTCTGTTGGTGGAGATTCAGGCCTGAGGGAGCCCCCAGTGGGCACAGTTGCAGGATGCAAAGGAAAGAAAGCACTGCGTGGGTCCCACAGCGGGGTTCCCTCTGAACCTCAGAGCAGGGTGAGCCTTCACTGATGGCAGGGCCAGGCATGGCCTGCTCCTGTGGTGGGCTCAGCAAGCACTTGTAGGAGGGAGGGCTGTCACAGCCCTCGGTTTCTCTTGGAGGACTGTTCACTCATCTTGGAGCTCCCTGGTGACCAAGACCACCCGGGTCTCCGTCAGCCCCGCCACCCCAGGGCCAGGCACAGAAGAGCAGAGAGAGGGCCCCTGCAGCCACGTTAGAGCTCTGACTTGAGCTGGACGACTCTGAGCACAAGGAGGTCAGGTTTGGGACCTTCCTGGTGGTCTAGTATTTAAGACTCCATGCTCCCAATGCAGGGGCCTGGGTTCAGTTCCTGCTGGTGAACGAGATCCCATGTGCCATAACTGAGACCCGTTACAGTCAAATAAATATTTTTTTAAAAGAAGTCAAGCTTCAGGCAGGCCCCCAGCCCAAGGACAAAGCCTCCTTAGCTTCTGCCTCGGTCTCCAGCCCCTAGGTGAGCAAATCAGGAGGGGCGGGACAGGAGGCCGTGACGGCGCCAGACAGAGGTGACGGGCAGTGTGGGGCTTCCGACCTGCGGCTCACAGCGGCCCAAGAGCCCATGTGGACCTCATAGAGGAGGAGTGCAGGGGACCCATGACAGAGATCTGTCCCCCTGGTGGGATCTGAATCCCGGGAGGAGGGAGAGGCTGGAGGAGGGGCCTGGGAGGACAGAGCATCCCTCTGCCAGTCCTGCCAAGGGGAGAGCAGTGCCCGCACTGCAGCCCCCAGCCCAGCACAAGGGTCTGGAAGTGGATCAAGATCATTGTTTCAGGAAGGTGGGTGAGTTTTCATGGGTGAATCTTTTTCATCCGCAAACCAAAACCTATGTCTCCAGCCCAGCAGGCAAAGCTGCCACTTCCTCCCTCCAGAACAGCCAAGACCTCGAAGGCGCTGGGAGCTACCTGTTTCACCTCTAGAAGAGCAGCCAGAGGCATTCAGGGTGAGAGAGAGTCTCTCCCAAGCCCCTTTTGGACTCCATGTTCTGCTGTGACATCCCTGCCCCAGGAGTTGAAGTGTATGTGTGTGCATGCTAAGTCACTTCAGTCATGTCCGACTCTTTGTGACCCTATGGACTGTAACTCTCCAGGCTCTTCTGTCCATGGGATTCTCCAGGCAAGAATATTGGAGTGGATTGCCATGCCATTTCCTTCCCCAGGGGATCTTCCAGACCCAGGGGTCGAACCTATGTCTCTTATGTCTCCTGCATTGGTAGGCAGGTTCTTTGGGCTTCCCTGGTGGCTCAGATGGTAAAGAATCTACCTTCAATATGAGAGACCCAGGTTCAATCCCCAGGTGAGGAAGATCCCCTGGGAAAGGAAATGGTAACCTACACTCCAGTATTCTTGCCTGGGAAACCCCATAGACAGAAGAACCTGGCAGACTACAGTCCATGGAGTTGCAAAGAGTTGGACTCAACTAAGCAACTAACACACACACAGCATCACCTGGGAAGCCCAAAGTACCATGGTCAGGGAGAAATGATGCAGAGGAAAGGAGTGGAGGTCAGAGTCTTCTTGGGTCCATCTGGGGTAGGAGTGAACTGCCAGCACAGGAGTAAGTGCTGAGACACAAAGCTAGAGGTTAGCAGGTCAGTGACCCACCTGTCCACCTGGTCCTTAGCTGGCCATCATTTAGGAAAGCGATGTATTTAGTTAACCAGCACTTCTATAGTAAAAGAGAAAGCACACATCGCTTACAAACACTAACTCATTGAATCCCTAGAACAAACCTATAAAGACAGCACTATGATCATCCCAATTACAGATGGAGAAACTGAAGCTCAGAGAGGGTAAGTGACTTGCCCAGCATCACAGAGCTGGAAAGTGACTGAACAGGGATTCACATCCAGGTATCATCCCCGGCCAGCTGATCCCTGCTGCTGCCAGGTTCGAGGCAGGGAGAGTGGAAGGCAGGAGGCATAGACGAGGGTGATGCTCCTTCTTCAGGATGAGCAGGTCCTTTCAGGGACTGTGTCTGAGGCCTCTCCCACAGGAGGCTCGAGAGTCAGGCGAGAGCAAGAGTGGCTGATGTAACTGCTCCCCCTTGTGGGGGGTGGGGTGGGGGTGGAGCTGGCCCAGGCCCAGGGGGTGTGCCTGCAATGACAAGGGCCTGGACCAATGGCAGGGCCCCCAGCCTCCCCCAGCTGGCCCAGGAAGAAAGGAACCCCTCCAGGGCCTTTCTATTATCTTGAGGAGAAAGGGAGGCGGGAAGAAAAATTGGCCGGGAAAGTGGACTGAACTTGCAACTTGGTTTAACAACCAAATCCCAGTTCTTCTGTGGGCCAGAGCTCCCTCCCGCTGTCTCCTCCAGGGAAATCCAGGCCAGACCTGGGGCTGGGAACAGGAAAGCCTGACCCCGCAATGCCCCCAGGGTCCAGAGCCCCAGAAGAGGGGTCCATATTCCCTAGAACCTGCAGTGACACCTCCCTGGCCTGGTAGAGAGAACAGTGGGGTCCTCCCCCAGCCCTAGAGAAGGAGGAGGCTTCCAGAAACGAGGGCTGCATTTTCTGCACTGAATATGAGGCTCTGTGGGTTGGAAAAATAAAGGGCACAAGTGGGGCAGCGGGGTAAATCATTTGAATGAGGGCTGTCCTAGGAAATGCCAGGCATGCGTCCCAGGATGAGAGGTCGGCCGGACCACAAGGGCTAGGGAAGGGGCAGGGCGGGGGAGTGGGCTCAGCATCTGGCTCCTCACCACTTGCCCACCACACACACACACACACACACTTACATATACTCGCACACATGTATACACCCACCCACAGAGATACAGCCAGATACTTATGTACACACTCCCACACTCAAACACACACACACTCACACGCTTACATACACACACCCACATGTGTATACACTCAGGCACTGAGGCACACTCATCCAGGCATACACACACACACACACACACACACACACTCGTGCTTCAGGCGGTTGGGACCCAGCTGGGTAGGAAAGAGCCCTCTGGGAGGATGGTTTGGCTGGGAGCTGCCAAAGGGTGGGCGAGCAGATGCCCAAGTGGGGAGCCCAGTACTGGGCTGGTGCTGGGGGCCACTGTGCAGCTCCCAGGCCAGAACTGAGAGTGAAGCAGGCACAGCTCCCCGCTCCACACACAGGCTTGCCTCTGGCCAGGCCGGCCTCCATTCCCGGCATTGTCTTGGGCACCCCGGGCAGGGTTCCCAGGCTCAGCTGAACTGGGGGCCTGGCCAAATAGCCCTCCTCTCCCCTCCCATTCCCTTCTCCCTTGAGAGGAAGGGCTGTGTGGGGAAGTGGGGAAGACAGAGGTTTCCTGAACCACTGGTCTCCCATCCCCCAGCCCACACAGGTGGCCTGCAGATTAGCTCAGGTATGACCCCAAAGGCCAAGACTCTACAAGGTTCCCATCCGTTCCAGGGCAGCAGACTTGGAAGTCCAGCCCACCCCACCTGTCCCCTTGACCATGATATACGTCTCTGCCCCCATCTCGGGTCCCATCTGCCTTCACAGGCTGGGCTTAGAATCCCACCCAACGCCACCCTCCCCAAGCAAAGGGAACCACATGTGGTTAACTCCTAAAGACCAAAGGATTCACCAGGAGGGAGGCGAGGAGATGCAGGTATTAATGGGTTAACTTGAAGGGGCTCTTCCCTGCCCCCTCTAGGAGGCTTCCCCACCCCTTCCAGGAAAGGTTCACCCAGGTGATAAGCCTTCACTTTGTCTCTCCCAGATGGTTCTGGAGAACGGGCCACCATCACAGTAGATGCACCTCAGCCCCGGGAAGGGACCCCATGAGCCAGAAAACCCACCACCGCCCAGGACCTCCATGGCCTCCCTTAATGCGACTTGAGCAACAGTCCTCACTGGGCCCCGCGGAGTCACAGCAAGAAGACTGCCATCCTGCCTGCGCAGGGCTGGTGTGCAGGAGGCTCCCCTCCCTGTCTTAGAGCTGAATCTGGTACAGGACAGCCCTCGGGCACCCTCCAACCAGATCTCCACCTGAGCCAAAGCCATTTTTCCAAAACACAATTAGATTCCACCCAGCCCTTGCTGAAAGCCTTTCAGAGGTTTCCCAGTGCCCTCCAGATGATTCCTTAACGTAGCTCAACACGTGGGGTCTGGCCCCTGCCACTAGCGTCCCTCCCTCCACGCCCCCTCAGGCCAGGATCTTCACCTGCTGAAAGGACCACCCACCCCCAGCCCCGGCCTTGGTTCCAGCTCCAGGGTGCTCTCCTCTCCTGCAGCTCACTCATCACTGTACTGGTCTCTCCGCCCTCCCCAGGTCTGAAGCTGAAGCCCTCCTCTCTGCTCCTGCAGCCCTGCAGCCCTCCTCCCCTGGCACGGATCAGTGGGCTGTGCTGTTTGCTCCTCAGGCTGCCCGGCTAAACCAGGAGCTCCAAGAGGGAAGGGACACAGTCTGTGCTACTCACCACTAAGCCCTCAGCTCAGAGCATAGCCCTCGGCACAGAGGAGGTACTGGATACATGCAAATGAATGAACCAATAAGTGGATGAATGAATGCGTGAAAAGTCCTCAGGGCCTTTAACCTACGAGCCTTCAGGGCAGTGATGACGCACGCCTCTTCTGTTCTCCCCACTCGAAGCCAGCCCCCCACCCTCTGGGAGGGATCTCCTGCCTAGGCTCCTCCTCTACCCCAAGCCCCACACCCTTCAAGACTCAGTTCCAGGCAGGAGCCCCACTCCAGGAAGTCCTCTGACCACCCTCTCTCCTGCTTCAAGACCTCACCTGCTCCCAACTCTGTAAAGCCCTCTGCTTGGAGTGCTCTTGCATTTCCGACATGCCCTTTTCAGGAGGTTCACTGTCACCCTCCCAGGGCTGCTGGATTCCCCTGGAGAGGCAGGCCCTGGCAGACAGTACCAACAGATGGCACGAGGGCTACGCTGAGAGGCAGGTCCTGGGCTGTGTCCCCTACAAAGGTGGGTGAGCCTGGCCAGAGCTGGGGGACACGGAGCAGGGCTCAGGGGGTCAGGGGCTTGACCTTTTCCTTCATTACCCCCAAGCCTTACTCCAGGACCTAGAAAACAAACATCAAAGAAGGAAGCTTCGAGTGTGGGAGGCAGAGGGGGTATCAGCCAAGCAGGTGGGATTCCGAAAAGAGGAAAGAGCTAAGATTGGGACATCAGAAACCAGACTCCCAGTCCTGGGGCAGAAACCCAGAGGAGACAGAGAGGAGCCTGGCAGGAGAGGAAACGCAAACGGAGGCTTCTCCCCCTCCTCCTTGGCTGCTGCTCAGCTTGGGGGATGGGTCTTCTAGGAGGACGAAGGGCATATTGTAAGGGCAGAGCCTAGTACACACTCACCCCACGCCCAGGACTCTGCCTGCCCTCCCATTCCCCCATTCAAGTCACCAATGTTCTCAGGAGGAGGTGAGATGTCCACCTCCCACAGGCTAGGTGGGTGGGAGCAGGC
The DNA here is from genome assembly GCF_049115385.1 of Moschus berezovskii. Lineage (NCBI taxonomy): Eukaryota > Metazoa > Chordata > Mammalia > Artiodactyla > Moschidae > Moschus > Moschus berezovskii. The sequence goes on from NC_142482.1 coordinate 29,648,554, forward strand.
TAGAAGTGCTGCAGGCCCAGCGCTGGTCTGGCCAAGGAGTGAGGGATCCTTGCACCAACACCTTCATCTGTAACACACACCCACTTACAGACCTGCCAAGCCCTGAAGACAAGGCAGAGGCCACCCAACAAGAGAGGACTTGAGGCTGGGGCTCAAGAAGGCGGTTTGGTTCCCACGTGCAGGCTCCCACGGGATGGGGACTTTGACTCCCGTGGTTCTGCCATCACCCCCTGGATAACTTCGGCTGAGCTTCCTCTTTCCACCTTTATTTGTTTATTTATTTTAATGTGGGCCATTTTGAAAGCCTTTACTGAATTTGTTACTATATTGCTTCTGCTCTTTGAATAATATTTACTGTTTTTATTTATTTGACTGCGCCAGGCCTCAGTTGCAGCATGTGGGATCCCTGACCCAAGGATCGAACCCGGGTACCCTGCATTGGGAGCACAGAGTCTTAGCCACTGGACCACCGGGCAAGTCCCCTATTGCTTTTGTTTTATGTTTTGGGTTTTTTGACTGCAAGGTATGTGGGATCCTAGCTCCCCTACCAGGGATGGACTCCTCATCCCCTGCATTAAAAGATGAAGTCATAACCCCTGGACCACCAGTGAAGTCCCTCCTCTGTCTTTAAAGCTGAGGTGATCATCTCTGCTCAAACCGCCTCTCAGGGCCACCATGATGATCACACAAGGTGGACACATGAAGATGCTCAGTGGCCTTTACAACCTACTAAAGGGATCTTATTAACATTCTCAACATTCTCATCGTTATCATCATCTAGAGAAGCTGACCCTACTGTATTGTTTAAGTACAGCAACTTCCTCCCCCTGCAGGATGCCCTCCCTCAACAACCCTCTGTGACTCCCCATTGCCTAGAGGAGAAAAGCCACATTCTATGGTCTGGTCGTTCGTCTGGCTTAAGCCCACTTTCTAACTTTGTTTCTCCCATGTAAGTGAGTCCCTCTGGTCCTTTCAGAGTTCCACCAACGCATTTTCTTGCTTTCCCTCCTCCATACCTTTGTCATGCTGCTCCTCCCTCCTGGAATGCCCTTCCCCGTTGCTCCCTATCGTATTTAGCTCCATTTTTTTTTTTTTTTTTTTGGCTACATTGGGTCTCAGTTGTGGCACAAGGGATCTTTAGCTTGCAGCATGTGGGATCTAGTTCTCTGACCAGGGATCAAACCCAGGGCCCCTGCACTGGGAGCTTAGAGTCTTAGCCATCGGACCATCATGGAAGTCCCTAGCTCCATCCTTCTAAACCAAACTGTGACGCCAACTCTCCCATGAAGACTCTTTCCTCAGCGAAGCTGGAAGTGATCTTTCTCCCTCCCTAGAAGGGCTCTGGTTTATACCAAATGCCACAGACAGTTCCCGGCGCAGAGCTGGTGCTCATGACATGAAAGCTGTAATGACTCCACCCTGAGTGTTAAACACTTTACATTCATAGGCTCATTTACTCTTCACCATAGCCCATGGCTGTAGGACTGTTAGCACCCCCATTTTACAGAGGGAGAAATCAAGGCATAAGATGCTGCCTCGCCAAAGTGAGCCTCAGACCAGGGTTTAAACCTGGCAGATTGACGTCAGGGCCCACGACAGGCCTCTAAACACCATGAGGGGCAGAGCCACATCTGCCCGCTCAGCTCTATCACCTCCCTCTCCAACCCAGGACCTGGCTCAGAGCAGGTACTTAGTAAAAGTGTGATGGTTGCCATGCTCAAGCCTCCTGGACATGCTGACCTCCCCATTCTGGGGGCCCCTCTAGTGTGAGGCCCACAGGCCGACTCAGAGGAGTTCCAGGGATTGTGGCCCCAAAGTCCCATCGGTCTGTAGGTCCACTCTGTCCTTGGGGGTCACAGTGCTGGACCAGGACTAAAAGAGACAGGCTGTAGTCCTTCACCCAGTATCATGAGACTGACCACTGGCATGTTTGCTGATCACTCTGGCCTCTGTGGAGGTTGTGATGAATCCCCCCACTGTGGGACTGACAGGGTGTGGGGAGGTCGCAGAGCAGGGTAAGGGGGGAAAGCAGGCAAAAACAGCAAAGTCCAAGTGTAATGGACTCTAGGGACCACCAAGCCCCGCTGTTCACACCCATTTAACAGATGAGGACATCGAGGCTCAGGAGTCAGAATGAGGCGGGAAACCGAGAAGCGTGGCAAAGGCTGGCAAAGGCATCAGCCTTCCTGGGCCTTTCCTCCTCGGCCGGTGTGTGGCCTAGACCCCTCCCTCCCTGTGAAGGGCGTGATGATTAACGCCCGGCAGTCCAATCACCAAGAGGCCTGACCTTTCCGGTGATCCCAACAGGGGCAGCGGTGCCCGCAGTCCACTCTGCCGGTCCCTGTGCCCGGCCAGCAGCTGCCCCAGCAAGAACCCTGGGAGAGTCACTGGGAGAAGGCCAGCCGCTAATTGTGGAAAATAAATCAGGGAAATCTAAACCCCACAGCTGAAGAGGGGCCAGCTGCACGTAGCCTTGTCTCCTTCTGTGCGCTTGCTCACCAGCTCTAATTGTTAATTGGAAGCTGTGAGTTACATAAGTTCCGTGGATACCAAAGAAGGAGTTGAACAAGCTCTTGAAAAGAACCCATGGGCTGAGTGGTTTTCAGGATGAGGAGGGGGTCTGTCTCAGAAGAGCAGGCGGCCTGTGGGGACAAGCTGACCTTGGGGGTGTGACCAAGACAACACTGTCCACTGCTGACAGCCCTCTGGACCTGCAGGCACGTCACTCCCGGGTTTTTATAGCACGCGGACGGGTGTTCAAGTTGCTAGTTCTTCACAAAATCACACAGAAAGTCAAAAGTGGTGCCATTACACTGATTTCTCAGTTTAATACCAAGACAAAACTTCCCTCTCCCATCTCTGACCCTGAGTTAAAGGAGGGTAGGGCTGTGTCTCCCCTCAGACTGGGGCTCCCTGAGGAGGGGCTCTGTCTCCCCTCAGACCAGGGCTCCCTGAGGCAGGGCTGTGAGCTGGGGCTGAGCTGCATCTTCCCCGTATGACTAAGGTCTCCCTGCAAACAGGGACTCTGTTGTTTCCTTCTCTTCAGGCTAAGGGCTCCTGAGGCAAGGGCAGGGTCTCTCCCCGACTCCCAACAACCTGGGTTGAAGAACCAGAGACCCGGAGCCACCTGTCATGGTGGAAAAATCTCAGGACACACCCTGGTGATGGGGTGGGGAAGGGTTAAGAAAGTTCGCAGGGCCACCTTTCTCATGGGCCGCCCTCCCCCTCCTGCCGGCTGCCAGGGCTTGCCTTGGCCTCTGATGGGTTCCAGCTGACTGCTGGGCCTCCTCCATCCTGCCCCTCGGGCTGCCGTGTCCTGTAATGACCCCACCATGGGTACCCTTAGCCACCCAGGCCGGGAGGGCTGGCATCAAGATGGAGCGGCATGCTGGGAGGGAGGGGCCCCATGCCTCGAGGAGAAGGCAGAGTGCAGGAGGGCTGCAGGAGGGGACTGGGGGGGTTCCGTGACTCCCTCTGTTGCCCGGAGACCCAGAGTGGGGTGATGGGGACCGCCCTGCCCACATAGGCTAGTTCTGCTGCTGCTGCCTCCCCGGGAGGAGAGGCCACCACAGTGCCTACAGCCTGGGCAGCAGCCTGTGACTCCACCAGCCCCGCCTCATCTGTGAGTCATTCCCGGGAGCCTGGGTGAGCAGAGGCAGTCAACCCTTCGCCACAGCCAGAGGACAGCGGGGAACATGCTGTGGGACTGGCCAGGCACAGGTGTCCAGCGCAGGAATGGCAGCCTGGTCTACAGGAGGCTGTCTTGGATCTTGAAAAAACCCAGGTCCCATCTCCTGCCCCACCCACGTTCCTTTCTGCACTTCTCGCTCATAACTTTGTCTCTCGCCCAGACCTCCTCTCAGCATCTTCGAGCCTTTGGGGGCTCATCTTAAATGTCAGCTCTCCTAGGAAGACCCCTCGCTCTCCTGGGTCTGTTCTTTGTACACCCTTGAGGCACCGCACACATCCTTTTATCTGCTGTCCGTGTCTCTTCTCTGTCTAGACAAGGTACCACGAAGGATTCCATTCCTGTCCATATTCCCAGCACCCAGCAGAGTGCCTGGCACACAGTAGGTGCTCACGGAAGTGTTTCCAAAGATGGGTCCAGCCAGGAGTCAAATAAAATCACCTAACCCCTAACAACCAGTATCTGCTGGTCCCTGCTGCTTCCAAAGTCCCACCAACCATCCCCAGACTGACCTATGGGAGTTCTCACCAGGTGCAATGACCTGGCGCCAAAACTGACCCTGCCCTGTATCACCCGTAAATGGTACATTGATGTGCCTAAGCACTTTAGGTGCCAAAGCTAAACAATGGTCTGTGGTAAAAAGTAGAGACGGTATCTCCCCCTCCTGTTTCTCTAGAAGAGAATCTCCAAACAGCCCTGCTTGTGCCCAGCATCTCACAGAAGTTTAGGATTCAGTGTGCAGTGGAAATGGTGAACAGGTTCTCAGTGTCCACTCTGCCTTCTGCTAGGTGCCTTCTGAGACAGGAAGAGTTCAAACTAACAGCAACAACAACAGGGAAAAAAGCTACATTTCTGTGTTCCCTGTTGTTAGGCTTCAGGATGTAACCCTGACTCAATCAGTCGCACTTGGGTGAAATTTGCAAGTCTGTGTTTCTGCAGCTCCTGATGCATTCTGGGATTTGGGGGTGCAGTTTGTGTTGTTGTTTTGCTTCTATGCTGGCAGAGGGGTTCAAGTAGGGGTTCAACTCTAGTAGCTCTAGGGCATCCATCTCCTATGTGGATCACAGAAGGTGCAGTGTGGAGCTGGCAGCAGCAGCAGTTTCCGGATCATGGTACTGTCTGTGGTTCTGGAGGTGGTGCTCTCATGATTACCAAAGAGGCAACAGCTCCCTTGGTGGCCCAGTTCTGCAATGTGGCTTTGAGAATTGCTCCTGAAAGCTCAACTCTGAATCTATGTCTTTGCCCTACCAATAGTTCCATGGCTGTTTCGTTAACCCCTTCCATTTTGAGTTCACCAGAGTGGATTCTGTTCTCTGCAATGGAATCCTGATGGATACTGCTTTGTATTCTGCTGCCAGCTCTCACTCCTGCTCTGTCTCTCAGACCCAGATATGTATCTACCAGAGAGCTGGACCAGAGCATATCCAGTGACGATCACCCACTCAGCTTAGAACTGCCCTTACTTGCCCTTCAACAGTGAAGCATTGTCACTTGGCCAAGATTGTCTCCCAAATGTCTCTTCCCTTCTATGAGTTTTTCTTCTTGGAGTTTCCTTAGACCCTTGTGCATGTCTGCATCCCAGTCCAGGGCGGTAAATTGATTTTCATTTCATCCATCAACTCTGCTCATTTAGTAGTGATTACCTGGACTAGTACATGAGGTTGCTTCCAGACTTAGAAGGAAACAGCACCCACTGTGAAAGAGCACTGTGATCAACTAGTGATGCCTGCCATAGTACAGAAATAGACACTGGCAATGTGCATGCTGTATAACTGCCACATATTTGGGAGAGAAGTGAATGAAGGTGCCTTCCGTTTAAGTCAGAGTGGGATCCGTCCAGTCATGAACTCCCCAGGAGGCTCTCCGGCCCCAAGACCACTTCACAGGTTCCTGACACTACCCACCGATTACCCCGACTCAGACTTTGATCACAGACCTGTTTTACCATTTATTCCTAATGCTTCTGATTCCTATCTCAACTTGATCCCTCTCCAACTTACATCCCCAACTCTGCCCTCCAGCATTCACATGGACTCTCATGCTCACCAGGGTTCTGACCTCAGGAAAGAGCTGGAGCTGAAATTGGGCTTATTCCTTGAACTACAGTAAAGTCCACACCCTCCAGGAAGATCCTTGAGCTCTAAGCTCCTCAAAAGCCCTCCCTCACTCGTCTCTGTGTCCAGTCAGTGCCAGGCCCTCAGGAAGTGTTCCATAAACCCATGGATCAATGAAAGAATATGAGGATTGCCCAGAATGAGCTCACCAACCACTGGCTTCCCTCTTCCCATCCTCCTCCTGCCCATTTCTGTACTCAGAAACTTTTGCTGACGTTGACCTATGGCCTCCCCAATCTCCAGGAAGTTCCTTCACAACGGGGTGCCCCGCATCCCCTCTGAGTCACTGCTGAACCCACATCCAGCCTGCTGCAGAAGCCAGCTACTGTGGGACAGAAAACTGTGCCCTTCTGAGGGCTCCCAGGCTCCCCTGTAAGGGAGGGGAGACACCCCAGGCACGGCAGTGGCCCAGGTGGGTGGTAAGTCATCTTCCAGGGGAGAAAACCAGCCCAGAGCCCACCCCACAGCATCCACACTCTGGGCTCTTGCTCACAACTAAAGGGAAACAGATGGTGTGGTTAATTGGGGTGTCATAGTGGGCTCCAGCCCTCTTTAAGGTCCGGGTGGGGGTCATTGAGTGATTTACTGGGTCATAAACGGAGAAGGCAATGGCAAGCCACTCCAGTACTCTTGCCTAGAAAATCGCATGGACAGAGGAGCCTGGTAAGCTGCAGTCCATGGGGTCGCTACTGGTCGGACACGACTGAGCAACTTCACTTTCACTTTCCACTTTCACACATCAGAGAAGGAAATGGCAACCCACTCCAGTGTTCTTGCCTGGAGAATCCCAGGGACGGCGGAGCCTGGTCGGCTGCCATCTATGGGGTCGCACAGAGTCGGACACGACTGAAGCGACTTAGCAGCAGCAAACGGCAGCTCACAGGGAGCCAGTGATGTCATACTCACAGCCCCTGGGGACTGAGGGAGCCATGGACACAGGCCACAGGCTGAAGCCTGACAGGAGACTCTCGCCTCTCCCTGATCACTGGGTTCTGATCCGAGGCAGCTGAGGGTAGGCAGAGCCCAGGACAGCTCCTGGTGGGAGATGCTCAGATGCTCACAGCTAGAGAAAGTAAGCACGACCTGGGAGCAGGGGAAGGAGAAGTAGGATGCAGGCAGAGGAGCAGAGACGCCCAGAGGAGAGTGGGCAGGGCCTGCTGGAGTCTCAGAGACTCCCAGAGGTGCAGCTGAGGCCTGCCTCACCCAAATAGAGCACCAGAACTCCAGGCAGACAGTCCAGCTCCAGAACTCCCCAAGAGGAACATGAATGTAAAAACAAGTCCATCCCTCTCCCTAGAAAGCCCTGTGCCAGAGAGGCAGTGCTTAAAAGCCAGGCTGCCTGGTCAGCCCTGCCAATATGACTCTAGGCAGCTTCCTTTAAAAAAAAAAAAAAAAACCCCTCTGTGCCTCGACTTCCCCATCTGTAAGATGGGATAACATTTTCTCAGAACTCTGCTAGTTCATGGACTCAGAACAGAGCTGACACGCAGTGCCGTGTGCTTGACCTAGGTTATTGTTTTTAATGATAACTCTTCAAGTGGAACCCCAGAGTCTATATTTATTCATTTATTTAGAGGACAATTTTAAAAATTTTAATATTTATTTATTTTTGGCTGCGCTGGGTCTTCATCACTGTGCATGGACTTTCTCTAGTTGCACTGAGTGAGGGCTGCTCTCCAGTTGGAGTCCTCAGGCTTCTCACTGCAGAGGCTTCTCTTGTGGAGCACGGTCTCTAGGCACGCGTGCTCAGTAGGTGTGTGCATGCTTAGTCACTCAGTCGTGTCCAACTCTTTACAACCCCATGGACTGTAGCCCACCAGGCTCTTCTATCCATGGGATTCTCCAGGCAAGAATACTGGAGTGGGTTGCCATTTCCTACTTCAGGGGATCTTCCCAACCAGGGAGCGAAGTCACATCTCTTGTATCTCCTGCACTGGCAGGCAGATTCTTATCCACTGCACCGCCAGGGAGTCCAATCTCTATTTTTAAATACAATAGCTGCCCTTGACTTTGGACCTCCTCCCACCCAGCGCAGCCCCCATCTCAGACAATAGGGGCCCTTGCAGGAGGGAAATCGAGACAGAGCCCTGTCAGTGTGCACTGGTTATTTCCGGAGGCATGGAAAGAGCCTCTCTGTCTCTGAGCCCCCTTTTACACATTGGATCCTTCACTCTTTCTCTCCTGAAACCAGGGCACAAACAGGCAGAGTCAGGCAACAGAGGGCAAGAAAACATCTTCAACAATGTCTTAGAGAGGGAGATCCAAAGCATGGGGCAAGAGTAGCAGCAGGGTCCACAGGACCACCCCCTCTGTCCACTTCAGGGGGCAAGTGGAACGTAGAGGGACTGACACCCTGGGCAGCACCAGGGACCCCATCAGTTGGGGCGAAGGACCAGATTCCCTGAGACCGGCCCCTCTGTCTCCCAACTCTGACATCTCCCCCAAACACCCCCAGACCTGATGGGAGCACCGCCCCAGGCTCCCTGTGCTGCGGGGGCAGCAGACACTGGTCCTCAGTAAGGAATGGAGACGGATCAGCACACATCACATCACGCTTGGCACGGCCCCCATTGGCGGGCATTGTGCCACCGTGTCAGCCAGTCATCTCCCTGCAGAACCGTCTTCGGTGGGGGCGGGCTCCCAAGGGGGATCTGCACCCGCCGGGAATGGCCCAGGCCCCCAGAAGCTCCCTAATCCCCACCCCCTCACCCCCAGACCCTGCCCTCCCTGGGTCCAGTTTGTAAGTCTTTTTTATTAGTGTGACTGTGTGCTTTCAGTCTCTCCTGCAGGCTCTGGGAGAGCAGGACTGAGTCTGTAGGGTTTACCTACAGAGCGCCTGGCACATTTGTCAAAAGAATGAGTGAATGAATGACTTGAATGAAAGCTCCACCTTCCTGCCCACACCCTTGCTCCGAGTACAGAACCTGTAGGTGCCCAGACTTGGCGGGATGGAGCCAACCTTGCCAGAACCGGGAGCCCATAGTCCACCCCAGAGTGATCCTAGGGCCGTTAACCAAGGAAGACTTCCCAGTGGAGGTGAGAGGGAAGTCGGAGGGAAGCAGGGGCAGGGTTCAGGCTCACATCTGCTCATCCTGTTCATCACCTATTTCCGGTGGGAAGTCCCAGAGGCCAGAGGTCATGTCTGGGTCTCAGGGCCATCCCCAGCACACCCCCCTGGAGCCGCGCGTGGCCTACCCCACAGTCGGCTGCCAGCTGTGACTCATGGCTCAGGAGCCTTTCCTCTTGGCCAGAGATTGGGGAGCAGAGATTACAGTAATGTTACTAACCTCATGTCGTGGCTGTGACCACAGCGCTTACGCTCAGAGTACCTCCCCCGACCCCGAGGGCAAAGCAGTGACCTCACCCTCCTGGGTCAACAGCAAGTGAGGACAATCCTTCCCACAGGCAGAGGGATGGCCTGGATGACCTGGTCTGCTTGAGAAGTCCAGAGTCTTGCCCCTGCTCCTCAGAGCTGGTTACACACCCTCCCTCTCCCTGCTCCCCAAAGCAATCTGTTGGGGCCGGGGCTCGGCCAAGGAGGGCAGGAGCAGGAGAGGGGAAGTGACAGAGGGTGCCCTATGCGTGCCCTTCCTCACCCCCTGGGTCTAGGGCACACATGCAGGAGAAAGTGGTGTCTGAGGATGTGGCTGCAGTGGCCAGCTCCTGGCGCCAGCAGAAATCCCCAAACCGTCAGCAGACCCTGTTCAGACACGTCCGCTGACCATGGCACTGAGTAAGTGCTGAGGAGACACCTGCGGACTGATGTCACGGCCCGCCTGCCCTCTCCTCCCAGACAAGCCCTCCTGGAGCCCAGACCATCCCAGTTCCTCCTGGCAGACCCCCAGAGGGCCCAGGGCACGCACTCCTCTGGGGAAGGTTCTGTGGGAAAGGAACGCAGAGGAACCAAGCTCAGAACCCAGATGGGTGCTCTTAGGAAAGTTACCCAACCTCTCTGGGCCTCAATTTCTCCATCTGTAAAATGGGACTGAGCTGCCTCCCAGGTAGCATTGAGAGTGAGTGCCCTGGCCTGGCAATGGATGGACAGAGGACCCTGGCAGCTGGTCTTGCTGCCCTTACCTGCTCCGGACACGAAATGCCAAGTCTTAGGAAGAACAGAGGCTTCAGAGAAGGGAGTGAAGCAGAGCTGTTTGAGAAAGGGAATTAGGAAGGCCTCAGCCACCCTCTGCCATCTGTAGACTAAAGGTACCAAGGGCCTGGTGGCAGACTATCTCCCAACCTCCATTCATCCCGCCTTCCCCAGTTTTCAGCAAGACTCCCATGGGAATGACTGTATAGTCCAGCTTCCCTTGGGCCACAGAGGGGCTGGAGGACTGACTTGTGGCAGGTGGGATAGAAGCCATGTGTGTGATTTCCAGGAAGTCTCCCTTAAAGGGAAGGGGCTGGCCCTTCTTCACTCTTTTCTTCCTCCTTCCCTCTGGCTGGAGCTCCAGTGACTGGAGTGACTTTGGAAATGGAAATGACACCCAGCAGATCAATAAGCTAGAAGCAGCCTGTATCCATGATGGCACATAGTTGGCAAGACCACCTTCAAGTACAGGAGCAAAAACAAAAAATGCACATCTATCTTCTCAAACTTAACTCTGATAGGCTCCTCCTCGGTGGAATCACCTCAGACTCATGTATGCTGGGGGAGGGGGGACAGATGGGGTGCCTGGGGAGAGAGGAGTCACCCGAGGATGTGATATCCCCTCAAGAAGCACTTCCTTCTGTGTGAGCTGCAAGGCCAGGAGGAGCCTTGGTGGGAGGATTTATCTCCAAGAGGAGCTGAGGATGGATGGATGGATAAAAACAGAAGGAAGAAAAGATCAGATAAGTGGGTGCACTGAAAAGATATATCCAGAAAGAGGGAAATACTCTAGGAAGATAAGATGCTTCGGGTTTTGGCCAGACAGGCTTGGGAGGAGGGAGGCAGGATGGCCAGCCTGACCCACGGTTCACGTCTGACTCTGTTTTTCCATCTGTGCTTTGGGAATAGCTCCTACTTCCTCACTACTCAAGGACAACGAGCAGTAATTTTTTTATTTTTTTTTAAGATGGCAGTGTCAGTGTGGCATTGCGCCAACACAGCCCAGAGCCCATCGATGTCCTGGGATTCCCCACCTGGAAAGCAGGGATCACACTGGAAACCACGCATCTGGGTGTCGAGGGGATTCAAGGAGCCGACTCCGCAACATGCCTCCCCAGCACCTGGCGCAGTTCAGCTCTCAGGAAATCCTAGGAGCTCATTACAGCCGCTCGTGAAATCCTACCCTGGGATATGAGGGACAGAGCTGCCACTGGGTGACCTGTGGTGTGAGTCTAGAGAGAGACCTGGCTGGCTTCCTCATCCCACAGCAACAGCTCCAGCCCTCAGGGACCTAAAAATCAAGGAACGTTAATGCTCTGGGAGAGCCACCCTCCCACTGCATCAGGGCCCTGCGGACACAGGTGGGGATGGAGGTAGCGGGGAGACTCGGATGCATGGGGACAGCCAGGGCATAGCCCATGGTCCCACCACAGTGAGACCAGGCTCTCAGCAGGTCCATGTGTGGTCACAAGAAGCTGGTGAGATACCACGCAGGGCCACAGAGGCCACAAGGAGGGTGAACACAGCCTGGAGGGGAAAGGCATTGGCCTGTCCTGCCTGGGGAGGGGTAAGCTGGGGGTCCACCTTGATGCCTGCCTCAGTGGGTCCACGAGCTGATTTCACAGGGATGCCTTTCCTTAAACTCCCCAGGAAAACCCCAGGGCTTATAATCTGAGCAAGACTGCTGTTCAGGTTAAGAAGGGACTTTATTTACCAGGGGAACTGGGGGCTACCGTATCTCCTTGGAGCAGCAAACAGGAAAAAACGATCTTAGAAAATAGTCACCGGGATTCCAGGTGGACTAAGGGAGAACTCTCACTGTCCATGAGATGAGCCCTGACGTGGAGGGAGCTGTGGACAGTCAGGAATGAAAGGGTCCTGCACCTCAAGCAGAACCTCCAGCCAGCATCTGAGTCCCCAGGTCTCTGCTCCCACCTCTGCAAAAATACACAAGGTAATGATTTGGGAATCACTGGGTTTAGGAATCATAGAGGTGAGTTTAAAGCTCTGATGGCTCAAACAGTAAAGAATCTGCTTGCAATGCAGGAGACGCAGGTTCAATCCCTGGGTCAGGAAGATCCCCTGGAGAAGGGCATGCAACACACTCCAGTATTCTTGCCTGGAGAATTCCACGGACAGAGGAGCCTAGTGGGCTACAGTCCATGAGGTCGCAAAGAGTTGGACATAACTGAGCGACTAACACTTTGGACAAAGTTACTTAATTGCTCTGTGCCTTTGTTTCTTCTTCAGTTTAAAAAAAACAAAAAAACAAAACCCAGAGCTGGGCTCAGAGGGCCATTGGGAAGATTAATTTAGTGAGTGGCAGCTGAAACCAGGCACCCAGGACAAGCTCCATAACTATTCTCTCTGGACCGCTGCTATTCTTCTGTCTGGGCAGAGATCAGCTGCAAGGGTCCCCTGGAGTTCTTTTCCAGTCTAGAATTCCTTGATTTCTACCACTCTGCAGTTCCTGATTCTGACTCTGGGATCTGAAGACCAAGAATGACATGTCTGCACAGCTCTGCTCTGTGCTGCACCTAACAGTCCAGCCTGCAGCCCATATCATTTTACTTCCAGAAGTGAGCTTCACCCTGCCCATCACACGCCCCCAGCCCCATGGCAGCCCCATGGCAGCCCCGTAGCCCCAGGTGGCCCCACCAGCTGTCTTTGAGCCCTGCACCATGCCCTCACCTGGAGTCGGGGCAGCACGAGCCCCTCTGGCTGACTTCCTCACACCTATAGTCCCCTGACAATGTCACATGCTGTGGAAGTTGGCAGGCCCAGAGGGGCCACAGATGCCAACACAAACACCATTCCTATGGAGGCAGAAGAGCCCGTGGGGGTTATTTTTAACCTGTTGATCAGAGGCCACAGCTCTGGCCCTGGGAGGCTCAGAGCTGCCAGTTCTCAGGGGGAAGTGAATCGTCAGGCCTCCCCTCAATGACCCTCAAGGGCACTGGGCAGTGGAAACCCCAGCCCTCACCCCACTTGGACAGAGACGGGGAAAGGCAGACACAGCTCAGGACATGCCCCATCTTGTGCGCTGGTTTCAACTGGGACTGAGCTGAGCCAGGAAGAGCAAAGGTACACTGCAAATCACAGGATGTGACCTGGAGACGGGCCTCTCCTGTCCCCATCCTGCAGGAAACTGTGACCTGAGAGAGGAGGCCCAAGGTCACACCACTGGCTAGCACCAGCTCCCCGCCCCCGGTCCACCCGAAATCTGACGTGGACAACTCAGTAACTCTCCACAGCTGCATCCAGGGATTGCCTTGTCCTGCCCCCCTGCCTGGTCTGTTCCACCTTGGGGGACCCAGGCCCTGACTCACCCTGCAAGGACTTCCCAGGTGCCCAAGCAGTGCCCCCTGGAGGACAGCCGCAGCAGTGGCCAGCGCAGCGGGCAGCAGCATGGTGGCTGGAGGCCCAGGCGAGGACGTGCGGGCCAGGGCGTGCCTGCGTGGGGGGAGCAGGACCAGAGCTTCTGCCAAGAGCCCGCTGCCGGCTGCTGCTGAGTCTGTGCTCGCCAGACAATGGACCCCACAGCCCAGCCTCCTGGCCTTGGCCCCTTGAGCTGGGCAGGCAGCTGCCGGCCGAAGCAGCCGCCTCCGCTGGCCCCTCACGTAGTCCACGTCCTGCCTGCTGGGTGGCCCTTATCACCAGGTACGTGCCAGGAGCCCACATGCCCACACTTTGTGGTGGGGAGAGGACTGGGAGCCCGGGACGGATGGAATCGGTAGGGAGTAAGGCTTTCGGCTTCCTCCTGCCTCTGGAAACTCCCAAGGAGGGCCCTGAGCAGGCCTGGAGTTCCCCTTGGGGAATGTCCCACCCCCAGAGAGACCTTAGCCCCATCTTGCCAGGTCCCAGCTCTCAACCACTCTTCTCTTGGACTGAGGGCATTGGGGTGGGGGAGAGGGAAAAGACTGACCTCTTCCTATGATTACTCTGGGTCAGCTCACAAAAACCAGTTATTCCTCAATATAATAAGTACTTTTACACCATACCCATTGAGTCTGAGGGGCAACAGAAGCACAGAGAGAATGAGCAACTTATCCACAGCCACACAGCTAGCAGGATTCAAACCACGCAGGCTGAGGCAAGAGCGAAACCACATCCAGCAGAATACAACAGGAACAGGGACGAGACTGGGCAATGCTCAGCTTCCTACCCAGGGGAATGAGAGTTTGGGGATCTAACAGATATGGGCTCAAGGCCGGGAACTGCATGCTCTAAGACAAGTGAAGATCCCCTCGAGGCCAATGTTTCCTCGCCCACAAAATGGGCACAGTGATGAAGTACTGCTGCCTCACACAGAGAAGGTGCTCTCCCTCCCCTAGCAGAGCTCAGAGTGACCTTCCACCAAGCAGTTAGAATGCCCTCTAGAATATCTGGCTGGCTGAAGTCTGCCATCCCAGCCTCCCTCAGGCAAAACCCATGTTCCCTGGCACTTGGACTCTGCTGCAAGTCACCAGCATGTCCAACCAGGCAGCCCCAGTGGTACGGCTGGCTCAGCCCCAGCATCATCATTTAAACCACCATGACCATGGGGTTCTCCCGGTCTTCCTTCTCCCCAGGAAGACTATGAGCACCTGCCAGGGGCCTCCCCCATCGGATCAGAGGGTGTGAAGGAAAGGTGCTTCCTCATCACAGACACCCCAGATTGGGGCTCCCTGAGAGCAGAGGCTGAGCAAACCATGCCATCCCACTACCAATCTGGGGGACATGCATATATGGGCCCTGTTCCATTTCCAGTCCACCACCCAAGAGACATGTGACCCTGAGCAGCTTCTCTGGGCCCACGGTCAAGTGGAGATGACATTTCCTATCTGCATCCCAGGCGGGGCTTCCCCGGTGGCTCAGCGGTAAGGAACCTGCCTGCAAAGCAGGAGACACGGGTTCTATCCCTGAGTCAGGAAGATCCCCTGAAGGAGGACACGGCAACACACTCCAGTATTCTTGCCTGGAGAATTCCATGGCCAGAGGAACCTGGTGGGCTACAGTCCATAGGATGGCAGAGTCGGACACGACTGAAGCGACTGAGCACGCATGCACGCACTGCATCCCAGGCTAGTGAAGATGAGATGAAGCCACGAGTGTATGTGTGTGTGTGTGTGTGTGTGTGACAAGCCCCCTCCTCATGACCTCTGCTGGTGGATTAGGATGACAGTGTGCATGGGAGGCACGGAGGGGGCTGTCCTGATGGGACAGACCTGGGGGATAGGCATAGACGTCAGAAGAGGGAGGCAGAGGGATTTCCCCACGTGATGTGGGGCCTGAGGCTGCTCAGGCAAGGGAAGAAGGGCTGAGTCACCGGCCATGCCAGAGTTGCTGGGAATCTGCTGCCTTCCCAGCCACTGAGAGTGAAATGACCACAGGAGGGACCACAGGAGACACCCGGAAGCCTCAAGGAATGAGGTGGTGGCCGGATAGGACAGAAAGGGAATGGCGGCTGACCCGAGTCCCCCAGGGAAACGGGAGGAAGCAGCCTGAGCAGGAGACACAGCAGTCCTGACCTCACAGGGACCCCGGGGTGATGAGGACAGACAGGCCTGTCCTAGTGGAAGCTGAAGTCCGATGGGGAAAGAGAGAAAGTCTACCTTCAGGGAACTCCCGATCTGATGGGGAAGTGGTACGGACGGCTGCCTCCAGGAGCTACAGGGTGACAGGAGACTCAGCCTCTGCTCTCAGGGACCCACAGCTCTCGGCATCTATAGGGAGCATTCTCTCCGTCCTCCTTCTGATCCTCTAATCTGAGCAAGAAACGTGGACTCTGCCCTCAGGGCGCTTTCTGCCTTAAGCACTCAGTCTTAAGCAAAGGTGTGCAGGCATAGGAACCCGTGTGGAACCCCCTCGGAGACCACCCACCTGATGCGGGGACATAACTCCTCACAGTAGAGACAGAACCCTCCATCAGCCCAGGGCAGGGGACCTTCCCCAGAACTCCTCCTGAGCGCCTGGACCGTAGAGCGTGGAGAGAAACAGAAGTACCGCCACATCTGGTCTTGGGGTGGCCGGGCTCGCGGCTCTGAACAGCTGCGCCACATCTGGCTTCCAGACAGCCACCTCTTGCTCAGCGATTCACTCCCGCCCCTCGCGTCTGCGGAGATGGGAGGACGTGGGCTTGGAGCTCCACAAGCTCTCCCACGCGCATGCGCAGGCCCAGTGTGCACAGAGAGGACCGCGGGGGCGCA
Source organism: Moschus berezovskii (assembly GCF_049115385.1). NCBI lineage: Eukaryota > Metazoa > Chordata > Mammalia > Artiodactyla > Moschidae > Moschus > Moschus berezovskii. The sequence goes on from NC_142482.1 coordinate 29,664,631, forward strand.
GGACGCCCCTTCCTTTCCTTTTCTGACTCTCTGGCCCCTGTCACACAGCCACTGCTGTCGGGGCGAAGGGGGTCGAGTCCACCCTTGAGTCAGCATGACTCAGTCTCCCCGCCTGGAACCCTCACACTCAGCTTCACCGGTTTCACGCACGCACGGTGAGCTGGCTTGGAGTCAGTGGAGAGGAGGCGCCCGGAGTTCCTGATGCCCCCCTCCCCCAGGCCCTGACCCATCCTTTCTGGACAAGAAAAGCTCCAGGAAAGCAGAGGATCGGGCTGGGGAGGAAAAGGAACACGCCAGGGAGGGAGTAAGTCGAGAGCACACAGCATTTCCCCGTCAAGTGGGACATTGATGACAGAGCTGATCCCCCCTCCAGACTGAGGTTCCCAAAGGGCAGGGCTGTGTCTCCCGCTCAGACTTGGGTCCCTGAGGCAAGACGGTGACTTTCCCATCAAACTGGATCTGAACTGGATCTCATTTAGCTCTATAATAGGTGACTCATGCACCATCTACATCATTGGGATTTTCAGACTTAGTTGGAGGATTGGAGGTGGGAGGGAGCAACTTCCCAACAAAGCTAGCTCCTGAGGAAGGCCAGTTATACTCACTGGCAGGGGCTCCCGCAGAGAGCAGCCTGCTCTCCCTACACCTACTCACCTCTCTGGGTGGTCCCTCCCACTGTCTGGTCCCAGTCTCTCGTGCTAAATCACCTGCTGGGCAGGGTGGACCCACAGGACACGTGTGGGACCAGGAGGGGGAGAGAGCGGGCATTCTTTGGCATCATACCCAGCCTCCTCAGCTGGAGGAGAATCTGCAGGTCCAGTTCCCCCTAGATCTGCAGTTGAGATGGCAGGGCTGACGAGCCTGTAGGCATCTGTGTGAGGCATCTGGGGAAGCTGGACAAGGCAGGCTTTTGCTCCATGAGTCCAAATCAGCCAAGGAAGTGTGTCTCAACTCCTATGAGCTTGTCCTTATTCTGCATACATCTCCCATAGATTAGAGGGGAGACCTGCTACCCCCATGGGTCACTGCAGCCCTGCCCTGCATCAGAGACTTCTGGGAATGAAGGAAGCAGGAAACAGGCTGGACGGGCCCTGGGAATCCCACCCCGCTCTCTTAATCACCGTTCCACACCAAGAGCAGGGCTCTCCCCAGCCTTCTTCCTCCGTTTCCCCTTGTCACCTCTTCACCTCCCACACCTCTTTCAGGGAAATGAACCATGAAGCCACGCATCACTGGGGCTGGTGAGGCCACAGTGGAAGCAAAGACTTCCAGGTGCTATCAGAAAGTCTCTACTCCCCATCTAGCACTGAGAATTGAGTATTGCCATGGTTGAGAGCACTCTGAGCTAGCAACCCACTGTACAGAAGGGGAGACTGAGGCCTGTGACTTTGCAGGGCAGAGTAGATCCAGCCCTAGAGTGAGCTGGTCATACCTGAGTCTGCCAATGTCAGGGACCCCCCCCCAACCCCCACCCCTCAGTGGGACTGTGAGCTCTGTGAAGTCATAGACTGTCTCCAGCTTCCTGAAAATGAGTGAGTATTGCTCAGTCATGCCAACTCTGTGACCCTTTGGACTATAGCCTGCCAGATTGCTCTGTCCGTGGGATTTTTCAGACAAGAATACAGGAGTACGTTACCATTTCCTCCTCCAGGGGATCTGCCTGACCCAGGGATCAAACCCACATCTCCTCTGTTTCCTTTCTTTACCTGCTGAGCCACCGGGGAAGCCCCTAGCTTCCTGAAAGGAGCATGCTATGAGGGCAGGATGAATGCAGACCCTAGGCTGGCCCTGGGAGGTGGGGGATTCTTGAAGAAAGTCCCCAGAGTCCCCTCATCGTGTCTCCTGTCCTAGTCCTAGAGAACACAGGGAAGCTCAGAAGAGTCTCCAGACCCTCTCCCCTCCGCTTTGCTTTGCACTGCCCCCTCAGTCTGATCAGGCTGGCTACAGAGCCTCCCCAACTCCGGTCCGCTCCTGGGCCACAGGTCCCCCTGCTTGGTTCCTGGCAGCCCCAGACTCCTGGCGCCTGGGGGAGGGAGGGTCTAGGATGCACAGGCAGACCTGCATCTAGGCCAGACTGGGCCACCTGCAGAAGCCCCCAGAGCCTGGGCCAGGAGCCCTGTCCCCCAAGCTGGCAGAAGGGCAGACAGCAGCCTACGTGATGTCCTTTGCCTCTGGAATCCAGCCAGGTGACTGGAGCATGGTCCAGCTTGGCCAGTGCCCCCTCCCATTCCACCACCCCTCCCCATCATCCCTCTTTCAAATACAGTCCTTGCACCAGCCAGATGCCTGAGCACAGACTTGTCACGAAGAAATTCATGCCCGATCGTAGCAGTCTCTGCTCTTCCTGCCCTCTCTCTCGCCTCTCCCAACACAAGCCATCTCCTGCGGCCAGTGGGCTCACCACCCTGTCTGCAGAGCTCTGACCCACGTGGAGAGTCAGCCCCTCCCCAGCCCAGGGAAGGGTCTCAGCAGAGGTAACAGGGAAGGGGGCCACGACCCAGCTTCCCCATAACCTTGAAGGTCTCTGTACTCCATCCAAACCACTCTCTGTCCCCACTGCCATCTCTCAAACGAGCAAGTTCGTTAGGTCTGTTTCCCATTGTGTGGGTGAGGATGTGGTCTCTCTATCGGATGCCAAGACTTGCTGCAACCCGACCCTACAGCAGAAAGAGTTGTCATCAAGCCCAACTCTCAAGTTCATACTCTGTAATCTAGAGAAAGGCTCTCCCAGAACCTGCCAGTTTCAAACCCTAGCCCTACCTTACACACCTTTTTGGTCAGGTAGCTTTCTTTGTTTCAAACATTTTTTTAATCATGGCAAAATACACTGAAGGTAAAGTTGATTGTCTGAGCCACTTTTTAAGTGGACGGTTCAGTGGCATGAAGTAATTCACATTATTGTGTAACCACCACCATCCTTCTCCAGAAGTCTTTTCATCTTCCCTCAAATGCTGTACCAATAAACAATAATTCCTCATTCTCCCCTCCCCCCAGCCCCTGGCAATCCCACTCCACTTTCCGTTTCTATGAGTGTGATAGCTCGTTAAAGCGAGTCATGCAGTATTTATCCCTTTGTGACTGACTGATTTCACTTAGCACAATATCCTCAAGGTCTGTCTGCCTTGTAGCATGTGTCAGAACTTCCTTCCGTTTTGAGGCTGAATAATATTCCGTGGTGTGTATAACCACATTTTGTTTCTCCGTTTGGCTATCTTGTTGATGAACTCTTTTAGAAAATCAAAGTAACATATTCTCAGGGTAAACATCTGAGGAGTTTGGAAGCAGATAAAATGAAAAGTGAAAGTTCACTTTCACTTGTTCACCTACCTTGTTCTGCCTGAAATTTCCAAAACAGAGGGCAGATAAATTTATATCTATCTTATTTTTATACAAAAAGTGACATACTCCTCACCATATTTCTCAAATATGAAGTCAGAATTCTCTAGAGAGCGTGTTAAAACACACTTCTCTACCTCAGCCCCAGGTTCCCAGCCCACGTGTTCTGCGCTCCATCCCACCTTCCCCATCCCCCTCCCTAAAATTCTGGGTCTCCAGCAGGCTTCTCAAGATTCAGTACTACCTGAAGGTCTACCGTTTGTGGATTAGTACTGCCAGAGCTGTCCTGCCACTTACTTTCTCATTAGGGAATATCAGCCTATAACACTGTCAAAGTGAAAGTGAAAGTCATTCAGTGGTGTCTGACTCTTTGTGACCCCATGGACTATACAGTCCATGGAATTCATCAGGCCAGAATACTAGAGTGGGTAGTCCTTCCCTTCTCCAGAGGATCTTCCCAACCCAGGAATTGAACCCAGGTCTCCCACATTGTAGACAGATTCTTTATCAGCTGAGCCACCAAGAAGCTCAAGAATACTGGAGCCTATCCCTTCTCCTATCCCTTCTCCAGGGAATCTCCTATCCCTTCTCCAGGGAATCTTCCCAATCCAGGAATTGAAGCAGGGTCTCCTGCATTGCAGGCAGATTCTTTACCAGCTGAGTACCTCATTCTTTTTAATCCCAGCACACACCTCTGGCATTTTGGATGCACCAGAACATAGCTAATCAGTGCCTTACTGATAGACTTGACATTGCTTCCACTTTTTAAGATTCGGAAATAAAACTGTCATGAATACAGTTGTACGGATACTTTAAACAGGCGTAACATTTGTGACAGCACAGCTAATAAATCTGTAGATGTGGAGCCCCTGAGCAAGTGGTTTGTGAATTAATTCTTCCTCTGTAATTTCCAACCCCCTTCCTGGGTGCAGTTGCCCTCCCACCAGTTCTGAGGATGCCTGTGTCCAAAAGTGAGGGGTCTCCTTTTTTAGTTGTTGTCCATCGTAAGGAGGAAAAGAGACTCTTATCATCTCTTAATTTTGATTTCTTGTATTTTGACTGAGGGTAGGAATTTTCACCTGTTCATTAGCCTTTAATATTCCCTTTCCTGTTCATGAACTTTGCCCATTTTTCTATTTGCTTTTCTTTTCCTTATTGATTAGTATGAACTTATCTGTCATATATGTTGAAAACCTTTTTTTCTGGTTTGTTATTTGCCTGTAAACTTTCAGGTGTTACTTGTTTATGGTTTATGTAACCAGTTTTTAAAGATCTTTCCTTTTGTGGGCCTCTCTGGTGGCTCAGTGGTTAAGAACTCGCCTGCCAATCCAGGAGACTCGGGTTCGATCCCTTGCCAGGAAGATCCCACGTGCCGTGGAGCAACGAAGCGTGTGCACTGCAACTACTGAGCCTGTGCTCCAGAGTCCGGGAGCCATAATTGCTGAGGCTTGGTGCCGCAAATACTAAGCCTGAGTGCTCTGGAGCCTGTGCTCCGCAACAAGAGAAGCCACTGCAATGGGAAGCCAGTGTGTCACGGTGAAGAGCAGCCCCCACTCACTGCATCTAGAGCAAAGCCCGCTCAGCAAGGAAGACCCAGCACAGCCAAATAAATGAATAAAATAAATAAAGTTATTTTTTAAATCTTTCCTTTTATGACTCCTATATTTGGTCCTCCTTTCCCCAGTTTAAGAATGTATCAATACACTTAGAAATTTTTGTTGATGTTTTCTTCTAGTAAGTTTATGGTCTTCTTTTTACATTTAAATAATTGATTCATCTGAGGCTAATTTCAGAATAAGGAATGAAGTGGAGAACTGGCATTTCTTTTCCCCCTAAACAGCTAGCCAGTTGTTCCAGTTGATTGAATCTTTTCTCCTCTGATCTAAAAAGTCACTTTACCATATATTCAATTTCCATGTGTTCACAGTGTGTGTCTGGGTTCTGTTCTGTTCTTTTGATGTGAAGCTCTGTATGCCAGTACCCAACTGTTTTATTACTGAAGATTTATACATTTCAGTAGCTCTATTTGCCCCTTATAATGCCTCTCCTCCAGAATTTTCCAAGCTCTTTTTGCATGTTTGTTTTTCCAGACGAATTTTAATATAATCTGTCAAGTTCAGAAGATTTGAACTTGACAGATGTGCTTTTCTGATATCTCAGCCCACAGCAGAATAGAAACAAGTTGAGAAGAAAGAGGAGGGATGGTGGTTGATCTGAGGCAGTGATGGTGGTGTAAGTGGCAGCTAATAGGGAGCTGAGAAAGTGATGAAGAACTATGAAAATAAAGACACCATGGAATGGTCCTTTAGTGTGGAGTCAAATAAGACCTCGTGTTCTCACTGTGTTACAACCAGGACATGATGGACACTCGTAACCACAACTCTGAGTCATAAGGACCCACATGTTCTCTAACGTCTGATTAAGAAGGCAGGAAAGCATGTAATATCCACCAGTGATTTCCATCCAAAACATCTCTTTTTAAGGTCTCGGATATTAACATCTGGAAAACTAATGTGAAATGGTTCATTCTTGGATGATGACAAAAGTATGACATATTACTGGTTTCTCTATAGTTTTCACAAAACCCAACCTCCAAATTCCAAGGAGTTCTGGGATTTGAATTCACTCTACCCATTGGAAACATAGCTGAAGAAAATGTCCCCAGCCTTTCAGCCAGTCTGCACACAGTAATTTAAAAAGTAAAGATTTAGCTCTACTGGGCACCTGCCTCCAACACGTGAGGCATGTTCTATGCAGACTACATTTCAGTCCTCAACAGCCCCACTAGATAAGGCTGTGCTCCCATTAGACAGGAAATCTAGGCTTAGAGAGATCAAATTTGGGCAAGGTCAAGTTATCATGTGACAAAGAACTCTCAGTCACCTTCAGCCCTTCAACTCACAGCCCCCCGCAACAGGAGGTCCAGCAGATGACCAATGCAGTTCAAGCTCCTCTTTGCAAGGTCCTGCACCTGCCAGGCCCAGGGCCCTCACAGCGCGAAGAGGCCCTATCCCACGCCTCTGAGTGGTGCGGAGGGTAGACTGAGGTGCCAACCTGAGCCATCTAGGGAAGGAAGGCGCAGCCTTCAGACCCACCAGGATCAGGGGCTCAGAAAGTGGGGAGGGTGCCCTGCAGACTCAGAAGACACCTCCAAGATGAGTACTGCCTAACCCTAGGCTGACATGGCCTCTCTGCACTCCCTGGCCATCCCAGGACATCTGTGTTTACCATACCACACCTTCACTGGCAGTGTGAACAGAGCCCAATCCTGTCCTGGATGCCCCAGGGAGTGGGAGTTATGCAGGTGACACACAGGGAGGAGGTGACAGGCACTCCCTTGGGAGTTCCCCATCCCAACAGAGATAAAGGTCAAAGAACTCCTTTGCTTTTCCTTGATAGCCATTTGCCTAGGGTCTCTACCAGCCTTACGAGGCCTACCCTGGATTCAGGTACAGAGAGGTCTCAGGCTGAGAGTCTCCAGGAGGCTGAGAGCTCTCCCCAGGCACAGGTGGCACCATGTGTGCTCAGTCGCTCGGTTGTGTTGGACTCATTGCAACCCCATGGACTGTAGCCCACCAGGCTCCTCTGTCCATGGGGATTCTCCAGGCAAGAATACTGGAGTGGCTTGCCATGCTCTCCTCCGGTGGATCTTCCCCACCCAGGGATGGAACCCAGGTCTCCCACATTGCAGGCAGATTCTTTACCGTCTGAGCCACCAGGAAAGCCCTGTGGGCCTATAGGGTTGTGAATCGAGTGCCCAAGGGACCAGAGTGTTCAGCCCTCTCTTGCCTCTCAGCCCAGGGCCCAGCGGACTGTAGAGCAGTGGCCCAGAGGATGAGGAGGGCCAGAGCATCAATTCATTTCAGCACCCAGTCACCCTGAAGCGCTACTGCGCGAGAAGGACGGTGCTGTTGGGGTGCATGGTGAAAAAGGGCCTGGGTAGAGGTGGGATTCGCTGGAAGGCAGAGTGCATTGGAGGACCGGGAGCGGCGGGGACCCCACCGCACAGCATCCCCAACCTGGGCGCGCAGAGGAGCCGCTTGCTACGGAGCCCGGCGCGCGCGCTCGAGGCCGGCGCCGCACGCGCACGCGTACCCGCAGCCGCTCCCCCGCCCGCGCGGCGCCGGCTCCCGCGCGCGCGCACTTGAGGCCTCCCTTGTGCGTCTCCTCCATTCGCTACGTGCAGAATGGTCCGTCGGCAGCAGCTGCAGCGCCGAGTGGGAGGGGGAGGAGGAGGGGAGGGGGAGGCGGTGCCCAGGTCTGGAGGAGGGGCCGCGGCGGGCCGGGAGGGGGGGAGCTGGGGAGAGGGGCTGGCGGGGGGAACCTGGGTGGGCGCAGCCTTCCTTCCCTTCCCCCTTCCCCCTCCCCGCCTCGCCGTCGCTGCCTACTTCAAGGCCATTCCGGCCAGCCCTCTGTTTCCTGCTCGGACGTCCAGGAACCCAGCGGACCAAAAGGGGTTTTCTCCGTGTTGTACCCCCCCCCCAAAACCCAGGACCCAAACCCAAGAAAGAACCAGTTTTGCTGTCACCTCTTCCCTCTTCCCATCCCGACCACGTTCCCAGGCTTTTGTGTGAAATGACCCAACAGCAGACCCTTTCCCGCTCCGCTTTGCATGATGATGGAGTCCCTAAGAGGTGTTGTAACCTCACTCTCCTCTCTCTTACCCCCCACCTGGAGGAAGGAGAACGGATAGGATGGACGCTGGAGTCTAGTTCTCAGCATTTGCAGAAGGGGAAGCCCAGAATCTCACACGCGAACATAGGGTGGCGGAAAGGTCTGGTGGCCCAGAATAGGCTGCTGCCCAGGAGCCTAGTCCAGGTCAAAAGAAGCGAGTGTCTGGAGGGTCCCCCCTAGACTGGCATGAATTCACCCGCATTACGGAGCTGTGTCCCATACACCTGTGTGTAAAGGACTCCCCAGGAATGTAATGATGAGAAGCCACCAAGGGGTGGATCGTGTTTCCCTGGAGGATCCCAAACAGACCAGCTCCCTTTGCTGCCAAGAACCCAGATGTGGCCCAGACGTGCACAGCAGCCCCTCCCATGGGGTGGGACACCAGCTATTCTGTGCAGCCCCTCCCAACTCTTCTCCCAGGGTCAAGGGAGGAAAGCCGGCGACCTCCGGTGCCCCTTCCCCGTTCGGGCTGCTGGCAGTGGGGGGGCAGCTCCCTTATCCTCTCCGTCCTTTGGGGGGGCCACCTGGTTTGACGTTGGAGACAGCCACCTGGGTTTAACCTGCGGTCTAATCTCTAGCCCTCTGCCGGCAGGTTAAGTCTAGATCGCCAGGAAGGAAGGTGTTCTGGGTCAGTTTCAGTTTACACAAACGGACCCATGAGCCTGGGCTTTACACAGTGCCTGGATCCTCTCCCTCCCTGGTCCCGCAGTCTTTTAGGAGGCGCCCTCTGCTGGCCACTGGGAAATGCAGGGAAGAACAAGAATCGTGCAGAGGCACTCACGGAGGGTCTGGAGAAGCGGACACAAGTCAGAGAAACAAATGAAAACCAGGAGCCAGTGAACAGTAGTGACTGGGCTGGCCACAAATAAGGGAGGCATGCTGAAACCTCGCTGGAGCTGGGGAGTTTTTAGCCAGCTTTCGTTGAGCAGGGAAGGGCAACCAAGCTGGCAGATGGGGGCTCAGGACATCCCAGGGGCACCCCTGCCTGTGTGCCGAGTCCTGCCCCTGCCCTGGGTGGCTCACACCCCCGCAGAGTCTGATGACTGCTGTGCCCTGAATGGGGGCCTGCCCTCACCGTCAGCCTCTACTGGGGTGGTGGGCTGGGAGAAACAGCCAGAACTAGAAGGCCCAGAGCTGGAAGGCCCGAACCTTCAAGTCACCGCCTGGCTCCTCAGGGCTGGCAGAGAAAGTGACCTGAGAGAGGAGTCTACAGCTGACAGATCCACCCCACATACACAGGTCCTTGGCATGGCAGGGCTCAAGGTAGGGTACGGGCCTGAGTCACAGCCTGGCGGGGTACTGCCTGTCTCAGGCAAGGCCAGCTTGCCAAGAGGTGAGACCTGGGTCAACAGCCCATCACCCTGCCTCTGGCCACTGGGCATTCTCCCCAACACGTCTCACACGTGGGGCCAGGGAGGTGCTAGGGTGGTGCAGGCCATGCAAGCCGCTGGGGCCTGCGCCTCAGGGCCATGGAGGGCAGGAGAGGAACAAAGGAGTTCTCACTGCACAGGAGGAGCTGGGTTAGAGAGAGGATGGACACCCCCCGCTGCCCCCCAGGCATCCAGAGTCTCTCCCGGTGTGGTGGGTGAGCAAGCAGCAGGTGCCACCCAGGACTGGCAGCTTCTAGAACTGCCCTGCCAGTCCTCCAAGGAGGGTCACCCCCAAGGCCTTAGCATCCTCACAGGGCTTTACACAGGTCCGACCTCCAAAGGCAGCCCAGGACTCCCAGCCTTCCAAGGCCCCACAAAGGCCCAATTCCCAGACCACTCCCCAGAAGTCAGTGGCACTGTGACTTCTTCCCCTCCACACCCCACCCAGCTCTACTCACTGATTCATTGGCTTCCACCTTACTGGTGCGGCTCCCTTCCAGAGGAGCCAGGGTAAGAGGACTCCCAGGGTGGGGACTGAGGCCCAGGAGGGAACAGAAAGCATGGCGCTTTAATTAGAGGTAATTGGTTAATTTACTCTGAAAGCTTGGGGGAGGGGAGGGGATGGAGTCTGTGGCCTAATAGGGCTCAGACGCAAACTGGTGAGTCTCTTTCCGGACCAGAGCTGACCCAAGCGAACCCACCCACCCAGGACACCCACTCTTCACCCAGGTCAGAGCAAGGCCCAGAGCAGACTGGGGTGGCCCTGCAGGAGAAAAAAAAAAAAAAGGAGGTGCCCTGGGGTGGTGGGCAAGGCCTGCTGAGGTTAGGGAGATAGGAACTGAGGACTGGGGAGGTGCAGCGGGTTCTGGGATGGGAATGATCCCTTGCTTCTCCTCTCCTTTTACATCCATCCCTCCCAAGGTCATTGCCCCAACCCCGGCCAGGTTAGGGGCCTACCCTCCTCCTGTGGTCAGTGACCTCTCAGGCTTGCCCATCCTCAGGGGCCTGAAAGCTCACTTCACTTCCTCCAGCTTCAGAAAACCGTTCCAATCATCAAGGAATGGGACGCCAGAGGGAAGACCCCTGCCAGGCCCCAGGGGGCGTGCCGCGGCCCGACGCTTCGCCTCCGGCGGTGCGGCGAGGACTCTGGCCGGCAGCCTCCCGCGCGCGGTCCGAAGCAGCTGACCCGCTGGCGGCGGGCCAGGTCGCGGCGGGGCCGGGAGGCAGCAACGTGCGGCGCGGCATGTCGCGGGCGCAGCGGCAGGGAAACGTGGGGGCGGGCCGGCGCGCCGCCCCCCACCCCCGCCCCACGCGGGCCCATTCATAAAACCCGCGGGCGCTGCCCGGACCTGGCAGCCTCCGTTCCTAATTGCAAATTCATTAAGGAGTTTGCATCTTATTTGCATGGAAATCATTTCCTGGTCCGAAACAGAGAAATTCTCCATTCCTTCGGCCCCCCCTTCTGCCCTGCTGTAGGCATCCACTGTCTGAGAGAGGAAGGGGGGCCCTGGCTCTGCCCCGCGCCCCCTCCCTGGCCGCAGCACCCCACCCCCCCGGCCATCTCCCTGGTGAGGAGCGGGGGAGGGGTGAGCAGAGCACCCACCTATCTGGGACCCATGCCTGTGCCCAGGTGAGCTGGCCCTGCCCCAGTGGGTCCAAGTGAGGGGAGGTGCCCGCCAAGTCATTTGCCCCCCGGCCTGGCCAGGCCCAGGGAAGGGAGGAGGCGGATGGCGGGCAGCCGCAGTAGCTGGTTGTACCTGGCAGGAGTAGAGCTGGTAGGTGAGGCTGTTCGTGCCCAGCCTCACGTACTTGCCCGGCCACAGGCCATGCCCCCACCCCCACACCCCTCACCCCACAGAACAAGCACCCAGTGACTGCAGAAACAGACACACAGTCAGGGAACACAAAGGCACCCACACTGGGCCAGCCACCATGGCTGCCGCCCTGGGGGGCAGCCAGATGCCTTTGTAAGCCATTTGGTCCTTTCCAGCCCCAAACCTGGGTTGGAGGACAGGGGGCTTCTCTCAGTCGGGGGGGCTCACTTCTGTACCCCAGATACAGCCTCTTGCCCCTCCTCTCCTGCATCTCCTATTCACGCAGGTCCCCAGGTGCTGACCCTGCAGGAAGACCTGCCCAGGCAAGGGTGACACAGGGGCCTCCCGCCCAGGAGGGGCAGTAGAAGATGAAGCCTCTGAGGAAGGGGCACCTAAGCTGTGTCTATCCTTCCTGTCCCAAGAGAGTGTGTGTGTGTGTTGGAATGCTCCCAGCTCCAGGAGAGGGGGAGGAGGGGGTTTAAACTGTTGGAAACAGAATAGAACTACCTGAAGGACACGTGTCAGATAACTGCCTAGAACACAATGTCCTGGTTCTATATATTCTGGGACAGTATAAAAAGTAATCACAAAATGTTGTCAGCATCAGGGTATAAAATAAAAACCTGCTTCTTGTCCAGGTCATCGAAGCCCCTCCCTGACATGGCCCTGCTCATGCTTCCCGTCTGCCCACGCTCCCACCTGCTGTCACTGAAGTGTCTCTCTTTTGGTGCTGGGGCATGAAGGGGTGGGCAAGGATGTTCCGGAACACTGACTACACTTCCCTCTTGAGCTGGGTTGGACTGACTACCCTCCATTTCCTGGAGCAGTGGGATCTAAAGTGCCCTTGGAGGGTGGGGAGTGTGGGTAACCAGAGGTGCAGCAGGAAAATATTAGAACATTTATTTTTTCATCTCATCTTTTTCCATTCAGTGTAAGTTTTACAAAGTAAAAAATATGAAAATATGCTTCTATTACAGATGCATGCTCAGCAGTTGTTTCATTGGTAGGCGGCATGATCAAAGAAACTTTAAAACTGATCTAAGCTTAAAGTGGAAGATTGCAGGTGAGGGATGGCGGAAATCATGTCCATCTTAGTACCTGACCCGAGGAGCAGTCAGCTCAGAGTCCAGCAGGGGGCAGAGACAAGGTATTGGATGAACGAAGTTGGCCCCTAGAATTGACAGGTGAGGAAACTGAAATAACTCTGAGGTGGGAAGTTTGCTCCAAGGAGTATGTGTGCAGGTGGAGAGAGCCTCTCATTGCTGCTGTGTCTGCAGCCTGCCCTTGCCCGACACCCAGCCTGCACCAAAACCCCACTTCCGCCCACCCCAGTGAGCACAGGTTCCCCCACCACCACCAACCCGCGCCCAGCCGGGCACTCTGGCAGCAGGCCTCTCTGAGCTCCTTGCTGGTTCTTGATTAGCAGAGCCAGGCAGGGTTGGGTCGCCACCTACCACATCCTCTCCCAGCCTGGTAGGAAGACCTTTGCAGGTTTCCTGTCCCCTGACTGACTGAGTAAAGGAGAAAGAATTTAGGCTCCAGACAGGCCTCAAACTTTGTCCAGCTGGGTGACCTTGGGCCCAACACATAATCAGTATAAGCCTCAGTTGCCCTGTAACATGGGACTAATCATGGTACTTACTATACCAGGCTGCTGTGAATATTGAGTGGCCTCCTGTGTGTATAGGATCTGGTACAGAGTAGGTGTTCAGTAATATTCTTAAGCCTCCCCCCGCCTCTCCCCTCCACCCATGTCCCCCAACCTTTCCACCACCCCCCACCCCTGTGTGCAACAGGTGCCCTATAAAGAACCTGTTGAATTGTGATTTGCCATCAGCATGGGAAGGAGAATTCTGAAGGTAGACAAATGAACCTTCCTGCTGAAATTAACAGCACCCCCACACGCACGCACAAAAGCATCAGGCACTCTCCAAGTTCACCCACTCCCAAAAAGGTGCCTTCCTCTCCACCAGCCCCTTTCCCTCTTTCTGCACTGCCTTCACTTCAAGCCTGAGCTGAGGGTGACACCTGGTGGCCATTCCTATATCTGCAGGACACAGTGACCCCACCCCCCAACAAGAAAGATGTGAGGTTCGGGGTGAGGGAGCTATTCTTTCCAGCACTTCCCCTGCACCTCCCAGCTCCCTCTCAGGGTCCAGGGAATCTCAAGGATATCCACTACCCTACTCTACCTGAGAGTAGCTGGAGTTCTGAGGGTCGCCCCTGCTTGATGCATAAGATGATGGAGGCCTTTGCCCAGACCCTGGCCCCAGGCAGGACAATGGCTACCCTCCCCCCAAGTGCTGCTGGGGCCTTATAGGCATCATCTCCTTCTATTCTTATCATTGGGGCCTAGTATCACCAGGCACAGCAAGGTTAAGCCACTTGTTCTCAGTCACACAGCTCCTAAGGACCCAAATGATTGAGTGGGACACCCGGCAAGCCTCAGGCAGATGGAGGAGGCCAAGAGGAAGTGGCCTGCCCCAAGTTCCAACCCAGTCTTGCCCAACTGGTGAAGTTACCTCCCTCAAGGGCCCTCTGATGGCTCATCAGTCTCCTTGACAGTACCATGGGGCGTCAGGTAGAGCAGTGATTTTCAAATTGGCTGAATATGAGAGTCACCCGAGGAGGATTTTTTAAACACCAGTGCTTGCTCCAGTCCTGGCTGATGAAATAAAAATCAGGAGGCGTGGGGCTGAGTATTTTTTAAAATCTTTCTAGATGATTCTACACTTGTGAATGCAGCCCCTGGGATTTCTCATCTCTCAACATCAGCTCCCTCTTCCCTGAAGGACCAGCCCTCCTCCCCGAGCATTCCCTGCACACCTTCCCTCGTCCACCCAGACCCCCAGGGCAAGCTGCCTCTCCACCCCCGGGGCCCTGGGGAGAAGTAGCCCTTCCCAGAGGGGGCCCAGCAGGCTTGAGCCTCCTGAATCCCTGACCCCCGGCCTGGCCTCTAGGGTGGGGGGCAGGGAAGGCCACCGGGAGCTTAACCCCAACAGGATGAAGGCGCAATAATGAGGGTCAGGCGGTTGGCTCAGCCTGCGGAAATCCCCAGCTTAGTAGGGGTGGAGGGGCTTCAGCCTAGAAGGGGCGTAAGGGCAGAAGTGAGGGGGCAGGGGAGCCCAGACACATGGAGACCCCAGGGCCCCTGACCCCTAACCACCTCCTGAGAGGGCCTACTAGAAGCTCAGCATATTTACCCTCATTCCAGGGCTGCTGACCCTCAGGGAGGGAGGGAAGGGCTGACCAGCCCCCCAACCACAGCCAGGATCATCCCCCCTTCCCCAGCCTTTGGCAGAAGGAGGAGGGCACTGATGGGAAAACGGAAAAAGGCTACGTGAGTGTTCCCAGGGCAACGCCGACTTCTCTCCAGCCTGTAATCCTCAGGCCTTGAGTGAGGGATCACTTTCCTCTGCGGAATGTAACACTGAGGGGGCAGAGGGACCTGGGGCGGGGGTGGGGGGCGCAAGAGCCAGGGAGTCGACTCTGCTGGGGGTCGTTTCCAGCCCCCAGAAGGCCCTCCAGGGGGCGACAGCACAAAGAGAGCAGGGATCACCCCACCCCCAACTCAGCCCAGGGCACGAGGTCTGGGACTGGGCTGCAGCTCCTCCAGACCCCCACCCAGAGCTCTCACACGGGTGGCCCCTTTGCTGACCACTCATTTGTAGGAGAGATAACAGATTCTCAGAGGTTAGAACCAGCTAAGGGCAGGACTTAGCGACTAAACAACGACAAGGACTGCGTAGCCTCGGAACCACACCTAAGAGCCCCAGCTTCCCTAGAGACGGCCCAGATGGGCCTGACACCTGCTGGCTCCAGGGTTCCCACACCCACCACAGCCAGCACCCCTCCCTCCTGCCCTGCAGGGTCATAGGCGGGGCATGGCAAGCAGAGGGGAGAGGAATGCTAGTTACCATAAACCTGTGATGGCTGGGACCAGGCACGCTCACTGAGATTCAACACAGACTCCTCAGGAAGCCTTCCAGGCTGATCCACAGAGGACCAAAAGTCCCCCTCCCCACACCCAGCCATGACCTCCCAAAGGGTGTTCCACTCCCTAGCCTCACCCCTGGCCCAGCACGTAGGTCCTGCATCAGCCTTGGCTCTGCTCACTGGGAATTCTCCTTGACCCAGGAAACCCTGAGGGCAGGAATGTGTAGACAGAGTACTCTGCCCAGCACAGCACTAGCTGCTCAGAGGGTCTGGAGTGAGAGGCTCTTGGAAAGATGGGACAAGTCAGCTCAGGTCACAGAACCTGGAAAGAACCAACAACGGGAAGTGACCTCAAAAACCATCTGGTCCAGCCGCTCCCCCACCCACCCACATAACCTCCCATCTGGGCGGCGACCTTCTGCCCCAACACCTGCAGAATCAGGTATCTTCACTCACTCTTCCGTTCGTTCATTCACCCAGTGGATTCACCCCACCAGCTTCTACATCTCAGCGGCCGAGGCAGCCCAATTCATTTTCAAGGGCACGAGCTAAATCCTTAACTAGAGGAGCCAGGAATCCATCAGCCACTCTTGCCGGCCCTGGCCCAGCGCTAAGTAGAAATAGAAGATGCTGACCAGCAACCTCCCCACACACACATCTCTGTTGCACGGCGATGTTTACACCCAGCACATCCCGGATTTCATTTCACACTCAACAACCATTCCAGGTGCTGCGGGCCTTCTTGACGAGTGGAAGCTGAGTCTGAGCGGAAGGATGACTTTGCAGCTGGAAGAGAAGCGGAGCCAGGATGCAGCCTGGGCAGCTGTACTCCTGGTCCAGCGCGGAAACACACACACACACACACACACACACACACGCTGATCAGCTGGCGTTTCATGTGAAAGATGGGTTTGCCTTGGGGGGAAAGAAAATGTGATTTAAGCTCCTAACTATAAAATAATAACAGCGAAAGCAGGCAACAGGCCTGCTGGGTCCCAGACACTGCACTGTTTGTTAAACGCAGGGGAAGCCAGTGGTGAATTGAGAGATCCCACCACCCCTCCTCTGGGGCCCAGCCGGGCTGCCCTGGGCGGGCACATGCACACACACACACATGCACACCCCCGGGTGGCGTGAGTCCTGGCACGTCGCAGGAGACGGGCTGTCCCAGCCCCTTCACTCCCCTCTGATAAGCCAGTGGCTTCCAGAGAGACAGGCACGTCCCCTTCAGGCTTGCCATGTCGGGCACGTGCCAGGCCAGCTGCCAAGGCCCAGGTCCCCAGCCCCTCTGGGCCCTAGAGGGCCCTCCTCCATGGCTGACCTGCTCAACCTCAGGAACGGGGTGGGGTGGCGACACCCCAGAATGTGAGAACCGGAGCCCCCACCCAAGCCCTTCCTCAGCCTGTGCTGCAGGCCTGGGGGCTTCATGAGGGGCCTCAGGCACCCTTTGTGGGCACCCGGCCCTTGGATGCACTCTGGGGGGTACAGAGAAGTGAGGAGAGGCTGGGAGGAGGGGGCAGATGGGGGTCCACCAGGACAGCAGGTGGCCAAGGGGAAAGTAGCAATGGGCCTGGGAGAGGCGGACATGTCTGCGTGAGATCGAGGTGGGAATCAAGGAAACAGGGAGGGCTTGGGCAGGGCATGCCAACCGGGTAGGTGGAACCTAGGAGGGAGTCACCGTGGGAATGTGGGAGGAGGCAATTAGGAAAAGGACTCTGGAGCAGGCGGAGCTGGGCTGGGACCTTTGTCTTGCCACTTAAAAGCTGGGTGACCCTAGGTGTGTGGCTCAGCCTCTCTAAGCCCCACCATATCACGTGCAAAAAGGGGGCAGGCGTCATACCCACCTTGCAGATTTGTGGGAAGTAAATGAGGCCGCGGGTATAAAATACCAGCCCCGTGCCTGGCCCATAGGACCTCCTTTGTTCACAGGAGCTGTTGTCAGGAAAGTGCAGGAAGGGGTCTGAGAACAAATCCGGGGCTGTTAGCAAGGTGGTGTACAGGGCAGAGACGCAGCGGAGGGCCTGCGGCCACGGACTCCAGGTGACTTCCAGGTCCCCGTCCCTCAAGGGCTGTGGAGAAGACGGGACGATGCCACGGCTGCCATGTCGGGTCCCAGAGGATTCTGGGAGCCCACATCTCGCCCCACGCTCCCACCATTCACACCAGGGGACTGCGGAGAGGAAGTGGGGCTTGGCCAAGGTCACTCAGAGAGCAAGGACAGGAGGCAGGTCTGCTAACCCCCAAGCTGCCTCCCTTCCCTGTGAGCCATCCTGACCCCTGTTTAGAAGAAGCCAGGAGCAAAGACCCCCTCAGCTCCATGAAAGGGGAAGACCTGGAAGGCATGTTAACTGGAAAGGAAGATGAAAGCTGGACTCCCGTTCCCGCCCGGGCTTGAACAAACACCTTGCCGAGGCCTGGAGAACGTGCAGGCTTTCTGCAAAGCCCAGACCAGAGGCACCTCCTCTGGGAAGCCCTCCCTGCCCACACCGGCAGTGGTCCAAGTCTGCGTCCTGCAGTGTCCTCTCTCTGTGGCTTCAGCCCAGCCACCACCCTGGGCAGCGGCCAGGCTCTTTGCTGCACTGAGTGGGAATTTTTGAGGCCAAGGGCAGGGTCTTGATCAAGTTGGAGGCCCCAGGCCCAACACAGTGATCAGCCGAGCGCTAGTGTGTGTAGAAGGAAGGAACCCCAACCAGTTGGGCCCAGAGGCCCTGACCAGGGGCCCCAGGGTCAGGCCCTGGGGCTGCTGTCCGGCCCTGGCCCGTCCCTCCCTGCCCCCGTGCCCCATCCCTGGGCTAAGAGCAAGTTCCTGGCGCAGACTCTACCCTGTCCTGGATGCCTGGCATTTACCAAAAGGGCAGAGACAGTGAGAAGGGCCTCACCTGTGCCTTCCTCTCAGAGGGGAGCCAGGCAGCAGGCCGGAGGGAGAGGAGTTAGGTTTCAAAGTGCCCGAAGATGACAGAATGACGGCGGATCCTCACCATGTCCAAACAGACGAGGATTAACATCTAGACTAGAGGATACAAGGAACGCCTGCAGACGACAAGAGGACAGCAGCCCGACCCCAGTAGGAGCAAAGGCCACAAAGAGGCAGGTAAAGGGATGGAGGCCCCTGAAGCTAACAAGCAAGAGAAGGGACACTGACAGGGGCTTCCCTGGTGGCCTAGAGGCTAAGACTCCATGCTCCCAATGCAGGGGGCCCCGGGTTCGATCCCTGGTCAGGGGACTAGATCTTACATGCCTCGATTAAAGGTTGAAGATCCCCTCATGCTGCAACAAAGACCTGGGGCAACTGAATAAATAAAAAGTAACTTTTGAAAAAGAAGAGGCACTGACAATCACAGACATCACCTCTGGAGGATGGACAAAAATGAGGAAGAAGGCCAGCCCTGCTGGAAGGTGGGGACTCAGCGACCCTGAGCTCTGTGCAGCGTGGACAGGGGTGAGCTGTGCTTAATCGAACCAGTAACTCCATTCATGATTACATCCCAGGAGTCTCAGCCCCGACCTTATGCCTTCCTCCACCGGCTCAGTCCCTTCCTGACCCAGTCTGCCTGCTCTTATTGTGGTTATTCACCTCTGGTTACCTCTGCTTCTGCGTCTGGATAATGTGGACCAGAATCATTGGCAGGGGGATGGGGATGAAGATTAAATGAGGCAATGCTTCATAAATGCTCATTCATCACCAGGACCAGGGGAGGGGGCCAGCCGGGGTCACACAGCCAGGTAGTGGCAGAGCCGGCTTATTCACAGATGCAAGACACAGAGCCAGCGGCCATCCCCCCCTCTCCCCAGAAGGCTTGCAGGCTGGTAGACAGATTGTCTTCATTCAGAGTCCAGGGTGGTGTCCCTGGGACCATCCCCGCTCCAGCCCCCAGTCCCACTCCTGGAGCCTCCGACTCAGGGGAGCCCCAGAAACCCTTTAGGGGCAAGATGCAAGCTAGTGGGGGAAGGCTGGGCAGAAGCCTTTATCCTTCCCACAGGAGCACACAGGGGTCGCAGGATATCTGTGTGGGAGAATGCGTCCAGACTCAGGGCCTCTATCAGGGGCTGCTGGGTGAGACCTAAGCCAAGTGTCTTAGCTGGGCCCAGACTCTCACTTCACAACAATAGTTAATAAAAGTAATAATCAGCCAACACACGTATAGCTCCTACTACATCCAAGGCAGCATTCTGTCTACCTTGTGTATATTATCTCATTTAATTCTCACAACAATCCTACGAGGCCAGTGTTATTATTGTTCCCATTTTACAGATGAGGAAACTAAGGCCCTGAGTGGGTAAATAGTTTTATCAAAGTCACTCAACTTGTAGACAGCAGAGCTAGGATTTGATTGCAGGCTTTCTGCCTTGGGTCTGTGTCTTTAATCACCTCAATACACACTCAGAGAGTGATAGTCCTCCCCGGATGGTGCTTCTCATTTCCCAGGGGTCTGGTGGTTGTCAACATTAGGAGCTCAATCACAAAGGGCCACAGCCCATGCCTCTTTCCCCCATGGGCACCTAGTGCACCTGCTCCCCTTCAGGCCTCCTGGGATCTCAGATGGTGGGGAGACCAGGCAAGGCAGCAGCTGGTCCCCCATTTGCACCCACATGCATGGGGCAGGGTCTTCAGCTAGGGCATCCAGTGCTGTTCTGCAGGCAGGACCTCCACCCATCTCTTGCTCAGGAAAGCAGAGTAGGAGGAAGTGACACAGTCTCAGAGGGTAGACTTGAATTCCCTTTCTTTTTTTCCTTCTTAATTTGAATCATTCCCACAAAGTTGACCAAAATCAGTAACAAATTAAAATTCTGAAACACCCTCACAACTAGTCATAGTGTGACCCTGGAGAATCTCTATCCTCTGTTGAACGGCAGCAGCTGGGCATCACCTCCCCCAACCCCCGCCCCCGGCCCCCAGAGCTTATCCCTCTGCAGTAAATGGCTACATATTCATTAACCTCTCTGGGCCTCAGTTTTTTCATCTGTAAAGTGGGGATGATAACAGCATCCTGTAACAATTGTTACAGGTTTAAATGAAGTAGGTCTGGATGTAACATATGTAAAAGGATCCGCCCAGCGCCTGGCATGTAGGAGATACACAACACTAGCTACTGGCAGGACTACTGCTGTCAACACCAGCTCAAGTCAGGCTGTGGGCTCCACTGGGGAAGGAAATTTTGTTGATCTTTGTCTACCTCAGCATTTTCCAAAGGGCTTGGCACACAGATGCTCTGTTGTCTTTTTTTTTTCTGGCTGCACTGGGTCTTCATTACTGCGTGAAGGCTTTCTCTAGTTGCGGCGAGTGAGGGCTACTCTTCCTTGCTGAGATGGGCTTCTCATTGCGGTGGGTGGTGGAGCACGGGCTCTAGAGCTCAGGTTCAGTAGTTGTTTGCCTGCGGGCTTAGTGGCCACTCAGTGGCCCCAGGGCACGTGGAATCTTCCAAGACCAGGGATCGAACTCATAGCCCCTGCACGGGCAGGCGAATTCCCAACCACCGGACCACCAGGGAAGTCCCAGCATTCCATGTCTTAAGCTGAGTTTTCCAGAAGCAGATCCGGAGAGAGGGTTCCGGCTAGGCAAGGTCCTAAGGGAGTGCTCCCAGGGGACGTGAAAGGGACTGGGGAAGCAAGAGGGGCGAGGAAGAGGCCAGGAAGGGGACGGAGGATGCCTGCAGTCCGTGCTGTATGGGGTACTCGGGACTGAAAGCTGTTCCCATACCAGGCCAGGGAGCTGGGTCTTGCCTCCCCCATATCACAGTCATTGGCTCAGGGGGTTGAACTTCCAGGCACTTCTGCTGCTCCAGCAGTCTGCAGAGAGCTCTCACAGAAGCAAAAACGCTTGAAGGGCAGTTGATCCTCAGAAATGGAAAAGGGGTCCCAGGGGATCTGCTATACTCCGTAACTGTCTTCTGGGTGGAAAGGAAATCAGCCCCGGCCCAGCCTGAAGGATTGTGGTTCCCTGTGGAGTCCAGGGTGGTGGAGATAGAGGAGAGTGGCTTTAACTTAACCCAGAGTCCCAGCTGGTCAGAGCCGGGAGGGTCCTCTGAGTAGCCAGCTGCCCCACCAGCTGAGCAAGGCGGGCCTGGGGCTGCCTGAGAAGGTCTAGGAGCCCCAGCTCCGTGCCTGGCCCGGTTCACTCACGTCACCCTCGTATCTTCCTTAGACGCGTCCTAACTTGGACATGAGGAAACTGAGGCGTGGAGAGGTCGAGGGGCCTGCTCAGGCCTCCCAAGGAGGAAAGACGATTAATGTCGTTAGTCACTGGGAAAATGCAAACAAAACCCACAATGAGATACCATTTCACACCCACTAGGACGGCTATAAAAAGGAAAATGACAAGTGTTGGCAAGGAGGTGGGGAAATTGGAGCCCTCATACACTGCTGGTAAGAATGTATAATGCTACAGCTGCTGTGGAAAACAGTTTGGCTGCTCCTCAAGCAGTTAAACATAGAATTACCGTATGACCCAACAATTCCACTCCTAATAGGGACCAAAAAAAAAAAAATTGAGAACAGGTGTCCAGACAAAAACCTGGACAAAAATGTTTACTGCAGCACGATTCACAGCAGCTAAACGGTAGGAACAACCTAAGTGTCCATCCGGTGATAAAAAGATAAATAAAATGTGGTCTATCCATGCAATGGAATATGATTCAGTCCCAAAAAGGAATGCCATGCTGGTTCCTGCTCCAACGTGGATGAACCTTGAAAACCTCATGCTAAGCCACGTGCTAAGCCAGTCACAAAAGGCCATATACCATGTGATCCTGTTTCTATGAAATGTCCAGAATGGGCAGATTCATAGGGACAGAAAGCAGATCTGTGGTTTCCAGGGGCTCGGGGAGGAGAAATGGGGGTAACCACCTGATGGGTGCAGAACTAGAGACTGGGGAGGGTTGCACAGCCCTCAAACACACCAAGTGCTGCTGAATCCAGCAAACCAAATTGTACACTTTTAAATGGTTAAAATGGTAAGTTTTCTGTTACATGCATTTCACCACCATTTTAAATTTTTAAAAAAATTTTAGCTTATTTATTTATTTTTGGCTCTGTCAGGTCTTAATTGCTGTGTGGGCTTTCCTCTAGTGGTGGCGAGCAGGAGCTACTCTCTAGTTGCAGTGCGAGCTTCTCATTGCAGTGGCTTCTCTTATTGCAGAGCATGGGCTCTAGGGTGCACGGGCTTCAGTAGTCACAGCACACGGGCTCAGGAGTTGTGGCCCATAGGCTTAGTCACTCCGAGGCATGTGGGATCTTCCCAGATCAGGGACCAAACCCGTGTCTCCTGCATCAGCAGGTGGATTCTTCATCACTGAGCCACCAGGAAAGCCCTCACCAATTTTTTTAAGTTTAAAAATAGTGACTGAAGGACAGAGTCTGGCCCAGACCAGGACAGTTTGTGACTCTTCCCTCCTCTGGCCTGGAAGCAGGCAACAAGGTCAGCCACGGTGTTTGGGGATGGACAGAACAAATAAAAAACAAGTCTACTGGGCACTGTGCTGACGCAGACATGGGATGCAAGTGGGGTGTTTTTTGCCTTTTTTTTTTCTTTCTTAGCCTCATGGCTTGCCATGCAGGATCTTAGTTCCCTGACCAGGGATCAAACCGGTGTCCCCTGCAGTGGAGGCTCTAAGTCTTTAACCATGTACCACCAGGGAATTCTCCTCAAGTGGTTTTAAACATTTCTGAGACTTGGCCAGCTAGAGAAATAAAAGTGTTGGGCTTGAGTTCAGACAGATGTGGACATAAACACTGGTTCCAGCACAGACTGTGCAACCTTGGGCACACACTGTGTCTTTCCGGACCTCAATTTTCTCATCTAGAAAATGACAGAAGAAGAAGTCACTGTGTTGCTGAGAGAATTCAGAGAGTTGACCCTTGTGGGGCTGCCTGAGGGACAGCGCCGGACGTGCACTCGCTGAGGCCTCAGCGAGGCCACCCTTTGCTCCCCTGCTGTCCCTACACACGCCCTTGATGTTTATCCCAACCAGATGGCCCCTGGGCAAACACGGTCTCGGAGGCTGTCTACACACCCAACCCTTGTCCAGCTTGCCTGAGGGACCCTGCCCATAGGATGTTTGCACTTTCAAAAAGAAAACCAGTTAATCCACGGGAAGTCTCAGTGATGCAGAGAAAGGGAGACGTCGTGGATTCATCCAAGAACTATTTGGGTTGTGGGAAGCGCTCCCTTTCCCCCCTAATCACACCACTTAGGCAGCTACCAGCTTCCACAACTCTTTCCTACACACACACACACACACACATACACACACACCTTCAAACCGCTAAGCCAACATTCTCAAGAGCTGATCCCCAACCATGTTCTCACCTGCCCACAGCTCAAAATGTCAGTGAAAGAATGCCTATCAATCTTGCTGGGGAAAGACTATTTCTTTTTTTTTTTTTTTGAAGTGGACCATTTTTAAAGTCTTTACTGAATGTGTTATAATATTGCTTCTGTTGTTTATGTTCTGGCTTTTTGGCCATGAGGCATATGGGATCTTAGCCCCCCGACTGGGGCTCGAACCTGTACCCCCTTTATTGGAAGGGAGAGTCTTAACCTCTGGACCGGCAGGGAAGTCCCTCTGTGGAACAACTATTTCTTATTTCTCTTTTTTTGGTATGATAATAGAAAATTAATTTTAAATTATTCTTTTCATTATTTATTTTAATTAGAGGATAATAACTTTATAAATTTGTGATGATTTTTGCCATACATCAACGTGAATCGTCCACAGGTATACATCCTGGTGGGTGTCCCCTCCATCCTGATTCCCCCTTCCACCTCCACCCCCCATCCCACCCCTCCAGGTTGTCACAGAGCACTGGCTTTGGGTGCCCTGAGTCATATATCAAACTCCAACTGGTCATCTATTTTACACACGGTAATGTACGTTTCGTAAATTATCCTTACGTCTTCACTTAACAAAATAAGGTGCCAGTGGTCCTCACATCAGTTCCCAAACTGACTTCTTGAAATTTTACTGTAAATCTTCAAATTCAAGGAGTATGACTTTCTCTACCCGCCCACCCCCCACCCCCACAAGTACCCCTCATCTGTGAGGGGAGGGTATGAATCCTGCCTCACTTGCTTGGTGGGTTGGTAGATGGGAGGACCCTGGGGGGCTCTCTCCACTAGCCCCCTCCCCCCCGCAAAACAGCAGACTGACTCCAGGCCAGCCTCTGGATACCAACAGATTGCGTCCTGCTTCCTGGTGCTAGGGGCTGTCCTCCAGCCGCCACGTTGGTGACACAGAGCCATGGCACTGCCGCCCGGTTCAGCGTCAGGAAGGCCAAGCCGTGTTCAGGGACCAGTTTGCCTCTGGGCCAAGTGCTGCTTCATTAGACTATGTGGACCCCACTCAGCCTGGGCAACTCACAGCCCAAGCTCCTCGACCTGAGAGGGGCCAGTGGGCGTCACTGGGACCTCCTGGCCTCTCTAAGTCCCTCGGGCTAGACCAGACCATTCTAGGCCACCGTCCTACCACCCAAGACCTCTAAAACTCCACTCAGCAATGGAACCCAAACTCCCCACTTAAAATCCTATGTTTGACTTGGAAACAAAGTGAGGGATAGAGACCTGGGGCCTTCCCAGGATACTGCCATTCTGGGACATGCCAGGCTCAAACCCGACCCGCATTAGAAGCCGTCAGGGCCCATGAGGAGCCTCAAAGGGAAAAGAGGGCGTGAGGACCAGGAAAGACAGGAAGCAAAGCAAGACCAGGGGTCCGCGACGGGCGGGGCAAAGGGCCGGGTGCTAATGGCGGAAACCTGAGTGAGGCCTGAGACACACCCTGCCCTGAGGGGCTCCCTGTGAGGCGGACCTGGGGAAGAGCCAAGGTCGGGAGTGACACCTCGCAAGTCTGTTTATTTCCCATAATCCCAGACTCACGACCGCCATCCACCCAGAGCTGACGACCAAGTCAGAAAATGGGACATCCCTGGTGGTCCAGGGGTTATGAATCTGCCTGCCAATGCCAGGGATACAGCTTTGATCCCTGATCCAGGAAGATCTCCCACATGCCATGGGGCAACGACGGAGCCCATGTGCCCTACAGAGGAGTCCTGGTTGCTCCATGACAGGAGAAGCCCGCACACCGCAGCTAGAGAGTGGCCCCCGCATGCAGAAACTAGAGAAAGCCCCTGCAGCAATGAAGACCCAGCGCAGCCAAAAATTTAAATTAAAAAAAAAAAATCAGGAAATTACAGGTCGCAGTAAACCCTAGAAGAAAATACACAGAAGGTGAGACAAAGCCAACCGGGGGTGGGGATTTCAACAGGGGCTGCTGAGGGCTGCTCTGAGGAGTTGACACTGGAAACGAAGTAGAGGAGGATGAGAAGGGAGAATGTTCCAGGCAGAGAGCAGCAGGTGTTAAGGCCAGGGAACAGGAAAGGACTTGGTGAGTTCAAGGAAGAGCAGGGTGGGGCATTATGGCTGGAGTGTGCGCAGCCACGGGGAGAGAGCAAGGAGACAGGCCAGGCAAGGCCTCACAGGCTGCAGTCCATGGGGTCACAAAGAGTCAGACAGGCCTTAGCGACTGAACAACAAGCTAAGGGCTTTATTTCCATTTAGCAAAGACTTAACTACCTTGCTCAAGGTCACACAGCTGGTGAGTGGCCGAGCTGAGTTTCCAGCACCTAATCTGACATCAAAGCCCCCCTGTTTTCTTTCCTCTACCCATTAACAGCACTAGCTGGCTGTTCCGTGGGTAAGGGGTACCTAATTAATGACCATGGTTTTAATGGCAGGGGCTCTGGGGTGACCGGTTTGCCCGGGGTGTCTTTGTGGAGGAACTGACCACTGAACAAGGCCTTTAAGAGTGAGGAGCACTCTGGGGAGTTCCCTGGTGGTCTAGTGGTTAGGATTCAGTGCTTTCACTGCTGCAGCCTGGGTTCAGTCCCCAGTGTAGGACCGAGAGCCCACAAGCTGTGTGGTGTAGCCAAAATAAAAAATGTTTTAAAGTGCGAGGAGGACTTTAGCAGGTGGAGAAGTGGGCGGAAGAGCATTCAAAGCAAGAAGTCCGTGGCCTGTTTGAGGACAATAGGGTTACGAAGCAGAGACATCACAGCGTGACAAGGTAAGGTGGGGTCCAGATTATAAGGGGCCACGAGTGTCACCTAGGATACACAAACTGACTCACAGGCAATGAGAACCCAAGGGAGCTTCTGAACAGTTTAAGCTGTGTGGAGGCGCTCACGTGATGTGCGAAGGCCCCTGGGAGTAGGGCAAGCCTGTGTGAACCTTTCCCACCCCAGACCCAAAAGCCAGGCCAGCAACAAACCCCAGCCAGCCCTCCTCCACCCCTCTGCTCCAGGGCCCAGCCGGGCAACGCCCTGGCCCAAGATGTCCTGAGGTCCCGTGCCCACTAGGTGGCGTGATGCACACAGAAATGCGGTTTGATCGCTGGGCTGCCCCCTCACCCGCAGAGGGGCTGAACCTTCACAGCACTCCGTGTTTTTCTCACTGTTATCACCACCTCCTGCCCCTCATAGCCAGCCATTTGCATGTGTTCTTGGGAAAACCTCAGCCTGTATTTTCTAGTTTCATATTTAATACACCATATATTCTCACTGTTACTCAGCACCATATTTTCTAAAACCCACTCACGTTGCAATGGCGGGTACCCTCCGCATGTATTTACCCACTCTGATGGTGATAGGCACCCACATCCCCTTCAACACCCCTCAACAACCCTGTAGGAACTCCCTTGCCCATGTCCCCTGTGACCCTGCCAGAGAACCTAGGGAGCAGAATTTCCGGGTCACAGGGCATACGTTGACAATTAAATGCACACCTCCAGCCAGCTCTCAACTCACCCAGTTCTTGGAAGGTTCTTGGGGAAAGTCTGCAGCCTCATGGGACCATGTGGCCTGGCATCTTCCCTGTGGGCTGGCCCAAATTCTTTCCTCTTGGGTCTCAGGGCAGTTGGAGGGCTGCTGGAGGGTGGCCTCTGTCAGGAGCACCTTGCAGAATTTCCTGTCGATCCAATGGTTAGGATTCTGCTTTCACTGCCAAGGGCCGGGTTCAATCCCTGGTTGGGGAACCAAAACCCCACAAGCCATATGGTACGGCCAAAAACCAGAACAAAACAAGCAAACAAAAGAGCACCTTGTGATTATAAGACCTTAGGTCCTGCTGTCTCTCCTGTGGTCTGCTCTGCTTATCCAGCCTCACCCAGGCCAGGCTGGTCCATGACATGTCCCTGTCCCTGTCTTCAGGAGTCTCTCTGGTGCCAAGACCCATTCTTTCCTACTCCCCCCTGCCACTGAACTGCCCCAGTTTTCTGCATTTTCCCCAAGGTCTCTGCATCAGCCCGTCCCTCCCATGTGATCAGTTCTGTGCACCTTACTTTGTAACTGTGTACAGTTACTGTGTCCATGGGCACCTTACTTAGATTCTCTGTATTCTCATTGTCTGTAATACGGAGATAGTAATATCACTACTGATAATCGGCACATAGACATGACCCCTCCTGGCTGCTGCACACAGCTCTCTGTGGCTCACTGATGCCCTGCCTCTCACACATTCAAGTAGCTGTAACTCCTCCGCCTGCAGGAAGTCACCTCTGATTGAACCAGATATGCTCCTGAAGCCCTTCACCCAGCTGTCACCTAGTGAGAACTTAAATATTTGGGGAGCTAAAATTTAAAATAACAATAATGGCTGTGATTCATTGTGCACCTACTATGTGCTAAGAGTTCTTTATCCCACTTCATCTTCACCAGAGCCCTGGAAGGCAGATTTTATCAGAAGAAATGGGAGACTTAAAGTGACTTGCCCAAGGTCACAGGCAGGTAATTGTCAAGGTCAGGGCTGGAATACATGATTGTCTGACACAAATGTTTTCCCCTTACCCTACCCCGCCTCCTTCAGAATCCCTTCCCCCCATATACCCCATGGCTGTGCTGCATTTGAAAATTAGTTTTCGGTATACATGTAATTTAGGGATAGAGTCTCCTTATAAAAATGTTAAAGCAGTTCAGACAGAGCTGTGTCACCTGGAACCAAGATCTTTCACTCTGCCCCAAGAATCCCACTACAAACAGCATCCTATATATCATTCAAGCCCATTTTTCCATGCATTTTCAGGCATTCTTCTGCATGTGTAGGGCATAAATAATATTGCTGAGTGTTTCTGTTTGATTTTCCATAAATGATGTGTGTGCACTGTGTATCACTTCAACATGCTTTCCGCCACTCAACGATATGTCTTGGGGAGCTGCGCCTGCTTAGAGCCTTGCCATCCTTCCTTGGAACTGCCATGTGCTATTCCATGGCAAAGATGGCCTTTGCTTCCAGAACTGCTCTCTCCATGCTGTTAACAGTTCTCATGATTAAATAGAAGACTGAGGGGCTTCCCTGGTGGTACAGTGGCGAAGACTCCGAACTCCAAAGGCAGGGGCCCAGGTTCAATCTCTGGTCAGGGAACTAGATCTCACATGGTGCAACTAAGAGTTCACCTGCCGTTCAAGATTCCACATGCCACAAGGAAGATCAAAGATCCCACATGCCACAACTAAGACCCAGGGCAGCCAAATAAATAAAATAAAAATTTTTTAATGAGGCTGAAATGCGCATCCACATACAGCCGTCCGTGTGTGCTATGATGTGTCCTGTGAAGGGTGTGGACAGTCACCGCTTCTAATAGCACGTGTCAGAGGAGCTCTCAACGGGAGCCACTGAAGGCTTTGGGGAGTCGTGAACCCCTGAAATCTCACCTAGAGTTATCTATGTGTGTGGACTATTCTGGGGAGAGGGTCCCTAGAAAACCTCACCAGTTTTCAGGTTTCCAAAGGGCCTTACAAAAACTAAAAGTGCTGTCCCGTGCTACCTTCTGTGCCTTTGCGTAATACCGCGTGATGAGCTCATAAGGACAGGGCGGGCGGCATAAGGCATATTCCTTCCCAGAGGTTGTCCAACAAGGATTCCATCTAGTGCTGAGATGACCTTTCAAGTCAGATCTAGGTCAAAAGTCTGGCTCCAACCCTCATTGTGGGCAACTAAGTAATATCTGAGCCTCAGTTTCCACTTTACAGAGTCAAATGACTAATACCTGTTTGGTGGGGTTATTGTGAAGACAGAATAAAATCACCTGTGCCAGGCATCCCGCCCCACCCCGCCTGCCTGCCCCAGGGCCTCAGCCAGCAGTTCCCCCGCCCTCCCTTCTAGCAGCATCATGGAGACTGAACACCCCAGTTCCTGGCCCTGGCACCTTATCCAGGTACCAGTTACTCCTCCAATTTGACCTTCAGTTCCTGCATCTGTAGCACAGGGTGAAACCCAGTAAGACTATTGGACTCTGACTCCTAGGGTGCTGGGAAGTCAAATTGCCAGTGCACAAACTGATTGGAAGTGGGTTGCTGGGCAGAGAGTGATCCTCCAAGTGCTCACTGTCGTTCTGGCCCCTGGACACACCCCCAGCATCTGACGGGCATGAAGGCACCACTGAATCATCACTGGGTGATCAGGGATGCAGAGACCAGGGGATGGCACCAAGTGACGGCTTGCTCTCCTCAAGTCATCTTTCAGTCTAAGTCAGATGAACCCCTAAGTCCTTCCCGTCTGGGGTCCTCCCCCAGCACCCCACCTTCCCCAGGCAGCTTTGTTCCGCTCTGCTATGAGGGGTGGGAGTCAACTTCCTGAAGCCTGGGCATCCCTGGAGGCCCACACACGCAGGTCTTCTGCTGCTAAGGTGACCTTCTGGTACTCACCTTACTAACGTCTTCTTACCAAAGACCCTGGGAGAACCCATATGTCTGCGAAGAGGTGCTTGGGTCTCTCCAACCTAAAGAACTCCTTGGGAAGCAGCTGTGACACAGGGAACTCAGCCTGGTGCTCGGTGATGACCTAGACAGGTGGGATGGGGTGTGGGAGAAAGGCTCCAGAGAGCGGGCATGTAACATACTTAAGGCTGATTCATGTTGTACAGCAGAAGCTAATACAATGTTGTGAAGCAATTATCCTCCAAATAAAAACAAATAAATAAACAAAAAGCTCCTTGGGGCCACCCTCTAGCTATAGCCCACCTCTCCTCTTGAAGAAGTCCCCTTGCCCCGTTCCTCACCTCCCACCCCACTGGCTTTGCCTGGGTGTTCCAACTGAGGGATGGGTTTGGAGAAGCAGAGACAGCCTTTCCTTGGGTGTAGGTGGGGGGCTGGTGGGGGGTGGGGAAGGACACACACTCTCTGTCTGGGAACCCACTCAGGACTGGGTGCCAAGGACTGCACCGTGAGACAGGGCACCTCCAAGGAGCCCGCAGGCAGCTGGGCAAACGCAATGAAAGGCAGAGGCCTGTTTCCTTCTTTCCTCGGCCAGCATAGCCCCCGGGGGCCGCAGCAGACAGGAAACTGCAGATAGCTGGCCTCCAGCGGGAAGAGCTGCCCTTGGCCGGCTGGAGGGAGCTGGCCTAGGAGGAGACTGGAAGTGACTGCCAGTGTCCGCAGAGCTCATGCAGCTGGTACTTCCGGAAGACAATTTTAATAGCCGAGCGAGGGCACGTAACCAAAAAATATTTCCACAAGAGTCAGTGCCGCAGAAAGAGCAGGACCTATGAGGTCAAATGCACTGACTTCAAACCCTAGCCCACACCTGACCACCTGTCCCCTGACCCTTTTCAGCTAGGCTTTCTCAGCCATATCTCAGGCACAGTGACCGCAGTGTCACTGTGAGGACTGCCTGGGACAGAATCTGTCAAGTGCCTGGAACAAACTGGCACCAAGTAAGCCCCTAATACATTGCTTTCTTAGTACATTGGGGTCTCTGCTCCTGCTACCATGTGCTAGAGACCTCAGGCCTCTCAATGGGGTGATGGATGAAGAGATGGAGTTTGTACACCAAGAGCCGCCTCTGGGGGCAGGGGGAGTGGCTGGAAATTGACAGTAACTGGGTAGCAGCGTGCCTAGCCTGGGTTGGGGAATTGCGATGGGGCCCTGGGATGGGATGGGGGTGAAAGACCACTGTGCTATAAGAGAATAGGCAGCACTTTGTGACAGCTATCAATAAAACTGGACAGGGAACAGCGAGACAAACCCCAAAGCGACCCCAAAGTTGTGAGTTTGTAAGGTAGGAAGGTTACTGCTAGGACAGTCATGGAGAATGAGCAGGGTTTCAAAGCTCTGGGAAAAATGACTCACCAAGGTAACCCATGGAGACGGAAATGGAACCCACTCCATTATTCTTGCCTGGAGAATCCCATGGACAGAGCAGCCTGGCGCAACCTACAGGTAGTCCATGGGTTTACAAAGGGTCAGACATGACTCAGTGACTAAACAAAAGTAACCCAACCTTCAGGCAACCCCACAAGCAGCTGACCTTCACCCCCAGCCCAGAGCATAGCGTGTGAACTGAGTCCCTCCATCTGCACTCTGAGCCAAAGGACCCCGTTCTCTGATGGCCTTGACTTGCTGCTCTATTATCTCAACCGTGTAACAAGCTGCAGCCTTCTAGATCCTCCATCACCTGCTCTACCACTAGGGCTCAAGTCAGGGCAATGGGCTGATAAACAGAAATCAAGTGCAGAGTTGCACGAGCTCTATGTGGGTTTCATTCCTACAAGTCTACACTGCTATTTAGGAACCAGTGTTTCACGATAATTCCCATTCACCTGCCTGAAGTGATGGCTGCCCTCTGAACCCTGTAGAAACCACAGCCTCATAAACTGCTTCGTAACTATCTTTACTGTTTTCTAAATGTTTGAAGATATTTAAAATTTTTGTGTGTGTGATTGAAAGCAAATTTAGGAATATTTTATATTCAGAAAAGAAAGAAAAATTCTAGTTAAGGGTTCCTTGTTCATGCCTGGCTAATCCTGGTAAGATATATCCAAGTTATGACCAAAAGTCACGTTTCATCATGGGTTTTCTCCAGAAAAGCACACAGAGATTATTTGGATGCAAACATGAACTCCAGCTTAACAGGGTTATCAGTCCAGACTTGGCATGTGAAGATAGCCTATGAGCAGGAATCGCTGGGCATCCAACCAGTGTGGGCAAAGTCCACTGGGGAAGGATCTCCATGCAGATATGCAACGCTGTGGGCTTCCCAGGTGGCGCTAGTAGTAAAGAACCTGTTTGATCCCTGGGTCAGGAAGAAACCCCAGAGGAGGGCATGGCAACCCACTCCAGTATTCTTGCCTGGGAAATTCTATGGACAGAGGAGCCTGGAGAGCCACAGTCCATAGGGTCGCAAACTGTCAGACATGACTGAAGCGACTTAGCGTGCATGCATGCAACCCTGTCCAGCACCAGTCCCTGGAAATATATCATAAAAGTCAATGTCTGCCGACTCCTTTACTAGACACCTGTTCAGTTCAGTTCAGTCGCTCAGTCGTGTCCGACTCTCCGCGGCCCCATGAATCACAGCACGTCAGGCCTCCCTGTGAACCCAAATTTTAACCTTTGAGTTCTCAATATTTTTTGTGTGCATTTACTGAGCACCAGAGAGACAGCCATGAACAAGACAGATGCTGTTTCTGAGCCCAGGGGGCTTATCAGGTACAAAGAGGTGTGACAAGCACTGTGCTGGGGTGGGGGGATTGGTACCAGGCATAGCAGAGGCCCCATAGAGCAATAAGAAGGGATACTGGACTCAACTCCACTGTGCACTTACTCCATGTATAAAATAGGGACCTCAGCCCCCTACCACCCAGCATCATCATTGAGGCTGCAGGAAGCCTTCGCAGTATGCATGAGGTGAGATCACAAAGGCAGAGACATCTGTACAGCAAAGGGACTGCAGAAGTAGAGGTTTGCCCTCAGTGAAGCTCAGAGATCACACTGACAGCAGTGAGGAAGCTCCTGGCTATTCAGGGGGAGGGGGAGAGGGCTGTGAGGGGGCCTCTGAAGCCCAGTGAGTAATGAAGGGTCGGAGGGGAGGTTTCAGACCACAGCAACACAGACCTGCTTCCTCCTGATCCCATCACCACTGCACACCGTGCCTCAGGAAATATCACGGTCACTGGGGAGCCCCAATCCGCCAAGCTTCCAGAAGCAATGCGGCTTCCTACCCCTGCAGACTGGGTACCGTAAGGCCCCAGGCAAATGTATCTTTCAGAAAGTTCATCATATCTCTAAACTCCGTAGTGAAAGAAAGTATTCAGTGACGCTGTGAGGTGAAAAGAACTGGACTGGGCACCAGAAAACCCAAGCTCCGATTGAATCTGCTGCTTTCCTCTGTGAAATGCAGGGGGCTCCTCAGCCCCCAGATTGACACAGTCACAGTGAAATGCTCAAACCACACGGGTTGGAGTTCCTCCACTTCTGTTTGGAAATGAACTCAGGCCACAGCTGGGTTAGCTGCGACATGTCCTTGGTGAGAGATGTACCCTACGCCTTTCCCAAAACAAACTACACATCAACCAGCAGTGATGCTTAGGAAACACAAAGCTCTCCTCTCCTTTAAATACTCACCACCAGCTTGAACACAGGGAATCTATTAGTTTGACATTTACTGCACATTTGCTATGTGCCAGGTGTTGGAAATACAGAGTTGAGAGAAATACTATAGCAGGACTTTCCTGGTGGCCCAGTAGTTAAGAATCCACCTTGCAATGAAGGGGATGCAGGTTCAATTCCTGGTCAGGGAACTAAGATCCCACATGCCAAGGCAAGATCTTATCTATGACACAACTAACACCCAATGCAGCCAAATAAATATTTTTTAAAAGAGGAAGAACAAAATCAGAATCGAAAGAGACATGTGTACCCCAGTGTTCATCTCAGCACTGTTTACAATAGCCAGGACATAGAAGCAACCTAGATGTCCATTGGCAGACAAATGGATAAGAAAGTTGTGGTACATATACACAACGGAATATTACTCAGCCATTAAAAAGAATACATTTGAATCAGTTCTAATGAGGTGGATGAAACTAGAGCCTATTATACATAGTGAAGTCAGAAAGAAAAACATCAATACAGTATATTAACGCATATATATGGAATTTAGAAAGATGATAACGACGACCCTGTATGCGAGACAGCAAAAGAGACACAGATGTAAAGAACAGACTTTTGGACTCTGTGGGAGAGGGCGAGGGTGGGATGATTTGAGAGAACAGCATTGAAACACGTATATTACCATATGTGAAATAGATGACCAGTCCAAATTCGATGCACTCAAAGTTGGTGCCCTGGAACAGCCCAGAGGGATGTGATGGGGAGGGAGGTGGGAGGTGGGGGTTGGGATGAGGGACACATGTACACCCATGGCTGATTCATGTGAATGTATGGCAAAAACCACCACAACATTGTAAAGTAATCATCCTCCAGTTAAAACAAATTATTTAAAAAAAAATTTTAAAAAGAGGATGAACAAAAGAAATACTATAGCCGTATTCATATAGAATACAACATGAGCCCCGGCCCAAGGGCAGGGAGGGAGGTGAGACCAGCCAGGCTGGCACCTGGCACGTGGGCAGCTGTGAGTGGACTTGGTGGCCACAGCTCCTGATGCCAGGACCAACCCATCCCCAACGGCCAGCAGAGAGCCACAGCTCGGGGCCAGCCAGGGTCCCAGCCAATGCAAACACGTTTGGAACACAGGTTTGGTGTTCATCAGAATTTTGTGTGTGTGGGAGAGGGTGATCTCCACGTCCTTCTGTTCTGCCATCTTGATTCCTCCTCCCAGAATTTATTCAAAGTATTTATTTATTTTTGGCTGTGTTGTGTCGTGGTTGCGGCATGTGGGCTCTCTGTCACGGCACACAGGCTTCTCTCTAGTTCTGGCACCAGGGCTCCAGATCACGTGGACTCAGTAGCTGCAGCGAGAGGGCTTAGTTACCCAAGGGCCGTGGGATCTCAGTTCCCCAATGAGGGATCAAACCTGTGTCCCACTGCACTGGAAAGCCAATTCTTTTTTTTCTTGGCATTTTAAAAATATAACATTTATTGCTTTTAGATGGTTTGATACAGAACAGCGTTTCTCCTCACTTTGAATTTGGAAGTGCTATACAACTGGATACAAAGAGGAACAAGAAGAACCAAAACCGAAGTGTGACTCTCTGTTCATGTGGCATAAACCAGTTCTGTACACAACATGTAACTGGAAGACTGATTCTTAACCACTGGACCAACAGGGAAGTCCCTAGACTTCAGTTTTTTTTAAATAGTCATTCCTTTTTATCTCCTTTATCCCTGCTGCTGCTGCTGCTAAGTCACCTCAGTCATGTCCGACTCTGTGCGACCCCATAGATGGCAGCCCACCAGGCTCCCCTATCCCTGGAATTCTCCAGGCCAGAACACTGGAGTGGGTTGCCATTTCCTTCTCCAATGCATGAAACTGAAAAGTGAAAGTGAAGGCGCTCAGTCATGTCCGACTCTTTGCGACCCCATGGACTGCAGCCTACCAGGCTCCTCCGTCCATGGGATTTTCCAGGCAAGATCACTGGAGTGGGGTACCATTGCCTTTTCCCCTTTATCCCTAGCACTTTTGAAAAGTTGAAAAAATAGTACAATCGATATATACTCATTTAGATATGTCAACTGGTAATTTCTTTCAGATATCATGGCACTGATCTCAGATATCATGAATCAGATACCTTGAAGCACTGACACTGCTTCAGTATCAGACTTTTTAAAACCATAAATACATCTTATAAATAAAGGGAATGGGTAAGACTAAAATCAATTTTTATGTGTACAAAAGAAAAAATACATGTAAGAGGGCTATCACTCTGCAAGGAGTTACCTACTATAAAGCAAATTTAATTCATTACAAAGGGAAGCCTATGGGACAGCAGATCTGCAGCAAACACTGTTCAAATAAATGGATAACCATATAAGTAATTTTTTTTAATTTTTATTGGAGTATAGTTGCTTTACAACGTTATGCTATACAGAAAAGTGAAGCAGTGCTGTGCTTAGTCGCTCAGTCGTGTCCAACTCTCTGTGACACCGTGGACTGCAGCCCACAAGGCTCCTCTGTCCATGGGGATTCTCCAGGCAAGAATACCGCAGAGAGTTGCCATGCCCTCCTCCAGGGGATCTTTCTGACCCAGGGATCAAACCCAGGTCTCCCACATTACAGGCGGATTTTTTACCATCTGAGCCACCAGAGAAGCCTAAGAATACTGGAACGGGTAGCCTGTCCCTTCTCCAGGGGATCTTCCTGACCCAGGAATCAAATCGAGGTCTCCTGCTTCGTAGGCGGATTCTTTACCAGCTGAGCTACGAGGGAAGCACATATGTATATATATCCCCTCTGCTTTGGATTTCCTTCCCATTTAGGTCACCATAGAGCACTGAGTAGAGCTCCCTGAGCTGTAAGGTAGGTTCTCAACAGTCAACCATCTTATACATAGCAGTGTGCACGTCAGTCTTGATCTCCCCATTCGTCCCATTTCCCCTTCTCCCCTCAGCATCCATTTTTGTGTATGTACCGGGGCCATGTGAGCTGCAAGGGCGGGCTGGCATCCTCTGGCCTGAGGGGCGGGCAGCTGGCGGTGGAACCCGGGCCCCCTCCGCATGGGGCCGGCGGGGAGCCCGGAGAAAGCTGCGAGGCGCCAGCGGTGGGCTTGGCCAGTGCGTGAGTCCCGCCGTCACCAGGCTCCTAATTGTTTTTAATTTGAGGATATTGACAATATCCTGAATTTCCTACCCTACACTTTGGGTTCTGAAGTGACATTTATCTGAAAATTGCTGCATTATTCCAGAGTATCTCTGAGACCCTGCCACAGAAGTATGTGGATCATTTATCTGGAGCTGCTGGTCAAAGAGGGAAAAAAGACATTAAATGGACAAGAAGAACTTTCCTGGTGGTCCAGTGGTTTGACCCCTGGTCTGGGAAGACTCCACAAGCCACAAGGCAACTAAACCAGTATGCCAGGACTACTGAGCCCAAACGCAGGAGCCCGTGCTCCTCAACGAGGGAAACCCTGAAAGCCCAAGCGCAGCAATAAAGACCCAGTGCAGTCATGAATAAATGAATAGTATGCATACACATATTTGTACAGAGTTAAGGAGAAGGCAATGGCACCCCACTCCAGTACTCTTGCCTGGAAAATCCCATGGATGGAGGAGCCTGGTAGGCTGCAGTCCGTGGGGTCGCGAAGAGTCAGACACGACTGAGCGACTTCACTTTCACCAAAACTTTACCCTCTACAGATGTGCCGCAAAGCGAGCACCCACGCAAGGAATTCTCAATCATTTGTCTATTGTGGGGACCCTGCCTGGAGAAACAAAATCCACAGACAACTCTGAAATCTCATTTCAAGCAGGGGTTTCACTCTTCTTCATGAGCAAACCTTTAACCAGAACCGGCAGCCAACCGATGAGTCGATGTAAGTGGGCGAGGACAGTGCCAGTACGGCACGTGGACACGTGCCAGCTGGGCAGGGCGCGGGGTGAGCCTGTGGGGCCAGGGCAGCACCACCCACTCCCGGTCTAGGAAATCGTGGCGGGCCCGGGCACAGCATCCCCAGGAAAGGCCAGCACTGGGAGAGAAGGTCTCTTTCCTCTTCCTCAGGAGAGAGACATATCAACAAGGAGCCCAGAGCAGGGAGCCAGGAGGATGGCTCTTATCACCCGCCCACCAGATCATCAGTCTCAACTGACCAAGAGTTGCCTCTATTTGTCATGTAAATATTTGGCCTCAAATCAACTGCCAATCACATTTCATAATACCCAGGGGTATCCCAATTATCCAAGGGCTCTGAAGAAATTCTCAAAATAAGTTTAAATTCACTTCCTTTTAAAAAAAAAAGGGATTTCCCTGGCTGTCCAAGGGTTGAGACTCCACATTTCCAAGACAAGGGGCACAGGTTCGATCCCTGGTCAGGGAGCTAAGATTCTAGATGCTGCATAGTGCGGCCCACAAAATAAAAATAAAATTATAAAAAGCTAATGGTATGTCTTACGAGATGGCCTGTCACAATATCAAGCAAGTGACAGCTGGTTATCACTGAATCTGATTGGAAACCACTGGCTTTATGAAATCATAAAGAAACTGGCTTGATGGTAAAAATGGAGAAGCGAACTCATTTTCACTTTGAGCCTAGGAAGTCCAACTAATTCGGGAAATTACTAACATTTGGCAAAAACAATTCAGCAAATGTCCAAAATACTGAGGGGAACTGAACTGTGATCCAACCTGCAGGTGGGAAAGAATAAAATGAAATCCTGAAATTTTTTTTGTTGTTAAAAGACTGAATTACAAAATTAGGGGAAGGAAAGAAAAGCAGCTGTTGGGACAGATTTGAATTTCAGTTAAGCGATGGATTCCAGTATCATGCAATTTTCATCAAAAACAAGAATTCTCAGCAGCTGAGAGAGAACGTAAGAGGCCAAGAAAGGCAACAGGAGGATGGCGTGGAGGAGCCCAGGAGGCTGTGATCAGCTGAGACCCAGCCACGCCCGGGCCCCACCCTTACAGGGGGGAGGAGCCTCCGGCAGATCCTGCCCACCAGTGCCCCCTCCATCCCCGCCTTCACTAAAGCAAGGCTGCCTGCCATCCAGGCAGTGATGTGGCCTCAACATCCCTGCTGGAGGTGGCTGGCTTTGGGTTATTCTTCCAGGAGTGTTCATGGCCACAGGCTGATCCCTGCACATTGTTTGGCCAGGTCCCCATCTGCCACCAAGGGCACACCCTTCCAGGTGGCTGGGGCAAGGGCCATGCCTGCCCCGGAGGCACACCCACCAGTGGAGGAGCCAGCTCCCCGAGGTGGTGACTCGCCCAGAGTCACTCTGCTAGTTCGCCACACAGGCCCGACTGGAAGCCAGTCTCCCAACCACAAGCCCCGATGTTCAAGGTCTGTCTGGAGGTGGGGCAGCAGAGAGAGTCAACCCGAGGGTGGAGCTGGAGGCTGCAGCAGGCTCGTGGATGAGGTCTATGAACCCAGAGAGATGAGGCTCTTTGACTTGTCAGAGGCAGCTTCTTAAGGGCGGAGAAGGGAAAAAAACAAAAGCAAGTTTATACTCATAGGGAAACATAATCTGTGATTATAAATATTTCATGAGTAAAGAAAGCAGTACTGACTGAGACTGGGGGGGCGGGTGGACAGCAAATTAGATTCCAGTTTGCAAAGTGACAGGGCAGCTGGGGTGGAGCGCAGCCCAGGCTATTCTGGGCTGTGCGCCGGAGGCCCTGCGTCAGTCCCGGTCAGGGAGCAGCCTCTGGCCCCCGGCCCCTGGAAACCACAGCCTTCCCACGGTCAGCACAGAACACCTTGGGAGGCGGTCATGGTGGGGAGGAGGGGGTGGGGAGTGGGCAGCAGGACGGTCATTTGAATGACTTGGGCAAACCTCAACAGCAGGGAGGCGGGCTGGTGCCCTGCAGACCCATGAAAGGATGGACACAAATTCTGCTGACTAAGGGCAGGGGGAGAAGTGAGCCCGACCCCAGAAAGCAAGTGCCCTTCCAAGCTAGAGGGCAGCTCTGGTCAAGCTGCCCTGATCAGAGCAAAGGCAATGCCCAGAGCAGGTGGTGCTAGGCTGGGAAGGACAAGCCCGCCCTTCCTTTCCCTCAGGACAGGGGTCTCTCTCTCTCTCCTGTAGCCCTTGGGAAGCAGCCCAGAAAGCAGAGGCCTTAAGGGCTTGCTGAGTAGCAGCTGCTGCAGCAGAGAAACACTCTCCACTGGCAAGCAGGCCCCAGTGTGGGGCAGATACCTCAGCAAGTCTCCCAGCCCTTCCAGAGGGCCCGGGGAAGACGGTGGTTACTCCTAAAATACCCGGAGGCCCTTGAATCAGCCTTGGTCAGAGGAGTCCTGGGACCGGTGCACACCTCAACCAGGTAGATGGAAACAAAGAACCTCTGCTTCCAAGCAGTCAAGGCGGAGCTGGTGAGGCTCCAAGTGAAGCCACTGAATCTGGGAAAACCAGTCATCGCCTAGACTCACAGCCGGTGAGACTCTGCTCAACACGGCGAGGACTCACCAACTATGAAAGACCCCAAGATGTCATGGGAGGACCCCCTGAGCTGAAGTCACTGACAGGATCCACCCTTGAGACCAGCTACTAGTTGCAAGAATCACCTTGAGGAATCACGTTACCTCTGAAAGGCAAGTCCTTGTGGAAAACACAGGATCGGGGGCTGCCAAACCTACGGGCTGTGAGGAACTCCAAAAATGTACATCCACATAAATGCTTTCAGGAAACACCCTAAGTGCTATTCCAAGTGAAGAGACTGTTTACATCCAGCTACCTGCGGGACACCTCTCAGAGGCACCTCCATGCAGATCCCCTGAAGCTCCTCCTCCCCCACCCTTGGGCCTCTCCCCGAGCACCCAGTTCAGCGTTCTGCAGGACCAACCATCCAGCAAAGGAAGCCAGACATCAGGGACCCATTCTTGGCCCTTCCCCAGCATCCGAGTGCATCACCAAGCCGTCAACTGCACCTACTAAAGGCTTCTGCTCCCCTCCTCCACCCTAGGCCAACAGCACATCATGGGACACTCTGGCCTCCCCCAGTGCCCCTCCAGTCAGTCTTACTTTATCTTCCTTCCCACCACCCCGACCCTACTTGCTAAATACCCTGCACCAGTATCCCAGCACCCTCAGGATGCGGCAGACCTCCTAGGCCCAGCCAGCCCTGCCTCTTCCAGCCCCATTCTTCCCCACATTCCCTCCTGCTCACCTGCTGCAACCACAATGGCTTTTCCTTTGAGTCCCTGGGACTTACCCAGTCCCTTCTGCCACAGGGTTTTTGCACATCCTCTTCCCTCTGTCTAGACCACTTTCCCCTCCTCTCACTAAGCTAATGCCTGTCCACTTATTTTTCCTAAGGTGTAAAGTACATACAGTGCACTGAAATACATAGCTCAGTAATTATTTACAGATGTGTACACTCATGTGACTCCCACCTAGATCTAGATTTAGAACATCCCCAATACTGTAAGGTTCCCTTGTGACCTTGGCAGTCTATGCTCCTCCCCCACCCTTCAGGTGACCACTGTTCTGACTTCTATCACAAAGCCCTTTCGTTCAGAAGGCAGCCAATGCAACCATTCCTCAGGGAAGCTGCCTCCGGTCCCACTTAAAAAAGTCTCACCCCGCCATCACAGGCACTTGTTACACTTGGCGACCTGCACATGTCAGAGTCATTAAATGACCGGGGTCGATCTGCCCAGGAGATCAGGGACCTCTGCTTACCCTCACCTTGTTTCCCAGCACTGGCAGCTGCAGAGCAGCGATAATGGAAAACAGCTGATGCCTATTACGTGCTTATGATCGCCAGGCACTCAGAGGTGCTAACTCACTGAAGTCTGACATCAGCCCAATCAAGCATATACCATTATCATATCCCACTTGACAGGCAAGGAAACTGAGGGGCTGAGAAGTGAAATAACCTGCCCAAAGGCATTAAGTGCAAGTGGTGGAGTTAGGAACAGAGCATTGTGTTCTTAATCATCAGGCTATTCTGCTTCTAGAGGCCACTGGAATGGCCCAGAGAAGTGCCCAGGACATTTTGAACGAATAAAGGAGTGACTCTATTTTTCAGTCACGTCGTGGGGATGCAGCATCTTAGCTCCCCTGCAGTGGGAGTACACAGTGACTGTAGAAATGAATGGAAGAGATTCCATCTGAAGGGATGGAAGGAGCCCCACCCAAACCTCCACAAGGAGACCAGCAAACAATGGGAGATAAACTCTCACTGGATCCCCTGCACTGCCCCGCCACTAGGCGCTCTGCAAACACCAGGGCTAGTGCACGTCCTGCAGTCAGGGCGGGCAGGTGTCACCTCTGGGCCCACAGCAGCAGCTGGGGCCTAGCAGAGGGCAAGCCACGGTGGAGGAAGGCAGGCTGGGCAGGTTCTCTGGGAGCCCATGGTCCGCTGGAGGAACTGGTCCCCTGCTTCACTCACACTCATCCAGTAATCCAGTCACCTTTACTGGGCACCTCCAGCCCTCTGACGCAGGGAGATGACATTCTGGAAGGCAAGTGAGTAGTCTGCCTGGCTAGAAAGTGACGTTCTACTGTTTATCTACAAATTGGCATTCAGCTTGTACTTCAATTTTCCAGCACCTGACAATCCCAGGTGAGCTCACAGGCTACTGAGGGCAAAGACCAACCATCTCGAGGGGCACCTTTTAGCTGTTCCAGTGCCATTTACCACACGGCCACACCCAGAAACCTCAGGAAGAGACATACACGGAAGCGTTTATTTTCCCACAGGACACTGTTCCCGGGCTCCCTCTCAGCAGAGGCACAGTTCTCAGAACGGCTCCATCCACGAGCCCCCGCAGCCGGCGCCTGGGCTCCGCTCACACAAAGTTCTGAGCGATGGCCAGCACCTTGGAAAACTCGCCTTCCCTCTGGCGGAGGCTGGTGGGGATGGGTGTCTTGATTCGGGTCCCCACCGGGTTCCCGTTGTCCTCGATGAGGACCACATTGTTGGAGTCAAACCTGGGGGTCATTGTGGGGCCAGGCATGCGATGCCCCACGATGAGCGCCTTTTTCTTCTGCCCCTTGATGGCCAGCAGGATCCGGTCGCCCACCTTGCCCACCCCGTTCTTGTTATAGACGTGGATGCAGCGAGGAGGGCGATGGTAAGGGGTGCTCCCCAGGGCGCTGTTGTCCACCACGCGCACCCGCGTCATCTTCTGAATTGCGCCATGGCTGCTGGTGGTGCTGGTGGAAGAGGAAGAAAGTCTGAGGCCTGCAGCTCTGCCGGTCAGGGCATAGCGGCCTCTGCCAGGCCCGGCTTGGCAGCGCACACGTCAGCAAGGCCCTGACGTGGGCGGCATCCTCACTGTAAGAAGTTTCTTACTGCTTCTGCTGCCGGGTCAGGACCTTGATCTGGATGGGTTCTAAAGGGGACCCAATATTCTGTTACAGTGAACGGCATGGCAGCCCTAATTTAAAGCCTCTGGTTTCCAACAGGCCTTGGAGGATTAGGGAATATCTAACAGGCCAGGCCTTGCCCCTGCCAAGCCTGCAAAACCTGCTCCCCCAGAAAACACTGACTCCCAGATGTCCCATCTGCATGGTGCTGGGAACCATTAGATCCGAGTGGGTATGTATGCCCAAGGAGTCCCTTGACACAGCACAGCAGAAATTGAAAATAAGCTAACAATCTTTTAATTTCCCCCCCTAGAAAGAGTACTATTAAAGGCAAATGAGCTCCCATCAAGCCACCTGATGACAGTGGAGTCCCAGTTTCCTCTGCCACCAGGACTCTGGGGTGACCCGGGTCCTCTTCTCTCGTTCTGCATGCCTGCCCTGGGCGATGTCATCTATTCCTGTTGTTTCCGACTAACAAACTCCATCTCCAGCCCCATGCCTCGCCTATCTTCCAGTCCTGTAGTTACACTCCAAGCTCCTCGAGTGTCCTACAGAGGCTGCAAATTCAGTCGGTCCCACGGTGACCTCATCGCCTCCCCGGCAAGCCTCCTCCGGCTGGTCGGCTTTCTGCCTAGGCAGTGGCTTCTCCAGAAACTCTGGCTTGCAAGCCATAAACCTCTCTCCATCCAACATCGACTGGCGCCACCTCCTGAACACCTCTGACCCTCCCCTCCTCCCCGTCAACAAATTCCTTCATCCAGCAGCTCACACTCTTACACCAAACCTATGCTCGTGTCCTAACCGGCTCCCTGCGCACCTCACTCTGCCAACCAAGACCTCTTTTTAGAATATAAATGGAGGCCACTCCCTTGCTCAGGACTGTTCAGTGGTTCCCCGGGTCTGCACTGTCAACAACCTGGTCCTAACGTACCTGTCTTCTCAGGTCCTCCACCCCCTGCCACTCACATCTGCTCTGAGCCCTGGGGCCGGGAACCCACGGAGCTCTCCAAGCCGGCCCAGCCTCACAGCCCTCTCTGGACAGGGCCCGCCCCCATGTCCCTTCCAGGAAGGCGGCCTCTGTCTGCCTCCTCCCCCGTCTCCCCTCTTCCTCCTCTATTAGCAGCCCCTGTCTTGAGCCTTCCAAAGAACTGTACAAGCCTCTATTATTATACTGGTCACATTTTTCTCAGAGTTATTTGTTTCCAACTTTGCTCCCATGGCCAACTGTGAGAACCCTGCCAGGGCAGGAAGCAAGTCTTATTCATCTCTCTATGACCAAACCCAGGCACAGGGCTCAGTAAACGCTTGCAGAATGAGTGCACAAACAGGGCCAAAAGGCATGTTTGCCAACAGGAATGCAACCTGCACTCTCTGCCCTGGCTTAGCATCTAAACGGGAAGGGGGAGGCTGCCACACTTTCATCATGCTAGAGTGGTAATAAGCCTGTGATGTAAAAATACATATATTTCATTTTTAAAAGAGAAGGGTTTTGCCCTCTACTTTTATTCACTTATATATATGTTTTAAACTGAAGTAGTAGAGTTGATTTACAATGTGTTAATTTCACATGCACAGCAAAGTTATTCAGTTATACACATAAATATATAGATATTTATTCTTAAAAGAGAAGGTTTTAATGCACTTAGGAAACAGGGTCAAGAGACAGTAGATTCACTGGAAGAGTCTGGTAGGCATGGAGGTTTCATCTTCCTCTGGGTCCATTCCCAGTCCCATCCTCAACAGCACCATCGCCCCTTTACCTACCCCCCGCATCACCTGGGCTGCCCAAACCCCAGCTCCATCTATTCCTTTAGTCTCCC
Organism: Moschus berezovskii; assembly: GCF_049115385.1. Taxonomy (NCBI): domain Eukaryota; kingdom Metazoa; phylum Chordata; class Mammalia; order Artiodactyla; family Moschidae; genus Moschus; species Moschus berezovskii. Next base: position 29,709,271 of record NC_142482.1, read on the forward strand.
CGGACCCCAAGCCCACCTCCCTGAGTGTCCACTGCCACTCTAGTCACCACAATGCCCAGTCCTGATGGGAGACTTACTCAAAGACACAGCTTGAAGAACTCATTAGGAAAAGTTACCTGAAACAGCGCTGGCTGAATGCTCTGCTCATGTGGATGCAGGGTCCCCAGAGCCCACTAGAGAAAGCCATGGGATCCCAAGATGGCAACGCCTGCAGGGAAAGAGAGGGGCAAGGGTTTATTTCTAAGTCAGTGTCCTCACTCAGAGAGCCAGTAGTTCGGTGTATTTGGTTTTTGTTTTGTTTTTTAAAGACTACTGGGGACTTGTGTGGGAGATGGCACTTTGAGCACAAGATCATTAGTCACTAAATATAAATCTTAGTGGTTAAAAGATAGGCAGATGATTAGATGAACTCCAGCGACAGTTTTGCTGATTCATATTCTAACTGGGGTCAGAGGGCTGGAATGGCCCGCAGCAGTTCTCGTTGTGGGTAACACAAGAGCACAGTGAGTGCCTTCACCATGACATCACTTCCACGGGCAGGAGGAAAAAAGAAATCCCATGGGACACAGCCAGGCAGGGACCACTTCCCACATCCTCCACAGAGGACACTGGTCCCTTGTTGGCACTCAAGTGCCTCTTGAACTCAGAACTTTCACTCCTTGGAGGAGAGCAGATTACCTGGAGGAACCACCCAGGTTGTCCACCACCACATCACCTTTCCCTCAAATGTAAAAGCCAGACACCTGGACAGCTCAGGGCTAGCAAAGCAGTGCAAAGGACGCCCTTGCCAAGCCAGTGACCTCGGTCTCTATTTGGCTCAGTCTCCCAAATGACAGCATGACACAGGGAAACTACCTGCTCCACACGGCAGCTGAAAGTGGGGTTTGGGAGAACAAGGTCGATAAAACAATGTAAACGCCAGTCCAACACTGTGACTCCAGCTTGCAGAACCGCAACCCCGTGGCTCCCAGCACCAAAAAGTATGGCCCATCCCCAGGTTTCCACAATACCTGGGTGTCAGGGAGGGGAATAGTTAAGAAAAACCTACAACCAGCTGGTAATCCCAGCTGCAAAACATGCCTGTTTTCCACCCAAATGTTTGGCCATAGAGGGCCTCATTCAAGAGCTCTGCTGAGAAAGCCTCTACCACTGTAGTATTTACACATAGCTCTGCCTTGCCTAAGTTCAAAGCACCTTAGATAAGATTTTATTTAATAAAGGTGGGGAAAACTCACTATTTACTTTCACAGAAACACCTAAACACTCCAGAAATGCTTATTAACTATGATTTAACCTCAAACCTCACGCTTATTCTCCAGTGTTTCCTTAAGACCACCCAAGGAAGAGTGGCCCAAATGATCAGAAAATTACATGCAAAAGAAGATGGTCAACTTATAGAACTATTAACAACTGACACACAGAATCAAAGACTATCAGATGACACCAGCTTTACCTTCACAGCTCCATGGCCCTGGACAAGGAACTATGAGCTTCGGCTTCCCCAACTGTAACTCGGGGTTTCCCCACCAGCAACACCTGCTCACAGGGCAGTTGCAAGGTAAAGCACACAAAACACGGAGCCCGATGTCCACACTCAATACCTATGAGCCCTCTCCATCATCATCGTTCATCATATCACATCCGTTTTGCAGATGAGGAAACTGAGATAACAGAGAGAGAGGGGGACTTGCATTAAGCCCCATAACTAGCCAAGGGCACAAGCAGAACCAGAAGCGGACCCAGCTCTAGCCCAGGGGTCTTCCTCCACACTGTGTGGTCTCCCTCTGCTGTACAAAGCCCACTTCACACGGGGGCTCAGGGCGAGGAACAACTTTGGGGGTCACCTGGCCTTTTTCTGCTTGCTTTCTTTATGAAAATGTATTCGGTAGAGTAGTTATACTGTGTCTCAGTGCTTTCCATTATCATCTAGGTTTCCCCAAAACTATGAAATAGGCACTATTATTCACCCCACTTTATACTTGAGGAAATGAGGTCCAGAGAAGTTAGATAATATGCTCAAGTTGCACAGCCAGGAGTGACAAAAGCTGAAATCTGAACGGCAGTAGTTGGCTTCCTGAACCCACACTCTCTTATTCAGTGGAGTTAACGTGGTAACTTCAATTTAAATGTTAATATTTTTCCAATCATTAGATCATCTTTGTTCCATCGGGAACACTGTTATCACAGGCATGTTTTACTCAGCCCCAACCAACTCAGTGCTTGCTGAGTCAACTGAAACATAGACAAACAGCAGGTGAAACTTATTCACTTTTATCCGATTTAGGTTTTGAAGACAATGTGTAGTGTAGGTGGCAAGAAGAGCTCCACACACTGAACAATAATGGAAAATTGCCGTTTTTTTTTTTTTTTAAAAAGAGCTCTGAAAAGCAGTCCTTCTGGTCCAGGTTGCCGCTGCATCCAGTCTCGGCCAAGCCTCCCCATCTCACTCTGGGGCCCCTGCTCGCTCTCCTGGGAGAAAAGAGGCTCCTCAGAATCCCCAAGCAAGCCCAGCGGCACCCACATTCCCTCTCCTGAGGATTGCAACACCCAGTCTCTCCACTCGGCACCATTTCCTCCATGGTACTCAAGGGAGTCCAAGTGCAGAGGAGCCTAGGGGCTTCCCAGAATTTTCCCTGCCTTGGGAATAACAAACTCTCCCATTCAAGGCAGCTCCTGGAAGCCTGCAGGGCAGTCTGTACGCAAATCACACCCCAGCCGCCTCTCTGCGCCTTGCTCAAAGCAACCCCCACCCTCTGGGCTCATCTCTGCCCAACTCAGCAGCCTTGGCTCCAAACACACCTCCTCCAAGCAGCTCTGTATGAGGCTGCAGCATCCGCTGCCGCCCCTCCTGCACACCAAGGACATCAGGGCGTCTGTGCCAAGGGACTCCGTGGCTCCAACTTTCGTCACCAAACTCAGATGTGGAATATATTTGGATTTTTTTTTTATAAGGCTGATATCCCTTAACATTCCAGTTCTTGCTACTCACTATCCAAAACTCAGAGACCACAGAGATCTTGAAAACATGGTATCTGAATTCTCTACAGGAATTCAGGACTCACACACACACACAAGATCATTTGTACTGCCCTCAAACACAAGAGTAACACATTCCTATTTCCAGGGAGCACCTCCATTTTCACAAGAAAAGGCCCAATTCAGAGACTTTTCACTAAGTCTTTAGTGGATCTGATAGTGAACTCCAGACCCAAAGGACTTAAAGACATCCAGTGGACAGCAGTAAGCATTCCTATGAACTTGAAAGCATAAAAGAACCAAACATATTTGTATATTAATAAAAAAAAAAAGCTGTGGTCCCCTCCACAGCCACCCCAGCAAAAGATCCCATCAGGTCCTCACAGAGAGGGAATGCAATAAATATTTAATGAATAAAATAAATGAGGTAGCCAATAGACAGATTCCCCCACCCATAGCTCCACACAGGGAAATCTTATCTGTTTATCAGGAACCCACACATCACATGCAAACAGGCTTTAGCAGACCCATGGTGTAGTCGTGGGAGGATAAGCCCATGCCACGTCTAGAGGCCCCTGGAATCATCTCCTGGGCCTGGCGCCATCACTGCCCACTGTGGAAAAACACCTCATCCCACCACTGAACAACTGGTTCAGATCAGGGAGGAGTGATGGAGGCAGTAATTTACTTCACAGCAACTCTGACTGACTTTGATGTTATTTCTTAGGATAAATCCATCCTGTAGACACAGGTCCTGATCCACTTCAGATCAGACTATATATACTGCTCTGTTTCACAAACAACATTATTCTGAGTCCTGTGTTTGCACAGGAAGCTAACTCCAATGGTATTTCCTCCTCTGCACTCTCACTCCGAGGAGGCTAAGTATTCGGAAGACTATGGTGCCAGAGATGGCTTTTCAGGCAGCTTCCTGGTCAGCACGGAGTACTGTCCTCCAGGTTTAGCACATGAATCACAACCTCTGGTGGTGGGGGAATGGGGAGGGCAAGAGGAAGAAGACGAGAGAGACAGAGAGAAATTACTTAATATAACCCAAGAGTCATGATTATTTTCCATCCTGGTTTAAGCTCTCCCTTCAGCTGTGGAGGTCAGGGAAGACTGCAGATTTCAGGGACACACAGGTGAGTTTTTCACTTAGCATCACTTCGGGTTAGGGTGGTTCCCACTGGACTCTGTGAGGGCAGGAACGGTGCCTGCCCTGTCCAGAGCTGCCTGCTCAGGACCTACATCAGTGCCAGGCACATAAATGGAGCTCAGTGAGTATCTATTAAATGAATACTATTTACCTGCAATTGCAATTCACCCTCCAGGTCTAGAAAGACTCAATATCGGAGGGTTGGTGGTCTTTCCTGTACCCTTCATTCAGCCTTCCACTGGCATGGGGGAGCTTCCTAGAAACTGAGAGCTCATTTTTAGCTAATTTTAATACGGACAGACTGAACTAAAAAAGCAGAGGGATGCTTTGTAGAAAGCTAGCAAGTACTATTACTTGAGCTTTGCATGCGTGCGTGCTAAGTTACTTAAGGCGTGTCCGACTCTTTGCAACCCCATGGACTGTAGCCCACCAGGCTCCTCTGTCCATGGGATTCTCCAGGCAAGAGTACTGTAGTGGTTTGCCATGCCCTCCTGCAGGGAATCTTCCTGACCCAGGGATCGAACCAGTGTCTCTTGTCTCCTTTAATGGCAGGTGGGTTCTTTACCACTAGCACCACCTGGGAAACCTACTTGAGCTTTAGTTAGTTAGTTAGTTAAGTCGCTCAGTCGTGTCCAACTCTTTACGACCCCGTGGACTGTAGCCCACTAGGCTCCTCCGTCCATGGGATTCTCCAGGCAAGAATACTGGAGTGGGTTGCCATTTCCTTCTCCAACTTGAGCTTTAGGATCAGCAAAATATTGTACTTAGTATCACAGATCCATGTACCTTTATACATTGTTTCTACCCTAAGGATTTCCCTCTTTAGGTCTGGGTTCTAAAGAAGAGAGAAAACAGAGTTCAGCACAATCACAAATGACAGTTTAAAGGAGATTCTGTTAGTAAGCGGAAGAAGTGAAAAACACTAAGAGAAATTAAATGCAAGGTCCAGCCACAAAACAGACAAACTGCCTAGCATAAAGATATAAATATCGTTCTTCACTAAAGCAGGAAAACACTGAGGCCTGGCAGCTTCAACAAATCAAAAAAAAAAAAAAAGAGAGAGAGAGAGAGACCTCCTTGGACCCTTCACCCTGTCATGCAGACAGCTCCTCCCATCTCCTGCAGGTTTCACCCCAATCATTCTGGATCAAAAGGTACTCTTATCTGTTGCTTAAATACTCATTACTATTTTGCTGGAGAAGAAGTCTCTTTCAGTAGTTTATACACCATCTCACAGTTCTCAAAGTATTTTCACACAGATCACTTTCTTGGTTGACTTCATTCCTGAACACCCAATGGAAACACAAAGACGGATGACAAAGAGCAACCTTCTGAGGGGTGATTCCACCAAGGATGCTGAACAGTTCTGAAGGGTCAACAGAGTGCCGTTTTGCAAATGGAGAAGTTAAGTCAGAACTGCTAAACGATTTGTCCTAGGAACGGAAGAAGGGTAGAAAGCTGTTTCTACTACACCCTGCACAATACCTGGGCAGGTAAAGTGCTGCTTTAACCAATAATAAACTTTACAGAAATGAACATACCCCACACAGTCCAAGTACTCTTTCTCCTTTCTCAAAGCTGCCACATCTGTGGTTAGGACTCTGCACTTGCACTGCAGGGGGCACAGGTTCGACCCCTGACTGGGGAACTGAGATCCTACATGCCATGCAGCGTAGCCAAAAATTTTTTTTAAAAAGAAGCAAACATCCCTCAATAGCTCGATGTGCTGTTTCTACCACGGCTACCAATGAGGACCCCAACTCTCCATTTTCTTTTTTTCTTTTGGGGAAGTCCTGGATGTTTGCTTCTTGATAGTAGCAACTGTGAAAACTCACACCTTTGCAGATGTATCAGAATCAGCTTCAGAGTTGGTCATGGGCTGTGCTGTGTGTAGAGGAGATATCTATTGAAAATAAAGACAACTGTTTTGAATTTTAAAAGATCACGTGGCAGCTTTGAGAGAGGAGAAGGAGTACTTGGACTGTGTGGGGTATGTTCTTTTCCGAGAAGTTGCACAGCCTGTGGGATCTTAGTTCCCTGATCAGGGTCTGAACCCAGGCCCTCAGCAGTGAGAGCTTGGCATCCTAACCCCTGAGCCACCAGGGAATTCCGTCCAGTTCTCAAGCTGACTCACAAAGAAAAAAACATTTCCAGGGTTCTTTTCTCTGTTTATTTACCTATATGTGTTTATTAACTTGTATATTTGTTTGTTCCACTTTGTTACAGGAGTATTTAAAATCTTGGTTCTTAAAAATATCTGACAGCTCTTGATTATTCAAGTTGGGTTTTCAATATGTAGGTTTCAATCTATTCTAGCTTTGATCCCCTGCCATCCCCACCTCACAGGTGTGCAAACTCATAGTTCCAGAAGTTTGCAGCACTCTTGGTATGGTCAGACTGAGAAAAACTGTACAAGGCAAAGTTAAATTCTACTTAATCACCTCTACCAAGGCAGTGGCAAGGAGCTAGGTTTATGGAGATGTCAGACTGGCAGGCAAGGGGCGGGGGTAGGGTGAAAAGCCCAAAGGAAAGGTACCTCCTCCGCCCCCGCCTCCCCTCATCCCCTGCCAAGTCGATGACCTTGGAGTCCGCTTCTCCAGGCCTCAGTGACTCTGTCAAGCAGGGGTCACTGGCAAGAGCAAGGGGGCATGCAAATCAGTGTTTCAGCTCCACTCACAGAAGGGACTGTTTTCAAGTAGGGGAACCCCTCTCTGGATTCTGACCAGGGAGAACAGCCTCACTCCCCGCTTCTCAGGGCAACACTCTGGGTGTCAAAGGTCACTCAGTCCGGAAAGTGTGTTTCCGCTTCAGGCAGACATAGAAGGGCTTCGCTGGCGGCGCCATGGATAAGAACCCACCTGTCAATGCAGGAGATACAGGTTCCATCCCTGGTCTGGGAAGATCCCACGTGCCTTGGAGCAACTAAGCCCATGCACCATGCCACAACTACTGAGCCTGTGCTCTCGAGCCTGGAAGCCACGACTAAGCCCACGTGCCCAAACTACTGAAGTCTTTGTGCCCTAGAACCTGTGCTCCATAACGAGAGGAGCCACCACCATGAGAAGCTCAATTACAACAAGAGAAAGCCTGCACAGGAACCAAGACCAGCACAGCCAAATAAATTCATAATGCTTTTTAAAAGGTAGATATGGAAAAGTGCGCCCTCTTTTCTAATGACATAGACTTTTTTTTAAGCTTTTGATAAGGAAACTTCCCCATTCTCAGTTGTGTTTCACTGGGGAATAACAGGCTACCTGGCACCTTTTTTTGCTTTAATTTATTTATCTGGCTGCATAGTTACTGTACACGGCCTTAGCTGTTACACATCACCCATGATCCTAGTTCCCAGACCAGGGATGAAACCAGTGTCTCAGGCATTGCAAGGCAGATTCTCAACCACAGGACCACCAGGGAAGTCCCCTGGCACCTTTCTTAAGAAAAGAGAATATTTCCTGACCCAGAGCAGCGTTTCTGGGATCTGAATCATGGCCTTCTCACACAAGCTGGTTGTGATTGTTAACACACGTGTAAAATTGCACCAGGGTGAGCCACAACCCAGAACAAACTGTCAGCTTCCAAAAAGGAAGATCAATTGTAACCTGATTTCTGAGACCCCCCCAAGCCCCTTCATGGCCATAAAAACTATTCCAGTAACAAAAACAACAGGAAAATCCATCTTATGTGGGTCCAGGTGTCATAACACCAAGACAAGAGTGGGGTGAGACAGGCTTCAAAGGCCTCTAGCATCATGTAAGATGCTAAATGCTGAGGAGAGTCTAAATAATTATGTTCAGTGCCCAACAGGCTCCCTTCTGAAATATGAATTCCAGGGAAGGTTTGTGCCATTCATATTTAGGGGCAATAATAAAACTTTCTGGCCGTTGTCCCTTCATGTATTCCACAGGGTACTCAATTCAGTTCTCAATTCGGGCTTTCTGAAATGTTTCCTCTGTTAATATGTGGTGACCCTTAACTAGGCACAGGCAGAAACTGATCAGGAATCCACCACATGTTAACATACCTAACTGCATTATTAAAAAGATAATAATACATGAGAAATACCTTCTAGTAATCCTCAGGGGTCCCCAAACCAGGTAACATGGGCTCCACTTCCACTTTCCAGATACCCATTACAAGTGCTACTCGGCAGGGATCACACCAGCTCTACAACCATAAAATCAACACAATATGTAAAAAAATTCCATAGGAAATACACATCCAAGAAGCTCTAAGGGTAAAATGGACAATTCCACAAAGGGAAAAACAACAACACAAAGAGAAGATTCCTTGTCACCCAGACTGCTTGCTCCTACCCAAAGCAGCTCCCAGAATCCAAGCCTACCAAGATTCCTTCCACCAGGCAGTCTGCCATACATGGTTTAACCCTATCTCCCTTTCTATCCTTCCTAAGTAACATTTCCTGCTGCTGCTGCTGCTGCTAAGTCACTTCAGTTATGTCCGACTCTGTGTGACCCCATAGACAGAAGCCCACCAGGCTCCCCCATCCCTGGGATTCTCCAGGCAAGAACACTGGAGTGGGTTGCCATTTCCTTCTCCAATGTGTGAAAGTGAAAAGTGAAAGTGAAGTCGCTCAGTCGTGTCCGACCCTTAGCGACCCCACGGACTGCAGCCTACCAGGCTCCTCCATACATGGGATTTTCTAGGCAATAGTACTGGAGTGGCTTGCCATTGCCTTCTCCGAACATTTCCTACTCCAACAAAATCCTCTTTCTTCCATTGTACATAATTACATGAGTGAAGAGTGAATTTTCCTCTAACACAGCCTCCCTGAAAAAACCAACTTACCCTGCTCCGTGCTACATATCCCTGCTGTCTTGACTGCATCCTCACAATTTAAATGACTGAAAACTCAGGTTGATGAAGGCAAGACCACAAACAGGAGAACATAGGAAATCAACGCACTTCAAACTTTTGTGACACACAGAAACACATTGTATCACACCTCCTAATATACTCACACACACTTTCACCTGTGTATACTTGAAGCAGGTGTCCAGAAACAATACTTATCCTTCCTAAGTACAATGCACTTGATATTTTCTATTCTTCTTCACTTTTTCTTAAATGATGGCCATGATCCACTAAATTGATTTCCAACTAACCAATGGCACAGTTGGAATGGGAATTCAGTTTGAACTGCATGTAAACCTTACCAGCGCCTTCCACAAGCTACTAATGAGCCCTTGAAAAACCCAGCAGAGAGCAGACATACTAACCAACCACAACCAAATAGGCAGTGCCCATTTTCTGTCCAGCAATCCCACAAGTATCTCCCAACTTTTCAGCTTTCCCCCAGTAACCCAAAGTGACTCCATCATATGCTATTTTATTAGCCTCTTTATAAATTCTGTCCATCAAACTCTTAGGGTGGCAAAGTTCATTTACTGCCCACCACGTAAAGCAGTATTTCCCTTCTGTCCGCAAGCTGGAAGGGAAGAAAGCCTTTCATGAGCCCACAATTAAACGAACAAGTTGGTATTCCGTATGTCTTTGTCATCTATTTTGTGGGTAACATACAGGAGTTATGCACACGCGCAGACACACACACACACCCCTCTCTCTCTCTCAGCTTTTCAGTCTTAATCCCTGGCAGATGCAGCCTCGGGTGAAATGAGAAACCAGGGAACCCCCTGGAGCCGGGGGAGCCACTCATCGGCATGACTGTGAAAGCGGTGGAGTCACTCTCCACACCAGAGAAACGCAGGGCAAAAGAGTCACAAAGTCATCTCCAGACCCAAGTCGGGAAAGAAAAGGGAGAACGAGAGAAATAAGACAAACCGCGCCAGACTGATCGGCCTAGGCCACCTCGTGAAGCCTGGCGGCAACCCGCCCCAGCCCCAGAAAAAGCAGGTGAGCGGGGTCTCAGAGGCCCCAGAGAGCGGGGCCGCCCTCGGAGAGCGGGAGGGAGCAGGGTCCAGGTCAGGGGCCTCCCTCCCGGTAGGGACCCTCTGCCCCTAGAAGGCCCACGATCCCCGCACTCCGGCCCTTCCTCACCCACCCCGGGGGAGCGCGCCACAGCTCCAGCCGGGAAGAAAGGAAGACGGGAAGCAGAAAGTCAGGAGCGTGACGTCCCTTCCCCCCAGACACACTCCATACCGCCTTCGCCGCCCAGGAATATCCCGCCGCGGGCCCCACTGGGCGGGCGCCGCCTTCCCCCCCACGCGGCCTCTCGCTCCGCGCCTGCGCGGCGGACCCAGCCGGGGGGGCGGTGATCTGAGGGTGCGCGCGCGCCTTGCGTGTCCTGGCGTGGGGGTGTGGCCTGCGCGGCCCCGCCCCCTCCTCCGGCTCCCCCTCCCTCCTCCGGCTCCCCCTCCCCCAGACACTGCCGCGGCCGCCGCAGGAGCCCGGAGCTCCAGCCGCCCAGCGACTCCCCCTCCCCCTCCCCCAGCCCCGCCCCGCCCCAACCCGGGGCTCGGAGCCGGAGCCGAGTCTGCGCCTGGGGGTGAGTACGCGACCCTTCCCCAGCCCCGTCTCTTTTCTTTGAGGATCCCACCACCACCCTAAAGAAAAACCCCGATCTCAGCTGCGCGTCCCCTCCCTTTCAACCTCCTGCGGGACCCAGAGGTGCCCGGGGCCCGCGGGACCCAGGGGTGCCGCGCGCAGCCCCCAACCCCGGCACCATCCTGAGCCTATCGTGTGAGTCCTCCGACCCCTGCCTGGGGTCCAGAGGTACACCGCCCTCTGTCCCCACCCCTCGAGAGATCCGAGGGGTGGCACCTCCGCCCCCGGCCCCCTAGCACCACTCTCCTTCCCACCTGCCCCGTCCAGGTGCGCGTCCCCTCCGCGCCCCTCCGGGGTTCCAGCTGCTCCCGATCAGCCCGCCGCCGCTGTAGGGAATCTGCCGCCCCCGCCCCCGAGTTCTGGATTCCAGGGTCGCCAAGTCCAATGCCCTCGGCGTCTTTTTATCTTTTCCCCGGCTCCGGGTGCCGAGTACCCCCGAAGCCGGCCCGGCGCAGGGGGTTCGGGCTCGGGCAAGGGCAGGGTTCGCGAGAGCTGGCGCGAGGCCGGCCGCTGCCCTCGGCCGGTCTGGGATCTGGTCGGAGGGCTGGGGAGGAGACTGGCCCCGGGAGCGTGTCCTCTCCTTGCGCCCCACACAGTGCAGTTCATTCATGAGCCGCCCGGGCCTGCGTTGGAGGGTGCGGTGGGGAAAGGATTGGTTCGCGGAACCGGAGTGGGGCAAAGGCCCTGTTGGGGGGAGGGGGCGTGCTTTGTCCCTAACCCTCCTTAACCTCCTAGGGAGAGGACAGTCCCAAAGCTTTGGCGCCTTCTTCCCCAAAAAGATCAGGACCCTTGGGAAGTGGAGAGGAGAGGTCAGAGGGGCCGGCTGCCCTTGGGGCTCTGTGCTGCCACCTGCCTGGGTCCCTTGGGTGGAGGACTGGCCTCTCAGCACTCCACTTTCCTGGATGGGGGTGAGGGGTTTGGGGGGCGCACAGTGGGGAGGACCAGAACTTCCTACCCAAGACCACTCTCCAGCCTCTCCCTGGGTCTGCATCCCCAGCCCCTCCTGAGGAGGAGCCCCAGTCCTGCCTCCCTGGCACGTGTGAGGAGGGGAGTGGCCCTGCCAGTGGGGGGCTACCAGCGGGGATGTACTGGCAGCATGACTATCCTCCAGGGTACCAGAGGGTCCAGGCCCTGGCATGCCCCAGGTGGCACATGCTGGGACCTGCTGTTGGCTCACCCGGTTGGGTCTTGGCCTCTGGTTCGGAGGGGAGGTATGTGGCAAAGCAGAAGGCAGGTGGTGAGTAGCCAAGAAGCCCCTGTTAGGCATCTTACAAATTCCCTCCAATTATAACAGTCTTGGAGACCTGGGTTCAAATCCCAGCTCTGCCATTCTTTAGCTGTGTGACCTTGACAAGTTACTTCTCTGAATCTTAGTGTCAGTTTAAAAAGTATGCTCACTACCACCTCCTTACAAGATTAATTATGGGGATCAATCTAGATAGTACAGGTAAAGAGCCTGGCACCCTGCCTGGCAGTTGATCAATAATGAGCTCTCCTCTCTGAACTTCTGACCCATCCTGGTGTATCACCACCCTCCCATGCTCCCCCCACCCCCAACCCCAGCCAGCCTGCTGGGGATGGATCAGTTTGTTTGAAGAGTTTAGAAACATTCCCCTGTCACTCACTGGCTGAGTCCTGAAAGCAGTCTAAGCCCTTAAGTCTCAACAAGAAGCCCATCTAGACTGAGGAGTTCTAGCATACTAAGTTCTGTTTTATTTTGATTTGTACCAGTTCTCCACTAAACCAGTCCCTTTCATTCCACACTTTATTGATAACAATAGCTAATTTTTTTTTTTTAGAATCCATTTATGCCTTTAACTGTACTAAGAGCTTCACCTAAATCATCTTGTGTAATTCGCAAAACAACCACGTGACTGAATTATTATCCCCATTTATAGATGAGGGAACCAAGGCCCAGGGTGGTGAGGTAATGTGGTCAGGTCAGAAGCCATTATCTTTCTCATCCTAGAGCCCATGCTCTTAGCCACCAGGCTCTGTTGCCTGTCCCCTCCACCTGCTTCAGAACCCGAAGTCACAAACCCAGGGAGCTAGAAGCAAGAGGGAAGGCAAACAGGTAGAAATAGGGTGTGGCATTTCTCCAGAGCTAACTGGCAATCCCCAGCCCCCAGCCTCCTGATGGAAGTGATGCCTCTGTTAGCTGAGGCCTCAAAGGGCTGTAGTTAAAAGCGTAGACTTGAGCCAGGTTGCCTAAGTCCATATCCAGATCTATCACAGACTAGCTGTGTGTCATTGGGAAAGTGATATACCCTCTCTCAATCTCATCGTCCTCCTATGGTTGTGATGAGGAGTAAATGAGACGATATTTGTAAGGCACTTGGAACAGTACTGGCATAAAATAGGAATTAAATAGGTATTTGATATATGCATTCTTTTCCTACTACTTTTATCCTCACTTGTGGATACATTTTTGCCTATCTCTCAGAAGTTGGTAGGGATGGAGTGAGGATGTTAATGTCTATTTGTTACAGAGTGAAAGACTTGAGGCCCAGGTTACATAGTAACAGAGCTAGTCTCCATCTTATCTCCTCCTAACAGACCACACTGCCTTCCTATGATCCCAAGTCCTAAATTAAATCTTCCCTGGAGAAGGCAATGGCAAGCCACTCCAGTACTCTTGCCTAGAAAATCCCATGGATGGAGCAGCTTGGTGGGCTGCAGTCCGTGGGGTCGCTAAGGGTCGGACACGACTGAGCGACTTCACTTTTCACTTTGACATATTGGAGAAGGAAATGGCAACCCACTCCAGTGTTCTTGCCTGGAGAATCCCAGGGACGGGGGAGCCTGGTGGGCTTCCGTCTATGGGGTCACACGGAGTCGGACACGACTGAAGTGACTTAGCAGCAGCAGTAACTCTTTAAGAAAAAAAACTTTTAATTTATATCTTCCTGCCCCCCCCAACATGCACACACTTCTTGATGATAAAATAACCTTCAGTGAGCTAGAAATAAAATCCTCCATCACTCTCCCTACACCTTTCCAGCTAAAGCCTCAGTGTCAGACCAGAGAAATTCTGGGATACCACTGACTCAGACAACCCTGCCGAGTGGATGAAATGTCCCTCTCTCCCCCAAATATTCTGCCTCAGTCTCTTCCCTTCTCTCAGCTGCTCTCTGTGAAGCCTTTGAGAGCAGCTGCCCAGGGTGAAATTCAGCCCAGCAACCCCGCCTCCACAATTAAGAGCTTGGAGTAACCCAGTCGGCAAGCTGGCAAGCTGAGCCACCAGCCCTGGCTCCACCCTTTCTTGCCCTATGACCTCCCTGTGAGTGACTTCTCCTCCCCTGCCTATGGGGAGTGTGCCCTGCTTACTTCAGGGTGCAGGTGGGAAGAGCAGTGCAACTGAGGAGGGAGTGCTTTGTGACTGTAAAGAAGGAGGTGGCAGATGGACATGGTGATTTCAGTTACTAAAGCACAGATCTTGACCCTCACTACTCTCCTGGGTTCTCTTGGAATTTCAGAGACAGACAAGCAGTATGTGTGGGCTGGATCGATTTCTGAAATGTGTTTGAGTTGGGAGTTAGAGGTGGGGGGACTAGTATAGAGGCCCCCCAGTTATTACAGCACTAAGATACCTATACTTTCCTTTAACCTTTCCTGGGGCTTTTTATATTTACATACCCAGGCTCCCAGACACACCCACATACACTCCTCCACTTAGACACTAACAACTGTCTTCATTTCCAAGGACAGCCGTGTAGTCACCCAGCTCCCCACCTCCACACACTCAGATACACATATCAACACAAGTTTACACACCTAAACACACGCATTCTCAGTGCTCTGGTGTTCCCTAGCCAGAGAACACATAATGAGCATTCACAAAACTTCTACAGCATCCTGTTCTAGGCATGTTGGAAAAGCATCAAGGTGCCCTGAAAAGTGTTTAGGCTTTAAAAAAGAAGTTGACCTAGGTTTGATGCCCAGGTCCATTATTTTATGAGCAGTGTGACTTTAGGAAACTTACTTAACTTCTCTGAGTCCTGTGCCCTCGTCTTAAAATGGGAATGACATTCCAACTCCAAAGTGTTAATGATTAAATGAAAAATATATCTTCTTGAAACAGTGGGCACTCTATACATGGCACCTGCTACAGTTACTGAATTTTTTTTTTTTTTAAGGCAACATGGACTGGAAAGGAAGAGGGAGGGCATAGAACACAGGGCAGTTATTCCCTTAGCCTTCTTAACCCAGGCTTTTCAGAGACTCCCTGGAACCAAGTGAAACACACAGACTACCCCAGCTTCTCCTCTGGTGCCTCTTGCCCTGCAGTTGAAATGTTAGGAAGAGGCAGGGGAAAATCTGGGATTGGTGGGTGGGCAGGGGAAACTCTCTGAGCCACCTAGGGGCTGGGGGATGCTTGCTCCCAGAGTTGCAGTCACCCATCCTGGGTTTGTTGTTCTCTTTCTTTGTCTGGTTTCCTTTCTTCCCTTGGGATCCCCCCCCCCAACAAAGCAGAGCTTCAGTGTGTCAGCAGAAGGGGCCCCCAGGGGCCCTCCTGTAGGACTGGGGGTGGGGCCACGAAACCGCGCCCACAGATCTCCTCCACCCCAGGAGCCTCCCCAGAGCCCTGCCCAGCTGGTCCCCAGGCACTTCCAGAACCCAGGCATCAGGGCTAGCTGCCCCTTCCCTCCTCCTCCCCACCTGTCCACTGGGACAGTTGAAGGCTTGAAAGCCTGGCAGTGTCAGGGAAGCAGGCCAGAGGGCACTTCCCTGGCTACAGGGAGCTTGGGCTGGTTAAGAGGCCCCCCGGCTCATTCTTCCTTCCTTTGCCAATCAATGGAAAAGCTCGCTTCAGGGCACGGCATTCCCATCCTGCCCTGCTCTAGGGGCAGGAGCAGGGCACGCTGGGAATTGTAGTCCTTACAACTCAGGTGCAAAGAAAATTGGAAAGAGATGAGGGAACCAGAGGGGAGAAAGGTGTAGCTGCTGCCACGGCCCAGGAAGAAGAATGAGGGTAAACAGGTGTGGCTGGGCTGAGTGAGACAGGTGGCACAAATGCAGAAGTCCTGCTTTTTAACAGACTTCCCACCGACCCCATCCTCAGACCCCTACTCTGAGGACAGATGGCCAACTTTAAAGTTGAACATCTCACTTTGAAGCCAGTTATACTGGGAAGGTGGTTAACTGAGTTGAAAACTGAGCGGATGAAACCATGCCATTGTTCTAACACGGGTAGGAAGAGACAGTCAGGGTCAGGTAACTGGCTTCTGACCCATCCTCCCCTGGCCTAGAGACCCTTCCACTTAGTCTTGGATCTTCAGACCTAAGACCCCTCCCCATCTTCCCTCAGATTCAGCACTGCCGCCTGCCTGAGAAAGACAGAGATACAGAGACAGAGACAGCTGGTTTCTGTTTGGAGAGAACGGGTGTGTGTGCACGTGTGTATGGAGGTGGTGGGAGGTGAACTGCTAGAGACTCAGAGACATCTCCCAGCTTAGAAAAACCAGTCGCCCCAGTCCAGACCCAGGCTGAGTTCCCCAGACCCAGAGCCCAAGAGCCAGGGAAAGTAAGTCCGTGTGACTCAACCCTCCCTTCCTGGGCCCTTATCTCCAGAGGCCAGAGCTTCCCCCAACCCAGGCAGCCCAGTGATCTGTCCTCACTGTCGCCTCCCTACACCGACCCTGCCGAAGCCCCAAGCAGAACCGTGACGGGGACGGGCTGAGCCCGGCTGACCACCCCACCCTCCGCCCAGGAGGACCATGCGGCAGTAGCAGGCATGCTGCCCTTCCTGCTGGCCACGCTGGGCACCATGGCCCTCAACAACAGCAACCCCAAGGACTACTGCTACAGCGCCCGCATCCGCAGCACCGTCCTGCAGGGCCTGCCGTTCGGGGGCGTCCCCACCGTGCTGGCTCTGGACTTCATGTGCTTCCTTGTGAGTGCCCACATGCCCCCCTCCACTCTTGGCACCATACCCTGTATCACAGCTGGCCAACACCCACCACTCCCCCACCTGCCCCTGACTCCCCGCGTCTGACTGTAGGTAGGAATCCCCATCACCCAGCCCAAGTTCAGCCTCAGACCTTCATCCCACCCAGAGTCATCCTTTTCTCAGACAAAAATCCTGCCCCTCTGCCCTGCCCTCCTAGCTAGTCCAGGGGGTGAATGGCCTTCCATCCTGCCAACCACCCCCTCCTTCCTCAGGCACTGCTGTTCTTGTTCTCCATCCTCCGGAAGGTGGCCTGGGACTACGGGCGGCTGGCCTTGGTGACAGATGCAGACAGGTAAGGCTCTGGGACCCTCCCCTACCCCTACATTCAGGCTGGTGTGTGCACTCGGACGCCCACACACACGCACATACATATATACCTTGTCCACGCTCCTCAGGGATAGAAGGAGAGTCAGCCCACTCTCATCATCTTTGGGGGCGGGGGATGAAGAGGGACTGGTCCCAGAGCGGGCATGGCGGCACAGGGGCCCACAGCTGGGCCTTGGTCCCTTGCCAGTGCCTGGAGACCCATCCCGGCCCCCGCTAACCCTGTCTGTTCTCTGTCCCCAGGCGCCGGCAGCAGGAGAGAGACCGAGTGGAACAGGAATAGTATGTGGGGCAGCAGCCCCCTCGCCCCCACTAAACCAGCTTTCCTTTTTCTTCTCTTTCATGCTTCTCTTCCTACCACGTTGCCGGTGTCTCTTTTCCATTTTCTTCTCTGCAGGCTAATGTTCGGATTAACGCAGGTGGTGTGCTTCGCAGAGCAGGGGGCTCCCCAGCTTGTCTCTGCCATACTCCCCCATCTCTCCCTCCGGCTCCCGGCCTGGGAGAAGCGGCTCCCTGTGCACCCCGCGCACACGGGCGTCCGCCACCCCAGTTGGCTGGGGTGGAGGAGCCATCTTCCTTGGGAGCCCACAGGACAGTCACCCTGTTGGTTGCAGAGACAAGATTGGGCGTCTCCAGTGGCTTCTCACCCCCTAACAGCTAGTTCTTCCTATTCCAGGGTTCCCCGCTCACCCGCTCTGGAGGCCTGGGAGGGAGGCGGCCAGAGAAGCTCTGAGCGTGGCCCTATGTGTCCGTCACCATCTCTGTCTATAGGCCTGGCATTGGAGTTGCGGCAGCTGCTGGGGTCAGGGAAGGGGGAGGATGGGGGACACCTCCAAGCCCCCCAGTCCCCGGCCCTTCTGGGGCTCTCTTGGTCCAGCCTGTCCTTCCCCATCACCACGCACCCCCCCAACCATTGCCTTGTACCCAGCGTGGGCTCTGCTCCCCTGGCCCCCACTGGTCAGCTCTGGAACTGCAGGGCCCCGCTGATTTCCTTCCAACAGTCATGGGGTGCTGATGAAGACTTACCCTCCCACCCCCCCATCCCTGCATCAGCGCCCCCCAGGGCTCCTGAGGGGAAGGTGCGGGCTCAAGGGAGGCAGGGAGAGGGCAGTCACTCTTGCGTGCTTCTGCCTCTGCGCTTTGTGTGCCTTGTCTGGAACGGGAGCCCACCCACTCCACCCGGCTCCCCAGGGACTCAGACTCACC
The DNA here is from genome assembly GCF_049115385.1 of Moschus berezovskii. Classification (NCBI taxonomy): domain Eukaryota; kingdom Metazoa; phylum Chordata; class Mammalia; order Artiodactyla; family Moschidae; genus Moschus; species Moschus berezovskii. Next base: position 29,727,405 of record NC_142482.1, read on the forward strand.
CACTCTCTGATCTCTCGTCTCCCCACCCCCAGTGTGGCCTCGGCTATGCACGGGGACAGTCATGACCGGTATGAGCGTCTCACATCTGTCTCCAGCTCCGTCGACTTTGACCAAAGGGACAATGTGAGTGTCCTCCCCCCAGCTTCTCGGCACCCCCTCCTCCGGGGCACGTGGGCTCAGCAGCCTTGGCTGCAGGTGATATGGAGTCAGGGGTCTACGCAGTGGGGGCTTCTGCCCAGCAAGGGTGATGCTCGTCCGAGAGCGACAAGGTAGCACCCAGACCCAGAACTCCGGGCCTTGTCTTCCATGGCAGCCTCCAAACCAGCACAGGTTGAACATCTGTGGTTTCTAAATGTCATTTTCCCCAGTAGAGTTCTGTGCCCTTCTCCAGTGATCAATCCTAAGGACCTCTTTTTCCTTAGACATTTTCCTGGAAGTAATCATGAGCCTTCCAGCCCTGCTTAGCAAAACATGCAGAATCCATTGTGCTGCTCAGAGGTTGCAGTCTGGTGGCCCCTGGCAGTCTGGGGCCAGCTGACCTACTTATAGATTGGAGCTGAGGGGCAGGGCCCCTGTAGACAAGGCAAGTACTTGGGGAGGCATAGCAGACCTCAGGCCCCTTTAGATCAGACCCAACACTCTGGCATTACCTGTCTGGCCACCTGTCATTCTGCCAGGGTGAGAACTCTCACCCTGGTCAGAACTCTAATCCTCAGACTGTAGGGTGGCCCTGGTCAGTCCAGCTTAGGCTGGGGGCCCCAGGAGCAGCAGCTCCTGTAGCCCCTGTAACGGAAGAAGCCTCTCAGCTTCCTGAGTTGGGCTCATACTGGTAAGTGACAAAGCAGAGCTATCACCCCTCCCAGCCAGAGCTGTCCAGATGGCCCCCAGACTTACGGTCCTGTGTCTTGGCTGGAGGGCACCTCTCTCCCCTGTCCCATGTTATGCCTGGAAGTCTCCCAGTAGGAAGTTGGGTCAGGGTCTCTCTGCCCAGCCCTTCCCCGCATAGCCCCACCCTGCCCTGAGCAGGGTCTCTGTCTGAAGACAAGCCTGGGGGCTTGAGAGCAGGAGATCACAGCTCACAGTGACCCTGGGCTGGTCCCTCTGGGGTGTTCTTGGGGCTTCCGAGGTGCTCCTAGGGGTAAAGAACCCGCCTGCCAAAGCAGGATTCACAAAAGATTCAGGTTTGATCCTCTGGAGAAGGAAATGGCAACCCGCTCCAGTATCCTTGCTTGGAAAATTCCATGGACAGGGGAGCCCAATGGGCTACAGTCCATGGGGTCACAGAGAGTCAGACTCAACTGAGCGATTGAGCACACAGAAGGTAGTTGGCAGGACCTTGGGCAGCATGGCCCACTCCTCTGCTCTTGGCAGCCGTGGTGTAGACTCTCCACATTGCAGAAGCTGCAGGTCTGAGGTCCCTTCCCTGGACCCCGAACACCACCCATCCCCACCCTGGCCCACACAACTGCAGGACTTTTTCTCTGGTCCCACCACCCTCGGGTGTTAGTGGATGCACTCTGAACCCAAGAGTCCACAGGTGACCCCATGTGGCCTTGGTCCTTCTTCTTCCCTGAGGGTGGGCACTCCTTATCGCCCCTCTCTGGGATGAGCTGGTTTCTCTGGGGGCTGTGGGAGCTGTAACAAGGTGAGCCACAGCCTGGAGGTGGTCATGAGGTTGGGGTCGGGTGGGAGAGAGGCTTGAGGGGGGAAGGGAGGCTCAGGGGAGGTGGAGGGTGGTGGGATGGGGACACCAGCTGACAGCCCTCTGCTCCCCCAGGGTTTCTGTTCCTGGCTGACAGCCATCTTCAGGATAAAGTAAGTGAACGATCTTCAAGCTCTAAAGAAAAAGAGAAACAGCAGACCTGTCATCTCCCTACCAAGTCCAGAGGCCGGCATCTCTGAGGGCCTTAGCGCTCCTAGCTAAGCCAGCACCCACCTCCCTGCTCCGGGGACCCAGACCCCTGCTGTTCCTCACTTTACCCCCCAAAAGTCTTCTGGGGGGCCTGCTCTGCCCTCAGCTCTCCCCACCCCTGCCACCCTGTGCAAGCAGGGGCTGGCGCTGCCACCTCAGAGCCATGTGCAGCCAGAGGGTGGGGGCAACAGGCAGGCTGGGGGCAGCCAGCCAGCTGCAGGCAGGAGCCAGTATCCAGCAGGCAGAAGTCAGGAGGTGGAGCCAGAGTGCAGCAGGCAGGCAGTGAGCCTTGAGAGAGGCAGGAAGCCGGGACAGGTCAGCACCGCCACCGCCCTGGCCCGTGGGCCCCCAGGGCTCCCCAGATCTAAGGGGGAGCACCGCTACTTCCCAGACCTCCCTCCGCCCTCCCGCCTCCATCTCCTGCTGCCTCCGTCCTCTCCCGCCCTTCTCGGGCTGTCCTGTCCCCTCCGTTTCTCCCCATCCCTTGCTTCTCTTCCTCTGCAGTCTGCCTTCTTTTTCTTCTCTCTCTCTCTGGCTCCCTCCCCCCTTCCCTCTCCTCCTCCTCTCTTTTCTCCTTCCCTCCCCTTCTCCCTGCATCCTTCCTTTTCCTTCCTCCCCTTCCCTCTCACTCCCCTCCCGGGACATGGGGACCCAGAGCCCCACCTCCTCGCTTTCAACCCCATCCTGCCGCCGGATCAGCCAGGGCGAGGGTGGACAGGGGCTGAGCTGGGCCAGGGAAGACAAGCCATGGCCCCTCTGGCGCGCTGGTCCTCACCGCATCCGCCTGTCCCTGGTGCCCGCAGGGATGATGAGATCCGGGATAAATGCGGAGGCGACGCCGTGCACTACCTGTCCTTCCAGCGGCACATCATCGGGCTGCTGGTGGCCGTGGGCGTCCTCTCCGTAGGCATCGTGCTGCCCGTCAACTTCTCAGGGGACCTGCTGGGTCAGTGAGGGCCAGGACCGGCGCGGTGGGAAGAGGAGGGGACGGAGGGAGACATTCCCTGACCCCTCCGTCATGCTCTCCCTCGTCCCACCCCCCAGAGAACAATGCCTACAGCTTCGGGAGAACCACCATTGCCAACTTGAAATCAGGGTAAGAGTGGGAAGCTGGTCAGGTGAGGCCTGGGTGTCTGTGAGCAGAGTCTGGGCAGGAATGGGGAGCGGAGGAGAAAGGAGGGTGTTTGGGGGAGAGGTGCTGAGGCTGCAGAGATGATGGTGGGGCCTTGAGGGCTTGGGATGGAGCCAGAAGTAGAGGATCCCAGGGAGGGTTGGCTGGTGGTGGCTAGAGGGCAGTGTACCCAGCAGGGAGCGCGTGAAGAGATGACCTCTTGGGAACAGTGCAGTTGGAATGGGACAGTCTTGGGGTCTGGATGTAGGGTATGGGGCCTGCCTTGGGAGGGTGTCAGAAGACCCGTCTCTAAAGGGGCCATGTACCAGGGTTGTTGTTTTTAATACTTATTTATTTTTGACTGTGCTGGGTCTTCATCGCTGTGTGCGGGCTTTCTCTAGTGGCAAGCAAGGGCTACTCCAGTTGCGGTGCAGTGGCTTCTCTTGTTGCGGAGCGTGGGCTCTAGAATGTGGGCTCAGTAGGTGTGGCGCACGGGCTCAGTTGCCCTGCAGCGCGCACAGCGTGTGAAATCTTCCCAGAGCGGGGGTTGAACTGTGTCCCCTGCACTGGCAGGTGGATTCTTCACCTCTGGACCACCAGGGAAGTCCACCAGGGTTTCATGAACACTGGCAAGTTTGGGGGTGTTTGCGAGTGTTCCCAGCCCTGGTGGCCCCATTCATCCCTCTGTCCCGCCAGGAACAACCTGCTATGGCTGCACACCTCCTTCGCCTTCCTGTACCTGCTGCTCACCGTCTACAGCATGCGCAGACACACCTCGAAAATGCGCTACAAGGAGGACGACCTGGTGAGTGCAGCAGAGCCAGGCCCGCCCCCCAGCCCGCCCTCCAGGGACTCTCCTGCTGAGTCCTGAGGTGTGGTCAGCTGGTTTTGAATCCTGGCTCAGCAGCCCAGGAGCCCCCATCCTGCCGATTTAGTCACCTCCCCTTGGCTCAGTCACCTCCTCTGTCGGAGGTGAGAACGGTCCCTCTCCCAAGGTGGGTGGGGGATGAGGTGAGGCCGTGCATGGAAGGCCCTGGGGCAGGAAATGGCTGTGGGAGTGATTGTCCCTCTTCTCCTATATTTATTCCCCAAACCAGCACTGAACACCCAGTCCATGCCCCCCACCATGCTGGGGCCTCAGGGTCTGAGAATCTGCAGGTAGCACCCGCTCAGTGCCCCCATAAGCCCTCAGGGGGCAAGAGGCCAGGGGGCTTTCACTCTGCTCACTGTTTGATTTCTATTAGCAACACCGCCCCTGGCTTATCCCGAGGTCTGCTCCCACCCACCTGCCCCTCTCTGCTCCCCCGTTCCCCACCCCTTCTCTGAGGGTCAAGCCTCAGGAAGGCAAACTGGCCCTCTCACTCCCCAGGTGAAGCGGACTCTCTTCATCAACGGAATCTCCAAATATGCAGAGTCAGAGAAGATCAAGAAGCATTTTGAGTGAGTAGCTCCCGCCCCGTCCCCAACCCCAGGACCCATGGACCCTTCTTTGCCTTCTTTCAGCTCCAAAAGCATCGTCGTCGGAGGCCTCTCTCTCCAGGGGGGCTCGGGGGCTGTGGTGCAGGGTAGGGGGTTATCCTAAGGAAGAATTCTCTGACTCCAAGGTGGTCTAGCAGTTGCCTGGACTTCAGGTCCCTCAAAGAGCTGGAGAAATACTTGAAAAGTGAGTCCCTGGGCCTTTCCTCCCCCTGGGTTGAACCAGGTCATGGTTTACTGAGCCCGGGTCCACGGGCCCTTGAGGCTGTGGCCTTCTCAGAACTGTGTGTGGTGTTCTGGAGACTCTGCACACAGACTAGCAGGGAGAAGGTTCTCAGTTTTCAGTGCCTCCTCAGGGAGCCCAGGAGAGCTGGGCTGCATGTTCTCTGAGGTGCTTTTCAGCCAGAAGTCTAAGTAAAGCGGAGGAAATCCACCTCCAGTGGCCAGAACAGTCTGTATACAGCATCTGTCCATCTGTCCACTCAGCGGCTGTTCTCAGGTGCTGTTGCGGTCTATGTGGTGGCCCGGGGACTACAGAAATGAGTGCAAGACCATCGAGTTCTCAGGGCTTCACAGTGCTAAGGCCAGCTTTAGAGGCCAGTCCAGGGTCTGCTTAGAGACTGGTCTGGGGACAGTATTAGGAGTTGGCCGGTGGTCCTGACTAGGGTCGTTGGTGGTCTGGATCAGGGCTCAGTCTCTGGTGAGGATCAGGATTTAGTGAGGTCGGTTGACCTGGATGAGCAGTCAGTTGTTGCCCTGGATCAGGATGGGACTGGAGTCGAATCCCAGGCCCCTGTGTTACAGAATGACTGGTTTGTGACCAGGGTTTTCGAGTGAATCCTCTTTTTTATTCAATGTGCATTTATTGGTCACCTTCTGTGTGCCAGGCATAAATCAATTAGAAACAGGTCCTGCCCTCCCATAGTTTACAGAACAACAGCTATAATTAGCTCATCAATCATTGGTCAGTATGAGAGAACAATTTGGGGTCCCATCTGGAGTTCAAGCTGTTCTCAGCATTAGGGGGCAGGCTGGGTCAAGATTAAGGACAGTGTGTGCTGAGAATTAAGTGACATCTTAATGTTACCGTCCAAATGGAGTCAGCTGTCAACTTGTATAGACAAGTCCTTTAGTAACTTATCTATACAAGTCTATGCAAGTATCTTTTTTTTTAAAAAATTGACCCTTTCTTTTATTTATGTATTTATTAGGTTGCACGGGGTCTTAGTTGTGTTATGTGGAATCTAGTTCCCTGACCAGGGATTGAACCTGGGCCCCATGCATTGGGAGCGCAGAGTCTTAGCCACTGGACCACCAGGGAAGTCCCAATAACAGGTATCTTTTGAGCATCTTGTGTCATGCTGGCGCAGGAACCTGGGGGTATGGCAGGAAACTTGCCCTCATCTGCTTATATTCTAATAGGGAGAACCAGATGGCAAAGAAATGACCTTGGCAGGTAGGGGTGGGTGCTTAGAAGAAAACCAGAGCAGGGAGAGGGGCAGAGGGAGGGGTCATGGAGGGTTGCTGTTTCCGATGGGGTGGGCACTGGGGGCTTTGACAGGGTGGCCTTAGAGCAGAGCCCCCTGTGCAGTGAGGGAATGAACCCTGTGAGTCGAGCATCCATGGATCCTGCACACGTCTGTCATATACCTTGCTTCGTCCCAGGGGAACAAAGAAGAGCCAGACTTGAGTCATGTCCATGAGGAACTCACAGTCCCAGATGTCTGTTTCAGGGATCAGTCTGTGGTATTGTTTAGGAAACAGCCCGACTGGCAAAAACCATCCCAATATTGTTAAAGTTAATTATCCTCCCATTAAAATAAGTGAATTTATTTTTAAAAATAAAATAAAACTAACAGTCAGGGGGACTCCCTGGTGGCCCAGAGGTTAAGAATCCACCTTCCAGTTCAGGGGACAGAGGTTCAATCCCTCACTGGGGAGTTAAGATTCCACATGCTATGGGGCAACTAAGAGCCCTCACACTACACTGCATCAAAGACTCGATGCAGCCAAATAAATAAATTAATTAAATAAGTAAAAATAATGTAAAAGTAAATAAAAATAATGTAAAAAAAATTAGCAGTCAGCCTATAAGCAGGGGGTTTGGGGAGACTGTAGTCCTCATTGGAGTTTTTAGCATCGTGGTGAGCATTATTTCACTGACCAATCCATTCAGCACAGCACAGTGGGTGTTTATTGAGCACCTAGTATGTGAAGGCTGTTGACTATGTGAGGGCTGTTGAGCCAGCACCTGGGTATATGGTGCTGAGCAGGAGGCAGCCCTCGTCCTTGTGGAGGCCCTGCTAGTTGTCAGTATCCACCAGGGTCTGGGTTCCAGGCCAGGGGTCTATCTGGATTGGAGGACTAACCCAGAAGAATCAGGGGATAACCTGTGTGCAAAATCAGGGAACCTGCGTGGTAGGGATTAGGGGATTAGAGATTAGCTGGGTGAAAATGAGGATTTAGCCTGCCACAGGGCTGACAGCCCTTCCAAAGATGAACCTAAAATGGCTTGAGCAACAGCAGTATCAGGGGGCTTCCCAGGTGGCGCAGTGGTAAAGAATCTGCCTGCCAGTGCAGGAGATGCAAGAGACTTGGGTTCGATCCCTGGGTGGGGAAGATCCTCTGGAGAAGGGAATGGCAACTCACTCCAGTATTCTTGCCTGGGAAATCCCATGGACAGAGCAGCCTGACACGCTGTAGTCCGTGGGGTCACAATGTGTCAGACACAACTGAGCACATACCCACTATTCTTATCCTATATCCAGTGTCAGGGGAAGAGTCCGGAGCCTCCTAGGAAGTGCCTTTCAAGGACACCATCCCAGATTTAAGTTCTCAAATTCTCATGGGTTTGTGAGGTCCATCTTGTTACTTTAGAATCATGTCTCCACATCTTTAACACTTGGTATTTCCTTCTTTAAACAAACCAAAAAAAGACAGGACCTCTATCTAGATTAGGGATTAGGATCAGGGAGCAGTGTGTGATCAGGATGAAAACGGGAGTGTTCCTCCACGCAGACTGTAAGCCTCCCTCAAGCCCTGCTGGGTACCTGCTACTGAGAGTCTTGTCAGTCTCAAGTCGACCTGGGCTCAAGGATAGAGGGTCAGTCTTGGGTCTGGGTTATGCGTCAGCTGGGTCAGGATAAAGGATCAATCTCTGGTCAGTGTTAAGCGGTCGATCTCAGGTCAGGTTTCAGGATCAACCTCTGGTCATTTTTGCGCCAGAGACCATTCTGTAGCCCGGGGCTATGGGTTAGTTAGGACCAGCTGATGGTCAAGGCTAAGTGTTGAACTGTTACCAGGTTTCCTGGGAACAGGGTTAAGAGAACAACCGAGATTAAAGGCAGTTTCTCTCCATGTAAAGTCCCCAGCCCCAGACAAGCATCAGACCACAGCTGTGGTGTCCCCAAGCACCCTGTGAGTATGTGCTCTCATCTGGGTCCGTGTCCAGGCTTACCTGTGCACACTGCCCCCACGCGGATGAACAGGAGGAGCAATTTCAAAGTTTTATTCTTGGGAACTATCGTCTTTGCAGACTCAGAAAGAGGGGGTTTGAATTGGGGCTGTGTGTCTTGAAGGTGATGGGGTCATGGAGGAAAGTTGGGGACAAGCGGGGGGCAGGGTCCCTGCCGAGGGTGATGGTGGACTATGTTTCAGGGAGGCCTACCCCAACTGCACGGTTCTGGAAGCCCGCCCATGTTACAATGTGGCTCGTCTGATGTTCCTCGATGCAGAGAGGTAGTGGGGCTGGGGGTGGGAGGGCAACATCGGAGGGCCCCCTGCCCACTGTGGGGGGCATCTTGGCTGCCACTCAGGAGTCTGGCTCCCCTTCCAGTTGTTTCCCAGGGTGTCTCATTTTAATTTACCCCTGGAGCACTTGTCAATTCAGCTCTGGAAGTCCTGGAGTTTAGAGGAAGGGGTTCCACTGTCCCTCCCCACCCCATTGGAGGACGTACCCTTCGTCTGCTACAGCGTGAGAAATTTAGGCTATGGGAAGAACCTCTGGCCCTCAGGGGATGGTGGACCCTGGACTGGGGACATGTCTGAACCATGCACCCTAAGCAAACCCAACAGCACAGTGGCTCTTGTCCTGGGGAGTGGACTCCATGACCCCCGAGCTGGGCCACCTACCCATCCTCCAGCAGACCCAGCTGGGCGGTGGGTGACCGGGCACCTGGGTCCCACAGAAAGAAGGCCGAGCGGGGAAAACTCTACTTCACAAACCTCCAGAGCAAGGACAACGTCCCCACCATGATCAACCCTAAGCCCTGTGGTCATCTGTGCTGCTGCGTGGTGCGCGGCTGCGAGCAGGTATGGGGCTTCCTGGGCTCGGCTCCGGATGACTAGGGGGGATGGGAGGTCCTGGGGAGGCAGGTCACAGTGGAGATGGATGCATCTCCCAGTTAGGCCTGTCCCACAACCTCAGGAACACCCACACAAGCAGGCCTTGCACATAAATACCCCAATGTTGAGAGGTCCCAGAGGAAGCAGAGCTGGGGTGAGGACCACGGGCAGGGGCAGCCCCTCCCATCTGTTCCTACATCCTGGAAGCCCTAGTCCTGCTGTTGGGTCTGTTCCCTATACCTACAGCAACCAAGTTTTCAAAACCCAAATCAGAAAAGGTCAGTCAAGAGGCCAACTTGCTGAATTTACTAGCTCTGTGGCTTTCGGCAAGTTTCTGGACCGCTCCGTGCCTCGGTTTCCTTCTCTGTAATACAGAGCTGCTTGTACCCACCTCTCAGGGTGCTTGTGAGGAGAAGCGAGTGAACGGAGAGCTTAAGGCAGTGCCCAGGCTGCAGTCGGCTCCAGGCGGGGCCTCTGGGTGAAGGGAGGGGACCGGTGCCTTGACCAAGGCCCCACCTCGCCCGTCCGTCCTGGCAGGTGGAGGCCATCGAGTACTACACGAAGCTGGAGCAGAAGCTGAAGGAGGATTACAAGCGGGAGAAAGAGAAAGTGAACGAGAAGCCCCTTGGCATGGCCTTCGTCACCTTCCACAACGAGACCATCACGGCCATGTGAGCCCTGCCCACCCACCCCAGCCCCGAGGGACCGACTGGGGCTCTGGGTCCCTGGTAACTGTGCCCCCCTCCCCCAGCATCCTGAAGGACTTCAACGTGTGTAAGTGCCAGGGCTGCACCTGCCGTGGGGAGCCCCGCTCCTCGTCCTGCAGCGAGTCCCTGCACATCTCCAACTGGACCGTGTCCTACGCCCCAGACCCCCAGAACATCTACTGGTGAGCAGAGGGCGATGGCGCTGGGGCAGCTCTGCGGGGCCAGTGGGGGCCGCAGTGGGACACGGGAGGAGACGGAGGTCCGGGTGCCTCTGGGGTCAGGCCAGGCGTCCAGCTGCAGAGTGACGCCTCCACCTCCCAGGGAGCATCTCTCCATCCGTGGCTTCATCTGGTGGCTCCGCTGCCTGGTCATCAACGTCGTCCTCTTCATCCTGCTCTTCTTCCTCACCACCCCGGCCATCATCATCACCACCATGGACAAGTTCAACGTCACCAAGCCTGTGGAGTACCTCAATGTAAGGCCCACACCCCAACCCTCCACACCGTGCGCCAAGACACAGACCCCAGGCCCCCGATCCCCCCGGCCACGGGCATGTGAGGGGCGTGGAACCAGTCTTCCTCCTGCCCAGTCAGGCTCTCGTCCTGCTTGTCTAGCCCAGCCCAGCTAAAAAGGTCCCACACGACTGTGGGCTGCAGACCCCTCTGTGCTCTTCCCTCAGGCTCCCTGCCAACTTTCACCAGGAGAGGCCTCCCTCGGTTGACACTCACCTAGAGGGGCTCCCCAGGAAGAGAGAGCCTGGGTCCATCCATAACTAATCATGTGACCTCAAACCAAGTCCTTCTCCACTCAATGTCTCCAACCAAAGCGTGAAGGGCCAGACCTTGGCCTCCGAACTTGGATTCCAATGCCCTTTATCCAAAGAAATCTTACATGAAACTCAGTGTGGAAAAGCGAGGTCGCTCAGTTGGCAGTGGTGGTGGTAGGGGCGAGCTTCTGCTACTGTGTCCTCACTCCCCTACAAGCCTCCTGGGAACCTCAAAGTTCATGAGAAGGCACTTTGAAAATCACTGGGTGATAACAGCATGATTGATAAGACCCAGGCTGCCTGGGTTCAAATCCACCCCCGACCCGTACTTCTTACTATCACATTTATTGAATCTCATTTTGCCTCAGTTTACTCATTTTTAAAATGGGGTAATACCATTATTGTAAGAATTAATACATGAAAAGTACATGATCAAAAAAAGTCCATTATCGGTGCTTGGCACACAGAGGTGTTCAGAAACGCTAACTACTAATACAGTTCACTCAGGGATTGTACAGATGGCCCTGGCTCCCAGAGGTTCTGGGCTTGTTTACGCATTTGGCTGTATCGGGTCTTAGTCGTGGCACGCTGGAGCTTCCTTGTGTCACGCGGGGTCTTTCGCTGCGGTGCGCGGCTTCTCGAGCTGTGGTGCACAAGACTCAGCAGTTGCAGGATGTGGACTCTCTAGTTGTAGCACTTGCTCTCCAGAGCATGCAGGCTTTTAGTTTCTCTGAGGCATGTGGGATCTTAGTTCGCCAGTCAGGGGTTGAACTTGCTACCCTTGCACTGCAAGGCGTGGTGGGACTTCCCACTAGGGAAGTCCCAATGTTCTGGACTTCCGATGAGGCCCTGCGAGCTGGGGGGGCCCAGGGCTCAGTGGAGGAGGGGGGCAGGTAAGCCACGCCGGCTGGGCCCGCTAGACCGCCCCTGCCTGACACAGCCTCCCCGCTGCCCTCTGCAGAACCCCATCATCACCCAGTTCTTCCCCACCCTGCTGCTCTGGTGCTTCTCGGCCCTGCTCCCCACCATCGTCTACTACTCTGCCTTCTTTGAAGCCCACTGGACACGGTAAGACACCACCATACACACACACAGGGACACTCCGGGGCACACGCCCTCCACCGTCAGACCCCCCATGCCCCGGGCAGCCCCAGAGCTGGCAGGGGAGGGATGGTGACTGGGATCCTCACCTTGGGAAGGCCCCCTCCTTCCAGGGGACCCTCCTGGGACTGCAGGAGCTTGGGGGTGCAGGCACGGGGCTGGCTCGCCTGACCTCTGCCCCCACCCCGTGCCCCCCACCCCAGCTCTGGTGAAAACAGGACCACCATGCACAAGTGCTACACCTTCCTCATCTTCATGGTGCTGCTCCTGCCCTCGCTGGGACTGAGCAGGTGGGTTTCGGAGGAAGGGGTGGGAACTGGGGTGGGGGACGGCGCGAGGGGGAGCAGCCGGGGGCCCCAGGTCTGGGGCGCATCCTCAGAGCTCGTGGATGGGACTCTCTCCCCTCTGGTGTTCTGGCTACTCCAGCCCCCGACACCTCCATCTCCTCCCCTCCCCAGCCTGGACCTCTTCTTCCGCTGGCTCTTTGACAAGAAATTCTTGGCTGAGGCAGCTATCCGGTTTGAGTGAGTGACCAGGGTCCCCAGGGAAGGAGACCAGATTTGGGGGGGTGGGTATTCCCCCATGGGAGGGTGCAGCAAAGCTCCCACCCCTGCGGTGGGGGGGAAGAGGGGCTTATATCATGGTCAGGCATCCCAAAGGTCGCCCCCACAGGCTGTCTTGGGTGCATACATGGGATGTCCAAGGGTCTGTGTTGGGAACCTCTCTGGATTCTGAGGTCACCCTTAGGGTATATTTGGGGCTTTGGGGCCTATAACTTGGGGGTGTTTCTGTGGTGGACTCTGGGGTTTGTATCCTGGGACTAACTGTGGGAACTGGAGCTTCACTTGGGGGGTTTGGAAAGGTCTATAGTGGGATCTTGGTTGTGCTGTGGGAGTGATGTGAGGGTTCTTAGGGGACTCCCTGAAGGTCTCAGGTGCCACCCCTTTGAGTCTCTCTGGAAGGCTCTTGGGCTCACACCTCACTCAGAATGACCATGGAGGACTCTGGGACTCACACCTTGGGGTGTTTCTGGGGCACAAGCTCTGGGAACAGCGCTGAAGTCTCAGGCTGTCACCCAGAGGTGTGACTGTGCAGTTCTCTATGGGGTCCCTTACCTGGGAATCCCTTTGAGGGGGTTTTGGGGGACACGTGCCATGGCTGTTTATGTGGGAGCAGGCTCTAGGGGTCTTGCTCTAGGCCAACTGTAGTCACCTTGGGCTCACATTTGGGGTGTCATGGGTACTGACAAAGGTCCCTGGGCTCCCCTCCTCTGAAGACTTCTTGTGGAGGGTCTCTGCAGCTGAGTTCTGGAGGTGTCAGAGGCTCATACTCTGGGGGTTACTCTGGGTTAAATTAAGATCTAAGGCAGGGAGCCTTCGGAGCGTTCCTGGGGCTCACAAGGAGGGGAGTGGCTTGGAGATCTCCAGAATCATATACTGAACACTGGTCTCCTTAGGGGTCTCTAGCACTCTTTCCAGGGGTCTTTATGTGGCACAAGTTCTAGGGGTGCCTCTGGGCTCACACACACTGAGGTTATCTTCGGCTTACTTTGGAGGCATCTGGGGGTTCACATTCAGGGGGCGCTGAGACATGGGTGCTTTGAGGGCTCAGCTGGAGGGTCCAAGTGGAAAAAGGCACCTTGGGGGTGCTGGCACGCTGGCAGTGGGCAGGGGGGGCCTCTGGGTCCCCCAAGAGTGCAGAGCTGGAGCACCTGGTGCCCGCAGGTGCGTGTTCCTGCCGGACAACGGCGCCTTCTTCGTGAACTACGTCATTGCCTCCGCCTTTATCGGCAACGCCATGGACCTGCTGCGCATCCCGGGCCTGCTCATGTACATGATCCGGCTCTGCCTGGCGCGCTCGGCCGCCGAGAGGCGCAACGTGAAGCGGGTAGGGCCGCCCGGGGCTGCCGCGACCCGCACAGCGCCCCCTGGTGGCCCAACCGGAAACTGCAGCAGCCGTGCTAGAGTGTGGGGGCCCCAGGGGGCCGGGACCTGGGGAGCTGAGTTCCGTGGCCCTCAGCCTCCCCCTTCCCGTCTGGGGCCTCAGTTTTCCCGTGCGTACAGTGACACAGCGTAGCTAACCCTGAAGGTCCCTTCAGTTCTGACAGTCTAGTATTCTGTGACGGGAACTGGGGGAGGTCTGGATCTAGACCCAGGGTCCCTCTGCCCTAATCCCACAGAGGGCTCTGGGCATCCCATTCCCAAGCCCACCAACCCGCCAGCCCCTCATCCCTCGAAGGCCCCTCCCCAGGCCCCATCACCATACCCACCCTGACCTCCGTCTCAGCCACAGCCCCTCTCTCTCCATCAGCTTCGCCCTGCCCTGCCCTGCCCTGCCCTGGACAATGGGTTCCCTTCCCACCCCCGGCTTCTTTCCTGGCCCCCGAGTTCCTGTCCCTTTCCCTCCTCCCACCTGCCTGAGCCCCTCCAGTCTTCCCCTCCCCTCCCCTCCCCTCCCTGAGCGACCCTCCTGCCCATCTCCCCCCCAGCATCAGGCCTACGAGTTCCAGTTTGGCGCAGCCTACGCTTGGATGATGTGCGTCTTCACGGTGGTCATGACCTACAGTATCACCTGCCCCATCATCGTGCCCTTCGGTAGGCACCGCCGCGCCGGGACCTGGGCCCTGCTCGGGGGGACCCAGGACCTCTCCCGCTCCACTCTAGCAAGGCAGGCCACCCGAGTGGACAGGGCCCTGGCTGGGAGACCGGCCCCTCGGGCCTCCCGCCTGGTCCCTGGCTCAGTCTGGGGCTCGGCCTGGGGGGGAGGAGGGTAAAGCCATCTCAGCTCAGGCTGGCTTCAGCCAGTATGCTGGGTCCCTGGGCCACATCTCCCCAATACGGCCATATTCCCTCACACCAGTGCCTTCACGCATGTGGGTATACTTGGACACAGATCACATGCCCACTGAGGAGTCCACACACACAGTCATACACAGGATCCACAGGCACGCTTGTACACAGCCCTGTACACTCGGGAAAGACCTTTGGGTTTCAGGGAGGGTTTGGGTCCTTACCGCTCATGGAAATACCCTGCTGTAGGTGCACCATGTGACCTCGGCAAGTCCCTCTTCTTTCTGAAAAAATTAAGCGAAGTTTCTCTTCACCCCCATCATTCTCCCCATCTGTCCTTTCCCCCTACTAACACCCTAATCTGTTCACCACCCTCCCTGGTTATTGAAGGCTCCAGACTCCCAAACTAACCACCTTGTCCCCATTTGAAACGTCCCATTCCCTCAACCTCCAGGAAGAGAGACCTTACCGCCTAACTTGCACTCCTCTGTTTAGGGTCAGGGATAGGAAAAAAACAACATACAGGAGGGTGCTTACTGACCCAAGCCAGTAAATTTCCAACAGTCAATTCCTGGTGAGGGGCTGCAGAGTGAGGGGGTTGAAGCAGGGGAAGCTGGGGTTCTGTGGTCCTGCGAGGGGCTTGGGGCTCTATTCTCTACTGGGCGTGGGGCAGAAGAAGCGGGGCGCCAGCCCTCCAGTGACCTTGAAAGGCCCGGGACAAGCCGTGACAGACGCACACAGGCCCGACAGCGCTGGTTCCGAGGTCAGGCCGGTGTGGCTTCCCCCAGGGCTCATGTACATGCTGCTGAAGCACCTGGTAGACAGGTACAATCTCTACTACGCCTACCTGCCGGCCAAGCTGGACAAGAAGATCCACTCGGGGGCTGTCAACCAGGTGGTGGCCGCGCCCATCCTCTGCCTCTTCTGGCTGCTGTTCTTCTCCACCATGCGCACGGGTGAGGGCCCCCCACTCTTGGGGGCCAGGGAGGGGCGGGGGGCAGAGGACACCCCTGCCAGGGTCCGGGCAGAGCAGGCCCCAGGGGCCCGGCGGGGTCACGGGCTGGGGGCCTGGGAGAAGCCGCAGCACGTGGGAGCGTGGGGCTGCGTTCACAGGGAGCAGAAGCCCCTGGGAGGGGGGCCCGGAGGAGAGGTCGCAGCACTTTCTCTGCCCTCCACCCCCGCCAGGGTTTCTTGCCCCGACGTCCATGTTCACATTTGTCGTCCTGGTGATCACCATTGTCGTCTGTCTCTGCCACGTCTGCTTCGGACACTTCAAATACCTCAGTGCCCACAACTACAAGGTGGGGGCGAGGGGGCAGGGGGGCGGCCCAGGGTGGAATCCACGCGCTAGGGGTGGGGGTTGGGGGGCTGAGGGCAAAGGCCTCCCCCCTCACCCGCTGACTCATTCCGGGCCCCTCAAGATTGAGCACACGGAGGCAGATTCCGTGGACCCCAGAAGCAACGGACGGCCCCCCAGTGCTGCCGCTGTCCCCAAATCTGCGGTGAGTGCCCCGCCCCCGCCACGGCCAAGCGCGGGGTAGGAAGCTGGGTGTCCTGTCAGTCATCCAGGAAAGGGGGAGCCAGTCCCAGAGCCCGGGGATGGGGTGGCGATCTGGCTCCACCAGGTGGGGGCTCTGCTCCATGTCCCCCCTGGAAGGAGAGTTGCCGCCCGTCCCCTACAGGCCGGGAGACCCCCGCCCCCTCCGCACGAGGGGCCCCCCCGCCGTCTATGCTCACACCGCCCCCTTCTCCCCCTTCAGAAATACATCGCTCAGGTGCTGCAGGACTCAGAAGGGGACGGGGACGGGGGTCCCGGGAGCTCGGGCGACGAGCCCCCGTCGTCCTCCTCCCAAGACGAGGAGCTGCTGATGCAGCCTGACGGCCTCACGGACACAGATTTCCAGTCCTGTGAGGACAGCCTCATAGACAACGAGATCCGCCAGTGAGGGGAGGGAGGGCCCTGGCGGCCACGCCCTGCCCCGCCCGCCCGGCCCCCCATGGACACGAAAACAGTTGCTAATAATTTATTAGATCTAAAGCCTCTTCCTTCCCCACCCCCTGCTTTCATTAAGGTATTTAAACCTGGGGACTTCACCGCTCTCTCTCCCACCACGGGGAGAGCCCCAACCTCAGTGAGGAGAGCCCCGAGCCGGCCCCGGGGCAAAGAGGGGTGTGGACAGGGTTCCCCCAGATCAGTACCCCCCTGGGCTAGTAGTATGATCAGGAAAGGGTTAATGAGAGCCAAGAGGGGTACCTGGTGCCATGGCTGGAGACCTGGTGGGGGCAGACGGACCAGGAGCTGCCCCTCCCAGTTCTTACCTCCCCTCCCCCCAAGTCCCGCTGGGATCTAGCACCCCAGGGAAGTGGAGACTCCAGCCCCTACGGGGTTGCATGAGAGGGGAGAGGGTGCTGAGTGGGAGAAAAGAGTCCAGCCCTGAGCCAGGGGGACTGACCTGGGGGTGGGGGGTGGGCATGGCTGACACTGGAAAGTGGGATTTTGCACTGGTTTTTTTGTTTTTTTTTTTCCTTTAAAATAAAAATGAAAAGCTCCGAGGCGGGTTTCTGATTTGTGTTGCTGCCCTGGACTCGTGGCTGGGATCCAACCACCTTCTCTTGGTCTGGAAGACCTGCAAGATCGGCATCCCCACATGACCTAGGCAAGAGACTTCATGTGTGTAGTCTCGGCATCTCCAGGGAGAGGAGAGAGTAGCGGCAGGGGCATGCTGTGTTCACCATGCCAACCTCCCCAGCACCCTCCCCTTGCACCCATGTCTGCCCTCCACCCCACCCCTGCCACCTGCCCTGAGGAAATTGTGGGACCTTTCAGACTGGGGATCAGGAACCTGGGCCCACACTCTGAATCACCAAGACCCAGGCAAATAGGACAGAAATTCAGAGGAGAAAGGCCAAGGAGAGCCACAGATTCCATGCTGGTCCAGGAAGTCTTCCTGGAGGAGGAAGATTCCAGGACGACTGCTTCCAGAAAGATGGAGGAGGAAAAGTAAGAACATAGGGCCACAGGAAGGGACCAAATACTGTCATTCTTACTTGTCATTGTTGATGCCATTTACCAAGTGGTTGTTATGTGCCTGAAATTACACTAAGTGACTTCTATGCTTCTTAAAGCATTTATTCAGAGCTTGTTGTGAGGTCAGGCGTGGGTTTGCTGTGAGAGTTGTATGAGATAACATATGTCAGGTGCCCACTTGGCCCAGCGCCTAGCACAAGGTAAACACCCCATAAATGTCAACTGTAATTAATACTATGCTCATTAATAGGACCTACAAAGCAGGTGTGGTTTTCCTTGTTTTATGGGAAAGGACGCAGGCTCAGAGAGGGTGTGGGGTTTGCCCAAGGATACCTGCCTGGGAGGGATCTTGGAAATGTTCTCCTGAGCATCTCAGTGAACTGGCTCCCAGCCCATCTGTCCCTTTCCCAGTAGTACCCCCAGACAGACCCTCCCATTCAAAGCTGATCCATCCTCTAAGATCCAACTCAAATTCACCTTCTCTAGCAAATTTCCCATGAGCATTCTGCTCCACACCCCCTCCAGAGGCCCGCAATGGGCACAGCATATATAACAGGAGCCAGAAGACCTGGACTCCAGTCCTGGTTCTGTCACTCACTCGCTGTGTGTCCCCAGGGGACCTGCCTCTCCTCTCTGAATCTGTTTCCTCATCAGTAAGCTCAGGGAGCATGACCAGGTGACCCCTAAGGCCCTGAAGCATCCTCCTACACACCTGCCACCCACTGCCCACCAGCAGGACCAAGAAAGCAAGTCAAAGAACTCCCAGAAGGGAGAGGAGACCTCAGAGGAGGCGGAGAAGGAGGAAGAAATGAGTACCCCAAGGGGCTGCAAACTGTCACCAAGAAATGGCCAACAGTGAGGACAGCAAACAGTGGAAATCCTGATAAAGATTGCCTGTGTGTCCTGTATGTCAGATCCGCAAACTTGGGAAATGTGTACCCCAGGGGTATCCCAAAGTCCTGAGGCTGGAACTGCTGCTGGGCCAAGGGTTTGGGGAAACCAACCAGCCAGCTGCTGGATGAGCAGAAATTGGCTGAGTTTTCAGCAGAGGCGCAGTTTCCAGTGGTCCCCTGAGGCTGCAAAGGGCGTCTCACCCTTGATCCTTCCATCAAACCATCCTGAGGACCTACTATGCACCAGCGACACAGTGAGGGGCAAGGCTGCCTCCTGGGCATCCACAACCCAGAGGACAAGACAGACAGAGCTGGGAGCACTCACTAGGTCTAGCACTGTTCTAGCACTTTCTATGAGTGACCTCAGAGATAACTGGGTTCTGTTCCTGGCTACCACAATAAAGCAAATATCACAGTAAATCAAGTCACAAATTTGGGTTCCCAGTGCACAGGCTGTATATTGTCACCCTGCTTATTTAACTTATATGCAGAGTACATCATGAGAGATTTCAGGCTGGATGAAGCCCAAGCTGGAATCAAGATTGCCGTGAGAAATATCAATAACCTCAGATATGCAGATGACACCACCCTCGTGACAGAAAGTGAAGAGGAACTGAAGAGCCTCTTGATGAAAGTGAAAGAGGAGAATTAAAAAGCTGGCTTAAAGCTCAACATTCAGAAAACTAAGATCATGGCATCCGGTCCCATCACTTCATGGCAAATAGTTGGGGAAACAACAGAAACAGTGACAGACTTTCTTTTCTTGGGCTCCAAAATCACTGCAGCCATGAAATTAAAAGACACTTGCTCCTTGGAAGAAAAGCTATGACCAGCCTGGACAGCATATTAAAGAGCAGAGACATTACCTTGCCAAAAAGTCCATCTAGTCAAAGCTATGATTTTTCCAGTTGTCATGTATAGATGTGAGAGCTGGACCATAAAGGAAGCTGATCACCGAAGAATTGATGCTTTTGAACTGTGGTGTTGGAGAAGACTCTTCAGAGTCCCTTGGACTGCAAGGAGATTAAACCAGTCAATTCTAAAGGAAATGAGGCTTGAATATTCATTGGAAGGACTGAGGCTGAAGCTGAAACTCCAATACTTTGGCCACCTGATGAAAAGAACTGACTCATTGGAAAAGACCCTGATGCTGGGAAAGATTGAAGGCAGGAGGAGAGGGGATGACAGAGGATGAGATGGTTGGATGGCATCAGTGACTCAACGAACATGAATTTGAGCGAGCTCCGGGAGTTGATGATAGACAGGGAAGCCTGGCATGCTGCAGTCCATGGGGTCTCTGTTGCAGTCCATGAGGTAGCAAAGAATCGGCCATGACTGAGCGACTGAACTGAGTGCACAGAAAACTTGTTTACACTGTAGTCTATTGTGTGCAATAGCACTATTTCTAAAAAAAAAAATCTACATACCTTAATTTAAAAATACTTTATTGCTAAAAAACGTTAGGCATCATGTGAACCTTCAACAAGTCGTAATGTTTTTGCTAGTGGAAAGTTCAAAATACCAAAATATGACAGAATCCCAAAAGGAGTGAACGCTGTTGGAAAAATGGCCTCAATAGACTTGCTTGACCAGAGCAAGGTTGCCACAAACCTTCAGTTTGGAAAAAATGCAACATCTTCAAACTTGAGTGAAATGAGATGGACCTGTCATTGAGTCCTCAGAGGAGCCCTATTCCAACTGATAGATGAGAAGCGTGAGGCCCATGGCCAGGATGTCCCTTGCCCCAGCTAACACAACCTGGACACAGTGGAGCTAAGGCAGGATGAAAAAAACTTTAGGACGCCGTGGGAGCTTAAAGACAGGATATCTTGCCTCATTCAACTTTTTTACAGTTCAGCTGAGAAAACTGACGTGGAGAGGAGGGTAATTAGTCAAGGACCCAAAATGGGCCAAAATGACTGGCATGGCACCAGACCCTCTCCCCAGGGGTCGTGGAGTTAAGCCAGGAGCACCCCCTCGCCTGCTCTGAGGCATGCCAGTGGCCTAACCATGCCAAGAAGAGTGTTATGGATTGAATGTCATCCCCTGAAAAGATATATTGAAGTCCTAATCCCCAATACCTCAGTATGTAGCTTTATGTGGAAATAGGGTCATTGCTGGAAAAAGATGGGTGCCTAATTCAATACAACTGGTGTCGTTATACGAACAGGAGAGAGGCACAGCGAAGGCCATGTGAAGTCAGAGATGCACAGGGTGAATGCCATGTCAGTGGCTTCTCAAATCAAGGAGGCTTTCAAGATTAAAGAGATCCCGTTGGGGTGTCAGGGACAGCCCCGAACTGGCAGACTTGGACGGAAAAAGAGGGACTCAGACTTATCCTGAGATGATGGAGTGAGGACAGCAGCCTGGTGGTGGCCCCCAGGGTGGGAGTGCTGGGTCTCCTGTCCCCGCAGGGCGATGGCCCTTGAACTGGTGGGTGGGGACCAGGCAGATAGGAAGGGGCCATTAGTACCAGCACCAGCCTGTGGGGGACAAGTGGGAAGGAGGCAGCTGTTAAAAATGTGCCACTGACTTAGGAATCCCAGGGGATTCTGGGAGAGTTCTGGGGGGGAGGGGTCCTCTGCAAACCCCCCACCCCCAGAACCTTCAACTGTCAAGCACCATGCAAGCTACCAGCATGCTGTACTCTCCAGGTAGGCGCTGATGGGGCTTGTCCCACTCATGTACCTGGCAGATGAGGGCCTCCCCCATCCCAGGGAGGGGCTGTGTGTCCTTGGGGGTGACTACTCCATCAGACTGGATGCTCCCGAGGCTCAGGAGTTGGGCCTCTTCCTCAGCCAGTCTGGGAAAGAACAGGCCACGGATGGTCAGACCCTCAGGAGAACAACTTCCTTGTCTCCGCTGAGTTAGGGAGAGGAGAGGGACCAGCCACTCTGCTGTCACAGCCACCTTGGGAACGGGCTTGTGTGAGGAGAGCCCCCTTGGCCGTGGCCATCAGGGAAATAAAAGGCACCCTAGACCCAATTGCCGGGCTTCTTGGGAAGTATAGGCCAAGGGGAGACCCATCCCAGTCTAGACAACATCATCATTTACTTAATTTACTCTCTGCTCTGAGAATTAAGGTGGTGTCCCTAAATCTTCAGTCTTTCCCATCATCGGGGTCCCTTCCCGAAACTGAAGGCAAAGGGAGAAGGGGCCGGAAAAGGATAAGATGGTTAGACAGCATCGCCAACTCAATGGGCATGAATCTGAGATAGTGGAGGTCAGAGGAGCCTGGACATGACCTAGCCCCTAAATCTACAAGTCCCCAGTCTAATGGGAGAAATAAGGCATGCACCCAGGACAAAAATCATCCTGTCTATTCACACCTTGCTCTCACATATTGCTCTGGCTGTCCGCCTCGCCTTCCCCCAGCCAGCCTTATCTGTCTGTCTGAGCTTGCCCATGCCTGGGCCTGAGACATTTGGGGGATAACTGTGGTGGAATGTGTGTGTGTGTGTGTGTGTGTGTGTGAGTCCTCCCTGCCAGCCCAGCTGCTGCATCAGGAGCGCAGACCAGGACAGTGAGTGATGACCTCTTGGCTGGGTGATGAGCCAGAGGGAAGGCTCCAGGGAGATTAAGGAGGCTCATCGCCTTGGTTTCTTCTCTGATGCTCTCCAGTTTTCTGGGGCACCAGCATGTTCTGTGGTCCTCCCAGACACCCCCGCTGTCCCAACAGCTTGGCTCACCCACTCTTGGGGGCAGCCGGGCAGAGGCCTCTGGACAGCCTCGTTGGAGGAAGGGCACAGAGGGCCCCCTCACCATGTGGGGCCTTAGGCCTTTCACCTAACCCAGGTTTCTCACCCTCCACCCTCTTGACGTTTGGGGACAGGATAATTTTTTGTCGGTAGACCTGTCCCGTACAATGTAGCCTGTTTAGCAGCATCCCCGGCCTTTACCCACTGGATGCCAGCAGCCCCTGTGCCCTGCTCCCCAGTTAAGGCAGCCGAGGCATCTCTTGACAGCGCCCCTCGGGGAGAAGAGCTGACTTACCTTCTCTGGGGGGGGCCCTGGGTTCCACCCACCCAAGTCTGGACCAGCCTCTCCTGCCCGCGATGGCGACACTGGGTGAGGACCGGCCTGGCAGTGAAACGAACACGAATTCTGGGTTCGTCCTTCCTCTCAGGACCATCTTCATCTCTGGGCCAAAGGAAAAACATATCCTCCTCCCACACATATACTCCACAGATACACACATAACTCTTTACACACGGAGACACACACACACACTACACAGACACACTCTACATAGGCACACACACTACCCAGACACACAGACACTACATAGACACACAGACACACTCTACATAGACACACACACACACATTCTCCATGAAGACACACACACACACACATGTACTCCACAGACACACACATACTCCATGGACACAGACACACCACATAAACACAAATATACATTCTCCACAGACACACAATACTCCACAGATGCACGCGCGCGCGCACACACACACACACACACACACACACACACATCCCTTTCTTCGCTTTCCCCTAGTCTGAGCGAGGGAGAGGGAGCTTCCCGATCATTCCTGAGAAGCCCAGTGGGCTTAGGTTGGAAGAGAAAGGGCTGGAGGGAAAAGGGGTGAAGGGAATAAGTCCCAGATTCTCACCCCACCCACCTAATCTCTCCCCTGCCCCCCTACTCTGGTCTTCCACAACCAGAAACCCCCCAACCTCAGTGTCGGACACCAGGGCAGTCCCAACTTTGCACAGGCCTATCTGGGGGTGGCCTCACCGAGTGGGTGGCATTGAGCCAGGACTTTTCCCAGTGGACAGATGTGAGCATGGGGTCAGGAATGATTCCAAGCAGAGGCACTGAGGCAGCCTGTGCTCCAAGGTGCTGGGCTGGTCGGGGGCAGCCTGGCTGGCTTTGTCAGGCTAATAAATGGAGAGAACAGGGGTCATTCCTGGGCCCAGGGAAGTCCCAGAAGACACTGAGGAGGGACTGAAAAATGGATTTGCTTGCTTGGGGTGGTGGGAAGAGTAAGGGGCATCAGGTAATTTCAGCCACAAATGGCCTGTGACCTCCCTAGTTGATGAGGATGGGGAGGTGGTGCTGGGTCCCCAGGCCTTCCGGCCAGGGTGACATGCCTCCCTCCAGGGCAGTGTGGCCCAAAGGTCATGAGCCTAGCCTGGGGTCTGCGGTCAGATTGAATCCACCTCAACCCTGACTCTGTGACCTTGGGTTAACCACCGACCTTGGCGCTGTGGCTTCCTGTTCTGGTAACTGTGGGTGACGCACGGCCCTCTCTAGGGCCTGGTGTGCCCGGCACAGAGCCGGCACTCAGGCCCATCAGCTCAGCTGCTCTAACTCTTCTTGACCAGCTCGAGGGAGGAAACACAGCTGAGCCCCTGGCTCCTGCTTCTGAGGAACACAGCACCCCTTCGGGGGCCCAATCCAGTCTCCCCTCTAGACAGCCCAGGATCCCTGGGCCTCTCTGCAGCTGCCCCCTGCTTTTCCTCACTCTGGGTTCCTCCCTCACCCCGGGCCCCACTGGGCTCTGTTTAACTTAGACCACATCCTTCCAGCCTCCCCGCTAAGTGCTTCCTTATTTCAGAAACAGCTGAGAATATGGGGAGATGGGAGGACCATTCCTGGGTGCCCGGCGGGTAGGACTGGAGATTCAGAGTGGGTCCCGCTCCGTGGCCTCAGTTCCTCTTGCCCCTCTGCCCTGGGATTCACTGTTGGTGGCAGAGGGGAGTCAGTCCCACGGTTAGGGGATCCTCAAGAAGCGGGTAAGAGCCTGCAGTCCCTGTGAAGGAGGACAGATCCTTGGTCCCCCACTGCCACTGACCCAGGGTCTGTCAGCCGGCCTGACTTTTTGTCTCAGAGACTCAGCCGTGGGGCCATTCCTTAACTGACTCTCGCCCCTGAGCCGCTCCTTTCCTTTGCCCTTCCGCCCTCGACTCTCCCAAAAAGGCAGTGTCGGCAAGGTCTGGAGATCATTAAAAAAAAAAAAAAACAGGTCTATTGAACTGTGATTCACACACCGTATAATTCACCCATTTAAAGTGTAGGAGTCAATGGCTTTCAGTCCATTCACAGAGTTGTGCAACCATCGCCACAATCAATTTTGGAACCTACTCATTCTCCCCCCAAAGAAATCCCATACCCTGTAGCCATCAATTTCCAACTCCGAAACCCCCTAAGCCCTAGGCAACCATGATTATATTTCCTGTCTGTATATGAATCGGCCCATTTGGAGCACTTTGCATAATTGGAATCACACCGTGTGTAGTCCTTTGTGACCACTGTCTTCACTTAGCCAAGTGTTTCTAAGGTTCATCTCAGTGCTTCGTTTCTTTTCATCGTCCATGTATTCCTCATTTTGCTTGTCTGTTCATCAGCTGATGGACATTTGGGTTTCCAACCCCCCACATTTTGGCTATTGTGACTAATCCTGCTGCTATAAACATTTGTGTACAGGTTTTTGTATGGACAGATATTTTTTAAACTTTATTTACTTATGTAGTTTTGGCTGTGCTGAGTCTTTGTTGCTGCACGCAGGCTTGCCCTAGTTGTGATGAGTGGGGTGGGTCTCCAGTTTCAGCGCACAGGCTTGTCACCTGTGCAGTGGATTCTCTTGTTGTGGAGCACGGGCTCACTAGTTGTGCCACCCAGGCTTAGCTGCCCTGACTCACGTGGAGTCTTCCAGAACCAGGGATTGAACTCATGTCCTCTGCGTTAGCAGGTGGATTCTTAACCACTGGACCACCAGGGAAGTCCTGGACGTACTAGCATACTGTCATCTCTCTTGGGTATATATACCTAGAGGTGAAATTGCTGGATCGTGTGGTAATTCTGTGTTTAACTGAGCAGCTGCCAGACTATTTTCCGAAGTGGCTGCACCCTTTCACATCCCCACCAGCAGTGTCTGAAAATGCCGGTTTACCCACATCCTCACCAACACATCTCATTACCAACCTTGTGGATTAGAGCTGTTCTAGCAGGCTTCCCCGGAGAAGGCAATGGCAAGCCACTCCAGTACTCTTGCCTAGAAATTCCCATGGATGGAGGAGCCTGGTAGGCTGCAGTCCGTGGGGTCGCTAAGGGTCGGACTCGACTGAGCGACTTCACTTTCACTTTTCACACATTGGAGAAGGAAATGGCAACCCACTCCAGTGTTCTTGCCTGGAGAATCCCAGGGACGGGGGAGCCTGGTGGGCTTCCATCTGTGGGGTCACACAGAGTCGGACACGACTGAAGTGACTTAGCAGCAGCAGCAGCAGCAGCAGGCTTCCCCGGAGAAGGCAATGGCAAGCCACTCCAGTACTCTTGCCTAGAAAATCCCATGGATGGAGGAGCCTGGTAGGCTGCAGTCCGTGGGGTCGCTAAGGGTCGGACACGACTGAGCGACTTCACTTTCACACATTGGAGAAGGAAATGGCAACCCACTCCAGTGTTCTTGCCTAGAGAATCCCGGGGACGGGGGAGCCTGGTGGGCTTCTGTTTATGGGGTCACAGAGAGTTGGACATGACTGAAGTGATGCAGCAGCAGCAGCAGGCTTCCCTGATAGCTGAAATGGTAAAGAATCTGCCTGCAATGTGGGAGACCCGGGTTCGATCCCTGAGTCAGAAAGATCCCCTAGAGAAGGGAATGGGAACCCACTCCAGTATTTTTGCCTACAGAATTCCATGGACAGAGGAGCCTGGCAGATTATAGTCCATGGGGGTTGCAAAGAGTCAGACGTGACTGAGCGACTAACATTTGACTTTCAGTGGGTGTGAACTGACCTTGACTTGCATTTGTCTGGTGACGAATGATACTGCGCATTTTTCATGTGATCATTGGTCATTTGTGTATCTCCTTCAGGGAGACCCCGATTCAGATCGTTTGTCCATTTTTTTTTCTCCCAAGGGTCCAGGTTTATTGAGGGCATGGGGGTCTACAGGGAAGCCCAGTACCTGTGGGGAAGGCCTGCTGTTGGTCTGGAGGGCAGTGGCCTGGCAGGCAGCTGGAGAGAGGGGCCTCCAAAACCCGAGTTTACTTGAAAGTGTGGCTCTCGGCTCCATCATGCCCAAAAACTTTGGGTCCAAGCATGGCTGCATAGCAGGGCCTGCCTTCATGTTCCACCTGATCCCCCGCCCCGAGGTAGGCGTCTTTCCACATTTCTCACACTTCAGGCAAGGCCAATGCCAGTCCTTCCCCAGGGATGTCACCTGTTCAGCAAAGTACACCTCCTTGTTGCACACGGGGCACCTGGGCATGATGGCGCTGGATCCAGGGCAGGGAGCTGGGCTGGAGCAGATTGGAGCTCCTTTGTCCATTTTTAATGGGTTATTTGTCCTTTGATTATTAAGCAGAGACCGTTTTTGACAAAGGGATTGCGGCCCGCATAAACCAGAATCGACTCAAGGCCAAGGGCGTGGGCCAGCACCACAACGCCCAGAACTACAACGGCCAGAGCTTTGAGGAACTGCGAGCCCTCTGCCTGCGGAGGGGAGAGCTGTTCGAGGACCCCTGTTTCCCTGCAGAACCCACTTCCCTAGGCTTCAAGGAGCTGGCGCCCAACTCCAAACACGTGCAGAACATCAGCTGGCAGCGGCCTAGTGTGGGCACCGGCAGGGGAGGCTGGACTCCTGGGGGATGGGACATGCCCCAGGCGCTTGCATAATTTCCCATCCCCCACCGCCCTCTCTTGGCTCTGCCCTGGATTCCACCTCCATTCGGGTTAAGGACAGTTCTGGAAGTGCTGAAGTAAAATCTCTCAGATGACCCTGGGAAGGTCACTCACTGACTTCTGCTGTCACAGCTTACAGCTATGCCGGCTTCCCGCCTCCACCCCATCTCCCCCATCAGTGTTTCCCCTAGAATCCAAGAGGCAGGCAGCATTCCCTGAGGAGATAGGAGGGAGGTTAAGAGGGGATGACTTGGGCTCTCTGAAACCTTTCTTTCTTCTCTGCAGCAAATCACAAGCAATCCTCAATTCATTGTGAATGGGGTCACCCCAACTGACATCTGCCAGGGGGTGCTCGGTGAGTGGGGAGTGGGAAAGCCTGGGGTGTCTTCTGGGGCTGAGAACTGGGAGCCCAAGGCTCAGACAGGTCTTCTGTTTCCCTGCTCCTCCCCTAAGCCAGATTCCACCCCCACCTTCTGCCATCTGGGTCTGGGAATAAGCAGGGTGCTATACTAGTCATCGGGCTTTCCAGGTGGCTCAGCAGTAAAGAACCTGCCTGTGGAAGACTCGAGTTCAATCCCAGGTTGGGAAAAATCCCCTGGAGAAGGAAATGGCAACCCACTCCAGTTTTCTTGCCTGGGAAATCCCATGGACAGAGGAGCCTGGTAGGCTACAGACCATGGGGTCACAGAGTCCAAGACGACTTAGCGACTGAACAGCAACATATTAGTTATTAATTGCTCCAAGACTCAGTGACTTAAAGCAACAGCAAACATCTATCATCTCACAGTTTCTCCGGGGCAGGAATTAGGAAGCAATAGAGCTGGGCGGGTCTGGCTCAGGGTCTTTCACGAGGTTCCATGGGAGCTGAAGGGTCCCCTTCCAAGATGGTATGCTCACATGGCAGGAAACCTCGGGTCCTTGCCAAGTAGCTTCTCCGTAGGACACTCGAGCATCCCCACATGGTAGCTGGCATCCCCCAGAGTGAGTGGCCTGAGACAGAACAAGGAGGAGGCTAGACTGACTTCACCAGCTGGTCTCAGGAGAAACAGGTGGTGACCTCCCCCAGGTTCTGCTGTTAAAAGCAAACAAACCTGCAGGGACTTCCCTGGTGGTCCAGTGGTTAAAACTCTGTGCTTCTCCTGCAGAGGGGCACGGGTTCGATCCTTGGTCCAGAAACTAAGATCCCACATGCCACTCGGTCAGAAAAAAAAAAAAAAGCATGCATGCATGCAATCCAGCTCCCACGGAAGGGAAGGGGAAATAGCCTTCTGCTCTTGGGGGGAGGGTTGTAAAATGACTTGTGGACACATTTTAAAAGTCCCTGCAGGTGCTCCGACTTCCTCAAGCATTAGGTGAAGGAGAGCCGCTCTTGCGTGGGCTCCCACAGCCGGTTCCCACCCTCGGCTTGGACTCTGGGGCCACACACAGGGGAATGTGCAGGTGGGCAGTCCTGCTGTCTTTTCAGGAGACTGCTGGCTGCTGGCCGCCATTGGCTCCCTCACCGCGTACCCCAAACTGCTGTCCCGCGTGGTGCCCAAGGGGCAGAGCTTCAAGAAGAACTATGCTGGCATCTTCCATTTTCAGGTGAAGGACGATTTGAAAGCCAGAGTTGATTTGTGTTTGAGGCGTGTGCATGTGTGTATGGAGGCTGTGTGAGAGAGAATCAGAACATGCTTTGAAGCTTACCTTTTCCCTTTCCTTTTGAAAAAAGAAAATGATAGTTATTAGGATGGATTTTTGCCTAATTATTAGAGAAATATCCTCTCACTAAAGAAATTGTGTAAGCTAAGCTTTTAAAGCCCCAAAAGAAAATAGCCGTCCTGGTTTGTGATTCTCCTCCTCTATCTCTCCTGCTTCCCGCTGTGTCTCTGTCTCTCCTTCTCTCAGTAGAAACACACATATATGTATCAATACATGCATGTATATGTGTGTGTATGTCTGTCAACATCTATGACGTGGGAGTTTCGCATAATTTTTGTAATCTGCTCTTTAAATTATGCAACATGCGGATTCCTTGGTTCAACAAATTTCTCGGGTCATAAAAATATTTCTGAAAGTCACAAGAGTTTTTCTGAATCACAAGACCTCAGAAATAAAAGACCAGCCAAGGACCAAAGGCGGGTGGATCCCTCTGGAGGCCATGGCAGAAGCTGACTAGAGGCTGGAGGGCCTTTCAGATCTTTCATTGCTTTTCTTGAGGTGGGTGGGCTCTTTGTCACTGGTGCGTCATTGAATTGGCCACCAGGGGGCACTTGTGTAACAGTCCTCTTGCAAGGAGAGGGGAGTGTGTGTGTGTGTGTGTGTGTGCGTGCGTGCACGCTTGGAAGGCGGCCTGGGGCAGACAGATGCCCACACCCCGCTGACACACACCTTGCTACCCCCAGATCTGGCAGTTTGGGGAGTGGATGGACGTAGTAGTGGATGACCGGCTGCCCACAAAGAATGGCAAACTGGTGTTTGTGCACTCAGCGGAACGCACTGAGTTCTGGAGTGCCCTGCTGGAGAAGGCATATGCCAAGTGAGTGCCTAGCCAAGCGACTGGCCTGGCCTCCAAGCCTGCCCTGACCGTTGGCAGCGATGGAAGCGCCTGGAATCAGGGGAAGAGGCAGGGGACCGCGGGGCATCCCTCACTTCCCTCCCCGCCCGCTCTGAGGTCCAAGCTCACAACCAGCCGCCTCCCAGGCAGAGCCCAGACAATATCTTCTCTGTGCCCGCAGGCTGAACGGATCCTACGAAGCGCTGTCGGGGGGCAACACGGTGGAGGGCTTTGAGGACTTCACAGGGGGCATGACACAAAGCTTCCAACTCCAGAATCCCCCTAGGAACCTGCAGAGGATGCTTAGGAAGGCCATAGAGCGATCTTCCCTCATGGGCTGCTCCATCGAGGTAAACCATGCTTGGTCTCGCTTCAGGGCATTTGCACCTGTTGTTGCTTTCACCTAGAAAGTCCTTTCTCCAGATACCCTCATAACTAGCCCCTTCTCATTCACATTTCCGCTGCAGTACCCCCTTCCCTGCCTGTCAATCTCAGTTAGCAGCCCCCAGCCCTGATTTCCTCTCTACTTTGTTTCGATTTTTTTCCCCAACATTTATCACAGTCAGAAACTGTCATACTTATTAATGTGTATATTCATGACCAAACTTCTCTAGTTTCCATATTCCACGAAGGCGTGTACAACTCTTTGTGACACCACGCAGTGTAGCCCGCCAGGCTCCTCTGTCCATGGGATTTCCCAGGCATGAACACTGGAGTGGATACTGGAGTGGGGGATCAAACCCAGATCTTCTGCCCTGTAGGCAGATTCTTTACCATCTGAGCCACTAGGGAATCCCTTCCATGAAGGCAGCGACCTTTTTTGTCTCTTTGACTGCTGCTCCTGGGACTTAAGGTGGTACTTGGCATACAACAGATTCCCAACACGTATTTGTTAAAATAAATAAATAAACCCAGAGTGCCCCTGTGAGGCTTCCCCAGTGGCTCAGAGGTAAAGAATCTGCCTGCAAGGCAGAACACGCAAAAAACTCTGGTTCAATCCCTGGGTGGGGAAGACCCCCAGGAGGAGGAAATGGCAACCCATTCCAGTATCCTTGCCTGGAAAACCCCACGGACAGAGGAGCCTGGCAGGCTACAGCCCAAAGTGTCACAAAGAGTCAGATGACTGAGTGAGCACAAGAGTGTCACTGTAAGACCCAGCAGTTGCATTCTTGGGCGTTTATCCCAGAGAAATGAAAACTCAGGTCCACACAAAAGCCTGTGCCCAGATGTTCAAAGCAGGTCTGTTTGTAATAACCAGAACCTGGAAACAACTTTGATGTCTTTCAAAGGGTGAACAGTCGAACAGACTGCAGTGAACACATTTCAGGGGATGCTGCTGCTGCTGCGGCTAAGTCGCTTCAGTCGTGTCTGACTCTTTGCGACCCCATAGACGGCAGCCCACCAGGCTCAATAAAAAGACATGAACTATTGACACATACAACAACTTGGATGAGTCTCAAGGAAATTCTGCTGAATGAAAAAAGGTTCCATACTGTACGACTGCTTATATGACAGTGTTGAAATGACAAAATTACTTTTTTTATCTATTTGTTTTTGGCTGTGCTGGGTCTTCATTGCTGTGCAGGTTACTCTCTAGTTGCAGCGAGCAGGGGCTACTCTCTAGTCTAATGCACAAGCTCCTCACTGCGGCTTTTCTTTGTTGCAGAGCATGAACTCTAGGGCTCCCAGGCTTCAGTAGGTGCAGCTCTAGAGGACAGGCTTCATAGTTGTGGCAGCGGGCTTAGTTGCCCCAAGGCATTTGGGATCTTCCCAGATCAGGGATGGAACCGTGTCTCCTGCATTGGCAGATGGATTCTTTACCACTGAGCCGCTTAGGGAAGGCCTTGAAATGACAAAATTCTTGAAAAATGGAGAACAGATTAGGAGTTGTCAGAGTTTAGGGAAGACAGTCATAAGAGGTGATTGTTGGCTATAACGGGGCAACATGTGGGATGTTAGCGGTGATAGGAATGTTCTGTATTGTGACGATGGTGATAGATACAGGACCCTATACATATGATAACAATGCATAAAACATACACAAATGAATACTAGTAAAAGTGGAGGCATCTGTATTAGATCAACAGATTGTGTCAACATATTCATTCTGGTTTTTATATTGTGCTATAAGGACTTCCACGCTTCCACTGCAGGGGACACAGGTTCAATCCCTGCTGGGGAACTAAGATCCTGTATGCTGTTTGGCATAGCTAAAAAAATAAAAGAGAACAAAAAACCTTGATATCATGCTATAGCTTTTTTTTTTTAGCAGTTTTTAAAAACGAATTACTTATTTTTATTTGGACAGCACTGGGTCTTCATTGCAGTGTGTGGGCTTAGTTGCCCCACAGTATGTGGGGTCTCAGTTCCACAACCAGGGGTTGAACTCTGGTCCCGGGCAGTGGAAGGCAAGTTTTTAACCACCGGACTACCAGGGAAGTCCCTGTGCTATGGTTTTGGAAGATGTTACTGCTGTAGGATGTTGGACATGGGGCACACAGACTCCCTCTGTATCATTTCTTAAAATTGCTTGTGAGTCTGCAAGCATTTGAAAAGGCAAAGTTTAATTAAAAAAATAAAAAAGTGAACCCAGATCTAAATAAGAAGAAAGTCTTAAAAAAAAGAGGGGATAGTATGTACACGTCTAGCCGATTCACTTCGCCATACCTCTGAAACAAACACGACATTCATTGTAAAGCAACTCTTCTCCAATAAAAATAAGTTTTAAAACAGGGAGTTCAGAGAGTTGTCACCTGTCTTCAGGTGCCCCCGTCCCCGTGACCAGCTTGAGTTCCTCTCGAGCCCTCTGTGTTCTGCAGGTCACCAGCGAACATGAGATGGAGTCCTTGACGCAGGGGATGCTGGTGAGAGGACACGCTTACTCAGTGACTGGCCTCCAGGATGTGAGTCTGACCCTTGCAACCCCACCCAGAGGGGCGCAAGAAGGAGAACTTCTCTGATCCTACACCCCTGACTGCCCACAACCCACCCAGGTCTCCTACCAAGGCAGGACAGAAACGCTGATCCGAGTCCGGAATCCCTGGGGCCGGATTGAGTGGAATGGAGCCTGGAGTGACAAGTAGGTGGCCCGCCAGCACGCTGGGGGGAGGGGCAGAGCACGCTGCAGTCCCCACGCCCACGGAGCAAGGCCATGCCACAGAGAGATTCTCCATCTAACCAGGACTCTCCAGTAGCTCAGGGGTGAGGGGAGCCCTGGGAGAGGAACGAGCTCTGCTCCCCCACCTGTCTCTGCTCCAGCGCCAAGGAGTGGGAGGAGGTGGCCCGAGATGTCCAGAGGCAGCTGCTGCACAGGAAGGAGGACGGGGAGTTCTGGTCAGTCCCGCGCCCGCCCACTTCGTCCTCCTTCACCCATCACACCCGAGCCTTGGATGGGGAGGCTCTGGGGGAGGTCCGTGGGTGTGGGTGTGCCACTGATGGCTCTGTGCACCCCCCACCACAGGATGTCCTACCAAGATTTCCTTGGCAACTTCACCCTCCTGGAAATCTGCAACGTGATACCCGACACGCTCTCCGGGGACTACAAGAGCTGTTGGCACACCACCTTCTACGAGGGCAGCTGGCGGAGGGGCAGCACCGCAGGGGGCTGCCGGAGCTACCTGGGTGGGCTGGGCAGAACTGGGGCAGGGAGTGGGTGATGGGCCACTGACTCGCTGCACAAGCGGGCCCAGGGGCAAGGTCCAGCAGATGCCACTGGGCCCTGTTGAGGAGGCGGGCGTGTGGCCTGGAAGCCCGTGCACCCCGGGAAGGGCACCACCATCCTGACCCGCTTCCTCCACAGACACATTCTGGACCAACCCCCAGTTTAAGATCTGTCTCCCCGAGGGGGATGACGACATAGAGGACGAGAAAGCCATCTGCACCTGCCTGGTGGCCCTGATGCAGAAGAACTGGAGGCGGACGAGGCCTCATGGAGCCCAGCTGGAGACCATCGGCTTTGTCATCTACTCGGTGGGCGCCCAGCCGGCCCCATGGCCACTCTTGCTCCCGCAGTGGCCTCACTCCCCACCGGACCACTGCCCACCCCACAACCCCAGGACAAGGACACCCTCCCTTCAACCACCTCCACACCCCTAGCTCTTTCTTTCTTCTTCTCTCCCCACCTTTAAAAAATTGGAATATAACTGATTTACAGTGTTGTGTTAGATCCACAAAAAAGTGGATCAGTTGTATATAGACACATACCTACTCTTTTCCCACATAGGTCATCACATAGTATTGAGTAGAGTTCCCTGTGCTGAACAGTAGATCCTTATTGGTGGTGGTGTTTAGTTCCTCAGTCATGTCTGACTCTTCTGCGACCCCGTGGACCGTCCATGGGATTTCCCAGGCAAGAGCACTGGCATGGGTTGCCATTTCCTTCTCCAGGGCATCTTCCCTGACCCAGGAATCCAACCCGTTACTCCTGCCTGGTTTCCTGCATTACCGGCAGGTTCTTTACCACTGAGGCACTGGGGAAGCCAGGTCCTTATTAGTTAGCTATTGTATTTACAGTAGTGTGTGTATATCAATCCCAATCTCCCAGTTTATCCCGCCCCCCACAAGCCCCTGCCCTGGCTTTTTCTTGAGTGGTGTGTTGAGCTTTTAAGGCAGGGCTGACAGTTTTCTTTCCAGATTTTTTAAATCAAAAACTCTCAAGGAGGGACTTCCCTAGTGGCCCAGTGCAGGAGGCACCGGTTCTATTCCCGGTTGGGAACAAAGATCCCACATGCCGCGTGATGTAACCAAAAAGTAAAAATAAGAAAATTTAAAAAAAACAAAACACTTAAGGAGCACTTCCTCTGTGCCAGGCATTGTTCCAAGAGCCTTTCAAATAGAAACGCCTTTAATAAAAAGGAAGGAGACTGGGAGCCAGAGTCAAGGTCGTGTCTAAACTCAGACCGGTTTCGACACACTCAGAGATTTCTCCACAGCCCCCAAACCTCCACATAGCCACCTCACCAAGAGCATGGAGTCTGGCCAGGAAAAACCCCTGACAAGTGTTTCCCAAACTGTGCCTTGCAAAATCCTAGAAACGCCCATTTGTCCTTTCACTCACATAGTCGACGGTATCCATGGAGCACCTTCTGTGTGCTCAATCATGAACAAAAGCAGACTTGGGCCCTGCCCTCCTCCTAGGCTGTGTGTCCCCCAGGTTAACAGACACTCCCCAAGCTATTTCTAAGGTTAGATGCGACCCCTCCTGGAAAAGCTGCCTTCCTTACACCCACCCAGGTCTCCCCCAGGCCATTTGGATATTAAAGGTTCTGCAGGAGCCTCTATTTCTGCAGGGGAGCAATCTATTAATCTTGGTTTAAGTCATCTTTTTATAGACTTCTCTGTGCTCATTCCTGGGTTTATAGATCTTCCTGGGGAAAATGAGCACTCCACGGAAAATGCTCTCCCCGTGTTTTTCCCCAGTTCTCCAACTGCTCAGCAGCGTGAGACTGGGCGAGTTAGTTCACCCAGTCTGGGGGATTTCCTTTCCCATCCTTCACCCGAAGTGATAAAATATCGCCTTGGCAAAACTTGGTGTAAACCATACTTTATTGTCCAAAGCAAAAGGAAAGTTTATGAAAGCTGGAACTTAACAGCTCTTAGATCCCATGTGCCTCCCCACACTGGTGTCCCAGGGCCCTTATTAGCAGCACCCCCAACACACACACACACACACACAGCCTGGCTTCCGTGGACCTGAGCCCCTTAACCATCCTGGAGATCTGACCGTCCTCTTTCTTCCCTTCCCAGATCCCAAAGGAGGTACCGAAGACGAGGGGCTTGACACCTGGCAGACACCCACCCCATTCCTGGCTGCGTGTAGATAGGCCAGGGGTGGAATTCGGTGAAGGGCTCTGGGGGCCACTGGGTCAGGGTTCCAGCCCCCTTGGGCCCTGGGTGGGAGTCAGGGAAGGAAACGACCACACTGGGGTTACCTGCCAGCAGGACAGCGTCCCCATAACCTTGCCCAGCTGGGCCTCACTGTGGGGGTCCCTCTCTCCCTGCCCTCTCCCCAAGGACCCTGGACCCACTTGCAGGGCATGTACAGTTTCAGAACCTCCAGGATGTCCACTTGAAAAAGGACTTCTTCGTCAAGTACCAGGACCTGGGTTTCTCAGAGATCTTCACCAACTCGCGGGAGGTGAGCAGCCAGCTCCAGCTGCCCCCAGGGGAATACATCATCATCCCCTCCACCTTCGAGCCGCACAAGGACGCCGACTTCCTGCTGCGGGTCTTCACCGAGAAGCACAGCGAGTCCTGGTGAGGGGCCCCACCTCACTGCTCCAAGGCCACCTGACCCCCACCCCGAGCTGTAGGATGTCATGCTCAGGGATCAGTCATCCAGTCGCCACCCCCCCGACACTCTGTCCCTAATTTACAGTCAAGGAAACTGAGGCACGGGGCAGGGAAGTCCAAGGTAGTAGCAGAGTCAGAATTGGAGCCCCAATCCCATGGCACCCATTCCCTATTGCTTCAGACACACATGACCTCCCCACCCTTCCCACTAGAGTCCCTGTTTCCCTGAACCCCTGCTAACTCCACGCCTTCATCCACTTCTGCCCAGGGAACTGGATGAAGCCAACTATGCTGAGCTTCTCCAAGAGGTGAGGGGAGGCCATGGGGTCGGGGGTTCGAGGCAGTAGGTGTGGGTTGGGGTGTGAAGGAGCACTGTGGACCGTGTCCCTCTCCCACCCCTTCCCCTCCAGGAGAGCATCTCTGAGGATGGCGTAGACCAGGACTTCATACGTTTGTTTCACATAGTGGCAGGTGGAGAGGTGAGAGGCAGAGGTCTGGGGGTGCTGCCAGGAGGTGACTGGGGGCTGAAGGGGCCAGAGCGAAAGTTTACGGTCCCCCTTCCTAGGGCAAGGAGATAGGCATGTATGAGCTGCAGAAGCTGCTCAACAAGGTGGTCTCCAGATGTGAGTCTTCCGCCCCCTACAATCCTTCCCTTAATCGACCTGAATCACCCCTGCCCCTCCCCCACCCCAGCAACACTCAGCTCACCCCTCCTTCCTTCTGCCCCCTCCCTCCCTCACAGTCAAAAACTTCAAAACCACTGGCTTCAGCCTGGACGTGTGCCGCTGCATGATCAACCTCTTGGATGTATCTTCCCGTCCAGTGGGCCATCCTGCCCAGTGCTATCCTGCCCCAGCCCCCTACCCCTGAGCCTGGCCCCAGGGAGGCCACCTCTCTGGCCAGCCATGCCCTCCTTCTGGATAGGGATTAGGCCCTGGGGTGACAAAAGATGCCAGTTCTTCTGGCTGTTAGCACAGTTACCTACAGGCCCATTCGGTCTTGGGCCCCACCTCAGTGAGCCGCTCTGCTTCCTAGCCCCCGGGATGTCCTGCCCACACCCTCCTCTGATATCCTTGACTGCCTCTTCTCTCAGAAAGATGGCTCTGGCAAACTGGGGCTTCAGGAGTTTCGGGTCCTGTGGAGAAAAATCAAGAAATGGACGGTAAAGGGCATCGAGGGGGCAGTTTATGGGGGTGAGAGAGGTCCTTCTGAGGAATGAGAACTAGGAGGTCTAACAAAGATAAAACTGTAACAGGAGCCCGACTAGACATGTGCGTGTACACACACACACACACACACACACACACACACTCTGGGATGGAGTTGTTGACATGCTGCCATATGAAATAGTCAAAATGTTCCCGGGACTTTCCTGACAGTCTCAGTGGTTGGGACTTCTTCCAATGCGGGGGGCGTGGATTGGATCACTGGTCAGGAAACTAAGATCCCTGCCTTGCAATGTGGCTAAAAAAAAAAAAAAAGTTCAATAACCAGCAGAGTCTAGGTATCAACTAACATAAAGAATATAGGAAGAGAGCCCTGAGCGAGGTGCCAGGAACCAGCTCTGCGGTCATGGGTGACAGGGACATGGGAGCTCAGGTGTACGCCAGCGGGGCACAGGGGCTCCTGGGGGCTCTGGTGGTGGTTGTGAAGCATTTCACCCCTTGTGAAGCGTTGTGTCCTGCACACGGCCTTACCACCACTGCCTGTCCCTTCAGGACATCTTCCGAGAGTGTGACCAGGACCAGTCAGGCACCTTGAACTCCTATGAGATGCGCTTGGCAATTGAGAAAGCAGGTGGGCTAGAGGCAGGACAGGGCTTCGGGGCTGGGGTGGGGGAGGCAGCAGCCAAAGGGCTGGACTCTCTCCTTGTGCACCCCTCTCTCTCCCAGGCATCAAACTGAACAACAAGGTGACACAGGTGCTGGTGGCCAGGTATGCGAATGACAACTTGATCATGGACTTTGACAGCTTCATCAGCTGTTTCCTGAGGCTGAAGGCCATGTTCAGTGAGTCAGGCGGGCCCCTGCCCACACCCCGCCCCGGGCCATCAGCCCACTGGCCTTCTCCCGCATACCTGCACGAGAAGCACTGCTCCAGAAGTCTCCCCTCCACAGGGCGCAGACAGTCTGGGTTCAAATCCCAGCCCCACCGCTTGTGGGCTCTGTTGCCTTGACCAAGTCACTGTATCTCTCTGTGGCTTTAAGTGTAGGACCACGGTAGAGATTAAATGAGAGAGTATTTGGAGAGCACTCAGAACTGGCCGTGGTTCAGAGCAAGGCTTTAGGAAGGAGTCCTTATCATTAACTTCCTACTGGACTGGGGATGTAGCTGGAGAGAGGGATACCCTTTCTGACCTCTGCCCGAGTTGAGAATGAGTGACCAAAATGACTCACCTCCCAATCCTCCTCCCCGAAACAGCGTACTTTCTAACCATGGACCCTAACAACACTGGCCAGATTTCCCTGGACCTGAACCAGGTACATTGAAGGGATCTCAGGCAACCCCACCCATGGCTCTGCTGGCCCTTCCCTCTCCACGGACATCGTGCCCCACCCCCACCTCTCCCATCTTCTGATGTTCTTCTCACCCCACAGTGGCTGCAAATAACTATGTGGGGTTAGAGTCCCCACAGGAGCCCGACTTCAGTCCCTGAAGAAGCCCGACTTCCTTCCACCACCAGCACCACCGCCAACCTCCCAGGGCTTCGGGCCTGGGGTCGGTGTACTCCCTGGGGCACTCAACTCTGCAGTCTCTGCTGACAGAGTGGACCCCGGATGCCAGGCTCACTCCATCAGCGGGCCTCCTGGCCCACCCTCCCGGGGCCACCCTCCCCACTCAAAGTGTTTTTCTTTTAACCCAACCAGACTTCCGGTGGCTGGATTTACTCCACAGATTCCTCCCTCTCCAAGTATATTTCACTACAGGTTAAGTGACACTTTCCCCAGTGTCCCCGGCTGGGGAGGTGGTCCATGCTTTCCACCCTGCTCAGGCTCCCCTGTTTCACGGCCCCTCCCTCCTCCCCCTCACTGGGTGTGGGGGGCATTAATATAAAGAACAACATGTGCCACTGGCTTCTGTGTCTCTGTGTTTCTACATCAGGAAGAGGCTGGTGGGGGTGTAAGTCGTTTCCTCAGCACCAAAAAGAGGGAACCCAGTAGCTCTCCGTTGGGGTGGTACCACCGCCCTGTGCAGGGAGCATTTGGAAATAAGATATTGTCACCAAGCTAGAGGGCGCTGTTGGCATTTATGGGCAGTGCTGGGCATGCTAAGGCAAGGAATGCCCCATCACAGCGTGGTACCTGGAGCAACATCCTAGGGGAGAGCTGAGCCACCGGACACTGAGCCTCCCCTCCCGTCTCCTCCCTCAGACTGGAATCTCCAAAGGTGGCACTGCTGCTGTCTCAGAGTTCAAAAATCCTACAGGAGTCAGCCAGTCATAGAAATGCACTGAGCCTCCTGGATGTGTGGCTGGGGAGGAGTTGGGGACTGTGGCCACAGATTAGTTCATTCCTGCCTTAAAAGGTATTCAAATTCAAATCATTCTTATTGT
Organism: Moschus berezovskii; assembly: GCF_049115385.1. Classification (NCBI taxonomy): domain Eukaryota; kingdom Metazoa; phylum Chordata; class Mammalia; order Artiodactyla; family Moschidae; genus Moschus; species Moschus berezovskii. The sequence goes on from NC_142482.1 coordinate 29,766,555, forward strand.
TTAAAAACTGCTGCCTGGCTATTGTCCTCAGCGGAAGGATGGCGGGATCCTTAGTCCACCAGTCCTGACCTTGGAGCCTCTGCCTCAGATGCCTCCAGCTTCCAGCCCCTAGACCCCAGCCTCCTGCTGCAGTGGGAAGACTCAGACCCCCAGCAGTGCCCCCAGCCGCACTTCTCGCGACCTTCCAGACCTCCGTGTGGCTCTCTCCCCACACCCTGATCCGGGTAACTGCGCTTGGGAGATTTGCAGCCTCTTGTTTAGAGACAGCTTCTAAATGCCTTTAGAATAGGGTCGAACGAAACTAAACCCCCAATGAACTGGAATCCTTCCCGGCTCTGTGTACTTTCAGTGTTCTTTCACTAAGAGCTCAGTGGCTTCCTTCTATTTGCATTAAACCCACCCATTCCTCTTAGGCTTGGGGGTGGGGGTTGGGGGTGGGGTTCCAGCCTTCCTGGATCTGGTGACCAATTCCCAGCACCAGCCCTGCCCCTTGTCGCCCTTGTGGCAACCACCATTGCTCCATTGCCTCCCCCATCTCCTTTGGGCAATCATTTCCGGCCCTGCCACCCTCCTATCCCATCCTCTGCAGTCTCGTCTGAGAAAGAGGTCACCATCTGTTGCTGCTGCTGCTGCTGCTGCTGCTGCTGAGTCACTTCAGTCGTGTCCAATTCTGTGCGACCCCATAGACGGCAGCCCACCAGGCTCCCCCGTCCCTGGGATTCTCCAGGCAAGAACACTGGAGTGGGTTGCCATTTCCTTCTCCAATGTGTGAAAGTGAAAAGTGAAAGTGAAGTCACTCGGTCATGTCTGACTCTAGTGACCCCATGGACTGCAGCCTACCAGGCTCCTCCGTCCATGGAATTTTCTAGGCAAGAGTACTGGAGTGGCTTGCCATTGCCTTCTCTGCACCATCTGTTAACAAGGGTCTTAAAGATAGATTCCTCCATCCTGTCTTCCACCAGCACCTTTTCTTTTCAGAGCAGCTAAGGCGCGAAGGTCCCTAGGTGGGAGCAGGGATCCTCTGGGAGAAGCTGGAAAACTTGAGTTTTTGAGAGTGTCACACATGTGTATGTTCCTCAGTTCTTTGTCTCGTCACGACAAAGATTTGGGGTGACGGACATTAAAGCCCCCTCGGCGTGTCACAGCTCTCCGGTCTTGGACAGACCGTGTCACAGCTCTCAGGTCTCGAATGGACCGTGTTACAGCTCTTAGACAAAATCAGTGTTACAGCTCAGTGTTACAGCTCTATTTTATTTAGAAGATAGCAGGAAAATCCATCTTCAAGGCGTGAGGGCACGTCGATCCAAAGACACGAAGAGAAGAGCACCCAGCGTGTGGGAGAGAGAGAGCTAGCTTTGGCTCCTCTTTTTATATGCTTTTTTCCCCCCTGGGCCTGCCCTATGTAAATTGGGCCAGCCAGGAGTGTTGTTTGATTTACCTGAGGTCCTCATTCCGGTCCTCAGACCTTCCTTTGTTCTATTTTCGCGAGCTTTTCCCTTCCTTGACTTTTGGCCACTGCCATTTTGGACTCCTTTTCCCTATTCTACCTACCTAACAAGAGGACCAGGCAGTCCCAGTTGGTTCTGGGGAACCCAGCGAGATGTTGACCCCACCCCTTCCTTGTCCCTTGCCCCAGTGGGAGATGTCACCATCTTCTATCTGGGTGGCCTTGGCAAGTTATTTTATTTCTCTAGCAGTCTCTTTTTTCTCATCTGTCAATTGGGAGTGACAGGGAGTTCACTGGTGGCTAGAGGTTCAGACCCCGGGCTTTCACCGCCGTGGCTGAGGTTCAATCCCTGCTCTGGGGACCAAGATCCTGCAAGCCATGAGGCCTAACGCCCCCCGAAAATGGGGGTGACAGTTCCTGTCTCAGAGGGGTGCTGTATGAATGACTAAGATTAAGAGGGTGAAGCGCTGTGCTTCCCACAGATGGTAAAACTCTCATCGTCACCTGAAAACTGGGTTTCCCTCTTAGTGGATGCTAAGCCAAAAGACACAACCAACTCGAAGAGCAGAAGGAAGGATTTATTACTTAAGGAGAACACCAGAGATCTTTCCCAAAGCTGTGTTTCCCCAGACAGCAAAATTGGGCAAGTTTTTTGTTTTGTTTTGTTTTTGTGTTTAAGTTAAAAAAGAGTAATTTTTTATTTTTTTATTGGAAGTTTTAAACTGAGGGTATATGGGGCTTAAGAGGAGGAGAATTCTGCCTGGAATTATGGCAAAAGTTAACAGAGGACAGGCTTCAGTTGACTGAAGTCACCAGGGGTCAGAAAAGGTCAACCTTGTCATCCCATACGTTTCTGTTGAGCTGGTGGTTGAGCACTTCAGGCTAATCTTTACCAGTGAAACAGAACTGGAAGTCATAATTTATAACTGATTTGCCATTCTTACTTCTCTTGCCCTGTGAGTCATTTGTTCTTCCATTCCCTTAGGACCATCATTACTGAGACCTACTCAAGTGCGAGCACTGTGGCTGGGCCTGGGTCACAAAATAGGTTTAGGCTCAAAATGACTTCTCTTATGTTAAAAAACAGTATCTGGTTCTTTTCCTCCGGGGACACCCTACTCTCTCTGCTTCCGTTGTCACCATGCTGAGCAGAGCCCCATATATAGTCTGTGCTCTGAATAACCCAAGGGGGCACCATTCACCCTGATTAAGATGTGAGAGGCACCCTCAGAGTTTGACCACGTGACTACGCTGTACTAGAGAAGTGAGAAGAACCAGCATACACTGAATAAATATATCTGATTCATGCATGCATTCAACACATTTGCAAACATGCCTTCATCACATTCCTCCACACCCAAACTCTGAAACAGAAGTTGTCCCCCCACCCCCGCCCCCCAGCTACGGCCAGGCCTGGCTGCTCCCTCCCCTTGGTGGTCAAATTTGCTCTCTGCATGCACACCCTGACCAGTCTTTCTGACTCAATCCATGCAAATCCCCCCTCTGCCAATGCCTCGGAGGCCATTCCCATGACATCTCTGCCATCTCCAGAGATGGCCTGTAATCACACTTTCTGCTCTTCTCCTCTGGTCCTCAGCGTGGGGAGCTTCCTCTGCTCACAGCAGTGTTTTACAGGGGAAGGGCATGAAACCATGCTGCTGGCACCCTGCTCAGCATGTGTGCGTGCCTGTGACTGAGGTCATGTGGTAGAGTTTGCCTCGGGATGACTCACTGCCGCTCTCCACAGCAGCTGCCCCATTCCCTTCAGACCCCCTTTTTAGCCTCCATCTGTACTGTAAAGACGAGGTCATGTTGGGGAACATAGGTCCCCCAGAAGATCTCTGGAATTTTTCCCTCTGCTCTCTGAGAAAGTGGGGTCAAAATAGAACAGAAATCCTGCCGTTTGCAACAAAAGGAATGGACCTTGAGGGCACGGTCTAAATGAAATAACTCAGAGAAAGACAAACACAGGATGAGCTCATGTGTGTAATCTAAAAAATGTTTTAAATAACTTAAAAACAACTCAGATACAGAGGACAGATTGGTGGTTGCCCAAGGTGAGAATGAGGACTGAGTGGAATACGTGAAAGTGGTCAAAAGGAAGAAACTTCGGTGACAAACACGTGCTGGAAGGAATTCCCTGGTGGTCTCAGTTCAGTCGCTCAGTCGTGACCGACTCTTTGCGACCCCGTGAATCACAGCACACCAGGCCTCCCTGTCCATCACCAACTCCCGGAGTTCACTCAAACTCAAGTCCATCGAGTCAGTGATGCCATCCAGCCATCTCATCCTCTGTCGTCCCCTCTCCTCCCGCCCCCAGCCCCTCCCAGCATCGGAGTCTTTTCCAGTGAGTCAACTCTTCGCATGAGGTGGCCAAAGTATTGGAGTTTCAGCTTCAGCATCAGTCCTTCCAATGAACACCCAGGATTGATCTCCTTGAGAATGGAGTGGTTGGATCTCCTTGCCCTGGTGGTCTAGCGGGTAGAATTTCAGTCTTCCACTGCCATGGGCCAGGGTTCAGTCCTTACTCAAGGCAAGCTGCACGGGTTGGCCAAAGAAATAAAAAAAGAACAAAAATCATGGGGATGTAACATAATGCACAGTGACTATGGTTAATAATACTGTGTTGTTTATTTGAAAACAGCTAAGACTATAGATCTTAAAAGTTCTCATCACAAGAAAAGTGAGAAAGGAATGTCGAAATCTAGCAGTAGGGTGGAGGATGTGACAAGAAATATACAGGACAAGCCCAGAGCATCCTGAGTGCCAGAAAGTACGGAAATGCTTTTAAAAGAAAAAAAAAGTACAAAAAACACAATGATGGGAATATGTCAAAGGTGACGTGTAATTCCCCACATCTTAAGTGCGGGCAGCTCATAGTGACTTCCTTCCAAAGAGGGACAGGATGGAAACTGAGAGAAAAGAGTACTTTCAAGGTAGAGAAACCTGCGACTTCCCTAGCAGTTCAGTGGTTAGGATTCTGTGCTTTCACTGCTGAGGGCCCCTTAGGGGAACTAGGAACGCACAAGGGGTGCAGTGTGGCCAGAAAAAAAATCTGACAAATAGGACCTTCGACTTCAGGCAGGTGATCAAGGTTAACATCAAGAGAGAAAAAACATGTGGATAGAATATTTCTTTGATATGATATGATAAGAATGACATTTTATGTCGCTGGTTTCATTCCCCCAAACTGCAAACTCCAGGACTTCCCTGGTTAAGAATCTACCCGCCAAGGTGGGCGACACGGATTCAATCCCTGGTCTGGGAGGATTCTCTATGCCGAGGATGCAACCGAGCTCATGGGCCACAACTACGGGGCCCGCGCTCTAGAGCCCAAGTTCCACAAGAGAAGCCACTGCAATGAGAAGCCTATTTACTGCAACGAAGAGTAGCCCCTGCTGGCCGCAACTAGAGAGAATCTGCATGCAGGGATGAAGACTCAGTGCAGCCGAAAGTGAATAGTAAATAAATTATTTTAAAGATTAGGCTCCAGTCTAATCATAAGAAAAATAGCAGACAAATCCCACTTGCGGGACATCATGCAAAACTCCTGACCAAACTGTCAACATCATCAAAATCAAGGCAAGGAAGAGAAACTGTCACAGTCAAGAGACTATGGAGCATTACTTGGCCACAAAAAAGAGAATGAAATCTGGCCATTTGTGACAACATGGACGGACTTAGTATTATGTCAAATGCAATAAGTCAGACAGAGAAAGACAAACGCTGCATGAGTTCACGTACATGTGGAATCTAAAAAAATAAAACAAGTGAACAAACATGACAAAAACAGAAACAGAGTTATAGACACAGAGAAAAAACAGACAGTCGCTCGTGGGGAGAAGGGCGAGGGGAGGAGATACACATCTTGGAGATGTTTTTCTATTAGTATCCAGAGAGCTTCCTTATGATTTTTGTTGTTGTTGACTATGCTTGGGGTCGCAAAGAGTCGGACACGACTGAGCGACTGAACTGACTGACTGACTGATGCTGGATCTTAGTCGTGACATGCAGGATCTAGTTCCTAGACCAGGGATCAAACCTGGGCTCTCTGCATTGGGAGTGCAGGGTCTTAACCACTGGGCCACCAGGGAAGTGTCTCCTCTTGATTTATTGTAGCTGCATGGCATTCCACTGCAGCAGAGTCTCATCATTTCTTTATCAGCTATTTATTAAGTTGTTTGGAACCTTTCCCGACTATAAACAATGCTACAGTTAACACTGTCCATACGTCATCTTATATAGTAGAAATATTCTATAGGATAAATTTCTAAAAGGGGGTTACTGAGCTCAAGAATATATAGATCAGTAACTCAGATACATATTAAATTCTCCTCCATAAAGGTAATACCAATCTAAGTTCCTACCAGCAATATGAGAGTGTCTATTTCCCCACCAGTATTCTTGCTTGGACAATTCCAAGGACAGAGGAGCCTGGCAGACTACAGTCCATAGGGTTGCAAAGAGTCAGGCGTGACTGAGCCGCTGAGCACATGTTTCCCCTTTCAAGGCAGTATGCGGTCACACTTTTGCATATTTATAATGTGATAGAAGAAAAACGATTTCTGACCTTGTAATTTGCATTTCTCTTTTTGCAAATTGAAGCTGAGCAAATATTTGTGTTTTCCTTGCATTTCGTTTTCTGTGAGTGCTTTCTAGTCTTTGCTCATTTTTATACTGGGCTTTTGTGTTTTTCCTTATAAAACTCTCGGAGCAGTTTACATTTTAGGAAGATTTGACCTTTGTCTGCATAAGGGCTGCAAATATTTTCCTTTGTCATGTGTCCCTCCTCTCTGTTTTTTAAGCTTGCCCCATAGACCCCACCCCTTCACTCCCTCAGAAATTCCCTCTCCAGGCCATGGGGCCCGTCTCACGGACACATCCAGAAGACCCTCTACTTCCTCACTCTGGTGGCTTTTTTATATATATTTATTTATTTATTCATTTTTGGCTGCTCTGTGTCTTTGTTGCGATACATACTTTTTCTAGTTTTGGCGAGCAGGGGCTACCCTTCATTGTTGTGCCTGAGCTGCACATGGAGGGGGCTTCCCTCGTCGCAGAGCACAGGAGGTAGGGCGCTGGGGCTTCGGTAGTTGTGGTGCACTGGCTTAGTTGCTCAGAGGCCTGTGGGGTCTTCTCGGACCAGGGACTGAACGCATGTCTCCTCCATTGGCAGGCAGACTCTCATTCACTGGACCACAAAGGGAATCCTTCCCGGTGGCCTTTGATCTCTTGGTGACATCTGACTCTATACTGAAGACGCCTCTTGTGAGCAAATAACCTTTATTCTGTCTTTATCGACTTCACCGGTTACACATTCTCATTAGGACACAGAAAACACGGAAAAGTACACGGATGAAAAGCAAAACTCACCTTATATTCCACCTCCCAGGATAACTGCTTTCAGTTTACCGGAGCTTATGCACGTTTTCTGGAGAAGGCAATGGCAAGCCACTCCAGTACTCTTGCCTAGAAAATCCCATGGATGGAGGAGCCTGGTAGGCTGCAGTCTGTGGGGTCGCTAGGGGTCGGACATGACCGAGCGACTTCACTTTCACTTTTCACTTTCACACATTGGAGAAGGAAATGGCAACCCACTCCAGTGTTCTTGCCTGGAGAATCCCAGGGACGGGGAAGTCAGACACGACTGAAGTGACTTAGCAGCAGCAGCATGCACGTTTTCAATTGTGTGTAGGTTTTTCTATTTACAAAGTAAATTTCTTAAATTTATCCAGTCCCTTTGGGAGTGGCACTGGAAAAGAGTCTGATGCTGGGAGGGATTGGGGGTGGGAGGAGACGGGGACAACAGAGAATGAGATGGCTGGGTGGCATCACCGACTCTGTGGACATGAGTTTGAGTGAACTCCGGGAGTTGGTGATGGACAGGGAGGCCTGGCGTGCTGTGATTCATGGGGTCGCGGAGAGTCGGACACGACTGAGCAACTGAACTGCACTGCACTGACCTGCACTTTCCCACCTCTTGGGTTTCTCTTTATCCCTATTCTGTCTCACAAGGAGGTGATCTCGAGGTGCTGACATGGGGGGAACGTCTCCCTCCTGCCCACCCCCAAACAGCCTCGCTCTCTCTCCTGGACTTGTTTCTCCTGCCCCACTCCCACCCGCTCCAAGTTTAACTGCTGCTCACCCTCCGGCCAGAGACGTCAAACTCTTGGTCTCCTTTTTTCTTCAGAACCACCCAGGTGGAAACCTGAGTTTATCTACTCATCCTCCCAAACTATTCTGGCTTCCCTCCTTCTGCTAAGAAAACCAGCCAGGAGTAACCTTCAAGACTCATTAAGCATGGTTCCCGGCCACGTCTTGTCTTCCAAGCCAAACATTTCCCTAATTCACCCTACTCTGGTCTCTGGGCTTTCTTCATGCTCTTCCTCCCCTGGACACTGTCCCCTTCCCGCAGCAGGTCTCCCCAGGACTCTTTGTCACATTCTGCCCATCCTGGCTTCCCTTCCCTCCCGAGCCCCGCTCCCTCATAGTCCCCCTACTTCCCTGGCTCTGTCCTCCAGGGGGGCCCCCTTTGAGAAGCCGCACTGCACGCACACACCCAAGCCCCTTGCTGGCAGGCTGCCCCATTCTCCCAAGGTGCCAGGCACTTCCCCTGGCAGAACATTTATCTCTCTGTATTGTAATTTCCTATTTACTCATCTGTCTCCCTATTGACCATACACCAGGGGCAGGACTGTTTTTTCCATTGATGTATTTCGAGTGTCTGCACGTATGAACACTAAATAAGTCTGTTGACGTGGAGGAACGGAATGACTCTCCAGCTAATGTGACTGCTCCCACATTGAACCCTCAAAGCTTTCCATCCAGCATGTTTCCTGGAGGGCTCACTTGGCCTGGCTGGACTTGGTACCCTCTTAGGTCTGATATGCAAACCCCTCCATCTGGACTGACTGCCTTCCCTCTGACTGTCACTGCGGTCCTCTCCGAACCTCAATTTACTCATCTGTCTACGGAAGAGAACACACTGGAAAATTGTGAGGAAAAGTGAACGATGTACCTTGTAGATGGCAATGTGATGAATGAATACCAGGAGTGGGTACATTATTTTAAAAAAGCGCCACTGTTCATCAAGCACGTTTTCTATACCAGGCATTGTTCTAACACCCAACTATTGATCTTAATGCCTTTCATCCTAACAAATTAGCTCCTTTTCATAGAAAAGTATACCAAGACACAGAGAAGTTCTTGACTAATTTGCCTTGATTCCACACTGGCAGTAGAGGAGCTAGGATTTGAACCCAGGTCATATAGCTCCTCTGGCTTCCCTAGCAACTCAGCTGGTAAAGAATCTGCCTGTAATGCAGGAGACCCCAGTTCGATTCCTGGGTTGGGAAGATCCCCTGGAGAAAGGATAGGCTACCCAGCCCAGTATTCTTGGGCTTCCCTGGTGGCTCAGATGGTAAAGAATCCACAGGAGACCTAGGTTCAATCCCTGTGTTGGGAAGATCCCCTGGAGAAGAGAACAGCTACCCACTCCAGTATTCTTGCCTGGAGAATCCCATGGACAGAGGAGCCTGGCAGGCTACAGTCCATGGGGTCACAAAGAGTCGGACACAACTGAGCAACTTTCATTTCATAAAACTCCACTTGCTTACCCACCACCCTGTATTGCCCATCTATTAAATGATACACTTAGCACTATTTGGTCTGACAGCTGCCTTCTTCAATTAATTAATTAATTGGGTTTAGTGACCCAGTCATACAGCCATGTTCTCCTGGCCTGATTCTAACTCCAATGGTAAATCTGCAGGTAGATTTTTGTGTAGATAACCACTTACCTCTCAAGGATGGAGACATGTTCAAAACGTAGCTCTTAAAAAAAATTAAAATGTTGAATTTCCCTGGTAGTCCAGTGGTTAAGAGTCCGTTGTCTGCCAATTCAGAGGACACTGGTTCCATCCCTGGCCCAGGAAGATCCCACATACTGTGAGGCCACTAAGCAGCCATTAGGCCCGAGCCCCACAACTACTGAGCCCACGTTCTAAAGCCCACGAACTGCAACTACTGACGTCCACGTGCCCTAGAGTCTGTGCTCTGCAACAAGAGAAACCACCGCAATAATGAGCCCACACTGTGCAACTAGAGAGTAGCCCCCACTCGCCACAGCTGGAGAAGGCCCAGGCACAGCAACAAAGACCCAGCACAGCCATAAAGAAATAAATAAAAGAACCAAGCCAATAGTTTTTCTTCTTCGACATTTGTGGTATCAGATTCAAATAGAATAAATACTCATCAGTTGAATTAAACAGAGACATTTAAAGACATCTGTTTTGTCATACTTGACATGGACTTACCTTCAGTGGTACTTACAGATGTCTGTCCCCAAATCCACACTTCTAGGTCCTTCAAGCATTCTGAGGATGAGGTTTCCAATCCCTTCCCTCATTTTCAGAATTTCCTCACCAAGAGAGAGATGGGGGAAGGAGAAAAGAGCTTACTTAGCCTGGGTGCAGGAGAAGAGAGATAGGAGAGTTTGTGTGGATCCTTTGGTGTCTGTAGCTCAGACCATGGAGGGTGGCATGGCTACATCACCTCCGTGTAAGAAGTTTCCCTGGTCTCCCTCCCTTGTCTGTTCTGTTCCCACCCCCTGATGCTAGCCTTGTCCCTGGCACAAAGCACTGTGGGGACCAGAGAAAGGAGAAGGGGCAGAAAGAGGCCAGCGCTGGACACCCAAGGAGAGACTGAGACAGAAAGGAGTCCCCCTCCCCAGGGGACAGCTAGAAGCAAGAGGTCTGCCTCCCAGCTCCATGCCCCTGACTGCTAGGTCGCACTGCCTTTACTTCTGGGAGGCCAGAAACTTGTTGGATGCCAGGAGTAAAAGAGAGGGCAAAAGATGGAAGAATGTTAGAGAGACCCAGAGAAAAAGGGCAGGCATGAAGGGGACCCACGTTCATTATTAAATGATGGATATGCGGAATTTAGAAAAGATGCAGAGGACAGCAATTAATGTAACAGAATATGTCCGTGTATTCAGCATCAAAGTTAGACAGTGTTAACATTTTGCCATATTTCCTGTAGTTTTATTCATTTAAATTTATTTATCAGTCGCTCAGTCGTGTCCGACTCTTTGCGATCCCATGAATTACAGCACGCCAGGTCTCCCTGTCCATCACCAACTCCCGGAGTTCACTCAAACTCATGTCCATCGAGTCGGTGATGCCATCGAGCCATCTCATTCTCTGTCGTCCCCTTCTCCTCCTGCCCCCAACCCTTCCCAGCATCAGAGTCTTTTCCAGTGAGACAGCTTGTCGCATGAGGTGACCAGAGTATTGGAGTTTCAGCTTTAGCATCAGTCCTTCCAATGAACACCCAGGATTGATCTCCTTTAGAATGGACTGGTTGGATCTCCTGGGTTCAGTTCAGTTCAGTCGCTCAGTTGTGTCCGACTCTTTGCGACCCCATGAATCACAGCACGCCAGGCCTCCCTGTCCATCACCAACTCCTGGAGTTCACTCAAACTCAAATGTATACTGTTGCTCATGTGTTCTGCATTTTTAAATGCTTCGCATGATTTGGCTTATATTCTTTTGCCATTTGGTTTTATCTTATTCAACATCATTCTTTTGAAACTTAACCCCTGTTAATACATGAGGTTGCATTCATTATATCTGCTGTAGAGTATTCCATTTTGGTTGCGTTTATATTTCTGTTATCTTATTGGTGGACAGTGAGGTTGTTTCCAGTTGTTATTATAAAAACCATGAATGGACTTCCTCATACATATCTCCTTGTGCACATCTGTGAGAATTCCTCTAGAGTCACACCTAGAAGTAGAAATGCTGAATTCCAAAGAAATGTGTGTTTTCAGCTTTACCAGATATTGTCAGATTGCCCTGTAAAATGATTGTGCCCAGTACTCCATGAATTTCTTCTCAAATACTTTGCACATCTCCATGAACCAGAGTGGATAAATAGCATCTCACATTTATGGAGCACTCATCTTTCCTTTTCAAAAAATGACCTGCACATATCCTCCGTTCGCTTTTCTGTAATGGTTTCTGTGTGTGTCCTTTTCTTTCTGGTTATAAAAGTACTTTATTTATGATTGATACTAAATCTTTTTCAGTTATGTGGATTGCAAATTTCTTTTCCCAGTCTGTGAGAGACTTTTACTTTGTAATGTCTTTTGTTCTTGCTGTTTTTTGTTTTTTTTTTTAATTTATTTGGCTGTGTTGGGTTTTAGTTGTGGCACAAGGAACCTTTCATTGCGGTGCATGAACTCTCTAGTTGCAGCGTGAGGACTCAGTACTTGTGACGTGTGGACTCAGTAGTTGCACCATGAGGACTCAGTAGTTGCACCATGAGGACTCAGTACTTGTGGCATGAGGGCTCAGTAGTTGCACCATGAGGACTCAGTACTTGCGGCATGAGGGCTCAGTAGTTGCAGCGTGAGGGCTCAGTAGTTGTGGCGTGTGGACTCAGTAGTTGCGGCATGAGGGCTCAGTAGTTGTGGCATGAGGGCTCAGTAGTTGCAGGGTGTGGGCTCAGTAGTTGCAGCATGAGGGCTCAGTAGTTGTGGCGTGTGGACTCAGTAGTTGTGGCATGAGGGCTCAGTAGTTGCAGCGTGAGGGCTCAGTAGTTGTGGCGTGTGGACTCAGTAGTTGCACCATGAGGACTCAGTACTTGTGGCATGAGGGCTCAGTAGTTGCAGCGTGAGGGCTCAGTAGTTGCAGTGTGTGGACTCAGTAGTTGTGGCATGAGGACTCAGTAGTCGCACCATGAGGGCTCTGGCATGAGGGCTCAGTAGTCGTGGCGTGAAGGCTCAGTAGTCGTGGCGTGAGGGCTCAGTAGTTGTAGCCTGAGGACTCAGTAATCGTGGTGTGAAGGATCAGTAGCTGTGGTATGAGGGCTCCATAGTCGTGGCGAGAGGGCCTACACGCCACAACTATGGAGTACTCACGCTGCGACTACTGTGGCATGAGGGCTCAGTTGCTCTGTGGCGTGAGGGATATTAGTTTCCCAACCAGGTATCGAACTTGCATCCCCTGAGTTGCAAAGTGGATTCTTAGCCACTGGGCCACCAGGGGAGTTTCTATAGCGTCTTTTGTTAAATGTTTTCAAATTATTATTGAAGCTGGGTGATCGATACATGGGGAATCATTATACTTTTATCTTTACCTTTAGGTACTTTTGAAAATTACCCTAACAAGAAAGTTCTTAAAAATCCATAAAACAATTCTCTATCATCCCAAATTTCTAAAGATCAGCTCCTATATTTCATCATTTTACTTCTCACATTCAGGTCTCTAATGCCATTGGAATTTATTTTTGTAGTCGCTGTGGGAGAGGATCATTTCCCTCATAGATGGCCAACTGTGTCCAGTTCTATTTCTGATCCTGTTTATCCCTTCTCCTCTGACCAGAAATTTCCCCTCTGCCCCATATATCCTTCAGTCTGCTTCTAAGGTCTCTATTTTGTTCCTTAGTCACTGTGTGCACTCTAATCTTGCCACAGTTTTTTTTCATTAATTAATTTATTTGGCTGCACCTACAAATACAACTAAGTAGAGTCTTACTTGTGACATGAAGCATATTTTATTTTAGTTGCAGCATGTGCGGTCTAGTTCCCTAACCAGGGATCCAACCCAGGCCCCTTGCATTGGGGTGTGGAGACTTAGCCACTGGACCACCAGGGAAGTTCCCTCTGCCACAGTTTTAACTCCCATATTGCCAGATTGGCCATAGTAGTATCTGTCAGGCCAGACTGGTATCCCTTCTTCTTTTTCTTCTTCAGATTGACTTGACTTTTCTTAGCCTCTTTCCTTCCATACAAATTTTATGATCAGATTATGCAATTCGAGAAAGGAAAAAAAAAACAAAAAAACCAACAGTCCTGGGTTAATTGGAATCCTGTTGAATTCCAGATTCATTTTTGGGAGACGCAACATCTTTCTAACACGATACCTTCCTGACCATTACCTTGTCATATCCATCCCTGTACTAGGGCTTCTATTTTGGTCCTTATGTAAAAAATTTTGTTTGGGGACTTCTCTGGTAGTCCAGTGGTTAAGGCTCCAAGCTCCCAATGCAGGGGACCGGTGTTCAATCCCTGGTACGGAAACTAGATCCCACATCCTGCAGTGAAGATCAAAGATCCTATCTGCCGCAACTAAGACTCAGCACAGTCAAATAAGTAAATAAATACTTATATTTTTAAACGTGCTTCTTTTCTCCATGAGGGTCTTGTTCCGTCTTTGTTAGATTTGTTCCCAGGGCCTGTGGGGTTTATGGCTGGCTTTCCCCCCTCCCCACCCCCACAGCAACTGTGCATCCTTCCTTACCCGTTTGGTCCACGCCCTCCCCCCCAGGTCCAGGGAGCAGCTGTCATACTCCAACAGCTGACTGTTTCTGTGAGACCTTGCCGAATGTACGGGGCTCCCAGCTCCCACCTCAGGGCCTGTCAGCTGAGTCTGCAGAGAGGCACAGCTGTTTCAGTGGGGACAATGAGTTGCATTCTATACAGGCCCCTCTCTGAGCCTCCCTCCCCCAGTCCGGAGCAACTGTTCTTGCCGGTAGGGAAGGGCCCCACCTGTCAGCTCTAGCTACTCTTTCAGGCAACATCCAACTCCCTGAACCCTTTTCTTCATGTCTTCCACCCACCCTACGCCACCCCTTCCCACCCCACATGCAGAATCTAGATCCCTGATCAGGGATCAAAACTGTGCTCCCTACATTGGGAGCAAAGAGTCTTAGCCTCCAGGGAAAGTCCCTTCTGAATGTCCTATGAGCCTGTGTCTCTCGTGTGTGTCTTATGGGCCCATTGCCTGTTCATGGGTCTGTCGTTGCCTGAAACTGGTGGGCAGAGGAAAGGTGGTCTTGGAAAAGGATCATCCCTCTCTAACCGTGGAGGACTGGCTGTTCCCACAGTGTTCTCTTAGTTGTCACCACATTCAGGTCTCAAATCCTCACAGTGGCCCCAGTTAGGTAGATTAGTGACTACTGTCGCAGACAGAGAGGTGATAAGTGATAAGGCTGGGACTCTGCCCCTCCCCAGTGACATGTCCTATACCTGGCTGGCCTCTGCACTGCTTCTGACACCTGCTCCCCTCAGCACTCCCTGCCCTTGGTGAGGCCTCTCTGGCCTCTTTTCAGCATCCTTGTTTGGGGGTTGACATCGCTCTCAATGGCCCACTGGCTATAGCCCAGTGCTGAACCCCCCCCCCGGCAGGGATGATGACCGAACACGGCAGAACCAGAATCCAGACCTCCAAGGCTTCTTCAAGTGATAACTGAGCCCCAGCACCCACTGTCAGTGGCTGTTCGTGGGTGTCAGGGTGCCTCGTACCAGGCCTTCAAGGAGCAACCTGTCGGGCTGGCCTCAGACACAGGATGTCCTGGGAGGGACAACCCAAAGTGATGGAAGAAAGGACATTCTTTTTTTATTTTAATTGCAGTGTAGTTGATTTACAGTGTGTGTGTGTTGATTTCTGCTGTATAGCAAAGTGATTAGTTATACATATATATATATTTTTTCATATTCTTTTCCATTATGGTTCATCACAGGATGTTGAATATAGCTCCCTGTGCTATACAGTACGATTCTGTTGTTTATTCATCTTATATATAACAGTTTGCATCTGCAAATCCCCAACTCCCAATCAGGCAGGAAAATGTGATTTATTGAACACCTTCTAAAAGCCAAGCTCTGGACATCTCCCATCTCTTGATACTGCCTGAGGCAGATTATATGATGATTACCACTGTAGGGAGGAGGGCCGCCACACAGCACAACTCCAAGAAGTCACTCACACCCCCAGTTGGCCTTGTATGCTTGGTCATCCAGAGCAGCACTGAGAGGGTACCAGAGCCGGAGGGTAAATCCAGATTGGAGTGACCATCGGAAGCACTCTTCACGGGTCTGTCTGGGTCCTAGCAGAATGACTGGCAGGGTGGTACAGGGCTTTGAAGCCCTAGATGGAGACAGCAGACAGGGGTGGGAGGAGCAGAAGGCCCAGTGCTCCCAGGTCTCGCGAGAACCCATTAGTTCTATTCCCAGCTCTCACCACTGAACTGGTTTGCCCATGTCCTTGTCGGTCATGCTGTTGACTCTAGATGTGTGTGTCCTGTGTCCTCAGCACCGCATATATGCTTGCTGTTGACATGAACGGCCCGATTAAATGATGTCTACGTGGGCTTCCCTGGTGGCTCAGTGGTAAAGAATCTGCCTGACAATGCAGGCAATGTGAGTTCGATCCCTGGTCCAGGAAGATCTCACATGCTTTGGAGCAACTAAGCCTGTGCACCACAACTATGAAGCCTGTGCTCTGGAGCCTGTGCTCTAGAACCTGGGAACCTCAACTGCTGAAGCCCATGCACCCTAAAGACTGTGCTCAGCAACAAGAGAAGCTGCTGAAATGAGAAGACCGCACACTGCGACTAGCAAGTAGCCACCGCTCATCATAACAGAGAGAAGTCCATGCAGCAACTAAAACCCAGCACAGCCAATAAATAAATACATAAATAAAATTATATAAAAAATGATGTCTATATATGGGGGGAGGGGGTCCCCAGGACATTTCTAGGAAGCCCGTGGATTGGGGAAAACCACTGAAAGGACTTCAGGGGTCATTTATGACTCAGCCTACAGGCCTTAACTTCACAAGTTGGCACCCAAATACATCTTTTTTTTTAATTGACTTTGAGGAACAGGAGTTTTGGCCAATTTCCTCCCCCGCAGCAGAGGACTGGGGACAGAGGTCAGAGCCACGCATGCAGGATCCATTACACAAAGCTAAATCAGGAACTAGAAGGAACTGCTCCCTGGCAGCTCTGCTGCCAGAAGGGATGGTTATCTTTCCAGGAAAAGCTGAGGAAATCCTTTTCTGCCTTGGGGAAGGCCACTTGGTGGGATTAATCCCAGGTGAAAGTGGGAAGGAGATGAAGTGAGTTAAACCCAAGAGCGGATGAGGGGTAGAGAATGAACTAAAACCAGATCCAGGCCCTGGACACAGCTGCCGCCCTTCCCCCACCTCCCTTCCCAACCCCCTCTGGGGTTTCCCATTGTGACTGGAGACAACATCCTGTTTCCTTTACCTGCCTCACTGTCTGTTGGGGACAGGGAAGGGACAGAGGTCCTGCCCCAGGCCCAGGATCCAAGGATCTCACTGTTGGATGTTTGGTGATTGTTTTATGTGGCAGAATTAGAGTCTAAACTGTTAACCAGCTCCTTAGCCCAACAGCTATTCTTTGTTTCTCACATTTCCCAATCATGAACTCTTGAGTCAACATTTTACTTAAAAAGACAAGGACACGGAGGCTTGTCCACAGTTTCAGAGGATCTCACATCTGTGTACACTGAGTTGGGAGGGATGGATTGTGACTTGCCCAAGGTCACAGCAATTGTAGATCTGGGTCAGGGCCTGGTGGGACCTCTAAGGTTCCCTGGAGATTACATACTTTGGCAGATCCCAGAGGGAATCTACTTCCCCTCCCTTGGGCTCACCGTGGTCAGTTCCTCCCCTCTGAGTGGCTCTTTCTAGCTGACTGTGGCCCGCAGGGGTTCTGCACACATCCTAGAAATGTGTTCGGATTCACAGAGCTCTGGGGCTCAATAGCACAGGCTCTGTAGCAAGCAGGCCTGGACTTGGAGCCCTTGACAGAATACATACTTATTTATTCTTACAAGAAATATTTATTGCTGAGCACTGGGGACACAGAGCAGCAGACAAAACAGACATAAGGCCCTACTCTCATGGAGTTTACATTCTAGTTTACATTCTAGGACACAAAAAATCAGCAAGATAAGGAAGGAGGATATACAGTTTGTCAGAAGGATTTGCTGAGGAGGTCAATAAAGCAGAAGAGAGGATGGAGAGAAGGCAGGATGGAGTAGAGTGAATGTCCTGTAAAATAGAGTGGATGCATAACATTTGAACCAACATTTAAAGGAGGTGAGCAATGGAACCATATGGATGCCTGAAGATACTGCCTTGTAAGCAGGAGCAATGGTAGGTACAAAGGCCCTGAGGCAAAAACATGTCTGGCACAGTTAAGGAGCAGCAGGAAGCCAGCGTGGTTGCCACAGTGAGAGAGGCAAGGACTAGAACTTGGAAGCCAGGGCCTCGGAGGTCACAGTTAAAGCCTCTGGTTTTAATTCTTAATGAAAAGGGAGTCATTGGACAGTTTAAGCAGAAAAAGGAAAGGATCTGATTCATGTTTTAGAAAGATCACCCTGGTCAGTGTATGGAAAAGAGAAACAAGAACACCATTTTGAAGGCTATTCTAATAATTCAGGTGAAAGATGACAAACAGAGCCCTCAGGGTTTACTAATGTGGGTAGTGAACTGTGATAGGAAGACAGAGGTCAAGGATAACTTCCAGGATTTTGGTCAGAGTAATTAGAAAGAGGTAGTTGCCTCTTACAGATATGGGAGAGCCTGGAGGAGGGGCAGGTCTTGGTGGGGTGACCAGGCCATTTATCCGCTGTGTGATCTGGGGTAAATTGCTTAACCCCTGTAAACCTCAGTTTCCTGATCTGTACAAAGGTCATAATAGTCATTTCCCTGAAGAGCAATGGTGAAAATTGAGTGAGATCACGAACTCCTTGCCTGCTCCTTGGAAGAAAAGCAATGACAAACCTAGACAGTATATTAAAAAGCAGAGATATTACTCTGCCTACAAGGGTCCGTATAGTCAAAGCTATGGTTTTTCCAGCAGTCAGAAATGAGAGCAGGATATGCGATGAATGGATCTGAGAGCAGGACAATAAAAAAGGCTGAGCACCAAAGAACTGATGCCTTTGAACTGTGGTGCTGGAGAAATCTCTTGAGAGTCCCTTGGACAGCAAGATCAAACCAATCAATCCTAAGGGAAATCAATCCTGAATATTCATTGGAAGGACTGATGCTGAAGCTCTAATACTTTGGCCACCTGATGTGAAAAGCCGACTCATTGGAAAAGACCCTGATAATGGGAAAAAATTGAGGGTGGAGAAGAAAGGGGCAACAGAGGATGAAATGGTTGGATGCCATCACCAACTCAATGGACATGAATTTGAACAAACTCCAGGAGATGGTGAAGGACAGGGAAGCCTGGCGTGCTGCAGTCCTTGGGGTCACAGAGTCAGACACGACTGAGTGACTGAATAACAACAAAATGAACTCACAGGCATGACACACACACGTACTCAATACATGTCCAAGGAAGATACTGACCATCACAACTCCTCTGGAAGGGACAGGAAGGAAAGGAAGACCACATCTATACATCTGTACGCTAGCTGACCCCCACTCCCTACTTCCTCTGGGTAGAAGGAGGACAGACCTTTTTGACAAAATTGAAAGTTTTCTTTCTTCAAGGTTGTTGATGGTGGAACGTGGAGATCATGATGATGCTAATGGTGGGTGGTGACAGGCTGATGATAAACAATCATATTCCCATGTCCTTATTCTACAAAACGCTTTCATGGCCATTATCTCATCTGAGTCCATCAAGGCAGAAATTATACCAATTTTAGGAAGTAGAAGAATGAGGTATTTATCTTATGTACTATTTTAAATTATTTTTATTTTATATTGGAGTATAGTTAAGAATATTGTGTTAGTTTTGGTTGTACAGCAAAGTGATTCAGGTATACCTGAATATATATATATGTATATATATATATATACATAGACAAATTCTTTTTCAATTTTTTTCCCATTTAGGTTATTATGGAGCATTGAGCAGAGTTTCCTGTGCTATACAGTGGGTGGTTGTTGGCTGACTATTTCAAATATAGCAGTGTGCACACGTCAGTATGAGGTATTTAAAAACAAAATAAAACAAATCTGGACCGTCTCTACCTGACTATCTCATGGAACTCCATTTAATCTTCCAGAGAAAAATGTGGAAAGGGTCTTGACATGGGTATGCCTCTTCCCATCCCTGAGTGGGAGTTCCACCCAGCTGTGTCCAGCTATGATATGGACTCTGACCCTACTTCTCCACTCCCCAGGAGACAGCCCAGAATGCCTGCCCCGGTCCTATTCTCTGTCTGGGCCGCCCTGAGCATGTCCGGTGTGTGGGTTGCAGCCTTACTGCTTCTGAGGTTTGGGTCAGTGGGTCTCATACATTGTCCCATTCCAGTTACTCCTCCCAATTATTGAGGTAACAGATGAGGTGCCTGGAACCTAGAAGAATCAACGTGCCTCAGATCACACCATTAGAAAGTGCAGTCTGGGTTTAGACTCTGAGGTCTGCATCCGGTAGGAGAAATTACTGCATCTCTTCTTCCAGCCCAGCTGCCCCCTCCCTTCACCTATCAGATACCAGAACACAGCTGTCTCTCCCTTGCTCCCCCAACCCAGGCAAGCTGTTCTGGGTGGGGCTGAGCTGGGTGGGGCAGCCCTGTGTAGTGTTTAGTGAGGATGTGGCCCCTACAGGCAAATTCAGCCAGACATTGATGCTGAACAGCAGTTCTGACTGGTAAGAGCTGCTGCCCATGGGTGGGGGTGGGGAACTGGGAGGGTAGGAAGTGTTAGGCCTGGTTGGATCAAGGTCCCAGAAAAGAGAACTTAGAATTGTCTA
Source organism: Moschus berezovskii (assembly GCF_049115385.1). Classification (NCBI taxonomy): domain Eukaryota; kingdom Metazoa; phylum Chordata; class Mammalia; order Artiodactyla; family Moschidae; genus Moschus; species Moschus berezovskii. Next base: position 29,786,530 of record NC_142482.1, read on the forward strand.
GGGAAGAACTCCTGCTGGATTGAGGGAGAGGGGTTAGGGAATGCCAGGTGACTGAGGGTGTGCAGAAGGAGCGGGTGACTGATGGAAGGGAGGATTCCAGGGACAGTAGGAGCCCCAGAGGTTTGGAATGGCGAGCTGGAGATTCCAGCGCGGGCTTCACTCTTGCCTTGACTCCATCTCCATCCGTGCTGTGATGAGAATCCTCAGGCCCCAGCCACCCGTCCTAGAGAAAGGGCTTCCAGAAAGCTAAAATGACCCATGAACTGAGATCTGGGGGCTGGCGGGTGTAAACTGAAGCGGGAGTCTACTCCTGCCCACCTCCTTATGTCTTTGCCAGGTGAGAAGGGAGAAGAAAGCAGAGCCTGGAGTCTGGATCGCCTTGCAAGTCGCCAGCCATGCCCGCTCCTCTGCTCCCGCTGCTGCTCCGCACGTTGCTGGCCCGCCTGCTGCTGCCCGCTGCCCACCTGGCCCGTCAGCACCTCCTGCCTCTGCTGCGACGGCTGGCCCGCCGCCTGGGCTCCCGGGATTTGCGAGAGGCTTTGCTGGGCTGTCTGTTGTTCGTCCTCAGTCAGAGACGCCCGCCGGACGCCGGGGAGGCTTCCAGAGTGGCCCGCCTGGAGAGGAGGGAGAGGCTAGCTTCCCCAAAATGAGGCCATGAATTCTGGTAGCAGCTGTGCCCCCCGAAATGCTTTATTTCGGATTAAGACAGTCCTGGCCCCATCACTGATTGTAGCCTGCCCAGTGGGCAGAAGACATGGTGGGGGACTGAGCTTGAGGGGTCTAGCTAGGACACAGCACCCCCCCCAGCAGAAAGGATTGGAAGGATGCCGTGCTTCCAGAAAACAGATCACGTCCCTCCTCCCTGCATTCTTCCCAAGACCTTTTCTAATCACATCTGGCCTGATGGGAGGGGAACTGACACTCCACCACCCCCACCCCTAGGCAAATGGAGACAGGAGGTCCAATGAAGGACAATGCTTAACCCTGGGACAATGGACAATTCCGCTAATCCAGACTGTCTCTGGTTTGAGATTTCCCAAATAGTAAGAACTTGGTTCCCTAGGGAGTTAGTCCTGCCCCCCCAAAGCCCAGTATGCAATAGGGGCTCAATAAATATTTGTTGCCTTTAATTCTTAGGATGCCTTTGACAGTCCTGTCACACTCCTGCACTGCAGGACAGTTGAAACTGTCCAGAAATGGGTGGGGGAACACCTCAAGCCTTCCTTTTGCTGCCTCTGTGATTGTCCCTCTTAGTCCCAATGCCCTGGAAGCTGTTTCTCTTTCTAACTTGAATGTCTCACACTGGGAGTCAGCAGTCTTGGATCTTGCTGGCAGCTCACGGTAAAGAGGTTAATGTCCTCCAGCGAGGGTGGACACTCTTCTCAGCTAGTGGTGTGGGAAGAAGGAGATTTGTTTTTGGAGGGACCCTGTGGGCAGCTCCCCCCCACCCCGAGAAGCAGCCTAGAGATGCATACCCCTGAGGGGTACTCTGCCCAGGATGGGATCTAGGGGGCACAGTGTAGGTGGGGCGTAATCTGAGGGATTCACCTCTTCATTTCTCCTCTCCAGTGGGAGGCCCCTCTGGGATCTCCAAAAAAGAGTTGTCAGAGGCATTTTGCATAACTGCCTCCAGATCATTTGCTTACTATTCTGCAACACTCCTCCCTCCTACCCGCCTCCACCCAGCCCTGGGCTCCCGGTTCAAGGCGGTATAGTGAGGACGACAGGCTACAAGCCCCTTGCAGGACCCTCACCCCGTCTGCACACTCCGTGAGAAGGCTGGCCTGGGGGGAAGACTCGAGATCAGAGCTGTGGGCCCCCAAGCCGGCCCCGCGCGTCTTTCCGCCAGACCCCGCCTCCCCCAACCCGGACACCATCTGCTTCCTCCAGGGGTCATCAAAAGCCAGTGCACGTGCTCGCACCCCACCCCCTCACACTGAGAAAGGTGGCCTGGGGGAGGGGCAGGATGAAGGGGATTCGAACCCCTGGTCCCTTCCAAGGCCCCGGGCGCCTTATTTATTCAGCCCGCTCCAGGCTTCTCCTCCCCCTGGCCTCCCGGAGAGTTCCTCTCTTAGGAGTCTGCAACCGTGCGCGGGGCGGACGCCGGGGTAGTACGCTGCAGCCCCTTCCCAGCCCGGTGGCACAGACGAGTCAGACCCGGAGCGATCTGCAGTTTCCGGCCACGGCGACACCAGTCCCGCAGGGAGGAGGCCTAACGGGAACCAGGGGCCAACTGGCCCGGGAACTTCCGTCCCCGCTCCCGGACACCGGAGGCCCCCTGGGAAGTCCCAGCAGCTGCGCGGGCAGCAGAGGCGGGCAGCGGCGAGGGGCGGGGCCTGCTCTTTCCCTGGCGGGCGGGGCGGAGGCGGAGTGGGCGGGGCTATCGTGGAGTGGTGGAAATCAACAGTTTGCTTCTGCGGTTTCTGGCGGAGATCATTTCCCCGGACTTTGGAGGCCGTGGTGAGATGACTGCCCTCCCCTAATCACTTGCAGATGTGTCCAGGGTCAGAGACCTCGGAGCAAAGGATGAGGCAGATGTCTGAGACAGGAAGCTGGAAAACCAAGTCCAGTCTTCTTGAACCCTGACCCCCTTACACACCCAATAAGGAAGGTGAGGGACTTGAGGTATCTGACTGAGAGGGCTGGATTCTGTCTTCATCTTAGCTGATATTTTGTCCGTAATGGATTTTTGTTTCTTGCATTCACTTTGATTTTTTAAAGAAAATATTGTATTAAAACATTATTTATCCAGATTCTGGAATATTTGGACTCCTCCTTAAATATGGCACCTCAGGCAAGTTGCCTCTTTGGCCTCTCTCTGGCCCCAGCCCTGCCACAAGGCCATGGGGATAGAGTCACAAACACAGCTGAAAACATACAGTCATGAGACACGTTGGTGACAAACTGCAGAGCCAAGCAAACACACTTACAGCAAACACAGATGGAGGCAGGGCTAGGAAAAGATAGGACTGTGTGTGTGAGGTGATGAGGCACCCTTGGGGCCTGGAAGTGGGAGGAGGGAGTCACAGGTCACAGCCTCACAGAGGTGGGGGAGCGGGTGGGGGTGGGGGTGCAGCTGGATCAGTGCTTCACAGCCTATTCCTGTACCCGGGACCTGAGGGAGCCAAAAGATTGGGCAGCGAATGACAAGCACTGGCTGGGCCTGGTGGGCACAGGCCACTGTAAGTTGGGCTCCGAGGCTGTCCAGCAGAGGGCCCTGGCCCTCAGCAACCATCCCTGTGTAGAGAGGCTGTGCTGGAGGGGTGTGGGTGCTGGCTGGGGGCCCAGGCAAGGAGAGTGCCAGACAGGCTTCTATCCAGCAATAATAGCCCTGCCTGTTGCCATCTATTAGCAGGCTAGGCTTCAGAGGGGGTGGGGAGGGAAACCAACCTTCCCCTGTCTGGTCTGGGACCCTCACCACTTCCTCCCAATCTCTTTCCGCTTCCAGCCCCCTTTGCACACAATTGCAGCCACCAGCCACCAGCCTGGCCATGCATGCCGGATCCATTTGGCCACTAAAGCCTGCCACCCCCACAGGCTCAGAGACGGGAAATGAGGATGGGGAGAGAGACAGGGGCCAAGAAAAAGGGTAGAGGAGGGCCCGGAGAGGAAGAGAGAGGCTGGACAAACACAGGGTAGGAATGGGGTAGGGGAGACCCAGACATGAAGCTGCCCTCAAGCTGTGGGGCAGTGCCTAGAAAAACACTACTCATACCCCTCTTCCTGCCCTCTGCTGGTTAAGGCCAGGGGATGATGGTGTGTCATGTCTCTGTGGGTCCCTGAACCAGTAGGCTGGCAACAGCTCTTCTGAATATCTTGGGGTGAATCCACTGATCAGTCCTAAGAAGAAAAATTAGCCTTTGCCTCAAAGCCCAGTCTGTTCACTGGAGAGAGAGGGTGTGACTCTCCCTTATCCCTATGATGTGCTAATTGTTAATTAGTGTCTGTGACTTTCTCCAGGGTAAAGGCCTCTTGGGTAACTGGGTTAAGGGAGTGGGACTGGACTGGATTTTGTGTCCTCAGCATCTCTCTAGCCTTTGGATTGTCCTCTTGTACTGAGGGCTGCTGCAGGGGCAGTGATTACCCTGTCCCCCAAATTTACTGACCAACCAAAAAGGACGGAGAAGGACCAATCATCCCTCAGCGTGCCCACCCCCTTCCTCCTCAGATTGGGAGGATGTAGGGCTCAGCAAGGCTTCCCTCCCTGAGTATCAGGATTACAGGATTCACTCAGGATGTGACTTTTCCCGTTCCCAGCAGTGCCTTAGCTTTTCCCAAGTTCTGGATTTAGAAAGGGTGAATCATGAGAGGGCTACAGTAGGGCTGCCACCCCTCCGCCTCCAACCTTCTCCCCCACCCCCTACACACAGAGCTCTCTAAATCACAGTTGTGGGTGAGCGGATCTGTAAGTGTTAGAGGTGGGAAAACCCTGGTCACACATCATACTGATTCGGTCAGAGGGATGCCCCGGCATGGGGACCGAGAGGATAGTTCCAAACGAAGCAAGTGCCACTGAATAGGGAAGGCGGCGCTGGAAAGGAAAACGGTGCGCTGTGAGAGTGGTGTATGTAGGCGGCAGCTTCTCGAGCCACAACGGAACATCTGAGACGGAGTTCGGACGGGGCGCGGGTGGGGGTGGGGGGCTCCGGATCTGCCTGAGCACGTTTGTCGCTGGGAGAGTCCCGAGACGGCCGTGTGGGAGTTCGTGTAACCCCAGCGGGGAGACCAGGGATATGCTCAGCCCCACGTGCTCCGTGATTGGGCAGCGTTTGGCGGGGCAGGGCCCCCAGAGGTCCAGCACACAGAGACAGTGCACAGTGTGGGCCAGCCAGGTACGGGGTCTGGGGTCCGGGGGTCCCCCGTTGCTCCGGGCTGGCGGGCGCGGGGCGGGGCCGCGGCGAGCGCGGGGGAGCGGACGCGGGCGGGGGCGCGCCGGGGCGGGGCGAGCGGAGGGCGGGTTTGAAAGTGCTCGGGCGGGCGCGGGAAGCTGCCCGGGAGAGCGCGCAGACCTCCGCGCGGGAGGACGCCTTCGCAGCAGGTGCTGCCCGGCGGGTGGGAGCGGGTCGGAAAACGGCGGGGTGGGCCGGGGTCGCCGGGGCGGGCCGGGGTCGCCGGGGCGGGAGGCGCGCCGCTTTTGCCTGCTGCCACGCGGCCAGGGAGGCTGGGCCTGGCCGCTGCGCCGCCGGGACGGGGCCCCCGCGCGGAGCCGCGCCGCACGTGGCGCGCCGGGGCCCGGGCGTAGGGTGACTGTGCCGGGACCTGGACCCCAGCAGGCGGGGACGACCTGGCCACCGGGCCTGAAACTGCCTGTCGCCGAGCTGACCTCCCCAAGGGGCGGGCGAGTTGAAGGTTAATCTCGATCAATCTCGTCGTTGGTACCGGGGAGGGGCCGCACCGTTAACTGCGCCGGGTGCGGGGAATGGGCAGGAGAGCACGCGGAATAGAGGTGGAGGCGCTGTCTCTTTAACAGCCGGCCTCTTATTGGCCGAACCCTGTACCTGGCCTCCCTCCCTTCCTGGGCGCGTCCTCGTTTATTCCCAGAGAGAACACCCTTGCTCCACTTAAAGGACATCCCAGATTTTCTTCCCAGGGGAGAGCTGTGGCGGATGAAGGCTGCTCCCACCCCTGCCCCTCACCCCTGTTGGGGCCACTCCTTTGCCCGTTCCTCTCGGTCACGGTCACCTCCAGATCCTCTTGCCTTGTCTTCCTGTCTGTGTGAGCTCTCTTTGCCAGGATGTGTGTGTGATGGGGTGGGGGAGAGCCTTACACCCGACACAAGTCAGACTGGAGATGACCTGACCCCCACCTTATTTTTTAACCCTTTAGTTGGAGTAGAGTTACTTCACCTCCCAGTATAAAAAGCTGCCTTTAAACCTCCCTCCCCTCCCCGGAAGGAGCCTAGAGTAAACTTCACATTGAGTTTTGAATTCCAACTCACTCGTTCACTAGCTCTGTTGCCTTAGGCAAATGATTCAACCATTCTGAACTTCAGCTGTCCTCATCTGTTCGATGGAGACAATCTATATTAGTTTATGGTGGTTGTGAAGGCAGCCAAGGGCCAGAGAGGGTATCTGCAGGTGGTGGCTGCCCCATATGGGATCCAGGAAAGTGGTGAATTTGATGCTACCACAGAGATGTCTCTAGAAGCTGGCATGGGTGAGAGGTGTTGGGGGCCAGGGGGCCAGGAGGTGCCCAGTTTGGTGGCTGCTATCAGGGCCCCATCTGGGCAGGCCAGGGCATGGCTGGAGGGAAACCAGATGTTCTGAACTGGTATCAAATCCCTGATTGGGCCAAGGCAGACAAAAGCAAAAGGGGTGACTGACCTTCAGGATGTCGGCCGGAGGAGTGGGCTGCCCCTGGAGTTGAGTTGTGCTCAGGGCTGGGGTTGGGGGCAGCTGAGAACAGAGAGCAGGGGTGTAGCTGACGGGGGTGAGGGTGGAGCTGGGGGCGGTGAAGAGGAGGGTCAGAGGGCAGGAAGGAATACTCCTAAGCCAAAAACAAATTTTCCTGAGAGAGAGGAAATACTCTCTTCGCCACCCCAGCCTCCACCTGTGTTGAAACTGCACCTGCTCTTTACTGCCAGGAATCTTGCCTGTGGGTAGAGAACAGGGTTGGCTGAAGTGAGAAGCTGGGGGTTTCCCTCCTTCCACCTAATAGAAAACATGAGTCTCTCACCTCCTCTGCCCACCCCCCAGAGTAGAGCCCTCTCACCGCGCCCCCCTCCATCCTTCTCAAAAATGTAAAAATTGTCGTTCACCACTCTCCCAAGTGCCTAGAACATTGCCTGGCTGGCATGCAGGAGTCCTCGGTAAATATCTGTGGAAAGGCAGGAAGAGTGAAAGAAGCCCTCTGCCTCATTCTGGGGTGTCCGGGTCTGCCTCTCCCTCCCTGTGCCATCATCCTCCAGGTGTGGTGGGGGGAGGAGGGGAGGAAGGCCTTCCGAGAAGCTGGAGTTGAGAGGCTGGAGTTGAAACAGGGAGGGGTGGAGAGGAATTTTTGGGAGGAGCAGAAAGGCCTGTCCAGGTCCTTTCTCAGAGTCCCCAGGGCTGTCCATCTCAGGCTGGGGCCTGGAGTACTGGCTGCACCTGGGAGTTGACCCACCCCCTTAGCTCCCCTGCTGAGACTGCTGGTGGGAGATAAGGGCTGGGTTTTATCTCCCTGGCTGTGTCAGTGCAGAAGGCTTCTCAGAATGGAGGTGCTCCGTCCCCCAGCAGGACCTGGGGGATTGTCTCCAGATACTCCCGCTGCTGCAATTTTCACTCTGGACCCTTATTCAGGAGGAGCCCATGGACAAGACCTGCCGCCTGCCTCTGATCTAGGACCACCTCCCACAGACTGCCCGGGCACCCTCTGCCCCGACCCCTCTGCTGGCAAGTCTGGGCATCCGGTGAGTGCTGATCCAGGTGGGCAAGGAAGCCAGTCCTCACCCAGGAGGCAGAGCTGGCTCCAGAGCTCACATCAGAGCTTGCACGTGGGGGACAGGCCCGCCCACCCCTGCCTGGCTTTCCATGCCATCCAAGGGAAAGCTGGTTCCTCTCCTAGTTCCAGGGAGCCACGCCCCCTCCGCCCCCAACCTGAGCGGGGAGCAGGGAAGGGGTAAGAAGTGGGGAGGCTGGGGGCTGGGCAGGCCCGCTCTCCCATCCCTCCATCTTGCCTCCAACTTTGCTCTCAGAAAGGGGAAGAAGCCAGGGGCCTGGGAATGAGTCAGAGAGGAACCCAGTGCGGGGGGAGAGGGGGGATGGGATGTCCCCGGGGGTAAAGGGAGCAGCTGTGTCCCCGTGTGCATCCTAAAGTGTTTTCCTGGAAAATGGGCCAGGAACCAGGAAACCTCTGGGCACTGGCTGGAAAGGATGGTTAAGGTGCCACCCACAGAGAGGCTGGCATCTGGGGTGCCTGCAGGAGGGGACAGGCTCTTCAGAGCCCGCCCTAGCCATGAGCCCAAGGGCTCCTCGGGAGAGCAGAGAGATCAGAGGGAGAGCCGCAGGGAGGGAGACTGCCCCAGGAGGGAGGGAAGCAGGCTGGCCTCTCTGGCTGGCCTGGTCATCACGCCTGAGGCTGCTGCTGCTGCAGATCTGTGTGTTACGTCCTCCTCCCGCCCTCCCTCTTCCCCCTTATCTCTTTTCTGTTTCGCTCCTCTGTCCCCACTTCCATTGTTGTCACTGTCCCTGACCCCTCTCATCCTCTCATGACCCCCCTCATGCCTTTGCCTGTTTTTTTTCCCTCCCTCTCAGCCATACTTCCTCCTCCTCCTCGCCTGCTTTCCACCCGCCCCTGTTTCCCTGCTCACAGACAGCCTCGGCTGCTGGATAAAAATAGCGGAGGCAGTGGCCAGGCCAGGCGGGGAGCCAGGTAGCGTCTGAGCAGGCAGGGGGGCTCAGCGGGACGGGCCGGAGCAGGTCAAAAGGAGCAGCCTTGAGAGGCAGGGCCAGGAGCGGGACCTTCAGGACCCTGCAGCCTGCCTGCTCTGTCTGCCCGGCTCTCCTCACCCACCCTCCCCCACTAAGAGCCTGAAGAGGCCTGTAGGGAAACAGGGCCACGACAGGGCCTCACACTGCTTCTGCCTCCAGCAAGCACCGGAGGGAGGAAGCTGTCAGCCAGGCATAACCAAGAACGCCGTCAACATGACAACCAGTCACCAGCCTCAGGACAGGTACCGGGGAGAGGAACCTGGGCTGTGGATCCAGGGGAGCGGTAATGGGTCTCCATGGGGGCTGGGGGCTGTATCCTTTGGAGTTTGGGATTGCCACTGACGATGAGCCTTCCAGCCAGGTAGCTATGAGTCACGTGTGCATCAGGGGGCCCTGCGTGTCATGGCTGGGTGCTGAGAGCAGTGTCTCCGGGGAGGCCCAGGGCGGTGGTGGCGGCCCCTCCCTGGCCTGTCGGAGTTCCCAGTGTTGCTCTTCGGCAGCTTCCGGCTCCTCCCGCCAGCGGCTCCTCCCGCCAGCGCCAGCACCGTGGGGAGACATTTGGCAGCACCCCTCATTCCAGGCTGGCCAGCCGACGGAGATGGCCTTGGCCTCAGCTGACTTTGGCCTGCCTTGGTCCTCTCTCTGACATCCCTCTCACTTCCCCACCTCTGGAGCCTAGGACTTCCCTCCAGTTAGACCCACAGCTGTGGCCATGCGTGTGTTCTGGGGGAAGAGACCGTAGCTGGATACAAGTTCTTCCAGGGGTCTAGACCCCAAGAAAGTTGATGAAGCCGTGCCTGGTGCCCACAACATCTTTCCATCGCAGTCCCACAGCCCCATCCCCTGCTCATCCCGGCCCTCTGTGCCGAAGGCCACTTCTGGTGGTGGGATCTTAGGCACTTAGCTTTATCTCTCTGGGACCGCCTCCCACTTGTGAAGCAGAGGTGAGGTTTACTTGGATGGAAGGGAATTTAAGGAGACGTAGTAAGTACAGGACCTAGGGGTTGCCTGGTTGGATCCCTCCCTGGTGTCCTTTGTTCCCAGGCTGCCTGCCACCCCATCCCAGCACCCCCATTCTGGTGGCAGCCCTCTGAACCCCTCTGCCTTCTCCAGTGGCCCTACACTGGGTCCCTATCCTGTGGGACCTTGGCTGGGAGTTGCTCCCTTCATTTGGGCCTCTGAATCCAGGCCTCACCTCTCTTCCTCAGGGTGGGGACTATAGGAGGGAGGTGGGAGGGGCTGCAGTTGTTCAGCACTCAGACCTACCCACCTGGGACACCCACCCAGGCCCCCACCCTGTGGGGCCAGGCCCTGCCCTCTGGCCTGACCAGTCTCCTCATTGCCCTGGGCTTGTCCCTGCCAGCTCTGTGAAGACAGCAGGTGTGGACACTGGGGAAAGTATGGCAGACACATCTGGGGACCACAGGGCTCCCTGGGAGAAGCTGTCCCATCCCAGACAGGCCTTGAGGTGTAGGGCTTGGGGCAAGTGAGTATCTTGACCCAGGCTGGGAGGCTTTTATTTACACTCTGGAGCCCAGATGATGTCTCATGGCCCATCCCTCCTGGCCTCCTATGTAGTGCAGCCTACAAAGCTGGTTCTGTCTGGGCCAGGAAAAAACAGCTCTCTCACTTCCCAGCTGTCCCAAGACACCCGCATCCCTGTCCTCCTAGATCCAGAATGGTCTGGGAGTTTCCTGACCTCAGATTCCTCTTTGGAAAGCCACACAGTCCTGCCCAGACAGTGTAATCACTTCCAGTCTGCCCAGCGGGGGTAGAAGACTTGTTTGACTTTGCAAAGACTTTGCTTTCTCACTCACCCGCCCACCCCCCAGTCTTTAGCAAGATTTCCAAAACCACCTCCGGATGTGTGGGTCACTTCGGTTCCCAAACCTGCAGGGTCCCCCGAGTCTTTGGGACTAAGAACCAAGGTCCTTCTGGCCATGCCCTTCGGTCCTATGCCCCTGGTCCCCCTCCCCCTCGGGACTCATCTGTGCCCTTTCCCCCATCCCAGGCCACCTCCTCCTCTGCATGTTCTGAGCCCTGGGACAGCTGGAGAGATGGAAGAGGGTGGGGCTGCCCCAGGTTTGATTTGGGAAGGAAGGTGGGATGGTGGGTCATCTGGCCCACTTTCCTCTCCCATCCCCAGGTACAAAGCCGTCTGGCTTATCTTCTTCATACTGGGTCTGGGGACGCTGCTGCCCTGGAATTTCTTCATGACAGCCACTATGGTGAGATGTGGGAATGGGCTCCCAGGGGCTCATCCACTGGGCATTTAGGGCCTGGATACATGCTTGCAGGCACAGGTCGAAAGGTGCCAACACTCCTCTCTGTAACCCTCACAGTATTTCACAGACCGCCTGGACACGTCCCAGAATATGTCCTTGGCCCCTGCTGAAGTAAGCAAGGATATCCAGGCCTCGGCCAGCCCCCTGGCACCCTCGTCAGAGAGGACCCATCTCAGTGCCATCTTCAACAACGTCATGACCTTCTGTGCCATGGTGCCCCTGCTGATCTTCACTTGCCTCAACTCCTTCCTGCATCAGAGGTGAGCCCCCAGGCCCCCACCCTGACCCCCTCGCTGCCTCCTGCCCTCCCTGGGCTGCGCCCCTGGCTTCACCACCCATCTCTGCCTCCACCTCCTCTCCAACAGGATCCCCCAGTCTGTGCGGATCCTGGGCAGCCTGGTGGCCATCCTGTTGGTGTTCCTGATCACTGCCATCCTGGTTAAGGTGCCCCTGCCCACGCTGTCCTTCTTTGTCATCACCATGATCAAGATCATGCTCATTAACTGTAAGCGGGGCTGGGCGGGGACCTGGGCAGAAGTCCCACGGTTGGTCAGAGAGGAATCTTTTCCTCCCTCTGGGTGGTGAGGATTCAAGAGCCTGAGCAGGGAGGGACCAGGGCTGGGAGTGGGGGCCCTGGGAGTGGGAAGAGAAGGGCTGCTCAGCGTCAGGACTTACTGGGAGTCAAGCAGGGATTGCCAAGGCTCCACGACCCACCCGGCTCCCCGCTCCCTTCCTCTGTCCACCCTGTTGCACAGCTTTTGGCGCCATCCTGCAGGGCAGCCTGTTTGGCCTGGCCGGCCTCCTGCCTGCCAGCTACACAGCCCCCATCATGAGTGGCCAGGGCCTGGCAGGCTTCTTCGCCTCTGTGGCCATGATCTGCGCCATCGCCAGTAAGTCCTGCCATCTATCTGCCTGTCACCCTGGTGGTTGCGGGGAGGAGGGGACGGGGCCGGCCTCTGATCGCTGACACCCTCCGCCCCAGGTGGCTCTGAGCTGTCGGAAAGTGCCTTCGGCTATTTTATCACAGCCTGCGGAGTTACCATTTTGACCATCATCTGTTATCTGGTCCTTCCACGGCTGGTGAGTACTCAAACCCCAGGTTTGGAGTTCTTGGCGGGGAGAGAGGGGGTCCAGGGCTCCAGACCAAGGGGACGAAACCTGTGGGAGGAAGAAGCTCTGGAGATTCTGCTTCTGATTCCACCTTCCTTCACTTGATAGGAATTCTACCGCTATTACCGGCAGCTCAAGCTTGAAGGGCCCGGGGAGCAGGAGACCAAGCTGGACCTCATTAGTAAAGGTCTGAAGAACCTGAGGAAGCTGGGGTGGAGGATGGCTGCTCAGCAGGGGGGCAGCATGAGCTGGGGGCAAGAATGAGCCTCCTGCAGTGATGCAGAGGGATGGGGAGTGGGGGGTGGTAACACCAGTAAACAAGGGCTGGGCTAGAGAAGCTGGGGGAGAGCCTGGGTGGCCTTGAATGCAACTGGGAAGCAATTATGGATTTTTGGGCAGGGCGTGACTGACCTGAGACTCCTGGGTGAGGTCAGGACCCAGAGGACTTGGGCAGTGGGGGTTGGAGGCCATCTGGGCTAAGCCTTGGGTGGGGCTGTGCGCTGGTTTAAGGGGGTGTCCACCCCCAGCTGACCCCAGCCCTTTTGGGGATTGTGTCGTTTCCTGTTGCTCTGTTCCACCTACAACTTGAAGACCCTCTCACCACTTGTCACAACCCCCCAGTAGAGGAATCAAAAGCAGGCCAAGAGGAGTCCGGATTCTCGGCCCCCAGCTCTCAGCCCGCCAAGGAAAGCCACTCTGTCCACACTATCCTCAAAAGTGTATGTGGGGCTGGGGCGTCCTGCCTTCTAAGCCTCCCTTTCTTCCCTTTCCTCTGATCCTTTCCCACCCCATGCCCCTCCCCCCCCCTCTGACTGGAGACTGGCCACTTGCCTGGGTTTTCCTGCGTGTGTGTGCGCACGTGTGTGTGTGTTGGGGAGTCTCGGTTCTTTAATGATGCACAGCCACCGTGAAGACACCAGGGTCCCTTTCCTCCAGATCTTAGTCCCGGCTTTCTCCGTCTGCCTCGTCTTCACCATCACCATTGGGATATTTCCTGCCGTGACAGCTGAGGTCAAGTCCAGCATTGCAGGCACCGGCGCCTGGAGTGAGGACACCACGGGCCCCCAGGATGGGGAGGATGGGGACCCGAGAGCAGGGCCGGGAGCCTGGGAGAGGGGCGCCTGGGCTGCCGTCTCCTCAGCCAGTCTCCGCTGGTCCACTCACCCTTCCCCGGCCTGGAAGCATCTTCTCCATTTCACACCTGGGAACCCCAGGTCCCAGTGAGAGTCAGGGTTGGTTGCTAGATCCTGCCTTTCTTGGACCCACTAACCCTCTCCTAATCTACTCTTTGTCTTCCAGAGGCCTACTTCATTCCCGTGTCCTGTTTCTTGACTTTCAATGTCTTTGACTGGCTGGGCCGGAGCCTCACAGCTGTCACCATGTGGGTAAGTGAAGGAGGGTCACCAAGCCCCTGTGAGACGGGAGAGTCCAGACTGAGACACCCAGGGAGCAAACTGAGAAAGTATGGTGGAAAGGGGACTGTGCTTTTTTTAAAAAACCGAGACATAATCTATGTATGGTAAGGTGTACAAGTTGTAAATGTACAGTTTAATGACTACACACACACACACGTAAACATACACACACCCCTGATAATCACCACCCAGGTCACGCTGTAGCACATGGCCAGAAGGCTCTGTCTGCCATGGCCACTCCCGATCAGTACCCTACAAGGGTAACTAGGCTTGGAGGTTTCAATTCAGATCCTGAGGGCCTCCGGATGGAGCCCCGGGGGCTGGCCCAGCCTGACCGTGGCATGGCCTGGTCCCCGCAGCCTGGGAAGGACAGCTACTGGCTGCTGAGCCTGGTGCTGGCCCGGCTGGCCTTTGTGCCCCTGCTGCTGCTGTGTAATGTCCAGCCCCGCCGCAGCCTGCCTGTGATCTTTGAGCACGACGCCTGGTTTACCATCTTCATGGCTGGCTTCGCCTTCTCCAATGGCTACCTTGCCAGTCTCAGCATGTGCTTCGGGCCCAAGTGAGTGGGGAGTATGGTGGCCTCGGGCAGGGTCTAGTGCTCCAGCCGGGGACCCTCAGCAGAGGGAGAGTGGGCGGAAGGAGACTCCTGATTGCGGAGCTCAGGGTTTCCAGGCTGAGAGAGGAGCCCACTGGCCCTCGGGGCCCAGGCAGTGGGAGGGGAGGAGGAGCTCCCAGGGAAAGGTAGAGACAGCCTCAGTACGCACCCCTCCCCAAGAGGGAGAGGAGGACAGGTGGGTCAGAACGAGATGCTCTGGGTGGGGCAGGGGACTGGGCTCAGGGACGTCCTAAGGTCAGCTCGCCCTCCCTCCTTTAGGAAAGTGAAGCCAGCTGAGGCAGAGACGGCTGGAGCCATCATGGCCTTCTTTCTGTCTCTGGGCCTGGCCCTGGGGGCCGTCTTCTCCTTCCTGTTCCGGGCATTCGTGTGACCGTGGATGGACAGCAGGATGGCACCGGCTGCCTGCTCCTGCCTTCCCCTTTGGGGGTGGGCAGGGGCCCTCTGGAGGTTTTCTCGTCTAGCCATCTTCTGCTTGCTCATGGCCTGTGCTGGGCCCGGCATCCAGGCCCCGAGGAGAGAGCCTCTGTGGATGAACATGGGGACACTGGGCTGGAGGGTCAGAGTTGAGGGAGGGGACGCAGTCTCTGCTCACGTGCACCCCCACTCTTGGCTCTGACCAACGCCTGCCCGGGCAGAGCGGCAGGGGTTCCTAGGCTCAGAGAGTGAGTTGTGTGTCTCGTCCGTCTGCCTGCACCAAGGGGGCCGGGGGCCAGGATTGCTTGTTCTGAAGTCCGATCTGGTATTTCTGCAGCCCCCTTCTCCCCATGTGCCTCTTCCCCCCACCTCTCCATGTTCCTACCCATCATGAACCCTGTACATTTGCCATTTTACTGCCTTTTTTTATATTCAAACCAGGTGCCTTCAAAGGCTGATTAAATAAACTTTTTTTTTTTTTTTTCCTCCGTGGCTCCCTGTGTCCTCCAGCCATGGCTTCATGCCCTGGAGAGGCTAGAGGGATGGCAGCCTGAGTCTGGGGGGATGAGCATGACCCAGATGGGCCTTGGCCAGCACTGGGCCTGGGTCCAAGGCATGGAGGGTGGAGTGGGTCCTCTTTAGTCTCAGAGGCGCTACAGTGCCTCCTGCTGGGGCCACAGAAGAGAGACAGGCCTGGAGCCAGGACACCCAGACTGTTGGCTGAGACTGAGAAAGGCTATTTCCTTTTGCCATTTCATTCCTCCTTTCGGAGGCCTGGGGGTGGAGACAGTGCCCCATCTTTCTTTTGTCTTTAGTGTCACCCCCTCCACTCTATCCTCACCCCACAGCCTGGGGAGGGAGCTCTTTAAAAGCAGCCAGCTCCACCTCCCCACCCCCACCCCACCAGCAGGAAGAGGCTGCAACCGGAGGGTTCTGTCCTGCCTGGCAGTAGGCCCTGACCCCAAAGTCAAGGCAGACTTCTTGGCGAACAAGGGGCCTGTGTGTCCTCATTGAAGCTGGGCCCCTTTCTCTTCCCAGACTTTGGCCTCGGGAGGTGTGCAGTGGCTCAGAACCGTGAGAGGACCCGGTGGAGGGGGCTATACCACTGGAGTCCCCTGTCTCAGAAAGAGCTCTTCCTGATAGGAAGTAAAACCAGAGCTCTGGCCGCTGAGCTGACACTGACCCCTCCACCTCCCAACTGCTCCCCCATGCCCTTGGCACTTCTGTCAGGGCTTTATTTCTGACAGTTTAATTTAATTGAAGGCTTCAGGCTTCATTAAGGGCTGTTGGCACATTTTTAAGGGTCTTTGATTAGCTCTGAAATCCTAACAGGAGAGTTAAGTATTACCACATGGGGAACTGGAGTCCACAGATACACCCCAGGGTACACGTCAAACCAGGACACAATCTGAGGCTGGTGGGAAACAAGGTGTTCCTTTCATATCAGTTTCAAAAGCAAGGGGTGCCCTGAGTCTTCTCTCATCCCTGCAGAACCCTTTGGTCACGAGGCTGAGAGAAAACTGCACCCTTTCTCTGCTCCCTCTCCTCGACAGACCCATGGTACCCACACTGGACAGTCCTACTGGGCTCCTTCCTCAGCACCACAGCCCTTCAGGGACCCTGTGCTTTTTCCCTGGGCCCCTTCCTGCCTCTTACCTGGCCTTTCAGGACTCCAGCCAGGTCTACTGCAGCCCATCACACATGTACCTGTAGAATAATCTGAAAAGAATATTGAGTCACAGGCTGGTCTCTCCTGGAGCACACCAGGCATTTCCTGTTCTTCCTCTACCACCAGCAGCCACCAGTTTCCACGGTTCCTCCCCCCTCTGCACCTTTTGTAACTGGGGCTTATGCTCTTATCTTACTCCAGCTACCAGTCATGTTTTTCGGGTTCAGGTCCACATTCTATGTTTTCACTCTAAGCTCCCAGAGATACCCAGAAGTGTTCGCCTCCTTGCATCTGCTTGTCCCCCCTCAGTCTTCACAGGCCAGACTCCAGCTGTGTGGTAGGATTCAGTTCAGTGCCTCTGCCCACGCGATAGAGATGGGCATTAAGTAGGTTTCTCTCAACTCCAGCAGTGACTTGAAGGACAAACATTTTAGATTACAGTCACATCTTTCTGAACTTTGAAAAAAAAATTATTTATCTGACTGTGCTTGATCAGTTCCCTGACCAGGGATTGAACCCAGGCCTCCTGCATTGGGAATGTGGAGTCTTAGCTACTGGAAGTCCCCTGACTGAAACTGATGTTTTAAGAAGAGTATTAGAATATCTTTTCCAAAACTTTTTCTAATGCAATTATCAAAAAGTGAATCTCACTCATTTTACTGAAGACCTCAGCGTCCTCACCTGAGAGTGGTGGTTTGAAAGCTCTGGGGGTTAAGAAAACCGCTCCTGCCGGCCCAACTGCAGTGACGGTTCCTGGCCACAAGAGGGCGCTCTGCAGGCAATGCTGTCTGTGGGAGGCAGGCCTCTGGGGCCTCACCTTTCACCCTGCACTTTGCTTCCTGTAAGGTGGGCAAAGGCTGGGCTTGTGCTGGTCATCTCCTTCCGTGTGACATTTCTGCCCCAAGCAGTGGTCTGTGCACAGGCTGCTGTACTCCCTGAGGTGGCCGCCACAGCCCCACGGAAACTTCCCTCTTGTTTAATCTTATTTGGTGAATTGTTGGGGCTTCAAATCTTTGAAAAGTTAAAGAGCCCCAGCAAAATTAGCCATCATCCTTAAAAACAGAAGTGAACCATCAGGTATAACTGATGAATTAGAACATACCTGGTTGTAGTCTTTGGAGTGAAGATGGGAAGAGCAGGGTGAGGGGTAGTATGATGGAGGCAGGTGCTTGACAGGAAGCTCCCCCATTATTGGGAAAATTATTCTCAGGATGTAAAACTCTCGATAGTGAATCAAAATGGATGTGAGCAGAGAAGTGCAGAGTCACCTTAAAGAGACAGCTGGGTTCTGGCCAGCAGGCCCTGCCTGAAACCCGTCTTGACACACACAGGAAGAGTGGCAGTCTGAAGGAGGGATTCCAGGCTTCCAGGGAGGCCCATCTGGTTCCTGGGGCAAGCTGATAGGGAGGATGAAGGTGAGCAGAACTCAACGTTTCCCCACAACCCACCAGGAGCCTGTGTCCCAGTTGGGTTCCTCCTGCTCATCTCCACCTGATCCTGCTTCCTGTGTGGGTGCCCTCGGGAGAGTTGTGCTCACCAGAGCCTCACGGCCTTGGCGGTCCGGGTGATTCCTGCCAATGAGCCTGCCGGCGTTCTGGCTCCAGACAGCAGGGCAAATGCTAAAGGAGTCAGCAGGACCACACAAAAGCAAGAGCTTCTGCTCAGGACAGCTACCCGCTCCCAGGAACTTTGTATGGGTTGGGGACGTGGTTCAGATTCAGAGACGAGGATTCCATCTTGGGCCTGCCAAGTACCATCTGTGCCACCCATCCTCTGTGGCCCAGAGTCTTGTTATTTAAACGGGGTGACGTGTATGGAGTCTAGTCAAGGCTATGGTTTTTCCCGTGGTCATGTATGGATGTGAGAGTTGGACTGTGAAGAAAGCTGATCGCCGAAGAATTGATGCTTTTGAACTGTGGTGCTGGAGAAGACTCTTGAGAGTCCCTTGGACTGCAAGGGGATCCAACCAGTCCATTCTAAAGGAGATCAATCCTGGGTGTTCTTTGGAAGGACTGATGCTAAAACTGAAACTGCAATACTTTGGCCACCTCATGAGACGAGCTGACTCACTGGAAAAGACTCTGATGCTGGGAAGGATTGGGGGCGGGAAGAGAAGGGGACGACAGAGAATGAGATAGCTGGATGGCATCACCGACTCGATGGACATGAGTTTGAGTGAACTCCGGGAGTTGGTGATGGATAGGGAGGCCTGGCGTGCTGTGATTCATGGGGTCGCGGAGAGTCGGACACGACTGAGCGACTGAACTGAACTGAAGGGAGTCTGCGGGAGAGCCTGGGTGCGGGACATGCGAGCCCTAGAGACAGAGGTGCCAAGAGTCATTAGGACGACCTCTGCCTGGTGGGCTCCCTGCCCCCGTCTGAGCTCCTCCCTCCACGCTGTTCGGGCCCCTCCCCTGCATCTTCAGCCCCGGAAAGCGTCGAGAACCAGACCTCAATTCCTTCACCCCAGCCAAGTGCGAACGAGCACTCGAGTCCCTGCCTCGCGCGCGACAGCCGAGAACCGCTAGGCAGGGACGCGAACGAGGGGAGCCCGCGTCCTTCTCAGCCCCGCCCCGCGGAGGGGGACGCGGGGGCGACGTCCCCGTGCTGCGCGCGCCCCCTGGCGGGAGCATCCCACGAGTCCTGCATCCGCGCAGCCCTCCACGTCTGCCTCCTGCCAATTGCGGGAGGGCGGGGGCAGACTTTACTGCTCCTTAAGTCCGGGTGACCTTGATCCAAGCGCTTTCCATCTCACAGTCGCTCATCTGTAAAGCAGGGGTAATAATACTTGCATAGCCTACCTCTCCCGGTTGGGAAGCTCCACAGAGTTAATGAATAACGCTCACCTGCGGCTGCTCTTACATATATTTACTCCTACGAACGCCTAATAATCCCAAGGAGGGCTGACGATGGCCAATGCCTGTTTTCGTCCATAAAACCGAGGCTGTAAAGGTTAACGGATGGGAAAACATTTTGTAAACGTCAAAGCACCAGGTACGTTTAAGTCTCTGTTTCTGTATCTCTGTGTCTCTCAGCCCTCATCACACACACACACACACACACACACACACACACACACACACACACGGCTGGAAAGGTTAACGGATGGGAAAACATTTTGTAAACTTCAAAGCACCAGGTAAGTTTCACACACACACACACACACGTTTCTAGGTAGTGGAGGGCATGGGAAAAGGTCCAGAGCCTCACGTGATAGGGTGGCACCATCACCTGCCTCCAGAACATTGCAGAGAGGCATCTTCTGACATCCCAGGGATTCTAAGCCTCCTAGGATCCCGAATTCCCATGACATCTTTCCCGGGAGAAACCAGCAAGGTCCTTCCTGATGTGTCGCCTCAGCCCCTCCTGTTGGTGAGTTCCTCACTCCCCACCAGCACTACCATGGCCCGAGCCATCTCTTGCCTGGTGCAGGTGGACCAGGCAAGCCTTGAGTCCTGCGAATGACCCAGAAATCCAGGCAGCTGAGACCTGCACATTGAGCAGTGCCTGGGGCAGGACAGGTGTCAGGCAGCACAGTTAAGCAGGTCAGGGTTGTTTGTGGTCTCACCTGCCCCCTGCATCTTTCCCTGACTATAATCTGCTCCGAGCTGAGCTGGTTTGGGGTTATGTTTTCCCTTCTTAGTCAGAGGGGACCCAGAACACTGAACAATGCCCAGGATAAAAAGGGCTGCCTGGTGGGTGTAATGGCAGGAGGAGGACAGACATTTCGGGGCTGGGCTGACCACAGCGGGTAGGCAGGACTCAGTCACACCCCCCAGGCCACATATAACTATGCCCTTAGAGAGTCAAGACACTGATATTGAATATTAAAGAGACGTTACCAAAGATGCGCCCTATTTACAATTCCTGAATGGCTTAGACCACAATCTCTGGCTTTCGCACCCCACTCTCCTGAGATATTTCGTTCTTGCCCCTGACTTCAGCCATCAGCCTTTGCCTCCTGAACGTCTCTCTTTGATGCCCCACAATCCTGAAACAGACTTCTAGACCCCCCCAACCCAGAGTGGTCCTCCTCCCCTCAGCCCCCATTTCTTTTTCTTTTTAAAATTTATTTCAATTGGAGGCTAATTCCTTTACAATATTGTGGGTTTTGCTGTACATTCACATGAATCAGCCATGGGTGGACAAGTGTTCCCCATCCTGACCCTCCCTCCCATCTCCCTCCCATCCCCATTTCTTTTTTCGATATTTTTTATTTTTATGCATTTACTTAGCTGCACCAGGTCTTCGTTGCAGCACGCGGGATCGTCTTGATGCAGCAAGCAGGATCTTTAGCTGCAGCGTGTAGGATCTTTCTAGTTGTGGCATGCAGGATCTAGCTCCCCAACCAGGGATAGAATCCGGGCCCTGCACTGGGAGCACCGAGAAGTGCCTCAGCCCCCACTTCTATCACCCTACCTCAGAAAAGACATGCACCCTGCCTCTGCCCCACCCCTGTGAGCTCCCCACCTTAAGCCTCTCCCTTCTCCAAGCAATGTCCCAAGGAGTCTCCAAGTGGGTGTTTTGTTGGTTGGAACAACACAATTAACTGGCTTGATTTAGTAGGTTTAACGTATTTAGACTTATCCAACAGCTAGGTGATAGATACATTTTCTCAAGCACACATGGAAGGTTTATAAATATTAACCACATCCTAGATTACAAAGGAAGTCTCAAATACAAAAGTTCAGCACCATACACACCATTGTATATTGTCGACATAAATGAAAAGATAATATAGAACTGACCATTTTAAGCACTTTTAAATGGATCAACAAAGGTACCATGCTGCTGCTAAGTCACTTCAGTAGTGTCCGACTCTGTGTGACCCCATAGATGGAAGCCCACCAGGCTTCCCCATCCCTGGGATTCTCCAGGCAAGAACACTGGAGTGGGTTGCCATTTCCTTCTCCAATGTGTGAAAGTGAAAAGTGAAGTCGCTCAGTCGTGTCCGACTCTTAGCGACCCCACGGACTGCAGCCTACCAGGCTCCTCCATCCATGGGATTTTCTAGGCAATAGTACTGGAGTGGCTTGCCATTGCCTTCTCCGAAAGATACAAGAAGGGTAATCAAAATCCTTTAAACTGAGTTAAAAATACTATATATTGAAATTTTTGGGATATAGCTAAAATAGTAATTGAGAAGAAACTTATAGTCTTAAATCCTTATGTCTGAAAAGGGGAAAGGCTGAAATATGCTAAGTATTGAAGTTAAGAAAATAGAAAAAGAACAACAGACTTGACCCCCTGTAAATAGAAGTCATGAGAAAAAGTTTAGCAGAAATTTAAAAAATAAAGGAATAAAGTAAAAAAAAATTAAAGAATTAAGCAGAAAAATTATGTAAATAAAATAGATAAATCCCTGGTAAAACTGATTATTATAAAAAAGGAAAAGACACAAAAGACAATTATAGGAATGAAAAAGGAGATGTACTTGAAACAGAACAGAGATTTAAAAGTTAGTCAAGGAAATAGAATGCCATAATCTTTAAAGCTTTCAAGAAACATCCAGAAAAATTATTAAATAAAATTCACTCAAGGAGTAAGTAGTAGAAAACTTGAATGCACTTATACCATGAAAAAAAAGTTTCTAATTAAAATGTTTTCTTTCAAAACTTTTTAATCTTATTTATTATTTATTTATTTGGGTGCACCAAGTCTTAGCTGAAGCACAGCACATGGGGATCTAGTTCCCTGACCAGGGATCGAACCCAGGGCTCCCTTCACTGGGAGCATAGAGTCTCAGCTACTGGACCATCAGGGAAGCCCCTAAAATGTTTTCATATACAAAACAATAGAAACAATAGGCAGTTTTATACATGGGTTCTACAAAACTTAAAAGAAAATAATCTCAGTGTAACATTCGTAAGTCTATTAATGAATTAAAAAATCAATAGATAAAAGAAATTTTAAAAACAATATTTTCAATAGATGCCAAAAAAGAATCTGATTCTTATTCAGTTTAAGATGTACCACAAGTGGGGAGCAGAAACAGTAAATGTGCTCAATGATGCAGGGTTCCTTTTCTGATCAGAAGGGAGACAGGGATGCCAAGGGCCACTCTTTTCACACATCATTTTTCTGCAGGTAGCTGGTGCAGTGTAACAAGAAATAAGACACACAAGGGTTAGAAAGGGAAAAACCAAAATATCATTGTTCTCAGGTGATAGCTAGGATGGTATTAGAAAACAACAAAATACTGATGGACAAATTAAGAATTAGTAACGTAGCTTACCAAGTTGTGAGATTGAGACACAACAATCAATTGCTTTTCAGACTCTCCAGGAAACAGAAAATGAACACAAATTTCCGTTTGCCACTGCATCAAAAATAACATAATAATCAAATGAGCAAATGCTGTGCAAGACATGTCCCAGCAGAACATGGAAACTGAGGCAAAGAGATGGAACACTGGTTGGCCCTGTAGACCTGCTCAACTGTCCCAACATATCTTAATGTCAGACCCACTGGCCCAGGAGGATGTCAGCTCAGGAACCCAGAGAGGTAAACTTGGTGAAACCAGGAAGACCACAACTGATGGAGCATGCCTGGCAGGCTCTGAACTTGGGGGGCTGCCTGTTCTGGCGGCTAAGGATCCAGAGCAATGTGCATGCTGAGTCGCTTCAGTCATGTCTGACTTTGTGTGACCCTATGGACTGCAGCCTGCCAGGTTCCTCTGTCTGTGGATTCTCCAGGCAAGAATACAGGAGTGGGTTGTCCGTGCCCTCCTCCAGGGGATCTTCCCGACCCAGGGATCAAACGCACGTCGATTACATCTCCGTCCTTATGCCCGCAGTTGTTTGACTCATCCATCGCCCTGAATCTAAACTCCCCTCAGTGGTGCCCTGACCCCCATGAACGACCATTTGCATTTCCTAACTAGAAGTCCCAGAATGAGCAGCAGCAGGAAGCCTCTACCCAGGCTGAATCTGTGTGCCCTGCCAGACCCTACTTCGCTTTAGCTAGATAGGGGTCTGCAGCACTTTTCTGCAAAAGGTGAGAGGATAAATATTTAGACTTTGCAAGCTATACCGTCTCTGTCTCAGCTATCAGCTCCCTCATTACAATGTGAAACAAACCGAAGACACCATGTAAACAGAGAAGTAAAGCTGTGTTTCAGTAAAACTTTATGGACACAAATTCAAATTTCATCTACTTTAAAAATATTTATTTTACTTGGCTGCACCTGGTCCTAGGTGCAGCATGTGGGATCTTTTAGCTGTGGCATGTGAGATCTAGTTCCCTGATCATCAGTGGAACCCCGGCCCCTTGCTTTGGGAGTGCAGAGTCTTAGCCACTGGACCACCAAGAACGTCCTCACATACTTTTCACATGACAAAATACTATCTCTCCTTTGATTTTTTTTCAACCATTAAACAACATAGAAACCATTCTTATTCACAGGCCATACAAAAGCAAGTGATAAGTCCACTGGCTGAGGGTCACAATTTGTCAGTCCTTGCTTCATCTGGCCACCCTCCGGGCAGCAGAAGGTGAGGCTGGGTGTTTGAGGCCTGGTTGGAAACAAAGGGTATTTTGGGAACATCAAGGATTGCAAATGCTGCTGAGACTAGACTTCTGGGGATCAGTGGCTGGCGGGGGGGGGGGGGGTGTCAAGTCATCTTTAACAGCCTTCAGTGGCTTCCCTGACCCTAAGTTAAGGTCAGAACTACTTAGCATGGCATTGTGACCCTATGTGACCTGACTCCTGCCTGCTGGGCCACTTTCAGTGACCCCTGCCTCCCTGGGCTTCCCTGGTGGCTCAGATGGTAAAGCATCTGCCTGCAATGTGGGAGACCCGGGTTTGATCACTGGGTTGGGAAGATCCCCTGGAGAAGGAAATGGCAACCCACTTCAGTATTCTTGCCTGGAAAATTCCATGGACGGAGGAGCCTGGTGGGCTACAATCCATGAGGTAGGAAAGAGTCAGACACGACTGAGCGACTTCACTTTCTTTCACTTTTACTTTGCCTCCCTTGAGGGTTCCTAGTCTCTCTGTCAGGGCTCTGCCTTCCCCATGCTTTCCCTTTGCTGGCAGCCTGCGACGGCCACCTTCCCCAGGCTGAGCTGGGAGACTGAGGTTTCTCCCCTGCTTCTAGCTGCACTGATTCACAACTGGTCTGCTGCAGCTCCCCCGAGTGGGCTGAAGGCGTCTTGCCTTGTTTCCACATCTCCGTGTGATAAGGCAAGGCTTACAAGTGGGGCTTAGCGAGTGTCAGTGAGCTGGAGAGGTCATCCTGGGAGGCTTCCAGAAGAGAAATCATAATTTCCGTGCTGATGTTGAGACTTGACATTTTCCCATTAGGAAACCCCTGAGGAATTTTTGGTCCTGACACTGGTCCACAGGAGTGATTCTTGTTCTGCTTCCGGCTTGAGTCTGGGAAGGGAGACGGCATCCACACTACTGGACTTCTGCAGCAGGGAGCACGGGATTTAGTGGAGCTAAGGCTCTGAGTTGACCCACCCAGGGGTACTCACTAAAGCCTTCCTCTCCCACTTTCTAGGTGTGCAGACTCACTCCCACCCCTTCACAGGACTGTGAAATACTGTGAATGTGCTTGTGAACCAGGGAGCAGGTGTTTAATTAACTAACCCCTTCTGTGCACAGGAAGGGCAGGTGCATTGGTGGGGGCGATGCTCCTGGTTTGAGGTTTCCATCAGGAACAGAGCAGCCAGGGACCCTCCTAGCAGCAGCGCCCTTCCCACACTCATTGACTTCTCCCAGCCACAAGCTTCTCCCAGACCATAATAAGGAGAAGTAGAAGTCTATGGAGAGATGAAATTGAGGCAATGGGGGCACAGCAGTTGAGGTCTGGAGTGCGGGCCAAGGAGAAGGGAAGGAACGGTCCTTTGTTTCCTGGAACTCAACACATGAACAAAGAAAATGTGGAAAAATGAGACTGGGCATCAGGGCTGCTGAGGGAGATCCGCGGGTGGGTGGTGGGGAACCTCTCCCCAGGATGCCAGGGACCGAGAAAGCAGGCCACGAAGGGAGTTGCTGGACATCCACAAGGTCACGGCGTAGGGAGGGGCCATTCTCTCCTGGAGGGCATCTGCGTAAAGGAGGCTTCAGAGATAAGGCCTTGGAAAAGTAAGGCCAGCTCACCAGCTGGAGGGCACGCAAACGGGGCAGAGGAGGGCGTCCCTCTGGCACTCCCTGGGCAGGCCCATGGCCTTGAGGCTCCGGCGCAACAGCCGAAGGGGAACGACTTGGTTCTGGCACCTGGAGCGGGCCACACTCTGACCAGCGTCCTCATGCTGCCTCCAAGAACTCCTGCCACCCTGCAGGAGTCCTTGGGAAGACCCGACTCTTCCCATATCTAGGCAGCTGCAGGAGAAAAGAGGGTGGGGAAAAAAAGAAAAAGGAAGCCAGATTGAGAAACAACTCGATATGCAAGTCTCTGCGCTCCCTCACCTGTGGGCGGCTGCAGAAGCTGGGGGTGGGGGGTGGGAGCTGTCCGTCGAGTAAGTGACCCCACCCCCAGTTTCTGCTCTCTGAAGGCGGCACCCTCAGAGCCGCCCCACCGGCCGGTGTGCTGTGTGATCGATGAGGGGAGAAGTGGAGTCATCCCCGCTCCACCCCACCCCGGACGCAGTGCCAGGCTAGCCGGGCCTGGCGGGTAGGGTAGAGGGTCGCCTCTGCAGTTTCCTGGAAGAAATGCAATGAGACCACTAGCCCCCAGGATCCCAGCAGTGCGGTTGCGGGGCGGAGCCGCCGCAAAGGCACAGCCCAGGCCGCAGAGGGCGGGGCGGGGCCTCGGAGGAAGGGGCGGAGCAGTCCGCCCGGGCCGGTCTGGAAGCTGCTGGAAGTGTCGCAGCACCGCCGCCCTGGCTCCTTCCGCCGAGTGTGCAGGCAAAGAGTCCCCTCGCCGGCTGGAGCCAGCGCCCGACCCGCAGCCGGAGCCACGCCCTGCGGCGAAACGCCGGCCCGCTCCCGGGAGGGCCTGTGTTCCGGGCATGCCCACGAAGTGGGACCGCTTTAATTCCGCAACGCCCGCGGAGCAGACCCCTTTCCTGTATCAGGCAGTTGGAGTATGTGTAGGGCAGCTTCTAATGAGGAGGTCGAGCCTCGGAGCATAGGGTGGAGTGGGTGACCCGTTTAGGCTTGGACCTTAGTCCCGAGGCTGGGACTCTCGGGAGTGGAGACGCCTGCTGCAGGTTTTTACAGAGGTCACTGGGGAATCCTCGCCTTTAGTTCCACCGCTTATGTTACATGAGCACTTCCAACATCTGTTTCTGATGGTGTCCTGTTTTTGGAGCGCGGAGACGTGACTGCGAACATCAGTAAATACCTGCACTCCCAGGGCCGGCGCAGGCAGGCGGCTCCCGCCTTTCACAGCCCCCTCCCCTAGTTTGGACCGTGACGTCAAGGTGGGCGGGCAGGCAGCGGCAGGTGCGCGGCCGACAGGCAGCCTCCTTTAAGGCGGAGGGATCCGGGGGCGGGCAGCTGGGCTGTGCTTCGCCTTATATAAGGCGACTGGGGACACACAGCCGTTCTCTTGAGTCACCCCCGCGCAGCCTTCTTGCGGCGAGTGAGCCCGAGGCAACCTCTGCCGGCTCGGTGTTCTCTAGTACCTGAGCTTCTAATTCTTGAAGGTAAGGCTCCGGTCTCATCTGGGCTGTTCAGGTTAGCTTGTTCTTTGGCGTTGCTTTCGGCCCACGCGTCCTTTCCGAGACCTACGTCTTGTGTCGGGGCGGCTTCTGGCGTATCGCTGCCTTTTCTTCTCTTGGGGGAGGAGGGGAGCGAGCTTGAGTTTGGTGGTTGGCGGCGGGGCTGCTTTTCCTCAGCTGTGAAGCGTTTTGTGGGGCCGCAGAATAGGCCGGGGGGGTAGGCACTGCACGTGGTGGCCGCGCCGGCCCGGGACGCTGCCATGTTTGCCTCTCCACTTCCGGACGCGGCTACGGGGCGCCGGAGGGTCCCCGAGGGGGGCGGGTGGGCGCGCCCGCTGTGACTCAGCAAGGCTGGCAGTGACCAGGTTTTGCCACTTGTTCTATCGGACGCAGTTCTTTTAAAGTCCTTTCGTTCGGGGCTTTTCCGTGAGGGTCTGCGACGAGCTCCGTTTTCGGTCGCCAGCGGCGTATATCGTGCCTCCTCCATCCTTCCAGATCTTTCCTGCGTCTCGGTGGAGGAGGGGCTGGCGAGCGGAGGGGGCAGGCTCTGGGATTCGTGGGCACGTCCCTTCCCCCGCCCCTCTCCGAGAGCTGAGATTGTTCTGGAAGCTTCTGGAGCCCGGCGCCCCGCCCTGGTGCCCGGATGCTGGGGCGAAGGGAGGCTGCGCGGTGGCGCCCCCTCCTCGTGTGGTCGACGCATGTCCAGCTGTGATGAGAGTCGGCCCCGCAGACTAAGGCCACCATCTTAGTGTT
The DNA here is from genome assembly GCF_049115385.1 of Moschus berezovskii. NCBI lineage: Eukaryota > Metazoa > Chordata > Mammalia > Artiodactyla > Moschidae > Moschus > Moschus berezovskii. The sequence continues at coordinate 29,813,811 of NC_142482.1, forward strand.
TGGTTTGGTATTGAGCTTCAGTCACGTGTGCAGAGGGGTCATGATGGAGCCTTTTCTTTATCGGTTCTTTGTTTTAATAGCCCACCTGGATGGGCCTCCCGCCAATCTCGAGTTAGCTGTCCCTACTATGGGAGGCAGCAATACCATATTATCTCCTTGGAGTTACCTCATGGGAGGACAGTTTTAAATCATTGCCCTTTAATGTGAAACCGGTTACCTTGAAGGTGGAACTATAGTCAGTAATTTGCGTATTTAAATATGTGTGAGTTTACCTCGCGTTCGAGATACCAGGGTTGGAGTGCGTAACAAATGAACTTAGATTGTGCTGATGCGTGATATACTTAACAGCAGTTTGGCTTCAAAATACCTTACAAGAAACATTAACGCAATTTGTTCAATGTGTTAGGCGCGCCCCTCCCCCCATTGTTTCTAAGGGTGCTGCCTGAAATTGATAGAGGAGAGGATTTTCCAGCCTTAGTACCCAGCTCAAAACAGTTCGAATAGTCTCTTCGTGTGTCTTGTGGCTGAGGGTGAACTTGAGTAGTCTTAAATTCCTGCCTTTTTTTTTTTTTTTTTTTTTAGATGCCTGAGGAAGTGCACCATGGAGAGGAGGAGGTGGAGACATTTGCCTTCCAGGCAGAAATTGCCCAACTCATGTCTCTCATTATCAACACCTTTTATTCCAACAAGGAAATTTTTCTTCGGGAATTGATCAGTAATGCTTCTGATGTGAGTGCCCTGAATGACTTCATTTACATTGGTGTTTTGTTGCTCAAGTGCTCCAAGAGAGGGTTTGGCATTTTGTGATGTTTACTGATAAAGGGGATATAAACTTAACTGCTGTTCCAAAAAGCATTGCCTTGCTCCCTGTGGATACATAGGACACTGTAATCCACTGGATGTCGTTCTCAACCTGCAAGCTAAAGGAGTAATCAGAATTAGAGTATTTGGGGAGTTTAAAAAGCTTTCTTTTGGGTGAGATGGGTTTTGAGGAAGCAGAATTGTAAAACTGCAATTTTGTACTTTTAGGCCTTGGACAAGATTCGTTATGAGAGCCTGACAGACCCTTCCAAATTGGACAGTGGTAAAGAGCTGAAAATTGACATCATCCCGAACCCCCAGGAGCGTACTCTGACTCTGGTAGACACGGGCATTGGCATGACCAAAGCTGATCTTGTAAATAATTTGGGAACCATTGCCAAGTCTGGCACTAAAGCATTTATGGAGGCTCTTCAGGTACGTGATTAGTTAGGCATAACCCATTTATATTATTGGTGTTTGCTTTGCCATTTCGTTGAAACTTGAGTTTGACTCTTTTGAACTTTTTGGCAGGCTGGTGCAGACATCTCCATGATTGGGCAGTTTGGTGTGGGCTTCTACTCTGCCTACCTAGTGGCAGAGAAAGTGGTTGTGATCACAAAGCATAACGATGATGAACAGTATGCTTGGGAGTCTTCTGCTGGGGGTTCCTTCACTGTCCGTGCTGACCATGGTAAGTTGGCTTTCCTGTTAGGTGTCCGGGTTAGAATTCTGGGGAAACAGTAATGAAGATCTTGAGTATTGAATGTGTAAAGCAGTTACAGTTCTGCCTTTATTTAGTTTCTTATACTCGGTTCTGATTAATTTCCTCTAGGTGAACCTATTGGCCGCGGCACCAAAGTGATTCTCCACTTGAAGGAAGACCAGACAGAGTACTTGGAAGAGAGGCGTGTCAAAGAAGTGGTGAAGAAGCACTCTCAGTTCATAGGCTACCCCATCACGCTGCATGTGAGTATGCACCGGCGACTCGGGTGCAGGCAACTGCTGCTTGGAGAAGTGCGTGGACTGTGGGGTCATTCTGCTTTTTTGTACTCTGAAACTGCCATCTTTGATACGTCTAGCTGGAGAAAGAACGTGAGAAGGAAATCAGTGATGATGAAGCTGAAGAAGAGAAAGGCGAGAAAGAAGAGGAAGATAAAGATGATGAAGAGAAGCCCAAGATTGAAGATGTGGGCTCAGACGAGGAGGATGACAGTGGCAAAGATAAGAAAAAGAAGACAAAGAAGATAAAGGAGAAGTACATTGATCAGGAAGAGCTGAACAAGACCAAGCCCATCTGGACCAGGAACCCTGATGACATCACCCAGGAGGAGTATGGAGAGTTCTACAAGAGCCTCACCAATGACTGGGAAGACCACTTGGCAGTGAAGGTAAGTGTTGCTTGTTGGCTCAATAGGAGGAGCTGATGGACAAACTTACCCAGCTGGTTGGTAGCTGGGAACTGTGAATGCTATGAATTCATTTGCTATTGGACACTTCCAGGGTGGAGAAATGACATCTTTCCCTGTGACATCTCTGTCTCTGGTGGCTTTACCCACCTGGAGTCTTTGACCCAAAGATTGTACAGTGCTTGTAGTTGGATTCATTTAGGGAATTAGGGCTTAAATTTTCTCTGCAGGGATAGGAAGATTTTTCTTTCAAATAACTGGACATTTTGGTATTGGGACAAAAAAGTCGCTCTTGGCTTGTGTACATAGTTGGCTTATCTTGGATTTTTTTTAGCACTTCTCTGTAGAAGGTCAGTTGGAATTCAGAGCACTGCTGTTCATCCCCCGTCGGGCTCCTTTTGACCTCTTCGAGAACAAAAAGAAAAAGAACAACATCAAACTGTATGTCCGCCGTGTGTTCATCATGGACAGCTGTGATGAGTTGATTCCAGAATATCTCAGTGAGTTATCTTTTTGCCCTAATGTAGTTCGTTTCAGCATTCTCAGGGGGACTGGAGTCTTTATCTTAGATTAAGGATCCTCTGCAACCTAACAAGTGAAAGTTTGGTGAGAAAATCGATCCTTCTGTTGAATCCAGATGACCTTATATCGTTTATCTTTATCCCCGCCACTCCTGTATCTTTAAAACCCAGTTTCCATATTTGATTTCAGACTTCATCCGTGGGGTAGTTGACTCTGAAGACCTTCCCCTGAACATCTCCCGAGAAATGCTCCAGCAGAGCAAAATCTTGAAGGTTATTCGTAAGAACATTGTTAAGAAGTGCCTTGAGCTCTTCTCAGAGTTAGCAGAAGACAAAGAGAACTATAAGAAATTCTATGAGGCATTCTCTAAAAATCTGAAGGTAAGCAGCAAGTACTTGCTTAATAATTATAATGAATTTTTTTTCGTTCACTTAGAGGATAAGGAGTTATTTCCTAACAAAATGATTTTTTCCTTCTTCCCACAAAGCTTGGAATCCATGAGGACTCCACTAACCGGCGACGCCTTTCTGAGCTGCTGCGCTATCACACGTCCCAGTCTGGAGATGAGATGACTTCTCTCTCAGAATATGTGTCTCGCATGAAGGAGACCCAGAAGTCCATCTATTACATCACTGGTGCGTTGGAACCTGGGTCTGATCAAAGCCTTTTTTTAGAGGTGTGGGGAGAACACTCAAGGGTCCTGGGGAACTGGCAGGATGAGGCATTTTGGCTCTTGAGTCACACTGAGTAATCCTACAGGTGAGAGCAAAGAGCAGGTTGCCAACTCTGCATTTGTGGAGCGCGTGCGGAAGCGGGGCTTTGAGGTGGTGTACATGACGGAGCCCATCGATGAGTACTGTGTACAGCAGCTCAAGGAGTTTGATGGGAAGAGTCTGGTCTCCGTGACCAAGGAGGGCCTGGAGCTGCCTGAGGATGAGGAGGAGAAGAAGAAGATGGAGGAGAGCAAGGCCAAGTTTGAGAACCTCTGCAAACTCATGAAGGAGATCTTGGATAAGAAGGTGGAGAAGGTAAGTCATTATGAAAGCTAAGTTATCTTGTTAGAGATGCCTTTAGAGTGGTTTCCTTCATCTTTGGTTTTAGGCAGCCTAATTTGTTTAGTGCCATCCTACTTTTTGTTCTCTTAAGGTTGGTATTTCTATAGAACTGTCCAAAGATGATGCATCTTTTCCCCCAAGAGTAGAGATAACCATCTTTGCCTTGAGGTGGTAATTTGAGTCAGTGTAATGAGTGTTTCTGACTATCCTCAGGTGACGATCTCCAACAGGCTGGTGTCTTCCCCCTGCTGCATCGTGACCAGCACCTACGGCTGGACTGCCAACATGGAACGCATCATGAAAGCCCAGGCGCTTCGAGACAACTCGACCATGGGCTACATGATGGCCAAAAAGCACCTGGAGATCAATCCTGACCACCCCATCGTGGAGACCCTGCGGCAGAAGGCAGAGGCAGACAAAAACGATAAGGCAGTCAAGGACCTGGTGGTGCTGCTGTTCGAAACTGCACTGCTCTCCTCTGGCTTCTCGCTTGAGGATCCCCAGACCCACTCCAACCGCATCTACCGCATGATAAAGCTTGGTCTGGGTGAGTATCCTTGTCCTCTCAAGTGTTGGGCACTCTTGAAGGCTTTTGGGGGCATATCTGAAGTGGTTTCTTTCCTGCTCTTAGGCATTGATGAAGATGAGGTGACGGCAGAGGAGCCCAGTGCTGCTGTTCCTGATGAGATTCCCCCTCTTGAGGGTGACGAGGACGCCTCTCGCATGGAAGAAGTAGATTAGGAGTTTCTACCTGCAGACTGCTCCCTCTGTATAGCGTCCCCATGGCTCCCACAGCAGCAGCCCCAGTGGCCCTGGCCCATGTGGTTCCCTCTGCTGATGTCTAGTGGTTTTATTTCTGTCCTTCTAAGGCAGGATACATGGGCCTCAAGCCCTATTCCTCTCTACGTTTGACATGGGGTTTGAATGTTGTGTGTTGTGTTTTTGTTTATTTTGTTCTGAAATTAAAGTATTGAAAATAAAGAAGATGCAGGTTTTTTACACAGTTCTGCTTTCGTAGATTTAAGTATATACAGTGCTGCCTTTGGAGTTATCCTTTATGTATCCCTTTACAAATCTTAACCTGCCATCATCCTGAGTACAGATAACATGGTACATAAAGTGAAAGTCAAAGTTGCTCAGCCGTGTCCGCTCACTTTTGTCTGACTATACAGTCCATGGAATTCTCAAGGCCAGAATACTGGAGTGGGTAGCCGTTTCCTTCTCCAGGGGATCTTCCCAACCCAGCTCTCCTGCATTGCATGCAGATTCTTTTATCAGCTGAGCCACCAGGGAAGCCCAATTACCGTCCATATGAAGACATTAAAACCATCACCAGTAAATTTAGAAGTCATAAAAACAAAATGAGACATTGTCAAAATGGGAGAAAATAATTGCAAATGATGCAACGAACATAGGCTAAATTTCCAAAACAGCTTGTTCAACTCAATCCAGTCAAAAAATGGGCAAAGAACTAAACACATTTCTCTTAAGACACGTAGATAGGTGAAAAGACGTTCAGATGTTAATTTAAGAAATGTAAAATGATCTACTACCACACGTGGGTCCGAATGGCCATCATGTAAATGGAGACAGTGTGGAGAAAAGGGAACCTTCTGTGCTATGGGTGGGACTGGATTCCATTGGTCCAAAGTTGGTGCAGCCACAGTGGAAAATGAGTTTCCTCAGAAAACTGAAAATGGTAATTTCACTCCTGGACATAACATCCAGAGTAAACATCCAAATAAGAAACCTACACCTGTGTGTCCATAGCACTATTGACAGTGGTCCAGAGCGGACACATGGTCACTGTTGGGTGAAGGCAGATGCACGCACACACACACTGAGATGCTGCTCACCCACTAAAAATGAAGTGATGCCGTTTGCGGCAACATGGACGCCACTGGGGGTTATACTAATGGGGGAGGCAAATACCACGTGATGACCACCTATGTGGGGTATATGTGGAAAATACAACGAATCTCTGAATCAAATCATGAACAACAGACTGGTGGTTGAGAGGGTGATGGAGTGGGGCATTGGGGTCAGCTGGCCTAAGTTTTCCTATGTAGAAGTCCTACAGAGAACTATATTCAGTATCCTATTATAAACCATAACGGAAAAAATACTGTAAAACAATCATTGCTGTACAGCAGAAGTTAACATTGTGAATCAGCTACAATTTTTTAAAAATAATAACACTGAAGGTAAGTGGTATAGTGGTAAAGAACCCACCTGCCAATGCAGGGGACGGTAAGAAACCTGGATCCAGTCCCTGGGTCGGGAAGATCCCCTGGAGAAGGGAAAGGCAAACCACTCCAGTATTGTTGCTTGGAGAATTACATGGACAGAGGAACCTGGTGGGCTATGGTCCATAGGGTCACAAAGAATTGAATACAACTGAAGCAACTTAGCACATAATACTTTCAAAAGTCCCTTTCCTAAGCTTTGCATATACAGACAATTTTCTACTCAAAAATTTGAGTTTACTATGGTAGTACAAAAGCATACATTCTGTACTTCTTTTGAGTTTTGATCGTTTCCTGGGCTGACAGTATGAGGTAACTTCACTGGTGTTGCTGGGCATTGAGTTGCACTTTCCAGTAAGCCACCAGGCCACAAACAAGGACAAAGAAATAGTACATGTTAACAACCACTGTTGTTTTTTTTTTCACTTTGAGTATTTAAACAAGTTAAACATCTGACACTTGTAAAACAGAAACTGTAGGCTGTTCTGAGCTAATGGAAGTTTTAGGTATCTGAAGTTGAATGTGGTCAACCAAAACACAGGACCAAACCCACTGCAGCAATTTAATTTAATAAAATAAGAGCAAAAGTTATATTTCCGAAGTACCAAAACCTGCAACTGGTTCATAGGGCAGAGCCTAGAGATGCAGGAGGGGGGGGCTGGCGGTGCTGGGCGGGATTCCCAACCCCTCGCCCGGCACAGCACCATCGTTCACTTTCTCCCCTGGGAAAGCAGCACTGGGAGCCTACAACACTTGTGCTTCTCTCACCAGAGTAAGAAACGCATGTCTCGGAGTCCGAAAGGGCAGTAGTCAAGGTAGGGGACAAGCACAGGTGAGGCACTAGCAGAGCCTCCAGGGCAAGACTTCGGGCAACCGGAGAAGGAAGGGGCTTCGGAAGGCGCCGCCACCTTCTCAGTCCCCCACTGTTCTCTCCACCCCAGGAAGAATCCTGCCCACTGGAGGCTGCGTGACTTAAGGCAACGGGGAAGGCCGCCTCCTGGGCTCCCTGCCCCCTGCTGCAGTGCTGGTTGAGAGACCTGCATCTTGCCCTGGAGCCAGCTGCCTCCGAGAAGTGACAGTAGGAGAGAAAAACTGGTACAGTGAGTGGGTCCTAGTCATCCCTTGGGCCCTTAGACCTTCTGCACAGATGACTCGACTGGCATGGCCTTCTTTCCCCGCTGCTTTAGACGGCCCCGGGCATAGACCCGGAGCAGGAGGGCAGCAAAGACCACAGCCACTCCCAGGCCCCCCACCACCGTGACGGTGTGGCCGTAGAGGAGGCAGGAAAGGAGGATGGCAAAGGCCTGGCGGAGGGTCATGATGATGGTGAAGACGGCAGCCCCGAACTGCCCGATGGTGTAGAAGATGAAGAGCTGGCCACACGCAGAGCAGATGGACAGCAGCAGGGTGTGTGCCGCGAACTCGCTGTGTCGCCCCATGAAGCGGATGCCCTCCAGGAGGGCCCCCTGCTCTAGCAGGGAGCCCACCGTGAAGAGGCAGGAGAAGAGGTTGACCCCAAACATCATCTGCACTGATGACATCTTATAGGCGAACAGGGCGTCCTGCCAGTTGGAGGTGAAGCTGTCGAAGGCAATGTAGCCTGCCAACAGGATAAGGCCTGAGAGCGTGGTGGCCGGGGAACTGTGGGGCTCCGGTCCGCTGGACAGCAGGAACATGCTGACCCCAATGGAGATGAGGCCAGCCGTCAGATATTCCCAGTGCTCATAGCTGCGCCGAGACACCAATTTTCCCATCAGCATAACGGGGATCACCTTGGAGGCCTTGGCCAGCACCTGGGTGGGGAAGCTGACAAACTTGAGAGCTTCGTATTGGCACCAGCTGCTGAGCACATTCGACAGGCTGGCAAAAGAGTACCGGTACATGGGTGCCCCATGCCGGGGCTGCTTGCATAAGATGCAGTAGACGCCAGCCACCATCAGGGCCAGGACACGGTTCATGAGCACCAGGAACTGAGAGTCCGAGAAGCGCTCGCCTGGCGACGTGGCCGTGGCCCCGTAGCTGCGGGTCATCACTCTTTCCTGCAGCACTCCCCACGTCAGATAAGACACCTTGATGGGGCAGGGCAGAGACAGCGGAGAAGATACACAAGAGAAGGAAACAGCAGGCAGGCCCCAAAGCATCCTGACAACCTCCTCCTTTCTCAGGATGATGTTGAAAATGATTAAGACGGATAGCATAACTCTCTGTAGTAACTACAAGTTACTTGCCTCTTCTCTCCCAAACCTGGACTCACCTTGTTGAGAATCAAGTGTGTGTGAAACACAGTCAGGAATGCTTTAAGACTGACCAGACCCTGTTTGTCCCCACAGTAGGCTATGTTAGAGCTGACACATCCAAGTATTTTCTTCTCTATTTTCAACCAATTCCGGGGCTCTAGACTTCTTAACGAAGACTGGACACCCGTAAGTCCAACTCAGCATAAGGTGGAAACAGAAGTGCCCACTCCAACATGCCGTGGGGTCAGCGTCTCAGTGTCCCTTCTCACATGCAGTAGTGGGGGAAGGCTGAAAATTTTATCGGTCCATTTATGGTGTATGAGACACCTCATTACAAGAGGAAGGGAGAAATCACGGAGGATAGAGAGAGAAGGAAAGACAAGATAGTGTTTCCTCCAACCACCCCTAAGATGATGGTATGCCTCTGGGAGAACACACAACACAAGCGCCAGCAAACTGTTGGGACTGGTGGGGTGCGAGCTCTGGCTCCTCGGGGACCCCACCCAGGGAAAGCAGCAGAGCCCACCTACCTACCTGGAGCCCCGAGGCACAGAACAGCAGCTTCAGGGCCTGCCAAGTGGGACTGGTCTCCGCTGGCTCTGCCCGGGCAGCCAGGGGAACCTCATCCGGGGCCTTGGGCTCATTGCCAAACACACAAGTTTTCACCAGGGGGAAGCAGAGACCCCTACCTGGAGAAAGTACACAAGGTGAAACCGAAACTTCTGCCGAGCACTTCCCCTTCCCCACTGCTGCCAGCCTGCCCTGCCTCGCTTGCCAAAGCACATCCCCTTTGCACTGCCGGCCAACTCTACTAATTTTTAATCTACAGCAAGCACACTTCCCCCACCCTTTCCCCACACACCTGTTTCCAGGTAGTTCTTCCGCCTGAAGTACTGCACCAGCAGGTAGCCAGGTACCATAAAGCTTGCATAGCCAGCCGCGTTCACCAAAAAGCGGAAGAACCAGAGCTGAGTCCACGACTCCGGAGGGGCTTCGGGGTTCTTCTCCCCACCTGCCCCCAGGGAGGGGAGCGCAGCCAGCACCACCACTGCCCACCACCTGCGGGCACCGCGGGCAGAATGATCAGAGTACAGCTCCTCACCCTCTGGGCCCTCCAGAGGGGACGACACCGGAGAAGGGCCCGGAGCCTCCTCCCCGCCCCCCTCAGCTGCTGGCCAGCACGGACAAAGAGCCTCTCTCTCTCCTGGGGGCAGGGGGGCGGCGCGGGCCAGGCTGGGCTCCGTCCGTCCCCAGGGGCGGACCCGCCCCTCCGGCCGCACAGGTCGCCCTCTGTTCGCTCCAGCGCCCGCCGGCCGCTCCGGTGAGAGGCGCGGCGCCCCCCGACCCCGCCCTCGGGGCTCCCGAAGCGGCAGGGCCCCTCCCGCGACTTCTCTCCGACCCTCCCGGAGCCCCCGAGGAGCACAAGGCCACGGCGCGTCCCACCCGCGCCGGCTCCGGGCCGCGCTAGGCCGGCCCCCGCCCGGCCCCCCGCGCGCGGAGGAGCGGCAGTCACGTGTCGCGGGGAGCGGTCACGTGGGCTCGCCGCTCCCCCACCCCCTAGTCCCCACCTGGGGTCCATGGTCCCGGCTGCGTGGGGCGGAGCGGGGCCGGGGACTGCGGGGCCCCGGGCCGCGCGCTCCCTCCGCTCCCACCGTGGCCTCCGGGAGCCGCCGGCCAGCGGAAGTGCAGCGCTCTTCCCGCCTCCCTCCCGCGGCCCCCCCTCCGCCCCCGGCCGCGACCACGCAGCGCCCCGGGCCGCCGCCGGGCCGTAGCGCCCCCTCGCGGCCCGGCGGGAGACGCGGCTCGGCGCGCGGGAGCCAGGCGGCTGTGTCACTGGGGAAGCGGGGGGCTCCAGCCCGGTGCCGCCTCCTCTTCGTCATCGCCCGCAGCCCTGTCCACCGGCCTGGAGGTGGCGGTGGCCACTGCCGTCCTAGGGACGCGGATATGGAGGTTCTGCATTCCAAGTGTATCCCCGTTATGTTACCGTTTTAACAGCCCCCTTAAGTTACCACTTCCCCGTTTTCTGGCAGGTAGATGTCTACTTGCTTTGGGAGCTTGGGCTGGCAGTTCTGTACCCCCTATCCCCATGACCTTTGAGGATGTGCGTGACCCATCCCCCGTGTACCTCGCCCACTCATCCATTCCCTGCAGATTCCTACTGGCCTGCTCCTGGTTCTAATTCACCAAAAAACCTTTCCCCAAGGAAGCTCTCCCCTGTCCCCTCCTGAAGCTTCCCAGGTGGCTCAGTGGGAAAGAATCCACCTGCCAATGCAAATCGAGACACAGGAGATGCAGGTCCAATCCTTGGCTCAGGAAGATCCCCTGGAGGAGGAAATGGCAACCCACTCCAGCATTCTTACCTGCAGAATCCCATGGAAAGGAGCCTGGTGGACTACAGTCCATGGGTCGCAGAGTCGGACTCGACTGAGCAACCGAGGACGTGTCCCCTACTCAGGCCTCCCCGACCACCAGGTATGGCCCTCCACACGGTCCATTGTTCTCCCGCCCGTGAGCGTTTCCTTCCATTGCAACTTGCAATTACATGTTTATTCAGACGTTTATGATTTTAATATCTGTCTCACTCACTAGACTATAATCTCTAAATGGTCAGAAACTGTACTGCTTTATTCCCCAAATTCTATCACAGCACAGATCTGCTTTATTCCCCAAATTCTATCACAGCACAGATCTGACCTAATAGATGCCTCAAACATATGTGGAATGAGAGATAAAAACATACAAAGCCACGCTCACTCGTTACTCTTCACAGGCTAGCCATTCTCCCCAGGCTCTTCCAGGGCCGTGATGAGGCCTCCCACTTGCATCTTCTCACTCTTTCTCTTCCTCCATCCTCTGCATTTCCACAGAAGGGGCAAGAGTCTGGGCTGGACAGAGAGGCCTGAGGACCATCAGCCTCCCTACCCTCCCTGGCAAGGCCCTACACTGCTCAAGTACCAATTTCCCTCTCTCTGCCTTCACCACAAGGTCACAGGACAGGTCTGTCTAGAAATCCCCAGTGCACACAGGCACGCACGCACGCACACGCAAAACAACAGCGGGTGGGGGTGGGAGTTAAAAGTCTCTGCCATTTTAGTGTCATGTTATTGAAACTTCCCCTTCCCCAGAAGTTCAGGGCCTTCTGTGTGAAGACTTTAAGCAACAGTGTTTCAGAGTCCTCCTTGGCAGAGAGCTGGAGCCCTTCCGGAGCCCTGCTCACTCACAGTTCAGTATCTCTCTTCATTTGGGAGAGTCCATGTTGTCTTAACTGGTTGGCAGCTTCAGGCTGACCCCATGTGGGAAGAGATGAGAGCCCCTGCCATCTTCGACAGAGGCCAACAGGCTTCGCCCACGCTGCCTGGGGCTTTGAGGAATCTTCTCTCCACTCCAAAGCTCTTCCTTCCAGACTGGCTCTCTCACTTGGGATGGTTCCTCTCAGCTCAGGACTGTGCTGGCCCCAGGCTCTGGCCTTAGCAGTTCCCAGGACACACGGCCTGGGCCCAGACTGCAGCAGCTGTGGCTCCAGCTTCCAGATGGGAAGAGGGGGAGCATCCGGGGTCCGAGAGCCTGTCCTGGCTTCAGTCAGCACACAGCAGTGGCTTTCCGGAGATTTTCAGGTCGTCGAAGGGCAACAGGGCAAAGGGCTGAGGAAAGGAATGGAGAAAAGCAGGATTAGGGCCCGTGGACAGAGGCGGCGGTGGGGGAAGGGAGCTGGGAGACCCATTAGGACCTTTCCTCCCCACCAAGTGATCCCTGAAGGACATCAGGGAGCAAATCTTCCTACTAATCCCCAAAACAGTGGTCCCTCAGGGCAACTGGGGCCTGTTTTTGTTTTGGGAGTGGAGGGTGGGAAAGGGCACTCACAAAACATTTTGAATTATTTTTTACATCAAATATTTAAAAATGGGAAAGACTCTACAGAAAATCTAGGTTTCATCTCTCTTAAAAAATCCAAGATCTGGAAATTCTGGGCCCATCTTCCTCCTCTGCAGGAATCTGCTGAAGCTGAGTAGAGCGAGTGACCCTCACACAAATGACTGTCTGGTTTCCCACAGGCCCCAGCACCTGGCTGTCTTACACCCAGCCCGCTTTAGCTGCATGGCTCCAGCAGCAGTCCCAAGTCCGGACCCCGGGTCCTGAGAACATAGGCTGAGAGAGTGGCAGAGTCGTGGATTACAACCCCAGGCTCCTAACTCCTTGGCCCTTTCAGCTGTGATAGCTCCTGTTTCCACTAGGGATGTGGGAGGCCCTGGACAGCAGAGCTGAGTGTCCGCCTCTTACATCCTCAGCCAGGTCCTGGGGAGTCTCATCCTCCACGTTTCGCAGCAGGGAGTCGGCACCTGCCTCACACAGGGTGGACGAGATGCTGCTGAGGCCCCGGCCCGCTGCCAGGTGCAGGGGCGTGCATCCATTGAGCATGCGGGCATCCACGCGGGCCCCTGCCTGGAGGAGGAATTGTACCAGACCCCGCTCCTGGGTCTCCACGGCCAGGTGCAGCGCTGTCTTCCCACTCGTGCCCTCCTGGGGGGAAGAAGGATGTCAGCCAAGGCCCTCAGAGGAGGCATGCCTCTAAGGAGAGGGGCCCCATGCCTGGGCCCTGGGCCCGGCAGCTCTCTGATGGGCCACCTCACCTGCACGTCAATGTCAGCTCCGTTCTGAAGTAGCAGTTCCATGAGTGGCCGGTTCCTCTGCAGGGTGGCGATGTGGAGACAGGCCAGACCTGAGATGGAGTGAGGATGGGGTGAGGGTGGGGGTTGCATCTCCCAGCTCGCTTTCCCTTTCTTCGGGGACCTCCCTGGCCCCTCAGCCCCAAGGGACACCCCCCCCCCGCCCCAACCCTGCCTACTCAGTGCCTCTGATCACAAGACTGTTAAAACACAAACCCAAAAAACCCCTCAAAAGTCTGGGGGGAGAGGAACTCAAAGTTTCCACCTTTTCAGTCACGTTATTGAAACTTTCACGCTTCAGGAGTCAGGTTGCCGAGTGACACCCCCCCATACACACACACCCTCCCCCACCACATACTGCCCTCCCCTGTCCACGCACACACACACAGTCTTTTTGTAAAAGTCACCTTCCTCAGAGCTCTAGGGATCCTCAGGCCCCCAGCCCCTCCCCGGGGGCTTCCTCCTCCCATAAGCCCCTCTAGTCTTTGTGCTGGCTCCTTGCTGGCCTGGGTGCCCCTCTTCCTAAAGAACTCGATGCAAATTCACATCCCTCATCTCTTTCAAGTCTCTGCTCAAATGTCCCTGCTGCATGAGGGTCTCCCGGACCACTCTGTTTAAAAATCCCATCAAGCCCCACCCCCCACTTCAGTCCCCTCACCTAGCTCTCCCGTCCCCACAGCGGTGACTGCCTGTTAACCTGCCAGAGAACTCACTTCTTATGTTTATTGCTTGCCTTAGACATTCTCTTGTTTTGCTCACAGACGCAAGTCTGGCTCCTACAATAATGTCTGGTACAGAAAAAGTTCTCAGTACATTTTTGTTGAATGAATTAATGAGTTCATCTAATCTCTGTCGAACTGAATATCTTTTTCTTTATAACTTTATTGATTTGTTTTCAGCCGTGCTGGGGTCTTGGTTGCTGCGCGGGCTTTTCTTTAGCTGTGCTGAACAGGGGTTACTCTGCTAGCTACAGTGCTACGGCTTCTGATCGAGGTGGCTTCTCTTGTTGCGGAGCACGGGCTCTAGGGCACCCGGACTTCAGTAGCTGTGGCTCATGGGCTCAACAGCTGCAGTTCCCAGGCTCCAAAGCGCAGTCTCAGTAGTTGTTGTGCTTGGGCTTAGTTGCTCCACAACATACGGGATCTTCCTGGATCAGGGATTGAACCCATGTCTCCTGCACTGGCGGGTGGATTCTTTACCACTGAGCCACTAGGGAAGCCCCCCAAACTGTACATCTTGAGGGCAGAGCTGAGCTCTCTGCTTAGCATATAATAGGTTCTCCATAAATTCTAACCAGAATCCATCCATTCATTCACCCTTTCATTCAGCAAAGGTATTCTGTGTACCTGTGTGCCTAGAACTGGAGATGCATCAATAGACAAGCTGTGGCCCTCCTTTCCTTGCGAGTGGGGTCCCTGTCTCCTGTCCCCTCCTCCTCCCATGGGCCCTGAGGCCACCTGTACCTTGCCAGTTTTGCAGCTGGAGGTCCAAGGAGTGAGGTGGTCCTCTGCCCGGCTCTGGCTGCCCCTCCAGTAGGCAGCGGGCACAGGCCAGGTGTTGGCGTTGACAGGCCACATGCAGGGCTGTGTCGCCATGTCGGTCCTGCAGCACCCGGCTGGCCCCCTTCAGCACCAGGGCCTGAACTGCACCTGGCTGGTCCAGATGTACAGCCAGATGGAGTGCTGTCTGCAGGCACAAAGAGAGGGTCACGGGGAGGCTGCAACGTGCTGCAACCTCTGGGAAACTGCTGGGGTGGGCATGGGAATTGCCAGTGGCCAGCCCCTTCTTTAAGGACTGCTTATAAAGGCTATGGCCCTGGTCTTCCTTCTGTTATCCCCTATCAAACTCTCGGGGCCCCAATTCTGGAGGTAAGGCAAGGCAAGTGGCCCTCTGCTATTCTTTAAGTCCCCTTAGCGCCGCTCCTCCCCACCCCCACATCCTGGAGAAAGGACAGCCAGGGCAGGGAGGGACAGGGCGTGATGGTGATGGTGGGAGCAGAATCTAGCTTCTCATCTTCTGGGGAGGCCTGTTATCCTAGGTGAGGGGCTGAGGTCTCAGGGGGAGGCGACAGAGGCATCAGGCAGGCTCTGCGTGGCACACTCCTCCTTGAATGCTCCCTGCAGACATCATGTCCTGTACGAACACCTTCCCTGGCTGCTTCCCACAGACAGTGGTTCCCACAGCAGCTGGCGTGTGTCTCTATCACGACTCTTGTCACCGTGCTGTGTTGACACAAGTCCTCTAGCCCAGGCTCGAGCACCTTGTGCACAGAGTCTGTTTCCTATTTGTCCCTCTGTCCTCAGCTTCTTGCTCAGTGTCTGGCATATGGTTCCCTGAGGGAGCAGCCAAAGGATGCTGTCTGGTGGCTGGGGATGGCTACTGGGGCAGACATAGGTATCTGGGCTCAGCCCACCATCTCCACCCACCTGGTAAAGGTTGTTCTGAATGTCCAAGACTTCCTGTGGCAGCAGAGCCAGGCAATACAGCAGCACGGCGGGGGCCTCGTGAATCACCGCCAGGTGGATCAGCCTGGGAGGCAGAGGCAAGGTTTGGGGTTAGGGCTCAGGCCAGAGTGGGCTGGGGTTCTGGGGTTAGAAGGAACACATCAATGTCTAAGTTGCCACCCAGAGGGTAGGTGCAGGAAGTGAGAGTTTGGGCCAGGAAGTGAGGGTTGCTGCGGGAAGCCAGGATCCTGAGGGTGGAAGCTCCAAGTTCCCATCTCTGGCCTTTGGGAGGGCCGTGGCTGAGTGAGAATGTGGGCAGAGTGCTGACGGGACAAGGTCCTTCCTGTCCACCCTGCCCACACCCCGCTCCCCTCTGGCCCCCTGGGGCCCCCACCAGGCAGCTGCAGCTCAGAGCCAAACTGAAAGCCGCTGGGGTAGCACAGAGGTGGTTTCCAGGGCTGGGCTCCCCACCTCTGCCCCCCTCAATGGGGAGGGCAGAGAGGGCAGGGGTGGGGTCACCCTCTGTCCCCTCATGAACACCTCCCCAAAGAGAGGAGACAAGCTCTTGGAAGAGGAGCAAGGAGACAGGGCAGCACCCTGTCCTGCTGCCCTCTACGGGACGGCCAGAGGCCATTCTTCAGACAGCAGGGCCGGGACGGGGCCTGAGCTGGGGCCCCGCTCCTGTGTGTGCCGAAAATGTGTGCCTGGTGTGGGGGATAAAGAGCCTTAACCTGGGGCGGCCAGGAGGGGAAGTTCCAGCCCTGGGGTTTCCCCACATCAGGTGGGGAAAATGAAAGCCAGAGCCAGAGGGTCTAGGCCAGGGAGGGCAGCTGCTGGAGCATTCGTCAGGGGGAAGCCTGGCTGAAAGGCCCGTCTGGGCTGGGGAGGGGGCTGCTTGGGGCAGGAGGGGGGGCCGGCTTTGGTGGCTGGCGAGGCCCAGGAGAGAGGGAGGGAGGAAGGGAGGGAGGAACCGCGCTGGAAATCCCCTCGGCCAGGGCCTGCTCTCTGGTCACATTCCTGCAGCCACCTCCCTCTCTCCCTCGGTCTCCCTCCTCCCACTTCCTCTTCCCATTTCCATCTGTCCTCAGCCCAGACACCTCCGGAGGGAAGAAAGCATCCTCTCCTCTCAGGGAACCCCCTGGGGGGTCTTGACACCTCCCTCCCCGCCACCAGGCCTAGATTCCACATCTGTCTCTAACTAGAGGCGATTAAAGCTGGGGCTGAGAGGCTAAGCAAGGGGGGCAGGGCCGAAGCCTCCACTCCCTGGGTCAAAGGTCAACCACAGGTATTCTGCACAGAGCCCGCACAATCTTGGTTGTGGGCCTGAGGGCTGGTGATCTCTAGGCACAGAGGACAAAAAGGCCTAGGGTCACCCAGTGGGTCCAGAGTCTGTCTCTATCAGAGGCCACCCAGGACCTTTGCATCTCCAAGAAAAGCAGATCAAGACAGATAGCTCCTGCCTCCTCATCCCCGTTCATTCCAGCATCCCAGATCCAGGATCCCAGCCCCCCTCCACTCTGTTTCCCATCCCCAAATCCCAGCCACCCCCTCTCTTGTCCATCTTTTCTTCCTGAGGGGCGAATCCTCACCTGGCCAGCCCCTACCACATAACTGCCTCTTACTTCAACTGGCCCTCTGACACCCACCCCCCCAGTCTCCACCAAGCTCCACCTGGGCCTAGGGAGGAAGGATGAAGTGAAGGGGCCACATAGGACAGTGAGGGGGATCTGTAGGGCTCAGGAGGTGGAGAGTGTCGGTAAGGCTGACTCTAGCCCTCACTTCCCCTTTCTCAACAGAGGAGGAAGTTAGCTGGGGTAGCCAGCCGCCTGTCTGTCTGCTGGGGCAAGAATGCCCCAGCCTGGCTCAGTTACTCCACAGGCCAGCCTCAGCCATGCACCCCTGGCAGCGCCTCGGACCCCAGCTTCCTGGGCCCACTTGCAGCCTGTCACTGGCGCCTCTTGTTCTTTGAAACAGGGCATTCTGAGGTCAGAGGCCGGGAATCCCAGATATTAAGCAAACAAGGATGCCGTGTCCTCTAGTGAGAAAAACAAAACAAAACTGGGCTGGTCAGGGGAATTTTCTCTTCCCCGGGATGGTTTACTGGTAGATTTCCAAGATGCTAGCTGGGGTTCCAGGTGCCTGGTAAGGGCCCTGCCAAAAGGTGGGGCAGACAGACGATGCCAGGTCCTTTGGACTGGGTCTGGCTACAGCTCAAAAGTGGGTTGAGAGTTCAGTTTGAAAGAGAGAGTGGGGACCGCCCCTTCCAGAGCTGGTGCTTTTAGGGATCCTCACGTAGGGAATGCCTGGTCTGTTGCGGCTCCTGGGGAAGGCCCAGAGTGAGCATCGGGAGGGAGGAAGGGGTCTTCTCTTAGCCTAGCCCCCATACTCACGTGTCTCCGTCCTCGGAAATGTACGTGAGTGCTTCCAGCTGCTGAGGGCTCAGCGCGCCGGCGGCGGGGAGCGGAGAGTCTGGAACTGCGTCCTCGGTCCTGGGGTCCCCCGACAAGGACAGGGGCTCGGTGAGCGATGAAGAGCCGTAGGTGGAGTCAGCCCGCTCCCCGTCCGTGTCTTCCTTCTCCTCTGGCTCCTTGGCGGGTCCCGGAGGATGAGTCCAGGGCTGGGGGCCCCCGCCGTCTGAGGGCCCCGAGGCTGGGCGCGGGGTGGACTCGGGCAGGGAGCGCAGGGAGCGCAGTGACTCGATGCCCGAGTCATACTGGCTCTCATCGGTCTCGTCTGGCCCCTTCCGCGCCTCCGACATCCCCGCGGCGCCGGCCCGCCGGGCCCGGTCCCAGCAGGATCCGACTCCTCGCCGCCTTTCCGGGGTGCGGGTCCGCCTCACAGCGCGGGCGCGGGACCCGAAATGGCCTCCTTCCCGGGCTGCGGGGGGCCCTGCGGGGGTCGGCGAGAAGCGCGGCCGAGGCTCGGAGCGCCGGCGGGGTCCGCGGCAGCCGCTACTCAGGGCGGCCGGGCAGCCCGCTCAGACGCGCGCGCTCGCCCCGCCCCCGGCCCCGCCCCCGGCAGGCGCCGCGCTTCCGGACGGAGGCCCCGCCCTCCGGAATCCCCCTTACCCCGCCCTCCGCTTTGGCTCCGAGTCAGGGGTTCCCCGGCCCTGACTCACTCTTGCGTTAACTCATCGGTTCATTCATTCATCCAACCGTCCCTTCATTCACTCTTTCCCCCTCCCTTCATTCCACGTATTAACTCCGTGCATTCTTTCTTTCCTTCCTTCACTTCCTCTGTTTTCTTCATTCATTTTCCCATTCATTTATTCCTCGATTGTTTTACGAGGAATATATATGTTAAATCGTCTTCACAAGCTGGGCGTCTTCTGGGGAGGGCCTGTGGGAGGTGGGACGGGGAAGCGTTGCTACCTGTCCCCGACCCACTACTCTCAATTTCTCTTGCTTTTCCCGGAGACAAAGGGGACACCCATGTCTTTAAAGGAGTTCTCCCTTTGGGTTCTGGATCCAGAGTCTCCTGTGCCAGTTTTTCAGATCACATAGAATTGGACATGAGGATGTGCTTTTCGCAAGTGGTTTTTCTGTTGAAAAGACTGTGGTCTAAAAAAGCAGAGTGGTCATTCCTCACAGGGATAAAATACTGGTCTCAGACAGTAACAGCATCTGGTTGGGGAAGTGTAGTTCCTCATGGTGGGGCCAGGATGGGGAGGCCCCAGACATTCTGGGCAGCACTCTGCTGAGGTCTCCTTGGCAGCCTCAGCCCTAATACCAGCACATCTTTTCCCCTTCCCCATCCCTATTTTCCCTGGGGCTAGCCTCAGGAAGCTGTAGGCAAATCCCACCCACGTGGTGAGCCCCAAATCAGCTGCCCAAGATTTATCCCCTTCCCCAGGTTCTAGAAATGCTCTTAGAAAAATAACCCCCAAGAAAACATCTCCCTTTCCCAACTCTGGCTTTGAAGGAAGGAAGCCGGGGTGTGAATATGCAGCTACTAACCAGTTTCCCTCCCACCCTCCCCATGAAACCTCAGTTTCCCTCCCACCCTCCCCATGAAACCTCATTTTATTCATCCATTTGATAGATATGTAAGGAGCTTCTTCTATATGTCTGACATTGTTCTCTCTGTTGGAGGCAAAACAGAGGCTCACAGTAACAGTAATAACCAACTGCCAACAAAGGTCCGTCTAGTCAAGGCTATGGTTTCTCCAGTGGTCATGTATGGATGTGAGAGTTGGACTGTGAAGAAAGCTGATCGCCGAAGAATTGATACTTTTGAACTGTGGTGTTGGAGAAGACTCTTGAGAGTCCCTTGGACTGCAAGGAGATCCAACCAGTCCATTCTAAAGGTGATCAATCCTGGGTGTTCATTGGAAGGAGTGATGCTAAAGCTGAAACTGCAATACTTTGGCCACCTCATGCGACGGATGACTCACTGGAAAAGACTCTGATGCTTGGAAAGGTTAGGGGCGGGAGGAGAAGGGGACGACAGAGAATGAGATGGCTGGATGGCATCATCGACTCTGTGGACATGAGTTTGAGTGAACTCCGGGAGTTGGTGATGGACAGGGAGGCCTGGCGTGCTGTGATTCATGGGGTCGCGGATAGTCGGACACGACTGAGCGACTGAACTGAACTGAACTGAACCATCCCCCCCCAAACAAACAAAAAAAAGGTCCCATGGTTCCAGCCTTCAAAACCCCCTAGCAGTTACAGCACAGAGGATTGGGCTAAGATAGGAGTGAGAACAGGATGCTGGAGGGGTGCAACATGGGGCCAACTACCCAATGGGGTGAGCAGTAGAAGAGGTTCCATTAGAACTGGAAATGCGAAGGGAAGGGGGCTGGGAAGAAGTACCTAGTCTCTGTTTGGGAAGAGGGTGAGTGGAGGGAGAAAGGAGAGGGGACGACAGATGGGAGGAGGTGACCCAGTGGTTTCCATCCCCCAAGGCTGGAGTGGGGAGGATGTTTTAAGCATGAGAGGGTGAGGAGCCATGAGGGGAAAGCCCAAGGAAAATGAGGCATCTCCTTCCCTTGGGGTCATTGTGACTTCAGACATCCTCAACTTCCTCCCCCGACCCGTTCCTCTCCCAATCTCAAAGGCTGGAGCAAAAATACAGACCTTAACCACTTCAAAATCATCTCCATTTTAAAGCTGGGAAGCTGAGGCCCAGAAAGGTGAGTTGACTTTCCTAAGGTCAAACAATCTGAAAGTGAAGAGCTGTGTTTTCCTGTTCCCGATACAAAACTTAAAAAATGTTTTCAGTGAGGGACTTTCCTGGTAGTCCAGGGGTTGAGACTTTGAGCTGTCAGTACAGGGGGCTCAAGTTCCATTCCTTGTCAAGGAACTAGATCCTGGCATGCCACAACTAAGCCCTGGTGCAGGTACAGCCAAATAAAAACAAACAAACAATGTTTTCAGTGACTTTCTTTCCTTCATGAAGGTCTAAGAAGTTGGGGGCATCGAGCCCTTTGCAAGGACACAAGAACTCAAGAGTGTGCAGTGCGCACCTCTGTTATACCCACAGACTGATTTTAAGGAAAAACCTACCCCATTAACCTAGCCAGAAACCTACGCATGTCTGGCTCTAAACCCTAACAGGTATGTGGCAGCCCCTTTTCTGGCCACATGAGGTCAGCATTGAGTCACTGACTGCTTCCAGCACCTAGTCTGCTCTCCAATAGGAAGTCCTTCTGGATACAATTTAGGAATGGGGACAGGGATCATGGCAGTGTCATCTGGAAATATGACCTGGGGACTTTGACTCAAGTCACAGCATGATCAGGGTCCTGACTTCACTCCCTCAGTCCCACTGAGTCTTCTCCAAGGTTCTCTTCTCTCTCTTGTTTTCTGGTTCCCTTTGTCATGCTCCCACTCCCCATCTCTGCCCACTCCAGCCAGACTCATCTTCAGGAAACAGGCCCAGTTGCCATGGTGACCAGCTGGTCAGCTGGCTCCTTCCACAGCCCCCTTTTTTCTCTAGGCTTCCAAGGAGGGGTAATGCATGTGTATGGAGAAAGGGGAGGTGATCTTTTTTCTCTTGAAACAAGCTCTGGGGTTGGCCAAAAGAAGTTGAGCTATCTCTCTTCCAAAGCCCCCTGAAGTGAAGCCAGGAAGGCAGTGGGGCTGGGGGACAGGAGGAAGATTAGAACAACTAAATGGGAAGTGTGAAGATCCTATCTGGGTTAGGAAAGGCCAGGATTAGGACCTCTGCTGTCTATCTGCAGTAAGTACTGAATTAGGTGAAATGAACTGAAACCAGAAGAGGAGTTAGAATTAGTTGTGGGCAGGACTTCTCAAAAAGTATGGGTAGGAGAGAGACATTGGAATGAGCCAGTAAGGGAGATTCCTCCTCTGCCACGGGGATGAAGGAGAACCATGCCTTTTGGGACCATACTCTCCCTCGGTTTGGGCAGGGAGGATGGACTCACTGACCTGGGGAGGATCACACAGGCTGGGTAGTACTGAGGTGACAGGCAGATATCCAGGTTTTGCCTCAAGCTGACCTCCGACCCCTGAAGATCCCCATGGACTTTTGAATGGGAAAGGTCTGGATTCTAGGACCACTCTGAGGACCAGCAGGTGACCTTGAGTAAGCCCCTCACCTCCTGTCTGCCTTGGTTCCTTGTGGGTAAATGGGGAAAGTCACTATATGTCAAAGACTAATGTAGCGCATGACACACAACAGCCTTCCTCGATGAATGTGCGCACACAGATGGATGGAGCATAGCCTTTATCGTATTCATTCATAATGACAGGCTTCCATGTCCTTCTTCCCCGTTAGACTTTGTGCTCCTTGAAGATGGGAAATTGTATTTTGCATTTCTATACAGGGCACAGGAGGTTCTTAATACTTTTTTATTGAATGGATGCATTCAGGAATGAATGAATGGCAGCTTTCTTTCTGCCCCTAACTGGGGTGGGAAAGAGCACTGTGGGTGGATGACATGAAGGGACAGGCGACCTGCAGTCACTCAGCCTAGCCTGTGACCTATGACTTGGCCTCCTACACTCAAAGTCAGAGCTTTAGAGATTGTTCAGTCAACTTTCTCAACTGCACAAATGGGGAAACTAAGGCTCAGAGAGGGGAAGGCATTTGCCCAAGGTCATACAGCTAATGACAGAGCCAGGATTAAGACTCTCTTCTCAGGTTTCCTGATCTCCAGTCTAGGGCAATGTACACACTTCATTGCTTCTCTGGGGCTTTTCTTCCAGGATAGAGAGCTAGTTCAGTGAAGTCTGGTTTCAATATCCTCTTTTCCGCCCTCTGCTCGTCCTTCCTCACATCCAGCTCCAATCCGTTCCTTTTCAGCCTTTCCCAACCTTTTCAGCTGGGTCTGGCCTCTGAAGTCTGGCTCCTGCCTTAACCCTTTACCATCCAACTGGGAATGAGGATCTTGCCTAGGGTTCCCAAACTCAATTTCCTCTCCCCACCCTCAGCCCTGGGAACTTGCGAGAACCAACGGTGGGGAGGGATGTTAGTTGGCCGCTGGCGCCCCCTCTGCGAATAGACGGAGAGGAGTTTGGGCTCAGTTTCTCCTCCTCGGAAGAAGGATGGCGGGGGTGCGGGTAGTGAGCGGGGAGGGGAGAGAGGAAGGGGTGCCGGGAGCCCCTGTTGCTTGTCCCCTTTGGGGTGGCTGTTAGGTAGGCTTGGGGAAGGCGGGGTTTGGGGGGCCGGGGGCGGGGCTCCTGTGCTGGGAGGAAGGGGGGGCGCGCTGGCTCCAGCTCCGCTCAGACAAAAGGCGGCGGCGGGAGCGGGCGGGAGGCGGAGCGGCGCCGCGAGGGCCTCAAGGTGACACCCGCCCCCGGCCCCGGCCCCCCCAGCCCGGCCCCCAGCCCGCCTCCCCATCCCCATCCCCAAGCCCCGTAGCCGCGGTGCCCTTTCCAGGCCCCCTCCCCCCGGCGGGGGGTGGGGAGCAGCGAGGGCCCCGCCCCCTCCCGCCCCCCTCCCCAGAGCCGGCGCAGGATGCCCCCGGCCCCCGGCAGCCCCCCGGGAGGCCCTGAGCTCGACGCGCCCCCTCTACGCCATGTCCCCCCCTGGCTCGGCCGCGGGAGAGAGCGGCGGCGGCGGCGGCGGCGGCGGCGGCGGCCCCGGGGTCCCGGAGGAGCCCACGGCGGCGGCGGCGGCTACGGACGAGGGCCCCGCCCGAGAGGAGGTGAGAGCCGGTGGCGCCCCTTCCCCGGGCGCGGTCGTCCCTTC
Organism: Moschus berezovskii; assembly: GCF_049115385.1. NCBI lineage: Eukaryota > Metazoa > Chordata > Mammalia > Artiodactyla > Moschidae > Moschus > Moschus berezovskii. Next base: position 29,837,343 of record NC_142482.1, read on the forward strand.
CCCGGGCGTGGCGCCCCTTCCCCCGCCGGTTCCGCCGCAGCGCGCCCGGCGCCCCGCACCCCGAGCCGGCCGCCGCAGCCGCCGCAGTCCCGCGCCGCTACCCCCGCCCGGCGGCCGGAGCTGTCCGCGGTGTCGGGGAAGGGGCCGCGCCGGGGGCGGGGCTCGGGGGGTCCCGGGCAGGGGGAGGGGCCTAGGGGCGGAGCCTCGCGGACCTCGGTGAGTGGGGGTGGGGACGGTAGCCAGGATCCTCTCTGGCGGAGGGAGATGCTCTCTAGAAGGCCAGGAAGGGTGACTTGGCGGGGCTGCGGGAGGCAGGAGAGTACCTGCCAGGTCCACGGAGGAAACGGTGGTGGTACCTGAGCTGGGGTCCTAAGAAGGTCAAATGTGTGCCGAAGCCATCCCCCTTGAGGTCACTGGGACTGTCTGTGTGGGGGATGTGCGCCTCTCTCATCCAAGGTCCCTGTAGCATCCCCCTCCAAGGCACTCCCAGGAATCCTTCCAGGTGTTGGTACCACCGAGCATACCTACCCCTCGTCGGGGGCATACTAAACCTGGAGACAAAGCGATGAAAGGAAGTACCAGGGGCTCCCCAGTCTCCCATGCACGCTGGTGCAGACACTGCACACGGCACTAGGGCAGAAGCACACAGGCAGGACCTGCAGGGAGGGCCCCTTTCACACGCACTCTCACTGGGACAAGCACACACTCAAGTGGACATGCAAAGGGGCACATATGCACTCCCCAAGGGCGAGGTTCCCACAAAGGCACATGCACCCTAATCTTGTCTGCATGTGCTGAGTACTATTTCCTAACCCAGCCACCTAACTGTACTTCCAGATCTTTCCTTGGATTTCACACTTCACACCAGTCCAGGGCCCACTGCTTGTTATTGTGCCTTTCCTCTCTCCACCTTTTCTCCCTTCCCCCGGGGAGCCTCCAGGTCTAGGCAGGGGAATGGAAGGAATAAGTCAGGATCTCAGCAGGAGGGTGTGTGGAGGGTTCCTAAAGCTAGACGGTGGGGGGAGCAGAGGGAAAGCCCAGGCCGCCACCAGATGTCTGACTCAGTGTACTTGTCCTTGAGTGGCTGTGGGTGCCAGCACCCAGAATGCAAAGAGAATGAGGCCCTGCTTTCAAGAGCACCCAGTCTAGTGGAGGAGCCAGACACATAAACAACTCACTGGGACCACCCCAGGGCAGAACATGATTTAGTGATTTAACAAGCCTGGGTACTGAGAACTGTTTTCTCTTGACAAAGGGCTGGGCTGCAAACATCTTCCTCCTTGCCTCCCATCCCCACCCCTGTCTCCCATCCCCTCTCCCCAGCCATATGCCTTTGCCCTTCTGGATATATCCTCCTGGACCACCTGCTGCTCAGGGACACAAACCCACTGCTTTCCATCTTAGAACAGGGGTAGGATGTTAGGGAGACTTGCTAGGGACCTGGGGTCCAGAGTGTGGGGAAGGAGACAGCGCGTGGGGTTTCCTGGGAGGTATGAGGGAGGTGGATAGGTCCGAGGAAGTGGCTCCTCCTAAGTTCTGGAAAAAGGGAGGGCCGCACCTGTGAAGTGGGAAGGGGATGTCAGTGGGCCCCTCCCTCCTTTCCTAGAATACTTGGAAGGGGTCCGGGCTGGGGACCTGCCTTCGCTGATGCCTGTCTGTCCTCCCTGTCTTCCCTACCCACACCTTCTCCTGTTTCACTGCCATCTTTGTATCTGTCTTTGGACTGTTCCTCTGGGTGCCATCCTATCCATCTGTGTCTTCTTTGCTACCTTGGCCTTCTCCCTTCACCCCTGGCTCTGATCCCTCTGCCTCTCGGGGTATCTCTCTGCACTTCCCCAAACTGGCATTCCGCTCCTTTTTCCTGTCCTCATGGCTCTCTCTGGGTCACTTCTGTGTTTATCTCGGTCCTGGCCTCCCATCTTGGTCTGATTCTTCTCTCCACATCCCTGTCTGTCTCTGCCTGTCATCTCGGGTGCTGGCCTCTGGCCCTCCCTTCCCACATTCATCTCTGTACTGGGTCTTGCCACTCCGTCTCACTCCCCAATCATCTCGGCCCTCTGCCTGCCCATTTGAGCAGCAGCGTCCCATCCAGCCCTCTTTCACCAAGTCCCTCTGCCGTGAGTCCCACTGGAAGTGCCTGCTGCTCTCGCTGCTCATGTACGGCTGCCTGGGGGCGGTGGCCTGGTGCCACGTCACCACGGTGACCCGCCTCACCTTCAGCAGCGCCTACCAGGGCAACAGCCTCATGTACCACGACAGCCCCTGCTCCAACGGCTATGTCTACATCCCTCTGGCCTTCCTGCTCATGCTGTATGCCGTCTACCTGGTGGAGTGCTGGCATTGCCAAGCCCGCCACGAGCTGCAGCACCGGGTGGACGTGAGCAGCGTGCGAGAGCGCGTGGGCCGCATGCAGCAGGCCACGCCCTGTATCTGGTGGAAGGCCATCAGCTACCACTACGTCCGCCGCACGCGCCAGGTCACCCGATACCGCAATGGAGACGCCTACACCACCACCCAGGTGAGGAGCTGAAGGGGAGCACAGGTTGGTCCGGATGGGAGGGGATGGGTTGCTGGGACCCTGCCCGACTGTCCCCAGGGAGAGCACACCCAGCAGTGAGCTCTTGTGGGCACTGCCACAGGAGAGCAATGACCACCACCATCATAATAACAGCAAACACTAGCAGACAGGTTCTGCTCTAAGTACTTTACCAATATCTAAGTAAACAGCTAGTATATGGTGGAGCTGGGATTTGAAGCCCGGCAGTCTTGACTCCAGGGCCTGTGTCTCTGGAGATGATAGGATCCTCCCTGGCTCCAATCGGGAGCTAAGCCAGGACAGGCTGAGGGTTCGATCAGGCGCCTAGAGCTGCCATGGGGCGGACGAGGGTGAGCGGACTGAAGCGACCCCTGCTGCCTTCCCCGGCGCCGCAGGTCTACCATGAGCGCGTGAACACGCACGTGGCCGAGGCCGAGTTCGACTACGCGCGCTGTGGCGTCCGCGACGTGTCCAAGGCGCTGGTGGGGCTGGAGGGCGCGCCGGCCACCCGGCTGCGCTTCACCAAGTGCTTCAGTTTCGCCAGCGTGGAGGCCGAGAACGCGTACCTGTGCCAGCGCGCGCGCTTCTTCGCCGAGAACGAGGGCCTGGACGACTACATGGAGGCGCGCGAGGGCATGCATCTCAAGAACGTGGACTTCCGCGAGTTCATGGTGGCCTTCCCCGACCCGGCCAGGCCGCCCTGGTACGCCTGCTCGTCCGCCTTCTGGGCCGCGGCGCTGCTCACGCTGTCGTGGCCGCTGCGCGTGCTGGCCGAGTACCGCACGGCCTACGCGCACTACCACGTGGAGAAGCTCTTCGGCCTGGAGGGCCCGGGCTCGGCGGGGGGCAGCGCCGGCGGCGGCCTCAGCCCCAGCGACGAGCTGCTGCCGCCGCTCACGCACCGCCTGCCGCGGGTCAACACGGTGGACAGCACGGAGCTCGAGTGGCACATCCGCTCCAACCAGCAGCTGGTGCCCAGCTACTCGGAGGCGGTGCTCATGGACCTGGCGGGGCTGGGCGCGCGCTGCGCCGGGGGCGCGGCCGGGGGCTACGCGCCCACCTGCCGCTACGGCGGGGTGGGTGGGCCGGGAGCGGCGGGCCTGGCCCCGTACCGGCGCAGCTGCGAGCACTGCCAGCGCGCCGTCAGCAGCTCGTCCATCTTCTCGCGCAGCGCGCTGAGCATCTGCGCCAGCCCGCGGGCCGCCCCCGGGCCCGGAGGAGTCGGGGCGGGCTGCGGGGGCAGCCGCTTCTCTCTCGGCCGCCTCTACGGCTCCCGGCGCAGCTGCCTGTGGCGCAGCCGGAGCGGCAGCGTCAACGAGGCGAGCTGCCCCACCGAGCAGACGCGACTGTCCAGCCAGGCCAGCATGGGGGACGACGAGGACGACGACGACGAGGAGGAGGCCGGGCCGCCGCCGCCCTACCACGACGCCCTCTACTTTCCCGTGCTCATCGTGCACCGGCAGGAGGGGTGTCTGGGCCACAGCCACCGGCCGCTGCACCGCCACGGCTCCTGCGTAGAGACTTCACTGTGACCCCGGGTCCCCGGGACCGGCCCGACGGCCTCCTCCCTGCCCCTTGCCGGCCGGCGCGCCCCGCGGGTGGAGCAGGGGGAGTCACGAATGCGGCCGAGGCCGTGCTGGGAACGGCGGGGGTGAGGAGGTGGGAGGCGGGGGTCGCGGGCCAGACTCAGATGGGGCCGCTCCGACAGCCCCCTCTTCTTCCTGTACATAAAGACACAGCTGGGGGGCGGGGGGAGACAATCCCACCCAGCAGAGCCGTCTTTTCCAGGCCTGCCCGCCCCTGAGTTCCTAGGGGGTCAACTCCCTTTCCGACACACACACTCGCACCTTGGAGATTCCCTGTCCCGCCTTTCAATGGATCCAATGACTGTTACGTGGCTACTGCGCCCTGGGACCCGCCATGGGCTCTGTCTCCAGGGAGAGGCCCTCGCTGTGCAGCTGGGGAGGTTTGGAGGCCAGCGGGCAAGGGCCGCCCGGCTTTGGCTTTCTTTTCTTGCTGCAGCCTGATCCTGCCGGGGCCTCTCTCTACCAAGGGGGCAGTGGTTCGGAGAACAGCAGGGCTGGCTTCCAACCAAGCTAATGGATTCAGTGGGTCTGAGGCCGGGCCCAGGTGTCAGCCGTGGTACTCCATCTCAAAGCCCTGGAGATGTTGCTCTCCTCTTCCTGGCGCTGGCCGCAACAAGATCCGAAGATCGGGGTTTCCTTTCCGCCACTCCCACTGCTGTTGTTTATCTCCCTGGGCCCCCGGGAGGTTGGGTCCTGGGGGGACCATACTCACCACAGCTTTCCTTCCCCAGCCTGCTCCCTGGCTCTGAAGAGCTGTTGCCAGGGTGAGGGGGAAGGCAAACTGTGGAGGGCAGGGCACCTCAGTCGTTTAAATTTCAGCCTCTTTACCTAGGTTCTGGGAGAGCACCTCCTTCGGGTGGCATTCCTTCAAGCTGACCAAGGCGTACGACTCAGCGGGGAGACTAGGAGACAGGCCCCGGGTGACAACAAAGAACTCAGGAAGCAAGTGGGAGTTGGAGAGGGTCACAAAAAGACCCTCAAAGGTGGGGGTGTCCGTGGGGGCAGCCCCTTGGCTCCCCCGTGTTTGTGGGGAGGGGTGGAGTGGTCGTCCGCAAGCTGAGCCTCTGCGGGGCTGAGGACCTTGTCACGAGCCCAGCTGGATGTTCTGTTCCAGTGGCGAGGTCAGAGGCAGGAATTCTCTAAATCTTGCCCGATCCCTCTGTCCTCCCCTAGCCCGTGAGCTGAAGCCCTGCTGTGTGTCCCAGGGTCTTCAAAGGGGCATGCTGTCACCACCCCAGGGCACTGACCCCATGTGCTGTCCCTCACCTCTCCTACCCTGATGTGCTTCCGTGTGCATGTCTGTGTACAAAACCCCTGCCCGCCCAGCTCCCCTGGCTAACGTTTTCCCAGCTGACTTAGCGCCTAGGGAGTGAGCTCACATTTGCAGCCAGAGAGGATAGCCCTCAGCCTCGACATGGCTCGCCCCTGATGCTTCTCACTTCATCTGAGCCATCAGAGCCGCTCCTCTCCCCTCTTCCTCCAGCCCGGCCAGGTCCGCCCCGCCCAGGGCGTGGCCTCCACCTATGCAACATCTCCTCTGGCTCACCTGCTCCCCTTCCCTGGGGAGTTGGGAGGGCACAGATTGTGGGGACACCATGGCCTGTGGCACATTGGGGTTGAGCTTAACTTTCAGGTGGAGATGGCTGAGTGGGAAGGGGAGGAGGCTGGAGAAGGGGAGGCTTGGGCAGGCGGGGACAGCTGCCCACTAGGTTTCCCTGGCAGCAGTGCCCACCTACTTGCCAGCACTGTGCTCTTCAGGGGCCTGGGGGTTGGAGCACCCCTCTTTCCTTTGAATGGATGTCTGTGAGGTACAGGTGACGAGCTGTGGCCTTGGCACCCAGTTCTTGGCCAGCTGGCACCTGGATGTCACACCCTTGTCTGGGGTATCCTGGCCACCTCATGGCTCTGGGGAAGGGAGGAACTCAGCTCCCTGCGTCAGGCAGATGCCTGAGACAGAACCCGAGCTGGGAGGAGGGGAGAGGGGAGGGGCTGTGATTATTTTTGCCTGTATTGACCGTTTCTGCCTAGGTCTTCTCACACTGACAGCCTCACACTTCCCACATACGCACAGACCTAGAGAGAAACCAAGTCTTTGGTCTATTTTCTTGGTAGCTTTATTGATTGCCAGGGAAAACGAAAACCAGAAATATTAATCTCTAAAATTAAACTTTACACTGAATGTTCTTGTTTCTCTAATTAGAACCTCTGCTAGCAGCTGTGGCTATGTACACTCACACACACCCTCACACCTATAAGTTTGCACTCCGGAACTGTCAGAGGGTGTCAGGCACAGACAGACTTGAAGTTGCCCAGACAGGCACACACGTGCGGTCACTCCCAAGCCCTCTTTGGTGCTCTGCTCCGTGCCTGCTTGTTGGAAGGAGTCCCTGGAAGGTGCTCCTAGGCTGTGGTTGCAAACTGTGACCCACCCTTTGGAAACAGGGCTAGGGGTTCAGTCTGCAGAGGATGGGCCCTGGGGCTCAGCCTGAATCCATCAGGAGATCCTCTCATGGCCTCATGGGGAGATGTGATTCCTGTGGATGTGGCCCCAGGATGGGTGGTCATAGAGTGATGGGGACTTGTGGAGGGTGCCTGGAAGGTTTCATGTGTCCTGGGACAAGGGCTTGTGGGGTGGGCTGGGCCTGGCTGGGGAGAAGACAGGTCTCTGTCAACTGGGTGCATCACACTGTGGCCTTTCTGTCGTGGATTTCCAAGCGCAAAGATTGTATAAATCAAACTGGTGGATAATAAAGTTGCGGATGACTCACTGACTCCCCTCCCAGGGTCACACCTCTCTCACCATCTCCCAGTTCTGTGAGCAGCTCTTTGGGGAGGCTGATGGAACTGAGCCCCTCCGGTCACCTCTGTTTCCTCCTGCCCAGGTTGGGGGGAGGGTGCACTAGGGGTGGCAGGACCTGCAGAACTGGAAAACTTAAGGAGAGTCAAGTAAGAGGGGGGTGGCATCTGCAGGGGTGAGGGTGGAAGAGCCAGGCAGAGCTCTGCTGAAGCCCGGGGTGGAGGAGAGAGTGTGTGCTTGAAGGTCAAGACGTCAAGGGTCTGTTTGGTAGAGAGAACAATGGTGGGGAGGAGGGTGGTTGGGGACATGGGCAGCCCCTGTGGGAGAGTCTGGGCCTCACTGTCTCGAAGGGTCGGCTTTCTGTGTTCTGGGAAGAAGTCAGTCATTTCAGTGAGTCCGTTCATATCCTCTCTCTAGGTCCAGGGCTAAGTCCCACTTCCTACCTCTATCCCAGGCTCCTTCCTCTCCTCACAGATCCCTGCAGAACCTCAATCGCTCACCCCAAAGATACTCTTGGTCTCCCCTCTCCCTCCCTCGGGACCAGAGCAGGCATGGCAGAGGCATGAAATGAGGGGTGGGGCTGGGGCAGTGACCCAGCCCTGATCCCATCTTATCCCGCAGGATTCTCAGGGCCCTTGGCAGTGACTGGGGACATGAAGTGGCTGGGATTCAGGGCCCGCTGGCGGGCTGCTTCACGATTGGCACAGAGGGCCTGGCCGATGAGGTACTGGCTCTCCTGGGCGATGTCTGACAGGCGCAAATCAAACTCCAGGAGGGTCTTGTTGTCTGACATACCTTCCAGGAGCTGCTTGCCGCCATCCTGGGTCAGGAATACAAAGGAAAGGGTCACTTTCCACCATGACTCAGGACCACACACAGATGGGTGGCTGTGTGCGCACATACAGATGTGACAGGAGCAACAGCTTCACAACACAATCCCTACTTTGTGGAGCGCTTTCTATCCTGTTCCATCTTATTCTCTGAGAAAAATGGTGCTTGAAATCCACTACCTTGACTTGTCAACCCCAATGGTTTGAAAAACATGGTGCCGTGGCAGTGACAATGACTCCATTCTTCTGGTTCAGCCACGAGCATGTGAGACAAATCTGGCTCGTGAGATATAAGGCAGAAGTTTGGAGGGAGTGGCATCTGGGAAGTTTTTTTCTCGTAAAAGAGAAGAAAAGAGAGGAATGGTCTCCTTTTGTTCTGCCTCTGAGCGTAGCCCTATGGGAAGGACGGCCGCCATCTTGGGCCCATGAGAGTCACACAAGAGACAACATGGCCGTGGGGCTGGGTAGGCAGAGCAGAGGTAGCTCAGAAGCACTGAGCCAAGGAACTCACCAACCTCAGAAACGCCTTCTCTGGGGCTTCAGATAATGGGACACAGTGAACGTTCCTCTTATTTAAGCCATTTCCCATTTAATCTTTCTGTTACTTGTAGCCAAGAGCACTCTCTCTGGAGTGAGTGTCTGTGAGCCAGACTGTCTTCTGGGGAGGCTTGGTAGAGGGTGCAGGGCCCTAACTGGAGTGCATGGAGGGCGCCCTCTTCTCTAGGCCTCATAGTTCCAGCCCCTTCTGGGTTGGGAGGCAGAATGCTCGTTTTCTCTGGTTGTGGCCCAACAGTATGTTGCAAAGTCAACTCACTGGGTCACTGAAGCATCTTTTTAAAAAACAGCAGACATTATACAGGAAAACATCAGCATGTATCACAAGCAGTGCGAGTTAAATTTCAATTACGTTGTATCGATGTATGGGTTCACTAGGCACTCATGCAAATTGCATTTCTTACTCAGATTTGGTCAAGATTTGAAAGACACTGTCTGTTGGGAAGGACCCAGGCTTTCAACCTGACTGGATGCTCTCGGGTAACTCACTAACCTCTCTGAGACTATTTTCCATCTATAAAGTGGGGCTATTTTACTAGATAAGTTGAGGGTTAAAGAAAAACTAACGGATACTGGGTCCCTAGCATAGTATAGAATCCCGAGTAGTAGCAACAGCTAGTAAATACTGAGGACCTAGCCAGTATCTGCAATGGTTAACTGCTTTACAGTTAGAAATCGTTTAATCCTCCCGTTAACAACACTTAGAGGTAGATGCTATTACTATTCACATTTTACAGATGGGAAAATGGAGGTCCCAAAAGGTTAAGTAACTTTAACCAAGTGCTAAATGGCAGAGCTGGGGTGAGAACTGGGTGAAGGCTGTGGTCCTAACAATTTCGCGGTAAGCACCGGCGGCAGTCAGATTCCAAGCCCTCCACCCAAGGCCCCAGGGCTTCCCCTTGGCCCTGCACGCCCCAGAAGCCGTGGCTCACCAGCCCGATGTGGTTGCAGGACAGGTTGATGCTGGTGAGCGTGGTGTTGATGGTAAGCACCTGGGACAGGAGGGTCCCGGTGGGCTCGGACAGCTCGTTGCCTCCGAGGTGCAGCGTGGTGAGGCACTTGTTGGTATGCAGGGCGTGGGCAAGCGCCTGGCCGCCCTCATCCTCGATGCAGTTGAGGCGCAGGTTGAGGGAGATGAGGTTGCTGTTGTGCGCCAGGGCGTGAGCCAGCGAATGGGCGCCGGGCGCGCGCACCTGGTTGTTGGCGAGGTTGAGCACGCGCAGGCGGCTGTGGCTCAGCAGCTTGGCGGCGGCGCGCGCGCCCCGGTCCCCGATGAGGTTGTGTGACAGGTCCAGCTCTTCCAGGGCCGGGTGGTCCAGGAGGCTGCGGATTAGGATGCGTGCCTTGTCGTCATCCACCTTGCTTCGGGTCAGCCTGAAGATCTGTGGGAAGCAGGAAGAATGTGCCTGCCTTCATACCTCCCCCAGGTAGAGGAGGGAGGCCTAGGAACGCCCGAGGTTCTGCTCTTTCAAGAACGTGGGTAGGGGGAAGTCTTCCCTGGCTGTCTGGTGTCTGGGGTTCCGAGCTCCCAGTGCAGGGGGCTCAGATTAGGGATGGCATCACCGACTCTGTGGACATGAGTTTGAGTGTACTCCGGGAGTTGGTGATGGACAGGGAGGCCTGGCGTGCTGTGATTCGTGGGGTCGCGGAGAGTCGGACACGACTGAGCGACTGAACTGAACTGATGGGAGGTGGATCCCACATGCTGCAATAAAGAGAAGATCCCGCATGCTACAGCTGTGCGTGTGTGCTCAGTCCCTTCAGTCGTGTCCAACTCTTTGCGACCCTATGACTTGTACCCCGCCAGGCTTCTCTGTCTGTGGGATTCTCCAGGCAAGAATACTGGAGTGGGTTGCCATGCCCTCCTCCAGGGGATTCTCCCGACCCAGGGATTGAACCCACATCTCCAGCATCTCCTGCATTGCAGGATTCTTTACTGCTTGAGTCATCAGGGAAGCCCAGGCTGCATATGGGACCCATCCAAAAAAATAAATAGTAAAAAGAGAGAGAGAAGAACTTGGCTGGGAAGGGGGAGAGAGGTGGAGCAGTAAGGGATAAAGTATTCGACACCTGGCTGGTTTTGGGGCAGGGCAGGTCTACCCAGCATGACAGTGGTGCAGAACTGGTGGCAACTGGTAGGGAAAAGACTGCCACTTATTGAGTAATGACTACGTGCTGGGCATGGTGCTGCAACATCCCATAGCCATCATCTCTAACCCTCGGCATCCTAGATCGAACAAGTCCTCTGCATTTTACAGAAGAAAATGGAGGCTTTGAGTGGAAACCTCATTTGCTCAGAGTCACACAGTGATGAATCCGTGGAGGCAGGTTTTGAATCCAGGTCTGTTGGATGAGTCAGCCCTTCGCTGCACAGTCCTAGACTTTTGTGAGGTGATAACCCACTCTAGTTTGCATTTCTCTAACAATTAGCTAAATTGAGCATCTTTTCATGTGCCCGTTGGCCATCTTTGGAGAAACATCTAGGTCTTCGGGACATTTTTGGATTGGGTTGTTTTGTTGTTGTTATTGAGTTGTATGAGCTGCTTGTATGTTATGGAAATTAAGCCCTTGTCTGTTGCATTGTTTGCAAATATTATTCCCAGTCTGAAGGTTGTTTCTTTGTTTTATGGCTTCCTTTGCTGTGCAAAAGCTTATGCATTTGATTAGGATCCATTTGTTTCTGTTTTTATACATTGGTTTTAAACACATGCAAGTTTCTTCTTAAGGAAACCCAAACCCCTCATCTGTTACTGCTCTACCTTTCTCTCCTTTCACAGCTGAGTTCTCGAAAAAGCTGATCTGTCTCCTCACTTCTCATTCTCTCCACAAACGCCTCTGATCTGGACTCTGCTCCTGGCACTCCACTGACATAGCTTCCCCTCAGTGACCTCCAAGTTTGCTACATCCGGTCCTCAGCTCCATCCCAGCCCACTGCTGCTCACCCCGCTTCTTGAAACGCCTCCCTCCCTAGGCTTTATGATACAATGCCATGTCCTCCTTTTCCTCCTCTGATTCTTGGCATGCTCTCCTTGCTCTCCTTCTTCCAACCAGAATATTTGGGACATACTTAACCTAAAAAAAAAAAAATCGTTGTGTATCTGAAATTCAGATTTAACTGGATGTCCGTATTTTTATTGGTAAATCTGGCAACCCTATTTGAGTTGCAATTTCGCATTTATATGATTGCTGATTAGTGCCTTTTATCCCCACCAGACTGTCAGCTGGAGAGCGCATATGGTCTAATTGTGCTCACTGTGGAATCTTCAGCACCTAGGACAGGGCCCGGGGTGCAGTTGAGTGTTGGATTAATAGCTGGTGAATGGTCCCGGCAGAACCTTGTGCGTTTCCGCATTCCCAGAACCCAGCTTGGTCCAGGGCCACCAAGGACACTTGGTCAAGGAGAGAGAAGGAAATAGGAGCTAGAAGGCAGTGATGGAGGAGGAGGGGAAGGGGAGAGGGACTCAGAGAGATGCTGAGAATGGGAGGTGGGGGGAGGCTGGGGGTAGGTGGTACCTTGAGGGTGTGGCAGGCCTTGATGGTGGCCGCCAGGGAGTGGCAGTCGCGGTAGGTGAAGAGGAAGAGGTTCCACTCGAAGTTCATGCCACAGTCCTTGACACCGTATACCAGGTCCAGCTCCTCCAGATGGCTCAGGCCAGCCACCAGGTTATCCAGTTGGTAGTGGTCCATGGCCGGTTCCTCCATCTCCCCTTCGCTGCCGGAATCGGACTGATCCCCGCCACGGGGCGGGGCTGGGAGCTGCACGGGCGGAAGGAACTGATCCACCCGGATGGCGCGCACGTAGTTCCTGCAGAGCGGCAGCAGGTTGAGGATCACCGCGGGGTCGGTGGTGTTCGGGATGAAGTGTTTCAGCAGGTTCTCCAGGTGCAGCTCAAAGAACATGCGCTTCCAGCTGCCGCCATGATTGTCCACGTGGCACACGGGCCACCGCTGCGTGCAGCAGCGGCGCCAGTAGCTCTCATCATCGATCAGGTTGGCAGTCACAGCCAGCGGCAGGTCAGGAGACAGGTGGCTGAGGACCTTCTTCTGATGCTCTGGGAGCAGTTGCTTCAGGATGGGGTTGTCTTTGGGAGCAAGAAGAGGCAAATAGGAGGCACAGTGTTGGGGACACTGCACTGTGGTACTCTGGGCTCAGCCTGTCTGTCTGGGGGCACCCAGGAAAGGGGAAAACCCTCCTCTGCCTTTAGGGAGGCCCAGTCTGTGAGAAGAGATAGCCTTCATTCTCAGGGAGGCTCGATCTGAGGAGGGACACACCATCCCTGACTCTGGGGTGGTCCTGGTTGAAGGTAGACATCTTAGCATCTGGTCTCAGGGAGCTCTCTGTCTGAGACAGAATCCCAGGTCCAGCCCTCAGTTTTTCCTTAATCTAGCAGAGGAGGTAACTCCTGACTTCAGAGGCTCCCAATGTGATTTGATTCATTCATTTCAAGCACCTGCTATGTACCACAGGCTTCCCAGTTGGTGCTAGAGATAAAGAACCTGCCTGCCACTGCAGGAGACATAAAAGAGGCAGAGACGTGGGTTTGATTCCTGGGTCAGGAAGATTCCTTGGAGGAGGACATGGCAACCCACTCCAGCATTCTTGCCTGGAGAATCCCACGGACAGAGGAGCCTGGAGTGCTACAGTCCATAGGGTCACAAGGAGTCAGACACGACTGAAGTGACTGAACATACACGCACGCACTACGTACCACGTACTATCCTTGCATCCTAAGTGCTGAGGATACAAGAGTGAACAAAACAGAGGGAGGCGCTCCATCTTACTAGCGGAGGCGGACTGTAAACAAGTCAAATGAATATATTGTAGGCCTGGTGGTGATAGGTGCCATAGACAACATGATGGCCTCGTCCTCAGAGAGCTCCCCCTCTGGTAGGAGAGGTTGGCGACTCATCTTTGAAAAGGATGAACATTAACAGAGACTAAAGTACAGGGCAAACCAAGGATCTATACACGCCCACAGAAGACTCCAAGAGAGTGGAGGATGGTCAACCAGGGAGGGCTTTCTAGAGGAGGAGGTGGATGTGGTTTGGGCCCGGCTTTGTTGGAGAGAGTGGAAGAGTAAGGAGAGGGCCTGGATATAGAGGGCACAGTGTGGGATGGGGGAGGGGTCTGGTGGGGCCTGGAAGTGGGGATGGCTGGAGAAACTGACTCGGCCTCAGGGTAGGGGGAAGGGAGGAGGTGAGTGGGGATGAGGACATTTTCCTAAAGGAAATCAGTCCTGAATATTCATTGGAAGGACTGATGCTGAAGTGGAAGCTCCAATACTTTGGCCACCTGATGTGAAGAGCTGACTCATTAGAAAAGACCCTGATGCTGGCAAAGATGGAAGTCAGGAGAAGGGGATGACAGAGGGCTAGATGCTTGGATGGCATCACCAACTCGATGGACATGAGTTTGAGCAAGCTCTGGGAGATGATGAAGAACAGGGAAACCTGGCGTGCTGTAGTCCATGGGTTTGCAAAGATTCGGACATGACCGAGGGACTGAACAAGACAAAAGGACATTGTAGGAGAGGGCAGGGACTGCCCCCAGACCCAGCTCTGAGGCCTGGCCTCCAGGCAGTCCCCTCCCACCCTGCCCTACTCCTGGCCTTCTCTCTCCCAAGCCAGGAGGCAACAGACTCACTCTGGAAGTTCTTGACAATGTGCTGAATGCAGAGCTCTGTGAGGAGGGGCACGATGGCCAGCGACCACTCAGCGTCCTCTGCGATGATCCTGCGCATCCGCCGGACCCCAGCCCCAGAACCTGGGCCCTTGGACTTTGCCAAGGATGGGATAATTGGGGTGGGCTTTGAGGGCTGTGGGCCTGTGCTCGAAGTTTGGCCCACAGCAGAAGACCGGTCCTGGGTGGAGGTTGAGGACCGGCTGGGAATCGATGGTGACTCTATTGTCTGGGTTTCCTGCATGCTGGGGGTTGGCAACACAGGGACAGGTGGCCCTTTGGTGATGGCCTCGTGACAGGGAGCTTCTCAGCCAGGCAGATCCTGGGTGCTGGCAGGAACCTGGAGAAAGAGGAGCAGGGAGAATTGTTATTTTGGAGGGTTTCAGTGGGCATTTACCAACAGACATAGCATAAGGTGGTTCTGAAGGGCCAGTCTGGACTAGAGCAGGTCCAGGTGCAAACCCCACCAGCTGGGTGGCCTTGGGCCGGTTATTGAAGCTTTTTGAGTTTCAGATGCTTCCCCTGTGAAATGAGGATAGCAGTTACCAATAAGATGATTGGGAAGAGTGACTAAAATAATGCATCCAAAGAGGCATAGCTTTCTGTGACACACGAAGCTGTAGCAAGCAGCAGAGCCACATTTCAGACAATAATAGCTACGCAGTAATTACAAGCAATTGCTGTATGCTGTCCCTTTTTTTAGTTTTTTTATGCATATCAGCTCATTTGATTCTCACAGAAGCCTTTTTGAGATAGGCGCTGATGGACTAATTTTTTTCCGATGTGAAACTGAAGCTCAGAGAGGTTAACTGAGTTGCCTAAAGTTACACAGCTTATATATAACAAAGGTGGATTAAAACTCAGTCTATTGGGACTTCGTTGGTGGTCCCGTGGTTAAGAATCTGCCTGCAGGGGATATGGGTTTTATCTCTGGTTGGGGAAGATCCCACATTCCACAGGGCAGCTAAGCCCGTGTGCCCACTCTCCACAGCTAGAGAAAGCCCCAAAGACCCTGTACAGAAACAAAGACCCCATACAGCCAAAAATTGGTATATAAATAACAACAACAACTCAGTTTATCAAGTTCAGCCAAAAGGCTGAGGTATGATAAACATTTAGTTCAAAATAGCTCCCCGCCACTAGGCATTTTACAGAAAAATAACTGCCTAACCAGGAGAAGGAAATGGCAACCCACTCCAGTGTTCTTGCCTGGAGAATCCCAGGGATGGGGGAGCCTGGTGGGCTGCCGTCTATGGGGTCACACAGAGTCGGATACGACTGAAGTGACTTAGCAGCAGCAGCAACCAGGAGGAGGGGATGAAGAACAGTATCGGCCAACTGAAGTATAGAAATAGAAATAGAATGGCTGCCAAAATGCAAGCCACATATACTATTTAAAAATTTCTCCTATAGACATTAAGAAAGGAAAGAGAAAACAAGTGAAATTAACTTTATGTTTAAACAAGTATGTCCAAAATATTTAAACATGTAATCAATATAAAAATTATTATATATATAATTATTAGATATATGTATTTAAACCTTAAAAATCTGATGGCTAGTGACTACTGTTTTGGGCAGTGCAGGTCAGAAGGGAAGGCGACGGGAACCAGATCCATACCCTGCCCAGGGCATTAGCACCTCCTTCTCTTCCCTCAGTGGGCTTTAGCTTGTCCCTCCCTCCATCTCCCAATCCCAGTCCTCCAATTTCTCCCAGGCTCTGGGCATTCCAGACAGCAGCAGCGGGAAAGTGTGGGAGGCTACAAGGCAGCTAAATCTGGGGCTGAAGACAGAGGATACATCTGGGCGTGCCGTCACACTGTTTGTCCATTCCCACACCCGTGCTGCAGTGTCCCCTCCCCAGGACCTCGGGAAGAATTGGGTCTGCTCAGCCCAGCACGGAGCTCCTGCTCTGGGTTTGCTCCCTGACTCCATGCACTGGGTAGTGGCCGGTGGGCAGGAACACTGTGAACCAGCAAAGGTGTCCTTGGCAGATGGAGGGGACCAGATGGTGCTCCCCAGTCCTCCAGGCACCTCAAGGAGGAAGAGCCTGGCTGTGTGAATGTGTGTGTGTGTGTATGAGAGAGAGAGAGAGAGAGAGGAAAGAAGGGAGGTGGGAAGAGAGAGAGAGGCAGGAGGGGGCAGTGTAAGGAAGATATCTGTGTATTTTGGTGACACACTTATGCAAATCAAATGCAAATTGACAAACAGATTGGGTCCATGCACTGTGGGACAAGCAGCTGGCGCTTTTTGACTCATGGTCCCTCCGAGGGTGTGGCTGGGAGGGGATGCTGCTTGGAGGCCTCGGATGACTTTGCATTTCTGGCTCTGCCAGGCACTTGCTGTGTGACCTTGGCCAAATTACTCAGTCTGAGTGCCAGTTTCCTTATCTGTCAAAGGGCACAGTAATATCTTCCTATGCAGGCTTCGTGGAGATTCCCCTGAGATAATATTTGAATCATAATAATATTTGACAACAGTGGGACTTCCCTGGTATTCCAGTGCTTAAGAATCCGCCTTGCAATACAGGGGACACAGGTTTGATCCCTGGTCGGGGAACTAAGATCTCATGTGGTCTGGAGCAACTAAGTCCACGAAACCACAAAAAACCAGAGAGTCCGTGTGCTGCAACACAAGATCCTGCAGGAGACAATGAAGGTACTGTGTTCTGAATAAATAAATAAAAATTTTTTAAAGTATTTGGCAGGAGTACTGGAGTGGGCGTGTGGACAGAGGCATTCTTCGGGACAGCGGTTTGGGCTGGGGAGGGAAAGCCCTAGAGACCTGCTTCTGAGTACCAACCTGAGACAGTGTCTTTGAGTGAGGTGCTTTACTTCCTCCAGTGGACACATGAGGGCAAGGCGGTGGTGGTGTTCAGGTCTGGACAGGACGGGTTGGGGGTGGAGGGCTGGCAGTCTGGGACAACAGGCCAGCCCTGGGCCCGCCAGCTCCACATCTGGATGCCTGGGGCTCCCTCCACAGTTCTGGTCTAACATATTCCAGGATTCCCCTTGGTCCCAGACGCAACCCACAACAGTCTTTGGGCCATGCCTGTGGGAGCAGAACCTAGCGTGGCTCTCCAGGCCTCTCTCACAGAACTGCCTGGCTTCACCATCCTGCTCAATGGTCTCTTCTTCCTCCTGGGAAGCCACATGTTGGGAGACCCCTCCTGGGGCCTAGCGGGGTGCTCCCTGGAACAGGGTGGTCCTGTTCTCACCGTCTAATGCCTCACTGTCTTAGGACCTGGCTCCTCAGGTCTGGTCCTAACTGCCTGGCCGCTGTTTGAGCCCGCAGCCTTCTCTGGTAGGACTCTGCATGACCTGCCCAGGGCTTGGTCCAGGGCCCTGAGCCATTGCCTCAGAAGGAGGGGACAGGGTGGCCCTGCATGTGCTCCATGTGCTTGGCTGGTATAAACAAGAGCCCTACTGTCCCGCGACATTCACAGAGACCTCCATACCCTGAGGTCTGATGTCATTTTAAGGGCAAGTGTTGATAATGTTAACCTCATAATAAGGTCAGATTGGTAGTTTTCACTTATCCTGTCTTGATTTTTTTAAAAAACTCAACATCACAGAAATATTTTTGGCAAGCAAATTGTTACCAGACAGAGGATTCTTCTAAGAAGGCTTTTAGTTCCAAATTTTTTTAAAATATATACATACCTAAAAGAATCAATCAAATATAAAACAGAGTATGTTTCGAAGGATAATGGGCATTATGAACTCTTTGCCTGCTGGTTACTAATGTTACAAAGATGGTATCAAGTCACCCGTCCAGACCGGTTCTTCTCAACCACCGCTGGGCTGCTGCTCTCTCAACTCTTCCCCCGGCCTCTCGGACATTCTCCAAAGGCTTCCAACACAGGCTTCTCTGACTCTGCCCATCCCTCAGGGTTGAGCCTTGCCTTCCCTGGTCCTCCTCTTGCTGGGCTGCAGCTTCCCCATCTCCTCTGAGCTCCAGACTCATGGCCGCTGGCCACCTCGAGGCTCCTGCAGACTCAGCCTGCCCCGCAAGAGCACTCGGTGCCTCCACCAAGGCTCTCCTCCTGGCTGCTTACCTTGGCCAGAGGCACCAGGAGCCACCCAGGTGTGTGAACCTGGAAGCTGGGGACTCACCTCTCCTTCAGTACCACCGCCCCCAACCTGGTCACTGCAGTGTCCCCTCAGTTCTGACTCCCTCCCCCGCGGTCCCTCCTCCTCCTTCCTGCTGTGGCCTCAACTCAGGGTGTCACTGTAGCTGCAGCTGCCCCGCACCTGGGTGTGTCATCCAGCACCCAGCCTTCTCACAGCTGCCCTGGCAGGCCTCTGGGTAAGCCCCTGGCTCCTCAACTCAGTGCAGAAGGCCCTCCTTGGCCGGATGCTCTGTTTGAAATAAATCCCTCTCTGCATCTCGAACATGGCAGGCTAATCTGTGCCACCCAGCCTTTGCTCAAACCACTCTTTCTGCCTGGAAGGACTTTCCTGCAGTCTCTGCCCGGGGAAGCAGACCAGCACTGGTATTTTGAGCCTGAACTCAAGCACCATTTCTCCTCTGGAGCCTTTGGCTTTTCTTGTCACCCCCTTCCCTTTGTCAGATCCCCAGTACCTGTGTTGCTTCAATGGACTAATGATCCTCTCCTCACACCCACACTGGACTGTGGGCTCCTCTAGGTGTGGGGACTCTTTTTTTTTTTTTGACTGCACCATGTGGCATGTGGGATCTTAGTTCCCCAGCTAGGGATGAATCCCAGGCCCCCTGCATTGGGAGCATGGAGTCTTGACCACTGGACCACCAGGGAAGTCCTCTTTCTTACTCGTTTTTTTCTCTCTAATCCCTAACCTGGTGTCAGGTCTGCCAGGGAGGCAGCTGGTGTTCTGGGCTGCCCCACCTCCCTCTGATCATAGATTCTGGCCAATAGGAGTGCTCTGTATTGGTCAGAGCAATTGGTTCAGGGGTGCACCTGCTATAAGCCAATCAGAGTCCTTCCTGGGATGTCCAAGTGGAGGTAGACAGAAGGACACACGTCCTTGAAGGATACAGATCCCCTGCTGCTGGAAGCTGTTTCCCTTCACACGGAAAAGGCCGGTCTGCGGGGGCAGGAGGAAGTGCCACCTGGTGGAGGCCAGCAGGAGAGGGAGGTGGACAGAGGGCACTGGGCACCTCCCGCCCCCAGTCCTCATTGCTGAAGGCCCTCTGATGGCCTCCTTCAGCTCTGAGACCTGACTTGACGGCCTTCTGGTTGAGACTATGTCCCGCAATGCAGGGGACGTGGGTTCGATCACTGGTCAGGGAACTAGGATCCCATATGCTGCAGAGCAGCAAAGCCCATGAGCGCGATTAAGACTGGATGCAGCCAAACAGATGTTAAAATAAAAGTCACAGGCATCTTTAGAATGTCCCTCTTGTTAGAGTCTTATTCTACACTGGAGTCCGGGCGGGCTTCTCAACCCCATTTATGGATGAAGAAACTGAAGACCAGACCGGGAAATAACTGGCCCCTGGATATACAGGAGGGCTGGGGCCGGATCAGGAGCTTCGCTGCCCTAACCACAGTGCCCTGCTCTTCCAGTCACTTTCCCACCTAGAAAAGAAAAAAGCCTGTTCTTGTTCCCAGGGAAGCAGGCATCCTGTCTTCACTGCAGAGAGGATGTGTCAGGCAGGGTCTCCCCATGCTGGAAGAGCGACTAGGTCCGTGGCACCCCACGACAGGAATTTCAGGCCCCTGACAAAAGACATGCCTGTTATAGTAAAATGCATTTCCTCCCGAATGAAACGAAATCTTAACAGTCCGTACGTGCTTGTATATATATATATATATATATCCCTATGGGAACCCTGCACTGCTATTTATTTAATTTTATTTTGTGGTTGCACAGCGGGGCTTACGGGATCTCAGCTTCCTGACTGAGGGAACCAAGGGGTTGAAGCCAGGCCACAGCTGAGAAAGGGCTGAGTTCTAACCAGTGGACTGCCAGGGAATTCCCGAGTGAGTGCCTCTTGTGCCATCAGCAGGTGTCCCCCTTGAAGGGTACACCCTGCCCTCAGATGGGGCAAGTGGGGGCAACCAGTGACCCATCATCTCCTGACACCTGTAGGTCATGGACCTATGGGGCCTCACATGCTATGTCGCCAACATCAACCCTGCCACAACCCCTAAGGAAAGGTGACTCCTCCTCCCCCTCCTCCGGCCCCAGCTGTGTCCTCAGGACCAGCATCCAGGTCCTGAAATAGCATTCAGTTCGTAACTCACAGGGCTAAGTGCTAGGGTCTGCTCTCTACATGCCCAGACACAGGCAATAGAAAGGGCCGAGATGTCCTAGTTTGGGCGGGGTTGTCCTCATTTTTGATGGTGGACAAGTGTTCCGTGAACCACCTCCTTGTCTATACATAGCTCTGATTTATTGTATTCTAGGCCAAGTGGCTCAGTGGTAAAGAATCTACATGCCAATATAGAAGATACAGGTTAGATCCCTGGGTCGGGAAGATCCCCTGGAGAAGGGCATGGTAACCCACTCCAGTATTCTTGCCTGGAGAATCCCATGGGCAGAGGAGCCTGGTGGGCTACAGTGCATGGGGTTACAGCGAGTGGGATGTGACTGAGCATGCGCGCAGGCAGCAGCACGGCAGGCCCTCAGTAGCGTGTGCCCAGGAGGCGGCGGCAGAACAGCTAGCTCAGGATTCAGAAGCTACACCGCCTGAGGTCCAACCTCCACTCTGTCCCCAACATCTGGGAGAACCTGGAAAGTCATGTGACCCCACTAAGCCTCCATCTTTCTATCTGCAATATGGGACAATAACTGGGGTTCCTACTTCATAAGATTATCCAGAGGATTAAAGGAGCTAATGTGTGCGCATGCTTGCATGCTAAGTCGCTTCAGTCGTGTCTGACTCTTTGCAACCTCATGCACTGTAGCCGGCCAAGCTCCTCTGTCCATGGAATTCTCCAGACAAGAATACTGGAGTGGGTTGCCGTTTCCTCTTCCAGGGATCTTCCCAACCCAAGGATTGAACCTGCCTCTCTTGTGTCTTCTGCACTGGCAGGCAGGTTCTTTACCACTAGTGCCACCTGGGAAGCCCTAGAGTGAAAGTGTTAGTCGCTCAGTCATGTCTGATTCTTTGTGAGCCCATGGACGATAGCCCACCAGGCTCCTCTGTCCATGGAATTCCCCTGGCAAGAATACTGGAGTGGGTTGCCGTGCACTTCTCCAGTGGATATTCCCAACCTAAGGACTGAACCTATGTCTCCTGCATCTCCTGCATTGCAGGCAGATTCTTTACAGTCTGAGTCACCAGGAAACATGTGTGAGACATTCCATATAGTGTTGGGCCCAGAGCCAACACTCAAGGTAAGTGTTACGTATCATGACAAAGATGTTAGATGCTGTACCTATGTAAGCCTATGAAATCTTCAGACTTATTATTGACAAATATTGTTATTATAACACTATTATCCTCATTTCACAAGCAGGAAACAGGGGCTTAGAGAACTTAAGTAACTTGCTAAGCATCACATAGTAAATGGAGAAGCTGAGCTCTGAACCAATGTCTGTCCAAAGCTGTCCCTCACTTCCCTGCACAAAAGCAGAGACAAATCACGGGATGTTGGCATTGCTTTCTAAATTGCCCAGACTCAGTTGTCACAGCACTTTTCCAGTAGGCCTCTCACTCTCTCCTGCGGGAGCCTGGGGTCACTCTCATTGGTGCTGACCTGGACAGCCCAGGCTCCCTCACTCCCTGTCCCTTCCAGTCAGAGGGCCCTTCTGCAGAACTGATGATCATTTCAGCTTTTGAGACCCCCACGAGGATCCAAGAGATACCGCAGAGCTGTGCTCTCCTGCCCCATGGCCCACACCGGGCCCTCCATGTTCCTCCCAGACCCAGGGTTCAGTGCTCGCGTCTCCCGCACCTTCCCTCCTCTCAGAAATGTCTCGGACCTCCTCCATCTTTCTCAAGTGCCTAGTTAAATCCAAACGCTCTGGGCAGAGGCTCCACCTGCCTGCCCAAATGGGAAAGTTGAAGATGCTAGGGGAGGGGAAGTCCTCTCCCTTTTCTGCTCACCACATCTCTGGTCCTCACCTCCCTTCCTCTGAACTGAGAAGCGGAAGTGCCAAGCCTTCCTTAGGTTCTGTGAGGACCTCTGTGGCCTTGGACACCCCTTCTCGGGGGCTGGGCTTTGACATCCCGTATCCCCCAGCTTCTCTGATGGTGCTTCCTGCTTTCTCAGTCAGTGTTTCCTCAGGGCCCTGGCTTTTGTCTACATTTCCCCAATCCCAGTCCTGCACTGTGTCAGACTCCACCTCAGGGCAAGTCATTCCCATTTGGGAATTCAGAGTTTGTGGAATCACAAAAGAGGGGCAAAAAATTTCCCTGACAGAGTTCCGGCCCAGCACCCCTGGTCTTTTGCTGGTGAGACAGTCTGCACACTTATCACACCCCTGAGCTAGGGTTTCCTCCCAACTGCCCACTTAGATCTGTTGTCTTAAAAAAGAACTCCACCTTCATCCCTGCCTTTGATTCAGACACCCCACCAGGGAAGCTCAGCTCCAAATGCCAGCAAGTCCCTCCCCCAACCCGCCTGGGGTGAAGGGGCCCTCCTTCTCCTTGGTGACCAAGGATAACCAGCTTTGTCATGGGAGGGAGGGAGGTGTAGAAGTGTCTAGACCTGCGGAAAAGGACTGCAGCCCAGGAGCTGGGAATAGAGGTCTGTCTTTCCAGGAAGGCTGGGGCCCAGGAACTAGGGACTGCTCTCCCCCATGACAACTCTCACTCCACTTTCCCCTTTTCCATCTCGGGTGACCCTCCCCTGACTCGCAGGCCCTGGGCCAGTTTGCAGTGGCCATAGAAAGGAAGGAGGCACGGTCAACTTCATATGGGGGTGGGGGCCTCCCATAGGTACAGGCCGGCCCTTCCTTCTCACCGGAGCCAAGGCTGCGGCCACCTGCAGACTTCGGCCGGGTGGGCTGACTCTAGGGGGTGCTCCCATGCAAAGTGTGGGGAGTTGGGGCAGAGAGCTCAGCCCGCTAGGGGAGATCAGGGCCGGGTGTTCTCTCTCCAGAGGTTGCCTCACCGCTCCCGAGACCTGGGCGCTCACCTTCCCGCAGGTCCCCACGCAACGCCGGTTGTTAGGGACGCCGTGCGTCGCTAGGGGGCGGGCCCTCAAGGGCGGTGCGCATGCGTTCTCCCGCAAGCTGGTTTACTCTGCTGTGTGCTGTCCCAGGGCAGGGCTGCCGGACTTCGATGGTTGTCGCCGCGTGCCTCGGCCCAGGATCGATGCAAATACGTGTCCCCATCTAAGGCACTGTGTGGGGCCCGGAGCAGGCATTGGGAACTCTGGCCGCGGGACATGCTTTGTGCGTCCTGGGGACCTGTTTAGGAGCAGTGAGTTTCTGCGGGGAAAGGCGGGGAGCTCCTGGACTGCTACGGGGCTCTTCCTTCTCCGGGCCTTTTGTGTGGAAATGGAGTTGGGGATGACGAGTGGGAAGACGATCCAGGAAAAGCACCAGTGGCCATTCCCTTCCGGAAGAGGACGATGGAAGGGCACGTGCAGTTCTTGAACTCCCCTGAGGCCCTCGGCTGACCCCTGGCTGCAGCATCCCTTTGGCGCCACCCTCGGCCTTTCTCCAGGCTGTCAGCAAGGCTGAGTGGCACCAGGCAGGAAGACCCCAGGCCTCCACAGCCCTAAGCCCGACATCAGGAATGACTAGCTTCTATGAAATGACCAGCTTCTATGAAATGACCAGCTTTCACAGAAAATGAAATCGTCCTTCAAGAGGGGAAGAGCAACCAAGGGTGGTTGGAAGTTTCACTGGAGGCAAAACTTCAGTTCTGATGATTACTAGCTGGGTTACGCTGGATAAGCTGCCACCTTAGAAGCTTGGTTAACTCATCCAAAAAAAACCCCCAGTATCCTCACTGAGGTGACTATGTGTTAAGATCCAGGCTTTCTGTCAGTGCACTGAACAGTGGCCCCTGCCACAGTTGCTAAGATCCACAGTTGCGACCTCTCAGGACTGCAAGCAGCCAGAGGCCAGGGGCTCCAGGCCCCTTTCAAGCCCTCATCAGTGATTTACCAACGAATCACCGTCTCAATTAGAATGAGCAATCACGCAAGAAATGCTGTCAGGAAGGCCTGCTCTGCTCTAAAATTTTGACTAAATGGCCCCAGAACTTCGCAGCCAGGGAGGCTCTGACTTAGGAATGGGTCTCCTTAGTTCCCCTTCCTTCATCCAGCAACAGAGATCTTTGAACAGAGGTGGAGCTCAGGTGTCTGGCTTGGTCCTGGGTGGATTCACTTTGGGAGGGAAGGACAACTGCCCTCCAGTCCACACCTTCCTCCTGCTCTGAGCTGCCAATTTCAGCTTCAGCTCAGGTTTGGGGCAGGTGCTTTGCAACTTGTTTTAAAAGAGAAGGCTTGGGACTGCTCTGGTGGTACAGTGGGTGAGAATCCACCTGCCAATGCATGGGTTGAATCCCTGGTCTGGGAATATTCTACATGTCACAGAACAACTAAGCCCATGCGCCACGAGTGAGCCCACGTGCTGAAACACTGAAGCCCTTGTGTCCCAGAGCCCGTGGTCCACAAGAGAAGCTACCGCAATGAGAAGCCCATGCACTGCAACAAAGAGGAGCCCCCACTCACCCCAACTGCCTGCAGGCAGCAATGACGACCCAGCACAACCAACAGTAAATAAAAAGAAAAAAAAAGAGTAGGTTTGCTTTGGCTCTGCTCCCTTCTGACCCCAAGACCTGCACCTGCCCCTCAGGCCTCTGCACTGACTCTGCCCTCAGATGTCCACGGGGCTCACCCCCTCCTAACCCCAGTCTGCTCTCTCCATAGACCTCACTCCCATCTGATACCTTCTTTCTCTTCATTGCTGTTTCCCAACGGGAAGAAAGCTCCACAAGGGCAGGAAGTTCTGTTTGTTTCTTGCCATAGTCCCAGCAACTGATCAGTACCTATTGGGTTATTTGTTTGGCTCTGCTGGGTCTTAGCTGCAGCATGCAGGTTCTTCAATTTATAGTGTGGCATGTGGGATCATAGTTCTCCGATCAGGGATCAGACCCAAGCCCTTTGCATTGGGAGCTTGGAGTCTCAGCCCCACCAGGGAAGTCCCTGTTGGCTCATTTTATCAACAAATCATCAGAGCCTTCATTAAAATGACAAGCTGTTAATGAAATAAGTGACACCAGAGAGGATCTGCCCAACTCTCATGATTTTCACATGACAGTTTTCAATCTTGGCTAGGGAAGCCTTTGTGGATGCTCAGAACAGGCTGGCACAGCATGCTTGGCCAAGTGCTTGTGGAGGTGAAGAGGGGAGTTCAGATCTGGCTGCCAGGTGGCCTTTCAGTCCAGTGTGAAGGGTCAAATTGGGGATGGGGCACCCATGTCAGGATGCTGAAACGGGAAAGGCTGCTTTTTTTTAGGTGAAAAAATGTCCTGGAGCTTCCTGTGTGTGTGTGCCAAGTCGCTTCAGTCGTGTCTGGCTCTTTGCAACCCGATGGACCAGAGCCTGCCAGGCTCCTCTTTCCATGCGATTCTCCAGGCAAGAATACTGGAGTGGGTAGCCATTCACATCTCCAGGGGATCTTCCCGGCCCAGGGATCAAACCTCGGTCTCTTACGTCTCCTGCATTGGCAGGTGTTCTTTATCAAAAAAGCCTTCTCTTTTAAAACATTATTGTTGGTCTACCTGGGAAGCCCTCTGGAGCTTCCAAACCTGTGAAATACTTTTTAATGAACAATCGCAGCCAGAACAGCCATGTATGTCTTCACCTTCACCTCGCAGGGCCTATGTTCAGGCTCACTTCTGCCTTCCCCAGCCCGCACCTTCTTGTGTCTGTGCAGGTCCCAGCCCAGGGCACCCTCTTGGCTCAGCTGCTTGGCCTCCAGACTTGAGTCCTCTGCTGAGCCTCCGGGGAGGTTCTGCTGGCTTCTTCAGGGCTCCAGGCACTGCCCTGGCTGCAGTCGCTTCAGTGTGTGTGAGTCCCTGCGTGAGCCTGCTCAGAGCTGGTTGAGGGCATAGGCTCGGGCTGCGCTGAGGGCAGCTTTCAGGTCTGCAGTGCTTCCAGTGCCCTGGGCCACCACTCGAGAGCCCCAGGCTTTGCCCCCCATGTGGCTGCACACAGCCAGCGCCCAGGCCTCTGCTGTGAAGGCCGGCCTGGCAGTCTGGGGACAGAAACAGAAGGGGCAGTGATGCAGACCAGCCCTCCCTGCCCCTCCCACTCAGTGTACACTGGAGCGGAGTCATGGTGAGTAGGGCCCTCTTGCAAGCCGGGCACATGGTGGGGGTGGGTAAGTGGGTGAGGAGACAGGAGACGGATGGGCTAGGAATGCATGTATAGAGGCTGATGAATGGCTGTTACCTATTTGCAAGAAATATGCAGCCTGGAGGGTGGGGTGGTGGGAATTGAGGGAATCCTTGTAGGGTGGGAGGGCGTGGGTTAGGGACAAGGAGGTGGCCCTGTCCCCATCCTGGGGTATCCTCAGAGATCACCTCTACCCAGCCGTGGCTCTTTTGTGTGGGAGGAATAAAAGACAAGGGATCAACAAACTGGACTAGGAGATGAGTGGGGTGGGGGTGCCCTCCCCCTTCTCACCTGGGCCACCTGACAGGCACACAGCACCTGCCCCAGAGGCTGGGGGCTGAGGAGCAGCACGGATGTGCTGGGCGCCTGCTTACACAGCTGCCGGACCACCTTCACCAGCATCTGCACGGGGGAGGGCAGATGGCGACCTCGCAGCTCCCTGGACTCCCAGCTTCTTCCCTGCTGGCACTTTCCCCTCCCCACACCCTGGGCCCACCCCACACCCAGTGCTTACAGAGAGGGACTCCGTGGAAACTGTGTCCACAATCAGGGGCCCCTCCGTGTGCCGCTGGAGCAGCTCCTGGGTTTTCTGTGCAGCCTGGGAGGCAGAAGAACAGTGCAGGGGTCAGGCTGGGAAGCAATCAGCCCCCACTTCTGAACTGAGCCCCAGCCCAGAAATCCCCTCCCACGTCCTCTGTCCCCCAGCAAAGGTGCCAGGGGTTCTGCTGAGAATGGCCACCTTGTTTTGGGTCCTCTCTATATCCTTCCTCTCCTCCCTTTCCTTATAGCTCCAGGCCCCCACACATGGGCTGCTGAAGGTGAAGAGACTAAGGCTGGAGCACAGATGGGCGAGGGGAGGCGGAGGAAGGAGGAGCCACAGTCAAGGAGCAATTAGGGCTGAATGGCGTAATCAAGTCAGCTTCCTGGAGCGAGAGTCTGAGCCAGGCTTGGGAGTTGGGGGAGAGACCCAGTTTGGCAGAGAGAAGTGTGGGAATGACCTGATGATAGCACCCAGGTGGCAGGAGAGGCAGGAACTGCCACCCACCCTCACTCCCCACCAGGCCTTGAGGTGTCTCAGCATGAATGCTAGAATATCTCTGATGCTCGCCAGGTGTGCCTGCTATCTGCCCCGTGGGGTGCAGCCGGACCCCCTCTCACCTGCCCCATTTCCAGTTTCCGGACGGCAGTGTTGGCACGCCTCTGCAGCGCTTTCAGTGTGGCCTGAAGCTCCCGCCGCTGCCACTGGGGCATCATGGCGGTGTCCACGGCCTGTGGTCAGAAGTGGCATGTCACTCCCTGGCCCCACTGAGTCATGGTCCCCGAGGCAGGGACCAGCAGGGCTAGAGAAGAGGTCACACCCTCTACATGTCCCCCTGCAGACAAACAACAAACATGTGGGCTGGGAATGCTGGAGGGAGACGGGCAGGGTCAGGGAGGGGAACAGGGCCAGGTGGAGGGGGCAGCTCCATGGTGGGGGTGGCCCTCACGTCGGTGAGTCGCCCCATGTCCTTGGACAGCCGATGCGCCTCCGCTACATCCCGGCTACCCTGACTCAGCCGAGCTGCGGCTGCTTCCACCTCCTGGGCCAGGCTCTGGCCCACCTCCCGGGCCTGTAGGGAGGGCACAGGATGGTCAGGGCAGTGTGGCTCACCTGCCCTCCCCAAGACAGGGGTTCT
This sequence comes from Moschus berezovskii, assembly GCF_049115385.1. Taxonomy (NCBI): domain Eukaryota; kingdom Metazoa; phylum Chordata; class Mammalia; order Artiodactyla; family Moschidae; genus Moschus; species Moschus berezovskii. The sequence goes on from NC_142482.1 coordinate 29,865,289, forward strand.
CGACCTATTGCTGGGCAGGGACAAGTTAGAAACATTTAACAAGACTCATCAAGGTATCAAATGATGACAACAGATACCAGCTGCCAGCAGCTGGTATGGCTTAGTGTACAGGTATGAATCCTAGTTCTGCTGCCGGGCATTCCCCGGCCCGAGCGGATCAGTTGAGTGCTCCCTGACCCACCCACACCCAGAGAAGCCTCCCAGGCACCGCTGGTGTGCTGACCTGCTGGGCCTGCTCCCCAGTGACAGCCAGCAGGCGGGTGATGCCCTTCACGAGCTGGTGCTCTCCAGTGATGACCAGGTCTCCTATAGCCCCTGTGCGAAGCAGGTGCCTGTGGGCAGAGGGAGGCAGGAGGAAATCTGGGTGATGATGGGAGACAGGAGCAGCTGGAGCTCCAAACCAGGGGCTGGTGGCTCCAGGGACAAGGGAAGGGAGGAGGTCCAGGGCCCCAGGCCTGAGTGGGCAGAGAGGAGTGACTCACGTCCCACAGCATAGCTCCACAGAGGTCTGCAGTGCGGCCTGGGAGGCTGGGTCCAGTGCATGGGCTACGGGCACCCCCACGGATACCACCCGCACAGGGTCTGGGTATACCTGATGGTGAGAGGCACAGGTCTGTTAACAGGCCTGTGAGTAGGGGGGTGGTCACTCATACGATCTCCACCAGCGGGGCTCCCCCAGCTCACCTCATCCAGGGAGCGCAGGCCGGGGACGTGGGCAGTGCGTGCCAGAGCCACCTCCTCCATGTACACAGCCTCATCCCGCCCCACGGCCTCCTGCACAGTGCCCTCCACTGCCTGGAGCTGCTCTGGGGTCAACGGGGCCTAGGGGGTTGTGGGGGAAATAGACCAACAGGCAGTCAGCCCCATGCCTGGGAGTGATGCAAGATGAAGCAGTCAATGTTCACCGAACCAGCCCCAAGCTAGTTCACTAGTACACAACAGTGAACAGTGCCTAGTACATAACACGTACTCAATACGTTTGTGGAGCTGACAATTCTTTTCCTTAGAAAGCTGCTTGGCAACTAGGCCTATTGGAAGCAGCAGACCTTTCGCTAGGCACTGAAAGTTGATAAAGGAACAGAAGACAGAGGCTCTGTACTTCAGGAGCTTACAACAGAGGGAAGCCAGTGGACGAGAAATACAGGATGGGGGAGACGCAGGAGCAAGAAAGGAGCCATCAGGTGGAATGGGATTCAGTCAGTGAACACTTCCTGCAGGACTGGAGCCAGATGGACACGGAGACAGGATGACAGATAAGCAAGAGGGCAGCTCGGCTTGAGCAAGAACGGCCTGGGTGACAGCAGGGACAAGGAAGCCGGGCAGCCGGAGGCCAAGAGAGGACCCGACACCAGCTCGCCTGACCCTCGCTGGTGCAGGAGCGGCCTTATGGGAAGGCCCCCACCCCAAGGTCCCCCAGTGACTGAGCGAGGGGAGTCCAGCTCTCTTGCTGGTCAAACTCCCACACCACCAGACTCTAAGCCTGTCGCCTCATGTGAAGGCTGCCTCTCTGTGCCCAGCTCACCTGCGTGGCCACGTCGAAGCGCAGCCGCTCGGGATTGAGATGGGAGCCTCGCTGCTCTGTGCCAGGGCCCAGGGCCTGCCGCAGCGCCCAGTTGAGCAGGTGGGTGGCCGTGTGCTTCTCCATGCAGCTCAGTCGCCAGGCCTGAAACACTCTTGTCACCCAGGGTCCTGGGTGTGGGTGGGATGGGGAGAGAGGACGGGCTGCAGGACATGGAGAACAAACAGCAGGGGTGGGGTCCTCACCTCATCCATGTGCAGCTGCACCTGGTCCCCCACCTTGAGGCACTCAGGGGCCACCACCTCATGCAGGATGAAGCCTCCGCAGACCTGGGCTCGGGCCACTGGGAAGAGCACGTCCTGGGAAAGGGCAGGGCCGAGGCGCTGAGTGCCTGCCGCCTCTCCCTCCCTTGGCTCCTTCTGGCTCAGGAGAACTGGGGAACGTGTCTGTGTGTGTGTCTGTCTTTGTGTGTGTGGCGGGCACTGGGGGTGGTGGTGGTAGTGGGGGGCTCACCTGCTGGCCCACCAGCACCAGATAGCCTCGGTCGGAAGCCTGGCCTCCCTGTTCAGCGTAGAAGTTGGTTTTGTCCAAGAGGAGGCCACAGCGCTGGCCGTCCCCCACGGAGGCCACAGCTGTCCCATCTTCTGTATACAGCTGGAGCACCTGAGCCTCACAGGTGCTGAACTCTGCCAGGGTCGAGACTGCTTATCAGTGCCAGGAAGGGGCTTGGGCCCGCGCCTCCCTTGAAGCCAGTCGGCAGGGACAAGGGGGCACTTCCAGCCGGGACCCACGGCAACCCCTGGCGGCTCCCCGGGGGAGGCACAGGCCTGGTGGCTGCTCTCTGTCCTCCCAGGTGCGGTCAGGAAAGCCGCTGGCCACCCGCCTCAGCCCAGGCCCTCACCGTAACCGCCGCCCGGTCGCAGGGAATAGCTGTACTTGGGGCTGTCATCGGTTGGGGGCACCCCTCGGCGCTGCAGCTCCCCCAGGGCATGGACGTCAAGCCGCAGTCCCTGCTCCTGAACCGGCTCGGCCTGCAGCGCCCGGTGCTGCGGGACAGGCACGTGTGCAGGAGAGGCTGTGTGGAGACCTGCCTCCGCCACACAGCTTGTGCACCCCACACCCCCTCTGGAACAAGCCCTCGGGCTGGCTGGTGCACCTTCCCTCGTACAGGGGTCTCAGGACCAGGACTCCCTGCGGCCCCCAGTGGCCCCTCTGAGGACTCGTGCTGGCCTCTCCCCCTCTGCTCCTGTGTGGCCCACTGCACTGGCCTTCCTCTCTGCGGGCTGCGGATGGGGGCTGAGTGCGGGGACAGACACTACCTCAGCCTCCTGTTTCCCTCTTCCTACAAGATCCCAGGACTGAGGGAGGGGCTGTGACCTAACAGAACTGGTGGGGCTGCCCAGCCGGTACCTGGGCCTCCTCCTGGGCCAGCCGCTCCAGTCCAGCAGTGTCCAGCGGCACCCCCTTCTCCTCCAGCATCAGCTCCACCAGGTCCAGGGGGAGCCCCAGGTTCCCAGACAGTGACAAGGACCAGGCCACTTCGGCTTTGAGGGAGGAAGACGACAGGCATCAGGGTTATTGAGGGAGGGAGTGGGGAGAAGTACGGGCCAGGGCTTTTGTGACCACAGAAGCCACCGGATGCCAAGCACACAGGCCCTCTCCCTGCGCTGGGCAGGCCCCAGAAGAGGGTCACCTTCAGGCTCCAAAGCAAGAGCTGGGGGTAGCCCAGGGTCCTCCCTTGGCAATGTCATTTCAGAGGAGGGCAGTTCATTCTCGGCCTGCAGCCAGCCTTGGAAAGCAGAGACCAGAGGTGGGGCCAGCCTGGGCAGTAGGGAAGTGAGGAGAAGCAGGGCGGTGGTGGAGAGAGTAGGGGAGAGAGACGTCGGGCTGGGGATGTGAGGCCTGGGCTTGGCTCACCTAAGTGGAGCCCTCACACCGCGGCCAGGCGTCCTGCTCACCTGGGAACACATCAGAAGGCCCCAGGCGCTTCAGGGTCCGCTCGATGACCCTCCGACCGCGCTGCAGGGAGGCCAGGAAGGCCGCCTCATCCTCCGACACCAGGCTGGCTATCTGAACAAGGGCAGGGCAGGGCTGGAGCCGGGCCTCCTGAGAGGGAGAGCCTCTCCCCATCACTCTCATCAGCCCCTCCCTCCCCCACCCGAGTCCAGTACCTGGGCTGAGCTCCTACGCAATTCCGGGTAAGCATCTCCCTGGGAACAGTGCAGAGGTCCGAGGCGGTGTCAGAGGCAACAGAACCTACTCTGCACCTCCACCCTGGCCCTCCCTGGGGACACCTGCCTTGGGGGCTCAGAGAGGCTGATGGATGGCGGAGGGTCCAAATGGGGAATCAGCTTATTTAGGGAGGGGTGGGCATGATACAGGCAGAAGGGGGTTCTGAGGTCAAAGGCTCAGCAGCCTGGGCAAGGAGGCTCCCTGCTTTCTGTAAGCCCGCTGAGAAGACTCTGGGGTAGACACTCAGGGTGGGGAACCGGGGCAGGGTCACTGTTTGGGTTCAGTGACAGGCTCTCCAAGTCCCCTGGGAGGCCCGGGGAAGCAACAAAGCTCTGCCCTTACCAGTGTCTCCACAACTACAGGCACCAGGCTGCCCAGGAAGCCGGGTGGTGCCTGCAGCACCTCAGTAGAGAACCGCACAGCTCGACGGAGGATCCGACGAAGTACCAGCCTAGAGGGGGTCAGAGCCCAGATACCAGCCCCCAGCAGCCCTGCATCAGGAGGGAGGGGAGAAGGGAGGGCAAGACGCAGAGTGTACGCTCTGCTCCCTTCCTCCTCCGCCTGTCATCTCAGCCCCACTCGCCTCTCCATCCCCCTCCCTCCTCTCCCCTGCAGCCTTCAGCAACCCCTGCCCTGCACTGTAGCCCTTCCAGACTCACGGGGCGCCCGACATCCCAGGGGAGACGCCATCAGCGATGCACACACTGAGCGTGCGGATGTGGTCAGCCACCACGCGGTAGGCTGTGTCTGTGCGCCCCTCATCTGCTGCCCCAACGCGGCCCGAGTAAGGGGGTGCCCCGCAGCCCTGGAAGCAGGAAACGAGACACGGCTGCTGGCCCTGCCATTCACGTTAGTCAAGTCAAGAACCTGGGGGCCAGCCTTGACTTGGCTCTGCTCTCTGCATCTAATCCATCAGTAGGAGCTTTTGCATCTACTTCCAGAGATCTTTCAAATCCATCTACTTTTCTCCACTTCCTCTGCTACCAGCCTAAAGCACACCTTGTCTTTTCTGAACTATGAAACAGCCTCCCAATTTCTCAGCTTCTACTCTGGTTTCCCTCCAGCGCATCCTCCGCACAGCAACAGGAATGTCTTTTAAGAGTGACAATCAGGGACTTCCCTGGTCAATACCGGGGCCTGGGTTCGATCCCTGGTTGGGGAACTAAGATCCCACAGGCCACAACTAAGTACGTGTGCCGCAACTACCGAGTAAAGAGTGAGGAGCGGTATCAGGCTGTAAACGTGAACTGGGGCCTCGCGTCTGGCACCCTCCCATTCTCAGCTGCTCGCTGTCCCCGCAGGCGGGAATACTCTTGAATTCTCAACAAAGGGAGAAAGCAGTGGTGGTGAGCCCTGAGGACCGCAGGTCAGAGTGGCTTCTGGAAGGGAAGAGGCGGGCCTACCTGCTGTATGGCGTCGAGTAGCGGGGAAAAGAGATCGGTGTCGTAGGTGGAGAGCCTGCCTTGCAGCACGGCCACCAGCCTCTCCAGGCCCATTCCTGTGTCCACATGCCGCTGGGGCAGGGGCTGCAGGCTTCCGTCTGCCTCTCTGGCCGGGTGTACGGGAAAGGTGTGCAAGGTGAGGCCCCCCATAGGACTGCAGGTATGATGCGCAAGTGGCACAAAGGGATGAGGAGGGGATTCGGGGGGCCGACAGTGAGAGGAGCCAGTGGGCAGTATCATCTCACCCCCCACCCCCCAAAGCGGACGATGGTAGCCTTGGGTCCTCTCCTTTCTCATAAAGGGTGATTGGGCCCTCGCCTGGACCCAGACCTCCACTTTCTGGGACACAATTCTTTGTTTTATAAAGAGGCATGTCAAGGCTGGTAGAAAATCTTAAGAAATTATCAAATTCAACTCCATCTTATCATAAGAGAGCAGAGTCCAAAGATCCACAGTGTCTAATTGCAATGTCATGGGCAAAGATGAGGACTAAATCGGTTACTATCTGAAAAGTGTTTAGAAATATGCCTGAAAGTAAAAGTGTTAGTCACTCAGTCATGTCTGACTGTTTGTCACCCCATGGACTGTAGCCCGCCAGGCTACTCTGTCCACGGAATTCTTCAGGCAAGAATACTGGAGTGGGTAGGCATTCCCTTCTCCAGGGGATCTTCCTGACCCAGGGAATGAAATCAGGTCTCCTGCATTGTTGGCAGATTCTTTACAATCTGAGCCACCAGGAAAGCCCCCAGAAATATGCCTGGCATGTTGCAAATGCTGTTTAAGTATTTGTTTTCATAAAAAATGGATCAAAGCCTCCTGACTGCCAACTTCTTCACTTTCAGTCATGGATTTCCCTCCTCCTCTAGTAGCCCATTACCTGTTGTGTTGCATGAAGACCAGATTCCAAAGCTCTACCAGCTGGGGGGCCCCTGCCCCACCAGCTAGGTCATAGTGTATCTCAGTGCAGGGCCCACAAGGCCCAGTATCCCCCATCTCCCAGAAGTTCTCCTCGGGCCCAAAGGAGAGCACGTGACTGGCAGGCACCCTGAGAAGAAAGCCAGACGGATGGTGGGAGACAAAGGCAGAAGCCAGGGACTACCCCCCTCTCCCCTGCCTACTTTCTGCCAGGAGAGCCCTTGCATTAAGCTCAGTAGGAGGAGGAACAGGGCTGACCCTACAGTATCACAGGATACACTGAAACTCTGAGGTCCAGTGTTGGTTATTTGCCAGTTTTCTTGTGCTCCAGGAGTGGGACATAAGTGGGGGTGGACTCACCCTAAGTTGAGCCAGATGTCCCTGCTCTCCAGGTCTGGCCCCAGACCAGCCTTGGGGTCACCACCAAAGTAGGAGACCCAGAGCCGGTCCTCAGGGATCCCATAGATCTGAGTCAGCAGCTCCCAGGCCATGCTGCAAGCCTCCTCCTGTAGTGGAAACCCAGTGGGAAGAGGAAGACGGGTGAGAAGGCCCCAGTGAAGTGCCCATCAAGCCACAAGAGTTCCACCCTCAGCTTAAGACAAGACCATTTCCAGTGCCCACCTGGTTTCCAGAACAAGCCATGACTCTCTGCTTCTGAGATTTTCCTGCATAGAAAGTGTCCTTGCCTCTAAATCCCATTTTCTTTCAGGCCCCACCTTCTCCATGAAATCCCCTACCCACCTCAGCCTGAAAGGATTTTTAACTCCTGAATTTGGACCGTTTATTTACAATAATTATTGATCAGCCATTAGGCAGGAGGCATAGTCCTGGTCCTCAAGGAGTTTACAGCCCAACCAGGGAAGTGAGACACATTTCTATCATATGTGTCCACTGAGCACTTTGCCTCTGTGTCTGGTATGAGGCCCTGCTTAAGCCGACTCTGGTGGAGACAGGATTAACCTTGACTCCTTTCTTGGCTGACCACTGACCCTTTCCTAGCTCCAGGGCTTCCTGGGGACTTACCTTAAAATATTCACCCCCAAAGGCCCAATTGCCGAGCATCTCAAAGAAGGTATGATGGGAAAGGTCTCGGCCCACATCCTCCAGGTCGCTGTGGCGTCCTCCAGCCCTCACACACTTCTGGCTGTTGGCTACCCGTCGGAAGCCTGCCATCTCGCTTCGTGGATCCACAGTGCCCAGGAAGATTGGCTTGAACTGGAAACACAGGAAGGGGGAGAGAGAGATATCCTAATAGAAGGGAAACGTAGGGAGTGGGCATAGAGATGGTGATTCAGATTGAGGGCTGTCCGTGCCCCCTGAGAGTACAGTGAAGTCTTGGCCAGGGGGGGCAACTTGGGAGCACCATCTCTGGTGGTGTCTGAGCAGACAAATAAATCATGAAGGACTCTGCTAGTAAAATGAGGACGAATGTGTTGGTGGCCAGAAACAGGGCAAGTCTAGAGAGGATAAGTGGTGCTCAAAGTCGAAAGCTTAGAGCGCAAAGGCTAGCACAGTAGCATGTACTCAACAAACATTTATTTTAATGAATGATATCTTTATTTAAAAAAACTAATAAATGAAGCCAGACTTCCCCCACCAGTCTGCCCCCATGGGATGGGACTCCACACCCGCCATTCCTGGAACTAAAAGTCAACCTTCACCCGCCATTCCCGGAACTAAAACTCAACCTTAACTCAGAAGTTTCCCATCGAGTTCTCCCCAAGCCCTAATTTGCACCCCAAACTTCTTGCCTAATCACGCACAAGCTCTCTTTCCCCGAAAGGTAGGAGCTCCGCCCTTTGCTTCTCTTGCCCAATCCCGCAACGCCTTTCTCTAAGGAAAAAATTTGCAAACTCCGCCCAGACCTGCGTGGTTCAGCCCCTACCTGGTTCATGCCTGCATTGACGAAAAGCAAACTGGGGTCGCCGCGGGGCCTCACGGAAGCGGAGGGCACCAAGCGGTGGCCATGGCGGTCCCGAAAGAAGCTCAGGAAGGCGTCCCGCACGGCCGCGGCCTGGGTTGGAGGGGCTTCCGATGACAGCCCCCGAAAGCCCGGCCATGAGGGCGACCTTCGAATGGCCCGCCCAAGTCGCCCAGCTGCGGCTGCCACCGACGCAGCCATCTTAACTGGGGGCAATACTTCACGAGGTCAAAGGGTATCGCCGGGATAGAAGTAACAAGAGGAGGCCCGGCGTTTCCTACAGCGACCCCTGGCGGCAGGAGGACTCAAGACCGCTTCTGGCTCTCGGTAGAAGTGATTGGCAAGAAGGCGCCTGCAGGAGTCCACCTAACTGTTAATAATACAAGCGGCCTGGCGCATAGGAGGCCCTTAATTCTGGCATTCAACAAATATTCATTGAGAGCCTGTTGTGTGCCAGGCATTTTTTAGGCGCTTAAGGTACGTCAGTAATGAAACTGACAAAACCCCCTATCCTCCAGGGACTTTCCTGGTGGTCCAGTGGTTAAGACTTTGTGCTTCCAATGTAGGGGGCGTGGGTTCCATCCCTGGTGAGAGAACTGAGCTCCTACCTGCCATGCCCCGCAGCCAAGAAAAAAAAAATTAAATAGTTCCTACAATACTTTGGCCACCTCATGCGACGAGTTGACTCACTGGAAAAGAGTCTGATGCTAGGAGGGATTGGGGGTAGGAGGGGACGGGGACAACAGAGAATGAGATGGCTGGATGGCATCACCGACTCGATGGACATGAGTTTGAGTGAACTCCAGGAGTTGGTGATGGACAGGGAGGCCTGGCGTGCTGTGATTCATGGGGTTGCAAAGAGTTGGACACGACTGAGCGACTGAACTGAACTAAACCCTCCAGAAATCTGTAGTATACTAGTAATTCTTATATTCATTAATTTTGCAAGTTTACAAATAGAGTTGTAGTGAACAGGTGTGGATTCAACTCTGTGGTGTATGTATGTGCGTGCTCAGTCATTGGATCATGTCCGAATCTTTGCTACCTCATGCAGTGTAGCCGGCCACCCTCCTCTGTCCATAGAATGTTCCAGGCAAGAATACTGGAGTGGGTTGCCATTTCCTCCTCCAGGGGATCTTCCTGACCCAGGGATCAACACCTGTCTCCTATGCCTCTTACATTGGCAAATGGATTCTTTTATCACTGAGCCACGTGGGAAGTCCTGATGTCTACCTGTGTGTATTTCCAGGCTGAGGGAAGAAGGCAGAGATGGCTAAGGGAGGTGATATCAACATTCATTCAGTAGTCATACAACAGATACTTGAAAGTGAAAAGAAAGTAAAGTCGCTCAGTCGTGTCCGACTCTTTGCGACCCCATGGACTGAGAAGCCTACCAGGCTCCTCCACCCATGGGATTTTCCAGGCAAGAGTACTGGAGTGGGTTGCCATTGCCTTCTCCGAGGGAAGCCCTAACACATATTTATTGATACCTAAATAGTATGTGTCAGGCACTGTGCTGGGAACTTCTCATTTCCCTTTGCCCTTGGCATTGGAAATGGCCATTTTGTTCTTAGGGGTTGAAGCAGAAGTTTAGTGGAGACACAGAAGCCAAGCAGCAGCCGTTCCAGTATTAATTGCTTAATAACATTTGGTCTTTTAATTTGCCTGGGGATTAGAGGGAATCCAGGTTGTCAGGGCAGGATGAAGCTGTTGGCTGATAGCTGCTGAGATTTCGCTTTCTCTCAGCCTCCCAGTGCCCTAGGCTTTTGTGTGTTTTTGCTTCAGGGTTAGACAGATACCTTTTCCACCTTCCTTTCTGTCTTTCTCTCCATGGTAACAACTTCCACCACGAGGCCAACACAGGCACTTACAGGTGGAGCCAGGGTCTTCACCGGGCTTCTCTTAGTACCCTCTGCTCTTGGTTTGGGAAATTAAGCAGATCAAGAAGAGAATTTGCCTCAATTAAAGCCACAGCCCTGAGGTTAATGTGATCATCTCCAAGGCTTCAGCTAACCAGTGGGCTCTTCTGGCCTCCATTCTTTGTTCAGTTCAGTTCAGTCGCTCAGTTGTATCCGACTCTTTGCAACCCCATGAATCACAGCACGCCAGGCCTCCCTGTCCATCACCAACTCCCGGAGTTCACTCAAACTCATGTCCATCGAGTCAGTGATGCCATCCAGCCATCTCATTCTCTGTCGTCCCCTTCTCCTCCCACCCCGAATCCTTCCCAGCATCAGAGTCTTTTCCAGTGAGTCAACTCGTTGCATGAGGTGGCCACAGTATTGGAGTTTCAGCTTTAGCATCAACCCTTCCAATGAACACCCAGGATTGATCTCCTTTAGAATGGACTGGTTGGATCTCCTTGCAGTCCAAGGGACTCTCAAGAGTCTTCTCCAGCACCACAGTTCAAAAGCATCAATTCTTCGGCGATCAGCTTTCTTCACAGTCCAACTCTCACATCCATACATGACACGGGAAAAACCATAGTCTTGACTAGACAGACATTTGTTGGCAAAGTAATGTCTCTGCTTTTTAATATGCCATCTAGTTATGTTATTTAGGGACTTTGAGGAGAGTTAGCCTTGGGAAATGTGTGGTCTTTTTTTGGACTTGAGTTTCTATAGTGACAGTGAGTTCTCAACTTTGTATTCTGACAGAACCCAGGACATCTATCCTGTTTCTTCCCTTGTCCTCTGTTTCCTTGCCCACACAGATGAAAGGTGTTGTTTTGAAAGCGTGCTTTGCCTATGTTGGTTTTTCCAGTGTTTTTGGAACAGGAACCTAAAGCCAGATGGGGATTTCTGTGAGATTCGCGATCTTGAGACAAGCCTAAACTGAAATGGGAGTATTTTGCTAGAGAAATCTAGCTAGGGCTTCTCCTCAGGACTGAAGTCAACTTTTTTTTTTTCCCTTCAGATTTTGCCCAGAAAGTCTGCATTATAGTAGGAACTCCTTATTTTTAGACTATTGTGGATCTGAAGTGGAGCCACGGATTTTTTTTTTCTGAACAGCTTTAATGAAATATAGTTCACATACCATACAATTCACCCACTTAAAGTGTACAATTCAAATGGCTTTTAGTACATTCACAGAGTTGTTAGCTGTTTATATTTTAGAATATCTAGGTCATTTTCATCACTTCCAAAAGAAACCCCATACCTTTTACCTGGAGAAGGAAATGGCAACCCACTCCAGGATTCTTGCCTGGAAAATCCCATGGACTGAGGAGCCTGGTAGGCTACAGTCCATGGGGTTAGCTAGGGCTTCTCCTCAGGACTGACATCAACTTTTTTTCCCCTTTCAGATACCTTTTACCTATTAACCCCCAATTACCCCATCCCTCCCAGCCCTAGGCAATCACTAATTACTTTCTGTCTCTAACGATTTGCCTGTTCTGAACATTTCCTATAAATTGAATCATACAACATACATGGTCTTTGTGACTGACTTCTTTCCTTAGCATAATGTTTTCAAGGCTTATCCATGCTGTAGTATGTATTATGGATTTTATTTTGGGTTGTTTTCTGTTTGAAAAACAGTTTTCTCCCCATCTTGTTGTTTTATCCTTGCCATTAAAATTGCTTTTTTTGAATATGGTATCCTCTGGTAAATCAGTCTCTTTTTAATATTTCCCAGTCAAGCCACGTGGTTCTTGTCGGATTGGGCTGTGCTTATTCTGATTTGCCACTGTCATCAGATGAGGAAGTTAAATTTATGGTCTGCAGTTTCTCAGGATAGATGAATACAGGAGAGAATGTGCCAGACTGGGAAGTTACTGACCTGGGAACTTCTCGCAGGAGTTCTCATCCACTGCCTTAATACTCATAGGAATTTCACTTCAGGTTTAGAATACAAATGATGTCTGTTTCCTGGGAGCTGTTTAGCTGGGTTTGGGTACGGTCTTCCCTGGGGTAGGGATTGCCCTCATACTGCTGTCTGACTGACCTCGGCAAGTCCAAGGGAGCCTATGTTTGAACCTTCTCTTTCCGCCTTATTCATGAGAAGCAACGCCCTTATTCTGGGAATGGAAATTGTCCTTCCCGATTTCCCCATTGACTCCGAGAGTAGGAACCTGAGGTCAGTGATGCATTCCGTCCTAGAACGATGGTCAGAGGAGACACGAGGGGATTTTCACCCTTACTAAGCATAAGGAACTCAGCTCTGGGAGCTTCCACTTGTAAATCGTAAGGGCTGTGTTTTAGTGTCTAGGTTAAAAGTTCAGTTTATAAGAGGTGTTCCTATGTTGATGTATTTTTTTTATGGCTTTGCCTTATCTAGATTGTGAAAGCAACCCTGTCAAACGTTAACATGCGTAGGGATCTCCTGGGCTCTTGTTCAACCTGTAGATAATGATTCGGTAGGTCTAGGATGACGTTGAAATTCTGTGTTTCTGGCAGGTTCCTAAGTAGTGCTGTTGCTGCCCCTGGTCTCCTAGACCATACGTTGAATAACCGGTGTGGTAGAGGGCTTGTGGGAACAGTGAGGACACATGCTTGCTTGGGACTGGGCGTTCTGGGGATCTCCTCTTTCTTCCAAAGTGGGGTGTGGAGGCTGGCAGCTCTCTATGTGCCCTTCGCAGACTGCTCGCTCCCCGCCGCCCCTCCGCGAGTCCTAGGGAGGATGAAGTTGCGTCTGCCTGTTGCTAGGAGACGCGGAGGCGGCGAAGACCAGAGGCTGCGGATGCCAGCGGCCACTCAGAGCTCTGGGGAGCTGGCTAGGGCTGGGCTCGCTGGTGGCGGGGCTGGAAGGGTCGGAGCCGCCTGGGATCGGGAATCCAAGCTTTCAGTTCAGTTCAGTTCAGTCGCTCAGTCGTGTCCGACTCTTTGCGACCCCATGAATCACAGCACGCCAGGCCTCCCTGTCCATCACTAACTCCCAGAGTTCACTCAAACTCATGTCCACAGAGTCGGTGATGCCATCCAGCCATCTCATTCTCTGTCGTCCCCTTCTCCTCCCGCCCCCAATCCCTCCCAGCATCAGAGTCTTTTCCAGTGAGTCAACTCTTCACATGAGGTGGCCAAAGTATTGGAGCTTTGCTGTGAAGTCGCTTCAGTCGTGTCCGACTCTGTGCGACCCCATAGACGGCAGCCCACCAGGCCCCCCCGTCCCTGGGGTTCTCCAGGCAAGAATACTGGAGTGGGTTGCCATTTCCTTCTCCCATGCATGAAAGTGAAAAGTCAAAGTGAAGTCGCTCAGTCGTGTCCGACTCTTAGCGACATCATGGACTGCAGCCTACCAGGCTCCTCAGTCCATGGATTTTCCAGGCAAGAGTACTGGAGTGGGGTGCCATTGCCCGCGATTGTCCTTGTGTATTTTCAAATGGTTACGTTTTAAATGGTAATGTAAGGACCTCCATAATCTCCGTGATTTTGCCTCTTGGCCAGCAAAATCTGAAAGACTGTCTGGCTCTTTGAAAAAAGTTTGCCGACCCCAGACATTTCTTACCCTAGACTTGGAATCAGCCACTTCCAAAAATCGTAGTTACTTTTATTGAGAAATCATAGTTCAGCACTACAAATTAGGTATTGGGATGCTTGTTTCTAGGTTTTTATAGAGGACAGAGATGGGGAGAATATATGTACAGATAAAAATGTTCCATAAGACAGTTTTTAAGCAGCGGAACAACATGATCTGATTTACACTTGAAAAATTATTTGGATGTGTAGGGTCTTAGTTGGGGCACGAGGCATTGTCATTGAGTCAAGTGGGAACTTCGTGGTGGTGCTTGGACTCTGGTTGTGGCTCGGCTGGCTTAGTTGCCCTGCAGCATGTGGTATCTTAGTTCCCGCACCAGGGATCGAACCTGGGTTCCCTGTGCTGCAAGGTGGACTCTCAACAACTGGACCACCAGGGAAGTCCCTGATTTACACTTTTGAAAGATCATTGTAATGGGAGAGAATGAACTGTGGGGGCAGAAGGGGAAGAAGGAATACCTGTTAGAACCTTGTTGTTCAGGAAAGATGTGATGGACAGGAGCTCAAACGTGGTTGGATTCAGGCTATATGTGGAGATTATATATATATATTCTAAAGGAGATCAATCCTGGGTGTTCATTGGAAGGACTGATGCTAAAGCTGAAACTCCAATACTTTGGCCACCTCATGCGACGAGTTGACTCACTGGAAAAGAGTCTGATGCTAGGAAGGATTGGGGGTGGGAGGAGACGGGGACGACGGAGAATGAGATGGCTGGATGGCATCACCAACTCGATGGACATGAGTTTGAGTGAACTCCGGGAGTTGGTGATGGACAGGGAGGCCTGGCGTGCTGTGATTCATGGGGTCGCAAAGAGTCGGACACGGCTGAGCGACTGAACTGATATATATATATATATATGTATATGTACATGTATGTTGTTGTTTAGTCACTAAGTCACTGCCAGGCTCCTCTATCCATGGGATTTCCCAGGCAAGAATACTGGAGTGGGTTGTCATTTTCTTCTCCAGGGGATCTTCCCTGTTGAGCCACCAGGGAAAGAAAAGACTAACTTCTAAGCTTCTGACCTGCAGCTAGGTAGCTAGTGTTGCCAATTCACTTGAGGAAGAAGCAGGTCTGTGGAAGGGAAGTCAAGTGTTTGCTTTGGACATAATAAGTTTAGATATCCAAGTAGAGATGTCACTGAGTGTTGGATATAAAAGTCAGAAGTGCAGAAGGAAGATCAGGGCTGTGGCTATAGATTTGGGAGTCACTAGTACCCTGGTGCTCCTGGGTAAGTTAAGATCACCTATTGGAAGAGCAGGATGAAGGAGGAGAGGGGAGAATCCTGTTGTGGCCCGGTATTCTGAGGTGCTGGAGGGAAACTTGAGAAAGTGATGAGAGTCAGGAGGAAGACTGGAAGGAGTGAGGTCATACCAAAGCCTGGAGAAGAGAAAATGATGTTCCAGTAGGAGGGAGTGGCCGGCTGCATCAAGTGCTGCTGATGGCTGAGCAAGATGAGAGCAGAGACCTAATGAATGCATTGGGCAAAGTGGGAGAACTTTCAGTGGGATGGTGGGATGGAAAGGCCAATTGGAGTGAGTGAGAAGGGGAAATGAGAAGGCAGAGAAAGGAAATAGAGACAACTTGGGAGTGAGTTTGCAGAAAAAGAGAAGCAGAAAAAAGTCTGGAAGGGGCTAAGGGCTCTAGGAAATGTATTTATTTAAAAAAAAAAGTGTCGAGGGCTGACTTTCAATAGATTGCAGGGAGGGAGCTGCTCTGCTACATACGAAACCCGAAACCCAACCAAAATGTATTTATTTTTAAGAACAGCAACATTAAGTCTTTGTATGCACTTGGGTGTGATCCAGTACAGGGAAGAAACTGACCAAGCAAGAGAATGAGAGTGTTATTGTAGTAGCCAAGTTTTTAAGTACTTGAGGGGATTGAAAATTTCAGTACAAAGTGTAGCCACAAGCAAGGACACTCCTTCCATTACAGTAAGAGGAGGAGATGTGGATACAAATGCAGTAGGTCCGTGGATCTAGGGCTGGGAAATCTAGAGAGGACAAGTCCTCAGACATCAATTTCCTCGTCAGTGTGCAGTGAGGTGAAATTGCCGCCTGGAAAAAGAGAAGATTGACTAAGGAAGTGTGGTAGGATTAGCTGGCAGTGTTGGCTGCTCATTTAAGATTTGCGGTCTTTGATTTAAACTGAGACTGATCAGCACAATGGGATTTTCTCCATCCGCACCTAGCTGCTCAGGTGCATGCACGGAGCACAGAGCTTAGTGGGTGTAGTGAGGGCTGGGATTCTGCCATCTGGGTGTGATGGAGGGAGGGGGCTGGAGTGAGTACGGTCGTTGGCAGGGCAATGGTTGAAATCCTGACACTTGGGCTGTATTTGAGTTCTAAAGGCAATCCATATAGGCCCTTATCTCATCTAATAGCCATTGTTAATCTCATGTCTCAAATCTTAAAACATAAACCTTAAACAAAAACATAATGATGTATATGTGTGGCCCCCCCCCACCCTCCCTCCTTTGGAATCTTGGTATTTTAAGGTGGAGAAAAGAGACAAGAGACTGTTAGCTTGTTGTTTTTCAGTCGCTAAGTCATGTCTGACTCTTTGTGACCCCATGCTCTGTAGCGTGCCAGGCTCCTTTGTTCTCCAGTATCTCCTGGAGTTTGCTCAAATTTATATCCATTGAGTTGGTGCCTATAACATTTTAAAATTATGTTAGATAACCACAATAGAGGCCAGAAGACAGTGGAAAGGCATTTTTAAAGTGCTTAAAAAACAAAACAAATCACCTTGTCAACCTGGAATTCCATATCCAACCAGTAAAAACCTTTTTTCTTTTTTTGATGGAACAGCACTTCAAATAAATATCTTCTAAGGATAAAGACAAAAAGAGAGTGTGGGAATTCCCTGGTGGTCCAGTAGTTAGGACTTGACACTTTAACTGTCGGACTTGATGCCTGGTCAAACTGAGATCCCAAAAGCCATGTGGTTTGGCAAAAAAAAAAAAAAATTTAAATTAAAAAGAAAAAAGAACTTCCTTGGTGGTCCAGTGGTTAAGAATCTGCCTGCCAATACAGGGGACATGGGTCGGATTCCTGGTCCGGGAATATCCCAACTACTGAAGCCCACACTCCCTCGAGCCTGTGCTCTACAAGAGAAGCCACTGCAATGAGAAGTCTTCATGAGAGTAGCGGAGAGTAGCCCCCAATCGCCGCAACTGGAGAAAGCCTGTGCACGACAATGAAGAGCCAGTGCAGCCGTAAATCAATAAACATCATAACAATAAGTAATATGAGTGGCCCATTGTGCCCAGACGATGCTAGCCCTCTTCACAGGTAGTTAGTACACAAACCAGAATGAAGAGACTTGAAAGTGCCAAATGGATCAGACACTTGACCGTTGCATTCTGTCTCCCAGGATCATGAGAAACAAATGTCTTCGAAGCATCTTTGATGAGCAGAACAAGGTAACAAGGGGAGTGCATGGCTGACATCACCGACTTAGGGTGGCAGATGCATGCCTGCAAATTCAACTGGAATGTTCAACTCAGCCAGACTTAGCATATACTCTCCACTGGACAGGGCTGGAGACACACTCTTGCGTTCTTGATCCTTGGTCTTCTCCTTCGTGGACCCCAAGGTTCTAGACTCTATGCATCTTCTGTTGAAAGATCTTTTCTTCATATGACACAATGAATTAGGTTGCGACATTTTGAGTCAGTTTTCCCATGGCTATTTTCCATGACTTCCTATTTTTTAAAAAAATTATTTTTGGCTGTGCTGGGTTTTTGTTGCTGCACAGGCTTTTCTCAAGTTGCAGCGAGCAGGGGTTACTGTCTAGTTTGGTGCTGAGGCTTCTCATTGAAGTGGCTTCCCTTGTTGCAGAGCATCAGATCTAGGACACACGGGCTTCAGTACTTGTGGCTCCCAGGCCCTAGAGCACAGGCTCAGAAGTTGTGGCACGGGGGCTTAGTTGCTCTGAGGCATGTGGGATCTTCCCTGACCAGGGATCAAACCCGTGTCTGCACTGGCAGACAGATTCTTCACCACTGAGCTACCAGGGAAGCCCTTCCATGACTTCTTGGCCACACCTTTGCATGTCACCTGTAGCAAGAGTCAGAGGTACATAAAATGACCTGTGACTGGGGGCAGGTCAAGAAAGTAAGAAAGTAGAAAAGGTGATGGTAGGGGTAAACAGCTAGTTGAGTACTCAGACTATTTAATTCAGACCCTTTTCAGGGTTTCTGGTCTCTGTGGGTCTGTTTGGGTTTTAATCCTGTGAGTTTTTCGTGTCTCCCATTTACCCTTCCCAGCTGGACTTCTGATAGCTCGGGGTGTGGCATTTTTCTGTGCACTCTGTTCTACGGTGCATCCTTAAGTGAAAGCAAGGCCTCTAATGTTGAGTCTTATGGGCTCTTCGCTCATCATCTCAGCTACAGCCCCTAGCAGAGCAGTCTCTACCTGATTGGCATGTAGAGAAGATGCAACATCACTATCTTGGTTTACTGAGGTATTGCGTTCGTCCAAACTCATGTCAAAACATTTCACGGTGAACAGAAACAGACTCACAGACACAGGGAACAGACCTGTGGTTGCAAAGAGGGAGGGGGTTAGGAGAGGGGTGGACTGGGGAGGTTGGAATTAGCAGATGCCAACTACTGTATATAGAATGGATAAATACATGGTCCGACCGTATAGCACAGGGAACTATATTCAGTATCCTATGATAAATCGTGATGGAAAAGAATATGAAAAAGAATATATATATATATGTACAACTGAATCACTTTGCTGTAGAGCAGGAATTAGCACAAAATTGTAAATCGATTTAACTATGCTTCAGTTAAAAATTGTATGGTTTATAATTTTTTAAAAAACTAAAGCAATATTGAATCTAGTTGATATGAATACTGAACTGTTGGGGTAAAGTGTTCTGATATCTGCAACTGACTGTGAAATGCATCAGAAATAGGATGAGGGAATTCCCTGGTGCTCCAGCGGTTAGGAGTCCACGCTTGCACTGCTGAGGACATGGGTTCAATTGCTGGTCAGGGAAATAAGATCCAGTAAACTGTGAAGCCTGGCAAAAAATAAAAAAAGAATGAATTTAGAAGCATTTATTTTAGACAGTGGGGAAAAGGACTCAAAAGTTGCAGGTCATGTGTAACAGAACGCCATCACTTAGACCCTGAGTTTTTAAAAAGCCGTATTTATTACAGGCTCCTCAGGTGATGCTAGTGGTAAAGAACCTGTCTGCCAATGCAGGAGACATAGAGATGCAGGTTCAATCCCTGAGTCGGGAAGATCCCCTGGAGGAGGACATGGCAACCTACTCCAGTTTTTGCCTGGAGAATCCCATGGACAGAAGAGCCTGGCAGTCTGCAGTTTATGGGGTCGCAAAGAGTTGGACACAACTGAAGTGACTTAGCAGCAGTATTTAATGCACATTTCTCTAATTTCAGAAGAAGAGTGTGTATATTGCAAAGCAGCTGAAGATTAAGCAGTTGCATTTAAGCGTGGTTATGAATGGTGGGGTTGTGTTATGGGGCTGAGATGCCTTGGTGCTCTGCGCAGAGGGAAGAGCAGGTAAGACATACAGGGAGCGTATCTAGGAGCCCAGCCCTGTGGCTCAGCGGTGTGCTTGACTAGCCAGCAGTGCTCAGAGGGAAGTGTCTGGGCAGCTTTCCTAGGGACTGCTCAATTAAGAATTCATTCTCAAGCCAGTCATCTGATTATGGGCACTTGGATTGCTTCCACATCTTGGCTATTCGAAACATTGCTGCTATGAACATTGGGATGCATGTATCTTTTTGAGTTAGAGTTTTGATCTTTTAGAAGGTATGGTACAGGGACTTCCCTTGTGGTCCAGCAGTTAAGACTCCTCGCTCCTAATGCAGGGGATCTGGGTTCAATCCTTGGTCAGGGAACCAGATCCCACATATTGCAACTAAGTGTTCTCAGGCTGCAACTAAAAATACCATACATGCTACAAGGAAGATTGAAGACCCCATATGACACAGCTAAGACCCAGAACAAACAAGTAAATAAATAAGAGGTGGTATGTGTACATGAAATAGTATCCATACAAATAATGAAATATTGCCATTTGCATTAACATAGATAGTCCTTGAGAATATTATACTTATGGCAGAAAGTGAAGAGGAACTCAAAGCCTCTTGATGAAAGTGAAAGAGGAGAGTGAAAAGGTTGGCTTGAAGCTCAACATTCAGAAAACAAAGATCATGGCATCTGGTCCCATCACTTCATGGGAAATAGATGGAAAAACAGTGGAAACAGTGTCAGACTTTATTTTTTTGGGCTCCAAAATCACTGCAGATGCTGATTGCAGCCATGAAATTAAAAGACACTTACTCCTTGGAAGGAAAGTTATGACCAACCTTGACAGTATATTAAAAAGCAGAGACATTACTTTGCCAACAAAGGTCCATCTAGTCAAGGCTATGGTTTTTCCCGTGGTCATGTATGGATGTGAGAGTTGGACTGTGAAGAAAGCTGATCGCCGAAGAATTGATGCTTTTGAACTGTGGTGTTGGAGAAGACTCTTGAGAGTCCCTTGGACTGCAAGGAGATCCAACCAGTCCATTCTAAAGGAGATCAATCCTGGGTGTTCATTGGAAGGACTGATGCTAAGGCTGAAACTGCAATACTTTGGCCACCTCATGCGACGAGTTGACTCACTGGAAAAGACTCTGATGCTAGGAAAGGTTGGGGGCGGAAAGAGAAGGGGGACGACAGAGAATGAGATGGCTGGATGGCATCACCGACTCTGTGGACATGAGTTTGAGTGAACTCTGGGAGTTGGTGATGGACAGGGAGGCCTGGTGTGCTGTGATTCATGGGGTCGCAAAGAGTCGGACACGACTGAGCGACTGAAGAAGAAGAAGTGAAGTTAAGTCAGAGAAGGACAAATAATGTGATATCACTTATGTGGAATCTAAAATATAATACAAATGACTTTGTGTACAAAACAGACAGAGACTCACAGAGAAAGCAAACTTAAATAGTTACCTTTATAGTTACCAAATGAGAAAGTGGGGGAGGGATTAATAGGAGTATGGGCTTAAAAAAGCTATTATACATAAAATAGATAAACAATAAGGATTTACTGTATAGCACAGGAACTGTATTCAATGTCTTATAATAACCTATAATGGAAAATAATCTAAAAAATACATGTTTAACTGAGTCACTTTGCTGTACACCTGAAACTGGCACAATATTGTAAATCAACTGTACTTCAATTTTTTTAAAAAAAGAATCCATTCTCCTATCAAAGTTGACCAAGGCCAGGGGTTCATGGGCAGTGTTTTTTCCTTCCTTGAGGGAACCTGGAATAAAGAAATTCTGTATGAAATGCTATGAAAAGATCTCCCAAAGTGAAAAGAAGTGTGAGTGTATGCTATTGCTGTGTGATGGGGAGAAAACCCACATCTGTATTTGCTTGTAGTGCTCTGAAAGGGATGCCAAAGGAAGAACAGTGGTTTTGCTGGAGCAGGTGAGATGGGGCCCATTCCAGTCATGGATACAGTGGAAAGGAGGCTTTCCTTGTCTACTTTTAAAATTTACTTATTGTTTTACCTTTGCATGTGCTGAGTCTTCCTCTCTGCACTCGGGCTTTCTCTAGTCTCAACGAGCGGGGGCTACTCTCTAGTTGAGGTGCACAGGCTTCTCATCACGGTGGCTTCTCTTGTTGAGGAGCATGGGCTCTGGAGTGTGGGCCTAGTAGTCATGGCCCACAGGTTTAGGTGCCCCGTGACATGTGGGATCTTTTTGGACCAGGGAGTGAACCCGTGTCCCCTGCGTTACCAGGCAGATTCTTAACCACTGGACCACCAGGAAAGCCCCTCTCTATACTTTTTCAGAGTTCTGATTCTGCAAGCTGTGTGTGCTTAGTCGCTCAGTCGTGTCCGACTCTTTGTGACCCCATGAACTGCAGCCTGCCAGGCTCCTCTGTCCTTGGGGATTCTCCAGACAAGAATACTGGAGTGGATTGCATGCCGTCCTCCAGGGGGATCTTCCCCAACCTAGGGATTGAATCCAGGTCTCCCACATTGCAGGTGGATTCCTTACCCATCTGAGACACCAGGGAAGCCCAAGAATACTGGAGTGGGGAGCCTATCCCAACCCAGGAATTGAACTGGGGTCTCCCACTTTACAGGTGGAGTCTTAACAAACTGAGCTATCTTTTCATGGTGTTTACAAGTGGTGTAAGTCCATTTCCTACTGAAAAATGAATAACTAAAATGCAAAATAAGAAGCTATAAGATGAGACAATTCAGTCCAGTTCCTTGGAACACATCAAAACAGGAAATTTTAAGGTGTTGGCATTCCCGGATTAATCGGAAATTCAAAGACCAGCACTATGCTGTGAGAGTCGGGACTGTGTCTTAATAATGCACATGTGTCTTATCATGCACGTAACTCTGCCATCAAGGTGCTTTATTTTGATACTACTTTTACTTCTCTTTGCTTATTTTTATTTAAAATTTTTATTTTGGCTGCCAACTCACAGCTTGCAGGATCTCATTGCCCTGATTGGGGATTGAACCCTGGGCCACAGCAGTGAAAGCACTGAGTCCTAATCACTAGACTGCCAGAAAACACCTCTCTTTGCTTTGTTTTGTGTTTTATGTGTATTCTAATGGCTTCCCAGGTGGCGGTAGTGGTAAAGAACCTGCCGGCCAATGCAGAAGACATAAGAGATGTGGGTTTGATCCCTGGGTCAGGAAAATCCTCTGGATTAGGAAATGGCAACTCACTCCAGTATTCTTGCCTGGAGAATCCCATGGAGAGAGAAGTCTGGCAGGCTACAGTCCATGGCGTCTCAAAGAGTCAGACACGACTGCAGTGACTTAGAACGCACGGACAGATGCTCATGTATTCTACAGTTCGGTTTGTCATCTTCTCTTTCCCCTTTCACAAACGTATTTGGGTAAACCCTGCCTATATGTGGGATTTGGGGATGCAAAAGTATGTTGTCTTCAAGAACACATCCTAAAAGACTGGCATCCTGTAATGCCTGCGGCTTCTGGCTGCAACTCCACTCATTCACCAGGGCATCTCAGTGCACTGTGGCTTCCTTGCTTGTCGTTCTGGCTTTTAGGGACAGAGTTGGTCACTCTGGCTTTGGTCTAGAGACATATGATGAGAAGCCCTTTCCGCAATAAGTGTTTAATAAATTAGAACACAGGTTTCCATTATCCCTTCCTGAAATGGGGCCAGCCACTGTCTGGCTGTAAGGATGTCTGCAGAGTGAAAAAGTAAACACAGAATCAGGAATCTTATCGTTAATGCAATTTGCCTTTGCTATTGGCTTCCTGCTCTCGTCTTTGAGACGCCATTAAAAATGCATGCAGGGGAAAAAAAAATGCATGCAGGATGTGAGTGAGATGAAATATATCGAAATTCAAGCTGATTCCAGTTCACCGTGACACTCCATTTCTCTGGCACTCTGACTTCCAGCGGCTTTAGCCTGGATCCTGGGGATGAGGGGTGAGAGTCTCTGAGCAGTGAAAGGTACTGCCCTAGAGCTCATAAAGCTTACTTCAAAGGGGAGTTGGGAATTCCCTGGTGGTTTGGGGATTCCCTGGTGGTCTAGTGGTTATTAGGACTTGATGCATTCACTTCAGGGGCCTGCAAGCCAAGCGGCATGACCAAAAAAGGAATAAAACAAAAGCAAAAACACCACCACCAACAACAAAGAAACCAAACGAGTGTCTTTGCCACTGGACCTGTGGAATCAGTAACTTCATATTAATAATGATAGCTGTCCCTTCTTGGGCATATGCTGTATACCAGGTAAGCTACTTTATACATAAAAACTTATTTAGTCCTCATAACAGCCCAATGAAGTAAGTTACTATTGTTATTCCCATTTTACAGATGAACAAACTGAGAGAGGTTAAGTGACTTGCTTAAGATCACACACAGTGAATGGTAGATCAGGAATTTGAACCCACACAACTGGGCTCCAAGGCCCATCTTGTAAATCACGTCTACTCACCTCCCATCTGATTTGTGTGTGTGTGTGTGTTTAGCACATATAATTCTAAACAGTTGTGGTATTCTAACTCTTGGCAGATCAAGAATCAGGGCCACTAGAAGCTTGTGCATAACATCGGGAGACAGACTGGGAACCTAGTAGGGTCTGATGAACCAGTCACCTCCAGCAGTCTGGTCTCTGCTAACAAGTCTTTCTCGCACATTTCAGCTGTCCTTTCAACAATACAAAGCACAATAGAGGAGCATGATTCCATTTATCAAGATGGTTGTGGCAGACACCATCCCTAATATTCAATTTCCCCTTCTTTTAGAAATGGAATCCCCAGGTTTTCTATGGACCATGCCACTGGGTCTCGTACTGCGAGGCTTGGCCGTGTAGCCCTTGAACTAGGAGCAGAAGTGGGATGTACCAGATCAGCAAGCTCTGCCCTTTTGCTGCTCTTCTCATGGGCTGGGATACGGTCTCAAGGGACAGGGAATCACCCAGCGGTTACAGCAAAGGATGTGAAGAACTTGGGTCCCCAACCCTGTGGAGTCACCAAGGGCATCCTTGACTGTTCATTCCTGCATTGTCGCATGGGAGAGAAACCAGCTTTCTTGTTGAAGCTCTTAGTGCGGGCAAACTCACAAGCTGATGAATACACCCAGGACATCAAGGAGAGGTTACATTATGTTTGCTGTATTTTGTTAATAAGGCAAGGAAATATTCAGAGCATTTTAGAAATAATTCAATAACAAGTTTTGAGGCCTAATGGGAGCAACTTTAATTATTTGGAAACGTCCCCAGAAACTTTCGAAATGCTGGCAGAAAAAAGAACACACTTCGCTTGGTTGATGTGATAAAGAGAGGATGTAAATTCAGTTCAGTTCCACAAATATTTATGGAAAAGCTACTTCATGCCAGGCAAGGCTGATGGCGCCCTTGTCCTCAGGGAGCTGACAGTTGGGCTTGGGGATCAGGGGGCTCAGGAACACGGACTGGTGAGCAAGTTGATATAAAAGTGATCAAGCTGATGGGCACACACCCTGCCCTGACTTGAGCATCAGGGAAGGCTCTTAGGAGGAGCAATCAGAAGGTTTGCTGGCTGCTGTTCCAGCTCTTGGCAGGGTTAAGTTTTCCTTAAAGAGACAAGTACTTGTGTCTTATGGAGGTTGGACCTAAAAAGCTCGTTCAGAAACTTCTCTGCCTTGAGAGATGTGAGCCAAGAAACTGACACCTTGTTTCCCCCTTTCACCTTTTCTTCTTGTTCCAAGCTCCTCATATCTCCGGGAGAGACTCCAGATAACCTCGGGTGGTCATGGTGCCCTCTTGGGATGTGGGTTAGAAAATACTCCCTAGGATATACTTTCCAGGAATCAGAGGGTTTCAGCTGAATGCCTTTTCTTCCATCTTTACTTTTTTCAAATTTTATTTCTAAAAGAGCAAAGACATCCCTTTTCTTGCAAAGGTCTGTAGAGTCAAAGTTATGGTCTTTCCAGGGGTCAAGTAGAGATGTGAGAGTTGGACCATAAAGAAGGCTGAGCGCTAAAGAATTGATGCTTTCGAACTGTGGTGCTGGAGAATATTCTTGAATATCCCTTGGACTGCAAGGAGATGAAACCAGTCAATCCTAAAGGAAACCAACCCTGAATATTCATTGGAAGAACTGATGCTGAAGCTCCAATACTTTGGCCACCTGATGGGAACAGCTGACTCATTGGAAAAGACCCTAATGCTGGGAAAGATTGAAGGCAAAAGAGAAGAGGGTGGCAGAGGATGAGATGGTTGGAATGGCATCACCAATTCAATGGATGTGAACGTGGGCAAACTCCAGGAGACAGTGAGGGACAGGGAAGCCTGATGTGCTGCAGTCCATGGGTTCGAAAAGAGTCAGAGATGACTTAGCTACTAAACAACAGCATTTGCTTGTTTTTGGCTGTGCTGGGTCTTCATTGCTGCGAGGACTTTTCTCTAGTTTCAGTGAGTGGGGGCCACACTCTCGTTGTGATCCATGGCCTTCTTAATGCAGTGACCTCTCCTGTTGCAGAGCACAGGCTCTAAAGCATGTGGGCTTTAGTAGTTGCAGCTCCCAGGCTCTAGGGCACAGGCTCAATAGTTGCGGCCCCAGGACTTAGTCATTCTGCAGTATGTGGATCTTCCGAGACCAGGGATCAAACCTGTGTCTCCTGCATTGGCAGGCAGATTCTTCACCACTGAGCCACCAGGGAAGTCCTATTTTTAATTTTTTCCTAACAATCTTATATTGGAGTGTAGTTGATTAACATTGCTGTGTTACTTTTAGGTGTCCAGCACAGTGATTCAGTTATACCTGTACAAGTATCTGTTCTTTCTCAAGTTCTTTTCTTTCATCTGTAAATAGTGGTAAAAGCAGAAGTAGCCAGGAGCCTGAGAAATTGAAACAGTGCCCACAGGAAGCAGGGTCAGTGCTCTCTCCTGCCGCACCCCCTCCCCGCCCCTCTCTGTCTCTCTCTGTCTTTTATCATCCTCAATGACAGAATGATGGATGATGGGCTAATTATCGAAGTCTGGCTGTCAGTTCTGTGGATGGTGATGTTACCCTTACCCGAGCAGGGGACTGTGAGGATGATAAATTGGAGGTATGAGATGGCACTTGGCAGACAGAGAGAGTCAGTAATTAAAGACTTTGGAGCAGTCTTGCAGAAATATTGATGCCTGACAGACAGCTGATGTTTTCTTGTCCCCAGAGAGTAGAACTCCGGAAAAGAGTCCAGATTATGGTAGTTGGGGTGACTGATAGAACACAGAGGAGAAGCAGGGAAAGGTCGAGCAGGGAGGTCACGAGAACTCTTTACCCGAATGGTGGTTTGAGGCTGGCTTCCCTGGTGTCTCATTCCAAACATTTTCGTTACCTCTTCAGTCCTCAAAGTTAAGACCTAGCTTTAATTTTAGCTGATTTTAGTCAAAGCCAAAATCCAGCAGTTTATGCTTATAGAGTTAAAAACATTGCCTTTAATTTTGTTAAGGAAAATTATTCTCTTTCACACACGTGCATACACATACATAGACATGTATAAATGTATATACACACATATGCACACACACACACACACATATACATGTGCTGTGCTGTGCTTAGTTTCTCAGTTCTGTCTGACTCTTTGTGACCCCATGGACTATAGCCCACCAGGCTCCTCTGTCCATGGGATTCTCCAGGCAAGAATACTGGAGTGGGTTACCATGCCCTCCTCCGGGGGATCTTCCCAACCCAGGGATCAAACCCAGGTCTCCAGCATTGCAGCCGGATTCTTTACTGTCCGAGCCACCAGGGAAGCCCAATATATATACATATCAGTATTTTATTTGATTTTTAACAAAGATTGATTGCATTTGTTTTTATGCAAAAATTTGGAACCAGATTTTAAAAAAAAATACTAACGATGGAATAAATAAAATACCAAAACAAAAATCTCTTGAATTTTGCTAAAATTTTGAATTTCAGTTATAAATGAGAAGGCTTTGATTTATCCTGGATGAGTTAACACTGTCCTCTTTCAAATAATAGATAAACATGTTGAGTAGTTACTATTTTTCATGCTGTACTAAGTACCTGAATTTTAATCTAATCTCTCCCTAAAAAAAAATGGTATAAAATTGCTTCCTGATGTTAATAGAGAATGAAATCCATAGCTTAGCCTAGCAAGCGCCATGTCCTGAGCTCTCCTCTCCCTCCTTTATGCTTTGTTGTTTTACTTGATTTGATTGTCTTTGCAGCACTTCTTTTTTTTTAAAAAAAAAAAGCGTTTTATTTTGTATGGGGCGTCTCTGGTGGCTCAGGTGGTAAAAAATCTGCTTGCATTTCAGGAGACCCTAGTTTGACCCCTGGGACAGGAGGATCCCCTGGAGAAGGGAATGGCTACCCACTCAGTATTCTTGCCTGGAGACTCCCATGGACAGAGGAGCCTGGTCGGCTGCAGTCCATGGGGTTGCACAGACACAACTGAGAGACTAGCAGTACTATAGCCAGTTAACAGTGTTGTCATGGTTTCAGGTGAACATCGAAGGGACTCAGCCTTACATATACATGGATCCGTTCTCCCCCGAATTACCCTCCCATCCAGGCTGCCACTGAGCAGAGTTTCAGGTGCTATATAGTAGGTCCTTGTTGGTTATCCATTTTAAATATAGCAGTGCGTACAGGCGACTATAAGTTCGCACAGCACTTATTTCTATCTCTCATTTTTGTAGTTATTTCTTTGTTGTTTAAAAAGGTCATTGAAGGGAATTCCTTTGCAATCCAGTGGTTAGGAGTTGACACTTCCATTGCTGTGGGGTGGGTTCAATTCCTGGTCGGGGAGCCAAGATCCCATGAGCTGTGCAGTGCAGCCTTTGAAGATACAGACTCTAAACTAGTGGTTGCTAGTGAGGAGGTAGAAGAGGGGCAATATAGGGGTGGGGGCATGGAAGGTACACACTACTGGGTATAAGATAGGCTCAAGGATTCATTGTACAACACGGAGAATATAGCCAGTACTTTGTAGTAACTGTAAATTAACCTTCACAAATTGTGTCGAAAAAATTAAAAAAATTTTTAAGTCATTGAAATACAACATAGGTGTAGAAAAGTCCACTTAGGTGAACTGCAAGGTAGATTTTTCCAGTGGTCACCAACTTTAAAAACATGTTTATTGTAAAATACACATAACATTTATTATTTTAGCCATTCTTAACCGTGGTCATGTATGGATGTGAGAGTTGGACTGTGAAGAAAGCTGATCGCCGAAGAACTGATGCTTTTGAACTGTGGTGTTGGAGAAGACTCTTGAGAGTCCCGTGTACCGCAAGGAGATCCAAACAGTCCATTCTAAGGGAGATAGATCCTGGGTGTTCATTGGAAGGACTGATGCTAAAGCTGAGACTGCAATACTTTGGCCACCTCATGTGACGAGTTGACTCACTGGAAAAGACTCTGATGCTGGGAAAGGTTGGGGGCGGGAGGAGAAGGGGACGACCGAGGATGAGATGGCTGGATGGCATCACCGACTCTGTGGACTTGAGTCTGGGTGAACTCCGGGAGTTGGTGATGGACAGGGAGGCCTGGCGTGCTGTGATTCATGGGGTCACGGAGAGTCGGACACGACTGAGCGACTGAACTGAACTGAAAGTATAGTATATGATTCATTGGCATTAAGTTCAGTTACATTGTTGTGCAACCATCACCCCTGTCTGTCTCCAGAACTTTTCCATCATCCCAAACTGGAACTCTGTACCCATCAAAGAACAACGCCCTGTCCCCGACTCCAGCCCCTGGCGACCACCATTCTTGCTTCTGTCTCTATAAACTTGACCACTCCAGGGACCTCCTGTTTGTCTGTGGACTTTCAATATGAAGTGGACTGGCTGTGGTCCCTAGATACCGTGTGTCACCCATTCCTTTTTATTCAGTGTAAGTTTATTAATGTCCACCTGTGTGACGGCAGTCCCCAGCTAGCCATGGTGCCTTGAAGACTGCTCTCTTGGATTTTTCTCTTATTTTCTGTCATCCCCATGAGAAACTGCTAGGCAACTAATGTCTCAGTGTCAGACCACAGCCTCCAGTGTGAGTAATAGGAGCTGTCAAGTTCACAGTTAACTTCCCGTGCCCGTCACAGTAATAAGTGGGTTCCTTCCCCCTAAGTGCATTTGGTTAAGTGCTCAGTGGTGATGTGAATGCCATCTTTTAGAATAAATCTAAGCCCTGTTTGAAGGATGCTACTTCCAATCATGATGATTTCTGAATGTTTCTTCCTCTGCTCTGAAAGACTCTTCTGAATCTGAGGGCTTTGTATCCAGGAGTGTCTGTTTAAAATCAAAATGTGTTAAGTATGCAGTACTGTCTTTTTCTGACCTGACCCCTTCCCTGGATCTGAATCCTGTCTAGATGAGAAAGGAACATCTGGAAGTCATCAAGGCCTGTTTCATCCAGGGGAAAGGCACATCTAATTTAGAATATTTCTGGAAAATGAAAAAGCAGAATAGGAATTTGTAAAGATTGGAGAGTGTTGAAAGGACACGTCCATGCCTTACTCTAGAGCATGAGCATCACAAGGTTGTTTGGTGTAGAGAAAGCAGGGAGTCCTGTAGCCAAGGCCTTACTCTTGCCTAAGCCCCATTTCATGAACCAGTGAGCAGTGCAGGCATCAGAAAAATGGACCACAGTTTGTTATAGGAGCTGGAGATGACTGAAGAGGAAGATGTTTTGTACGGTAGCAAGGACAAATAGCCTCCTAACCCCATGGATGTTTTGGAGGAACTGTTGAGGATGCACATGAAACTCATTGGATGGAATGATTGTTCTCAGTTCATCAGGCCCTCCCTGTACTTGGATTATACATCCACACACTGTACCATAGGACTCTGTATTATCCCCCACTGGGTGTGGATGGAGTACACATCCTCACTTCAGTGATTTTGAGTTTCCCCACGTAATTTGCTTTATCCAAGAGAATATGGGTGGAAGGGGCAGTGTGCTAATTTATACCCCCCCTCTTGTACTTAAGCCATTTGAGATGAGAAGAACATGTCTCGTGCAGACTTCCCTGGTGGTCCAGTGGCTAGGACTCCAAGCTCCCAATGCAGGGGACCTGGGTTCAATCCCTAGTCAGGGAACTAGATCCCACAAGTGACCACTAAGAATTCGAGAGCTGCAGCTGAAGATTCTGCATGCCACGACCAAGATCTCGCATGCTGCACCCATGACCCAGTGCAGCCAAATAAATAAATTAAAAATAAATACTAAAAAATGAAGAACATGACTTGGGGAGCTATGGGCCCCAGGAGAGTGAGACAAAACCTGAGGAATGAAGCTGAATCTCAGGGACACCCTGGAGCCAATCTGACCTGCAGCCTGAAGTAGACTGATGTCAGCTTGCCTCTAGACTCCTGAGTGACAAGAATATATGCTTGTTGTAGGTCACTGGGTTTGGGGGAAGTTTGTTACAGAGCAGTACTGTGGCAATAGCTGACTCATACAAAGACCAAAATGTGGAAGCAGAGAGAAAAAGGGCAAGTGAAGTAGGTGGCTGACATATGAGTAAGGAAGGAAGTGGTGGTGGGGTCCATGGAGAGAGCAGGTGGGGAAAGGCCTCTGAGAAGAAGAAGGAGGGAGACAGGAGGTAAAGGCGTACTGCAGCTGCAGTTCCCTCAGATGCTGGGATACAGGTGGTGGGATAGGAGGAGTGCATGCATGCACGTGTTCACAACACACACACATCCCTTGTGCCTCTGATGAGCACTGCACCTTTTTGCTCTCTTTGTTCATTGTTGCCAGTGTCTGAGAGGTTTCCAGGGAGTACTGGTTTGATTCCTAACCTGTCTGCTGCTGCTGCTGCTAAGTCACTTCAGTCGTGTCTGACTCTGTGCGACCCCAGGGACGGCAGCCCTGTCTAGACTTCCAGTTTTGGGCTCTACCTTGGCTTATGGTCACACTGCGTCAATGGAGCAATAAAAGAATGTAAAAAATTCCAACTAGTGAATATAACAAAAAAGAAACAGATTCACAGACAGAGACAACAAACTAGTGGTTACCAGTGGTGACAGAGAGGGAGGTACAAGCTGTTGGGTGTAAGATAAGCTGCAAGGGTGTATTGTATACTTGGGGGGGTATAGCCAGTATTAATGTAATAACTCCAAATGGAGTGTAGCCTTTAAAAATTGTATAAAAAATAAAACCAGCAACAAAAGAATAATAAAAATATGAGTGACCTAAACAGAACTTTCCTGAGTACGTCTTTTTTAAAAAAAATATTTCTATATTTGGCTGTGACAGGTCCTAGTTGAGGCACTCAGGATCTGCGATCTTCACTGTGGAATGATGTTTTAGTTTCGGCATGCAAACCCTTAGCTGTGGCACGTGAACTCTTTAGTTTCGATATGTGAGATCGTTTCCTGACCAGGGATCAAACCCTGCACCCCTTGCACTAGGAGCTCAGAGTCTTAGCCACTGGACCACCAGGGAAGCTCTTCAACAACTTGCAAAAGTGAAAATCACATCTACTGTTTTCTCTCTTCGCCGTTCTCTAACAGAACAGGTCAGATGCTGTTCAGCTCCCCTTGCTTCAGATTTGAGTTGGCCTTTCATAGTTAGAGAAAGCAGTCATAGAAGGAAGTGCTCTTAACAAAAGTGCACACTTATTGGCTTCTTACCATGTGCAGGGTGTGCTAAGTGCTTTACATGTGTTTATTCATTAATCCTCTTAATCACCTTATGAAAGCACATGCTAAGAAGGCTCCTGGGGACTTCCTGGTGGTCCCGTGGCTAAGACTTCACAATCCCAATGTAGGGGACCTGGCTTCGATCCCAGGTCAGGGAACTAGATTCCACATACTGCAACAAAGCTCCTAGATCCCACATGAGGCAACTAAGAACTGGAGCAGCCAAATAAATACATAAATAAATCTTTTTTAGAAAGAAGGTTCACAGTAGTGAGGGCCCCAGCTCTGAATCTAGACAGACCTGGTTTAAACTCCAATTTTGCCAGTTACTAGTGGGAATAGTGGGCTTCCCAGGTGGCGCTAGTGATAAGGAACCTGCCTGCCAATGTAGGAGACTTGAGACATGGGTTCGATCCCTGGATCAGGAAGATCCCCTGGAGGAGGTCATGGCAACCCACTTTAATATTCTTGCCTGGAGAATCATGGACAGGGGAGCCTGACGGGCCACAGTCCATAGGGTCGCAGAGTCAGAGACAGCTGCAGTGACTTAGCATGCACGCAGTGGGACTAGGATTTTACCCCTCTGAGTCTGTTTTTCATCATCTGTAAAATGGGGATGATTCTTATAGCACTTTGCCATTGTGAGAGTTAAATGGGATAATGAATGTAAAGAGATGGGCACATCATAGGCTCTCAGTTGGTGAAGGGACTGGGTTTTACTCACTTTCAAATCCCTGCCCCTAGCACAGTGCCTTGCACATGGGAGGTGCTTGGAAACTGTTTCCTGACCTGACCTGATGGGAAGTCCTTGAGGGTTTGGGAGCTGGTGGTGGTAGCAGGTGTTGAGGTACAAATGCTCCCTCCCGGCCACCTTCGCTAGGCCCCCTCTGTCTACCACTGGAAGTTTTCAAAGACAACAGTGCGCCAGTAATCCACCCAACACCCACTTCCCCAGCGCCCTCTTTGTGGGAGGCGCTGTGATTTTTTTCCTCATGTCCTGGTTTACACTGCCCTCTGGTGAGTGTTTATGGGACATGCATGTCAGATGGGTTTGTGGTGACTTTTTCTTGACATTGGAGAAAAGAGGTTCCCGTATATGCACTGTTTGCCATGCAGCTGGGGGGAGAGTTCATGTTTAAGCATGCCCCCCCAATTTATACGGAAACTCTTAAGGTTTACCAGACACAAGAAGCATTTTACCATGTCCCTGACTGCTTGACTATCACACATTGCCATCTTTCTAGAATCAGGTTTCTTCCCTGTGTTCTGCTAAAGACCCCAAAGGAACAGGGGTAGAGTTTATTTGATTCCCCCTCTGCTGTCTGGTTTCCTGTAATTCCCTAGGCACCTAGTTCTTGGGTTTCCCAGGTGGCACTAGTGGTAAAGAACTCGCCTGCCAGTGCAGGAGATGTGAGAGATGAGGGTTCGATCCCTAGGCCAGGAAGATCCCCTGGAGGAGGGTATTCTTGCCTGGAGAATCCCATGGACAGAGGAGTGTGGCGGGCCACGTCCATAGGGTTGCAAAGAGCCAGACATGACTGAAGCGACTTAGCACGCACCCACCTAGTTCTTATAACTGCCTCACTACTTGTTCTAAAGGGTCTGGATTCATAGCAGGCCAAGTAAAAACCAGAACTGGCCCTCCCTAACCAGTGTCTGCAACACCTGCCAGGTTTACCTCTTCCCACCAACTGCCTCGCTCTGCTGTCCCTTCTCAGAGCTGAGCCACCAGTCAGTGACTGCAAAGTGAAGTTCTGCAGGGCAGAGGGGTTGGTGGGGCTAAGGTCTAGCTCACCTTCCTTTCACCTCGCCATGAAACATTTGCTTTTTATGGTTAGGTTGGATCATGAAAGTGTTGATATGCAACAGTTTATGACCCACAAAAACATCGATTAAAAAAAAAACCTTATTTAGGCACTAAACCTTATATGTGCTAGTGATGGCCCTGGGATCCCAACCCCACTCATTCGGGAGCCTTCCTCCCTTCCCCAGCTTATTCAGACCCAGCTCATGGCATGGCAGGATCCCAGACTACAGAGCTACAAGGAGGGCCCTTCAGCCCTCAAGAAGGTTGATTTCAGGGGCCCACGATCGGCCCGCTTTCTACATCAACCCTCTGTTTCCGTGTGGGTTCTGCGGTGACCTCTGTGCCAGGCTTGTTTTGGGGGGATGCAGCCAAGAGAGAGGATGCTGGTGAGAGCCCCCAGATAAGCCCATTTTGCTGGATGGCCCTCACCCTCTGGGCTATACCCACTTTTCTGGGAGTTTCAGGAGGCCTTGGGCTTCTTGATACACTGAGCATCCAAAGCCTCACCTCTACTGCTGAATAGTGGCAGCCAGACAGCTTCTGGAGCTCCACTGCCCCCAAGAACTCCTTAGGGTGACTGCCATGTCCTGCCAGACCTCAGCCCAGGGTGGGAGGCATCTAAAAACGTGCCCAGGGGATGAACTCAAAGTGGCCCAGGAGGCTTTACAGCTGCAGAGTAAGGGAAGGTTTAGCAGTTACAGTATGCAGCTCATCTAGGATGAGAGAGTTTTGGCTCTGCTGTCTTGAAACCTGATGGTGCAGGTTAGAGACCTGGTCTCTTTCCAGGAGGATGAAAACACAAGAGGGAGTAGCTCAACTTGGGCCACTTAAATCAATAATCCATCCACCCATTTATTTGTTAAACAGTGATTATTGAGCGCCTATATGTGCTAGGCACTGTGCTAAGTGCTTGGTGTATAGCAGTGAACGAAACAGACAAAAATCTTTGCCTTCCTGGCATTGCAGCATCTTAATGTTAGTTGGGCAACAATACTTTAAAATTTTTTTCAAGGTTTCTAGAATGACTACTTTTTTGTTTTATAATCAGTAAAAATTTTATTAAAATAAAAACACAGTCTAATTTTTTTCCACTTCACCAAGGGAAAAATTGCATCAGAATTTGAACTGAGGGACTTAAACTAGAGTCAGAGAGGTTTGCCTGCAAGACTGATTATTTGCTGATAAGAGTTAAGTAAGATAATTTAAGTTGGTATGATGGACAGAGTGGTAGATTTGGAGTGAGAAAACTTGGAAATGAATCTCAGTTTTCTGGGTGACCTTGAGCAAGCCCTTGCTCAAACTCAGCTTTCTATTTTGAAAATTGCAGCTGCCTGCTTAAGGAAGATAACATCCACCAGGGCGCCTGGCCCAGAAAAGACTCTTTGAAATGTTAGGTGATATTGTCCAATCAATGCCAGTTATAAGACAGCAAGCTTTGTGGAGGGCTCATCATTCACTGCCAACAGAAGCTACAGTCCTGATAATGAAAATTGCCTGGAGAAGAACCACAACTAAAAAAAAAAAGGTATTTGTTTGTTTACTTGGCAGCACCGGATCTTAGTTGCCTCTCACAGCGTAGTTCCCTGATCAGGGATGGAACCCAGGCTCCCTGCACTGGGAGCCGGGAGTGAGTCAGCCATTCGACCACCAGGGAAGTCCCCACAGTTCATAAAAAAAAAAAAATTTCAGAAACACAGAGCCACTTTTCCATTGGTCCTTGCCCACCACGCCCCGCCAGGGCTAGAGACTCTGATTTTTTTCCTTCAAAAGGCTCCATCACGTGCGGCGGCCCGGAGAGCGGGGGGGAAAGCCAGGAGGACCGGGAAGCGCCGCCTGCGGGAGGCGGCGGCGCGCGTTGCGGGGCTGGTGTCCTGGCAACCCCGGAACGCGCCTCCGCGGGTGAAGCAGGTGGCCGCGGCGTCCCGCTTGTCCTCGGCCATCCCCGGCCTGCAGTTCGGCTGCCGGTTGGGCTTGGTGAGTTGATGTCGGCCGTATCCTCCTTGGAGGCCTCGGAGCGTAGAGCCAGGCCTCCCCGGGGGGAAAGGCCCACCCACCGTAGGCAAGGAAGGAGCATCTCGGCGTGCGGGGCGAGGGCCCAGGGCATCCGAACCTGGAAACGCCCAGTCCGAGAAAGCCAGGGAAGCTTTGCTCAAGAGGCCAGCCCTGCCCTCTAGACTTTCAGTGGCCCGTGAAGTTTCTGTTTCCTTTGATTGACGCCTTTTTTTTTTTTTTTTTACAAAGGTCCTTTCTTTGTCTCCGGCTCGCCTTTTAATATTTAAATCAACAGCTGCACAGCTGAGTCCATGGACGCTGAAAGCCGTCCTCGGGGCTGTCATCCCCGCCCCCTCTACAGCAGAGACCTGAAGAAGGTTCAAGAGAAAGGAGACTCTGACATAACCTCGGGAGAGAAGAGATACAGTTGAGTTTAAAAAAATCAGGAGGGCTGACTGGGATTTGGTTGCTCCAGCCAAGTACATTGAGCCAGAAGGCATCTTTTGATGTTTAAACGAAGGCTGTTTGGGACCCTGTAATAAGGACTATTTGTATTGATACTGTCTGTATTAACCCAAGGTCTGGTAAGGTGGAGATCAGCATTGAAGCAGACGTTCTCATGAATGGCCTCCCTGGATCTCCTAATATATCTCACCCAGAGGTATATTACAAAGAATCAAGGAGGACATAGGTTTGACCTGCCCAGTGCGTCAGTCAATAAATGATAAAGCTGGGATTTGACATGAGTCTTCCAGTCTCCAAACCCAGGCCCCCTATTCTTTTTTCTCTTTGCTCTTATATCAGATTTGTGGCACTGTTCATTGGATGGGACAGCTCAGGTAGAAATTAGGAACACTTTAATGAAAAGTTTAAATTAACCAGTGG
Organism: Moschus berezovskii; assembly: GCF_049115385.1. Taxonomy (NCBI): domain Eukaryota; kingdom Metazoa; phylum Chordata; class Mammalia; order Artiodactyla; family Moschidae; genus Moschus; species Moschus berezovskii. The sequence goes on from NC_142482.1 coordinate 29,901,615, forward strand.
ATGGGAGCTCTGTGATCGATTTTTATGGCTGAAGAGAATGTTTAGAGGTACATTTGCCTTTAGAGAACAGTGCTGTGGAGTAGAATAGTTACAGTCTCTCAGAAAACCCCTGAGTGAGTACATGTAAGTGGGTAGCCTTCATGCCACAAAAAGAGACTTTAGAACATTACATCTCTGCCCATTAGAGCTTGGTCTTTGGTCTTCTGTATTCCAGGTCTGTGATCTCTGCATTTACAAGCAGGGAGAGGGTGGCGGTATGGTTTACTACCTACCTACAACTGGGGCTTCCCTGGTGGCTTTGACAGTAAAGAATCTGCCCGCAATGACTGGGGTCCAATCCCTAGGTTGGGAAGACCTCCTGGAGAATAGAATGACAACACACTCCAGTATTCTTGCCTGGAGAATCCCATGGACAGAGGAGATTGGTGTGCTACAATTCATGGGGTCGAAAAGAATCGGACACCACTGAATGACTCAGACTTTCACTTTTTCTTACAAGCAGGGGCCAGTGGAGCAGTAGAAATTAGAGCCACTAATTGCCCAATGTGGCTAGTTCAGCAAGGAGAAAAAGGTTCTGGTATTCTAGCTTTAAGCTCCAGAATGTTCTGCAATTTTCAGGTTGACCAGGCCTAAAGAAGGATGCTGCTATTTTAAGGGTGGGTAAAAGGGTTTCAGGTTTCTAGGTAAGGGCTCCTGGAAGACCACCAGCCCCTGAGATTGCCATGCCACATTAAACAAAGACCCATGGCTTCCTTTTCTGCTGGAGAGGTGTATCCACTCAGGAGACTACATCTGAGCTCAGCTTCACATGGAATCCACAGGTTTCAGTAAGGGAAGAAGCATGGATCCATGAACCAGCATAGGCTGAGTGCACAACTCTGGGAGTGTATGCATTTTTCCAGCAGAAAGGACCCAGGACTTTCTTTATTTCTTGGGGGCAGTCTGTGATTTAAAAAAGTGTTAAAAACCACTGTCCTAGATCTTTCGTTTGTTTGTTGAGCAGATAAACAGGGATTGGAAACCGAGGGTTTGGTTAAAGAGTATCCACAAGAAGCTAACTTGGCTTACTGTATTATTTTCTCCCTGCCACACAGTGCTATTGTGTAAGTTAGCTGAGATGACAAGTGTGTGAAAGTGCCTTGGTTATGTAAGGTGTTATGCCTAACGGAAATGGAAATAATTATTGTGAATTTCACAGATGGTACCAAAGAAACAGACTTTCTTCTGAAACAGATTTTTTCCCCCCTCGATTCCTTTCTTGTCATCAGAACTTTCTCTTTGGTTGGACCATCATTTTTTTTTTTTTTTTTTTTGTCTCGAAGTGTTTTGACATAGGATTTTCAAGTTCCTGGCTCACTGGATATCTTCTGCACTTGCGTAACAATGAGCATGATAAATGGTGACCCTTTCAAGGAGGGTGTCCCTTAACTTACTGTGTCTCGCCTCAGGCATTGTGAGCTGGGCACGACAGGTCACTGACTTGCTGAAAGTAACTTGATGTTACTCTGCACAGCGGAGTCATCAGTATCAGAATGCAAGGGTTCGGACTTGCATTTCCAGCCCTCTTCTCCCACCTCAGGAGATGTGGAGAGGCAGCCTGGGGTCAGGCTTAAGTGTCTCCGGATCATGTTTGAGGCTGAGTTTCTTCTAGGAATTCCCGGAAGTCAGCTGGGTCTGAAGAAAGTGTCAGTTGAGCAGACAGACCCCTCTTCTGGCCCTTGCTGGTCAGAGTCTGCAGAGTCTGCTGTTACCGCACCTGCAGGCCGCTTTCTAGAATGTGTCATCACAAAACTTCTTAAGTAAACAGGGAAATAGGCTAAATTTGTAGGTGTGATTTCACTGGCTCACAGCTTAGGGTTGCATAATATATTTACATTTTACCTCTCAAAAAAAAAAAAAAAAAAGAAACCCCAAAACTTGTGAGGGGGCCCTTTCTGATACCATCCTTAGCAAACAATCCTTACTTTGGTGAATTCGCCAGTCCCCCTAGTGGCCGAATACAATATATAATGTGGACTGTTTTAGAAAAGGCAATCCCTGTTAAAACCTATGGGTGAGTATTATCATAAGTAAATGCTATGATAAGTAACTCAGAACTGACATGAGTCTCAACCCAGAAGACATCTCTGCTCTTAATCTTATTTTTTCCTTTACATATGTGGGTCCTTTCTGCATCTTTATATATACATTTCATACCCTTTTCATAGATATGTTACTGAAAGTAGAACCTTGGAATGAAAGAGCACCTCTCATAGGTTTTGGAGGACATAAATGGCCAAATTACTCTTCAGTAAGATGGAGGTTTTTTCAGCAGCAATGTACAAGAATGTCATTCCTCCAAGCTGTGCCAGCCTTCAGTTCAGTTCAGTTCAGTTCAGTCGCTCAGTCGTGTCTGACTCTCCGCGACCCCATGAATCACAGCACTCCAGGCCTCCCTGTCCATCACCAACTCCCGGAGTACACTCAAACTCATGTCCACAGAGTCGGTGATGCCATCCAGCCATCTCATTCTCCGTCGTCCCCTTCTCCTCCCGCCCCCAACCTTTCCCAGCATCAGAGTCTTTTCCAGTGAGTCAACTCGTCGCATGAGGTGGCCAAAGTATTGCAGTTTCAGCCTTAGCATCAGTCCCTCCAATGAACATCCAGGATTGATCTCCTTTAGAATGGACTGGTTGGATCTCCTTGCAGTATAAGGGACTCTCAAGAGTCTTCTCCAGCACCACAGTTCAAAAGCATCGATTCTTCGGTGATCAGCTTTCTTCACAGTCCAACTCTCACATCCATACACGACCACGGGAAAAACCATTGCCTTGACTAGACGGACCTTGGTTGGCAACGTAATGTCTCTGCTTTTTAATATACTATCAAGGTTGGTCATAACTTTCCTTCCAAGGAGCAAGCGTCTTTTAATTTCATGGCTGCAATCAGCATCTGCAGTGATTTTGGAGCCCCAAAAAATAAAGTCTGACACTGTTTCTACTGTTTTTCCATCTATTTCCCATGAAGTGATGGGGCCAGATGCCATGATCTTTGTTTTCTGAGTGTTGAGCTTCAAGCCAACCTTTTCACTCTCTTTCACTTTCATCAAGAGGCTTTTGAGTTCCTCTTCACTTTCTGCCATAAGGGTAGTGTCATCTGCATATCTGAGGTTATTGATATTAGGTATTTGTAAACGGATAGCAAATAATAATATCTTGTTTTAAGTTCGGCTCTTTTACTAATATAAGGATGAATTTTTTTCCCCCAAACATATATTGTCTATATATACGTGTTTAGTGAATTACCTAATCATGTCTTTCGCTCACTTTTTTTCCTTTGGATATAAGATTTTCATCTTATAAATTTTTAAAAACTCATGCTTTGTCATTATTATTAGCTCTTTTTTTATCTTGTATGTTATGAATCTATTTATAGTTTGCTATGAAAGTTTCATATGTGTGTGTATTCAAATCTACGCATCTTTTCTTTTGCCTGTATTTGATACCTTTCTTAGAAATAACTTCCCCACTCTAACATTATTTAAACATTCACTTGTTATTTTTTCAGATACATCTTTTAATTTTTGCATTCAAATTTGTAATTCATTTGAAATTTATGGGATAAGGGAGGTTTATTTTCATTCCAAATGGTTAATTAGCTGTTCCAGAAATTTTTTTTTGAATGATCCATTCTTTCTTCACTGTGATAAAATGCCACTGTTATCACATAAAATTTTATTCTAGCTACATTTGCTGTTTTGTTCTGTTGATTTATCTGTCAGGGTTTGTGTCAGTTCCATCATGATTATTGTAACATTAAATTACATTTTTTGTTGTTTTGTTTTTTTGGCTGCACGGTGTAGTATGTGGGGATTTTAGTTCCCCAACCAAGGATCAAACCCATGCCCCTTGCAATGCAAGCTCAGAGTCTTAACCACTGGACTGCCAGGGAAGACCCTAAACTACATTTTATGAATTATAGTCCTTTGCTCTTTAACCTTGTGCAAGTTATTTGATATTTCTGGTACTCAGTTTCTTTATGGGTAAGATTATTTCTGTTTTACTTGTAATTGTGGCCTCTTTTTCATTTCTTATACTATTTACTTATATAAAATTTTTTCTTGAGCTTTATCTACATTTATAATATTTTCCATGAATCGCTAATTCTGATAATCATCTTTATTTCATTCATTTCTGCTTTTATGATTTCTTTCCTTATCATTTTGAGGCATTTGTCTTTCCCCCCTTATATCTTGAATTGAAAGTTTAGGTCATTAATTTTAGAATCTTTGTTTTCTGACACTATAACCTGTCACTTGTAAGATGGACATTTTTCACAGTTTGTGTCTCTGAAGTTGGATGGGTCTTACCAGTACCTTGGGCCCAATAGCTCCTGTGAAGTAGTTGATATAAACTCTGCTGGATGAGGACTGAATAATGCAGAGGTATGTCTGTGGTTTGGAAGAAAATTCCAGAGGCACTTAAGAAATGTTCCGTCACCTACATTCTTGTTGCATTGAGATCAATTTTGGTGGAAAATGTGGACATCAGGGATGAGGTGAAAAGTGATTAAATAATCAGACTTTTGAATGTGCGTAAGGTTTAAGAATGCCTTGTGCTCAGTCGCTCAGTCTTGTCCAACTCCTTTCCTCTGTCCATGGATTTTTCAGGTAAGGATACTGGAGTGGGTTGCCACTTCCTACTCCAGGGGATCTTCCTGACCTAGGGATCAAACCCGAGTCTCTTGCATATCCTGTGTTGACAGGCAATTCTTTACCACTAGCACCACCTGGAAAGCCCCGCGAGTGCCTTTAGCCACTTCATTTTGCTTTTATTTTCCTTCTTTAAATATGCACAGGATTAAAATTTATATCTAAGTAAGTCTAAAAGGATTCTTCAATAAATATAAAAGTCCAAAGTGATAGAGCACATGTCATCATTTAATTGGCAGCCTCTGTTCTTTGTGGTCCATAAAATAATAATGTTTTTACAACTGATGGTGTCTTACATTCAGTAAAATACAGATATGCATTTAAGGCCCTAGGTTCTAATTACTGCTTTAGTTGAATCCACAGGTTTTGATATATTGTATTTATGTCATTGATCATTAAGTACCTCATGAGTCACATTATGCTTTCTTCTATTATGTGAAATGTTTGGAGATGTGGTTTGAGTTTCCAAGCTTATGGGTGTTTTTTGGCTGTCTTTTTATTACTGATTTTTAATAGTATTGCATGTGGTCAGAGAGTGTGGTCTGTATTATGTTCTTGATACCACATTTGTGGCTCCGTATCTGGAGCTGCTGGAGACCTGTGCTCTTTCTTCACTGCTCTGCCCTTCACTGGGTTCCACTCCATCCCAACTACTCACTCCTCAAGCAACCAGTTGACCCTCATGTATGGAGGGCTGCCCTAGGCTGCATGCCGTGCTGTTCTTAGTCGCTCAGTCATGTCCAACTCTTTGCGACCCTGTGAACTGCAGTCCGCCAGGCTCCTCTGTTCGTTGGGATTCTCCAGGCAAGAATACTGGAATGTGCCAAAACAGCCAAAACAGCTCTTCCCACACTTGGCTGGCTCTGAGAATCACCCGAGGTGCTTCTTAAACATACAGATTCCCGGGTTGCCTCCCCCTTCCCGTATGTTGGCTTGGAGCCCTGGAATCTGCGTGTTGAACAAGTGTCCCAAAGTGATTCTCATCACAGGAAGCATGTGGAGAATCAGGAAGAGGAGCAGGCTAGAGTGAGTGCAGTGACGGAACTGGGCTTGAAGAGGAGGAATTTCACTGCCAAACATGAGCCCGAGAACTACTGAGGGAGTGAGGCTTCTTCAAAATGTGGATTCCTGGGCTTCACTAACCAAGATTCCAGTTTGATGGGTCTCTAATGGGATTTGGGAATCGGTATTTTTGAATTATTTCTTATTTTTTAAATGTTTTATGTTGTTTTTTCTTCCACCACCCCCATTTAATTTTTTAAAAATTGTATATCGGAGCGTAGTTGATGAACAATGTTATATTAGTTTCAGGTGTGCAACAAAGTGACTCAGTTATACACAGACATGGATTCACTCTTTTTAAAATTCTTTTCCCATTTCTGTTATTACAGAGTATTGAGCAGAGTTCCCTGTACTTTGCAGCAGGTCTTTGTTGGTTATCTATTTTTGCACCCCGTTTTTTTTCTATTTATTCTGGTAAGCTGTATTTTTTTTTCTTTTTTAAAAAAAACTTCTAATTTTATATTGCAGTATAGCCAGTTAACAATGTGATAGTTCCAGGTGGACAGCAAAGGGACTCAGCCATACAAATATATGTATCTATTCTAAACTCGCCTCCTATCCCAGGCTGCCATATATCATTGAGCAGCGTTTCCTGTGCTGTACAGCAGGTCCTTGTTGGTTATCCATTTTAAATATAGTAGCGTCCATCCCAAACTCCCTAACAATCCCGTCCCCCATTTTGCCCCACTAGCTACCATAAATTTGTTCTCTAAGACTGTAAGTTTGTGTCTGTTTTTGTAAATAAGTTAATTTGTATCATTTTTTTGATAGATTCCACATTTTTATAAGGGATGTCTGACCTCACTCATGTGACAATCTCCAGGCCCATCCATGTTGCTGCAAATGATGTTAGTTCAGTTTTTCTAATGGCTTGCATAATATTCCACTGTATATATGTATCATATCTTCTTTGTCCTGGGAATCTGTATTTTTAACCGGCGTCTCAGGTAACTCTGGTACAACAGTTCTTACCCTGAGAAACCCCAGGATAGGGGTATTGTGAGAGGACAGATTTTGTAGAAGTTAAACTTTAAACTTTGTAGAGTCACAGGCAAAGTCTTCTTAAGAGTAGTGTTTGGTAATAGAGTTGAGACTTGACAAGTGTGGGAAGGATATGATTCATTTGATAGATGAATCTGAGAGGGAGTTGAAAAGAAATGAATAAAACCTGGCTAAGGAATGAGATGGCTGGATGGCATCACAGACTCTGTGGAAATGAGTTTGAGTGTACTCCGGGAGTTGGTGATGGACAGGGAGGCCTGGCGTGCTGTGATTAATGGGGTCGCGGAGAGTCGGACACGACTGAGCGACTGAAAAAAAAAAAGGGGTAGTCCCACTGATGGATGGTGGGAATTTGCAGAGGTGCCCGGTAGATGCCTCACACATGTGAATCATGAAATGGGAGGTGGAACAGCAGTCATTCTAAAAATGTACTCTAGCGTCAGAGAAGTCTAACTCTTACTTCTGAGAATTTTCTTATAGTTTTTTTAGAAAGAAATTATTTACCATCTGGGGAACAAGATCAAGTGGGAGGTATTTTCATGAATGTAATCCAGTGGTGATATCTATGTGTTGCAGGTACCAAGCGCAATGATCTTCTGGAATCTCAGGGATGCTTTGGCAACATAACATCATCTGGCAGAAGGGTCAGCCCCTCATCTACTGAAACAGGTCTGAGTGTCGGTGGGCCTCTCAGCCCTGGCAGAGGCTTTGTCCACCTAGAGTAAGTAAGGGTCCAGGGAAGAGCCGTAAACACTGGGGTCAGTTCTAAACAGAGGACCAACAGTCTGAGAGGGAGTGTGACATGTTTACAAGAGCATGGATTCCGGAGCCAGACGGGGTTCAAATTTCACTCTGTCACCCGGTGTCTGTGTGAATTTGGGAAAATTACTTCACCTCCCTGGGCCTCAGCTTTCTTATCTGCAGAATGGGGTGGGGGTAATACTTCAGGAGATTCTTGTGAGGATGACATAAGGTAATATATATAAAGTGATTAGAAGACTCCTTGGTATAAAACACAGGCTGTGCAAGGGCTTGCTATTATGAAGGTGAAATTAAACTATGTATTTTTGGGAATACAAATATACACACATAGGTGGTAAATCTTTTAAAAAATATTTATGTCATTTTTGTTTTTGGCTGTATTGTGTCTTAGCTGTGGCACATGGATGTTCGTTGTGGCATGTGGGCTTACTTGCCCCAGGGCATGTGGGATCTTAGTTTCCTGACCAGAGATCAAACCTGTGTTCCCTGCATTGGAAGGCAGGTTTCTTAACCCCTGGAACACCAAGGAAGTCCTGGTGGTAAACTCTTAAAGAACAGGAAAGAAATGGCTACCATAACAGTCAGGACTGTAGTTACCTCTCTAGGAAAGGGACACAGATGGTTTCTGGGGAGTGGGAGGAAAGGGCTGGCCATGCGTTATTTCTTGTCTCGGATGTTGGCTTTATAAGTATTTGTAAAAACTGTACTGTTTTATATACTTTGCTCTGTTTGATTTCTTATGATAAAAAGTCTTTAAAAGCTTTTTCTACCAGTTTTTGTTGTGATGAAAGTAATTTAGCGGTTTCCATGGTGGCTCAGTGGTGAAGAATCCTCCTATCAATGCAAGGGACATGGGTTCAATCCCTGGTCCAGGAAGATCCTACATACCAGGGAGCGACTAAACCCTTGCACTACAACTACGGAGTCTCCATGCTCTAGCGCCCGGGAACTGGAAGTACTGAGCCCTTGAGCCTGTGCTGTGCAACAAGAGAAGCCACCTCAATGAAGAAGCCACAGCTAGAGAAAAGCCTGTGTAGCAGCGAATACCCAACACAGCCATAAATACATAATTAAATTAAAAAATAAAGTTTTTTAAGTTCATTATAGGAATTTTGAAAATATAAAAAACAGTATAAAAAACAACCACCACGGTAATCTCATCTCTTAGAGAATTGGTGTTAACTTTTTTTATATGCATGAAAGAAAAATCTATTTCTTATGCATGGAAATATGTAATTATTTTTCACAATGAAGATCATATTATACTACCTTTTTGCAAAACCTGCTTTTTCCAACTTTGCATTTACCCACTCTTTCACAGTCACCTGTTTATCTGTCCATTTCCTCTTCCCCTTGACCCTAAGCTCCTGAGAGTAGGGACTGTTTGGATCCCCAGTGTCTAGACCAATGCTTGCCACAAAACGTACTCAAATACATGTTTGTCGAGTGAAACAAGTAGGTGGATAGTCCTAAAGTTCTTTTGGAACATTTCCTTTATCTTGGCAATGTTTTCTACACAGTTAATTCAGCAAACACAAATATATAAAAAGTATTTAGGAGAGACATGTATCACCCAGTGTCAAAGTTATCATACATTTGGAACTGGGAGGGTGGACTCTGAGTTGTTGGCTTTTTTGCTTTATCTGCACACTATGGAGTTCACTCACTGGAAAAGACTCTGATGCTGGGAGGGATTAGGGGTGGGAGGAGAAGGGGACGACAGAGGATGAGATGGCTGGATGGCATCACCGACTCGATGGACATGAATTTGAGTGAACTCCGGGAGTTGGTGATGGACAGGGAGGCCTGGCGTGCTGTGATTCATGGGGTCGCAAAGAGTCGGACACGACTGAGCGACTGAACTGAACTGAACTGATGGAAGTTCAAAGACATTAGTATGGATATGTTTACTTAAAACTGAAGTAGGGCTATGCAAGACTGTGAGTTATGGACCCAGGGTTCTTTATGATTTTTAGGCAACATAGTCTAGAGTTAACCTGCAAATCCAGCTCGGCCCCTCTCTAGGGTGTGCTTTGTTAGTTTCTTTGAGGGCTCATTTCCTTTGCAAATGGAAATGATTCTACTGGCCCCACCTATAATAACAGGATTTTTTGTCAGGAGCAAACAAAATGATCAACATGAAGTTGGTTTGAAATGATTCCAATATCAGGGTGGCATAATATTTTGAAAAAAGATCCCATGACTTGATAACAGATAACTCTACCTGAAAGCATTGTTCAAGGCCATCTATCAAATGCTAGGCCACTAAGACCAGAAGTGATGGCTTTTTCTGTTGATGCCCACAATAGCTCATTGCAGGCATTTTTAACTGCCAGGAAGTTCCGTACTAAACACAGTGCTCTGTTATTGTAGCCATTTCAGTCGAGGCTTGTTTTTGATTATTTCTTTCTCTTTTCTTTATACTGATTGCTTTTTTAATTTCCATTTAATGATTTTATTGAACATGCATTTTTTTGGTAGTTTTAGTTGAAGCATAATTCATATACCATGTAATTCACCAGTTTAATAATGCAACCATTATCACAATCAATTTTAGGACATTTTTATTGCCTCCTTAAAGAAACCTGTCACCCTCATGTCCCCTATTCCTCCAGCCCTGGATAACCATTAATTTTATCTCTATGGATTTACCTGTTCTGGATATTTCATATAAATGGAATCACAGGGAGGCCTGGCATGCTGTGATTCATGGGGTTGCAGAGTCAGACACGACTGAGCGACTGAACTGAACTGAACTGAATATATGGTCTTTGGTGTCTGGCTTCTTTTATTCAGCCTAATGTTTAGGTGTATGCCAGGAGTGGAATTGCTGGGTTATATGATAATTCTATATTTAATTTTTGGATACCAAACTGCCTTTAAGCATGCATCTTTTGAATATATTTCAGTCCCCTCAAATTATGAATAAATAAATTATGTGCTCATGGACTTTTACTGAAGAGTAGCCCTAGTTTTCATGCATGAGGGCAATTCTAGTGTAAGAGATGTAAGATCAGGTTGTAGCTTCCAATTTAAGCACAGCGACATTTTCATCCTTCTGCTTCCTTTCCAGCCCTGCTGCAGAGTTGGATCTGAAATCCTCCTCCTCACATTCTGATCACGCCTCTGAAACTTCATTGCCTGAAGTCCAAAAGGATAGATATCCCCAGGAATTCAGCCTGCTCAAGTTGCAGACGAGTGAGTAGGTTGTAGGTCCTCCTGTATGTGCCTCCATGCCAGGGTCTTTGCAGAAGGCTGCCATACTGTGGGTGCCATTCGCTGAAGACCCGCTAGATGCCTGGCATTCAACATACTTCATCTCTAAGTCTCACAACTCTACAGGGCAGCTGCTGTTATATGTTTTGCAAAATTAAAATGCCTTATAAACATAAAAGTGCTATAATAAAATATTAAAATAATAAGGAAGCATGTAGAATATGAAAACCCCTTCCCCAATATTTTCCAATCATCCCCCTATTCTGCTCCATAGCTGTGAAGAGTTTGATATCTATTCTTCAAGAATTTTGAAATGTAAATGTATATGTATTTGAAATGTATATGTATAAACATATATATGTTTGGATATATATATATTTATGGATTGTAATATACCACCATATTTTCACTGATAGAAAATAGTACAAAATTATTTTCAAAGTATTGTTTTCACTCAAAGTATAAATAGATCATGGATTCTTTCTGTGTCAATACATATAGACCTATATGGCTAATGCAGAGCTACCTGTTTTACACAGAAGGAGACTGAGGATGGGGAGATTCAGTCACCCATACAAGCACACATAGTCAGGAAGTGAAGGGATGGGATTAGAACTCAAACATGCCTGCCCCCAAAGCCTCTGGTCCTTCATGGCCACCAAGGAGACAAGAGTTTCTTAAACAACCCTAGAGCTGTCAGATCTTTTACTGTTCAAAATCACTTGAGCAGTTTTATAGGAAAAGGGTCGGACGAAGAAACAGAGACACTGAGAAGTCCAGCAACTAGCCTAAGGTCTCAGAGCAGCCCTTCTCCTTGGTCCTAATCATATGGCATCTGTCTGTGTATCTGTAGCCTGTGCATGTGCCACTGTTGGCTGCCAACACTATATGCCATCTGGTTAAGATGCCATGGGTGTTCCAGCCCTTCCCCTGATGGGCTTTCTATTCCTACACATTTATTAGAGTGAAGATTGGCTCACAGATGCTTGTAAAACTGTCTCTGAGCTTCCTAACCCATACATCACTTCCAACCATAAAACTGGCTTTATTTTTGAAAGGGAGGGTAAAAAGGAAAAAAAGAAGAGCCCTCTTGGATAGCTTTCTTTCTACTTCCCTTCTTTTGTGCCTAGTCCCATAGAGGTTAACACTGCCCCTGATGTAGAATTACGGAACTACACACTTTGATCCAGGTCGTATAGCCAGATAGAGCCGGGGGTGGGGATGGGGCTTCATACCATTTTGTTATCCAGCGACACTGTGAGGCTGGGAGCAGTGCTGATGGAAACATTTCTGATGTCTTGCAGAAGATGGGCAGCGTCCTGAGTGGACATTTTATCCAAGGTTTAGCAGCAACATCCACACCTACCATGTTGGAAAGCAGTGTTTCTTTAACGGGGTCTTCCTCGGCAATAGGAGGTCTCTGTCAGAGAGGATAGTGGACAAGAGCCTTGGGAGAAAGAAATGTGGTAACGTTTTCCTCCTGAATCTTCATTGTGCAATGCCCCAGAATACTAGTGAGTTATCATTCCGGCAGCCCAGCCTTGTGTGGCTGGGGCAGACTTAGGGGGTCACTGTGTCATCCAGGTGCAGCCAGGAAAATAGGAAAGACAAGGGGATGGTTGGCAGGCTGCACTTTTTGGCAAAGAACTCACACCATATGCTGATCCACATTTTTGTTTTTCTCTGAGTTTCATAAAATGCTAATGTGATATTTAAGTCATCAGATAAGTTCTCTCGGATACTTATTAATAGAAATCTCTATTGAAGTCCGAGGAAAATAATTCATGTTTCAATTAGATGCTGCTTGTCATATGCATTTAAATCGTACTTTCGATTCTTTACAAGGAAAACATCCTGTAAACCTTAGCTTCAGTGTGTGTTGTTGTTTTGTAGCTGATTTAATGAAAGGTAGATGTGATAAGGAAGTGTATATATGTATCTCCTCAGCTTGTGACTTGGTGAGTGCTCTGTTCAAACTTAGCCATCATAAGTTTATTGAAAGACCCTAAAGAGTTTCTGAATACCAAGGGGCCATTTATGGCACACGCTTCTATAGAAATACCTGTATAGGAGTCAGCAAGTGCTTCATGGAAGAATAAGATTGCTGTAGTAGGAATACAGGGCTTCCCTGATAGCTCAGTTGGTAAAGAATCTGTGTGTGATGCAGGAGACCCCAGTTCAGTTCCTGGGAGGATCCGCTGGAGAAGGGATAGGCTACCCATTCCAGTATTTTTGGCCTTCCCTGGTGGCTCAGCTGGTAAAGAATCCACCTGCAGTGTGGGAGACCCGGGTTTGATCCCTGGGTTGGGAAGAGCCCCTGGAGAAGGGAAAGGCTACCCATTCCAGTATACAAAGAGAAAGAAATAGAAACTACCCCTTTTTTAGTTTTAAAATAGACTTTTAAACTCACAGCAGAGACAAGTAGTTTTGAAAACCAAGGCTTTTCCTTGAGTAGTTGTTATTTAGTTGCTAAGTCATGTCAAACTCTTGTCTGACCCTGTGGACTGTAGCTCTCCAGTCTCCTCTGTCCATGGGATTTTTTAGGCAAGAATAATGGAGTGGGTTGCCATTTCCTCCTCCAGGGGATCTTCCTGATCTTCTTCTCTTTGGAGAAGGCAATGGCAAGCCACTCCAGTACTCTTGCCTGGAAAATCCCATGGATGGAGCAGCCTGGTAGGCTGCAGTCCATAGGGTCGCTAAGGGTCCGACACGACTGAGTGACTTCACTTTCACTTTTCATTTTCACACATTGGAGAAGGAAATGGCAACCCACTCCAGTGTTCTTGCCTGGAGAATCCCAGGGAAAGGGGAGCCTGGTGGGCTTCTGTCTGTGGGGTCACAAAGAGTCGGACATGACTGAAGTGACTCAGCAGCAGCAGCAGCAGCAATGGAGTGGGTTGCCATTTCCTCCTCCAGGGGATCTTCCTGACCCAGGGATCGAACCCATGTCTCCTGCATTGACAGGTGGATTCTTTACCACTGAGCCACCAGGGAAGCCCTTGCATGGATAGAGAATACACCAAAAGCCAGACTAGAGGAGGTGAGGAAGTAGTCATTGATACGGGGACTTTGAGGAGTCCTGTGTCCTACCCAACTCCTGAGATCAAAATCTAGTGGCTGAGGGGACGTGAGTCTAGCTGGGGCTTCTGCCTCACAGGGTGTCTGTGGGAAGACCTTGAGCTTCCAGATGAAGTGGCATCTCACCTGACTGTGTGCAGAGAGTGATGATAACTCTGGGCAATGTTTGGGGAGAAAGCCCCCTGAGGGTCTCATAGCAGCATTTCTGTGCCTTGTGGAGCTTAGGACAGAGAGAAAGAGACCAAGAGAGCAAGCCAGGGGAGCTGGTTGTACAGCTGGAATGCTGGCAGGCCACCGTAGGATGCACTGTTGACCACCAAACCAGGGGTCATATAGGAATAAATGTGTGTTTCACCTGATGCATGGCAGACGGGGATGGCTTCAGAGGATCAGACTAGATGGCCCATTTTAGTAGACACCAGAAATAGATACCAGCTCTCAGAGAGCAGCAGGTACCCGTGTGGTTTGCAGATGGTGACCCAGCTCCCAAAGCCTTCTCATAGATCCTGATGTCATGTAAGCCTGCTGTGCACACTCTGACTTCTCACTCCTGGGATGCAGTCCTAGGGAGGAAGAGAAAGTATTTATTTAACTGGTTTAAATCTGGAATGACTGAGAAAAACCAAGAAGGGACTAAGTTTAGCTGTCTATTAATTAGGCATGCTTTTGGCCACAAGTAAGAGAAAAATCAAATTATCAGAGACTTATATTGTAAAATATTTATAAAGTAATTAACAAGAAGCTTTGGTATCTAGGTGACCTATATGGTCTGGTTGCCCAGTGATCTCATCAAAGACACAGGCTCATTTTGGGGTTTTTGATGTATTACCATTCTTCGTAATGTTGGATTTTTTTGTTTAGATGCTTGTCCCCTTATGGTTATAAGATAACTGTTGTAGTTCTAAGCATCATATTTGTATTCAAGACATAAAAAAGGAAAATCTGTTGCCTTCCCCTTTTAGAAGGAAGGAAAGTTTTCCCATATGGTCCTTGGGAGACTTCCTTGTCTCACTGGCCAGAACAGGGACAACTGCAAGTATATATTAAAAGTAAATGAGGAGGACTTCCTTGGTGGCTCAGTGGTGAAGAATCCGCCTACTAACGCAGGAGACACGGGTTCCATCCCTGGCCTGGGAAGATCCCACATGCTGCGGAGCAGCTAAGTAACTAAGCCCGTGTGCCGCAGCTATTGAGCTCTAGAGCCCAGCAGCTAGCTATTGAGCTCTAGAACCCAGCAGCTACTGAGCTCTAGAGCCGAGGAGCTGAAACAACAGAAGCATGAGCACTGCAATTAGAGAAAAGCCTGTGCAGCAACCAAGACCCAGCACAGCCAAAACCCAAAGTAAACAAAGGACTTTCCTGATGGTCCAGTTGCTAAGACTCTGTGTTCCCAAAGCAGGGGCCCAGATTCAAACCCTGGTCAGGAAACTAGATCACACATGCTGCAAAAAAGATTGAAGATTCCCAAGTGCCATGGCCAAGACCTGGCCCAGCCAAATAAATACAAATATAAAGAAAAAAACTTTTAAAATAAGTAAAAAATTTAAAACAAGTCCTGTTTGTTGGGTGTGAGCAAAGAAGGAGGTTGTGTTCCCAGCCGCATGTCCCTGCTTCTAGTCCCTAGGTAGTCTTGCAGGCCAGGATTATTTTCTTAGGAGATGCATCTGGTGTTGGAGGTGCACGTTTAAATGACCATCCTGTACCAGCCTGACTCCATGTGAACTCATGTGGTTAGTTTCTTGTTCCTGGGGCATTGGAAGGGGCTGGGTCGGGTGTCAGAGCATGGGCTGAGTAAGCAGTGTTTACTCAGGATCAGTAGACTTTTTCCTGACTCCTCTTCACCAGGAAGGCCACCTCCCACTGCTGCACCGCCTCAGTCTTTTAATTAATTAACTTATTTTTGGCTGTGCTGGGTCTTTATTGCTGCATGAGCTTATCCCTAGTTTCGGTGAGAAGGAGCTACTCTCTAGTTGCAGTGTATAGGCTTCTCATTCTGGTGGCTTCTTTTGTGGAGTATGGGCTCTAGGGCTTCAGTAGTTGTAGCACATGGGCTCAGTGTTGTGGCTCCCAGGCTCTAGAGCACAGGCTCAATAGTTGTGGCATACGGCTTAGTTGCTCCACGGCACGTGGAATCTTCCTGGACCACAGATTGAACCCATGTACCCTGCATTGGTAGGCAGATTGTATCCCCGCGCCACCAGGGAAACCCCTGTCCCAGTCTTTGAGTCAGAAGGAGGAGCCAGGACCCTTTTTAGTTGAGATCCAATCAGAGACGCAACAGCCCCAATTAAAATGGCCTCTAATCCCTGAGGAATTCAGGGATTCAAAATACGCTAATGCTTAGGAATGAAAAGATTTCAAGTCAGAGTTTATGCTCATCATTGCAGATAACTTTTGATTCACCATTCATTTTAAACTAAACCATCCCATCTAAACCTAAGTTATTGTTCTTTCCCAGGGTAAAGTAATCATAACACATTTTAAAAAATGTTTCAAACATAGGCTCACACTTTAAAAAATTTTTTTAATCTGTTTTTTAAATTTATTTTTTACTTTTATTTTATTTCAGGCTTACACTTTTCATCTCCTCAAGGTGAAACAATCATAAATGGAACATTTAAGACACCTATGTGTACCTAATGATAAAACACTAAATTATCCTATTTCCATTGTCATGTCAATACTTAGAGCAAATCTGTGGACTGTCTTTAGCTCTTTTTATGATTTTGTTTTTAAACACCATTCCCAGTTCTTGACCCCAGGAATGGAATCCCAAAGTTAACTCCAGGAGATAATCCATATATGTATCCAGAACAGAGTAAAGGCTTCCACAAAGCAGGATCAACTCTCCCACCAGTGAATTTTTCAACGTAAGTGTATGTTAATACTAGCATAATTTAGTGAACTTTAAAGGAATTGTATTCCTCTCTGCTACATACAAATTATATTTTGCAAGGGGCACATCTCAACAGGACATAGTTGGTGAAAATTTCTAAAAAAGCCCAAGTCTATTTCCTTAGTGTATGTACACATGCATGTGTGTAACTCAGGTCACACACAGGATCTTGACTACGAAAAGGTAGTAGCTCATTTTGTTCCTATTATTATTACCACAAATATGAAGGCTTCAATTTTCATTCTGAATCACATTGTTGGTTAGTAGGGTTGACTTATACTTGGAACTAAGCATTGATGAGAAAGGGAGGGTCATTAAATTAAAAGAAAAATAGTTGGTGTACTACATTAAAAATAGTTTAGAAAATTAATCACGTTCCGAAGAAAACAAAACCACTAATTTGAAAACATACATGTGCCCCAATGTTTATAGCAGCATTATTTACAACAGCCAAGATATGGAAACAACCTTAGGAGATGAATAAACAAGATGTGAGTGTGTGTGTGTGTGTGTGTGTGATATGTACATATATATGTAACATATATACATAACACACACACACATATATATTATATATATATATATATACAATGGAGTAATACTCCACCATAAAATGTGAAATGTTGTCATTTGCCAACAACATGGATAGACTTGGAGGTATTATGCTTAGTGAAATTAGTCAAACAGAGAAAGACAAATACTATGTGATATCGCTTCTATACGGAATCTAAAAAGTAAAACAAACTAAAAAGTAAATATAACAAAACAGAAACAGACTCACAGATATAGCGAAGAAACTAATGGTGACTAGTGGGGAGAGGCAGTTGGGGAGGGGCGAGATAGAGGTGGGGACTGAGAGGTACAAAGTACTATGTTTGAAATAAATAAGCTACAAGGATATAAACTACAGGGAATATAACCAGTATTTTATAATAACTACAAATGGAGTATAACCTTTAAAAATCATATATCACTTATGTATCCACTTTAAACATATTGTAAATCGACTATATACCTCAATAAAAATTAATCATATTTGTTTTAATGATGTTTACAAAAAGTGATAAAAAATACTAAGAATCATGGCCCTTAATGGTTTTGAAGCCCATATATGGCAATGAAAACAAGAAAATAAGACATTGTATTGAACACAATGAAGTATTGATATCTTTGCCATAGAAGCCATACCAATCTGATGGTTGTCTTTTCTGATTTTCAGAGTGCCTTATGAAAAGAAATTTGATACATTTATTCCACTTGAGCCTCTTCCACAAATCCCCAAGTGAGTTATCTCAACATATTTCATTATCGTATCTTTATGAAAATATCAATTATTTATTTTCTCCTATGGGGAAGCTCATAGACACCTGAGGCATAGGGACCTTTTGAATCCCGGCAGTTGGGAGAGGTGGTTTGAAAGGAGGGTTTCTGGTTTTGAAGGTCAAGTGTCTATGGAGTCTAGCCGCTGGGCTGCTTACATCTTCAACAGATATGATTGACAGACTGCCAGATGCCATGTGTTATTCTAGGCGTGCACTATGAGGGGTTTTATGTGGAGAAACAGTCAGGGTTCCTGTTTTCTAAAACACAAGAGTTTGTTGGGAAAGAAAGATATATAAATATTAAATAAGTGCAGCCAGGGAGGATGGTTAGAGTTTGAAGAGGCAGAGAGTGAGCTAGTATTTCTGTATTTGAGGAAAGTATCATTCCTCTGATCTTTTCTTTTTAAAAAATATTTGTTTTTATTTATTTGGCTGTGCTGAATCTTTTAGTTACAGCACGCGGGATCTTTAGTTGCTTCCAGCCTGTGAAATCTAGTTCCCTGACGAGGGATTGAATCTGGGTCCCCCTGCATTGGGAATGTGGAGTCCCAGCCGCTGGACCACCAGGGAAGTTCTCATTCTTCTGATCTAATAGTTTAGCTCTGCTCCATTCTGAACCAAACTATTTTGATATGTAGGTTATTTTTATTTTTTGAAGAATTCTGTCATTCCCACTGATAATTCCTTTTTGACTAAAGAATTCCTTAATAGGGAGATTTTCTAGATAGGAGAGCTTTTTGGCTTTTATTTTGTAATTAATTCTTAGTTGTATTACCTTGTGATCAGAAAGTATTGTTTTTATTATTTTTATTTTATGGAACTTATCAAAGTTTTCTTGTGAGCTAATATACATTCAGTTTGGGGGCTCTTTCCATATGCATTTGAAAGTGCATTCTAGGGACTTTCCTGGTGGTCCACTGGTTAAGAATCCACTTTGCAGTATAGGAGATGTGGGTTTGATGTCTGGTTGGGGAACTAAGATCCCACATAATGTGGAGCAGCTAAGCCCATGAGCTGCAGCTAAGACTCAATTCAGCCAAATATATAAATAAGTAAATATATATTTTTAAAACAGAAAGTACATTCTATTTTATCAGGATGCAAATTTAGATACATTCCCAGAAGGTTTATCTTATTGTTTATTGTTTAGTCCCTATTTTTTCTTACCCATTTTTGTCCACTGGACACTCATTTAATCCCCTTGGACTAAGAGTTGGTGTGTTAAAATGTCCAAATATTAGTGTGTTTCTGTCTTTATTACTAGTAGCCTTTAGCATTGCAAAAATATCTTTATTTTTTTCTCATTTAATGCATTTTGTCCTATGTTATACCTAGCCAGATATTAAGATTGCAACTCTTACTTTGTTTTGTTTGCATTTGACTAATATGCTTTTGCCCATTCTTAGACTTTCAAATTACTGTGTTTTGCGTCTTTCTCTCAGAAATAGAACTGGAATTTTCTCTGTGAGTCAATTTGAAAAGTAGTTTCTCTAAGAGGTGATTTAGGGTTGCTTGCATTTATTGATTTGACAGACTTGATTTAAATTCTGTCAGAATAGCTTGTTCCATGTGTTATATATATTATATTTACCCTGGGTCTTTCACCATTTTATTTCAACAAAAGTTTAAACATTATTTCTTTGGGTGTTTAGGAATGCTTGTGTTTTTTGTTCTACTGGTTCTTTATGCTGATATCTTCCTATATAGCTTTTTGCCCTGAGTTTTTTAGCTGGGCTTCTAATGGGTTGGCCAAAAACTTTGTTTGGATTTTTACACAAGATGTTATGAAAAACCTGAACAAACTTTTTGGCCAACCCAATATTATTGTGCTGTCAGCTTTAAATGATATCCCATCTATTCCTACGTGTGGTAATTCTCCTCTGTTTTCTTACAGGGGCCTCCTTACCTTCAGCAGGTTTATCAGGGTGTTTTCTCAATCATAATGCATTTCTGCCCCCAAATATGAAAATTCTAGTGGCCAAAAGATGAAAGCATTCTTTGTCTTCCTGCTCTGACTCATCCCAGGAGCCAGACTTCCCAAGACCTCTTGAATCACACACAGCACAGCCCAACATATGCCCTTTCAAATCTCAACAGACCTGGGAGGATGCCAGGTGTCTGTATTAGCTGGGGTCGCAGCAGAAAGCAGAAGGCATACTTTGCTGGGATTCTGAAGACAGTTTAATGAAAGGACTGTTTACCAATGAGTGAGCAGGTTGAGGGAACTCACATGGGAGGGTGAAGCACCCAGGGACTCCCACCAGTGGGAAGCTCTTACTAACGTCTAGGTCTGAACAACAGGAGAAGAGCTCATGGTTCACAGGGCAGTGAGAGAATGGAGAAGGGCTGTTGTAAAGGAGCTGTGGCCGTGGAGAATACAGCCGCTCCAGAACTGGGTGCCTCGGGAGACAGGGTGGGAGTCAAGGAGCTCAATAAGACACGTCTCCGTCTCTGTCTCTGCACCTTCTGATCTCTTGTGGGTGCTTCCCACTAGCTGAGCCCAACTCAAAGGTGGGGGCAGGGAGGAGTCAAGGTGATGCAGGGTACAGGGCTCAGATTCCTGGGCAGAGAGGGACACAAAAGAGACATGGGTTTGGGGCAGGGACAATGATGACAACTAATGTGATGGGTTTTAAAAAAATATTTGGCTGCATCGGGTCTTAGTTGTGGCATGCAAGATCTTTGATTGCGGAGCTCAAGCTTCTTTCTAGTTACGGCACACAGCTTCCAGAGCATGCAGGCTCAGTAGTCGCGGCTCGCTAGCTTAGTTGCAAGGCATATGCAATCTTAGTTCTCTGACCTGGATTAGCCAGCGTCCCATGTATTGGAAGACAGATTCTTAACTGCTGGACCACCAGGGAAGTCCCAATACAGAGCTTTACGTTGACGCCTGGTCTCCAGAATTGGAGGCCTTCTTACTTTTGGAGGATGGAATACCTTGTCTCCTGAAGGTGTTTGCAAATTTTGCATCAGGCGGACTGAAACGGTGTTGTTTTCTTCCCACAGCTTGCCTTTCTGGGTGAAGGACAAGGCCAACATGCTGAAGAATGAGATAAGAGAAGTCGAAGAGCTTGACGATTGGCAGCCAGCTGTCTCCTTGCTACACAGTTTGCTACCTGCTGGTGGGTCAAAGGACTTTCAAAAGGTAGCATAACAACTGGAGGCAAGCCCGGAAGAGCAAACTTTTGAGAGGCTTCACAATGGAGAGGAGAGAGGCAGAGCCTCTTCCAGAGTGGATGGTATCCTTTGTGCCGAGGTGGCCCCTGGGCAGATGTCACGGCTGTGGGTCGCTGTCAAGTGTATGTTCGAGAACTGTTAGTCTTGTGAAGGAGCACAGCCTTTAACTCTGTGCCTCTATCCACAGGTTCTTTGGACTTTCCAAGACAGTCCTGAACAGAAACAGGTCCAGGAAGCAGGCACTGACTGGCCCCTGGAGAGCCTTTTCCTGATTGATTGCTTCTGTTAGTGCAACTGTTCTAAATCAGATGTTTGACTTGGACGCAAAATCACTGTGTTTTGCCTTTTTAAACGTTGTTAGTATTTTTTGGCCGTGCCATGCCATTCATGGGATCTTAGTTCCCCGACCAGGGACTGAACTCCGGCCCTCGGCAGTGAAACCTCGGAGTTCTAACCACTGGACCACCAGGGAATTCCCTTCACTTGTATTTTGAAAATTTTACTGATAGAAAAGTTTTGAGAATTGTACAACAAACATCTACATATTCTTCACTTAGAATCTACAGTAGTTAACATTTGTCCAAAGGTGTACATATTTT
The DNA here is from genome assembly GCF_049115385.1 of Moschus berezovskii. NCBI lineage: Eukaryota > Metazoa > Chordata > Mammalia > Artiodactyla > Moschidae > Moschus > Moschus berezovskii. The sequence continues at coordinate 29,923,419 of NC_142482.1, forward strand.
TTTTTCTCATATGATTACTATTGTTATTTTGCTCAGTTATCTGAGAGTGAGTAACTCTTTACTGCTACATACCTGTTATACTTCAGTATGGTCAATGGTAATTGACTTCTTAGTGCTTCTGCTGAGGTCAAGGGTAATCTGGTGGTTCACAAGAACCAGCTAACTGTGCAGGGGTGACATCTGGGAGTAACCTCCAAGTGCAGGGCACCCAGGTCCTGGGCCAAGCCCTGAGAAGAGCAGGGCTGCTGCCTCCATGGAGTCTCTGGACTCATTCCATCTCCCTTGACCAGACTCACTCCTCTCTCCCTTGACCCATCCCTTCTCCCTTTGGTACCCTGCCTTGGCCCCTCTCATATCTTTTTGTCCTGAGACCTTTCTTCCCTTTGGTCCCCTGCCTTGGCCCCTCTCATATCTTTTTGTCCTGAGACCTTTCTTCCCATTTGGGCCTGAAATGCACTAAAGGAAACCCCTGGCTCCCACATCCCTTGTAGTTAGAAGTTCTGATGCTGATTTAGTGCATCTACTGGCCAAGTTCAAGTGGACTCTGGGGAAAGACTGGGAGCCCACTTGAGATGTCTCGTGTTCTTCCAAAACCAGGGAATTCCACAGGGGTTATGGCCTGAGCCTCCGCTGGGGGTGGGGTGGCCACTACTGACTTGAGGCTCCCAAATCTGGACTTTGTAAGCAATCCATGAAAACCAAACATTTTGTGGTGCACGTGGAGAGACCCAGCCTCATATCAAATAAGAAATCCCGAATGCCAATGGCTTGTTTTCTGAAGAAAAGTGCCTGAGTCCAGCAAATACAGAGAGGGTGTAGGGGCAGCTTCTAGTGTTGACAGTGTGAGCACAGGTGTGACCATCTGGCTAGAAATGTGTTCTCTTGGCTGAGCGGGGCGTGGGCTAGGGTTCTCTTGGAAAGAGAGTCCAGAAGGAAGGCATGGGGCATAATTATACTAAAAATCACTTACTGTCTATTTGAAATTCAAATTTAACTGGGAACTCTGTATTTTTCTTTGCCTTATCTGGAAACACAGAGCAGACGTGGCACATAGGAGAGGAACTGGAGAGCTCCCCAGGAGATGAAAATGGCAAGACTCTGGGATGACTTGGATATGAGTGGGAGGAAAGTATGACAGAGGGAAAGTGGTAACAGGTAGATGGTGGTGCTGTTGCCAGGGCAACACGTGGTGTCCTGACCATACAGTGTCTTCACTCACCTAGAGAAAGATGCTCTCTTGATGGACACGGTCCCATGAATGCACTACTTGGTGAGCAGTGTGCAAATTAGATTTTAGCCTCTATTTGTCCCTTATGCAATGAACCACTAACACAACCATACATGCTAGCCCTGTGCTATCCCCTGAAATAAGGAATACTGGAGAAGTATAGGTTTTCTGGAGGGAGCTCAATTTTTTTTTGGCTCCACCATGAAGCTTGTGGGATCTTAGTTCTTGGATTGAACCCAAGCCCTTGGCAATGAAAGCACAGAGTCCTAACCACTGGACCACCAGGGCTTTCACCGGAGCTCAGTTTTTGGAAGTTGAATTTGAGAAACCTGTGACACGCCCAAGTGGAACTGTGCAGGCTGTAATTGGGCATATGAGTTTGGGATCTGGTATATGAGTGTGGGAAAAAAAACAGTCTCCTGTGAGAAATGTAAATCTGAAGCCTATGTCTTGTGGATGCAGGGTTAGATGCAAATTATCTGATTGGAATATTGATTCCAAACTGGGAAATGAGCTCAAAAAGACTCTTGAACCTCTGGGGACTGAGAATGAGAGTATTCTCTTTGGGAACACTTCCCCACCCCAGGGCACCCCAGAAATAACAATCATGAAGATGAGAATCTGAGAAAAAAACTACAAGCTACAGCTGATACACCACAAGGTGAAACTCAAGCCAATTTAGATGATTAACCATGGTTAACATTATGGTATGGATTACTAGCATTTAGGGTTCATGGAATTCCATTTTGTAGTAACTGGACACCCAGGGAGGAGCTTATGGGTGGCAATCTGGTAGATGGAGGGCAGGGCTGGAGCACCTGTCTTGAAATTATATTTGCAAAGCATCAGAGTATTTCTACTTAAATCCCATATCCTTATTTGGGGAGATGATGAAGATGATGAGGGTGGTTACCCCTAGCCCCCTGCCATGCCTTGGTGTTGTCACAGGCTTTTGACCCTAATTTTAGCCCTTTCTTTCACAGTTTCTTGATGGTAAAAAAAGGGATATTAGAGTTTTACTGGGACATGCATGCATTCAAGGGTGTGTTGGGGAACTTTTAATAGTTCTGTCCTGGTGGGCAGGTTGTACAACACATGTCCCTAAGGAGGTGCAATTTGTCACAGACATGGGTGATCTAGTTTTCTTATAGTAAGTGTCCTGTTCTCCAAACATCAGTAGTTTGTTGACAGTTTTCCACCAGGTGTCAATTAAAGTGCCTGCAGGAAGGGGCACCTTTTTCTAGTTGGTAAAAAGCTGAGAGGGTAAAGGTGGTCCTGAGTGGGAAGGAGAAGGCTCTTGGGATGTTAGATCTGAAATGGCTATTGAGAGAGGATAGGTTCAACTCTGGATATGCTAGGAATCTGGCTTATAAATAACAGAAACCCAACTATAATTGGCTAAAGCCCAAAGGGGTAGTAATCATTAGAACTCAAGACAGGGATGCACCGCGGGCTAAGGAACAGGTTGCATCCAGGACCAGCGGCACAGCCAAGACCGACCTCTGCCTTTCTATACTCTCCTCTCTGCTTCTCTCAATGCACCTGGGACCCACTTTCCTCCCTTCTTAGTCTGCATTGTACAAAACACGGTGGCAGACCACTCCAGGGTGTCACATGTTAGAGACTCACCGGCCAGCAGTGAGACCCGGCTCTTCTAGGTTCCAGTGTCAAAATTCCTTGGGGAGGAGACTTCACTGGCTCAGCTTTGATCAGACCAATCGGCCAATGTGTCTGTGTGTGAGAGAGAGACAAACTGTAACCACGGCAACTGCGTGAATATTGGGGCTGGGGTGGGCAGGAAGTAATGGCCACGCACTCTACAGAAGAGCCCTGCAAAACAGAGGTCCAGAGACAGAAAATGGTTTGTCCCCAGTCACACAGCCAGCTGACAGCAGAGACAGAAGTGGACTGACATCTTACACGGCAAACAGCAAAGTCTGTGTGTTCTTCATAATCTGACAGTGTCCTCTTAACAAAGTAGTGATTTTATTAATACAATTTCCCATTTCATGGCAAAAAAATATATATAATCAGAAAGTTCTGTAGCTTTTTCAGACGAGGCAAAGGGGAAAATGAAGAAATATAAAGAGAAAGACGTTAGTTAAATACTTAGGGTGTATCCCAGTCCCCTGAATATTTTCGTCCCTTCCAGGACTAGCTCCAAAGAGATGTTATTGAATGGAGAAGGAAACCAAGTGAGGTGGAATCCCATTTTGGCAATCCCTGTCTCACTGGGTTTTTGGTCTCAACTAATTTGCCCTTCAGATTTATGAGGTATGAACTGTTAACTCCACTTTTCAAATCAGGATACTGAGATACTGACTTTTCAAATCAGGATGCTGTATGATTATTACTCAAGCTGATGAGGGAGCCAAGATTTCAACCCCGATCAAGTTTGCCTAATACCAGCGCCTATCAACGGTAGCTCTCTGCTATTAATATTAATTAACCCACGTAGACTAAAGAGCAATAAATGGAAAACTCTGACATGACTGTTTCTGGGACAATCTCTGATCACTTGGGCTTGCTCTTCTGGTAGTAACAGTTGCCATTTTTGTGAGCACTTCTTATGTATCAGATACTGCGATGGATTTACGATCTCATTTAATCCTTGTTCGTTGCTCAGTCGTGTGCCACTCTGCGACCCCATGGACCATACCCCGCCAGGCTCCTCTGTTTATGGAATTCTCCGGGCAAGAATAGTGGAGTGGGTGGCCATTTCCTTCTCCAGAGGATCTTTTCCATTCAGGGATAGAACCCGCATTGCAGGCAGATTCTTTTTACCATCTGAGCCTCCAGGGAAACCTCTATTTAGTCCTTAGGACAACCCTATGAAGTTGGCACTATTATTATCTCCATTTTGAAGGTTAGGAAATTTAGGCTTAAATAAGATATTGCCTTTCCCTGAATATTCTTTGAATAAATTCCTGTTCGTTAAATGCTTAATAAAGTGCTAAATTAATAAATTATCAACGCTATTTTTAGACCAGCTGAGCTTAAACCCTACAGGCGAGACGTTCCTATTCTTTGCCACAACGTGACGTCACGACCAATCCCAGGACTACATTCCCAGCCAAGAGCCTCCGCCGACATCTCGCGAAAGCCGTGGTTTCTTCCAACCTATTTTGGGCATGCGCGCGGCTTCGAGTACTTTGGCTGGAGTGGTTTGATGGTTTTCTATCAGTCTTCCTAGAGTAGAGAGTTACCATCGAGGCACTTGTTTCCTTCCAGTCTCTCCAGTTCTCGCGAGACTTGCTACTCCTGCTCTTTCCCCACCCCGCCCCCGCGCTTGCGCAGAGCTCTTCAAAGCAGAAGGTCGCGCTTGGAGGAAGTGGCGGCTTTGGGTCCCGTGGCCGCCGCGCCGTTAGTACTTTTTGGAAGCTCCGCTCGGCCTCTTGCCGAGACACCCCGCCGCCAAGATGCCTCGAATTATGATCAAGGGGGGCGTGTGGAGGAATACCGAGGTAAGTCCCCTTTTCCCGCCGTCCGCTGCCCTCCGCCCCGCCGGCTGCGGGTGCGCACGCGCGCAGAGGTCCGGGAGGCGGAGAGGATGCCTCGGGGTCTGCGTGGGGGGCGGTGCGGGGCCTCTACCCTGTGCCTGGTCCTCGGTTATCTGACCATCTCAAGGACAGGGACCGTGACTTAACCGCTTGGTTACCTGCTGGACACTCGTTAGGGCCTCTGAACGTTTGTTGAACTGACGCGCCCTCCGCCGTGGTGGAACTCACAGTGGGAGGGGGACACAGGACAGTCGCGATAGTCGGTCTTCTGAGGCACCCTCCCTACCCCGTTGCTCATCCCAGGCACCGCCATTCTCTCTGCTATTCAAAAATGAAGAGGTGCTGTGGCCACAACTTTGTTCTTTCCTTGACTTCCTTGCAGAGGGGAAGCAGTTTGAGTGCCAGGTCCTAAGTACCCGGTTGTGCCCGCGTCCCCGCGGCGTAACTTGTCCGCCCTCCCGTCACCCAAGGCCTGTCTCTTCCGCTTCTTCTTGGATAGAAGCCAGATAGGCCTACCGTAGTCTCTTTGCTTCCAGAAATGTCGTGGATCGAGCCGTTGGTGAACCAAAGAACAGTAGAGGAGGAAAATAGAAACAATGTTTTACTGCAGTTTCTGTTTATAGTGCACTCAACTTGTCAGTTTCCCAGCACACTGTGTCCTTTTACATCTTGCACCTTCTTGGAATATCCGCATCTTTCTGACCTTCCTTCAGAAACAGTTCAGAAACTCTTCCGGAATTTTTGCCTGGTCATCCGGTAAAAAGTAGTTGCACCCGCAGTGGTCCCTGGACACCTCTTTCATCCATTTGTTATGGTTTGCTTTTTTTTTTTTTGCAAGCATCACACTTGTGTGATGCTTGGGATTGTTAACCTCTCAGAGACTCAGTTTTTTAATGGGGATGATAATAATACTTATCTCTCGTAATTAAATGAGTCACTACATTTGGAATATTTAGAACAGTGTCTGGCACATAGTAATCTTTCAGAAAGTACTATCTGCTGTTTCTTTTCCCCAGTAGACAGCACTGCAAGTGGGCAGGATCAGATCTCGGTATCTTTAGAAACCCGGACAGTGCCAAACAAAGTTTGGGAAATTTTGCTGAATGGATCTAGTAGGGTAGATAGTTGTAGTATATACTTAGCTGAAGATGTGATTAAGTATAGCGGTACTGCAACAAAGTTACAAATTAAGTCAATGAGAACCTGCCTCACAGCTTGCACAGAGGGGTCCAGGCTGTTTCAGTTGGAAGAGAGATGACTTCTGAGGGAGAGACAGATGTGCCAAATCAAGTAACAGCAGGATTCTGATGCTGTGGCTAAAGCCCTGCAGTCCTTGAGTCTCGGGTGTGGAGTGGCGGGGAGTGGCTAACATATGAGGCATATAGCTCAAGGCCATTGTGCCGAAAAAAGCCTAAAAGTAAAATGCCCTGAGTAAAATCATCTATAGCTCTGATATCCCTGGTGTCTTTGGTTTGCCTGACAGGTTCCCTTGAGATTGCTGAATTCCTTATTGGAATGGGTGCCCTGGTGAAATAGTATTTAGAGACTGGGGGAAACTAGAGGCAGAATTGATTGGTGACTTAGGGGAGAAACACTTAATTCTTAGGTTAGACCTGAGATGTGGATTCTTAGGTCAGAGTGGGGGCTGTGGGACTGGAGAGAAAATGCTGTTCAAAAACTGGGAAGCCTGAAATCCAATTGGATTCACTTGAGTCTTTGACTTTTTGAGGGCTGGATATGTCCTGTTGTATCATTGTTTCCCCAAGTGTTGATACACAAGACCTGATACAAGGCTGGTGTTTGGGCAGTATTTTTTGAGTGAATCAGTAAATGAATGACCCATAATCTTTTTAAGAGACTAACATCCACACATTGGAGAATCCTTTTTAAAATCTCTGTCAAGTAGGGTTTCTCACGTTGGGCTGTATCCACTCCCACTTTTTGGATGGGATTGGGGGAGGGGTTGTGTGTAAGAGAGGGTAGGATGTCCTTCTAAGGGGGTTCTTAATTTCTTTCATTTTGTTGATTCTGGGTTGCTGGTTTAAATTTTTTATTATTGTAATGAAGTTTTATACTTTCGTTTTAAATTTAGGATATACCTGCGTGTTTATATCTCTTTCTCCCTAGCACAACCAAGTTAGAGTTAATTTAAATCTTGTCTTTTCTCACTTGGAGTTTTGTGAATGAATACATTGTTTTCCTTTGACAAATTTTAGGATGAAATTCTGAAAGCGGCGGTGATGAAATATGGGAAAAACCAGTGGTCTAGGATTGCCTCACTGCTGCATAGAAAGTCAGCAAAACAGTGTAAAGCCAGATGGTATGTATCAGCTAATGAGTGGAAAACACAAAATGACCTTCATTATGATGAGGAAAATGTCATTTCCTTGAACCTTACCAAAGAAAAGCAGGCACTGTGATGTCACGGAAAGTAGGGAGTGGGAGTTGGGAATTTCAGTGTAAGAATTGGCGGTCTTTTGCTTCCTATGTGGTCTTAGGCAAACCATTTTCTGTCCCCTCTTTCCTGCCATTATTGTCTTCCAGTGGTATGACACTTGGCCCTAAGTCATGGAGATGTGAGACTCAAATGAGTTAATGTTGTTTGAGAATGCTTTGTGAAGCATGAAATAAAACTAATTTTGGGTACAGATGGACCCCAGCTTATAAAAGGATTGTATTCCAAAAGTTTGTAAGTTTATTGTTTTAGAACTTACTTTTCCAAAGAAATAAACGAGAAATGTTGGTTATTTTTCTAGGCTAGCTTTCAGTAGTTGAGTTTCCTCATTAATGGTTGAAACATTACATATTTGGTTCCCCAGAATATAATATACCCCAACATTACATCTGTGGTTAAAGGGCAGTGGACACATTAAGTTCTTTACATGTGTTTTTGGCTTGAGTGATCTGGCCCCAGCACTGACCCATGTGGTACTAGGATCATATTTTGGATTGTATAAGGTGACCTAATTTCCTGGGCACCTGAGTAGCGGAAAGGATCAGAACATAAAGATTGGCCCACAGTGAGGAAGACGGTCCTCAGCCTGTGTAAGTGGTTCTGATTTCTGCTTCTCTGAAGTGGAGCTAAGCTCCTGCCCCCATGTTTGGTAAAGATTGTATATTGTTTTCAGGCTTCTCCATCTAAGTAGACTGGATGGAACAGTTGGATCAGGTGGGGCATTAGGAAAGACAGCTATGACAATAGTGGTTTTACTTAAACTCACCACACAAAAACATACAGTGTTGAAAAGTGTTTAGTGAATATAAGTCAAATGCTTCAGAAATAAGCGAAGGTGTTGTGAGAAATCAAAACATGAGAAAGTACCATAAAAACTGGAAGCACTATGAAAATATGAGGTAGTTTTATCTTTTTTGCAAATAATTTCAGTACCTCTAATAAAGTACAAGGTGAATGACAGCAGTTGATAGTTGAGAAGGAAGGCATATTCTCTTGTTTCAGTCAGGTTACTTTTTTAAAGCGTTACTAACCTTGCATAGTTAAAATATAGTAGAATTTAGTGAAATAGGGTATTTGGGATGGGATAAGTTTAACCTGGTAGGGAATAGTCTGTTGTAAAAAAGAACAGCTTTTATGATTGAAGGATGAGAGTTAGCTTGCATTTTTCAAATGCTGGAAGTTAGTATGTCTAAAATGTAAATATTAATGATGGGTGACTGATTAAGGTATGAGATGATGTCTTTTAAATAGGTATGAGTGGCTGGATCCAAGCATTAAGAAAACAGAATGGTCCAGAGAAGAAGAGGAAAAACTCTTGCACTTGGCCAAGTTGATGCCGACTCAGTGGAGGACCATCGCTCCAATCATTGGCAGAACAGCCGCCCAGTGTTTGGAACACTATGAATTTCTTCTGTAAGTGGACCTCCAAAAATGGTACTAAAATGTGTGTATATCTTCTGAATGAGGCTGAATAAAACTTTTAGCATTTTCTATCTTTAAACATTAGTTGAAGATCTGAATAAAGCCAGAGGAGCTAAAGCTATTGGATAGTATATTCCAGATCTGATGTGATTGATCACGATTATGTTTCCAGTTATATACTTTTTAAAAGAATAATTTAAACATATTACACAAATCATACATGTTCATAGAAAATAGGGGAAAAAAATAAAAAAGCAAATAAAAATCACCCATAATTACACTGCTGAGAGTTAACCATTGGAACATGTTAGTTGTTCCACTGAAAGCTTTTTTGTGTGGCTCTACTGCATTTGTGATTTAGGAAACATCTTTGGTGCTATTTCATGATGAATGGAACCACTGAAATTAGAAATTTAAAACCATCTCTTTTAGGTGAAGCAATAGTAAGAAATGCTTTATTTTGTTATGCCCATCCATTGGGTTTTTGAAGGAGTGCTAGCACTGGGGATCCTGGTATTTCTAAGACTGAATGGCGTGGTGGTGTGATTAATTACTCTGGGTTCATTTCTAGGGATAAAGCTGCCCAGAGAGACAATGAAGAGGAAACAACAGATGATCCACGAAAGCTTAAGCCTGGAGAAATAGATCCAAATCCAGAAACAAAGCCAGCACGGCCTGATCCGATTGACATGGATGAGGGCAAGTGTACTTTTGTGAGGAATTTATTTCTTTGGAAACCATAGACTCCTCAGGCTTTCTTTTATATCTTGAGTTCTTGTCCAGACTTCTTCGGCTTTTTAGAACTGAGGTTCTGTCTGCAGTTGTTATTCTCAGTCTCCGTCCAGACGCGTCCAGCCTTCTGTTGTGGGCGATTGCTTGTTTTGGACGCTGTCCCTTTATCTCTCAGTGCTTCAGTTCACGTAGTTAAGCAGTGTGGTATTCCTGGATGTTTCCTGGTGGCTAGAGGTAAGCTCTTTAGGACTCTGTTGTCATTCCTCTTCTGGGGGATGAGAAGGCTGCATTTGGGGATCCAGTGCTCCTATTAACTACTTTTTTGACTTTGGACAAGTAGTTTGAGTTTCGTGAAAAGGCCGCACTGTAGTACCATGAGGGAGACTTATAATGCCGTTTTGAGACATTGAATCAGGAATCAGAGGAACTAGGCTTTAGCTTAGTGCATATCTGCCAGGTATTAAGCTCTTTGACTTTGGGTGAGTCATGTAATCTCTCTGAACTTTGGTTCTGTTTCCTGTCGGATGTAGAGTAATAGTATCTATCTTACTTCACAGGGTTGTTGTGAGCATTCAGTGAATATTTGTCAAGTTTTTCATTTAAAAACTTGAACGTGGTGGTTCCCAAAGGCAGACTGGGGCTGGGCTGGCTGCATCACTGTCAAATGGTGAACATTAACAAATACAGGTACCAGGGCCTCCCCAGGAGATCTGACTCAGTAAACTGGGGAAGGGGAATAGAGGGTAGGGTAATCCTGGAATCTGAGATTTTCTTTTTTTTAAAGTTCCCTTGTGATTTCATTGGACACCCTTGTATAGGAATTGCTCCAAGGTATCAGTAATGAACTGTATTCTACTCTGGGGAACTATGGAAAATATACTGGAGAAGAGAAAAGTTTTTCTGAGGGAGAAAAATCAAGGAAAAATGATAATGAAGATTATCAGTCCCCTTAAATATTAGCTTTTATAATATTTCACAATTTGTGCTGTGCCAGATAGTTGATGATAATAAAGGACATGATAATTATAGCCATTGTTCAATGAATATTTGCTGGATGCTTTACCTAGTTCATTTTGTTTAGTTCTTCTTAACATCTCTGTAAAATAGGAATTGTTATTCCTATTTTGTAAATGATGAGATGTTGTTATCTCAGAGTCACATAACTAGTGAGTCATGGGCATGATTTTTAACTTAGATACCTCTGACTTCAAAACCCAAGCTGTTTCCTTTATGCTGCACCATACAATGATTATATTGATGGTTTTTCTCATCTTAAGCACTAGACTACATCTCTCATCAGGGGAACTAGACTTTAGGTTAGTGCCATATCTGCCAAGTATTAAGCTTTTTGACTTTGGGTGAGTCATATAATCTCTCTGAACTTGGTTCTGTTGGAGAAGTTAATTTTCTCTTTATTTTTGCAGATGAATTGGAGATGCTTTCTGAAGCTAGAGCCCGCCTGGCTAATACTCAGGGAAAGAAAGCCAAGAGGAAAGCAAGAGAGAAACAACTGGAAGAAGCAAGGTATGGTTGTTTCCATCCATAGTTGACCAGTTAGTCTGTGCATCCTTAGGTCCAGTAAAACTTCGTCAGCCCTGTTTGGTGAATGACAATGGGAGCTGTCTCATTCCAGTTTGGTAATAGTGCTTAACTTCCTTATTACTTTGGAGAAGTCTTATGTATCTTTCTAACCATTTCAGAGTAGTTATAGAAAAAATGTGTTAAAAAAATCAGTTATTTTTAATTTTGACTGCTCTGGGTCTTCGTTGCTGCGAGGGCTTTTCTCTAGTTGTGGTGAGCGGGGGCTCCTCTAGTTGCAGTGCGCAGGCTCCTCGTTGCAGTGGCTTCTCTTGTTGTGGAGCACAGGCTCTGGGGCGTGTGGGCTTCAGTAGCTGTGGCTCCCAGGCTCTAAAGCACAGGTTCAGTACTTGTGGCACGTGGGCTTAGTTGCTCCGTGGCATGTGGAGTCCTACTCGACCAGGGATCATACCTGTGTCTCCTGCATTGGCAGGCAGATTCTTTACTACTGAGCCCCCAGGGAAGCCCCAAAGTACATGTTTAAAAAACATTTTGTAAGACGTGGCAGAAGTAATGCCCAGGTATAGACATACAGTTATGTCTTGCTGTGGTGTATTCAGTTAGCACTGGAGAGCTTCCTTTGTTGTAGCCATCCTGGTGTCAGATGGCTTGAGGACACACTGGGCTCTGTGACTTTGGCATCACTGACATTAGTTACTCTCGTTGATTAGTGTTGGGAAGGCACTGGCTTTGAAATAGGAAGCCTGTCTGAACATGGAGTAAATGAGCCTTGAACCATGTTTTAGGCTGTCAGAGAAATTTTTATTTAAAAAATGAGTGAAATTAAATACTGCCCTCTGCTCAAGGTTTTCTCCTCTTTCCTCTTCTTTTTGGTTAGCTCCATTATTGACTTCATTCCTAATGGCCAAGATGAAGTGGGTAAAGGGGAAAACCTGAACTTTATGAAAGCTTATTAGATTTTGGAATTCAGGCATTGAAGTAACCTCCCCAGCCTCCTTAACTGCCTTTTTGGTCCTTAAGCTGGGAAGTATTTCCTACCTGATGACTAGCATTGTGCTGATGGTTTCCTCAGTAATGACCGTGAAGTATCAGGTCCTGGGATGAAGGATTCTTTCATGCCAGAGGATGCTTTTTGGCATAGCTGCTGACCAAGCACTAGCCCAGAATAATTGTTTATGATGGGGGTATGATGGACCTGGGACAGTAAACAGAAACTAAGAGGAGGCACTGAGCTTTCTGCGCAGTCTCAGTCACCTTTCTGTTTTGCTTACTATTTAGGGTTGAGCAGTGTGAGTAAGGTTAAAAAAATTGATTTTCCATTTTTGTCCGTGGTGGTTTGGGAACTAAGTTTCTTGAGCCTTTTAACCTTGTGAGTTCGACCACCATGTGAGTTGGATCACCTTGTGAATTGTCCACTGGACAACCAGCAAAGGGTCCCCCCACCCCCGTCTGCTCTTGTGACTGCTTGTTTACTTGTTAGTGACTAGCAGGCAGGGTTATTTTAGGGAAGTCTGTTCTCCCCTTTCCTCCCCCAGAAATGTGAAGCCTTTGATGTTGTTCGTTGTGGGGGCAGTCTTGGGTGTGGCCATAGTCGCCTGGGGATGAGGTGATTTTGACCAGACTTGCTTTGACATAGTTTTCCCTGGGTACACCCAGCTGTTCAACTCTACTGACTTCTAGCTTATTGCTATATTGTTTTCAGCAATGTCTTGAGGCATAAATTGCTGCACAAACTGATCCAAATAAACTTTGACTCCTTTGAGGGGATAGTTTCTGAGGTCAGTGTTTGATATTTGTTCTCATCTCAGGAAGGCTTCTCCCACTTTTCGAAAGGGATTGATTCTGGCAAACTGTAGTAGGCCTGCAGTTCAGCATCTCCAAAGAATCTATCAGATATCAGTTGCCTTTTCATCACAACTTCTACTGTTTTTGAGAGTGCCCTGAGGCCTGAGCCTCTCCATTGCCTGTTGCAAATGAAAGTCAGTTTCTTCTGGGGAGAGCTTGTAATTCTCTATTCTGTCCCATAGGCTATGATGTACTTGTTCTTGCGTGACACCCCACTTTGGAAGCTGAGTGCTCAGCTCAGTGTCAGGGGTGGGGTGGGCAGCTGCCCCAGATCCCCTTGGCTTGCCTCCCCTATCGTGGAACCCTCATGACACAGACCCAGGCAAGGACTCTTGGGGCTCCAGTATTCTCAGCAGCACTGTGCCCAAGGTAGAGCCTCTGGGCAGAAGGAAGCCTCTCCTTCTCAGTGACTTTGTCTGAACTTAGCCTCTGCAGTGGTTCCCTGGAGGCAGGATGAGAAATGCTGAGGTCGTGCCTCTCTCGGAATGAAAGCCAAGGAGCTGGAGGGGAGAGTGCCCTGTGTTCCTGTCTGTACCAGTGTGGAGTGGAGTTTCTGTCTCCCTGAGCTGGGAGCTGGAGTGGGGGAAGAGAAGAGGAAGTGGGTCTTGATTCGAATACAACAGGCTCTCAGTTTTCTTATCAAATTTGTAGATTTTCTTGAATAAATGTTTCTTCATTTGCTGTACTTCCTTTAGGATCCTTTTCAAAGACTTAGCCTTTTTTTTTTTTTTAAACTAATTTATGTCAGTTTTGCTGGGGAATGGGTCTGTGAAATTGCTCCTAAAAATTGTTTCATAACTTGATTTTTCCCCTGTTTAATATTGTGAATAACTTTTCTAATCATTAAATCATTAACATCATAGCATCTCAGGAAAGTGCAAAGGATAAAGTAAGCATTAAGTGAGATTCCAGCCTGCTGTGATTATTGCTGTTGCTCTTCACGTGGACGTCCTTCATACCTCCCATGTTGCTCCGCAGCATGTACACTTTGTGACTTTTTTTTTTTTTTTTTAGCAGCAGTGTGTCTTGAGCATCTTTTCCTGTGACAGTAGATTTACAGATTTCTTAAAGATTATTTAGAGGCCGTATAATACTCTGTCTTATTGCTACGTTATAACTTATCTTGACTAATTTCTTATTGTTAGATGTTTAGGTTGTGTCTGTCCACTTTTCTGAACGGTACTTGGTTAACAGTCTTGTAGGTAATGCCTTGTTCATGTCTGTATTTCCTTAGGCTGAAGGCTGAAGAGTGAAATTGCTGGGTTAAAAAATGTAAAAAACTTAAGAGTTTTAACGTGTATTTCTAAATTCTCTTGGCGGAAAGCTTTACCACTGTACTTTTCATTACCAGTGTACGAGGCTGTCTGTTTTTTGTACTTCTGCCATTTAAACAAAAACTGAATGCTGTTTATTAGATAGGAAAGTGTTAGTCACTTAGTCGTGTCCAACTCTTTTCGACCTTCGACTGTAGCTCGCCAGGCTCCTCCGTGCATAGAATTCTCCAGCCAAAAATACTGGAATGGGTTGCTGTGCCCTCCTCCAGGGGATCTTCCCGACTGGGATCTGGTCTCCTTCATTGCAGGCAGATTCTCTATCATCTGAGCCACCAGGAAAGCCCCAGCTGAAGCTCCAGTACTTTGACCACCTGATGCAAAGAGCCAATTCTTTAGAAGAGACACTGATGTTAGGAAAGATTGAGGGCAGGAGGAGAAGGCAACAGAGGATGAGATGGTTGGGTGGCATCACTGACTCAATGGACATGAGTTTGAGCAAACTCCGGGAGATAGTGAAGGATAGGGAAGCCTGATATGTTGCAGTTCATGGGGTGGCAGAGTCCATCATGATTTAGTGACTGAACAACAACAATTTATTAGGTATGCAGAAATGGTACTTGATTTAATTTGTGATGCTTTAATTTTTAAAGTACACTTTGTCATTTTCAATTCAGTTCGGTTGCTCAGTCGTGTCCGACTCTGCGACCCCATGAACCGCAGCACGCCAGGCCTCTCTGTCCATCACAAACTCCCGGAGTCTACTCAAACCCATGTCCATTGTGTCGGTGATGCCATCCAACCATCTCATCCTCTGTCGTTCCCTTCTCCTGCCCTCAATCTTTCCCAGCATCAGGGTCTGTTCAGATGAGTCAGCTCTTCGCCTCAGGTGGCCAAAGTATTGGAGTTTCAGCTTCAACATCAGTCCTACCAATGAACATCCGGGACTGATCTCCTCTAGGATGGACTGATTGGATCTCCTTGCAGTCCAAGGGACTCTCAAGAGTCTTCTCCAACACAACAGTTTAAAAGCATCAATTCTTTGGCGCTCAGCTTTCTTTATAGTCCAACTCTCATATCCATACATGACCACTGAAAAACCATAGCCTTGACTAGACGGACCTTTGTCGGCACTAATGTCTCTGCTTTTTAATATGCTGTCTTGGTTGGTCATAACTTTCCTTCTAAGTAGTAAGCGTCTTTTAATTTCATGGCTGCAGTCACCATCTGCAGTGATTTTGGAGCCCAGAAAAATAAAGTCAGCCACTGTTTCCCCACATACTTGCCATGAAGTGATGGGACCAGATGCCATGATCTTAGTTTTCTGAATGTTGAGCTTCAAGCCAACTTTTTCACTCTCCTCTTTCACTTTCATCAAGAGGCTCTTTAGTTCTTCACTTTCTGTCATAAGGGTGGTGTAATCTGTATATCTGAGGTTATTGATGTTTCTCCTGGCAGTCTTGATTCCAGCTTGTGCTTCCTCCAGCCCAATGTTCCTCATGATGTACTCTGCATATAAGTTGAATAAGCAGGGTGACAACGTACAGCCTTGACGTACTCCTTTTCCTGTTTGGAACCAGTCTGTTGTTCCATGTCCAGTTCTAACTGTTGCTTCCTGACCTGCATACAGGTTTCTCAAGAGGCAGGTCAGGTGGTCTGGTATTCCCATTTCTTTCAGAATGTTCCACAGTTTATTGTGATCCACACAGTCAAAGGCTTTGGCATAGTCAGTAAAGCAGAAATAGATATTTTTTTGGAACTCTTGCTTTTTCCATGATCCAGCGGATGTTGGCAATTTGATCTCTGGTTCCTCTGCCTTTTCTAAAACCAGCTTGAACATCTGGAAGTTCACGGTTCATGTATTGCTGAAGCCTGGCTTGGACAATTTTAAGCATGACTTTACTAGCGTGTGAGATGAGTGCAGTTGTGCGGTAGTTTGAGCATTTGTTATTTTAGCTGTTTGCATTTTTTCCTTAGTGAACTGTCTTTCCTTCTGCTTTTTTCCCTTGAGATGCATTTTTAAAAAACTTGCCTGGATTCTTTATTTCTAACTATTCCTAATACTAATTGCAGATATTTTTCCTACTATTTACCTTTTGATACTGTTTTATGATTTTAAAAATGGTGGTACAGAGATATAAAATTTAAAATTCAAAGCTGTTGATTTTTTTCTTTGCCCATCATTTCATTGATATTAAGTGAGTATATTCCTATTCAGAGATTAGGTACATATTTACTTATAGTTGCATCTGGTTTTTCTCTTTGCGCTAGTGTATATGTGTACCTTTAAATCAGAACTTTAGTTGATTTTGGTGCATGGTGTGAGGTGAGGACTTAATTAAATATTTCTTCTGCAAATGTCTGGACAGCTCTCTTAACTCTGTTGGATGAGCCATCCCTTCCCCACGGTGTATGATTTTTAAGGTGATCTTTTGTTCTTTTTCTTCAGGCGTCTTGCTGCACTTCAAAAGAGAAGAGAACTTCGAGCAGCCGGCATAGAAATTCAGAAGAAAAGAAAAAAGAAAAGAGGAGTTGATTATAATGCTGAAATTCCATTTGAAAAAAAGCCCGCTCTTGGTTTCTATGATACTTCTGAGGAAAACTACCAGACTCTTGATGCTGATTTCAGAAAGTTGAGACAACAGGATCTTGATGGGGAGCTGAGATCGTAAGTTGCCTTTCTGGGTTTTTTTTCCTTTCTGGTTTTATAAATGGAAAAGTATAGTAGGAATTTTATGGAGGGCCAGATATTATCCTTGTCAGAGCCAGATTTTTCTTAGTCAGCACAATGTGGCTTACATAATGCTTTTACTTATTTAATGGATTCACCTTTCTGAGAAAACCAGTGACCCTGGCTGTAATGTTTTTAGCACAATACTGTTTGCATTTCTTGAAGTGTTAGCACTTCGCTGTTAGTGAACTCTCTATTCACTGAGTCATAGACTTAACATTTGGAAACAGGTTAGTTATTTCACTAATGGCCTGAAGGAATATGTCAAAAATCTGGTCTGCTTTTTTTTTTTTCTTAGTGAAAATTTTATCTTGTTTTTCTTAAAATGAAATTAAAAGGAAGAAATGACCATTACCAATTCATTCTTAAATCTTTTCATCTAATGGGGATCAGTGTGTATTTTTATCAGATGTCTTAGGATGCAAAGGATTTTGCTTATTTATAGGGATTTTTAGAATTTCTTTAAATCTTATATCTGAATGTTGTGGAAAAAACCTTTTACGCTTATCAAAGATTTTTAGTTTTCCACTCCCTTAGTGGCCTTCTATATTTCTATTGACACGAATTGTTAGTAAACAGCAGATGTCAGCCAGTGTGGATCAGCATTTTCTTGAGTGTACTCTGTTGTATTTGTTTTTCAGATTAGAACCTTGTTTTAGGTAGCCTCTACAGATAAAAAGATTGAAGGAAAAAAAAAGTCATTTGGGCTATATTATTTTCTATGTCACTTGTTTCACTGAGCCTGTGATATAATGCTGAACTGACAGTTCCATATGAGATCAATAATTGTAATAATGTGACTCTGGGTATGGGAAAAAGCAACAAGAGGAAATATTTTCCTGGACCAGAAAGCTAGTAAGACAGTGGTCCAGAGACTTTTGCTACTTGCAAGGCCTGGTCCAATTTTAGCACACTGAGTGGCCCATCACTTCCCTAGACCTGGGAATGAGCCTTCCCAGCACCGCGGGACACAATAGCCATGAAATGGTGTCACATGGTCAGATATGTGGCTATGAAGGGACCCTGCTGACTAGAAGTTGGTCCTTGCCAGCTGCCTCTACAAAGATTACATCATGACCATTGCAAGCTGCTGACCTTCAACACCCCCTGAAAGAAGTTCAGGGTGAAAATCAGGAATGAGGCACTCTGTGCTATGAAAAAAACAAAACAAAACAAAACTGGCAGAACAGGCCTTCAGATAGTTAGATCTTTTCAGAAAAAGGTTTTATGAGTTCCAATTCTTGCATCTTCTCATACCTAGAAAAACACTGACGTCATTAATGGTGAAATCTGCTTTGGCTATGGTTCAGACATGCTGGGAAATAATTATTTCCCAGATATCCTGAAAAATGATATTATGGGTGTGATTTCAGATTAGACACTGTGACTAATGTAGAACTTAATGCTCCTGTAATGCATTTTTGCTTCTGTACTTTGCTTGCTGCTCGTAAAACCAAAGTTACTCCATTTTAAGATAAGATTGTTTTTAAGTAAAGATTCCTAAAATTGTTTTTGAGAAAAAAAAAAAAAACTAAAATAATTTAATAAAAAAGATATTAAAAAAAAATAAAGCATCTGCATATGTTAAATGAAGTGGGTGGAGCCTACTCTTCCCCAGGGAAAATATTCTGATTACACTTTGGTTTTTAATTGTTTTTCAAGAGATTAAATTAGAAAGAGAAACTGTAAAAAAAAAAAAAAGTCATTTGGATGGAGTATACTAGATAGAGGAGAAGGGTGACATGCAGAGGGGAAGGAAGCATTCCTGATCCTTTAGAAAAGGACCTTGAGCCTGGCACTAGATCCTAACAACTCTCTGATGTCATTTGTCAAAAATTAACTATCCTTTAAAAAAAAAAAATGATGTCAAACAACTGAAGATTAGTTTTAAAGGAAAATTTAAAACCAATGTTTTAATTTTGTTCCCTTCGTTTGTTTCCCTTTTTGTATACTTTATCATTTTCCTAGTACAAACTCATATTTTTGTATGAACGTGGTCATGATTGATACAGGAGTAGTTTTATGGTTTTCTTTTCATGTTATATGTAACATTTTGCTTATCATCGTAGTCTTTATAGTTACATAGTTTTAATATTTAGTACTTAAATTACTTAGTGTATCTTATTTTCTTAATAATTCTATTGCTATTCTATATTCCTCTTGAACGTAGTAGTTAAGTAATGTATAGGAAAAGGAAACAGCTTAATGTATATAGTTTTGTCTTTTTATTAGTACTTTTCTTAAGAAGGGATTATTTTGTTCAGAGTATATGACTATTTATATGGCTTTTAATGTTATTGCCTATAAGTAACTTTGAAAAATTTGTTCTCTACCTTGATCCATGACAGTGAAAAAGAAGGACGAGATAGAAAAAAAGACAAGCAGCATTTGAAAAGGAAAAAAGAATCTGATTTACCATCAGCTATTCTTCAAACTAGTGGTGTTTCTGAATTTACTAAAAAGAGGAGCAAACTAGTACTTCCTGCCCCTCAGGTAATCTGATGAAAGTAGGTTTTTCACTGTGTGAACCCACATGCGTTTATACATTTTTTCAGCAAATGTTTGCGGGTCTGTGTGCCAGGCTTGATTTTAGGTGCTTGGTACCCCTAAGGAATATTAGGCCTTGAACTTTTCATATGATGGTTTAGTAATTAATTGTCAGCTCTTAGCAGTTTGTCAGTAGACTGGGTCTCTAGGCCTCTTTTTTTTGTAGCTGGTAATGGTGGTATTTGGCCTTGTGGACTTCAGGTGACTGTCTTTTAGGGAATGTTTGGTTGTGTCATTCTCTTTTTGAAACAGTAACTGTGAGAATCACTATGGGAGTTGTGGAGAAGAAAAAATTCATCCAGCTCATTGTAGGTTCTGCTCTTATGGCTGAATTGTAGTTGGTCAGAAACATAGGGATTTTGAATAAGCTTCTCTTGCATCTTGATAAGTACAGCTCTGTAGAATTGGACAGTTTAATGGAGCAGAGGGATGGATTTAGGAAGTTTGAACAGCTTCTTAATAGCCAAATGAATGCCCTGGCTGCATTAATATAAAATTCTTAGGTATAAACATAAAATAGTTTTGTCAGATGCTATCATTTGTAGTGGTGATATTTCTTAAATTGTAATTTTGCCTGTAACCTTTTTGTTTTTTAAGTTCTTAGGATATTTATTTTGGTAAAATCACAAAAATAACACCTTTTGATTTTCTTAGGGTTTTTAGTATGCCCCCCCATTGATAAATGGTTTTGTACAAACACTATTAATTTATAGTCTTGATTTATTAATATATTGTTTTGAGAGAATTTCAGTATGGAAATAGAAGAATACAGTTTGATACTGTATGATGTATGGAATTTCCCCCCTACTTTATATAGGGAACACTTTAAAAAACTATTAATATTATGTAAATTTTCAAACCCACAAAGTAAAGAGTAGTACAGAGAACCTCTGTGTACTCAGCAGTTCATCTTTCTAGAATGTGGACATTTTAAGCTGTGTTATTCTCTGGTTAAATATTGCCACTATGATAACTGTTATCTTCAGATTTCAGATGCAGAACTCCAAGAAGTTGTAAAAGTAGGCCAAGCAAGTGAAATTGCACGTCAGACTGCTGAGGAATCTGGGATAACAAACTCTGCTTCCAGTACTCTCTTGTCTGAGTACAATGTCACCAACAACAGCATTGCTCTGAGAACACCACGAACGCCAGCTTCCCAGGACAGAATCCTGCAGGTAGGCTGCTATATGGTAGAATGAGCCTTTCACTTTGTTTCCTGTCCTTAAAAGTAGTATAAAGGAGAAGACTAAATGGTTTAGTTTTGCGTCTCTTAGTGTAAGCAGTTTGAAACAGTCCTGAATGCATAGCTGCTAGAGATTTCTGTGATAGGGAAGCTAAATCTTGTCAGTAAAGCACAGCATTTAAAAATTACACATTGCCTAGCAGTTCTGGAAAAAAAAAATCATATGTGTGTAGTTAGTAATTGTATTTATTTGGCTGAGCTTGGGTCCTAGCTGCAGCACAGGATCTTTGATTGCAGCACACCGATTCTCTAGTTGTGTCTCGTTGGCTCCATGTTTGGGGTGAGCGGGCTCGCTTGCTCTCTGGCACATGGGATCCTGGTTCCCCCAACCAGGGATTAAACCTGTGTACTCTGCATTGCAAGGTGGATTCTTAACCACTGGGCCTCCAGGAGAGTTCCCTGTAGTCAGTAATTTTTTTTTTACAGTGATTTTTAAAACTTCCTTGTGATTCTATACTTAGCATGACATAGACGGCCTTCAGTACTATTTCCCTCTCGCTCCTTAACATATAGGGTGTACAGCTTTGTGTGTTCCTAGGGTGTCAGCGTGCTAGGTAATAGACAGATGTAACAGAATACTATTGAGTCTTTCAGCACTCCTTACATCTCAGTTTTCTAAAAGTCAAATATAATCTTAAGGTCTTGATTCAGGAGTCAAACAGTCCTTTAAGGCTTTGTAAGAAAACAGTGCCCCTCATTGCCTGCTTTCTAGAGTTATCAGTGACAGCTCTTTGTTTTCACCACTAAGACCTTTCAATGCTAAGACCAAGGTCCGTCTAGTCAAGGCTATGGTTTTTCCCATGATCATGTATGGATGTGAGAGTTGGACTGTGAAGAAAACTGATCGCCGAAGAATTGATGCTTTTGAACTGTGGTGCTGGAGAAGACTCTTGAGAGTCCCTTGGACTGCGAGGAGATCCAACCAGTCCATTCTAAAGGAGATCAGTCCTGGGTGTTCATTGGAAGGACTGATGCTAAAGCTGAAACTCAATACTTTGGCCACCTCATGTGAAGAGTTGACTCACTGGAAAAGTCTCTGATGCTGGGAGGGATTGGGGGCAGGAGGAGACGGGGACAACAGAGAATGAGATGGCTGGATGGCACCACCGACTCTGTGGACATGAGTTTGAGTGAACTCCGGGAGTTGGTGATGGACAGGGAGGCCCGGCGTGCTGTGATTCATGGGGTTGCAAAGAGTCGGACACAGCTGAGCAACTGAACTGAACTGAATGCTAAGACACTTGTTTCATGTTGGTTTTATTTTCAGTTTAAATCATTTTTTTTCCACTTAGAATTTGAACAGTTGGCTCTCTCATGCCCTCTGCCTCTACTGTGCATCCACACTCTATTTTCCCATCTTCCATTGTAGTTAATCATAATTTTGGTTAGCTGTATATTTATGGTTTACCTTATGACTATGTGGGGCTTCCCTGGTGGCTCATATGGTAAAGAATCTGCCTGCAATGCAGGAGACTCAGATTCCATCCCTGGGCCAGGACGATCCCCTGGAGGAGGGCATAGCAACCCACTCTAGGATTCTTGCCTGGAGAATCCCATGGACAGAGGAGTCTGGCAGGCTGAAGTCCATGGGGTTGCAGAGAGTCAGACATGACAGCAACTTTCATACTCACCAGTGACTACGTAAACTGCATTCATTGCTGACCTACAAAGTGCCTTATAATTATTCTACTGCATAGTATTTTGTTTTTCTTTGGATTAATACTTGTTTTACTTAGTTGCTAAGATTTTTGATTACTTGGCACAAATTCATTTCTGGATCTGGACTTTATTAACTGTCTGTTCCGTTCCGTTCAGTTGCTCAGTCGTGTCCGACTCTTTGCGACCCCGTGGACTATAGCCTACCAGGCTTCTCTGTCCATGGGATTCTCCAGGCAAGAATACTGGAGTGGGTTACTATTTCCTTCTCCAGGGGATCTTCCCGATCCAGGGATCGAACCCGGGTCTCCCGCATTGGAGGCAGACGCTTTAACCTCTGAGCCACCAGGGAAATACTGTCAGTTTCCTGTAATCTGGTCAAATGTTAGGTATTCCTATCTTTTCAGTGCTTGAAGTCTTTCCCAGAATTTCTGAGTGTTCTAGTCTGGACTGATTGCTCCTTGGATCGTGTTTGTGGCTTGTTCTGTTGCTCTCCCTTCACTGTCACCCTGGAAAGTTTTCCCTTGGGTCTCCTCTTTCCTGGCTCCCATGTTTCTCGCTTTCTTGGTTGGCTCCATTTCAGTGAGGCGTATTTGTCAGTAGCTTTCTGAGGAAGGTTTCGTGGGAGATGGAATTTTTAAGTCTTGAATATCTGCAAATTACTGTTTTCCTTTTTATTTGAGTGAGCACACAACTGGGTATAGAATTCCAGATTGAAAGGGTTTTTGTTCACAGCTTTGAAGACAGTATTCCAGGGTCTTCTGACTTGTGCTGTTAATGTTAATAGGATACCTGATTTTTTCCTTCCTCTGGAAGCTTATATGACCTCTCTTTCACATGCATATTTCTTGATGTGGGTTTATTTTTAACCACTGTACTAGGTACTTGATGAGTCTTTTCATTCTCTAGACTCATGACCTTCAATTCTGGGAAGTTATTTTGAAAATTAAAAAAATTTCCTCCCCTTCATTGCTTTATTTTGCTATTCCTCTCTGATTTTCTGTCTTAATTGACTTTTTTGATTCATTGCTAGGAGATTTTCTGAATTTTACCTTCATATAATTTTTAAATTTCTGAACTCTCTCTTTTTTTAGACTTGTGTGTATGCATGCTAAGTTGCTTCAGTTGTGTCTGACTCTTTGCAGCCCCATGGACTGTAGCCCACCAGGCTTCTCTGTCCATGGAATTTACCAGGCAGGAATACTGGAGTGGGTTGCCATTTCCTTCTCCAGGGAATCTTCTCAACCCAGGGATAGAACCCATGTCTCCTGCATTGCAGGCAGTTTCTTTACTGTCTGAGGCACCAGGGAAGCGTGTGTGTGTGTGTGTGTGTATTTTTTAAGATGCAATTTATCCTTTTATAATGTACAGTTCAGTGGTTGGAGTATCAGAGTTGGATTGTAAGAAGAGCATGTAAAATGAGAATTATGGCTGTGACTCTATGGAAAATGTTGCCCGCCACAGACTCTGAATTGGGAATTAGGAGTTGTGGGTGCTGTGTTAGTAATGAGTGCAGAGTTATAGTAGAGGGACTGTAAAGAGAGCATGTCAGTCCTACCTGAAGAGGTCAAGCAAGACTTCAGAAAGTAATCTATCGTCTTCAGTTTTCTTATGAAGTAGATAGACCAGTTGGTAATATTTTAACCTCACAGTGGAAGAAACTGAGACTCAGAGAGTCTAATGAAGACTGGATAAAGAATTCGTGATAAAGCCAGATTGGGTGTTCTGATGTTTAGCCCAAGCTCTTGTTGGGAAGGCTGAATTCTTAGTTCTTCATGTAAAGAGGCTTGGCATGGGTAATAGGAAAAGTTCTTGGGTAATGGTGATTTCGTATGTGAGGCCACAATCACATATACATTTCTTGACATATAAAACTTTATTTCAAAACTTCTGACATGTTAATGTGAGAAAGAATGGAAGTATTGAATTCTTCCATGGTTTAATATTCATTTTCTCTCTTGGTTTTCGTTGAGAAAATATGTAAGAAATCTGCCTACTTTTTGTGTAGTAGGACTATAAGAGAAGGTTTGCTATCCTGTCTAAACTGTTAAAACATCTTGTTTACTATCTTGTTAATCAGGAAGCCCAAAACCTCATGGCTCTGACCAACGTGGACACCCCATTAAAAGGTGGACTCAACACCCCTTTGCATGAGAGCGACTTCTCAGGTGTGACACCACAGCGGCAGGTTGTACAGACTCCAAACACAGTTCTTTCTACCCCATTCAGGTATTGTAAATAAACAACTGATTTCTTTTTTAGAAAAACCTGAATCTGAGGCCTTGGACAGTGTGTTTGCTTAAAAAATGTTGACAGAAAATGGAAATTAGTGTTTTAACTTGCTTTTAGAGTTCCCCTCAATCATAGAAGCAAATAACATTATAGTATTTAGGAAGTAGTCAAATACTATATGAACCTTCCTTCTTTTTTCAGAGTTTCTGGTGCTGTCACCTTGTTTGTTAATACTTTTAATCTGAGTTAAGAAGTAGATCCATCCATTATTAATGATGACTTTTATAAACATTGTAATCCCTTTTATGCATATATTACTGTTGCTTATTCCCCAACATTTTATTATGAAAATGTATAATGTTTAGAGAGGTTGAAAGAATGGTAAAGCAAACATCCATATACTCACTACTTGACTCCATGGTTTATATTTTATTGTGTTTGCTTTATCATGTATCCATCCAGCCATCAGCTTACCTTA
This sequence comes from Moschus berezovskii, assembly GCF_049115385.1. NCBI lineage: Eukaryota > Metazoa > Chordata > Mammalia > Artiodactyla > Moschidae > Moschus > Moschus berezovskii. The sequence goes on from NC_142482.1 coordinate 29,948,298, forward strand.
TATTTAAATCCATTTCAAAGCAAGTTGCAGGTATCAGTACATTTCACCCTAAATACTTCTTTGTCATATGAATCATTGACTAGAGTTCAGTATTTGTTTATATTTCTTTTTTTTAACTTCTTTTAAGCTACTGTTTTTAAAGAAGAATTTTTAAGATACAAATATTATAGAAACAACTTGTATTAAAATAGAATTTGAGCTTTTAAGGTTAGAAATAGTGGGACTTACTATTAATTTTAAAATTTGTCCTCTTACTGGTTAAGTATGTGAAGCGTTTCTGACTGTTATAGCTGTGCATGACAGCAGGATCAAGAACATTGGCAGCGAAAACCTTATGTGACATAACACTTTTGCAAGGCTTGAAGAGAGCCTAATCCCTCTTTCTCCCGTGTATGTCTTGTTTCTCAACTAGATTGTGAGCTCCTTGGGGGCAGGAATCACGTCTTATATGGTAGCACCTCACCTCACCTCTGGGAACAGCTCTCTGGCAGCATCACCTGTCTGGAACACAGCCAGGATTCAGGAAGTAATCAAAAAAACAAAAGTCTTTGAACATATAAAAAGAAAATTATTTATTTTTGGCTGCATTGGGTCTTCATTGATACGCGAAGGCTTTCTCTAGTTGCAGCAGTCGGGGCTACTCTCTAATTGTGGTGCACGGGCTTCTCACTGTGGGAGCTTCTCTTGTGGTGGTGCCCGGGCTCAGTGGCCCCAAGGCCTGTGGGATTCTCCTGGACCAGGGGTGGACCAGGGATCGCACCTGTGTCCCCTGCTTTGACAGGCAGATTCTGAACCCCTGGAATACCAGAGAAGTCCAGAGCTTTGGGCATTTAAACTGTATGGTATGAAGTTTATGGCTTTTATTTCTGAGAGTTTCTTAGACTTAACTCAGAACAATTCATATTTAGATGTGATCCTAAAAGTCTGGTGTTTGGTTTCCAGACAAACTTGAAGTATGCATACCTGTGATGAGAATGTGACGGCCAGCAGCTATAGGCAGGGAGGAGACAGATGATAAGTTGAAGATACGTGTGGTGGCCAACCTCCCTGACTACTGTGTGTTCTTAGCCACCCTCATGTGTTAAGAAAAGGTTGAAAAATGTTTTATGGACCTAGTTAATAAGGTAAAAAAATACTCGCTATCATGACTTTATTTGAAGTCATTAAAATAAGTACACTGTGTGTAAATACTGAGTTAGCTGAACCAAACCTTTATTTTAACTTCGAGGTCTAACTTAAAACCAGATAGGGAGACAGAATTTTAGGAATCTTTATTTCTTTTCTTATAAAATAATTTATGTGAAAAATATTTGGAAGCACAATTCATATAAAATTGGCACTTTGATTAACTAGAATTTCTGTCTTTCTAGGACTCCTTCTCATGGATCTGAAGGGCTGACTCCCCGGAGTGGGACGACTCCCAAACCAGTTATTAACTCCACCCCGGGTAGAACTCCTCTTCGAGACAAGCTAAACATTAATCCTGAGGATGGAATGGCAGACTACAGTGATCCCTCTTATGTGAAGCAGATGGTATGTGTCAGTTCTCTTTTAGTACTCTTTAAAAAGAGTTAAAATCTCAAGGGCACCAAAATAAAATTTTCCCCCTTGTCAGTGCATATTTCATATGCTTTCAGATTCTGTGCACCTGCAGACACTAGAAAAGGAACACGATTTGTAGGACTTGAGAAGGGAAACCTTTTGGTCTTACTAGCCTACTTTTTCTTATTCTTAATTTATTTTTCAGTGTTGATTATGCTGATAGTAATGCTCTTTGTGTCTTTTGTGATTTTTAATTTTTATTGTTTACTAATTAATAGTTTAGCTTTCTGAATGGTACACTGATTTTTTCCCCTATTTTTGTAAAATAAGGTATGGATTTCGAATGCCTCATAAATTAGATTTTGAACTTTGATTCCTCTGTTTGCCTCTATACTTTTAGAAGGACAAAATATCAGAGCCAAGTTACTTTGATGTTTTTTGCTGACCTTAGTGAAGTGTTTCTTCTGTGTGTTTTGCAAGGTGATATAGAAAGCTAATTATAAAAGTCACAGTTTTATTTTTGATCATGTGTTTGCTTTTATTACATTACTATTGAGCCGCCTTATTTATGCCATGGAAGGTCATTGTGAGATTTTAAAAAATGAGTTCCAATGGTGGTTTGCTTCTAGTTTACAAATTTATTTTAACTTCATGTATCGATTTGGTTCGTTGAGAATTTTTTTAAATGTCCCGATTGATATCATGTAATGCTGACTCTGAATGGCTCCATAGGAATTAAACAAGTGAAGAACCTAATGTGTGTAAAGCACAGGTCTGGACGCTTCATGGGATTGAAAGTTGAGCAAAGACGTCCCTTGTCTTAAAGAATGCTCTGGAGAGATTGGCAGTACTAAACCAGATCCAAAAATAATTGTAATATAAGAACAAAATAAAGCCCTTTGAGTAAAACCAACATGCTTAGGGTGGCCGGAGAAAGAAAGAAGTCACATTTGCTGGGTGGGCACTAGGAAAGCCTTCGTTGAAGGAGGTATGCTCAGAAGTGGGGTGGGGGATGTTGCATGTGAAGATCATAACATGAGTAAACATGGAGCATGCTCTGGATGTAGCACCTCACCTGGTCTTCCCATCTTGAGGATATGTGATGAACCAATGGGGAATGAGACAGGTGAGCTGAGGATGGACTGGGGAAGACTTTGGGTACGAGGTACTTTGAGGAAGTATGAGCTGTTTTCTTTGGCTTGCATATGACCTGTTTTGCATGAAAAAGAATCATAGTCACAAATTCAGCTGTCTTTTCGTATTAAATTTCAGAAATCCTTAAAAGGAAATCCTAAAGGACTAGTTGTTTTTCTGCCCTGCAGAGGTATAATTCTCAAACCTGCTATTAGACTATCCCAGAGTAAATTCATTGACCACAAATCAAAGTTTTTATGATTGGTCTTTATGTAGGGAAGAAGTAGAGATAGAAATTAAACAAAATCTTGTCTCAACCCTTAAGTTAGGGATCATTTTTCTAGAATTAAAATTAGGCTAATTGTATTTTAGAAACTCTTATACAATATTAGTTGAGTATTTTAATGTGTATAAATTGAGAAGGCGTAATTTTTTTCTACAGGAAAGAGAATCTCGTGAACACCTCCGTTTAGGATTGTTGGGTCTTCCTGCTCCTAAGAATGACTTTGAAATTGTTCTACCAGAAAATGCCGAGAAGGAACTGGAAGAGCGTGAAATAGATGATACTTACATTGAAGATGCTGCTGATGTGGATGCACGGAAGCAGGTGGGTGACTGTTAACTTGTCTCAGGATCTCTACTTAGTGGTTTTTTCAGTATTGAAAAAAATTACACTAAAGGAAATTACTTAGATCAGCCTTGATGGGTGTTCTTAAAATGTATAATCATATAGGTCTCAGTTTAAATATCCTCTGTCAAATTCATTTTGCTCCTTTGAAAAACGTGTAAGTAGTCTTTTAGACATTGCTTTCACTCTTGCCAAGAAACGATGTTATTGACCAGTGTTAAAACAAGTACATCTTGTTGATTGATCCCTTGGTTGATTGATTTGTTTCTTTGTCAGTGTAAACTAATGGAAAGTTGCGGGTAACACAGGGAGCTCAACACGGTGCTCTGTGACAACCTAGAGGGGTGGGATGGGCTGGGGGGTGAGGGAGAGGTTCAAGAGGCTGATTCGAGTTATATGGCAGACACCAACACAGTATTGTAAAGCAGTTACCCTCCAATGAAAAAAATTTTAAAAATGTGAATTTGGAAATTTAGAGTGCATCAGAATAAAATTAGTAACACCTTGTACTAATACACTTTTTAGGTAATTAATTTTCATATGTACTTAACAACCAGGTGATATAAGTAGGATAGGTATCAGGTTCATTTTAGAAATGAGGAAACTCAGGTGAATTAAGTTAACTTTCCTAGGTCTCCTATCTTGAAAGTGGTAAAACTTGAACTAAAACTGAGATCATGTGATCCACCTCAGGCCTTCTTGTTGTAGCCCATTTTGGGATGTTTTTAGAAATTGAATCATTTCTAGGGATTGGAGTGATGAAAGTCATGCTTTAGAGAGAAACCACATGAAGTGCTTTTTGGGGGGATATATGATAATACTTTATGAATTTAGTTCTCTTCGCTATTTTGAGCTACATTTATTCTAAAAAATGGTTTAAGTTCTCTTGTGTTAACCCACATTATTTATAATTTAAGAGTCATAAAACAGTACCCTTGCTGGCTGGCTTTTTAAATTAAAAATAGTAGCTTCTGAGGTAGAGGGGAAAGGTGGTATTGTAGGAGGGATAATTGGAAGCATCCCCTCTAAGTTTAGGATTTGATCTTTTAGACAAGAAAAGAATGATTATCTGATTGAGGGAGCCATGCAAATCCGGAGAATGCTTCTAGTAGCTGTTGGAAGTTCTTAGTTTGTGTTGTAACAAGAGAAAGAGTAGACTGGCTAATTTCAGTGGCGTTATATTGCCTTTTTACAAACTTACACAGATTACTACAGCTTTAGCTCTTGAACACATACGTTCTTATAGACGAAAGTGTTTTCACCTTTACTGAAATGTGTCAGATTCTGTATAGCTGTAAAAACGGTTATAAAAATAATTTTTTTAGGCCATACGAGATGCAGAGCGTGTAAAGGAAATGAAACGAATGCACAAAGCTGTCCAGAAGGATCTGCCAAGACCATCAGAAGTAAGTATTAGAATTTCTGCCTTAGGAAGTTTTAAGTTTCTTTTTATGTGATTAATGTTTTTTATATTATTCATAAAGTCTGTAAAACAACATTTCATCTACTTTCTGGAATATAGTAAAGCAGGTCCCAGATCCAATCTTTGAAATGCTTTGCTGGTACAAATAAGAATTTTGAATGAAAAAAGAAAATAATTTTTTTTGAAAATGTTAAACTGCTTTAGGTATACCTTGGAGATACTGCAGGTTGGTTCCAGGCCACTGCAGTGAAATGCATGTCACTCAGTAAAGTGCTAATTGTTCTGTTTCCTTGTGCATATAGAAGTTACGTTTATACTAAACTGTAGTTTTTTAAGTGTGCAGTAGTAGTATGTCTAAAAAAAGTACATACCTTAATGTACTTAATGTACATACCTTAATTAAAAGCTACTTTATAGCTCAAAAAGTGCTAATTATCATGTAAGCTTCTGACCCTGAGTCATAATCTTTTTGCAGTAGTAGCATTAATGATCACAGCTCACCATAGAGTAGTAACGAAAAAAATGTTTGAAATATTGCAAGAAGTGATAGTGTGACATAGACAAAATGAGCAAATGTTGTTGGAAAAATGGTGCCAATAGATTTGTTCAATTCAGGGTTGACACGAACTTTCAGTTTGTGAAAAAAAAAAACACCTTGTCTGCACATTGCAGTTAAGTGAAGCACAGTAAAACAAGGTGTGCCTGTATTTAATTCAATTGCTAGAAATAGTAGTAACATTAGTATGTTGCAGTACTATGTTTAATAATTTTACTTGTTTTAAAATTTTAGGTAAATGAAACAATTCTAAGACCCTTAAATGTAGAACCACCTCTAACAGATTTACAGAAAAGTGAAGAACTGATCAAAAAGGAAATGATCACAATGCTTCATTATGACCTTCTACATCATCCTTATGAGCCATCTGGAAATAAAAAAGGAAAAACTGTAGGATTTGGTGGTACCAATAATGCAGAGCACATTGCCTATCTGGAACATAATCCTTATGAAAAATTCTCCAAGGAAGAGCTGAAAAAGGTATCATTGAGGATTTTTGTCTCAGGATTTAAGTATTTGTTAGATACTGTGTATCATGGACAAACATGAACATATTTTGCCATATTGATGTTCATAAACAACAGAAATACATGGTTAAGAGAGAAATTTTCATGTTAAACCTTATGCAGAGGACATCCTCCCCTCTCCCCTCCCCTCTCCACAGTGTTCAGTGATAGACCTTTATCAGATAGACACTGGCTTTGATGGCAGGGTGTTTTTGTCTCATGGCTGTGTGCCTCATTGATTATTGCCGCTGCTGCTGCTGCTAAGTCACTTCAGTCGTGTCCGACTCCGTGTGACCCCATAGACGGAAGCCCACCAGGCTCCCCCTTCCCTGAGATTCTCCAGGCAAGAACACTGGAGTGGGTTGCCATTTCCTTCTCCAATGTGTGAAAGTGAAAAGTGAAAGTGAAGTCGCTCAGTTGTGTCCGACCCTTAGCGACCCCACGGACTGCAGCCCACCAGGCTCCTACATCTACAGTTGCCATTTTCTGGGTTTAATTCTGCTGTCTCTGAATAGGGTGGGATTGCCTTTAATACTTAAACCTCACTTACTTAGAATACTATGAAAAAACAAGAATGTGTTAAAGTATTTACAGATTAAACCTTTCATCTATTCACAGAAAGGAAATACCATTTACTGCATTTATTTCCCTGATGTGGTTTTCCCCTACCCTTGTGGATAAGGAAATAAAGAAATGTTTTCTTGTATAATGTCTGTCCTACCTCTTCCTCCATATGCATTTTATTCTTTCTGCTTTGACAGAGAAAACAGCTGTGATTGTGACTAGAAATCTGTACAGTGATACAGGAAAAGAGAGTTGGTGTCATGGTTGGAAGAAGGGTGGTTTTTTACTGAAGTCTTCTTTATTTAGTCCTTCGTTCTGAGGGGCAGTGAAGTACCTGTCCATTAGAATGGGCTGACTTAGGAGGAAACCAGATTCCTCTGTCTCTTTTCTCTCTTGTACTTGCCTTCTCTCTTTCTTACTTTCCCTTTTTTGTACTGTATAAGTGATCCATGTTTATTATAGAATTTTTAGAAAATAGAGGAAGAAGGGTTTAGATTTCTGTTTCAGTTTGCTTCTGGGTAACTTTGAGTTGTTGTCTTCTGGTAAGTGCCATGGAAGCTGCCCTCTGTTGAGAATTAGATAATGAACTCATTGCTTGAACAGTTTCCTCTTGTTAGAGTGAAAATATGAGGAGAAGATGGATTTGAGGAAATCAGTCTTCCTAAATTTATTGTATATATGGAAACCTGAAACAAAGATCTCATTGTTACTAACAGAAGTTCTGTAAGGGACAGAGTCTAATGCATGCTTTGAAAATAATAATTGTAAGTAGTGCTTTAGAATTTTATTTGAAACTATTACAAAGTAGTTCATCCTCCTGTATTTTATTTATCTGTTTATGGTCCCCTGTGTTCTGAAAAATTTGAAGCAGCTATTTACTTAGCAGATTCTTTAGGCACAGTTTCAGTGGAACTTAGCTGCACTTTCTCCTGATTATTATAAGAGCTAAATTTGTCAATTTTTACCATGTGCAGTTTCAGAGTGAAATACCATTTCACTGATAATAAAGTGCCCAGTTGTCATTAAGTGTGTTAAAATTGGTTTGTTTCCATTATTTCCCCTAAGAGGTATTGTTGAAAAGGATCCATTCTTTATATTCTGTAGACATGATTCACCCCCCCCTCTTTTTTTGTTTAAATTTTTTCATATGCTTGTTATTTATCTTGATTTTTCTTGTGTTTTGGTCTGTGTTTATTTTCTGATGTTCCTGGAATGATTGAGAGCTTTCTATAAAGCACAAAAAGTAATTGTTGGTTTTTCATGAGCCATGAAGCAAAGGGCTGGAAAGAGTTCATGTGGTATGCTGATGGAGTCTGTGTGTCTGGTGCTGGGCTGGCTCTTTGTGTCTTGCTGTATCACTTAATCCTCATAACAAACATGTTAGGTATTATCTCCCCTCTCCAGATGAGAAACGGGCTCACAGAAGTTCAGCAAGTTCAGATAGCTATTTAAATGCTAAAGCTGTGATTGGACTCCACTTGCCCAATTCCATCCTCATTCTATCATCTTAAACTGTATCTTTTCTAGTGACCAGCAACTGGTCTGTGATCTGTCATTATTTGATCTGTGCTTCCAGCCCTATTCTTTGGTAATGTCAGGGACATTCTTTCAGATGAAAAAAAAGTCATGTGTCAGAAAAAAAAACAACCCACCTAATTCCCCTTCACCATAGTGGGAAGTCGGAAGTGTCGGGGTTGATGGTGAGTGGAAGGAGCACCCCCAGGCAGTGGCCACCTTTGATTTGGGTGTGAGCCTGTCTCTTCTGCTTACTAGTGTTGTGTTTTTGAACAAATTGTTTAACCTCTCAGAGCCTTTGCTTAGTGAACTGTGATGAGGTCAATGAACTTCATGAGCTTTAGTAAGGTTAATGTTGACTGCTTTGTAAAAGTGGTATGCTGTTTGGAGATAAAATAGGTAAAACTTTTCAGTCCAGTTCCTGGCACATAGTGGACACCTGAGAAATGGTAGCTGCTGTTTTAATGAGTGAAAGCAAAGAATGTTTATATTATTGGGGGTAATACATGGATGCTTGACTCTTCAGATCAATCTGCATTGACTTCTAGGCTTCTTAATTTGTTTCACTTAGATATTTATAATCCCCTTCCAAAAAACAGTCAGTCAACCAAAGCTCATTGCTTTTGCCCAGGGAGGGAAAGACCAGTCTTTTAAAACTTTCTATTGATGGCAAGTGTCTCTAGTACTCAAGTTTACTGAAATTATTATTGTGAACAGGCTCAGGATGTTCTGGTACAGGAGATGGAAGTGGTCAAACAAGGTATGAGCCATGGAGAACTCTCAAGTGAAGCTTATAACCAGGTGTGGGAAGAGTGCTACAGTCAAGTTTTGTATCTTCCTGGGCAGAGCCGCTACACCCGGGCCAACCTTGCCAGCAAAAAGGACCGAATCGAGTCGCTGGAAAAGAGACTTGAGGTTGGTATCCTTTTAATATTCAACCTTAAATGTGTACTTTGATTGAAATCATGAATCAAACTCATACCTCTGATGAATGAAACTCATACAACTTCAGAAAAATAGATGTAATTGTTTTTTAATTTCTTGAGAAAAAATTGCACTGCACTGAAGTGTTTGATCTGCATTGGTTTTCAGGATGGCTGGACTTTGTGATCGAGAGAGCTCTAAGTTGACCACAGGCCAATCAGAACCTTTTACATGTGGTAGCACGGAGCCAAACAGTGAACACTGGTCACTCAGAACAGTGTAGATGAGTGCTGAAGTAGCAGTTTTCTCTAAGGAGGGAGATCAGTGCACCAGGGAACTTTCTTTCTGTAACCAAGAGGGCACACTTAACAAACTTCAGTACCTTTCTGCGCACTCTGATTCCTGTGAGTTTGCTACAGGGAGAACGCTGAGCTGGATTACCCAGCCAGTGGCTTCCATGATTTTTCACGTCTGTGATAATGTTGAAAGGTACTCGATGGGAATTTCATAGCATGTGGTTTCTTAATATAGTCTGCATGTTTCGAATTCCAGAATCTGTGTAGGAATTTTGCCAGTGGTGTGTAAATTGTGGTTGATGGACCGCTAGGCTGCCTTGTGCATTCTTAATGGTGTTCTTCAGGGATGTTTCTGAAGCCAAGATATCTTGGGATGGGAAGTAGAAAGGGGTGCTTCAGCCATTCACGTGCAGAAAGTGGCTTCAAGTTCCTCTTACGTGATTACCAATTTCTCGTTGCAGAAAGTAGATTTGAATATATTTTATTTAGGGTTAAAATAAAAAATAGTGAAGTGGAGTGGTTGGGGCTGTGTGGAGCTAGGGAAATGATCTGGAAAAAGCAGTAAACCTTAGTTAATTTTTAATTTTACCTTTAAGGTCACATGTCTAGGCACCTAATGGTAATGCTCGTGAACTTCTCTTATCTTTTGGTGGGAAATCAGAGTTTCTTCCTGAAGTGATTTTCATCTTGGGTGAAGTTTTAACAGTCCATTGCTGCTGGTTACTCTAGCTGTGTTACTGACTTCCAGCAGGGTGTGCTGTTGCTCCGTGTTTTAATTCACAAAGTCAGGGAAAGTAAAAAGAACATCAGTGGTTAAATTTAAATTATATTTTCTGTTGTGTAGGCTTCATTTCTGATAAGTGGTAGTTAGCAGTGTAATTCTGTTCTAAGGTCAGCATCATAATTGATTGGAAAGCTGTTTGGAAAGCTTCCTTGTAACCTTTATATATAAATGCTTAGGTCTCTCACTTGGTTTGAAAATCTCATTTGAGGTGGGCAAACTCTTTATTGCTCAAATGGTAAGGACATTTTGTGCTGTTTAAAATATAAAAGTTTTTCCCCCAAATCTCATTTACTTTGTTGAGGCACTAGCTTTCATGACAGCGAATAAATGTGTCACAAAGTGAGTGGTGCCATAAAGTACAGTAATTTTTATTCCTGTGTTGAATTGGTCTTGTGAGTTTTGAAGGGAAAAATACAGAGAGAACCGCTGCTGTTCTTCTGGAGATTTATTTGGGTCGTTTATGAGCAACCATTAGAAACATGTGGTTCTCTTTGTTCAGTTCAGTACCAGGAACCGAAATCTTCCGTTGAACTATTTTTGCTGAAGGATTGGTGATTTTGGAAGAATATTCATAAAACAGTCTGAAGTAATTTTTCTTTTCTTGACTCCTGGATAACTTGCTTTAATGTTTACTCAGCTAGTTACTTTTAAAGAACACGTAATCAAATCCGTTAATTTAGTAAACTCTGCTTATTTCAAATGAAAGTTCATTAAATCTTTAAAAAGAAGAAAAGAGACTCAAAAACACAAATAAACAAATCCCCCATTTTATTTGTATGCATCCCTAATTCAGAACTAGGTTTGTCTTAGCTTATTTTAGTTTTTGAAGACGCAGTTCTCCTGATTTGAAATACATAAATATTTTATTTCAATTGTGGTAATTCTTTCATCATTTCAGTTGATTGCTAAATTATAAACATTATTCAAAGTTTGTTGTGGGGAAGGAACTCTAGTTGTATTATATAAACTGAAGGCTGTACTTAAATTATTCTTCCACTCTTAGGTTCAGGGAGATGTGCCTCACTATGCTGAGCACAGTACATGACTGCCAGTGGGCTTGAGTTCTGCTGCCATGAACTCTGGAACAGTGAATCTAAATTAGGACCCCATCACACCGTATCAAGCAAGATGAAATCCAGCTTTGTCGTGCTTGGTGTCTCCTAAATGGATTAAAAAAATATGCCCTGAGGTTTATATTGGAGCTAGTCTTCAAGCCATTACTCATGATTAGTATTGGAAACTTAGAACTTAAATTAAAATCCTTAAGATTCTCATTTAAAACTAGTAGCACCATCTCAGATTTTATGTAGAGTGTTTTGGCTGGTACAAGGAGTCCGTTAAATAGAATCAGAAGATAGTCACAGGTCAGAAGCAAGTGGGAAAGACTAACCAAGTCCACATATTTTATTCTGCTTAGGAGATAGAATTAATTTTGGAACTTTCCCAGACATCTGTGTGTAAAATATGGCAGCACCTGCAAGCAGAAATGACAGCTAATATCAGAAAAGGAAAAGTTATGGAAACACAGCATGTTGAGGCCATTTGAATATGGTGGCAAAAGGCCGTGTTATTTGAATAGCTTCTGAGGGCATTATAGGTGTATGGTAGGAGTGTAGCACGTTTGCTGTTTATGGGGATTCTCCAGTTAATAAGAAAAGCTTAATTTCTGTTGTGTCATGTTTGTATAAAACAGAAAAAGAAGGATGGCCAGTGTAGAAGAATTTTCATCAAACGGTTGAATGTAAAAGAACTTTAGGCCTTTATTTAATCACACATTCATTGTGCGTTACTGAGCATCTACTGTGTGCCAGCCCCTGCTCTAGGCCCTGGGGATACAGCAGGGAACCAGGCGGATGAGCTTTCTGCTCCTCTGGACTTCATTTATCTGGAAAACACTTACCGTGGAGAACCTTTTTTTCCGATGATGCCAGATAAATGAGTCATTTCTGTATTTGGGAAGTGCAAATAGAATTTGAAGTGTTCTAATTTGTTTCCACTTTAAGTGGAAATAGGAAATCGTCTGAAGACATAATTATTTTGAGTGAAATAATTTCCAGTAGGTGCAAAAGTGAAATGAGAAGTCTGAATTTAGGCCTGCCATTAAATTTAATAGTATTTGAAATTGTATCTAAACTGCTGTGTTGAGAAAGTTTGGCTGAAAAGTAGATTTTGTCATGTTAGCTGTAAAAATGGAAAGGCTTTCCTTAGAGGTGGAAACTAGGTCCAGAAGTAATACTTCTCCCTGTATTTTACTGGCACAGTCAATTTAGTCAAGAAATACTATGTAACATTGACTTCCTGGAAATAAAGTAACTTAAAGAACATAGATAACACATTTAAAATCCTTCTCAGTGTGTTTGTAGAACTCATGTGGGGACCCCTGACTTTTCTGGGTGGTTATATTTCAGCAAAATTGGCTGCACAATGGATCCTGTTTTCTCAGTGATCGTCATTTATTTTTACACAGGATAAAACTTCCCTTAAAACCTGGGGTAAGGATTAAGTTGGTGTGCAGCTGAGGGTGGAGGGATGGTATGTTGTTGTATCTCAGCAGGTTTACACTTAGGCTGCTGTGTGGGTGGGAGGGTGTGGGGGTGGTGGTATGCGGTGACAGGCGAGAAGTCCTCAGTACTTGGAATGTTCTCAGTTCTCAAAGATCTGCTCTCTGCCATCACCCTTAAAGGCATTAACAGATTTCTTGGTTGTTTCTAGCGGCAACTCTGGAAGCTAGACCAGAGATCTCTTGTGGCAACAACGGTGTTGCTTTCATTATTCCTCAGTGTTGAGTTGACTTTGTTTCTTGTAGGTGTTGGGGTTCATTTCCTAACTTATGCAAATGTAAACTGCTCTTGGCCTGGCTTTATTGGTACGTTTCTGTTCTTGGAAATGCGTTTAGTAAGGTTTTGCCTTATTGCTTTAGCTTGTTTTTTAGGGATGCAGTCTGATGGTTGCTAACTGACAGATGCTGACAATAATCACTTAATTGGACCTGCATCTCATTGATATTGAGGTGGCTCACTGCTAAAACAATGCTAATGAGCAGTATAGACATTAAAGGAGGATCACTTATGGGCTCTGTTTGCAAATATTTCAATGGTTGAATCACGTCTTTACTCCTTTACTCATGTTGACTAGGAAGTGGAGCTGCCATTAACTTTATATTTATTTTAGGTATTCTGAAACCTGTTTTTCCAGTGGTATAAGGTTATTATCTGGGTCCCCAAGCAAGAATTTCAGTGAGGGATGCTCTTAATGTTTCTGAACCTCACTGTAACAGACTTTAACTGAGGACAGTGTTGGAGACCCAAGGATAATGTGTTTATTTTGGAATTACTTAAGCTTAGTAACCTTAACAAACTTAGTGAGTTTGAGAGTAACAATTACACTTTTATAAGTCCCATACAGCTCCCTTTTGTAATGACCCGAGGAAACACTTATGGTTCCACTGATTCATCTCCTGGGGACCATCAGTTTTCCATTGGTCTCTGGCCAGTCTTTTTTAGACAGTTTCTCTTCTATGCATTTAAAAAATAACATTTGTAGGCGTTTTTTCTAAAAATAATACTAGTACTTTGTAGAAATTTTTAAATTAAAAAAAGAAAAGCCTACCATTCATGTGTAATCACATTAAACATCTTGGGGTGTGTATATATAAGATTAAATATGATAGAAAAAGATTTACTATACGTACAGCCATACATATCTGTGTGTAGATAAAGGTCTTTAAAACTAAATTGGGATCACCATGTACTACTGTTCACTTAATAGTATAATATTATTATAAGTACCATTCAAAAAAACAAAACAAAACCCTGATCACTTGTACTCTTTTAAAACCTGTGGCAAAAGATTAGTTTTGGTGAAATCTCTAATAATTCAAGTTATATTCTGTCCAGCTTCTCAAAAAGTTGTTAAATTAAACTTTTTTTCCCCATAAAATTTTTCTGAGAGATATTTTTCCTATAGTTTTATAGCTTGTTAAGAATAAAAGAATTCAGAATTAAAAAATGTAAGCTGGGGAAGTTGAAAGCTTTTCTCCAGTGTCGAATAAAATTCTTACAAGTGGCTACATACAGGTTAATGTCTAAATCAGGGAAGGAATGATGGGCAAGTTCATTAGTTGAGATCTTGTTTATGTGTGTCTAGAATAATTTTTCAGTGAACTGTCTGGTGGCGTTAAGCTGTCTAGCTCCACAGCTTGACTTTCTTCAGGCAGCTTTGCATTTCATGGGCTGAGGCAGAGAGGACCTCTGGTTGAGCTGCAGCGTAACCTAGTGTTGGACTTTCAAGTAGACACAGTGGCAGAGCTTCATCTCTTCGTGACTGTGTAGCCTCGGGCAAGTTACTTAACCTCTCTGAGTCTCAGATTTCTCTTACTTGTAAAATTTGGGTGATAGTTTTATCTCACGGAAGTGAGAGCTTGAAATAATGTAAGATGAAATACGATACTGTGTGCCTTACAGTTGGTAAGCTTTAGTGGATAGGAACCCTCTCCCAAGTCTCTGAGGTTCACATCACTCTTGTTTAGTCGCTAACTTGTGTCGGACTCTTTTGTGACCTCATGGATTGTAGCCCACCAGGCTCCTCTGTCCATGGATTTCTCAGGCAAGAATACTGGAGTGGTTGCCATTTCCTCCTCCAGGGGATCTTCCTGACCCAGGGATTGAACCCAGGTCTCCTGCTTGGCAGGTGGATTCTTTACTGCTGAGCCACCAGGTAAAGTGGCTCATTATCACTCTTAGTGTTGCTTAATTAGATTTGATAGTATAAGGTACCAAGAAGTAACTTTACGTTGAGTAAGAGGGTGGCTAAGTTTTTGCTCTGTAAATTTTGATGAATATCTGAAATACGAGACATGGGTCAATTTTAGGAGAGAGATTTGAATAATACTTAAAGGCTCAGATTTTGTTTTGTACAAATGTATTTTATATAATTGTGGATTTTAACATTTCATTTGTACATTTTGGCATATTGAAACAGTTGACATACTTTTAAATTTTAATGTTTCCATTATATTGATGTTTCATGGTTTGTGGTGTATAACCTTAACAAAATAGTTATCCTTTGGAGGAGACACTGAATTTGAATTAAAAAAAAACTTTTATTATGGGAATTTTAAAATATACCCTAAAGTAGACTGGTATAATGAGTCCTAGTGTGTTATCACCCAGCTGTGACAGCCATCAGCTCATAGCCACTCTTATTTCATGTCATTTCCCCTTCCCCGCTATTTGAAACAAATTCCAGACATCATATCGTAAAACAGAATTATGATGCATGAAATTTGTCAGCTTGGTCCCCCTATATATTTATATGTAGATATATTCTCATTCATCTCTTCTTGAATTGAATTTTACACTTTCATTTCGGATGTAGTCAACTTTAATTATATCAAGGGTTGTCCTACTTTAAAATCCTAATAGTTATAGTGAACTTTATTTAAAATCATTAGAAATTTTGTGCTGATACATGTTTAAGCACAAACTTCCATTATAACCATATTTGGGAGGCTTGTCTGGTGACAAGTGAACAAAGTATTTAATTCTAATTCCATTACTAAGTTTGTTGTTTTAAGAAGACTTTATTATTATTATTTTTTAAATTAATTTATTTTTTGGAGGCTAGTTACAATATTGTATTGGTTTTGCCATAATTAAGAAGACTTTAAAGTATGTCTCTAAGTGCAGTTAAGGATTTGAAAAAAATTTTTTGACAACTTTTGGTAAATCAACTATAAATGCAGTGGTTTGAAATCAGTTTTTGGAAGAACTTTTGGTAAATCAGCTGTAAGAAGTAGTATAAGCTCCCTAAATCAATACTTTTTTGTTGAAAGTAAGTTGTCCTTCAGGGCAGTTGCTAGCGCTTAGTTGTATTTTTAAAAATGGCTTAAAATACTAATCTGGTTAAGTCAGAGCCTGGTTCTTCTTGATTCTGTATATTTTTTAGAAAAGTTTTTATACTCCGTTGGACTTTACTGTTGTTTCTGTGTATGAGTGTGGGGTGAGGGAGCTGGGGCTGATTCAAGGGTGATGTGTTCCATGTATGCATGTGTGGTTCATGCTTGAGATTTACTGGCTAGAAAAAGGCCAGACTTTATAGGTTAGTTTTTTTCCCTCCTAAAATGTATTGAGCAGTCATAGGTCGAGCGTTTTACGAACTATGTGGATATCGTCCTTTACATTTTAATGATCAGATGGCAGATGTAAATAAGCTAGAATTGAATATTAAAAGCTATATTCCTTTCTTTACATTTAAGGTATAGTATTCTTGCCTGGAGAATCCCAGGGACGGGGGAGCCTGGTGGGGTCGCACAGAGTCGGACACGACTGAAGCGACTTAGCAGCAGCAGCACATATATATTATATATTTCTTCTTTATATTTTTGTACTAAAATATAGTTATTTGGGGCTTCCCTGGTGGCTCAGACAGTAAAGAATCTGCCTGCACTGCAGGAGACCAGGGTTCCATCTCTGGGTCGGGAAGATCCCCTGGAGAAAGGAATGGCTACCCACTCCAGCATTTTTGCCTGGAGAATTCCATTCACGAAGGAGCTTGAAGGGTACAGTCCATAGGGGCGCAAACTGACACTTGCACTTACTTTCACATAGTTAATTGACTACATTTTTTTTTCTGTACTTTAATTTTTTGTATAATTTATTTCCATATTTGCTTGAAATCTTCGCAGAATATTTGAGCCAGAAGACTTTAATAAAGCTTGAGCTAAATTAAATAAAATTGTTCACATTAAATGGAAGCTTTGCAGTTTTAAAATCTTTGGTGTTTTGGGAATAATAAATGACTCAACTGTGTGAAGTGAGGTAATTCCCAGATATAAGGTACCAGTCATACTAAATGTGCCTTGATGACTAATTAAACACTTTCTGAGCTTAAGTGTTATGTTGTTACACCAAATTGGAAATTGAATTTCCATGGCATGCAATATATAGCTAATTGAATTATCTTAGCCAATGAAAATGATAATTTGTGTGACTGATTTTTTAAAAAAGCACTGCATATATTAAATTGAAATTCTTTGCTGTTAAGGTTTTTGGAATGTGTATTTGAATCCACATGTGATTAGAGTGTCTAATGTTGCTATTGTTGGAACACACTGAATTATAGTATCAGGAACTTGATGCACTAACTTATGGATTTAGTTCACTTATTATTGGAAATGAGGACATTTTGGTAGGCCTGGTTAAGAGAAAACAGCTGACACGTAGCTTCGGTATTGACAGTGGCTGAAACAGGTTTCTCCATCCTGATTGCCTCTTGCCATCTAGGGGCTTTAAAAGTACAGTAGTCTGAGACCATGTAAATAAGGGTCTCTGCACTGATAGATTTTAAAAACTCCACAGTTAACTTCTTAAATTTACATACATACATATGTTGCTCAGACATGTCTGACTCTTTGCAATCGCGTGGATTATACAGTCCATGGAATTCTCCAGGCCCGAATACTGGAGTGGGTAGTCTTTCCCTTCTTCAGGGGATCTTCCCAACCCAGGGATCAAACCCAGGTCTCCTGCTTTGTAGGCAGATTCTTCACCAGCTGAGCCACCCGGGAAGCCCAAGAATACTTGAGTGGGTAGCCTATCCCTTCCCCAGGGGATCTTCCTGGCCCAGGAATTGAACTGGGGTTTCCTGAATTGCAGGCAGATTCTTAACCAGCTGAGCTACCAGGGAAGCCCCGTTTAAGCTTAGCTGGGGTTGAAGAGCATTGGCTTAAAACAGATGTACTCCAGTACCTGTTACTTGGTGTGGTGGTCCTAAAGAGGCATACTGCTCACTTAAGAAACAGCTGTCTTTTCCTTGCTTTATTCCCAGGAAGGGATCTCTGTCATTTTTAAAATTAAAGTTGAAATTTAAAAGAGGGTTTTAAATTGTCATCCATAGTCCCTTGGTCAATTAGAGAGGAGAGCAAAATGGTTAACCTCTTAGTACCTATAATAATTGTAGTCAGAGCTAACATTTGTTGACAGCTTGCTTTGTGCCAGATATCACTGGGTGGCTAAGGGCTTTTCTGTACTTTATATAGTAACTTTTAGTGATAACTGCCATTTTATTGATGGAGAAATGGAAATACAGAGGTTAAGTAGCCTACATCAACTCACTTCACTCCACGGCGCTGCTGACTTGTTCCAGTGTTTCCTGACTCTTATATAACAAATAACTCACTTTAATTTGTTATCTGTTGGCGGAAAATGGCTCTTTTATAAAGGACATTATTTACTAATGGATTTAGTCTTTAGTGCATTCCAGAGGAATAAAACTTTTTATAAAATGTTGAAGATAGGAATGGCTTTAAAAGAGCTTTATGTTAATTAATTTTAGATCCATCTCATGTTCTTAAGGGACACATACAACATGTCCCTTCCCTGCCACCCCCTCTGCCCTGGGCTTATTTGACTTTGGCTTCAATAAAGTAACCTGGAGATGGATAGGTATGAAGTACTACTTTTCCAGTAGAAGTATACTTTATATTTTGGGGAACATGGCATTTCTTGATATTCTTACACATTCTAAAAAAAAAGAAAGCATTGAGATTGACATGTTTATTTTTATATCAGACGTAATGCTTTGAAGCGAATGTTTAATGGAAAGCTGTATATTTGTTTTGGTGATTATATTGTTTCTAAATATTTAAGAAAACATCCTGTGAACAGTTTTCTTATCAATATTGTATATTTGACAGTATTTTCCCATGGTACCATTTCTACTTATTTACCCCCCCCCCACATTTAGTATTTCAGAAAAAAAAATTGTCATGCTGTCTTCCTTGTTACAGGGTACTCTCATTTATATTATTGTGAATTACAGAGTATTGTTTGGGTATATGTTATCCTGAAACTACTTAGCTTTGATTGCTTTTAGAAGTCACTTGATGGAATCAGTTTGGAGGGTGGTAGGAGAGAGGAAAGAAGTTGCAGGGAGAAACGGACACAAAGAAATTGACACAGATTTAATAATTATTCCTAAGGCTTTGACCTCACAATTACAAATGTTGTTTGTTGGAAACAAGTATTTGCAGATCATGGTGAAGTGATGACATTGTGGGATGTGGAATGTACACCCAGAGAAGGCGTTGTACTAATGGAATTCTGCATCACAGCCTGCTGCCTCTCAGCTTTTCCTTGTACCCTCTAAACTGAGGCTTTCTCTGTAGCAGCTCCAGAATTTTGTTGAAACCTTCTGCTAAGTGTCCCTCTCCAGTTCTTTTTGAATATATACATTAAAATTTTTTTTCACCTGATTTTAGAATCATCTGAGAGGCAACCCACTTGTGCTCAGTGTACATATTTAATAGGAAAATTGTTATTTCTCTTATGGAGTCTTTTTGCACCTCAAAAGTTAAAAACATTTTTGTTGTTGTTGCCAAATGTGATATTCTCTCCTTTATGGGTTTTATGCCAAGTTTAGGATTATGACTTCATAAAAATAATCTAGTAATTTTGTACTTTTGAGGGGATTGTTGTGACCACAGCTGTGGTATATTAATTATTATTCAGTTATTTAAAATGTGCTTGATGTATAATATATAGAAGTGCATGTTTGAAGTACAGAGGGTGAAAATACATTGCTGCCAGCCCCCAAAGCTGCCAGCCCCCAAAGCTGCCAGCCCTAGGGTTAATGATAGCAGGAGTTATTTTTGGAGGTAGAAATTAGTTTTCCCCATACTGTGAAATTCAAGCCTGCTTTGAGTTTGGATCATGGGTGAAGTTATTATGAATAACTTATTTGGGACTAAACTGTAAAACTATTCAAGTGTAAGAGAAACCCTTCTTAAGTCTAATTTTGTATTATGGTAGTTGAAGTATAAGAATACTGTACTTTTTTTTTCCTTTTCCATTGTGGTTTATTACAGGATATAGAATATAGCTCCCTGTGCTATAGAGTATGATCTTGTTATTTGTCCATTCTATACATAATATTTTGTATCTGCTAACCTCAAACTCCCAGTCCATCCTTCTCCACCCCCTCCCCCTTGGCAACCACAAGTCTGTTCTTTATGTCTGTGAGTCTGTTTCTGTTTCATAGGTAAGTTCATTTGTGTCATATTTTAGATTCCACATATAAGTGGTATCATATGGTATCTGTCTTTATCTTTCAGACTTACTTTGCTTACTATGATAATCTCTAGGTCCATCCATGTTGCTGCAGATGGCATTATTTCACTCTTTTTAATGGCTGAGTGGTATTGCATCGTGTGTGTGTATATATAGATATAGATATACCATATTTTCTTTGTCCGTTGATGTGTCAGTGGACATTTAGGCTGTTTCCATGTCTTGATTATTATGAATTGTGCTGCTGTGAGCATAAGGGTGCATGTATCTTTTTGAATTAGAATTTTGTCACAGATGTATGCCCAGGAGTGGGATTGCTAGATCATATGGCACCTCTGTTTTTAGTTTTTTGAAGAACCTTCATACTGTTTTCCATAGCGCTGCATCAGTTTACACTCCCGTGAACAGTGTAGGAGGAGGGTTCTCTTTCTCCACACCCTCTTCAGCATGTTATTTGCAGACATTTTAGTGATGGCCATTTTGACCAACTGGTACCTCATTGTAGGTTTGATTTGCATTTCTTTAATAATTAATGATGATGAGCGTTTTTTTTTTTGTGCCTCTTGGCCATCTGTAAGTCTGTTTTGGAGAAATGTCTATTTGGGTCTTCTGCTCATTTTTTTATTTTTTATTTTTTCTGCTATTAAGTTGTATGAGCTGCTTGCATATTTTGGAAATTACGCCCTTGACAGTCACATCTTTCGCAAATATTTTCTCCCAGTCCTTAGTTTGTCTTTTCATTTTGCTTATGGTTTCTTTTGCTGTGTAAAGGCTTATAAGTTTGATTGGATCCCATTTGCTTATTTTTGCTTTTGTTTCTGTTGCCTTGGGAGACTGACTAAGAAAACATTGATATGACTTATGTCAGAGAATGTTTTACCTGTTTTCTCTTCTAGGAGTTTTATGGTATCATTTCTTAACTTTTAAGTCTTTTCAGCTATTTCGAGCTTATTTTTGTATATGGAGTGAGGGTGTTTTCTAACTTCACTCATTTACTTGTGACTGTCCAGCTTTCCCAAGACCACTTGCCAAAGCGACTGTCTTTGCCTTATTGTATATTCTTGCCTCCTGTGTCGAAGATTAATTGACTGTAGGTGTATGGGTTTATTTCTGGGCTCTCTATTCTGTTTCATTGATCCAGTGGTGTTTTTGTGCCAATACCAATGCTGTTTTGGTTATTGTAGCTTTGTAATATTGTCTGAAGTCTGAGAGGGTTATGCCTCCTGCTTTGTTCTTTTTCTCAGGATTGCTTTGGCATTCTGGGTCTGGCATATATGGTTCCATGTAGATTTTAGCATTGTTTGCTCTGTGCGTGCTAAATTGCTTCAGTCATGTCTGACTCTTTGCAACTCTATGGACTGTAGCCCTCCAGGCTCCTCTGTCCATGGGGATTCTCCAGACTAGAATATTGGAGTGGGTTGCCATGCCCTCCTCCAGGGGATCTTCCTGAGCCAGGGATCAAACCCGTGTCTCACGTCTCCTGCATTGCAGGTGGGTTCTTTACCTCTAGTGCCACCTGGGAAGGCCAAGTGGCTTTTCTCTGGTTGTGTGAAAACTGTCATAGGTGATAAGATGGGGATCGCACCTGCTGTACTTTTGCTTTGAGGCAGTAGATGAGCAGTCATGCCTTTTTTATCCTATTATTGAGCCTGCTTTTCTCATGATGTGCTCTCCCCCTGGCCCCCAGATAAACAGGGGTCACATGACGACAGAAGCCAAGAGAGCTGCAAAGATGGAAAAGAAGATGAAAATTTTGCTTGGGGGTTACCAGTCTCGTGCAATGGGGCTCATGAAACAGTTGAATGACTTATGGGACCAGATTGAGCAGGCTTACTTGGAGTTACGTACTTTTGAAGAACTCAAGAAACATGAAGATTCTGCTATTCCCCGGAGGCTAGAGGTACCATTATTGCCTTGCAGCCCTGCTTAGAAAGAGAGCTCTGAAGAATAATCAGGGTTTCCCTCTTCCCTGCCTGTGCAGACTATCGTTTGCATTTTACATTGTCTTGCTTTTTTTCAATGAAAGCCTAAAGTTTTTGACTTTCTTATCTAGAATGGCCTGTGTGTACATGGATAGGCCAGGCCATTGTGGATACACAGAGACTTTTCCTTTACTAATTTTTTGTTTTCCACGTAGATACACTATGAAATAGAATAAGTAACCCAATGATTCCCAGCCCCGCCCCCCCCAAACTTATTTGCATCCCATTCATACAGCTCTCTGAGGTAATTAAACCAATGTCTTTTTGTTTTGTAATTTAGAATGCTGAAAATACAGCTAGTCATCCCAGAGCATCAAATTCCTCTGGCCAGAGTTGGTTTAACTTTATTTGCCAAATGTACATGAAAGTCCATGCCCAGATAAATGGCAGCCAGGGCTTATTTAAGTGCATGTTGGGTGTTCATAGGACAGTGATGGCTTATTTATTTGAGATAGCAGAGATTTTACAAATACTGGTAGATGTATGACCAAATCAAAGAGTGGCCACAGCACTGATTTTATAGCAAAAGTAGTTGCTGTTTTTATTTCTCTTTGGGGAATACTTTACTCTTGAGAGTGTTGACCTAACTCAGCTGTTTGTAAGATTATAAAGTACTGTAAGATATTTTTAATTTTCAGTGTGCTTACCTATGAAATAATTAATGTTTTTATTTCTTCAAGTGTCTGAAAGAAGATGTTCAGCGACAGCAGGAAAGAGAAAAGGAACTTCAGCATAGATATGCTGATTTGCTGTTGGAGAAAGAGACTTTAAAGGCCAAATTCTGAAGCATATTCTCTCACAAGCTGAATTAATTGCTGGTGTTCAGACCCTGGAAGGCTGAAACTGCTGTTTATCTTCATTGACAAATTTGCCCACCATCTGTGGTTTTTCGATTGTTTATTTTAAATGATACCAATCTTACGCATTTATGTGTAAAGACTTTAACTCCACAGGACATTTTAGGGTTTAAATTATTAAGACGATCATTCTTTTAGCAGTGTCTTATTTGCAAATTTTTTTAGTTTTGGCCTTTAATTTTAAAAGCCTGATTTTAAAGTGCTGCCTGTGAGTAAACTCTTGAATAAAAACAAAATATAAAAAATTGAGAATGTAGCCTTTTGTTTGAAATAGATACTTAGAGTGCCCACAAACCAGCAGATACATACTGTGTGTCATAATTAATGAGTAACTCTTGGATAATAAAAATGGCAATCCAGTATCTTAATTTAAATCCTTAAGAGGCAATCCTTTTGTGGCTTTGTTAGTTTTGACCGTTTTTGCATAGGATGATCATTTTTCTATACATGGACAAGAAAGGTTAATTTTAATACCTCCGTTTTGTTTTTTTCCCCCAGTATTACTATTGGCAGGCTTCTTCTCTGCCCAGCTACTTACACGGATAGGACTGGATTAGGACGCAAAAGACTTAATTTTTCTTGACTTGTTATTTTCTTGTAGATAGTTTTTTGACAAAGGCATTTTAAAGATTAATTCCAACCATACTATCAAATTTTATTAAAGCTCAATGTTTATCTTAACAAGTCAATCACACAAGTGTAGAATTTGGGGAGTGTGTAGAGGTGCAAAGATCTAACTTTATAATAATTCATATGAAATCATTATTTGGCTACAAGTTCAAAATAAGCCAGTGATATCTTGGACTCACCAAAAAAGTTTGCTTAATCCTAGACTGCTAGGGATTAAAGGGGGCAGATGAGGGACTCATTCATTTATTCATTGAATCATCAGATATTGTTAACTGTCTAGCCAGTGTCTGAGTCCTGGAGATAGAACAGCAACTGAAATAGACAGCCTTCCGGTTTTGTGGCGTTTACAGTCTATTGAGAATGACTGACAGTGAAAATTCAGGGAAGAAGAATGACTCTTCTTACACACCAGGGCTTAAGTTTTAGAGATGACGTGTTATTAAGACAAAGTTATTGCTCTCATGGAGGTGACGTTAATGGCAATAAGTACCAAACAGTGGCAAGTATCAAATCATGAACTTTAGATTCAGTGGAGAGAGTTAAAATAGGGTGACGGGACATAGTGACTGAGTGGCTGCTCTAGGCTGGAAGATTAAATTAGCTGTATTTGGCATCTGAAAAGGAGCCATCTTGTGAGGTTCCAGGAAAAAGCAATACCAGCAGGGTGAAGCGCTAGCACAAAGCGCCTTTGGTGTATTTGAGGAGCAGAAAGGAAGACAGTGTGACTTGAGTGTTAACAATGGCATTTGTGTGGGATACCTGGCTGGATAGGGCCACTCAGGAGGCAGTGGTCAAGAACTTGGATCTTATTCTGTGATGAGAAGCTATGAGAAGATTCTATGCAAAGGAATGACACAAGCAGATTTATCCTATGGATATACAGTATGTCTCACCGGGCTGGAGATAAAGAAGCTGGTTAAACATAGGAGCCTGGTGCGGTAATCGAGGCAAACAACAATAATGACTCAAACTAGGGCAGAGCCAGTCCTGATGGAGACAGGATGGAAGAATTTGAGCAGTAATGATTCTGTAGTCTTTATAAATATGTATTTTCCTCATATCTAGTCACTTTTTTTGACTTTTTGAGAAACCTCATAGTCTAATACTTTTTTCAGTAACTTCACATGGTTTTTTTAAGAAAATATTTTGATATCCTGTATGGATAATGATAATATTGTTTCTTCTAATAGTTTTAATTTTTATTGCATGTTTTGGTGGCTGAAATGTTCAATAATCATGATGATGGTGGTAAACATTCTTATTATATTTCTTGTTTTAGTGGGTATGTCCATAGTGTTTTACCTCTAGTTTGGTTGTTTTGAGTCAGATATTATTTTCTTTAGAAATGAAATACCCTCTTTTTAGATTTTAAAGAATTAGAAATAGCTCTGAAATTTTGTCAAATACACTTTTTGGGTATCTCTTAAGATGATCATGCAGTTTAGTTTTCTTTTTTTTCCCATTTGATTTGTTGATGCTTTGATCGATTTTCTAACCATTTTTGAACTCCTGGAAGTAGATCAGTTAAGTAAAGAAGATTTTTTTTTAAAGATTAGTTTACTTATGTGAGCTTGAGTTACGTGGTTTAAAAATAACTGATCAAATAATATTAACAGTTACTTTGTTCTCAAAATTTGAAGTAATGCACATACTTGTACCCTAAAAAATGACCATGAATTGCATCATTTCAAAGCTGGCAGTTCAGCTTTGTCAACTGCTCATGATTTTAACCGTTAGCAGCGCAGCTTTAGCTGTTAATAGTAAGCAGACGTGCCGTTGTCTTTTGTCGGTGGCCTGTAATCCCTGGGATTGTTTACCAGCATCCTGTGAGGGCAGTGTTGGGCGGCTGTTTTAACATTCACTTTCATTGTATTCTCAAACATGTGTTCATTCAGTGGTGCTGCTAAAACTAGTGATCAAGAGCATGTTCAGGTGTCAGTAACTTTGGGACAGAAATTAAAGTGATGAAGACCCAAAAGAAGCCACCACTATGAGTGAGAGCCCTCTTTGAAATAGTAGAGATACTGGTGAGATAAGAAGCAGCAGCCTCAAAGAAAAAAAATATACTCCCGTGACTGTCGGCTTACACTCTCCAACCACGCGTCCTCTGTCTTTACGTTAGTTTCCCTGGGAAGACTAGTTTTGAAATATGGGATGTCCTTCAGAATCTATTTCTTCTAAAATGTGACTGCCCTAGTGCTACTATTGATTGGCTAATATTTTATTTAGGAAAATTGCCTTTTTACATGCGAGTTTGGTCTTTTGGGCAAGCATACAGGTTTTGAGTTAGGCATTTTGCTAGCTCTATAAAGTGATTAGGATACCTGTATGTATTTTACTGTATGTTAAGCAGTTACATTATAGCATGAGAGTTGATTTGTTTCATGAAAAATTGAAGGACTGTTCATAAAACTTTTGAGTTCAGACTTTTGTTAGGAAATAAATTCTTGATAACTTCAGTTTCTTTTGTGGCTATTAGTTTGTTTTTAAAATTTAAAATGTTTTTTGTTTTAGAATGTATTTCTTCTTTTGTGTTTATTATCTGCTAAATTTAAGTAATTTATACTTTCCAGAAAATTTTTCATTTTGTTGAAATTTAACACATTCGATACTTTTAATAGAGAATAAAAAAAGTCTCTTTTCTATTAAACTTGATACTTGTAAGAAATTTATCTTTTCTTCGTTCTACAATTTTCCTTGATTAGACTTTCTAAAGGTATCTTTTTTCTCTTAAAGAAAACTGGATTTATCAATTATGACTTTGTTTTAAAATGTATTACTTTCTCATTTTGTGTTAATTATTTCCTTTGTTTGCTCTAGATTTTTTTCCCTGTAACTTTTTAAGTCTGGTACTTTTTTGTTTATATACAGTTGAATATGTTCAAGGCTTTTCCTTATCTCCAATTTCAAGTATGTTCACATCCCAGCTATAATAACATGTCTTGTTTTCTAAGTAGTTTATCTTTGTGTTTTGGTTTAATAGCTGAGAATATTTTATAATTTCTGTGTGATTTGCCTTTACAAATTTTTTTTTTTTTTTTACTACTTGTAGAATATTTACCTTGACAGTAAATACGGCTTATTTGTTTTATTTTTTAAGAATGTATTGAGGTTTGGGGGCCTAGCATTTTTGAAGAGTGTTCTGTGGGTGTCTTGAATGAAAGTTTATTCAATTTGTGTGTGACAGAGGTGAATGTGTATTTGTTCAACCACTTTAATTCAATTTTCATTTCCTTAGTTTTTTAATAAACGACTGTAGACTAATAATATTGTCGTAGAGTCTCCTATTATAGTTATTTCTCTCAGTTTCATCTTGTCTAGCTTTTGCTTTGTGTATTTTGATACTGTTACTTAGTATATAAATACCTGTGTCTGTTAGGTCCATTTCATAAGGAGGACTTACTAATGTTATTCTTTGTGTCCTACTTAAGCTTCTTGCCTCGAATTTTACTTTCTTTGATAATTAGAATATTTGTCCTCTTTGTTTATATTTGCTTGATAAATTGTTACCTGATGGCTGGATGGCATCACCGACTCTGTGGACATGAATTTGAGTGTACTCCGGGGGTTGGTGATGGACAGGGAGGCCTGGCGTGCTGTGATTCATGGGGTCGCGGAGAGTCGGACACGACTGAGCGACTGAACTGAACTGAACTGATCCTCTTATATTTAACTTTCATATAATTTCTAGTTGTGTCTTAACTTGTCTTATTTGATTTTATATTTCAACTCATTTGGAGAGTCTCTGCATTTTAATAGGGAATCCAATCCATTTGCTTTTATGTTAATTACTGACTTTGGTGTTATGTGATCCTATTTTGTGCTTTCTCACTGATTCCTTTATTCCTAAATGGACTGTAATTTCCTGGTTTTAATTTTCTTAGCGATTTAAAAAATATATATCCTCAAAAAAAAAGAAAAAGAATTTACATACTCTTGTAAATTTTACCGATGATTGTGTTATCATTTAAGGTTCAGGATCATTCAGAAGAAGGAAATACCAGTAATTTGAAATACCAGTAATTTGAACAGGGAACATTCACTATGAAGAATTATTAACTACAGGTGGCTCAGTGGTGAAGAATCCACCTGCCAAAGCAGGAGACGTGAGTTCAATCCCTGAAGATCCCCTGGAGGAGGAAATGGCTGTCCACTTCAGTATTTTTGCCTAGCATGTCCCATGGATGGAGAAACCCAGCAGGGTCCAGTCCGTGGGTTTGCAAAGAGTTGACAGGACTGAACACAGCCTGCAGGGCAGCTAACGGGAGAAACCACTAAGAGGGGCTGACATCTCTAAATACCTGAACGGCAGATGTAGGGAGCAGCCACTACTTGTAGACTGAGAGTGCCCCTGAGGAAGGAACACACTTTTGAAAGCGCCCTTTCCCTCCTCCCCCAAAGCTGAGATTCCAGTCTCATTGCAGACGGTGTGGTGTGGCTCACTGGGTGGAGAAATTTGCTTGAAGTGCCACAGTTTAAAATGGCAGGCAGGCTGTTGGGGAAACTCGCTAGGAAGTCACTTGCTGGGATGGCTGTGACGATTGGAGGGAGGCTGCCTCTTGAGTGGCTGGCTGAACTCTGGAGAGTGTGTGCCACTGGCCAAGAAGCCTGCTGGCAAGAAAGACCCATGCTGACTGATGTGTTAGGAGCAAGAAGGAAAAGCAGCAGAACCGGGAGTGAAGCCTCTTGCACTTATAGTGCCCCACCAGTGCCTTCTGCTGACTGCTAATAATGTGTCACCAGTGAAGGAGGAATGTTTATAGGCCGCAACTCCAGTATCACACGGCAGTGCAAAAGGGTGGATTTGGGGCTGGCTCAATAGCCCATTGTTGTCCAGGCTTTTCTACTCAAGCCTGTATTTATCTTAGCAGCTGAGTAAAGAGGGAAGCTGTTGTCTGAACCACTTCTAATTCCATTAACAACACCTTTATGTCTCTGGGGAATCTCCAGTGTATGTGTCCTATTTCACTATTCAGAGCTATTTTATTTCATCATCTTGTCCCTGATGGGTAATCTTTAGATTTGAACCCAAGATTCTCATCTCTGCCTGGCCCCTTGGGTTTAGGGCATTTGTTCGAAGTGTTAACCTTGCTTCCTTCTTCTTCCTTCACTCCTGCATCCTTTCTTGTGTCCTCTTTAGTCCACATTTGCAAACCTAGACAGCATATTAAAAAGCAGAGACATTACTTTGCCAACAAATGTCCATCTAGTCAAAGCTATGGTTTTCCCCATAGTCACGTGTGGATGTGAGAGTTGGACTGTGAAGAAAGCTGAGTACTGAATAATTGATGCTTTTGAACTGTGGTGTTGGAGAAGAGAGTCCAAGGAGATCAAACCAGTCAGTCCTAAAGGAAATCAGTCCTGAAAATTCATTACAAGGACTGATGCTGAAGCTGAAGCTCCAATACTTTGGCCACCTGATGTGAAGAGCTGACTCATTGATAAAGACCCTGATCCTGGGAAGGATTGATGGCAGGAGGAGAAGGGGACAACAGAGGAGGAGATGGTTAGATGGCATCACTGACTCGATGGACATGAGTTTGAGCAAGCTCTGGGAGTTGGTAATGGACAAGGAAGCCTGGCGTGCTGCAGTCCATGGGGTTGCAAAGAATTGGACACGACTGAACTCTACATTTGCACCCAGAAATGAAGCCAAGAGAGGAGTTCAGACAATATCCTTAAAATTTTTGGTTTTATCAGTAATAGATGCACATGTTTAGAGTATCACATTCTGGGATGGTGGATTATTTTTTATATTTTTGAATTGTTTTACTCTCCACATAAAAATGTAGCAGCTCCAAGCCTCTGGACAACACTTTGAACATAACGAGATGACAAGCTATCCCAATGGACTCCGGGATGTGAGTTGGGGAGATAAAGCACCAGGAGGCAGATGACCTGTTTGCTTTTGTGTCTGTGCAGGGAAAATAAAAGGAGGCAGTGGGGCATCTGACAGACCTAAGAACAGGAGAACCCCAAGGCAGCCAGCAGGTATTCAAGGAGTGAGTGGTGGATCAATCTGAGAGTGATGGCTGAAATTGGGAGGTGTTTTGCCCACTGGGGTAGTGGGTGAGTGAGAGGGTAAAAGTTTAAAGACAAATTGGCAACCTCAGTGATTGATGTGTTAATATTTTTTAAGATAGGCCTAAATGTTTCAAAAGTCTGTTTCAAGGCAAGACTTTTTCCTTTGGGTATGGGGGAGTAGGGGAGGAGTACAATAACTTATTATGGGGCTTCCCAGGTGGTGCTAGTGGTAAAGAACCTGCCTGCCAATCCAGGAAAGACAGATGCAGATTCAAGCCCTGGGTCAGGAAGATCCTCTGGAGGAGGGCATGGCAATCCACTTCAGTGTTCTTGCTTGGAAAATGCCTTGGACAATAACTTATTATAGATGGGTATTCAAATTACCAGCCCTGGGTCTTCCCTGGTGGTCCAGTGTTTAAGACTTGCCCTTCCAGGGTAGGGGGTACAGGTTTGATCCCTGGTTGGGGAGCTAAGATTCTACATGCTCGATGGCCAAAAAACCAAAACATAAAACAGAAACAATACTGTAACAAATTCACTGAAGACTTTAAAAATGGTCCACATTAAAAAAAGTCTTTTTAAAAAATGATAATACCAGCTCTAATATATTTGTTTACCTACCCTGTAGAGTTGTGCTGCCTAGTATGGCAGCCACTAGCCAAATGTGACAGATGTGCCTGGTTTAAATCGAGTTGTGCTCTAAGTAACTTACTGGATTTTGAACACTTAGTATGGAAAAAATATAAACTATCTCAACTTTTAAATATTGCTTACATGTTGAAATGCGAATATTTTTGATAGAGTGGGTTAAATAAAACATTATTAGAATTAAGTCCACCTGTTTTTACTTTTTAAAATGTGGCTAGTAGAAAATTTAAAATTACATGTGTGGCTTGCATTATATTTCTGCTGCTAAGCACTGTTCTAATTCTTTTGTTATTGATTTATAATTTAATTCCATTGTGGTTTGAGAACATACTCTGAATGATTTCAATCCTTTTAGATTTATTAAAGCTTGTTTTATAGCCCACCACATGGTCTGGGTGAATGTTCCCTGTTCACTTGAATATAATGTGTATTCTGCAGGCTGTAAAGTTCTATAAGTGCCAGTTAGGTCACATTCATCAGTGGAGCTCAAGTTTCCTAAATCCTTAATTGCCTTTTTCTCTCCGCTTCTTCTATAAGTTGCTGAGAGAGATATATTGAAATCGCCAGCTATAATTGTGGGTTTGCATATATGCCTCCTTTTAGTTCTGTCCGTTTTTGCTTTTTTCTGCATTCACATTTAGGATTATGATGTCTTGTTGAATTGTCTCTTTTGAATTGTCATTGTGAAATGTTCTTTATATTGGGCAGCGTTGTCCTGGAGCCTGTTTTGTCTGATACTGTGCCATTGTGTGTCTTTTCCTGTCTTTTTACCTTTAATCTCTCTATCCTTACACTTAGGGTAGTTTTCATCATATTGGTTGTGGCAGGCATGTCTCTCAGATATCTTGATACTCCATAGGTCACTGAGGTTCTGTTCTTTTTAAAAACTTCTTTTCTTCTCTGTTCTTCCTCTTGTATAAATCCTATTGCTGTTTTTCAAGTTCACTGATCGTTTTTCTGCAGTATCTACTTTTTTTAAAATTAATATTCCTTTCCAGTTAATTTTCATTTCAGATATTTCATTTGTCTTTAGTGGTTTCATTTTGTTCTTTTTTGTGTCCTTTCTCTCACAGTATTTGTATTTTCCTTTACATTCTTGAGCATGAAGAGCATGTTTATAATAGCTTTTAGTTTTAAATTTTTTAATATATATGATTCTCATTGAAGTACAGTTGATTTACTATATTAGTTTCAGCTGTGTGGCATAGTGATTCAATATTTTTGTAGCTTATACTCCATTGAAAATTTATAATAGCTTTTTTTTGTGTTGGGAGATGCATCATTAATTATTTTTATTTTTTATTGAAGGATAATTGACTTACGGTGTTGTGTTCATTTTTGCTGTCCAGCAAAGTGACTCAGTTATACATTCTTTTTAATTCCTTTCATTATGGTTTATCTCAGGACATTGAATATAGTTTCCTGTGCTATACAGTAGGACCATGTCCATCCATTCTGTATGTAATTGTTTACTATAAATAGCTTTCAAAATGTCCTTATCTGCTAATTCCATCATTTGTCATTTCCGGGTCAACTTCTACTCAATGATTTTTCTCTCAGAAGGTCATTTTCCAATTCTTTGTAGGTCTAGTACCTACAAAGGATGGCATACATTTTGAATGTTATATTGCTGGCTTTTGCTTTATTTTGGCCTTTATTCTAGCAGATAGTTAATTTACTTTCAGATCAATTTAATCCTTTGAGGCTTGTTTTTAAAGCAGACTATGGCCCATACCTGTCTTTGTAAATAAAATTTTATTGGAACACATGAATCTACTTTTTAAAAAATATTCTGCCTTTTTGATTCATGAATAATTATAGAGGTTCTTTCTTTACCTTGGGAGTATATCTTGTACTGATACCCTTTGAAATCAAATTCATGGAAAAGCAGTTGTCATCCTTTTCTACGAGATATCACTTGATGTTCTGTCTCTGCCCAACCCCGCTCCCCCTGAGAATATTTGGTTGAATGTACTCAAAGATTGTCATGCAGTAAGTGGTTAAAAAGGAGAAGCTGGACCAGATTTTAAAAGTCATGCATGTGGCTTGCCTCTAGGAGGTGTATGATGGATTATTGGAAGACTAAACATATAATTTTAATCTTTAATCATGCCCCCTGGAGAAGGGCATGGCAACCCACTTCAGTATTCTTGTGTGGAGAATTCCATGGACAGAGGAGCCTGACAGGCTACAGTCTATGGGGTCACAAAGAGTCGGACACGACTGAGTGACTAACAAACATATGATTTACTCTCTGCTTCCAGAGTAGCCGTTGCAGAGAAACTTAATATCTGACTGAGAGTAGAACTGTTCAAAATATGTGAGTGTGGACTTTCCCAGTGGTCCAGTGGTTGGGAGTCTGCCTGCCAGTGCAGGGGACATAGGTTCGATCTCTGGTCCGGGAAGATCCCTCATGCCATGGAGCGACTAAGCCTCCATGTCCTAGAGCCCGTGCTCCACAACAAGAGAAGCCTCTGCAATGAGAAGCCCATGCATGCAATGAAGAGCAGCCCCCACTGTCTGTAACTAGAGAAGTCCGTGCACATCTATGAAGACCCAGCACAGCCAAAACTAAACAAATGTATGTAAAAAACTAAAAAACAGCAGCAAAAAAATGTGGGTGATGGTTATTCAATTAGTCCAAAAGAGAACTTCAAACGAAAATGGTCAGGTTTGCCAACTGTAGTTTTGTGATTAAAACTTTTTACCTGAGGAAGGAGAGATGAAGAAAACCTGTCCAGGTTTAGGACTTGCTTGCTTGAGAAATCTAGACTAGAAGTTTTTAACCTCTGTAGAGGTGTCCAGTATCTGCCCCCAAAGTTCAGAATTGATTCATAAGATTGTGGGGGAGGAGAGTGGCAGCCGTGTTTAATTTGGCTTTGGTCTGGCAGGAGTGAGCTGTTTCTCTGCTTGGTGGTTTAGGTGGAACCTACATGGATGAACTTCCTTTGATTGCACTTTGGAGAATTGAGCTTGGAGGGAAGATGGGGATCTTAGCAGTGATGAGCCTGCAGATACGAACAGGCAGTAAATTAGAGGGCTTTGGGGGCATTACTCCAGTACTCTTGCCTAGAAAATCCCATGGATGGAGGAGCCTGGTAGGCTGCAGTCTGTGGGGTCGCTAAGGGTCGGACACGACTGAGTGACTTCACTTTCACTTTTCACTTTCACACATTGGAGAAGGAAATGGCAACCCACTCCAGTGTTCTTGCCTGGAGAATCCTGGGGACGGGGGACCCTGGTGGGCTTCTGTCTATGGGGTCACACAGAGTCGGACATGACTGAAGTGACGCAGCAGCAGCAGCAGCAACCTGGCAGAAGCCATCATTTTCAGAAGAGGGTGGGGTGGAACTAGAGAATGAGTCTAGGGGAATCATGAGTCTTGTGTGGACTTATTTTCCTAGTCACCTGTTTGGTTTTATTTTCCACTATTGCCTTGATGGTTAATCAAGTATTGGGTTGTCCAAAAGATTCATTCATTTTTTCCCATAATATCTTATGGAAAAACCCAAAAGAACTTTTGGGCCAACCCAATATTTTGTTCTTGCCTTTAATAGGAATCAGTCCTGAAGTGACATGCGGTTATGGTTGGTTAAGGAAGTGGTGGCATACCTCTTCCAAATTCCAACTGACTCTTGTCAGGGCCCATGGAGTGTGGTCTGAAATTTGAGCTGGTTGGCTCAGCATGCCAGGGCCCAAATGCCATCTAGTGGTTAAATGGAGGAGTTTTAACTGAGGGACCATCAAATCTGAGAAATAGAACATGTTCATTCTCAGATGTCATCATGATTTTCAAGTGAACTTGCTCCTTTGAGAATCCTTGCTTTGAACTAGTCTGTCTGTGCTCTGTCCTGTCCGACTATTTGTGACCCTATGGACCATGGCTTGTCAGGCTTCTTTGTCAATGGGATTCTCCAGGCAAAAATACTGGAGTGAGTTGCCATGCCCTCCTTCAGGGGATCTTCAGGACCCAGGGATTGAACCTATGTCTCCTGCATTGCAGGTGGATTCTTTACTGCTGAACTTGGAACTAGATGGATTCCAAAATAATACTAGGTCCTAACATTCCTAGTGGGACTTCCCTAGTAACTCAGAGGTAAAGAATCCACCTGCAGTACAGAAGACACAGGAGACGTGGGCATGATCCCTGGGTCGGGAAGATCCCCTGGAGAAAAAAATGGCAACCTACTCCCGTATTGCCTGGAGAATCCCATGGACAAGGGAACCTGGTGGGCTACAATCCATGGGGGTCCGAAAATAGTAGGACAAGACTTAGTGACTCAACAACAACATCCCTAGCAGATAATGAGGAAATAATAGCAACAATTTTGCTTAATGACAAAACCACAGCAAACACGTAGAGGAAAAAACCTAAACAAAACCAGTGCTCTTTGAGAAATAGGTTCATCCACCCTGAGGCTGAAATCCCCCTCAGTAGACTGAGCTACTATAGGAAGCTCCCTGAGTGTGGATGAGGAAGTGAAGATCGGCGTCTAACTACCTGTGATGTGGCTGTGAAGCACCACACTGATTGTGGAACAGTTTCATAACCATCCGGGTATGTGTGAGGCCTTTCCCCAAGTATTTGCCTAAGAAGTCATGCCCCTTTTCCAACAGTGCTGCCACTGCTTTTAAAAAGTTCTTTGGAACTGCTCATCGGGATTGTTTTGAAACCTCCATTGGTGCTTGGGAAAGACTGACTTGGAGACAGTTCATGTAATGTGGCTGGAAAGGACAGAGGCAAAGGCAGAAAGATTGATGAGAAGATATTGATTGCAGGAGTCCAAGAACAGGTGACAAAGTATGAGCAGTGGAGACAGAAGAGGGTGGATTCAAAAGGCTTTGAGAAGTCAGAACTGAAAAGTGTAATATGTGGATAGGGAGGCAAGAAATGGCGGTGGGTCAGGTGTCTCCGAGAGGGACAAGTTCTCTCTGACAACATGGTGAATGAATTTTCTCCAGTTTTTGAAGAAAAGATGAGAGGTTTGCTTCTGGTGGAGATGTCAAGTGGGCATTGGGTCTGGAGGTTAAGAAGGAGATTGTTACTGGAGGACCGATCGTTGCTTATTCATGGAACAAACATGAAATACCTATAACAGCTGGCGGTTAGTAAGCACCTGTCATGCTGTGGACAGTGCTGAACCCCCTGTGCACTAACTTATCCTCACAAAACTGGAAGGTGTGTGTGCTCATTACCTGTACTTTGTAGATGGAGATAAATGATTTGAAAGGGCAGATTGTACCAATTTCATCCCCAGTTAAGGCTGAATTAAGTGAACGATATTAGGGAGCAAGAAGAAATAAATGAAAACATCAATGTTATTATCGATGAAACCAGAATGCAATATGGAGGTTATATTTGTGCTCACAGGTGCTCCCCTGACCCTCAGGCCTCAGAGCAGCGTCCCTCCTGGGCTGGTCTGAATTTGTGGAGCAGTCGCATTCACCCAGACTGCTGCCTCTCACTGGTCTCTCAGGGCTCTGGTCCTAATATGTTTGGTCCTGTATGATGGCTTCTGACAGCTTTGAAAAGGTCTTTTGATTTCTGGTTGCTGAAGGTGAGTTTACAAAGCAGGATTGAATTCCTTGGAGACAGGCTCCAAGCCGATCATTTCAAGAGAAACAAGCCCTTGGCAGGCAGGAGTGGGCTGGGAGTCAGGGTTCTGGCGGCCAACTGCCAGATGTTCTGAGCGGACCTCAGGAGCTTCGAGGCCTAGAGGCTCACTGTGCAAAGTGTGGTCTCTGCACCCGCATCTTCGGTACTACCGGCACCCCCTCCCCCTGCCGCTAAGTGTGAACCTGCATTTTAACAGGACTCCCCCCGTGGTGGCTTGCATGCACATTAAAGTTTGGGAAGCGCTGCTGGAACCGTACCCAGGGGCTGCCTTATACATGAAGGAGAAGCTTGTTTTTCTCCTGGTTGCCCCCTGGTCTCGGGAAACATTGATTAATATTCTCCCTGCAGAGGCCTTCCTGCTCTAAAGGCTGCCAACCAGCCCTTCCTTCGATCACTCATTATATCAACAATTTGTCCGTTATTTGGGAGCCGGGGGAAAAAAACCTTCTCAAAACATGGCCTGAAGCTCATGGGGCATATGTGATAACTTACTTAAACCAACCTGATACTTATTTCATTTCCCTGCATCGTCCACTCCAAAGAGTTTTTTAAAAAGTAATTTCTGAAACCTTTGGATAGGCCATTTGTTTCGCTCTAAGACTTTCTCCCCAGAGAGATCTGTGATTATAACTGGAGTGAGAGAACTCTGTTATTAGAAATAATATTTGGTCCTGGAAGCCTCTAGAGGACTTGGGTGGAAGGGGGAGTGGTAGCAAGGGCAGAGGGAGTTAGGGGTGAGGGTGGGGAGAACAAGGACTCTCGCTGTATCCTTAGTTCCCAAGTTGGTACTTTGAGAAAGAGGTGGGCAAATCCAAGGAAGAATGAAGTTTCAGAACTGTGCTGGTTCTCCTAGAGACATGGACACTTGCTACATACAGCAGTTAAAGCGAACATTTTGATCAAATTTACATAAATCTAAGCAAAATTATGTGAATTTACATTCACTTACCCCAGCTACATTTCAGGTGTTCAATAGCTACATTTCCACCATCAGGAGAGTTCTGTTGTGCCATGCTATACTTGAAAGTCATGTGGAGTTGAAAGGCATGTCAGCTGCTAAGATGCAGTAATTTATTTTTAATTCACAACTGAGCTGCACAGGAAGGGGCCTGAGGGTATGCATGGTTTTCTCTAAGCCTAGGTGTTTGTACCTTTTGACTCTGTGATGCTTTAAAAGATAGAAAGTAAAACAAGGGTTGGACTTCCCTGGTGGTCCAGTGGTTAAGACTCTGGACCAGTGCAGGGAGCATGGGTTCGATCCCTGATCAGGGAACTAAAATCCCACATGCTGTGCGGTGCAGTCAAAAAAAAAGGGCAAAAAGGAAAGTGAACAAAGATATTTGTGCCCATTTCCTCTTGAAGTGGCAAGAAGCTGCAGGCCATGTGCTGAGTCTGGAGCTGGAAGACTCCAGTTTCTCTGTCTGCTCTGCGTCACACTGGACAGGTGCTAACACTGGTGGTCTCTTTATGCAGGGATGGTGTCTGTCTCTGACTGGCAGTATGCTCATGTGTTGGAAAGGGCGACAGTGCAATTCTGAATTGCATATGGGACTTGGAATATGGAACGCTTCATGACTGCTCATTTAGTTAAAGCAGCAACAAAATTAAACAACAATATCGACAGCAAAAAATACACTCATCTCCCTGCACTTCCCATAATGTGTGTATTATTCCCTTTAGAGGAGAACTCAGGGGTGAACATGGCATCAGTGAGCTTTTTTAATGGTATCAAAATATGATGCCATAGAAGTTTAGTATTGCTAAACTTAAAAGTATTGCTTTTTAACAGGTCTGAAATAAACCCTGATGCTGGCTGTTTTGCATAACAAAACCTTAGTTTGGCAGTTCGGCAAAATGATATTTTAAGACACAATGGTATTTGCATTCTTGTATAGCTCAACATTTAATGTAAGGGTTTGCACATATAAAATGTGTCTGATTTCCTGCCTAAAATTCAAAGCACCTCGTCCTGCAGTTTTTCCTCTGTCACTAAGGGGAAGTTTTTTTCTTGCAACTTTTTAGTCAGCACTGTTGATTGGTTCTCCTTGTGTATAAGTAAAACAGTGTCTAAGAAATAATCCTATGTCTATGTCTTTTTAATAGACATAACACAAAATTTATCATTTCAACCATTTTCAAGTGTACAGAGTTCAGTAGTGTTTGGTGGGTATTCATGTTGTGCAATATGCAAGAACTTTTTAAAAAAGTCTTCACTTTACGTTTTTTTTAAGTATTTATTTTTGACTGTTCTCGTCTTCATTGCTGCACATGGGCTTTCCCCAGTTGTGGAGAGAAGGGGCTATTCTCTAGTTGCAGCATGCAGGCTTCCCATTGCGGTGGCTTCTCTTGCTGTGGAGCACAGGCTTTAGGGTGCCCAGGCTTCAGCAGTTGTAGTACTCGGGTTTAGTTGCTCTGCATGTGGAATCTTTCTGGACTAGGGATCAAACCTGTGTCCCCTGCATTGGCAGGCAAATTCTTATCCACTGTACCATCAGGGAGGTTCGATGAACTTCTTCATTTTGCAAAACTGTAACTCTAAACCCGATAAACAACAACTCCCCAATCCCCTCTCCTCCCAGCCACTGGAAACAATGATTCCTTGATTAATCTGGCCACTTTGATGCCTCAGGTAAGTAGAATCATATGGTATTTGCCTTTTGGTGACTGACATATTTCACTTTACAAAATATCTTCAAGGTTCATACATGTGGCATGTGGCAGAATTTTCTTCCCTTTTCAAGGCTGAATAATATTCCACCAGGAGTAGTTTTTGTCTAATTTTGAACTTTGTATTGCTTTTCAGTTTCTGTTTCTGCTGTTACTTTCTAGTTTTAATGCATTGTGACTAGAGAGTTATCTGTACTCATTCTGCTTTTTGAAATGTATTGAGTTCTGTTTGTTTTTGTGGCCTTACATCTGGTCATTTAAAAAATTAATGTACATTGGCCTTTAATAGCATATCTCAGTGTACTTCAGACTCAGCTGAGCTCACATTTTGTAGGTGCTGTGAACACAGGTACACACTTCTGAGTGACACTGAAAGGGATGCGCCAGTCAGGCTCAACAGTGAAAGGTTAGGCTGGCAACACGCCTAAGAGGCAGTCGCGATCCAGCCCCCATCTGTGACTGCTCCGTTCCCAACCTGACATCTGCTTCACCCCCTTAGGCCTGGGGAGGTGGAGGTCACTTCCAGAGGACAGTGTCTTCCCATACCCTCCTAAATAAGCCCTGCAAATACCGATCCATCTGAAAACCTGGATGTTTTCCTGAAGCACATATAGGAGAGAGTGGTTGTTTACTATAGTTGAATCAGCGTGGAATTTACAGCTCCGGTACACTTTGAAAGGTTAGAATATGCTTATAAACCTTAATTTCCCTACATTTCCTCAAATACATGATCAGGGTACAAATGACCTTGTCCCTGAGCTGGGGAGAAACAGAAGAGCAGCTCTGAAGCTGTCTTCCTACAGGAAAACTCCTGTCTTCCTAGGAGATTTATATGACAACGCAAGGGAAATCCATTACATATTGTTTAAGTGAAAGACTGGCAACAACCTAGATGTCCATCCATGGATTCGATCTATCCTGGCAACACCTACACCCTGGGGTACGATGCTGCCCCGCACCCAGTATGGAGGGCCCTCCCCCGCTCACCCTGCTGCAGGCTGGTCTTCCTTCCATCCTCCTACCAGGCTCCGTCCAAACCCAGCCAGGCCGGCTCCAGCCCACCCTCCCCACTCAGCCCTCCTCTGTCACCCTCAGTGCTGATGTGTGCTTGGTCTCATGTATTTTCCACCTCCTTCCTGAATTCTTCCTGTGTCTTGTTTTTGCCCTTTAGCCAGAATCCGGACTTCTTGAACCATGTCTTCTGCCCAGCATGAAGACTGCTCCCTCAATCTGTGTGTCTCTCTCTCTGTGAGTTTGTCTCTTCCCCTCTCATTTCTAGGTGCCTGTGGACCACAAACCCAGCTCCCCACGCCTGGCACCCACACCAGCAGGATGAGCCTTCACTCTGGAAATGACCGCCTGACAGCCGGGTATGGGAAAGGGGAGGCATTGGGGAGGACCTTCCAGGGAACAGGATCACACCCTGTTCTCAGAATCAGAAGTTCTGGGTTTAAGTCTTGCCTCTGTTGTATTTAGGCTGTGTGCTTAGGGCAAGTTACTTGATGTCTCAGAACTTCTGTTGTTGAAAGGCCTGCTCTCCTGAAGGACCACATCGAGAGTCAGGTTGGTGTGGTCGGTGAACTGCTGAGCGCCCACAGCTGCAAAGCTTTCCTGCTCCCTGGACTCTTCATGACCTCTTGACTGGAACTAATGGAGAAGGACACTAGAGAGAGCCTCACACCAGATTTGGAGCTGCAGCGAGGTCTGTGGAGGGGGAGGCGCTGGCTGGGAAGGCCCAGAGCGCCTGCAGACCCACCGTCCCCGGCGACTTGACCTACATGTCCTTGGCATTGGCTTCTATCTGAGTCAGTGGATGTGCTGATTAGTTGTACTTGGTGAGCCAGAGGCACAACCAAAATATGTTGCTCTGTGGGATTTAAACAAATTAACAGAGCACTGTGGTGATGAGTGTGGAAACACGTTTCAGTTTTAGTTTTCAACCATTAACACATATGTTCTGAAAGCCAGTCTGGGAAAATGTGCTTCTGTCGATGGCATGGAAGCGGGGTGTTGTCTGTCCTCCTTAGTGCTGATGGGGGAGACAGGAGGGTGGCACCTGTCGTCCCCTGGGGTGGGAAGAGCTTTGGATTCATGAAGGCTTGACCTCAAAGGAGCTGCGTGACCTTGGGCAAGTTAC
This sequence comes from Moschus berezovskii, assembly GCF_049115385.1. Lineage (NCBI taxonomy): Eukaryota > Metazoa > Chordata > Mammalia > Artiodactyla > Moschidae > Moschus > Moschus berezovskii. The sequence continues at coordinate 29,988,799 of NC_142482.1, forward strand.
TTACCTTCTCTGAGCTTCAGTCTCCCACCTGTAAAGTCGGGGAGCTCTTTTACAGGGTCTTGTGAAGTTTAAATCAAAGTATCTGGGACCTCACCCGGTACACAGTGGGCCTCCAGTCAGTGGGAGGTTTTACTGTCATTTCATACAGTCAGGAATGGGATACAAAATGAAACCACTGTTAACTCCAGGGTTTTCAGTTACAGCTGAACTTAATCCCGGCTAATGCACTTGTCTTACAAGTAAATTCCCCACATTGCTTAGAAAAGGAATCCAAAGTTACAAACCCCAAGCTTCCTACACATGACCTAGCCTCTAAGCCTGTTTTGCATTTTTCCAAAATAACTACCACTCTCTCAGTGAACATTCTCAGCCCTCTATAACAGTCAGTTTTCAAAGCCCTTAAAAAAAAAGCTATGTCTCTCAGTTTTGGCCAGAGGGGCAGAAGCAGAAATGTCAGAGGCATGTTCTTAAAATGAGAGGGGGTGTCCATCACTCTTTCTGCTCTGTTTTTACTTACATTTATGGCTCCAAAGCCAGCCAGTTCTCTAATTCTCCAGACACCCACTGGGTGTCCTACAATTTAGCTCAGTTCTGACACTGTGACTGTTTGGAGTTTTTATTTGTATTCAAAAATCATGCAGTGAAAGGACTTCCCTGGTGGTCCAGTGGTTAAGACTCTGTACTTCCAGTGTGAGGGGTATGGGTTCGATCCCTGGTTGGGTAACTAAGATCCCACATGCTGTGTAGAATGGGCAAGAAAATACTAAAAAATTAAACTGTAACAGTGCAGATGCTGAGTTGGAATATTTTTGTTTGACATATGCAAATGTTAGATCAATCAACGTTTTAATACATAAAAAGTTTTTGTTGTTAAGTCACTACAGTTGTGTCTGACTCTTTGCGGCCTTACGGACTGTAGCTTGCCAGGCTCCTCTGTCCAAGGGATTCTCCAGGAAAGAATACTGGAGTGGGTTGTCATTTCCTCCTCCAGGGGATCTTCCTGACCCAGGGATCAAACCCACGTCTCTACGTCTCCTGCATTGGCAGGGGGGCTCTTTTCCACTAGCGCCACCTGGGAAGCCTGTGATTCACTGTGGGTATCAAATATGCTGAGTGAGGAGAGGTGCTCGAAATAGTGAGAAATCAGGGGAAAGTGGGCTGTCGCAGGCCAACTGGCCATCTCATTAATGAGCAAAGGTCAAAGGATGATTCTTAGGGAGCAGTTCTTCTCTTCCCAGAGGCTAGAAAAGACCAATCGTGGGCCAGAGTGGAGGCGAAAGGAAACACTGGTGGGAGATAAGGACCACCGGAGGCAGAAGGAGCCTAAGGATGACCTGACATGTTCTTCAAAAATGTGCACATCATTTAATAAACGTGCAGTACTAATGTATGTGCAGTTTGTCATTGGCTTTAAAAGTGCATAATACGGTAAATCTTTTCATGCCATTCCTTTTTCCTGTGCTGTCATTATCTTTCATACTCATGTATTTATTTGGCTGCATAGGGTCTTAGCTGTGGCACCTGGGCTTCTCTCGGTGCAGCATGAGGCTTCTCTCTCATGAGGCACATCGGTTTTAGGGCACAAGCTGAGTACTTGTGGTTCGTGGGCTTCGTTGCTCTGTGACATGTGGGATCATAGTTCCCTGACCAGGGATCGAACCTGCATCCCCTGCCTTGGAAGGTGGATTTTTACTTACTGGACCTCCAGGGAAACCCCTGTATTGTTACTTTTGGTGGCTGCAATCCTGTCTCCTAAAGCCCCTTCAGTGTGTCCCCTGCCTTGGAAGGTGGATTCCCTGGATCTCCAGGGAAACCCCTGTATTGTTATTTTTGGTGGCTGTGATCCTGTCTTCTAAAGCCCTTTCAGTGTGTCTCCTTGCCTTGTGTCCCTCCCCAGCACCATTCACAGAAATAAATTCCAGATGCCATTGGAAGTTAACTTGAAAAATAAGTCCTGAAACTATTAGAAAAAAATAGGAAATTATCTTCAAGAACTTAGGTATGGAAGCTGCTTTTAGTTACTGCCCCACTGTCCAGCTATGAAGAAAAAGAACAATTTGATGTCATTTTCAAGGTGGCCAGAGATGACACATAAAGCTGAAAAGACAAATTTGTAATCTACATATAAAGCAAAGGAGGGTAACCCGACTTCATAAAGAACTCCTCCAATTAAATTAAAGAAAAAGACAAATGACTTAATAGAAAAAAAAAAGATATGAACTGGTTACAGAAGAGGCCCTCTCACTGCTTAATACACAGGAAAGATACCTAACCACACCAGTAATTAGGGAAATTAAAACAACAGTGGGATACCACTTTCACTCATTAGACTGAAAAGATGTCTAACCATATCAAGTATTGAGGATAAAAAGAAAAATAATAATTTCAGACAGTGATGGAGGGAGAGACTCAGCAGAACCTGGTAAAATAGAAAATGTGTGTATCTTGCTGCTCAAGAATTCTATGCCTACATTTATACCCAGGGGAAACTCTTCAGCTTGTGTACAGGGGAGCAACCTGAACATCTGTGAGTAGGGAAAATGCATGGGATGTGGGAAGGTCTCAAGAGGAGCTGCTGGGCAACAACTGAAAGAAGTTACTGAGAAAAATGGGATGCAGAGTCATACATTTAGCAAGACGGCATTTGTGAAAAGCTAACCCACTTGTTTATTGGATGGGACTAGGAGTTGATACACACAGACACACACATACACACAGTAAAAAAAAATGCAATTCGGTTAGCAAATTTGTTATTTTCTGACCAAATTATGCTTTAAAAAACAGATTCATGGATACAGAAAACAAACTAGTGGTTGACAGAGGGGAGAGTGGTAGGGAGTAGGGTGAAATAGATGAAGGGGATTAAAGGATACAGATTTTCCATTATAAAATAAATAACTTGGGCTTCTCTGGTGGTTCATTTGTAAAGAATCTGCCTGCCGGTGCAGGAGATGCAGGTTTCATCCCTGATCTGGGAGGATCCCGCATGCCTTGGACCAACTAAGCCTGTGTGCCACAACAGTTGAGCCTGTGTTTTAGAGCCTGGGAGCCACAACTACTGAAGCCTGCTTGCCCTAGAGCCTGTGCCCCACAACAAGTGAAGCAGCCGCAGTGAGACGCCTGCGCACCGCAGCTGGAGAATAGCCTCCACTTGCTGCAACTAGAGAAGGCCCACATAGCAGAGACCCAGCACAGCCAAAACGAAATTAATTAATTTAAAAAGTTAATAATAAAAAATACATTGCTGACATGTCAGGTACAACATAGGGAATATAGTCAATAATAGCGTGGTGACAGATGGTAACTAGACTTATCATGTTGATCATTTTGTAAAGTATCGAATCACCATGATGTGTGCCTGGAACAGATGCATGGAAAAGGAAGATGTGGTATATACACACAATGGAATATTACTCAGTCATAAAAAGAATGAAATTCTGCCAGTTGCAGCAACACTGATGGACCTAGAGAATCTTATGCTGAGGGAAGTAAGTCAGAGAAAGACAAATACTGTATGATAACACTTATATGTGGAATCTAAAAAAGCATACAAACAAATGTATCAGAATAGAAACAGATACAGAAAACAAACTAGTGGTCTCCAATGGGGACAGGAAAGTGGAGAGGGGCAAAATAGGGGTAGGGGATTAAGAGGTACAAATTACTATGTGTAAAATAAAAAAGCAGCAAGGACATATTATATAGTACAGAGAATTACAGTCATTATCTTACAGTAACTCTGAACAGAGAATAATCTATAAAAAAACTGAATGACTGCTGTACACTTGAAACTAATCTAATGTTGTAGATCAACTATCCTTCAGAAAAACTGTGGATTTGCTGCTTGAGGAAATGAACAGCTAGTGCCATCATTTCAGGTGCGGACACTGCAGTTGGACAGAGCACTTGGGCAGGGCTCCTCCCGGGATGGGTCAGACTGCACTGGGTGGACAAGGGCCCGGAGCCCATAACCCAGCTTCAGGGCTGCAGCAGACCGGCAGAGGGGATGGGCTGGGAGGGGGCAGTGGGCAGGTGCTGGGGTCTTCGGGGGAAGCGCAGGGCAGGCCTGAAGTTGGAGGGGTGTGAACTTCAGGTCAGCTCACCTTCTGGACCTTGTTAGTGGTGGAACTCCGATGGCACCTGTAGACACCCAGGCCGGGGGACAGGAGGCTCCTGCAGTCCTTGCACCAGAGGGGGCATTTACTAGGTGTCTGGGGGGCTCAGGTGCCCCAAAACTTGCTTGGGGGAAACCTCTGCCACTGGCCCTGATAAGGGAGATGCGCTGCTTTGCAGCTTGGTTTTCTGACATGTCGCTTTTGGCTCCCTCTGACTGGCATCACCACCTCCTTTCCTCTTCCTGACAGTCTCCCGGAGGTCTTCCAAGGTCATCCTTTCCTGGAGCGTTCTATTTCCAAAGGAGACAGTGGGGCAGCAGGAGAGGGCAGTGCTTTAACCCAGAGAACGCAATAAAAACCAGGCTGTAAGGTGTGTCAGGAACTTGCAGACCATCACTTCATTTCAGCTCAGCAACAATCCTGGAAGGTTCCCACCCCCTCCCCCCTACCCCCCTTCCCCGGCACCGCCCCTTGCCAAACAGATGGGGGAGTGGAGGTTTGGGGGCTTAGAAGGTGCAGTCACTGGGTCAAGGGCATAGAACTGGCGCCTGTCAGTGGGGCTGCCCTTGAAAGCACATTGGGTAGAGCCTCAGCCCCCCACCTTTCCTCAAGGCAGCATCCCTTCCTCTCCCTGCCCTGTGCCTCCCTTAGGCCCCTGGCCTCCAGAGCCCACCCGGGAGCCAGGCCCCTCGCCCCTTGCCCAGGCGCCTGGGCTGCGGTGGGTGGCAGAGGAAGGGCTTGCTGGTCCCGGCTGCCCTTCTGTGGCTTGAACAGGAAAGAGACAAAGGTCCCATTTTCGGGCCGCTGTCTGTTTCCATGTCTCTAGCTGCTCAACCACCAGGAGGAAAAGCATTTGAGGTATTTCCATGGGAAATGGTAGCCAACAAAAGCGCCGTTGGGTGGTATTCTAGTTAATTGCAGGAAGGCGGGCAGCCCTCCAGGATATTACCTTTCTTGGGCTGGAAAGTGTTTCTTTGAAAAACGTTTTGGTTCAGCCGAGGCCTCCTAAGTTTTCGCAGATTTGCTTGTTCATAACTACGAAGTCACCAAGTCGGTCCTTGGCGGGGGCTGGGAGGGGGTGAGGCGGGAGGGAACCATTCCGATGACAACTCTTTGCTAAATGATGGCTGGAAAACACTGGATTCTATTTCCCAGCCGGTATAAATTCCTAACGGGGGCCATTCCCCCGAGGCCTGCCTCCCCCAGACGGAAACAGAATCTGCAACCCTGAATGAAACGTCTCTGCCCCTTCGAAGGGGAGAGGGCAGGAAATGAGGAGAGGTGATCACTCTTCTTAAACACACTTAAAAAAAAATAATGAAAAGAAAAGCATTTGCAAAGGTGCATGAAGCCAAGCGTGTTACTCCTGACACGTTGGGTTTACATGTGCTTTTGCTGTTTCAGAATGTTTCCAATTCACCGCAGCCCCAGGAGGTGAGCAAGGCCTCCATCAATCCTTGCACCTGAGAGAAGAGGGCTCTGCACTTAATGACACGCAGCCCAGGTCACCCCGCTGGTGACAGAGAGCTGGCATGTTCCATCTGTCATGACTGCGTATTTGCCAGCCAACACCCTTATGCCCAGCGCTGGGCTGTTGGCAAGGACTTTGAGGTGGCCACTGTCTGGCCAAGGATAAACACACGCCTGATTGAAGTGGAACCATCCAGAACAGTCCAACCCGAGCTCCATTCCTCGCCCCTGGAGCTCTGAGCAGGGAGGGATGAGGGAGGTGGGAACACAGGCAGACCTCTTGAGGGAAGTGACCCGTCTTCTCCTGTGTCTCTTCCATGAAGCTCACTGAATTTTTTTTTTTGGTGTGTTTTGGCTATAAACCAAAGTGACTCTAAAACAACCATTTCCCAACCAGGGATAGAATCTGTGGCCCCTGCAGTGGAAGCACAAAGTCTTAACTACTGTACCACCAGGGAAGTCTCAAGCTCACTGAATTCTATAAGCAGTTTCCCAAATGCAACACTTTACTTATTGTTGGCGATTATCCGTTTTATCTTTGGCTGCTGCTGTTGCTGCTTAGTCGCTAAGTTGTGTCTGACTCTTTTGAAACTCCATGGACTGTAGCCCCTCTAGGCTCTTCTTCTGTCCATGAGATTTCCCAGGCAAGAATACTGGAGCAGCTTGCCATTTCCTTTCCAGAGGATCTTCCCAACCCAGGGATTGAACTTGCATCTCCTGCTTGGCAGGCAGATTCTTTACCACTGAGCCACCTGGGAAGCCCTTTATATATGGCAGTCGTTATAAATTCAGATACAGCAACATAGGAAGTAAAAGGTCAAAATGTCATTTGCCTACTTCCTGTAATTCCAGCTCCCTCCCCCAGTAATGAACACTCTTAACACTTTATCATGTTGCTGGGTTTCCTTTTGGACATTTTCACATGTGTTCAACCTGTGTGGGTCTCTTCCTGGGTGCTCCCCCAGACCCACTCTCCCCTGCCCTGATGGATGCTCTGCCTCTGCAGGGGATGGGTATGGCCACTGGGATGTTTATTCCCTGGCTGGATCTCTCTCTGGCAGGTCAAACACTGGCTGCAGCCCTCAGCTGGCTGCACTGTGGGGCAGAACTCCCATCAGGAGCTTCTCCCTTCGGATTCCCGTAACTGCCGCCTCCCTCACCCTTCATCCTTGGAAATGGCTACTGGCTCCCTTATGCTTCATCATCCTTTACACCCCATCAGTTCAGTTCAGTCGCTCAGTCGTGTCCGACTCTTTGCGACCCCATGGACTGCAGTACGCCACGCCTCCTTGTCCATCACCAACTCCCGGAGTTTACCCAAACTCATGTTATACCCCATAAAGAAGCTCTTTTATTATTATTAGTTTTTTGACTCTTTGCGACCCCAAGGACTGTAACCCGCCAGACTCCTCTGTCCATGGAATTCTCTAGATAAGAATACTGGAGTGGGTTGCCATTTCCTTCTCCTCGGGATCTTCCCTACCCAGGGATCCAACCTGGGTCTCCTGGGTCTTGAACATTGCAGGCTGATCTTTACTGTCTGAACCACCAGGGAAGCTGGGAATAAATATCCCATCGGCCATGCCCCATAAAGAAACTTTTATTAAACACTCCTCAAATCACCCCACTCTGGTTTTGCAGGACCTTGACTGATAATAATATATTATTTTGTAATCTGCATATATATGTGTATGTGTGTGTGTGTGTAAAAAGAAGTAGCGTAAATTTATGTAAATCTACTTGTGGAATCTCATTTCCTTGACCAGGGACTGAACCCAGGCCATGGCAGTGAAGTGTTGAGTCCTAACCACTGGACCACCAGGAAATTCTCTAAATCTACTTTTTAAGATGAGCATAGTATTCTATAGTATCCCACTGAATGGATATGCATTATTTATGTAGCTAGCCCCCCTACTGATGAATATTTAAAGTTGTGTTCAGTTTTTCTTTTTGATGTCTTGGCATTCCGAGTCAATCTGTGACTTCTTCCAGGAGCCTAAAGCATAGCACTGAACAGTGGAAATGAGCTGTTTGGTCCTGGGCTAGGCGCTTCACTGTCCTAAGCCTCAGTTTCCCCATCTGTCCAATGGGAATAGCATCCTCTATTGATCATTCACCTCGGAGGCACAGGATGGCCTGTGATATTGCTGAGGCCTCACCTTTTAAAAAATGTTTATTTATTTTTATTTTTGGCTGTGCTAGCTCTTTGTTGCTGCATGTGGGCTTTCTCTAGTTGCAGAGAGCGTGGGCTATGCTTTGTCACGGTGCACGGGCTTCCTGTTGCGGAGCACAACAGGCTCAGTAGTTGCAGCTCACAGGCTCTAGAGCACTGGCTCAGCAGTTGTGGGACACAGGCTTAGTTGCCCCGCAGCATGTGGAATCTTCCCAGACCAGGGACTGAGCCCGTGTCTCCTGCACTGGCAGGCAGATTCCTATCCACTGTACCACCAGGGAAGTCCAAGGCCTCATCTTTGAACAGCTGCTGTTGGGAGGCTGCAGTGCAGGCAGTGGCCAGCTAGCCACCTGGGGAGGCAGTGGATGGCCAGTGTCCCCACCTCAACACGGCCTTGTGGTTGCACACTGGGAGGCACCCTCCCGGCATGCTCAAGAACAGCCAAAATGATAATTTCTGGAGGAAGCCCTGAGAAGAAAACCAGCTATGAGGGCTATAACTGAGAAACAGAGAAAATGAAGATTTAGGGAGTGTGCAGGTTCTTTGTCACAGGAAGTGTCCTGGGAGAAATGATAGGGTCTAGGATCACTGGGAGAGCTTTGAAGAGGAAATAGGTGAGTAGGGGGGAGGGTGTTTGCGGCTGCGAGGCTGTGGGAGACCCAGCCCCCTAGAGCTGGGCTCCCCAGACCCAGACTCCCCAGACCCCTGGTCCTTCCCTCTCCAAGGCTGCAAGGCCGCGACTCTGTGAGCATCTGCAGCCCAGTTGCCTGGCTGGGGCACCCTCACCCCAGGGGCTGTGGGCCCTAACGCTGTCCCAGGGCCGGACTCAAGCAGGCATGGCCTCCCCTTTACAGCCAGCGAGGGTCCAAGGGAGGCTCACTGGGGCAACAAAGAGTGGCCCTCAGAAAATTCCAGAGGGCTGCATCAGGCTGATCCAGCCAGCAGCCACTGAGGCCCCAGCCAGCAGGTGTCACTGCTGCCCCAGCGGAGGGCTAGGCGCGCAGGCTCAAGCCGTTCTGTGCCCGCCTCACAGGGTTTGCTTCTAAAAGGACTGGGTTAGAAACCTGTGCCCCACCGCTCACATTCCCAATCCCACCCCCACAATTTCTGCCTAAGCAGAGGGGTGAAACGCCCTCTCCTCTTTCCCTTGAAAGGCTGGAAAGGTGCAGGTAGAGGAGGACTTCATGCAGACTGGTCAGTGCGTGTGGCATCAGTCAGGGGCTGGTCCCCAGGGTACGTCTGCCTGCTCTGCCCTGGGAGCCACTGTGTTGGGTGCCCAGAAAAAGGGTCATGGGGCACCACTCTTCTGGACTTGATAATTCAGCAGGCAGATGGATAAGGAAGGGGAGTTAGCAAGTGTAACAAAGAAAGGGCCCAGCCAAGGTCTGGAGGGCAGAGTCCATCTCCTTCACAGTCTCCAGAGGTGGTTCCCAGGGTCATTCCTTTGAATATTAGGAGAAAAAGAAGCGGCTCACCTGAATGGGGTTATAGGGTGACCACCTGTCCCATTTGCCCAGTATGGGAGGAATTCCTAGGATGCAAGACTTTGGTGCTAAAACCCGGAAACCCCAGGGCAGCGGGAACAACTCCATCATCCTAACGGTACCAGCTACTTTTCAGGCATGATCTCTTTTATTCTACATCGGTGGGCATGTTATCATCCCCACTGTACAGAAGATACTGAGGGTCAGAGAGGCCAAACAAGCTGTCCCAAGCCTCAGATGGGAAGGGAGCAACTGGTGTTTGAAGGCAGGTCCACTTGATGGGTGTGTTTCTCTGCACCCCCTGCTTCCTGATGCCTCTGAGGTGGGGCCAGCAGCGGCTTTCACTGGCCAATCTGTGAGGCCCAGACGGTAGGCAGCTGTGTGTCGTGGGCACAGATAATTACACCGTGTGCTACGGTGGTTGCCTGAGCCGGGGCGGCAGCCCAGGAGCTCCTCAAGGGCCTGGAGTTCTGGGGAGGCAGCCTGTTTGGAAACTGGCTGGAGATGGGACTCGGGTGGTTCTGGAAGGCAGGGCACAGGCAGCAGAACAGTGCACACGGAGCCAGGCCGAGGAGGCACGTTTGGGCTGATGAGGCTTGACACCACCAGCTGGAGAGAGGCCAGGCCACACCGCTGAGAAGGCCCTGGTGACTTCCTCTACCCTCCCTGGGGCCCGGACATTTATCTAGAATATCTTCTAGTACAAGAATAAAAGCCCCAAGCCCGGTGAGCTCAGGCCCCGGATAGGGGAACCCAGGGGCTCCAGCTCTCCCTGTCCGGCTGTCTGGGCAAGGGCAGGGTGGGCAGGAAGGGGCAGACCCTGATGGAAGCTCACTGCCTTGCTGGGAAGACTGGGGCGGCCTCGACGACCTTCACAGCTCATCTTGAAATGCTATCAGATTCTGACAGAGAAGCTGCAGAAACACTCAATCTGAGCATGAAAACCCAAATGAAGTGATTTACACAGTCCTAGATTCATTCGGTGGAGAAGGAAATGGCAACCCACTCCAATACTCTTGCCTGGAAAATCCCATGGATGGAGGAGCCTGGTAGGCAGCAGTCCATGGGGTCGCTAGGAGTTGGACATGACTGAGCGACTTCCCTTTCACACATTGGAGAAGGAAATGGCAACCCACTCCAGTGTTCTTGCCTGGAGAATCCCAGGGATGGGGGAGCCTGGTGGGCTGCCGTTGATGGGGTTGCACAGAGTCGGACACGACTGAAGTGACTTAGCAGCAGCAGATTCATTCGGTATAACTAACTCTTGTGAGCCAGGCTGGGTGCAGGGCTCAGGATAGTGCTACACAGAGAAGCCCTAGCTCTCCTGTCTTCTCGCAAGTCACTGAACCCAGGATGAGCAACAAGCTTATCAAGGCAGCAGCTCAAGGTGTCAACTCTCTGCTCCTGGGATTTGCACATGTCTGCTGAACGGAGCTGCTGCTGCCTTTTCAGGCAAGAATTAGAGAAAAGCGTCCCCTCTGGGTGGGCGCAGCTCTCAGCAGAACAGTTCGCAAGCGGAGTTAAGTCCCCACTAGCTCCTGCTGCTGGATCTCTTTGTGCAGCGCACAAACTGCACAACTGTACGTGGTGGTCTTACCAGCAGAAGCCTGTTTGTGTCAGGGATGGAGAAGCCCTCTGGGAGAGAAATCATCAGAAAGGAGGAAAGTGCCGGGCATGAGTGGGCCAAGGAGTGAAGCTGGAAGTATCCAAGACCTGGTGATGCTCTCGGCATCTGGCTCCCCTCTGTGTACAGAGTGGATCAACTTTGCCTGGCAAGCACCCAGGAGAAGTTACTAAGGAAGATAAACAGGAGGAAGGGCCTCCTGGACAAAGGAATAGCAAATGCACAGAGGCCTGAAAGCCCCAGGCTGCCTGGGGAGTAGTGAGCAAGGTGGAGACAGTGGGGGACGAGGTGAGTAGGGGCTAGAAGGTAGGGGCCTGGGCTTCTGGGCTTTGTTCTGTGGTTGGAGCCTGGATGGGATGAGCCAGGTTGGAGAAAAGAAGGCAGCAAGAGAAGGCCAGGTGGAGAGATGGCCCTTGTCTTTGTAGGCTCCCCTGATGTTTATTCCCAAAGCACTGCCAAGCATCCCTGGAGACCTCCACCAGTGTTTGAGCTCTTCTTCTGCTTGTTCTGTTTGTTCCTGCTGAGCACCTTGGAAACAGAAGTTGGGAGCCTTCCTCTCAAGCGAAAAATGCTAAGTCTGAAGAAGAAAGCCCTGACCCGGTGTGTGTGCCTGTTGGGACTTACAGAGTTCAGAGGGTGCGATGGGGGTTTTGGAAGGAGTCAGTCCCCGTGGTTGGGGTGATCTGGCAGACTTCTCCTACCTGCCCGTTGTGTGTGTGGACCTGGGGGAGCCTCACACCCTGCCCCCGGGTTCTGCCACCTGCAAGAAGGCACCGCAGCTCCCACCCAGCCAGAGGACATAAACTGCCCGGATGTCATGATTATTTTTTTCTTCCTCCGGCTGGGTGGCAGCGTCTCAGGGGCTAGCTCCCACCTCTTGCCCATGTTGGCATGTGTGCCAGAGTGCGGACCAAGTTTGATTTTACAGAGCCAACAAATTTTGCTATTTTCTTTTTCTCTTCAGTTCTAGTTTCACTTTTTTGGAAGGCTCAGCAAGGAGGCTGGAAAGAACTTCTTTGACTGATGCTGATCTGGAAAGGCTGAAGTTGTGTGGACAATGGCTAGTGGGCCAGGCTGGCCATGACCCATGACGCTGGGCTGCTCTAACAAGAATTTCAACTGAACCGAACCATGACCCCGAATTGGAAAAACACTGCCTTGATTCACCGAACCCAAATCCGAATCCAAATATTATTATTTTTTGACTGAACTCTGAATTGAACTAATGTTTTTTTTTTTCTTAAATACCGACCAAGCCAGTTGGAACTAGACACAAACATATGTGTTTTCTGAAACTATTGAACCTGAACTTCAAAATAAGCTATCCGAGGGAGAAGTGAGACTTTATTTGCTTGAGATTGTCCTGTTCACAGCAGGCTAGTAGCGCTCCCTTGATGGTAGCTTTCATTTGTCTAGTTTTGCTTCTCATCTTGAAAAATTGAGGTATAATTTACATGTAGCGGGACGCACAGATCTTCAAGGTACATTTTGATCAATTTTGATAAATGCATGTACTCAGGGAGTTCCCCTGATCCATCAAAATACAGGGCATTTGTCCCACAGAGTTCCCTCTGTCCCTTCCTGACCCATCCCCATCCTCCTCCCCCACACCCACTGTTCTCATATCTGTCCCCCTTTGCTTCTTGCTTGAGGTTTTTAAACAACCCTACTCCCCCACTCTGGAAAGAAGGAGGACAAATATGATAACACCCATTTTGTGGATGAGAGAACTGAGGATCAGAGAAATGCACATACTTCCTTGAACTCATAGAGCCAGGCAGTCACCGGGTTAGAACAACCCAGCTTTCTCGTCTCCTAGCCGGGTGCTCAACAATGGATTTAATGCCTCCATAGGCTTCCTTAGGGAACGTACCCACCTATGGCTTCCAGGGCCCAGTGGGATTTGCTCATCCCACAAGCACAGTAATTGTATCTATGTTTAAAGACTTGGCAAAGAGGGTGTGTCTGGGTCCCAGGCCCCAGCAAGGGGGGACCCTCTCTTGGGGCCTCTGTGCACCCCCTGTCCCCTGTCTCCAGCCCGCCTGTGTGTGGCTGTCTGTTGGTGTCTCTGGCAGCCTGCGTGTAGACAAACTGCATCTGACCCCCGCGGAGCAGTGTCTGTCTCCCTGAGCAGCCCAGCTAGAGAACATTGACCAGGTTCCCAAGCTGGTTCTCCTGGGGAAACATTTTCCAGGGCCTACAACAATGTTGCATTTGATTTGATTTCTTTCCCCCCTTTGCAGGCGATTGTGTGGTTTGGGGTGTTTTGCTCCTAGTTATAATCCAATAAAGGCCAGCTGCTGAGATTTTTCCAAGAGTGCCGCTTTCAACCGCCCTCGTTGAAAACGCTCTAATTTATTTCAGTCGCTTGTGGGAAAACCAGGCTCAGCTCAAAACAAAGGCGTCCTGTGCTGATGTAATTGCCCCCTGAGTCGCTCCTCAGGGCTCCGGGTCTGCTGGTGTTCACAGAGGCGGGCCCTCGAAGCAGCATCGTTTCTTAATGGCGGAAGTCATCCTGAAGGATTTCACTGTCTTCCCAACCTCTCAGGGGGACACAGGCGTCTCAATTCCCAGCGAGGATAGGGAGCCAAGACATTCTCCACGGCTTGTGCATTTCCTGTGGCTCTCAGGGGTCAGTCCACTGGTTCGTCACCTTCAGGTGAATTCATCTAATCACTTTCTGTCTGTTTAGTAGGTAGTTGAGTCCTGCCCATTGAGGGGCTAGAGGTCTGCCTGACAAGACTGATTTAGAAAGAGGGAATTCTGGACCTCCCTGGTGGTCCAGTGGTTAAGAATCCGCCTGCCAATGCAGGAGACCTTTGTTGGATCCCTGGTCCAGAAAGAGCCCACTTGTTGTGGAGCAACAAAACCTGGGTGCTGCAACTACTGAGCCTGTGCTGTAGAGTCCAATGGTCCACAACAAGAGAAGCCAATGCAGTGAGAAGTCTGAGCACCGAAACTAGAGAAAATCCGCATGTAGCAACGAAGACCCAGCACAGCCAAAAATAAGTAAAAAAAAAAAAAAAAGGGGGCATTTGACTAAAACAGATCTTCAATGGGGCCCAGATGTGGTGGAACCTTCAGGAGGAGGTTCTGGGCACTTTGTGGAAGGGGAAGGGGGAGAGAGAGAGCCAGGCAGGGAAGAGACACCAAGGTGGGAGGAGACCTGCTGGGTCAACCTGCTCTCAGCCATCCAAGCTGGTCTCTTCCGCCTCCCGTTCAGTCTGAGTGCCACTAGACCCCTGGCTAACGTGATTCCTGACCTAATCATCGACTTGGTATCATGGTGTCCAAGCGCCTTTCCTCTTTGGAACCACAAGGACGTCCTGGACTGGCGTCCAAAATGGCGCCCAAAATCCAAAATGGCGGCCCTATGACCGAGCGACGTGTGAATTGTAGAGAAGATTCTGATTGAATCACAAGAGGGGTGGTGCCACCTGTTTGGCTATAATTGTGTTTCCAAATCAAGGGCTCCAGGGATGTGCTGTGGGGCTGGCTGCCTCCAAGGACCTGTTTTTCATTTCATTTGCAAAGTGATTTCCATAGAGCCACAGAGCTCTGTTTTCTTTCAAGTCAGAGGAAGTCACATGCTGGTGAGCATTTGCCTGAGGTACACTTCCTTGCCCTTGGGCTCCCCTCTCTGCCCAGCCATTCCTTCCTTAGAACCACCTGGAGGTGGTTGGAGTCAGGTGGCTGGAGTCTTGCACAGGTAGGAGCTGGACCTCTTCTGGCTTAGGTTGTTCAGTTCCTTGCTCAGTTGTGTTCAACTCTTTGCGACCCCATGGACTACCGCTTGCCAGGCTTTCCTGTCCGTCACCAGCTCCTGGAGCTTGCTCAAACTCATGTCCATCAAGTAGATAATGCCATTAAACCATCTCATCCTCTGTTGTCCCCTTCTCCTCCTGCCTTCAATCTTTCCCAGAATCAGGGTCTTTTCCAATGAGTCAGTTCTTTGCATTAGGTGGCCAAAGTACTGAAGCTTCAGCATCAGTCCTTCCAATGAATATTCAGAACTGATTTCCTTTAGGATGGACTGGTTGGATCTCCCTACTGTCCGTTAGTGAAGGTTTAAAGCACTGGCATGGTGTAGGCACAGAGGACACCCAAATGCTTTAGAAGTCTGGACTTCTGGGATTCACAGCCTTCAGAGATTCTGGTTCAGTATGAGGTGGGATTCAAGTATCTTTTTTTCTTCTTGGCCTTGCCACGAGGCATATGGAGTCTTAGTTCCCTGACCAGGGATTGTACCTATGCCCCCTGCATTGAAAGCTGTGAGTCTTAACCTCTGAACTGCTAGGGAAATCCCAACAAGCATATTTATTTTTATTTAAAAAAATCCTGAAGGCTGTGTGTTCATTGAGAACATTTAGAGAATTAAGAAAGTATCAACCGTAATGGTTTCTCCCTCCCCAAATCACATGGAACATTTCTGCACAACTCTAATCTTTAGCATTATACATACATTCCTTTCTGGAACAGTAACAGTAACACACACTCACTTTGGTGTCCTTTTCCTTTTGAGCATCATGAGCATTTTCTTGTGACATTCAATATTTTTGAAAGCATGGTTTGTACAGGCTGTACATAAAGGAATCTTTGTCTGCATGTCTGATTGCTTCCTTGAGCTGGGTTCCCGGGTGTGTGAAAATGCTCCAGAGGAGACTTTGAAATAGTTCATTCCCTTGTGCTGGGTTCCACTCCCCAAACCCACCCACCTCCTGCCCCTGACTAGATGAGCATTTGCTCTTTTATTTCCTTTGTTTTAAAACCCACAAAAGTGGGACTTCCCCGGCCATCCAGTGATTGAAACTCTGCACTGCCAATGCAGGGGGTAAGGGTTGATCCCTGGTCAGGGAACTAAGGTTCCCACGTGCCACATGGCACAGACAAAAAGCAAAAAAATAAAAAAATAAAAAATAAAAAAATTCACAAAAGCAGGGCATTCCCAAGGAGAACCAGTCAGACAATTTGAAGGTGTGTGAGACAAAAATACAGCCTTTCTGTTTCCCTTTAAGGCCCCACCATCGGTTTGGGTGCATCCCTGTCTCTTCCATCTCATTCTTATTTTTAGTAAGTTCTGTGCTGGGGCAGATGAGGAGCTATTGGTGTGGGGAAAGGACAGGCTGGAATCTGAAACCCAAGGTCCCGTCCCAACTCCGTCACTCACCGGCTCTGGGAGTGTGGGCAGAGTGGAAAGTCCCAGACTTCTCCTTCCTCTCGGCAGAGTGGAGATAATGACATATTCACTGCTTGCTCATCCAAAGGTTGTTCTGGGTTTAGATTAGCCAGACTTAGCAAGCAAACAAACAAAATGACATAAAACCAAACAGGATGCCTGGTTACATTTGTGTTTCAAATGAACATCCTCATAGAAGCCTCCTCCTGGGATCAGAGTGCCCAAGACCCACTTCTTTGTTTGTGCATGTGCCATGGGGATGGGGATTGTGTTAAAATGGGGGAGTCCTATCCAGTCGCTCTGGGATGGGTACCTGAGATTCTGCATTTCTAACAAGCACTCAGGTGGTGCCCATGCTATGGTTTGGGCCGTGCCCGAGCAGCAAGATTTCCTTAGTTAGCATCATGAGTGTCCAGAGGCTTTTTAGGGGGAATGGGAGGAGTCAAGGGGACACAGTTGCAGTGTGTCCATCACTGACCTCCAGTCTGGTGGGCACTTTGACCATAATCACAGTAAGCACCAGACGTGCCCACACACACCCAATGTCAGAGCTAGGAGGGCTCCCAGAGGCCAGCTGGTTCAGGACACTGAGGCTCAGAGCGGGAACCAGGGTGAGCCAGAGGCCACGATACTGCAGCCCACTCAGGCCTTTCCATGTGGGAGGGTCAAGGGAGGCTGGGGCCTGGCTGTCCCAGGAGGCCAGTGGCTGCTGAACCCCTGTCCCCACCCCTGTCTGAGTGCCTTCTTCCTGTGTCTTCCTGTGTCTCACTATTGTGGCTGCAGAGCTTGATTTGAAGAGCTGACTGGGAAAGATGACTGGGGCCTCGGACAGGAAAGGTGCCCCTTACTGTGCAAAGAGGCCTTGGGAAAGAGATTGATATGGATTTAATGGCAAATATTCATATTGGTTTCCAAACAGATTGCTGATTGAAGATTTTATCTGGGTTCAACTGCCAAGCCTTGTCTGCTGTGGGCCTGATTACTCACTGGCTTTGGCAGCCAATGCTTCTTTGTCTTCTGCCTGGCAGCATGCCTGCTGCAGTCTCCCAGCCGAGGGACCACTGACTCACTCCCTCATCCATCCATCCATCTACCCACCCGTCCATCCACCCACCCACGCATCAACCCACCCACCCACCCACCCACGCATCCGCCCACCCATCCACCCACCCGTCCATCCATCCATCCACCCGCCCATCCATCCACCCATCCACCTGTCCACCCGTCTATCTATCCATCCATCCAGCAAATATCTTTTGGAATGGCCCTAGAAGCTGTGCTGCTGCTATGGCTAAGTCGCTTCAGTCGTGTCCGACTCTGTGCGACCCCATAGACAGCAGCCCACCAGGCTCCCCCGTCCCTGGGATTCTCCAGGCAAGAACACTGGAATGGGGTGCCATTTCCTTCTCCAATGCATGAAAGTGAAAAGTGAAAGTGAAGTTGCTCAGTCGTGTCTGACTCTTAGTGACCTCATGGACTGCAGTCCACCAGGCTCCTCCATCCATGGGATTTTCAGGCAAGAGTACTGGAGTGGGGTGCCAAAGATGAAGGAATAAGGAGGGTCCTTACCCTGAAAAGGAAGAGAAGGCTCAAGATGCCAGTCACGTTCACATCTTCCATTTCATCTAGTCTTCAAAGTCAGAGATTGAACTCTTGGGAGAGATGGTGGTTGAACTGAGCGACCTGCATCCAGGTGACCACTTTGCTGTCCTCCATCATTTCCTGGGAGTGGTCTGTGAGGGGAGATGTTAAAGGCACTGAGTGGATGGGTACTTGGGAGGGAAGAACAACACAGGGGCCCTGGAAGCCACGTCAGAGCTCCCATGGGGAGCTCACATAGCGGGAGGCACAGAGTCTAGGTGATTCAGGATCTGAGGCGTGAGGGGCTTGTGGGGGAACAGCCTCTCAACAACATGCTAGTCCCTCCCAGGCAAGGAAAGGAGCCTGGGGCTCACACTGGGGAGATACTTGCCCAAAGTCCTGCTGCCAGTGAGGGCAGGGCCGGGCTGGGGCCTGCTTTCCCCTGAGGGCCACTTCCCTGCCCTGTTCAGAGCCTAAATAGTGACCTCCAGCTGCGGATTACTGCCCCTGCTGGATCCTGCCTGCTCCAGCCGCCTCTCCCAATGGTCTCCAACTGTCCAGCTCTCCATTTAGAGCTGAAATGCTTTTTGTAAAGTTGTGACTTTGGGGTAATAACCTTGAATGAGGCAGGTAAAAGGGCAGTCCCCACAGCTGGTGGTTACTCTAGTCACTCATGGATTGTGAGGGCTGCTGAGTGCCCCGTGAAGGGCAGGTGGGTGTCCAGGCAGCTGGGAGGCCTGGAGATTCTGGATGGGCGTGTTGAGGGGAAGGGCAGCTGCTCAAATAGAGTGTGAGATGTCGTGGGCATGAAGGGAGTGAGGGCCAACCTCACTCACCTCACAGATGCCCCCCATAACCTTTGCATCTTTGATGAGTGTGGGCTCATCCAGCAGCTTCGGTGGGAGCCAGTGGTGGGGAGTGGTTTTATTGGCGTCAATGCTCACCTCCCACCCCAACCTGCGGGAACTGGGGTGGCTGTGAGGGTTACGGCTGTGTTTCTGTGCCTCTGATTCTTGGAAGTGAGGCCTCCTGGAAAAACTTTGAGGCCCAGAGCACTATTTAATGAAAATCATCACTCAGCAGACCCCAGCGTTTACCTGTGCCTCTGGGCCTGGGCGTCAGGAGTTGCAGAGGAGTCTGAAATATTTCTACTTTGCCAACAGCCCCTTGGAAGCATCTCCTGGGTCCACACACACAGGTACATGCTGGGCCTTCACTTTACCTACCCTCTGATGCTCCTATTTCACAGATGAGGCGGGTGAGGCAGGTGAGGCTGGGGTAGGCCAAGGAACCCACGTGGTTCCACAACCAGAAGAGGCTGACAGGGATCCAGCAGACCTGCCTGACCCCGGAATTCAGCTTCCTCCACTTTGAATTTGCAGGATTCAGGTTAGACATGAGTTTGAGCAAGCTCCGGGAGATAGTGAAGGACAGGGAAGCCTGGTGTGCTGCAGCCCATGGGGTCGCAAGAAGTTGGACACAACTGAGCGACTGAACAATAGCAATAAGGGTAGTTGTTGGAAGAATATTTTTCTACCCTGATGGGTCTGGTTCTGTGGTGGCCTTGGCAGCTGTTGTTTGCTGTAAACTGAGATTCTATCACTTGTCAATCACTTGGTCAAGCAGGAAAGTGGAAGATGCAAATTTGGGGGTCTCTGGGCTCTGCTTCTGTCTCAGTATCTCTTCTTTCACTGAACCAGCAGCCCCCACCTTTTTGGCACCAGCGGCCAATTTCAGGGAAGACAATTTTTCCATGGACTGGGGGTGGCAAAGCTGGCTTTGGGATGATTCAAGTGCATTACATTTATTGTGCACTTTATTTCTAATCTAATACTGATCTGACAGGAGGTAGCAGTCCGAGGCCCGGAGTTTGGGGACCCCTGCACCAAACCTCAGATTCCTGGGAGGGAGGAAAGAGGATGCCACCTTGAGTCCTGCTGCCTTTTTACATTGGGAAAACTGGGGTGTGGAAGGGAGCATTGGCCCCCAGGCAACTTCCAGGAGGGGCTTCCCTGGTGACTTAGAGGTAAAGAACCTGCCTGCAATACAGGAGACTTGGGTTCGATACTTGGGTTGGGAAGATCCCCCGAAGAAGGAAATGGCAAGCTATTGTAAATGGGCATAATTATACACACGTGTTTATGGCACCTGGGGACTCCACCATCCTGACTTGAGGCATGTGTATCTTTTGGGGCAGGGGATAGGCCTTGGGAATGAACATTTCTTGGGGACAAGAACCAAGCTCTGAGTTTTTTTGGTCTCTGTCATGGTCTGAAAACAGGAGCATGTGCTGTACTCCAGAGGGGCATCAGAGCATGTGTGCGATATTAAGTTTTCTGAATGCCTATAACTTAGTGTACTTGGGGAACAGGGATGTTGGCAGCGTGTAAATATTTTAGAGACTTTGCAACTCCAGACCTCCAGGTGCCCCTGCAAAGTGAATGTTTTAGGGAAAGAAGAAGGTGAAAGTGTTAGGTGCTTAGTCATGTCCGACTCTTTGTGACCCCATGGACTGTAGCCTGCCAGGTTCCACAGGCCTGGCAGGGAATAATCCACAGGGATTATTCCAGCAAGAATACTGGAGTGGGTAGCCATTCCCTTTTCCAGGGGATCTTCCCCACCCAGGGATCAAACCTGCATCTCTTACATTGCAGGCAGATTCTTCACTGTCTGAGCCACCAGGGAAGCCCATGTTTTAGGGGGCAGACCTCTAAAGTGACCTCTGAAGGAGACATCTGAAAACTGCCTATCTTAAAATGAGAGGCACCTCGACCACAGTAGAGCTTCTTATTACTGGGGGGGGAGGCGTGGACTGCAGTGAATCAGGGTCCTGGGTTTGGGGCTGTGACAGTCTTTAACTTGGATGAGCCGTGTCACTCTGGGCCTCAGGCACCTCCTCTGACGTGAGGAGTGAGGCTATCCTATCTCAGATTTTGCTGTGCATACGAATCCCCTGGGTATCTTGACAAAGTGCTGGTTCTGATTCAGTAGGTTCGAGGAGGCGCTTGAGAGTCTGTGTTTCTGACCAGCAACAGGTGATGCCGATGCTGGTCCCCAGACCACACCTGGAGGAGCAAAGTTCTAGAAATTACCGAGAGCCATTTTAATAAGAACGGGCTGCAGTTTTCCTAAACAATATTTATTTATTTGGCTGTGCCAGCTCTTAGCTGTGGCACACTTGAGATCTTTGTTGCAGCACGCGGGGTTTTTAGTTGTGGCTTGAGAATGCCTAGTTGCCGCATGTGGGATCTAGTTCCCTGACCAGGGTTCAAACCTGGGCCCCCTGCGTTGGGAGCGCAGAGTCTTAGCCGCTGGACTGCCAGGGACGTCCCCGTGGCTGCAGTTTTGAAAGGAGAGCATGGAAGCTGGGCTTCCTCAAACTAACAGCCCCAGGCCCAGAGTTTACATACATATCCTATCAGGGTCAGCAGAGAAAACAGAAAGTGGGTGCCATTCAGCCAGGAAGAGACACAGTGAGGGGTGCTGTGAATGGGGGAAAAGACAGGAGGAGAGGCCTGGGGACAGGGAGGCAGGCAGGGACACAGCTGAGGAGAGGGGAGCGGAATAATGGAGGCAAAGGGAAAACGGGGGCTCCCAACCCTGCCTCCATCGGGACGGAGTGTGCAGAGGGCAGCCCTGCCTTCTTGGCATCTTGGTCCCCCCAGGAGGGGGCGGTGACTCTGCCTCCAGCTTTAATCAGGTCTGCTTCAAGCCCTGAGGGGTCCCATTATTTTATTTCTCATGTTTATATTCGAAAAAAAAATCATCTCCCCTTCCCCCCTCCCTTCCCCATCACTGGACTCTCACCACCATCCCTGCCCCAGAGGAAGGACAGACTCCCCGCCCCCGTTAATCAGAGCCTGCGAGTAATGGCAGTGAGTGAGGGGCGGGAAGCTACTGTCTGATTGAACATTAGTCATGCTGCACGCTGTAGTCTCTAATGAGAAAATTATCCCAAATTGCCCCAAGGGATGGTTGTGATTAAACTATTTGCCTTGACTTCCTTTGCTAAATTGAACGTGTGTGTGTGTGTGTGTGCATGGACACACACACACGTACGCACGCTCACAGTCATCCCCATCTAAGCTGCTCACCCAAAGCCTTGGAACATACTCTCTGTTCCAAGGGTTTGGTTCAGCCTCAGAATTCCAGACGGTTTATTCCCAACCTGTGCACAGCTTGCCTTTTCCTGCTTCATTTTGAAGTCATCTAGACCCTGAGGACGGAGGGGGAGGCTGTCAGCGGAGCCATAGGAAGCCCTGTCAAGCTACCCTCCCACCCCCGCAAGACCTTAATTCTATATTCCCAAGGGGGCTCAGCTTCTATGGATGAATGTCTCCTGGGTGTCAGATGTCTGTCTTTTAAATGGAGAATCGTTTTGCAGGCAACAATCTGGAACTCTTTTCAGATCCCTCTCTGTTTTCTCGGCTCTGAAACTCCACTTTTATTTGGACCTTCTTGCCCTGCCTGGGTTGGACCAAGCCATTCATATGCTGCCCCTGTTTGTAGTTACAGGTTTTTGAAGTGTATTTCAAGAGCGAACCAAAGCATGCTATAAAACAAGGATTTGTAGGAACTAAAAAGTTTTTCTGCAGAAGTTATAACATAAAAAAAGAACCCAGGTATCCGGGGTCTTGATTATTAGGACATTTTCACCCCACATTCCCCCATGCCTGTTCCTTCATTATTTATTAAAATTTAAATTTATTAAAATTATTAAAAAGTATTAATTTATTTGGTGAGTCAGGTCTTAGTTTCAGCACACGGGGTCTTTCATTGCAGCATATGGGTGCACAGGCTTAGTTGCCCCAAGGCATGTGGAATCTTAGTTCCCCTGCCAGGGATTGAACCAAAGTTCCCTGCATTACAAGTCAGATTCTTAACCACTGGTCCACCAGGGAAGTCCTGCTTCTTCTTTAAATTCTGGCCAGACTTTAAGGTTTAGAACAAATGTTTCCTTCTCTGGGGCTCCTTTCTGACCACCATGTCAAACATACTTGGAAAAAAAAAAAGTGAAAATGTTAGTCGTTCAGTCGTGTCCCACTCTTTGCGACCCCATTGACTGTGGCCCACCAGGCTCCTCTGTTCATGGAATTCTCCAGGCAAGAGTACTGGAGTGGTTAGCCATTCCCTTCTCCAGGGGATCTTCCCCACCCAGGGATCAAAACTGGGTCTCTGCATTGGGAGGCAGATTCTTTACCATCTGAGCCACCAATTGAATCCTATCAACTTGAGAGAAATTGCTGAGAGTCCTGGATTTGGGGTGCTTAAGTATGATTACACCTCCAATTGATGAGAGCCCAGAATTGGGGGTGCAATCGTCCTTAAGCACTCCCAATTCTGGGCTCTCATCAATTTGTCTCAAGTTGATAGGATTCAGTGAATATTCATTCAGTATCCTATCAGTCAGCGTTGGCCAGGTTACGCTATGTTAATGAACAGCCCCACCGTCCCAGTGGTTTACAGTAATAGCCTCCATGTCAGCTGCAGGTTGGCTGTGACACTGTCTATTCCTCTGGGATCCAGGCTGAAGAAGCAACCCCCATGCGGGACCTGCTCTTCTCACCGTGTCAGGGCTGGGAAGAGAGCACTGGGGGCCCCCCTGTGGCTCTCAGACTTCTGCTCAGATGTAGCACATACCACTCTGTCTACATCCTATTGACCAAAGCCGGTTAGGAGCCTGATGGTCAATGGGGTGGGGAAGAACAATCCTATTGCCAGAAGGTTCAATCTCAGCATCTCCGCTCATGCATGTGATATGTCCTGGGTGTGTATACAAAGTGCCTTCAGGCTCACCAGCCAGAGCTGTGTCTTTTCTTCTCACTCTGCCTTAAGGCTCTCAACATGTTCACTGGGGTCTTTGCAGTCACCATGTCTAATAATTCTTTTTTTTTTTTTTTAAAGGCAAACTGCATGCAGCTTAATATCTTGGCAGCATAGGATTCTGCCAACAGCTGTCTCCTCTCGGCTTCTAGAACAGAGATTTCCCGTGGTGCTTGCTACTCAAGCCACCTTACTTCATGTCTTTGGGTCCATCTTTTCTTTTTTTTAAAGAACATGTATTTCATTTAAAAATATTTATTTATGTTTGGCTGCACTGGATCTTCATTGCTGTGTGTGGGTTTTCTCTGGTTGTGGAGAGCAGGGGCTACTCTTCAGCTGTGGTATGCAGGCTTCTTGTTGCAGCGGCCACGGGTTGGGGCATGTGGACTCGGCAGTTGCAGCTCGCGGGTTCTAGAGCTCTACAGGCTCATAGCAGGGGCACGTGGGCTTAGCTGCTTCACAGCATGTGGAATCTTCCCGGACCAGGGATTGAACTGGTGTCCCCTGAATTGCAAGGAGGATTCTCAACCACTGGACCGCCAGGGAGGCCTTTCTATCTTTTCAATTCCTGTAAGTGTTGTGGTTCCCTTTGGGTTGGGAGTTCTCTTCCTCTGAGTTAATTTTAATATCTCTTCTATTCTCTATGACCATAAACTTGTTTTCTCTACTAAACTTGGCCCCCTTTTTTTATAGCAGATTCGGTGTGGCCACACCTTTGCAGCTTCTATCCAGGGTGGAATCTAGCTCTCCTTCCCCAAATCTGGGCTGGCCTTGGGGATTGCTTTGATGGATAGAATGTGACAGAGTTGACTTTGTGAGAGTTCTGAAGCCTAGGCTTTAAGAAAAGCCAGCTGCCATGTGAGGAAGCCAATCTAGCCTGTTGGAGGATGAGAGGGGCTGAGAACTGAGGTTCCCTGACTGAGAGCCAGTGCCCACTGCCAGGCTCACAAGTGAGGCCAGCTTGGATGTGCCAGCCCAATAGACCCTCCAGCTGAAGGCAGCCCAGCCAGTGAGCCCAGATCCAGGCAGCAAAGGAAGCATCCAGCTAACCCTCCAAATCCTGAGCAATAATGAATCTATGCTGTTTTAAGTCACTAAGTTTGGGGATGGTTTATGAGCGATAGATAACTGAAGTATCCTATGTATCTGGAAGTGGTTAATGGCACCACCATCTCACCAGTCTGCTAAGCTGCTGCTGCTAAGTCACTTCAGTCGTGTCCAACTCTGTGTGACCCCATAGACGGAAGCCCACCAGGCTCCCCCATCCCTGGGATTCTCCAGGCAAGAACACTGGAGTGGGTTGCCATTTTCTTCTCCAATGTGTGAAAGTGAAAAGTGAAAGTGAAGTCGCTCAGTCGTGTCCGACCCTTAGCGACCCCACGGACTGCAGCCTACCAGGCTCCTCCATCCATGGGATTTTCTAGGCAAGAGTACTGGAGTGGCTTGCCATTGCCTTCTCCATCTCACCAGTCTACGAACCCCCAAATCTGGGATCACCCCTTGCTCCTCCCTCCTCCTTAGCCCCGCATCTGCTAAATCAACAAGTCTTATCAAAGTGATCTGAGGGAGGAATGGGGAGTTGTCAGTCGATGGGTATTAGTTGTTCAGGCACTAAGTTTGTGTCCAGCTCTTTGGGACTTCATGGACCAAAGCACTCCAGGCTTCCCTGTTCTTCACTATCTCTGGGAGTTTGTGCAAAGTCATGTCCGTTGACTCAGTGATGCCATCCAACCATCTCATCCTCTGTCTCCCCCTTTCCTCCTGCCCTCAGTCTTTCCCAGCATCAGGGTCTTTTCCAATGGGTTGGCTCTTCGCATCAGGTGGCCAAAGTATTGGAGTTTCAGCATCAGTCCTTCCAATGAATATTCAGGGTTGATTTCCTTTAGGATTGACTGGTTGATCAATGGGTATAGAGTTTTAGTTTTTCAAGATGAAAAAGTTCTGGAGATGTGTTGTACAATAATGTGAATAGACCAACTGAACTGCACTGCACTGAACCAGTATTGAACTGGACACTAAAAATACCTAAGATGGTAAATTTTATATGCCTGTGTTACCACATAACAAAAGTGATTTAAGCATCTCCTGATCCTGCCCCCTGCTCTCAGTCTTCACCTACCACCCTGTTTTCTTTCTGAGATGCAGCTCTGGTCCTGAAACTTATTTGAAAACCCAGAATTTCTCCCACTGCCTTCAGGGGAAAATCCAAACTCTGTACCAGGAAATCAACCCTGAATATTCATTGGAAGGACTGATGCTGAAGTAGAGGCTCCAATACTTTGGCCACCTGATGCGAAGAGCCAACTCACTGGAAAAGACCCTGATGCTGGGAGAGATTGAAGGCAAAAGGAGGAGGAGGTGGCAGAAGATGAGAGAGTTAAATAGTATCACTGACTCAATGGACATGATTTTGAGCAAACTCTGGGAGACAGTGAAAGACAGGAGCCTGGTGTGCTGCAGTCCACGGGGTTGCAAGGAGTTGGACATGACTTAGCAACTGAACAACACCACCACCTATCCGCCCTTGTGTCCATCAACTTCTGCTCCGACTAATGTTCTTCCACTGTCTTTGTGTGTTTCAGGCCCTTTCTTGCCTCCATGTCTCCAAGCCCTTGCAAAAGAAATTCTTTTTTTTTTTTTGGCCATGCCTTGAGGGATGTGAGTCAGAGTCAGTTCCTCTGACTGAGGATGGAACTCGCACTTCCAGCGGTGGAAGTATGGAATCTTAACCACTGGACTTGTAGGGAAGTCCCTACATAAGACATTCTTTCCACTAGAATATCCCCACTGCTTCCTTTGTTTTCTTTGCATTAATTTTTTTTTTTATTGGAGTATAGTTGATTTACAGTGTTGTGTTAGTTCCTGCTGCACAGCAAAGTGAATCAGTTATACCTATATCCGCCCTTTCTCACTTTTTTATTCAACATTGGCAACATTCACTGGCTTTTCACAGGTTCCTATTTTTTAATACAATTTAAGTAACCAATATGTTCAAACAATTATTTTTTCCTTCATTCTTAATAATTGGCCTGCTGATTTTAATTCTGAAAATCTAACCCCGACAATAATTGTTAGTGTTCAGTTGCTTAATCATATCCCACTCCTTGCAACCCCAGGAACTGTAGCATGCCAGGCTTCCCTGTCCTTCACTATCTCCCGGAATTTGCTCAGATTCAAGTCCATTGAGTCAGTGATACTGTCTAACCATCTCATCCTCTGCCTCCCCCTTCTCCTTTTGCCGAAAATAACACCAGTGCCAAACAATCGACAGACACTTTGGGGTTAATGGCTGGGAGTGGATGAGAGGGCAGGGCAGTGGACACCACGGTTTATTGTGACAAGCCTTTCCTGTCACAGGAGATCAACACCTGAGCACATTTTGTCATCTGCGGTGTCTACTGTGTGATGGTATCGTGCTGGACACTTTCTGCCAATATCTCTAATCCTTGCCACACTTCCATAAAGCAAGAGGTGTTTATTTCTATCCCCTAGATGAGGAAATTGAGGAGCAGGTAGAAAAGGTATTTGAAAAAAATTGACTTTTAATAGAAGTATAACATACATATAGAGAACACGTTCTATGGAGCGAGTTCTGCCTCAAAAACTGGGAGGTGAGATTGGTTGACACTCCTGTGCTGCCAGATATCAAGTAGCATGCTACTTGTCTAAAAACAATTGAGTCACTAGATTTGATTGAAAATCTTGACAGATTAGCACAAAGTGAGCACCTCTGACGACCACCACCCAGAAGATGTGGAACATCACCAGTGCCCCAGGAATGCCCCCTCGTGCCCCTTCTGGGCACTGCCCCACCCTCCTTCCCCGAGCTAATCATCATCCTGGCTCTTAACAAATAGGTGAGGCAGTTTGCCTGAAGTTACATCTTGGGTGGGCTTTCCTGGTGGCTCAGCGATAAAGAATCTGCCCGCCAATGCAGGAGACAAGGGTTGGATCCCTGGGTCAGGAAGATGCCCTGGAGAAGGAAATGCCAACCCACTCCAGTATTCTTGCCTGGGAAATCCCATGGACAGAGGAGCCTGGAGGACTACAGCCTTGGGGTTGCAAAGGAGTCGGACACAACTTAGCGACTTAACAGCAACAATAATACATCCTGCGTAAAGGGACTGATGCTTTTTCTACCACTGGAATATGAGCCCCTAGGAAGGGCAGGGTTTCTCTGAGGGTAGTGACAGGAGAGGTGGGGCTGACTTCATAATTTGCCTCTGTCCTGGCCCTGACTTCACTAAGGGTAGGCTGGACATCTGTGTGTCTGGGGCTATGCATTCTCAGTAAATGGAGAAAGGCTTTTCAAGGAACCAATTCTCTTTTTATCTGTCTCAGCCAGGCCTTAAGGCATGTGGATGCATTCATTCACACACACACACACACACACCCATGCACACCTCTCCCCATGATCCATCTACCATTTAAAGTCTGGTTATAACTGCAAGCTTCCTAATAAATCTCCCATCTCTCCCAGAAAGCTGTTGTGAACTCGGTGGAAGGAAAGCTTTTAAAGTGACCCTCCATTTAAGCCTGGTGTCAAAGCCTTGTGTGTTTTCTTTCCTTTTCTTAACTGGAAGGTTATGTGTTTCTTAGCTACTGGTCAGACTGGATGAGACTGCCAAAAAGCTTTCAGGGAATTTCCTCACCATGTAACAAATTTATGAGTCATATGAGAAACTGGGAAATGCTTCAACCAGCTGCCTCTCATTGACTCTGAGCCTCTTTTTTTTTTTTTTTTACAACACCTTGGTGCTGGGGCCTTGGATGGAGCCAGCAAAAAGGTTTATTATAACTACGAAGGGCCTGCCATTGCCTGGGAGGAAGCTGTCTTGGTCTCCCTTTTCATCTCCATCTCCTGTCCTCCCCAGCAGAAAGTTCTGTGAAACTGCTCAGCCACTGAAAGGTCAAAAGTTGTTCCCCAAAGGACTGGCAGATGGATGGGCAGCTGGGTGGGTGGGTAAAGGCAGGTTTGGGGCTTTAGCCTCCATCTCTGCCTTGCTAACCAACAGGAACCTCAAACTCAATGTGTCTGAAGCTGAGCTCTTTTTTTCTCATCTGTATGGGCTTCCCTGGTGGATCAGTGGGTAAAGAATTTTCCAGTTAATGCAGGAGGTGAGGTTCTATCCTTGGGGTGGGAAGATCCCCTGGAGAAGGAAATGGCAACCCACTCTAGTATTCTTGCCTGGGGAATCCCACAGACAGCAGAGTCTGGTGAGCTACAGTCCATGGGGTCGCAAAAGAGTTGGACACGACTTAGCGACTAAATAGCGACAACTCCTTGCCTGGACTTCCCTCCTTGTCTTAGAAAATGCTAACATCATCTGTGCCAGATTATATTTTCCGAAGATGATTGCAGTGATATCTACCATTCCATGTGTTCTTCTGCAGTGTGATCTTCATTAAGAAGTAGAGTTAGGGACTTCCCTGATGGTCCAGAGGCTAAGACTCTGTGCTGCCAATGCAGGAAGGGCGGGTTCGATCCCTGGTTGGGGATCACACATGCTGCCTGCCCCCCAAAAAAACTAGAGTTAATTTTTCATCCGCTTGAAATGGACCAGGCCCTGTGACCCCTTTGAGTAATAGAATAGGGTGGGAGGGACAGTGTGCCAGTTTGGGACATAGCCCTTAATTAGCCTTGTGCAGTTCACAACCCATGGAAGGGAGCTGCCATATAAGAAGTGTGACTCCCCAGGGTCTACCATACTCTCTCTCTGTGTGTGTGTGTGTATGTGTGAGAGAGAAACAGACAGACAGACAGACAGACCAAGGAGCGGTCAGCATGAGTGAAGCAGCCATCTGAGATGTGGGCCATTTCCCAGCCTCCCAACTGGACCGCATGGAGCAGAGACAAACCACCCAACCAGCTTTTTCCTAACTCCTGACTCACAAACCCACAAACAACACAAGTGGTTGTTTCATGCCACTGAGATTTGGGGTTGTTTGTCTTATAGCAGTGGGTAGCTGAGACACCCTCTTCCCAACTGCCAGACCAACACCTACTCACTCATCCTTGACTTTGCGCTTTCTCTCACACTCACATCCAGTCTGTATGCACGTCCTGTTGCATCTGTCTTTAGACTGCGTCCAGCATCCGACCACTTTTCATCGCTTCCCCCGCCATCACTCAGCCCCGTCGGCACCTTCATTTCTCTCCTGGGTTACTGCAGCAACCTCCCAGATGCCCCCTTCCATCTACTCTCTGCAGAGCCGCCCAGGGATCCTGAAAAACCCAAGCTGGACCTTGTTAGACCCACTCGCTCCTCTGCTCGGGGACCCTCCGAGGGTACCACCCTGCTCTGGCCCCTGTACCTCTGACCTCATTTCCTAGTTCCCTCCTTTGCTCGCTCTGGCTGGGACACACTGGCTTCCCTGTGGCTCCTCCACCGGCCTCAGGCCCTGCATTTCTGGCTCCTGTTTGCTGGGATGCTCTTGCCCAGAGGGCTGCATGGCTCACACGCTCACCTCTGCACAATCTGGATTCAGTCGGCACCACAAAGCCCTTTTCTTGCTGCACCCACCCCACTCTGGGAACATCCAGTCTGTGCCCCTTGCTTGCCACTCCGGATGCCTTTTCATAACAGGCACCAGCCAAGGGGGCCACACTGTCCAGCTGTTTAATTCTTGCCCCTCATTCACTGCAGTGTGGATTTCGTGGGGGCGGGGCTTGGTCAGCTTTGTCCATAGACATGAAGAACCACACTGGGCACACTGGAGGAGCTCAACAACCTCTTGCAGCCTCCCCTCTCTCTGAGCCTCTGACTCTGGACTCCAAAATGAGGGAGATTATTGTCACTTTCAGGGGGTTGTGAAGACTAAATAATAATACTTATGTACAACATGTGGCATCCAACTTGGAGCAGAGCAATGCTTGGTAAACCTGAGGGTCTTTCCCGCACACCCACTTACTTATAACAACTGGCTGCTTGGAGAATCTATTCTGGAAAGTCTGGGGACAAATTATATAGATTATATATATATATATATATATATATCAGTTATATACATAAATATAATTATATATTGCAGAAAATATTAACATATTAAATATAATGTATTTAAAAATTATATATGTATTTTATTCTTTATAAAAGAACATGGGCAAAATCCCAACTATTCCTAGTAAATGATCCTGGCTCTATCTAACATTTTGTCTTGCATTATAGTTTTGGTCTTTTTTTGGAGTTATTTATTTAAAATTTTATTTATTTTTACCTTTTTAAACAAATTGCAGTATAGTGGATTACACTGCCATGTTAATTTCTGCTATGCAGCAAAGTGATTCATTTATACATATATACGCATTCTTTTGTTCGTAGTGATGCTTTCTAAGGCCCACTTGACTTCACATTCCAAGATGTCTGGCTCTAGGTCAGTGATCACATTATCGTGACTATCTTGGTCGTGAAGATCTTTTTTGTACAGTTCTTCTGTGTATTCCTGCCACCTCTTCTTAATATCTTCTGCTTCTGTTAGGTCCATACCATTTCTGTCCTTTATCGAGCCCATCTTTGCATGAAAAGTTCCCTTGGAATCTCTAATTTTCTTGAAGAGGTCTCTTGTTTTTCCTATTCTGTTGTTTTCCTCTATTTCTTTGCATTGATCACTGAGGAAGGCTTTCTTATCTCTCCTTGCTATTCTTTGGAACTCTGCATTCAGATGCTTATATCTTTCCTTTTCTCCTTTGCTTTTCGCCTCTCTTCTTTTTACAGCTATTTGTAAGGCCTCCTCAGACAGCCATTTCGCTCTTTTGCATTTCTTTTCCATGGGGATGGTCTTGGTCCCTGTCTCCTGTACAATGTCACGAACCTCCGTCCAGAGTTCATCAGGCACTCTATCAATCAGATCTAGTCCCTTAAATCTATTTCTCACTTCCACTGCATAATCATAAGGGATTTGATTGAGGTCATATCTGAATGGTCTAGTGGTTTTCCCTACTTTCTTCAATTTAAGTCTGAACTTCGCAATAAGGAGTTCATGATCTGAGCCACAGTCAGCTCCTGGTCTTGTTTTCGCTAACTGTATACAGCTTCTCCATCTTTGGTTGCAAAGAATATAATCAATCTGATTTCGGTGTTGACCATCTGGTGATGTCCATGTGTAGAGTCTTCTCTTGTGTTGTTGGAAGAGGGTGTTTGCTATGACCAGTGCATTCTCTTGACAAAACTCTATTAGCCTTTGCCCTGCTTCATTCCGTGCTCCAAGGCCAAATTTGCCAGTTACTCCAGGTGTTTCTTGACTTCCTACTTTTGCATTCCAGTCCCCTAGAATGAAAAGGACATCTTTTTTGGGTGTTAGTTCTAAAAGGTCTTGTAGGTCTTCATAGAACCGATTAACTTCGGCTTCTTCAGCATTACTGGTTGGGGCATAGGCCTGGATTACTGTAATATTGAATGGTTTGCCTTGGAAACGAACAGAAATCATCCTGTCATTTTTAAGATTGCATCCAAGTACTGCATTTCGGACTCTTTTGTTGACCATGATGGCTACTCCATTTCTTCTAAGGGATTCCTGCCCACAGTAGTAGATATAATGGTCATCCGAGTTAAATTCACCCATTCCAGTCCATTTTAATTCACTGATTCCTAGAATGTCAACGTTCACTCTTGCCATCTCCTGTTTGACCACTTCCAATTTGCCTTGATTCATGGACCTAACATTCCAGGTTCCTATGCAATATTGCTCTTTACAGCACCGGACCTTGTTTCTATCATTAGTCACATCCACAACTGGGTATTGGTTTTGCTTTTGCTCCATCCCTTTATTCCTTCTATAGTTATTTCTCCACTGATCTCCAGTAGCATACTGGGCACCTACCGACCTGGGGAATTCCTCATTCAGTATCCTATCATTTTGCCCTTTGTTACTGTTCATGGGGTTCTCAAGGCAAGTATACTGAAGTGGTTTGCCATTCCCTTCTCCAGGGGACCACATTCGGCTGTGGTCCATGTGATTAGATCAGCTAGTTTCCTGTGATTATGATTTCAGTTTGTCTGCCCTCTGGTGCCCCCTAGCAATACCTACCTACGAACAAAGCTAGTGGAGGTGATGGAATTCCAGTTGAGCTATTTCAAGTCTTGAAAGATGATGCTGTGAAAGTGCTGCACTCAATATGCCAGCAGATTTGGAAAACTCAGCAGTGGCCACAGGACTGGAAGAGGTCAGTCTTCATTCCAATCCCAAAGAAAGGCAATGCCAAAGAATGCTCAAACTACCGCACAATTGCACTCATCTCACACGCTAGTAAAGTCATGCTCAAAATTCTCCAAGCCAGGCTTCAGCAGTATGTAAACCGTGAACTCCCAGATGTTCAAGCAGGTTTTAGAAAAGGCAGAGGCACCAGAGATCAAATTGCCAACATCCGCTGGATCATGGAGAAAGCAAGAGAGTTTCAGAAAAACACCTATTTCTGCTTCATTGACTATGCCAAAGCCTTTGACTGTGTGGATCACAATAAACTGTGGAACATTCCGAAAGAGATGGGAATCCCAGACCACCTGACCTGCCTCTTGAGGAACCTGTATGCAGGTCAGGAAGCAGCAGTTAGAACCGGTCATGGAACAACAGACTGGTTCCAAATAGGAAAAGGTGTACATCAAGGTTGTATATTGTCACCTTGCTTATTTAACTTATATGCAGAGTACGTCATGAGGGACACTGGGCTGGAAGAAGCACAAGCTGGAATCAAGATTGCTGGGAGAAATATCAATAACCTCAGATATGCAGATGACACTACCCTTATGGCAGAAAGTGAAGAGGAACTCAAAAGCCTCTTGATGAAAGTGAAAGAGGAGAGTGAAAAGGTTGGCTTGAAGCTCAACATTCAGAAAACAAAGATCATGGCATCTGGTCCCATCACTTCATGGGAAATAGATGGAAAAACAGTGGAAACAGTGTCAGACTTTGTTTTCTTGGGCTCCAAAATCACTGCAGATGCTGATTGCAGCCATGAAATTAAAAGATGCTTGCTCCTTGGAAGGAAAGTTATGACCAACCTTGATAGTATATTAAAAAGCAGAGACATTACTTTGCCGACCAAGGTCCGTCTAGTCAAGGCAATGGTTTTTCCCGTGGTATGGATGTGAGAGTTGGACTGTGAAGAAAGCTGATCGCCGAAGAATCAATGCTTTTGAACTGTGGTGTTGGAGAAGACTCTTGAGAGTCCCTTATACTGCAAGGAGATCCAACCAGTCCCCATTCTAAAGGAGATCAATCCTGGATGTTCATTGGAGGGACTGATGCTAAAGCTGAAACTCCAATACTTTGGCCACCTCATGAGACGAGTTGACTCACTGGAAAAGACTCTGATGCTGGGAAAGGTTGGGGGCGGGAGGAGAAGGGGACGACAGAGAATGAGATGGCTGGATGGCATCACCGACTCTGTGGACATGAGTTTGAGTGTACTCCGGGAGTTGGTGATGGACAGGGAGGCCTGGCGTGCTGTGATTCATGGGGTCGCGGAGAGTCGGACACGACTGAGCGACTGAACTGAACTGACGCATTCTTTTTCATATTTTTTCCTTCACAGTTTATCCTAGGATATTGAATAGTTTCCTGTGCTACACAGTAGGACCTTGTTGTCTCTCCATTCTATATGTAACAGTTTGCATCTGCTAATCCCTAACTCCCAACACATACGTCCTCCTGTGTTTTCGGTCTTTATCCCCTTCCAGAGTGATCACTTTAATAAGTTTACAACCGAGGTGATAGAGTACATCCTATCAGATCTGTCGGTTACTGCCTGCCTCATCAGCTGGGTCTCCAATTCCCAGTTGGAGAAGGAGTAAATACGACTGGCCCCCTTGGGCCAGTTGTCCGTGCCTGGTCGGGGGGTGGCAGTGAGGGTGGGAGGGCAGGGTTGCACAGCCAGATGTGCCCCCTTAGGCCATCTGCAGCTGATGTCATGGGGAGGGGCATCTCCAAGGGCAGGGGCCTGTCTGCATGACATTTCCTCGTATTGGTCACAGACCCATGTTCTGCTGATGGAAACTTTCCCCTTGATCTCTTGGTTCCAGGTCTAGGGAGCAGGTCTGTGACCCCAGGATCAGCCCCTTCTAGCTCAGCAGACCCTCATGATGTCTCCCACCTGCGCCCCCAACCCCCTCGCCCCGGCCAGGAGGCCCTTCTCTTTAGTCCATCTGCATCATTGGTGGCCTTTCCCCACATTCCCACAGGAAACTGGTAGCACGCTAAGAATAGGACATGACAGGAGGGTTTCTGTGCGGAGGTGTGGCTGTAGGGGATTGTGTTAGGACAGCCCAGCTGTTGCCACTGGGGGCCCCAAGCCTCTCTCTCCTGTGCTCTGAGCTCCTGCCCGGGCCTCTCGTGGCTGGACCCAACCAGAGGCCAGAGGGCACGTGAGCATGCAGGTAGCCCAGGGGTGGTTCCCTGGGTCCTGGGGCAGGGGGAGGGGACAGAGTGCATGGGATGCAGTAAAGCAAGGCCCGGGGCCCTCCTCTGCTCGCTCTCCAGCTCCCTCCAAGCACACCCCTGCCGGGCGCTTGGCCAGGAGAGCTTAAATTTCCAGTATCCCTTCAAATGAAGTCTGCCTTTTGGGGCAAAGAACATATTGACCACTATTGTCGGGAATTCTTGAGTCATAACTGATGGTTAATATAGAATCTGCAAAACACAGTTTGGTCATTTTCCCCAAATACAGATCCTGATACTTGCTCCTCTGAAAACCCAACTGTGCACTCATCTGGTGGCTTCTTCCTGATTGTGGATGGTTGTGGATTGACATAGCGTTAGGACTTGTTTTCTAAAGACTTTATATATATATATATATATATATTTGGCTGTACCATGTGGCAAGTGGGATCTTAATTCCCTGATCAGGGATTGAACCCCTGACCACTGCATTGGAAGTGTGGAGTCTTAGCCACTGGACCACCAGGGAAGTCCCAGGGCTTGTTTTCTGATGGTCCGGCTCTATCAGTCTACTGTTAAGAAAGCAGAAGCCTTGGGAAGGGAAGCCATTTATTGTAAGGAGAAAGGCCTCTTCCTTTACTCTCTGCTACTACTGCACTGACGCTGTGCTCAGTTGCTAAGTCGTGTCCAACTCTCTGCGACCCCATGGACTATAGCCCGACAGGCTCGTCTGTCCATGGGATTCTCCAGGCAAGAATACTGGAGTGGGTTGCCATTTCTCCCTCCAGGGGATCTTCCCGATCCAGGGATCAAACCCACACCTCCTGCATTGGCAGGCAGATTTTTTTAGTACTGAGCCACCAGGGAAGTACTGACACTTCTGCTCACCAAATGTGTGGGTGTTTCCTTCCCCAGTCCCTAAATCTCTGACACCAGCCGAGTGTCCCACCTTTCAGTTCAGGTCTAACATATTCTTCCTGGCGTTAGCATCCAAAGCCACAAGCAAGGGCTCGGTCCCACAGGCCTGCCCTCACTTTAGACTCCAGTTGAGGTCCAGATTGTCACCTGTACTTCTGACCAATTGACTATAAATCAGGGTTCCCACCGCCCCTTCCTTGGGTTCAATCATTTGCTAGAACAGCTCACTGAATTTAGGGAAACACTCATGTTTATCAGTTTATTGTATAATAGAGGATATGATAAAGGCTCTCAAAGACGAGATACACAGGGCGGAGTATGGAAGGGGCTCGGAGCCCCACCTGCACCTTCATGGGTTCAGCAACCTGGAAGCTCTCTAAACTCTGTACTTTGGGACTTTAATGGAAGTTTCACCACACTGATTATTAACTCAACTTCCAGCCCCCTCCCCAGTCCAGAAGATGAGAAGTGGGGCTGTAAGTTCCAACCTTCAAACGACTTGGTCTTCTTGGGTTCAGCCCCCATCCAGGAGACTGCTAACAGTTGCCTCATTAGAACAAAAGATGCTCCTATGGCTCAGAAAATTACAAGGGTTTTAGGAGCTCTGTTCCAGGAGCCAGGGGCAGAGACCAATATATTCGTTTTTATTACTTCACACCTGTCCAGAGCCACACAGCCCAGTTGGTGGCAGAGCTGAGACACCACCACAGTCCCGCTGACCCTGTGCCCAGTGGGCTCTCTGCTCCTTTTTTGCTTCGTTTTCTACTTTTTGGCCGCCCTGAGCAGCATGTGGGACCTTGGTTCCCTGTTCAGGGATTGAACCTGCACTCCCAGCAGTGGAAGCGCGGAGTCTTAACCGCTGAACTGCCAGGGAAGTCCCATCTCTCTATTCCTCCTTGCTGCCGAGGGACTAAATGACACCGGGGAGGCAGAGGAGAGCCAGGCCCATCCTTCCCTCATCTCCTCAGTCCCTTTCTTATTTCGTCTATTTGTTCACTCCTTCACATGTTCCAGCAGTGAGTGAATGATTTCTGCTTCAGTTATTAGGACTCCATTGTGTCTTCTCTCCTTCTAGAATCCTTCTCCTTCTGTGTCCCTCTGAGGAGGGATCTAGGAGGGAGGGACAAGCTTGCATTTCACAGCCCTGAGATTTTGGTACCACAGAGTAAGCCTATGCTAACACACAGCTCCAAATTGCCAGTCTGAGCCCTGGAGTCACTGATGCAGGAGGCCTGGGGTGAGGCCTGAGACTTTGCCTTTCAAGCTGCTGGTTTAGGGACCACACTCTGAGAATCACGACCCTGGAGAGCTTTGAATGGCCCCAGATCCCCTTGAGGGAGGCTGGGGAGATTCAGGGATGGCCGGACTGACACTGCTTGTATTCCTCCTGTTCCCTGGGCTGGCTGCTCTGGCTGCTGCCGAGTCTCCCTCTGTGACTCCTGAGCCCGGAGACCTTTGTCTACTTTATGGGACTTGGCAGAGCCTCAGAGGCTGAGGGTGGACGGAAAACTCCTAACATAGAGCACATCTGACTCTCGTGTTAGGGCGTTTTTTATTACTCATGGGGGAGAGGGCTCCACGTGGAAGGCCTACTCCCTGGCCTGCCGTTAAACTCGGTAAGGAAGTCCAACGGTGTGGTTACGATCTCTCTGGGGGCTGTGCCCTTGCCCAACCTGGAGCTTGCAGGGGGTCTTTCTGAAAAGTGCTGGAGCCGGCGCTCGATGGCCCTGGTGGGGATATTTTTGCCCTGGGGCTCCTCATCCTCTGGGCCATTCGGGCTGGCCCCTGCCAGAAATGCCCTTTGAAGCTACATCTGGTCAGGCTGACTCCTGTCCCCATGGGCTAGGTGACCGGGACGCCCACCTCAGAAGAAGAAAACGTGTCCAGGTACAGCTCCCCTTGTCTGAGTAACGGGACATCACCCTACTGGGTGCTGAATGTGGAAACAGCTTCCGTTCCCTGGTTGCCTGCCAGCTGCCTCTTCCCATTCTCTCTCCACCATGACCCCAGGAGACCCTAAAGCACAGCATGTGTTCACGTGTGCGCTCAGTCAACACGTGTCGTTAGGAAGGTGGGAGTCAAACCCCGGCTCTTTCCTGCGCTAAGAAGCAGGGAGTGCCCTGCCCTCTGTCACGTCTGCCTCATGGCGGCAGGTTTGTTTCTCTCAGTGCAAAGGTACCAAGAGCCAGGGCTCCAGCCTTTCAGGTTTGGTTGAGTGTGAGCAGGAAACCTAGCATGTGAGTGAAGGAGACACCCGCCGTGTGTCCTGGTGGAGTCTTCCTTGTGGTGGCCACGTAGCAACAGAACCTTCCAGAATTCCTCTTGCTGGGTGTTGGGGCCACCCTCTATCTGGGATGATATTCTTTCTTTCATAAAACTGGCACAAGCAGCTTGAGGAGGTGAGAAAACCAGCCTCCAAAAAGTCACCCCGCTCTCTGAGGGCAAAGGAGGAGACTGTCCCTGTCCCTTCCTTTTGGGTTTCCCCAGATCTCTGCACTCTGAATCACACTGCAGACTACCCTCTTTTATCCTCTGGACATAATGCAGAAAAAGTCCATTTTCTGTTTTCATCCCATTTCAGCTGAGAGTGTCGAGATTCACCTATAGGAATTTATCAAGAAACTGAGGATGGGGTCTTCCCTGGTGGTTCATTGGCTAAGACTCCATGCTCCCAGTGCAGCGGGCCCAGGTTTGATCCCTGGTCAGGGAACTAGCAATGGCAAGCCACTCCAGTACTATTGCCTAGAAAATCCCATGGATGGAGGAGCCTGGTAGGCTGCAGTCCGTGGGGTCGCTAAGGGTCGGACACGACTGAGCGACTTCACTTTCACTTTTCACTTTCCACTTTCACACATTGGAGAAGGAAATGGCAACCCACTCCAGTGTTCTTGCCTGGAGAATCCCAGGGACGGAGGAGCCTGGTGGGCTTCCGTCTATGGGGTCACACAGAGTCGGACACGACTGAAGTGACTTAGCAGCAGCAGCAGCAGCAGCAGGGAACTAGATCTCACATGCCACAGCTAAAAGATCCTGCATGCCACAACGAAGACCTGGCACAGCCAAATATATAAATATTAAAAAACCCAATGATCTGTTTTGAGACTTAACCCATTTAATGAGCTCCAAAAGGGCCACTTTTGGAATCAGTAATTAAATATGAATAAACATATTTCTAATGACTGATTTAATAGAATTGGGGGATTTTGTAGTTACAGAGAACTTAGAAGTAATTTATCTCTACACTCCCATTTTACAGAAGAGGAAATTGTTTCCAGAGAGACAGAATGGCTTATTTCTGGCTGGAGGGCGAGTTTGTGATGGAATAAAGATTAAAGATCCAGTCTCCTACCTTGTGGGTCTGCAGTGCTTGGGACAGGGATAGAACCCCGGATTTAGAGTCCAGACATTTGGCCTGAGGTCTCTGAATGAGTGACCCATTCCCCAGTGTCTGCCTTCTGAGTTTAATCATTGTCTAGACAAAAATGTCATCCATTTGGGACACTGTTTATGTACAGTGTTAAATATTCTCAAGAAAACCCAATGCTGTTCTTTAAAACCTTGAGTTGGTGATGCTTTATAGCCTTATTCATTTAATTAATTTATTTTGCCCCAGTAAACAGCTCTGGGGGATTTAAAGCCATGTGACTCTATTTAATTCAGCTCCATGGAACTCTCAGATGCTCTGTCCATGGAACAGCAAACTGGGGCACTCATGGAGCACTAAGCTTGTCACTCTGTTAGTCAAGCTTTTTTGATGTTTTGGTTGCATGCTACAGAAACTCCCTCTGACTAGCTTAAGCAAAGAAGAATGATAATTGTTTAGAGGGACTATGGGGTACCTCACAAGTCAAGGGAAGACTTGAACAATTAAGATCTGGAACGAAACGGGGTTGCCCTCAATGGCTCAGCAGGAGTTCCTGGATCTTCTCTTTGATAGGCTCCCGTTAAGACCACCCAGCCTCAAAGATTTCTGGCCAGTGTGTGCTGATACAGGTTCAAATTTTTGGGAAGCAGACTGTCTGTGATCCACTTTGGGTCATGCATCCTTCCATGGCTGTGACCAGTGGGCAGATCATGTAATGGAGCCATGACCTTTGGGGTTTGCCTTGAAATGTCTGGCTGTGCCCACCTCTGAAGGGGCATTCTAGGGAGCCAGCCAAGAGGTGTCTATGGTGCTCTGTGAAATTCTGCCACATCAGCCAGGCTTGACCTTGGATAATGTACAAAGTCATTCCTACCACTTTACTACACAGGAAACCAGCATCCTTAACACCACTATTAAGTCACTTGTTTTCACTTATTTTAAGCATGGAGCTTTGGGATGCTGGCCAAGACCTTTGCCTTCTTGTGATTTAGCTTCTCATCTGTCTAGTGAGGGATCATCCCTTTAAATTGTAATTTAACTTGTTGGCAGCTCAACAGCCCCCTTTCTCCTGCCTGGCTTTGAAGATCCCATGCTATGCATGTGAATACACACAAATATATGTGTGTGAATATGGTCTCTAAGAAGACATCATCGACACCTTCTAAACTGCCAGAGTGCAGAGTTCTTTTAATGTGAATGAACTAGCTCTGGGCTGAGCTGGTCATGTGATGGGGGTGGGGGTCATATGGATGGATTGTTAAATTTTTCAGGCAGGAAATTCAAGGGCTGGTGAATCTCTCTTCATGATGTATAATTGTTGGTGTAATTTAGGCTCAGACTGGAATTAAGGGTTCTTCCAGCATACAAACTGTAAGCAGTAAACAGGGGATGAAGAGGGGTAGATGGGTTTCAGATAGAGAAGGTGAGACGAATCATAGTGAGACTCCAGTTAATCTCAGAGGCTCCTTAAGGGTCAATAGATATTGATACATGGGCTTAGATGAATAAAATATTTGCGAGGCTTGGAGGAACCCTCAACAGTTGTTTGGTTGCTAAGATGTGTCCAATTCTTTTGTGACCCCATGGACTATGTAGCCTGCCAGGCTTCTCTGTCCAGAGGAATTCCCAGGCAAAAATACTGGAGTGGGTTGACATTTCCTTCTCCAGGGGATCTTCCCAACCAGGGATCGAAACCAGGTCTCTTGCTTAGCGGGCGGATTCTTTACCACTGAGCCAACTGGGAAATCCCATCAACAATTGGGAAAATGAAAAGCTACCATACCTATGATTCATCTAGAGTTGTGGGGGAGGTGGTGGACATGGAGGTGAGGAATGTGTCAGTGGAAAGGACCCATCTCAAGCTGGGAAACATCTATCACTGGGCTCTCAAACATGACTTTGGTTCCCACCTACGAGGTGTAGTCCAACTCAAAGCTGAGTTCTGAACCATTCTAACCCGACTTGGGATCCCTAGTCAAAATCATGTAGTTAGACAATGATAACCAGACAGGTCCTCAGAGACAGCACAACTTATTCCCAACACTTTCTCCACAAGTTCTCCAAACTCCCAAGTCACGTCTTTGGTAGTTCCACACAAGTTTTCTTTCTATGGTCACTAGTTTTTCACTATACTGGCCGCTGCAGAGACAAGCATTTCACCCTCATACATCTAACTACATTCAGGGTTCATCATTTTTTTATCATGGAAGAGAATCTTTCCCAGAAACTTCCTCAGACCTCTCCTTTTGTCTAATCGGTCAGAAGTGGGTTAAATGTCACCTTAAGACCAATCAGTGTCAAAGAGCCCCGGATTGCCACTCCCAGCTCAGACTAATCCTACTTCATCTCCTGGAGCTGGGGGCAGGCAGCCCTCTCCTGAGCCCAAGGCTGCCCTCTAGGTGTGTACACAGCAATATTGTGATACATGTGTGCAAGGTGGGGACATGAGTGAGGAGGGCCAGTGGCTAACACAACTATGATGGCACACAGTTTAGCTATCTCATTCATCCCTGGGCTCTAGAGTGGCCTGCCTGTGATTGCAAATAAACAGTCCATGAAGGGTTCTTAAAAACGTGTGTGTGTGTGTGTGTGTAGCAGATGTGCACATATGACAGAAAGAGACTTATGACCCAAGGCCTTATAATGTTCCTTCCTTAATTAGACATGCGGAAATGCACCATTTTTGCTTTAAAAGAAGTGTAATGAAGATGGATTATAGTTCAGGGTCTGATTGGAAAGAGCCAGGAACTAAGATTAATTAGCAGCAGCATGTGGTTTATTTTCAAGGTCGTTTTTACTTGGCTTCTAGAAATCCTGGCATAATATCGTCAAACTCTCACTGAACTTTTCATGCGTCACGGGGTGGAGGACTCTGTATTCTTAGTTGTTGGGGAGCAGCATTAGCCCTCCCGCATGACTCTCTGGGCCACCCAGCCCCTGTCGTTTGCCTTGCCAGCTGTCTGTGGATGGCCATCCAAGCTCAACCGACCCGCCCATTCTTACTCAGGCATGGCTTCAATATGAATTGTTTTCCAGCAGACATTTATCACAAAGTGTGTGGGTGTTGGGTTTGAGGGTGGATTTTAACTGTACAAGCTGTTTCAAGTCTCCTAAAATTCTGCAGTATCTTTTCATTAGTGCTTAAAATTTCCAAGGATTTTCTGGAACATACACACACATACTCAAAGTCACAGACACAGACATACATGGCTTTAAAATAGCCCAGTCATTACAGTTCCTGTGTCCTTTGGAAGATTTAAGCACTTAATGAATAATTCCTTGGTTAACATTCACGAGACCATCCCATACAGTCTTTTAGCTTTTATTTTCTTTCTTGACACCTTTGCCTTCTCCTGAAAGATCTCCTCGTCTCCTTTCCACCCAAAGGCTGGCTGTCAGCAGCCTGGTAAGCCCACTGGTAGATTCTTGCTGCTCACGGGAGAAAAGCTGACCTCCTCACCATGGCCCACAGGGCTCTGCCTGCTCTGGCCCTCAGCTTTCTCCTTTCCTTCCTATGCTCCAGGCTTCTCTGGATTCCTTAAATAAGCAAAGGGCTTCCCTTGTGGCTCAGCTGGTAAAGAATCTGCCTGCAACGTGGGAGACCTGGGTTCGGTCCCTGGGTTGGGAAGATCCCCTGGAGAAGGGAAAGGCTACCCACTCCAGTATTCTGGCCTGGAGAATTCCATGGACTGTATAGTCCATGGGGTCGCAAAGAGTTGGACATGACTGAGCGACTTTCACTTCACTAAATAAGTGAATCTTTTTTCCCACTTCAGAACCTGTTACAAAATGGTTCCTTGTGTCTACAGCATTCCCCCCATTTGGTCAATGGCTAGTTCTTTCTTACCTTCCAGGTCTCAGTTTAAATGTGACCTCATGGTGGTCTTCCTTGACTCTTCCAAGTGAGATCCCTTCTTTAAATATCTACCACACCATCCTGCATGGGTCCTCCATAGCACTCAATGCAATTTGCTATTATTTTGCCATTTTCCCCATGCTGCACCAGTCCTGGGGGATCTACCCACCATCCATCCCCATTTCCTCCAGATGACAAGCCCAGTTTTATTCAGGTGACAGCATGTTAAGTTCTCAGAGACAAA
Source organism: Moschus berezovskii (assembly GCF_049115385.1). Taxonomy (NCBI): domain Eukaryota; kingdom Metazoa; phylum Chordata; class Mammalia; order Artiodactyla; family Moschidae; genus Moschus; species Moschus berezovskii. Next base: position 30,032,000 of record NC_142482.1, read on the forward strand.
AACTGTTTCAACTGAAACCAGCTCTTCACGGCCACCTCACTGCCCTTTGTGGGGTTGGTGTGGGAATGCTGTGAGGCCCTGTTCCGGTCAATGAGATGTAAGAGGAACTCTCTGGGTGCTGAGGGAAGAGGTCTTCCTTCCTGGCAAAAGTGAAGGTAGCATGAGAAAAAGTCTTATGTCCTCCACCCACAGCTTTCTGCTCCGGGAGCTGTTGGGCAGTAGAGAGAGGCACGGAGTTATGGTAGCCTTGAGGGGAAGGCTAAGGGAACCGCAGAGACACTGGCTCAGCACCCTGATGTTCCTGAGCTCCTGTCTAACCCAGAACCCAAACCTCAACCTCTACCAGCAGGAAAGAGTAGAGCCTGTGACCACACCACCTTGGAACGAGTCAAGTCCTGGCTCTATTACTCCCTGGACCTTGGGCAAAGTGCTTAACTTTTCTGAAGCTCAGTTTCCTCATCTGTAATTTGGGGACCACATAGCATTTCCCTTGTAGGAAGGATGTTAGGACTAAACTTCTGAAGAAAACATATAGAACAAATGCTGGTAGGCAGTAAGGATTGCATAATGGTTTGCTATTATGATGTGAGATCATTAAAATTTTATTATTTAAATCTCCAAGTAGGACTTCTATTACTTGCAGCCAAATGTATCCTAATTGATACACATGCCTAACAGCTATTACTTTTGAAAATATAATTTTAATTAATTAATTTATTTCTGGCTACGCTGGGTCTTCATTGCTCTGCACGGCCCCTGTCCAGCTGCAGTGAGTGGGAGGCACTCTTTGTAGTGGTGCGAGGGCTTCTCACTGAGGTGGCTTCTCTTGTTGCAGAGCACAGGCTCTAGAGCAGAGGATCAGTAGTTGTGGCACGGGCTTAGGTGCTCTGAAGCATGCGGGATCTTCCTCGACCAGGGATCGAACTCATGTCCCCTGCACTGGCAGGTGGATTCTTAATCACTGGACCACCAGGTCCATTACTTTTTATGTCATGTCATAGGGTCTTGTCTTTATCATCAGTATAGCAGTAATGTTGCCATCTTTGTCATCACCAACGTCATTATCCACATCATCATAATCACGGACACCAGCTTCTTCATCTCCTTCTCCTCCTTTTCTTCCTTTCCCTTCTCCTTCTCCACTGTCATCATCATCACCTCAGGTGATTTTGAAAACCACAGTCCAGGTGATCACTAAGGTTTACCCACCACTGAGGTTTCAGGTGTCTCTGATCATTCTCTCTTCTCTCTACTGAGGAGTCTGCAGGGAAGGTTGGCAGAACACCTCAGCAGGAAGTGAGGGGAGTTGAAAAGGTTCAATGCAAGCCAGCCCTAGGGCAAATCAGGCTGTGACCCAGGAAGGCTGCAGCCAAGAAATCCTACTGGGAACATAGGACTTGGGTCTTGAGGACCATCATCATGTCTCTCAACATTATGGCCATCTCTGCTGACTGTGGGGCATTTTAGAGAGAAAAATGATATTCCTCATTGTTTCTCCCTTGAAAGCAAAGGCAACTGTTGTCTTAGGGGCGAATTTAGAAAGAACAGTTCATTCCATTCTGAAACACACACAACCTTAAAGCTCATTTTATCCAAGATTCTTATTTTATAGTGAGGAAACTGAGGAGGAGGATAGTGTTGCGGTCAACTTACTCACCATCCATTGGAAGGTCCCACTTGCTGTCCCGGAGAATAAACCCCATCAGGCTTCTTGCTATGAGGACTTTATAAAAAGCCAGTTCAATATGCTTGCTATCATTTTTGTTCATCTTTTTGAAAGATGCAGTGTGCCAGCAAAGTCCACTGTCAATATTTTTATGAACTCTGTGGAAAATATGATGTTAAAGCCTTTTGGTAACCACTTCATTAAGCTTGGCTTTTTCTAGGCCACCACAAAAGGTAAATAAACCCTAATGAGTAATATGCCCAGACTGAGATCCTGTAAATTATACAAAGAGTCAGTGCCTCAAAACACACTTATCCCCCCCACCCCATGCCCCAGAGGAGTCTGAGAACGGTGATCCTAGTCCTGCATTGTGTACCAAGACCTTCAGACAAAGACTTATTAACCCGCAAATTAGATACTAACTAAATGAAGCCAGAGTTTCCATAGACTGAAAAGAACTACATAGCATCAGTAATGCTGTAAAGTTAGCACTCGGCCAATGGCCTCCTATCAAAGCAGAATTCCCTGGTAAGCAGTACACAGCGATTACTCTGGGCTGCTGGGCCTAACAGTGACCCCAGCTTACTCCTTTGCTCCTCCCACAAATTCTATGCTAGATGTTGGGGATACAACAGTGATTAAGACAAAGTCCCAGCCCTCCAGTGAAGTGAAAGTCGCTCAGTTGTGTCCAACTCTTTGCAACCCCATGGACTGTAGCCCACCAGGCTCCTCTGTCCATGGAATTCTCCAGGCAAGAATACTGGAGTGGGTAGCCGTTCCCTTCTCCAGGGAAACTTCCCAACCTAGGGATTGAACCCAGATCTCCAGCATTGCAGGGGGATTCTTTACTATCTGAGCCACCAGCCCTCCAGGAACTCGTCTTTTGGGGAGAAACTGCAATATAAGTAAATGGACTATAATCCTGGGGTGCAGTGGGGATTGGTAGGAGAACTAACTACTCCATATTGGAGAAGCAGAGCCAAGAATACATCCTCAAAAGGACTGTAGAGTTGAAAGAAAGATCTCCTTTTAAAACAGGAAGAATTTGAGACATACAAGATAATGGGAAGGAGCCCCTGGAAAAGACAAAGGATTGAGGACAGTTATTGGTCTGAGGCTCCTTAGAAAGGAAGGGGAGGGAAGGTGGAGCCAGGTGGATGGAAGTGCCTAAGGAGGAAGGAGACTCTTGCCTGTGACACAGATAAGAAAGAGACAAGGGCGGACATGGGTGCAGATGAGCTACAAGACAAGGAACCAGAGGTGGAGAAATGGGAAGATGTGACTGCCTTGGGTGAACCAGGAGGAGTGAACATCTTCTGAGGAGGGGGGCTGGTGAGAAGGTGAAGGGCTTTCTGTGAGGGGAAAGTTTAACAACGCTGTTGGGAAAAATGGTCATGGCAGACGATTGTGTCATAGAGGATGTCTACTGGATGGTGACGGGGGCCCTGCTGTTGTCATGGACCGGAGGGAAGAGTGGCACCAAAGTGAGTGGTTTGGTGGATTTCACTGTATTCAGCAGCGTGAATATAGAAGTAAAGAAACTTGGCCCTTTGCTAGTGGTAGAGAGGCCAAGACTTCATGCTCCCAATGCAGGGGGCCCAGGTTCGATCCCTGGTCAGGGAATTAGATACCATATCACAACTAAGAGTTGTCATGCTGCAACTAAAGATCCTGTGGGCTGCAACTAAGATGCAGCACAGCCAAAAAAATAAATAAGTAAAAATAAATATTAGAAAAAGATAAAAGCAGGGCAGCTTGCCTCAACGTAGGATTAGTTTTTTCCAGGTGGATCTAAGGGAAGGAAAAAGTGGGGCAAAGGGATTACAAGTTTTTGTAAGACAGAGGCTGAAGTGATGAATCATGATATAAAGAAGGGAAGAGAAACAGAGGCTCTGATATATTAGAAGAAATGAAGGAGCTAACGATCTAGAGGTCTCAATAAAGTTTAAAACAGATGCTGTGAGATTAGTGGAGGAAAACAGGTGTTTTCCTCCTGGAAGAAATAGGTGTTTGTTGATAGAGAATGGGCTATTAAGAACTTAGGTTAATAGAGTTAGGTTTTTTGGGACTATCTTGCCTGCTGAAAACAACCATGAATGCTGGATAAAATATAAAATCATCTTCTTAAAAGTAACAAGATCAGTAAAAAGGAATTACCAGGTCAACATTTAAGGAAAAAAAGAAGCCAGAGAGGTGAGCAAAGAATTTGCTTTTGCCCTGAGGGAATTTGACATTTTAGCAAATCTGAACCTCTGTTTTATCTGACAAAGTTAAGTCAAAGACCAGCAAAAAGTGTAGAGTCTAACAGAAAGCTTTCCCCATTTTGAGTGGGCCTCCTAAGAAGCTTTAAAGCAAGTGAACTGAATTAAACCATCTCTCACACAGTCTTGCAGCTCAGATTTGTACTACCTGAGTAGTCCAGGGAAATTCAAACCTTGACCTTGGATTAAATATCAGTTCTAAACTAAGGTTACCAGATATATATCCTCTACAAATAATTTTTCAAGTATTATATAATGACTAGCACACAAAAATAGCTAAATAACATAAAAATATATACCAGGAGCAACCCACAGATGTAGCAGATTTCAATATTATTATTATCAGTCACAGATTTGAAAAAACTCTGGTGATTTTGTTTAAAGAAGTAGAAAATTAGCTGAAAAGTATCTACGGGGAATGGGAAACCATTAAAAAGGATACAAATTTGAAAATCAAACAGAATTCTTAGAATTAAAAAATACAATAACCAAATTACAGCATGATCTCTTTGACCAGAATAATCAAAATAGAGAATGATCTACTTTCTGAGCAGAGCAGTTACTAGTGTTGACATTGTTCAAAGTGTGGCCAGTGAGAGCTTGTGGCTAAGAGGGAATGGAGGAGTCATTCAGAGGAGCTGAGGTGATGAAGGAACTGAGAGGTGAGGAGGGTGGGTGGGTTGTTCGTGTGACCTGTGAACTCATGCAGAACTCATGACTTGGGGTGAGGAGACAGGTGCCATTGTATGAGAGAATAGTTATTAGATGACAGAGTGAAAAGAGCTAGAGTGGGCTTGCCAAGTGAGATGGAAACCCATCAAGGAATTCTAACAGGAGTGGAGAGGGAGTGATCAGGAAATGGTGTTGCTGAGTTAGGAGGTGGATCTCATTTCTGTGTCAGGAACTATGTAGGGTCTGCAATGTTACCTACTTATAAACTGTTAAGACTGACACAGCTTCATGGATGCTGGCAAAACATTTGAAATTCCTGGGTCAGAGACAGAGGATAGTTTATTACTCACAACAATATCAGTAACCAGAGGATTATCACTTGCATTGATTTTTTGAGCCCCTGTTCCTACAGGGTGATGTAAAGACCATCAAGTGATACATGTATGTTAAGTAAGTTATGTTTCAGGAGAGGAACGCTGAGTTCAAAGGTCGAATCTTTGATAATAAGCCATACCTTGGCTTGCCTTCTTGTTTGGAGGCAGATGCAGTCTCTATTGTCAGGTTCTGGTCACCACACAGACATCTTGAAAAGAAAATCCAGAAGGAAGGGAGTCAGTGACACTGCTGGAAAGATGTTCCGTGAGATGAAAGATCTGTGGAGGACTATCAACACATACAAGCCTCTGGTCCACCAGGTATGAGGAAGAATGGCTTTTACCTTATAAGACTCAAAGGAAGTGACGTTCTCAGAGGCCAGCAGGATTTTAAGTAAGGCCAGGAGGTGAAGGATATTATGAACTTCTATGAGAAAATTAAGAATTTATGGAATTTGTTCTACCCATTAAATAAATTCTTAAAAGCAGAATTAAATAAAATCTTAAAAGCAGAGGTGCTTATTGGATCATTAAAAATAAAATTTTGCACCAGAACTGTGTTTGGTATAACATAACACAATACAACATTGTGTTGTAGTATGTTCCAGAAAAGATAGAGTGAGAGAGGGGCTGGCCACTGGACCAGAAACAAGGAGCCCTCTCCACCAACTGGCTGTGGGAAATTGCTTTCCCTCTCTGGTCATCATTTGTTCATATAAAGTGAGAAGGAAGGAGATATTCCATAATTTTGAGATCTACCCCCCCCCACCTTTTTTTGAAATCTCTTTTTTTAACACTAACAATCTATGTTGTCCTGGAGAAAGAAATTGCAACCGACTTCAGTATTGTTGCTTGGAGAATCCCATGGACAGAGGAGCCTGGCAGGCTAAAGTCTATGGGGTCGCAAGAGTTGGACACGACTGAGGGACTAAGCACACACACACACATCTATGTTGTCCATACTCAGAAAATCAGGACTCTAAACACAATACCTAAAGAAATTCTCTATTTACCAGAAAACCTCACTTTTCATCCAGGCTGAGGACTGAGTTTAGTAAAATTTAAAAAGATGACTTAAATAAAGTAGTCACAGAGGCAGTTATAACCACGATTATGAAATAGAAGGTGGACAATATGGCTCCAGCCTGGTGCTGCCCTTCATTTGGCTTTGGATGCCGAAAGTATCCATGGCTATTATTGCCTAGACAGTACATTTATTTTAACTTTCTGGAGAGTCAGACTGACCAAGTCTGATTTCCTAATATAGGAGTGCACATTTAGCGCCTCAGAGAGGCAATATGCATCAGAGAATGAATGTGGGCTTTGGAACCCAATAAACCTGGGCATAAATCCAGACTCTTCCACTTACCGGTGAGGTAACTACAGTCCGCTACTACTTTGCGGAGCGCCCCACAGCCCTCTCCTTTGGGAGCCATTCTGGAGGCTGCTCCCCGTTGTTCAGTGGGAAGCTGCATGTCTCATATGGCCACGCCCCCGCTCTCCCAGCTGATTGGTTAAGGAACGGGTATCTGGCCCAAGCTGAGCCAATCAGAGTCTTTCCCTGGGATTTCTGAAACTGAAACTGAGTTATGGAGTCAGTCCTCTGCTGACCAATGCTGTGGATGACAGCCAGGAGGGAATGTAGGCAGATGCTAACTGCCAGGTGCATTGGAGCAAAGACAGGAGGTGGAGAGAGAGGCCCAGGGTATCTGAAGCCCTGCTTCTGGTCACGCTTAGGCTGCCACCCCTTGCATGGTTTGCTTCTTAAACACGTGATTGTACAGGTATCTCTTGCTTTTTGAAAGTTCACTTTACAGTACTTTGATTTTATGAAAGCACAGCGTTAGTACTTGTTATTGCTAACCAAGAGAAATCTGAAGAGGATATTTGCTATTATGAAAAAGGGGGAAAGCAAAAATAGCGTTGAGTGTTTTGCAAAGGCAAATTGTAGAGGCAGAGTGTACCAATGAGAGTGGCTCCACCAAGCTCCTTCCCTGGGAACTACACTCAGCTTCTCAGCAGCATACCGCCATGGCTTTGAACTGTGTCTGTGAGCATCTGTGCTTTATATCGATTTATTCTGTGCATCCCTAAGGAAGATGAGTCCCAAGGTAATTGCCTCTTTGCTTTAGCACTAATTTTGGACAGTGAGGGGAACTTGTGTCTTCGGAAACAATGAGTCCCTTTGGTGTAAAGTTGGCCGAGTTGGCTTTAATCATTTGCATCTCAAAGAAGACTGACTTGTTTAGAAATCCTGAGCAAGGAACTTCACAGTTCTTCAGTTTTCTGATTTATAAAATGGGAAAATTGGGATAAAAATGTGTAGTAGGGGTAGACAACCTGATGAACTGACATGGCTTATGAGAACACTTGGCACCAAGCCTTGCCAGTAGGTAAGCTCAAGAAATATTAATGTTCTTTCCTTTTTGGCCTTTCAGGCATCCGGGGTGCTGTTTCTTTCTTCTTTTTAAAAAAGTTTATTAAGCAGAATATTTACCTTTTTTTTTTCCTACTGTACAACTTGTGGGAACTTAGTTTCCTGACTGGGATCAAACCCGGGCTCCCTGAAGTAGAAGCATGGAGTCCTAACCACTGGACTGCCAGGGTTCCCTGTTTTTATAAGTTAACATTTATTGAGCACTGACCCCAAGCCAGGCATTATGCTTGGTGCTTAGAATGCTTACTCTCTATTACTATTTAGCTCCCCACCCCACCTGTCTTGTGCCCAAGATTGGTGGCTGTCCCTTGAGGCATCCAGCAGTGTCTAAGCACCAGTAAGAACGTGTGCCTCCTGCCCTCCTTGCATTCTGGGACAAGGCTGGTGCTTCATCTCCATCTTACAGATGTGGAAGTGATCATGAAGGGAATGGATAAGGAGCTATGAACTTGCTCATTGGAGTTAAGGACCTTCAACTCCACCCAGATCCTACACTGTGTAACTTCAGAGGAGGTGGGTTTGGACAGTTTTAACACAGATGTGAGCGTAAATGTTCAGAATTTACTACCTTGACAAGACCTTTAGGCTGGAAACAGGAGAAAGTTCCAAGAAGGCTTGGTTGAGATAACTCAAACGTGCTATAAGGGGTATTAAGGGGTACTATGGGGAAGGAGGTGCCTACACCTTTTGAATTTAGCATCCTGGAGACCCTCCTTCACCTGGTGGAATCCCCTGCTCCCCCTACAGAGCACAGCCTCGTCCCAGAGTGTGAGGAGGGCAGGAGGCATATGTTCTTACTGGTGTTTAGACACTGCTGGATGCTTCAAGGGACAGCCACCAATCTTGGGCACAGGACAGGCGGAGTGGGGAGCCATGGAAGACCCTGGAGTGAGTTCCTAGGGAACACGAGGAATCAAACTGGGGCAGCTGCCAGGATGTGGTGAGGGATGGGGGGAAAGCTATTTTTTAAGATTTTCTTGAATTTGGTGATCAGCTGGACACAGGAGGTAAAAGAGAGTGAGGATCACAAAGTTATCAGTTTTTAGATAGATGGTTTCCTGGAAAGACAGAAGAAAATTCCTGAATTTTACTACTGTTAAAAGTAATAATAATAAAGAAATCAAGAAAAAGCAAAACATCAAACCACAGTGATCAGTCAGTGGTGTGGCTAAGAACCGATTGTCATGGGACTTCCCTGGTGGTCCTGTGGTTAAGTCTTCGTCTTCCAATGCAGGGGGTTCAAGCCCTGGTCAGGGAGCTAAGATCCTACATGCCACACCATCAAAAAAAATCAAAACATATTGTAACAAACTCAATAATGACTTTAAAAATGGTCCACATCAAAAAAAACTTTTTTAAAAAAGAGAAATGATTGTCATTTCTGGTTTTGGAGGCACAGTGTACCATACACTTCTGTACTCACCATTTTTCACCTCCTTTCTGTTTACAGCTGGTCCTCTCTGGATGCTCCGTAGTCCCTCAGACCCCAGGGAACAAAGCAGCAGGACGTGACTTTTCAGCAGCCTGGTTTGGAGCTTGGGTGGTAGAAATAACAGAGTTTGGTACTAGGAGTGCAGGGTCCTGCATCTGTGTTCTTGGGTTGCTATGAACCGGCTGTGTGATCACAGCCAACTCAGTCTTCTCTCTGAACCCTGCAGGAAACAGTGTCACCCAGACTCCTGAGTGGCTGCCTCTGGGCCTGCTGAGTGGGAGTGGAACCTACCCGTGCCCGCCCCCCCCCCCCGAAGAGGACCTCCACTTCTGTATTTTTAAAAATTTGTTTATTATTTTGGGCCATGCTGGGTCTTTGCTGCTGCACACAGGCTTTCTCTAGTCATGGTAAGTGGGGGTTGCTCTGCATTGTGGTGAGTGGACTTCTGATTGTGGTGGCTTCTCTTATTGTGGAGCACGGGCTCTGGGTACACAGGCTCTGGGCACACGGGCTTCAGTAGTTGTGGCACATGGCCCTAGTTGCCCCACTCACAGCATGTGGAATCTTCCCAGACCAGGGATCAAACCGGTGTCCCTTGCATTGGCAGGTGGATTCTTATTGACTGTGCCACTAGGGAAGTTCCCCCCTTTCTGTCTTATACCCTGCAGACTGTAAATAACATTCGTTTTTTTTTTTTTTTTAAACAAGTCTCTTTTAACCCATGGATGAGACTGTATACTTAGAGTAGTTTCTTGCAGAGCTCACATTCATAGGTCCTCTGGCCTCATCAGGGCCTTGATGGATTGTAGCAACGGTTAAGCATGACTTCACCATGTGCTCAACCAGGGGCTCCTTAGGCCCCAACTCTCCTCGTATGAATTAAGTGCCCTTAGGTATGTGCAGGTGGACGTCAGTGTGGATGGGGCCCGGGGGCTGCTGACCTGGCCAGGCGGGCGGTTTGTACCTGCATCTGGTAACCATTTCCTGTGCACTCCCTGGGAAGCATCTGCTTGCTGCTGGAAAGGACTGGATTTCACTTTCAGCATAATAAGGCAGACATCATAAGGTGTAGGGTTACCTGCAGGCGTAAATGTGGAGGTATGGCATGTGAAATACAGATTCTAATCATCTTCGGTGGGTTTTTGATGTGCTGGTTGGAGCCTGGCTGTGGGCCCAGCCAGAGTCCCCGGGGCCACCCCTGCCCAGAGGTGCATGATGGGGAGAGCTGGAAGGAGCTGGTATTGGGGCTCCTGGCTGTATTGGGAGAAACAGTTCCCTCCAGAGAGCAGGAGGGGGCCCTCACACATCTCTCATGGCTGGTTCAGGCTGTCCTTCCTGCCCAGTCTGGTGTCCCTGCTCCTGAAACCCTTTGTTGAGTCTTGGTTGGATTCCTTACTCAATGGGTGTGAAGAGTGCTCCCTGGAGGCCGCTCCTCCCTGCCCTGCCCCCATTCTCGGCCACTCAGTCCACTTCCATCAGGACTGTCTAGGATGTCCAGGGCTGGGGTGGGGAAGGACCTTCCCCTGTAGGTCAACCTTCCCCAGCACGTGACCCCAGAGTCTGGCCATCTCCACCTCTGCTCGTGCCCTCTTCCCTGCCCTGGCCTGGCTTCCACTGGAGATAAATCTCTCCTTACCCACACTGACCAGTTGAGGAGGAAACCATTCAAGGTCTAGAGCTCCCTAAGCAATACCCCATGTCTCTAACTGAGTCTATTTTGTCTCTGTTTTAACAACCCTCCTCAAACAAGCCCTTCAACTTCTCCCTGTTTTCTAATGAATTACATGCACACTGCTTCGTCTGGAGTTCCAGACTCTTTGCAAGCTGGACCTACCCACTCTGCCAGCCTCCCTTCCATGTTGCCTCTGCTCCCACTGCTGCTTCAAGGCCGCTTGCTGATTCCTGAAGGTGCCCCAAACCCTGCTTCTACCACTATGCCCACTGGTCCCGTGTCTGAGCTGCAAGTGCTGGGAACAGACCATCCTCCCAGCTCATCACTGGGGCCGGGCTCCAGGGAGCTTCAGGATCCCTCACACGCGTCCTCTCCACTTTGGTGGCGGCTCCTCATCCCCAGCTTCTTACTCTGCATCCTGGGGCTGCATCCCTGTATTCCTAATGGTGCCTGGTACACAGAAGGGGGAACCTGAGTTTATCCACAGAGTAGAAATGGGAGGGGGTGAACCGTGGTTCTGTGAATGGAGCACGGATTGTCTTTCCCATGACAGTCTTACACATTCCACCATTGGTCCAGGCCTTTTAAAAAATGATGGTCACTCTTGTTTAGGAATTTCTTCTCCTCCCACATCTCTGGCATCTGCATGTCTTCAGTCAGCTCAGATTCCTCTGCAGCGTCCCCCCACCCCTGACCCTCTCATGGGTGGTAATGAGAGCTGAATTTCTCTTTGGTTGCCTCTGTAGGGGACACAATCTGTGCCCTGCCCCCCAGCCCTGCCACTCACCATTCCCATGCACTGGTGGCCGGCTGTGGCATCTATCCACGACTTGCTGCCCAAGGGTTGGGCTGGAAATGCTGGGGCATTTGTACTCCAGGGAGCAGTCTGGAGTGGGTAGCCATTCCCTCCTCCAGGAGATCTTCCTGACCCAGGGATTGAACCCAGGTCTCCCATATTGCAGGCAGATTCTTTACCATCTGAGCCACCAGAGAAACCTCCATTGATGCCAGTGGTGTATAAGTACTCCACCTCCCTTGCCCCTCAGTGGGACAATTCTGGGACGTGTCCTACTCAGGGTCTTTGAGGTCCCAGTGGCATCGAGCCCGCCCCAGATGCCTCCAGAAGCCACCTCTCATTACTATACCCCTTCCTTTCCCTGCCTCACTCCCCTACTCCCTGACTCCCGCTTCCTGGGATCACCTCCCAAGTAAACCACTTGCACCCAAATCCTCATCTCAAGCTTCACTTCCAGGAGAACTCAGCCCAAGGCAGTGTCTTATTCTCATTGCCAGTAAGACGGAGACCCAAATCTCTTGACTGGCACAACTCTATTTCCAGGCTGGCGGTTTGGCTCCTTTTGCAAGGGTGAACTGGCTAAAGATCTTTTTGCTCTGGCCTCCTCTCTGACCACCAGCCTGTAATTAGCACTGGCTCCACCATCCCATCAACATGCAATCTGGTTCCCTGGCCTCTTTACGAGAGTTGCTCAGTCTTCCCAGAACAATGTGACCACCCCACCCCCACCCCCAGTCTCTCCTCCTCTGGCCAGAACATCCCACAGCATCCAGCATGACCAGCAGCTCTTCCAGGATGGTGCCCACCACTGCAGTCAGAGTTGGAGATGCCCTTTTGCCCCTCACAATGCATTGAGGTCTCACCTCCAGGGTGGTTATGGACATGTAATCACTGTCTGCACCTGGCGTGTGCATAAGAGACTATCTATCTCACCTGGACACCAGCTCTGGTGAGACAAGGCCCAGATCCCTAATTCTCTGTGTTCCCCAGAGGCACCTGCTCAATCTGAACAGATTGGGGTCCATAAAATGCCCATTGATGACTCAGCACCCCCTTAACCAACAGGAGATGGGGTAAAGCTATTGGGTCAGCTAAAAAGTCCATTTGGGTTTTTCTGTAAGATGTTATGGTTTCCCAGGAAAGTGGATTCCAGAGAAGAAAGGCCAGAATAGAGAAGGAAGATAGAGGTGGGAGGAGGGAAGAAACAAAAAATGTGTGAGTCATAAAGTAGCAGGGAGCTCTGCAAACCATTAGGTAATTAACCAAAGTGAAAAATCAGAGCACCAGGCTTTGGCTGCTGTTACAGGGTTGCAGCTGCTTTCAGAGTTTGATTGAATAAAGTATTTTTATTAACTTCACATTTTGCTTCTAATTTTTCCCCTTGTTCTTTCTCATTGTGGGACCCTCCTGTTCCTTGGCTCCTCGACTTGGTGATAGGCAGTGGCAGGGGCTGCCCTCCCCCGCCTTCCCCGCCCTCCTCCCCGGCCCTGCCCTGGTTCTGCTTTCTCTGTGTTCTGAATACCTGTGCCCATAAACTTTCCCATCAATGCACACTTTGGGGCTACAGATCAGGCCAGAAGGCAACTCCTGGGGTATGACTGAACTGACTGTATTCTGGAGCCCACTGGACCCTGACCTCTGACTGTGAGGCGGACATTCACAGAGGAGGGAAAAAATGTAGAATCAAAGAGGTCATAAAATGTCCCAGTTCGTGGAACTGTTAAAAAGGGGCAGGGCTCCTACTCAGGCTTCCAGTTTCTAAAACCTGCCAACCAGCAGTTCCTGTAGACCCCAAACACTCCCTCACTGCTGAGTTCCGCCGCTGTGGTTCTCTCTCAGGTCCTCTGATGACAGGGTCCTCACCTTCCAGGTATCTCTGCCACCTTAGTTGTTTTCCCTGGAAACAAACCTGATGTTCATGTTCTGTTGCTTGAAACTCCTCAAAGTCTCCTTAGTGCCCGGAAACTCAAGTCCAGATAAGACCCTGGTGGTCTTAGATGCTCTGGAAACATCTCCCTGATCATCTCACGGTTTCCTGAACAGGCCTCCTTTCTTCATGCATCTGTGACGATGCAAACGTGCGGGGTGGGAGACCCCACCCTGGCCTCCCTCTCTGATCTGCCTGTGGAGTCTTCCTCCTTCTTCAAGGCCAAGTTCAACATCAGCTCCGTGGAAGCTCCCCCTCACCCCTTTGGACAAACACATCCCTTTGTGCTCCCAAGAACATGCCTATTGTTGCCCTTTAAACCCTGGCCACTCATGAGACACTGCTCTGAGAAAGCAGGGACCAATTCTCATTCAGCCCAAGGCTGCCAGCTGCTCACAGAAACAGCCACCACACCTGACGCAAAATGCTGCCACCTCTTTGGGGAAAGTTGCTGTAGGCCGTGTTCCCAGGGAAGCAGATTATGAAAAGATGTTTGAGTGCAGGATGTAGAGTGAGCAGGGTCCTGGGTGCCTGGGATGGGAGGAGAAGGGGGAAGCAGGCATGGGCAGAGGGAGAAGGTAAGTGACCCCATGGCGGGCTCTGCAGTCAGCATGGCCCGGGTTGGAGTAGGCCTGCTTTTGGCCGAAGACATCTCACTTCCCAGGACTCCTGATGGATCACTCATGGATGTGGGCTACGTGGAACGGGGCTCAACTTTTGGGAGAAAGCTTCCAGCAACTGAGGGCTGCCTGCTGCCTCCACCCCCAGTAGCTGAGGATGTGAGTCTGTGGACTGCTGCTGCTGCTGCTGAGTCACTTCAGTCGTGTCCGACTCTGTGTGACCCTACAGACGGAAGCCCACCAGGCTCCCCCGTCCCTGGGATTCTCCAGGCAAGAACACTGGAGTGGGTTGCCATTTCCTTCTCCAATGTGTGAAAGTGAAAAGTGAAAGTGAAGTCGCTCAGTCGTGCCCGACCCTTAGCGATCCCACAGACTGCAGCCTACCAGGCTCCTCCATCCATGGGATTTTCTAGGCAAGAGTACTGGAGTGGCTTGCCATTGCCTTCTCCGGAGTCTGTGGACAGAGGTGCCTTTTTCTGGGGGAATCAGATGTGACCCAAAGGGTCCCTTTGTAGCGATCCTGTGGATGCTTCTCAGAACACTGTTTTCAAAAGCATAAGATAAAAAAAGTAAAGGATTGCCAAAAAAGCCAATTGTACTGAAATAGTTATGCGCATGGTGCTGAAACTGTTTATGTCATTACAGACACATGAAGTGGCAAACACACCCGTTCCTGCCTTTATGGTTTCATCTGAGTATTTTATGCCCCCTGCTTTCTCTCTCTTTCCCAGGTCCACCTAAAGCCCGTCCTTCAGGGGCACACTCAAATGCCACCTCCTGCATGAAGTCCACCTAGACTGCTCCAGCCTGGCCTGCACTAGTTTTGGCAGAGCACAATATTTGCTCTTGTTTCAAGACATGTTCATCTTTTGCCCAGAGATTATAACTCTTGATGTAAGAATAACATGATAATAAAGGCAGTACTAGCTAGCTGAGGTCCAGAGAGGTTAAATAACTTGCTTAAGGTTACATAGTGACAAAGTGGCAGAGCTGAGCTGGATTGGAGCTGCCTGGCTCTGAGCACTGTGCTCAGATCAGCTGTGTCTTCTCCCTGGGTCTCTTGCACTCCTTTGAGTCTTCCGTTAGAAACTACCCCACTGGTCGTTCAGGCTGGAGAGTTGATGAGAGGGCAGATGAAAGGGTATCTTTAAAGAGGGGCAGAGGGAGCTTGTTACCAGTCAGATCTCAGCTTCTCATGCCAAGGAGACTTGGGTGCCAGGCACCCGAGGTCAGATCCACATCTCCCTCCTTCCCCCCAACACCCCCCACTCTTCTTTTTAGTTCTGCAGCCCCAAGAACTTGCTTCGTATCTTGTTCTCAGCTCAGACACTCGTCCAACTGTTTCTAACGGCTTGCTGCTTCACATGAAACCCCATCCAGGTAATTTTCCATTTCACACTGCAAAGAATAATAGCCCGGGGGCTCTTTTTATAGGAAAAACTCCTCCAAGTAGAGCAAGCCTCCACTCCCAGGCAGACAGCAGAAGTCTGCTGGGCAGCGGTATCTGCAGGAGCTGGAAAACATTAACTCCGCGTATAGATTTCCACTCCTCCCTGGCTACTCCTCGCGGTGATGAGTTTTGATATTTCCTGGCCATCTGAATCCACTTCTGTCTCTTTAATCACAGGGCCCTGCATCTCTTTGGGCCCCGCCTGCCTGGCCTCCCCGGGAACTTGGCATGTGCTGTTGCTGAGGCTCTCCTATCCTGCTGGAGAGATTCAACTCAAACTGCCTCCAGAAAGCCTTCTGTTTCTTCCTTACAGGGCAGCGGGTGGCAAGGAGGTGGGGGTGGAGGGGTGGGTGGGCAGGGGGGCGAGGGTAAGGAGGAAAGTGATGTTTCTGAGCATCTACTCTGTGTCAGATGACAGTGAAGGGTGTTTTTGGGTCATAAATTATAATTCACATACTCTGTAACAGGTTGGTTTCTCAGAAGTGGAAGTAGAGATGGAGTTTGCTGCTGCTGCTGCGTCACTTCAGTCGTGTCCAACTCTGTGTGACCCCATAGACGGAAGCCCACCAGGCTTCCCCCTCCCTGGGATTCTCCAGGCAAGAACACTGGAGTGGGTTGCCATTTCCTTCTCCAATGTGTGAAAGTGAAAAGTGAAAGTGAAGTCGCTCAGTCGTGTCCGACCCTTAGCGACCCCATGGACTGCAGCCTACCAGGCTCCTCCATCCATGGGATTTTCTAGGCAAGAGTACTGGAGTGGCTTGCCATTGCCTTCTCCAAGAGATGGAGTTTAGGGAACAAGATATTTGGGACGGATTAGGATTAGTGGGTAGGGAAGCAGAATGTGCAGAGGAAGTAGGTGAATTGTGACCCAGGTCTGGTGGAAGCACAGAGCAATACGGGCCCCCTAGGAGGGTCCAGTGTTGGACCAAAGTGACTGGGGCTATAGCCCCCACATCCGGCTTCATAACTGGATGCAGGCTGTCCTGGGAGGGATGTGACTTTGGGGAAGGGGGACAGCTCTCTGTAGGGAGCCAGATCCTGAGGAACCAACAGCTGGGGGCTATCTACTGACTACCCCCAGCATCAAGGGCAGTATGTGTTCTTGAAGGGGGAGCTAGGAGTTGTATCTTTGTGTCTGCAATTTACAAAGGCCATCTTCATATCCTTATTTTACAGATGAGGCTCATAGAGGGCATGACAATCGCCAAGGTCACACAGCTAGGAAGGAGCAGAACTCAAGGCTGTCTGAAGTCACGCCTCCTGCCTTTCCCATGATATTGTGCCCCAGGGGCCTGGGGAGGAAAAAGGAGAATAATGTGATGTTTAACATTTGTTTCGTTTTTAAAATTTTTTTAAAAAATTGAAGTATAGTTGATTTGTAATTTTGTATTAATTTCTGCTCTACAGCAAAGTGACTCAGTTATACATATATGTGTATATATATAATATACATATATTAATACATTCTTCTATATATTCTTTCCCATTATGGTTTATTCTAGGATACTGAATATATTTTGTTGGCCAAAAATTTTGTTCAGGTTTTTCTGTAAATGAAATCCAGCTTCTGTAATTACAGAAAAACTCAAACTTTTTGGCCAACCCCATAGTTCCCTGTGCTATACAGCACCTTGCTGTTTATCCATTCTGTGTGTAATAGTTTGTATCTACTAACTCCAAACTCTCAGTTCATCCCTCCCATTGCCCCCCTGCCTTGGCAACCACAAGTCTGTTCTCTGTGTCTGTGAGTCCGCTTCTGTTTTGTAGGTAAGTTAATTTGTGTCATATTTTAGATTCCACGTATAAGTGATATCACATGGATTTGTCCTTCTCTTTCAGACTTACTTCAGTTAGTGTGGTCGTCTCTAGTTGCAGTCCTGTTGCTGCTAACAATTGTTTCTAGAGTTGTCCATCAGCACTGTTCCTGTGCAGAGGGGGAGAAAATTTGTTTTGATAAGCAGAGAGCGATCTGTACAAGCCCATGACTGGGACGGAGCTTCACAACTCCAGAGGCTTCACAGTTGTGGAGGTGGTAGGCATTACACTGATCTTCCGAATGTGTCTGGAATTTGCCTACACGGAGGAAGGGGAAAAGTTCTAGGCAGCAGGTACAATGTGCAAAGTGATGGGAGTTAGGACTAAGAAAGTCTCACAGGGAAAGTGGGCAGCGTGGCTTCGTTTGAGGGGAGCAGTAGGATCCCTCAAATACATGAAAGGCAAGTGGGGAAAATGAAATTCAGCTTCATTCTATTGAATTCTATTGAATTTAGAAGAGTACCTACTAAATGCCAGGCAGCTCTCAACTCAGTCAGGCCCAGAGTGGACAGGAGGGCTCTCTTCCCCACTTGGTTGACGAGGCCTTGGGCATCAACCTACCATCTGTGCTTTGGAGCTGGGAGGCCCACGACCATTGTGGGATGTGGTCCTGCCTGCAGGAGTCACTGCTGGAAGGCTGATGAGGTCAGCTGCTTGAGTCCACAAAGCGCCTCCTTCTCCTTCAGGGAGGGGACCTTGGAAGGGATGCTGAGGGCAGCCACTCCATTCTCAGCACCAACAGTCTGGACCTGTCAGGGGAGGGTGAGGGGCTGCTTTTGCCTTGGGGCTCCCGGGAGAATGCAGAGGCAGAAACCAGCCCTCACTCCTATGAGGAGCCCTCAGGGAGAGGCCTGGGTGGGGGCCCAGCCAAGGTGGGGTGGGGAGATGGGAGAGTGGATACCGAGGAACACATCCCCTCCTAAAGCTTCCAGGCAGTGAGATTTCACTCACCTGTAAAACAACAAGAAAAATAAACCGAAAGCACAATTTAGCTTGAGGACTTCTAACCTTTTCTTTTCCCAGTAAGAACATTAGGGAAAAAAACCCCACTGTAGTGGATTGAGTTGTCACTCCACCTCCCACCCCTTCCTGCCCCCAATATATTGATATCTTAGCTCTTGGTGCCTCTGAATATGACCTTTTTTTGAAATAGGGTCATTGCAGATGTAAGTAGTTAAGATAAGGTCGTGCTGGGATAGAATGGGCCTCTAATCCAATATGACTGATGTCTTTATAAAAAGGGGAAACTTGCACTCAGAGGAAAGGGAAGTGATTTGAAGACACAGGGGAGAAGGACATGTGAGGACAGAACAGAGATTGGACTGATGCAGCTGCAAGTTAGGAACGCCAAGGATTGCTGGTCAGCAGCAGCAACTGGAAAGAGGCAAGTAAGAATTCTACCCAGAGCCTCAGAGGAAGCCTGGGTTTGCTGGCACCTTGATTTTAGACCCCTGGCCTCCACAATTGTGAGACAATAAATTTGTGTAGTTTAAGCCAGCAAGTCTGTGGTACTTTGTTATGGCAGCCCTAGGAAATTAACATATGTGTGTGCATACTCAGTTGCTAAATTGTGTCTGAATCTTTGCTACCCCATGGACTGCAACTTGCCAGGCTCCTCTGTCTATGGAGTTCTCCAGGCAAGAATACTGGAGTGGATTGCCATTTCCTTCTCTAGGGGATCTTCCCGACCCAGAGATCGAACCCATGTCTCCTGCATTGACAGGAGGGTTCTTTACCACTGAGTCACCAGGGAAGCCCTAGGAAACTAATACCTCCAGAGGAGGATTCACACTGGTGTCCCTTAAATGCCTCTGTGTCCGTGTCACTGCCTCTTGCACCATTTTAAACATTTAAAGCTTCACTTCTCAAAGTGTGTTCCGTGGAGCAAGAGTTCCTTGTGATGTTAATGGACATTAGGTGGATTTTGTGGTAAAATATACTTGAGAAATATTGGGTCAAACAGTCTTAAACAGAGTCCTCTCCTGCAGGACTTTTCAGAGGCTTTAATATGCAAAAGTGCATTGTCAATATGGTATCGTTTCCTGAATTTGATTGGTAGTTTTGTTTTTTCCCTCTACAATATGCTCAGTCTCCTGGGATTATTTTCTGAAGAATACTCTTTGGGGACCACTCTTCTATAAACTAGGATTCTCAAATTTTCCATGAAGTACCTAGCAGAGTGCCTTGTGTAACTTCATAATTAATCATCCTGCTGATGCTGATGGTCCAGTTGCTGTGGGGATCAATGGTGATGGTGGTGATCATGAGGATCCAGGTCATGGTTATGGTGGGGACACTGGTGAGAAGGACATTGGTAATGAGGGTGGATAGTAAGGTATAACTCGAGTAAATCCCTAGGGAGAAAGGGCTGCCAATTCAGAGAGGTCTTCTGTATATGAATGACACCACTAGGCTTTGCAGAGTTAAAGACCCGGGCTTAGCAGGAGATGGTCCTGGAAAAGCAACTGTGCAACCCAGGGAGGTCAATGGGCCTGGAGCCAATAGAAGACCTTAGCAACATGGGAGACCCACCGAAGGTGTACAGCCTTGATTCCTGGACCCTTTCTTAACATGAATAAAAATAGAATATCTTTTCCATTACTGGAAGATTCCTGCTATGGTGAATCGTGATGTAGTGGGGGATGCTGTCAAGGCTTGTGACTGTTAAGAAATGAAGTGGAAACATGTGTGTTTGCCTCTTTGGGGCTGTGTTGTTTGGAATGGCCTGTTCTTAGCTCAGTCACGCTGGAGAAGGTCAGATGAGTTACAGCCCTCCAAAGGGATGGAGGGAATTGTGAAGGCAGCAATGAAGCGGTGGTGGTGTTTTTTTTTTTTTTTTTTTATTAATTAATTAGGCTGCTCCGGGACTTGGTTGTAGCATATGAATTCTTAGTTGTGGCATGTGGGATCTAGTTCCCTGACCAGGGATTGAACCTGGTCCCCTGCGTTGGAAGTGTGGAATCTTAGCCATAGACCTCCAGGGAAGTCCCATGTGATGGAGATTTTGAAAAGACAACAGTATTGCCAGTGTTCATGGAGGGTGGACTAAAAGGATGATGGTGGTGCCAGGGTCACAGTGATGGTGAGGACAGTGCTCCTGGTGACCAGAGTGCTGATGGGAGTGACAGAGGCAATGGCAGAGGTGGGTGATGGAGACAGTGATGGGAACATCCCCAGTGTGACGTTGGCAACAGTTTGGGAGGAATCGTGGCATGCACTGTGCACCGATCAGAGTCTAAAGTGACTCTGTGGTCACCTGCTTCCTTCCTTTACAGGTAGGACAGGACCCAGGAGATGCAAGCTGGCCTGATAAGCGCAGGACTTTGCCTTGGAGGCACTGAGTTCTCTCTGTGTAGAAAGGTGGCCCTTCACTTTCTCCATAAATTAACTCCATAAACTTTCTGCTTTGCCAATTGTAAGCCATCAGCCCCACAAGCCATTCCCGCCTGGAATATGGATCTTGAACAAATAAATCACTCTTATTATTCACGTCGGCAGCAATGTCATCATTGCACGGGAGTCCAGACCTGGGCTGACCTACCCAGGGGACGCGGGCAGCCCCCCTCGATATTGTTTAAAGCCCAGAACACCGTGATTCAACAGTGAACTTCTAGACAGAGGCCCCTATATCAAAGTGACATAATTTAATAGCACTCTCCTCTCTCATCAGAATGGGGCTTCGCTGGGGGTGGTAGACATACGGCTTTCTGGGGAGAGGGGGATGACTCTCAGAGGCGGGTTCATGCCCTTCCCCTATGAGAAGCCGGCTGTCAGGTCCCCAGCCTGTAAATTCACCGGGCCAGCTACTGACATGTTACTACAAGTAGCAGCGCAGCCTGCTCCCCTCCTCTCGTGCATGTCTGCTCTGCCTGATTTTAAGGAGGAAACAGAAGCTCAATCTGGATCTGTGTCTGCTGGCAAGATGGCTGCCTCTAGGTAGAATTTTAGCATCTTGAGTAATGCATTCTGGCAAGGGCTGCCCATTTACTGCGTTGGCCAAAAAAGTCATTCGGATTTTAAACATCTTATGGAAAACCCGAACAAACTTTTTGGTCAACCAGTACTTATCACAGGCTTGTGATTTGTGGGTCCTTGTTCTTCCTTGAGGGACACGAATGCTTGGCCAAGATCTCACTGACCATTTACGGACATTCACCGTTGTCCGCAGCTTCCTCGGCACAAATCTGAAATCAGGGCATGTAATTAAAGCCATTGCCCTGCATTTCTTCATGTTTTTATGCAGGGGATGCAAAGTGATAGTGGGGTTGCCCTTTTTGATCTTTTCTGGAAGGAATTATTTTATTTTTTTGTGTGTTTTTTTTCCCCTTCTGGGAATGAAATAACGATTCCAGAAACTTCTGGAAAACATCTGAGCTAGTTAGTAGAATGTTAAAGCAGGCTGAACATCTCATTCATAGATGTATCAGGTATTTTCCTATGACCTTAAGTGGTTGCGGAGGTCCTTTTGGAATTCCACTTAGCTGAGGGATAGGGGTCTATGGAAGGCTTCTATTTCAATGTTCTAGGAATGAAAGTCTTGGGGGGAAGTTGCTGTGGCTTAGTAAGTTAGAGGGACTTCTCAGGTGCCATTAATAGGTAAGGAACCTACCTGCCAATGCAGAAGACAGGGTGGCAGGCTGTACTAAGTACTTCGGGCTTCCCTGGTGGCTCAGATGGTAAAGAATCCGCCTGCAATGTGGGAGACCTGGATTCAATCCCTGGGTTGGGAAGATGCCCTGGAGGAGGGCATGGCAACCCACTCCAGTATTCCTGCCTGGAGAATCCCATGGTCAGAGGAGCCTGGTGGGCTATGGTCTATAGGGTGGCAAAGAGTCAGACATGACTGAAGTGACTTATATGTAATATAAGAAGAATGTATGTTTTGGGGTCACTTTAGGTGTAACTCTGGAAGGCAGAGCCTGCATATTTTGCGGAATCAAGGGACTAAATGAATGTGTACAACAGTTTCAATAACACCAGAGGGAACAGGTGACACATAAAATACACCACCATCCTTATAGTAATTAAATTCCAATCTTGCTTTGTTTCTAAAATATTTCAAAACATGGTATACTGGGACATGAAGGTGTGACAAGACGATTTTTGCGGTTTCAATTGTAGGAACCCTGTGGTTGATTCCACAACATCCATTCACCCAGACAATTAGGCAGTCTCAATGGGTCATGCTAATTCCATTCCGCTTCCTGGGGATTGGTCTGGGGCAAATGTGATCCATTTTGGGTCAATGAGACAACAGGGGAGAAGCTCAGGACTTCTGGGAAAGAGCAGTCAGTCACACCGCCCCTCTCCTTTCACCTTGCTGGGTGTGAACAAGGATGCAGTTTGTTCCAGGGACTGTTGGCAGCCATTTTGAGACCATGAGGGGAAATAGTATTGGGATGCAGCCAGCTCTACTGCTGAGAGAGCAGAGAAAGGAAAAGAGCTTGGGTTGAGGGGTTGAATCTGTCTCCACTGACCTCTTCCCCACCTCTGGACTTCCTTCTGTGAAACATAATGCTGTGATTAGGTAAGTGAGTCTGAGAAAGTGTTTCTGTTACCTGAGAGGAAAGCATTCTGACCCACCTATTTAATGATTGTGTACTTGTTATTACCATCACTAAGCTAAGCTCTGAGAAGAGAGAAACAATGGAATCCATGTGTTGTCCCTGATCTTCAGAGCTCTCAAGTGCTTATTGGAGAGGTGACATAGCTACTCAGAAAGCCACAATGTATTAAGTGTTAAATTGTGACAGAAGATACTCCCAGGCAGGGCTTGGACAACTCTTCCCAAAAGGGTCAGAGAGAAAATAGTTTGATTTTTGTGGGCTGTATGGGCTCTGCTGTGACTGCTCAGCTCTGCCATTGTAGCACAAAAGCAGCCGGAAACAATGGCTACAAATGAGTGTAACTGTGTTACAATAAAACTTTATTTAAAAGAGCAGGTGGTGGGCCAGGTTTTGCCTACACCTGCTCTAAGGGAGTTCATAATCAGCAGGGGATTGGGGTCATGGGATGATTCCTGGAGGCTGTGGGTGCTGGACAGACAGAGTGGATATGGACAGCAGTCTGTCTAGTGCTGGACAGACAGTAGTAGACCATGCCATTCTAGTATACAGATGGAATTCAGAAAGGAAAAAGCCAGAGTACATGTCATAGCTACACCTGACTGTCTCCCTGGTGATCAAGTCAATTCTGCAGTCCCTCTTCCTCCATTTACCAATGATCAGGCAAGAAAAGAGGAAATACCCAGGGGCCACACACAGAAAGAGTCCTTCCCAGATCTGTCTTCTACCCAGAGGACCAAAGGTGAGTCTAGGCATACAGAAGCACAGAGCAGGCAGCCCCAGCAGGACAGACATCAGACTCTTCAATTCAGAGAGTTGAATTGTCGGGGGGGACTGGGTTGGTTCAGAGAGTTGCCTCCTAAGGGTGACCTTGAGGATGGGTAGGCTTTGAATAAGAGGCAGGTAACATGGGCAGGTGGGAATCATGCTATGAGCAGAGACTTGGAAGGGACCCCTCTGTGGTGGGAAGGCACCTCTATAGGATGACACCCATAGGATACTCTGGATGACACCCTCCTAGGCTACACTGGGAAGGGTGTTCCCCCGATCCCTTGAGACAAGAGTCTAAAGTTTCCTTTGAGGAAGTATCTAGACGATAACACCCATCAGTACTGACCTACAGGTAGAGTTGTTATCGTCTAGTTGCTAAATTGTGTCTGACTCTTTTACAACCCCATGGCCTGTAGCCTGTCAGGCTTCTCTGTCCATGAGACTTCCTAGGCAAGAATACTGGAGAGGGTTGCCATTTCCTTCTCCCAGGCATCTTCGCGACCCAGGAATTGAACCTACATCTCCTTCGTTGGCAGGCGGATTCTTTATCACTGAGCCACCAGGGAAGCCCTATAGGCAGAGACTGCTGCTGCTGCTGCTAAGTTGCTTCAGTCGTGTCCGACTCTGTGTGACCCCATAGACGGCAGCCCACCAGGCTCCCCCGTCCCTGGGATTCTCCAGGCAAGAACACTGGAGTGGGTTGCCATTTACTTCTCCAATGCATGAAAGTGAAAAGTGAAAGTGAAGTCACTCAGTCATGTCCGACTCTTCGCAA
This sequence comes from Moschus berezovskii, assembly GCF_049115385.1. NCBI lineage: Eukaryota > Metazoa > Chordata > Mammalia > Artiodactyla > Moschidae > Moschus > Moschus berezovskii. The sequence continues at coordinate 30,056,232 of NC_142482.1, forward strand.
CCCCATGGACTGCAGCCCACCAGGCTCCTCCGTCCATGGGATTTTCCAGGCAAGAGTACTGGAGTAGGGTGCCATCGCCTTCTCCATAGGCAGAGACTGGGAGCTATTCAATCTGAAGAACATCAGTGGGGTTTACAGGGCCTGCGGATGAGTTGGTGGGGGCAAACACCCTAAGTGTGGACCAAGAAGGGTGATGAGAACATCACAGGAGGAGGATGGGCTTAGTGTGAGAAGGAAGGTGGCTCGTTCTTTAGGACTGAGTGCAAGTCCACCCAGAGAGCCCAGGGTCACACTTTGAGGAGTCGGAGAGGGTGTGCATTCCTGCTGCTGGGAAGGGGCGCTCTGAGGAGGCTGGAGTTTGCGGGGGGAAGGACAGCCTTGTCTGAGATGACAGCATCATACAGAATGGTGAGACCCAGCATGCTCCCCATCCTCAAAGGCTTCAGCTTAGGGGTGTAAAAATATTCCTCCCCTGTTTTCCTGCTTTGATGTGTAAACATGGGGCAGTCAAGTTGGAGAGCCGAGAAAGGGAAACCACACTGTGGAGTAATATCCTTTTGCAAAGAAATACATATTTTGGAAAAGGGCTGAAACTTGTGGAAGCTTTAGAAGCGTGTTTTCTTTTCTTATTTTTAAGAACTCAAGGATTTTGGTGAAATCAGTGTTGTTTTCTCAGGCGCCTAAATGAATGAACATAGGCACAGCTTCAGAGAGACAAAGGAAACCATAAAAATAGCTTTCTAATTATTGTCTCCTGTCCCCAGACATGGCTGTCGAGGGCTGGGTGATGCCAACTCCCTTTCCCTAACTGGGGTCCGCTCTGCCTGTCCCCAGCTGTCATTCTCTGGCTTTGCCACTGCTGCTCTGGTTTCGTGGTGCCCTTTGCTTCTCCGAGGAGGTGGTTGTTTCTCTTAACCCTCCTCTGCTTTCTTTAGGTTTTGCATTGTTTTCATCTCCTGTTCAGCTGTCTCCTTTGGTCCCCTCACCTTCATTCTGCAGGGCTGTCGGTGACCTGGTTTCCATGAGGCAGTTGGGTTTTGTCCAGCTGCTTCTTCAAGCAGGTGCTCAGTTATGTGGCTGCCATCTCTCCCTGTGAAGGGTTTTAGATTTGTTTTGTTCTTCCTCTCTTCTATATGTGTTTCTCCAGGCAGGGATACTGGCTGTTTTATAAATTTTCAGGAGTGCTTTTCCTTTTAAGAAGAGAGACAGGCTTCTGAATTTCTTGGGCTGAGACGCATTATCTGTGAAATTCTTGCTTTGATGACTGGCAGATTTCTGAGCCATAGGGCTGGAATTCCAAACCTGGCTGGCCCCTCGAGCTGTGGTGTCACCCTCCACTTGTGGCTCTTTCTAGACCAGAACCTTCATGAAACAACCACTTCATTTGTGCAATACTTTGCCCCATCAAGCCTCCATCTTTAAAATTGATCAAGAAATAACACGAACGATCACAACCTAGAAGAAATAAAATTCTCCATTATAACACAAACAGTTCTTCATTGAGTTATTAAAATATAGCAGCTGTGTGATACAGGTGGAAAACACATAATGCTCGTCATCCTTATTATTTAATACTAACCCTTTCAATCTTCACTATTCAAAATGGGGTCCCTTGTTGGGGGGGTCTTCCCTGGTGGTCCAGTGGTTAAGACTCGGTGCTTCCATTGCCGGGTATATGGGTTCCGACCCCTGGTCGGGGAACTAAGATCCTGTGTGTCACATGGTGCAGTGTAATCAAACAAACAAGAAAAATACAAATATGAAATATACACCTGGATTTGAGAGACTTGGCATCGCCCCCACCCCTGAAAAAAAAGGTTGAAAAAATGTGGTCCCTGGACCAGCAGCCTCAGCATCTTCTGGAAGCTGGTCAGAAATGCATATTTCTATCTTTAGAAGTCAACTTCGGCAGGTGGAGATCCACGACACCATCCAGGAAATCAAGTTGTGGTTCCTGAGAGCTGAGAACATCTTTGACTTCTCCCAGACCCATTCTGAGCTTCCCAGATGGTGTTAGTAGTAAAGAACCCACTGGCCAATAGAGGAGATGTAAAAGAGTTGTGGATTTGATCCCAGGGTCGGGAAGTTCCCCTGGAGCAGGACATGGCAACCCACTCCAGTATTCTTGCCTGGAGAATCCCCGGGACAGAGGACCCTGGCAGGCTACAGTCCATGAGGTCACAAAGAGCTGGACACGACTGAGGTGACTTAGCAGCAGCAGACCCATTTTAACCTGGCTCTCACCATCTTCAGCTTCCTCATGGTTTCGGTAAAGATAAAAAAGCATTTACTCCATTGTGTTACAAAGATTTCTTTGAGACTCGCTGTCAAAGTTGATGATGAAGAGGAGTTAATTCCATGAGGAGGAGACTTCATAAAGCACAATGGCTCTGGCTATTCCCTGAATGAGCCTCTGAGGATGGAGCTGGCTATTTTGGACAAAGTGCACTGGGATCTCTATATTGGGACACCACTGGACTTCTCTGCCCTGTTCCACTCCCTGGTGGTCCTGGGCTGGTTCCATGAACAGGGGTCATCTTGGAGGCATCCTTCTCTCCAGGCCACCTCCCTGACCAGGCAGCTGAAGCCCCGAGTCCCTGGCCACCAGCTGCTGCAGTTCAAGGGCTCCACACTGACCTTGGTCATCATCACTTTAGAATTGGATGGGCTCATGCCCAATGCTGTGCTCCTGCATGTGATCTGCTAAAGAAGGTGCTTTAGGCATCAAGCATTAGGCAGTTGAACCATTACAAGGAACTGGTAAAGCAGCAGCTGACAAGTGTTTAGTTCTCCTCCTGCACAGACGACTTTGATTCACCTGCAAGCCTTGGTGCCCTTTGGAGCATAATGGCAGTCCCCCTTGCCTAGACTTCTCTGTATTCTGTGCTTTCTGGCTCCCACAACAAGAAAGAAGGCGCTGAAACAGCAACTGAGAAAACGTCTTAGGTCTTATTGTCATATTTCTTCCAGACCTACTGAATTAGAATCTGTATTCTGTTTGAGAGAATAACATTGAAACATATACATTACCATGTGCAAAATAAGTGACCAGTGTGAGTGTGATGTGTGTTGCAGCGTACCCAGAGCCCGTGCTCTCTGACAACCTGGAGGGATGGGGTGGGGAGGGAGGTGGGGATCAGGATGGAGGGGACACATGTATACCTATGGCCAGTTTATGTTGATGTATGGCAAAACCCATCATATTATAATAAAGTAATTATCTTCCAATTAAAATAAATACATAAAATTAAAAGAAAAAAAATAAAAGAAAGATCCCTAGGTGATTCCTATGTAAGTTTGAGATGTCCTGCTTTTATAACCATTAAAAACTTTCAATGGAGCAAGATGCCAAACAAAAATCAATGCGGAAACAGAGTATGGCGGGTGGCACTTTGAAATGCCCCATTAGTGGCAGCAACAATGAGCAATGTGTCTATTTTTGTTTCAGCTTGATGGAGCCCCATACCATGATCACTGAATGACAGGTTGGGGCTCCTACTAATTCCTGGGCAGCTGATCATCTTTCCTTTTCCGTGGAGAGGTGTCTGGAGGCGCTTCTCTGCCCTTGGTCTGTGTCTTGGTCTTCGAAGGTCAATGCTAAGATCCAGCTTATCTTCTTTCTTGTCAGCAAAACCAAGGGTGACAGATTCCCAGATTTCTTCCAACATTCATCCAGTTTGCCCATTGGCCATCTACTCCAGGGGCTTCCCAGGTGGCACAGTGTTTTAAAAATCTGCCTGCCAGTGCAGGAGACACAGGAGATGAGGGTTCAATCCATGGGTTGGGAAGATGCCCTGGAGGAGGAAATGGCAACCCATTCCAATATTCTTGCCTGGAAAATCCCATGGACAGAGGAACCTGAAGGCCTACAGTCCGTGGGATCACAAAGAGTCAGACACGACTGAGCACACAGCATGCAGGCATCTACTCCAGAGGTGTTTAGGATGACTCTCAACTTCTTTGCTGACTTGTTGAGGTGGGTCACCAGGTCCCCCTGCTTACCTCCCTCCCAGAAATAGGACATAAAACAGATTTCATCAAGGCCATTGTTTTTAGCTTATGGTCAATGCCAACCCGAGGGATCCTACTAGGAACCTGGTGGGAAAATTTGTGTGATTAGCATTCTTCCTTGGTGAGCCATGTCAAAGTCTGCCACCGATAGCTTTGTTTCCCTGCCTCATTTATTCCCTTCCAGGGCCACATGGTGGTGATGATCAATCTTTGGGGAGTTGAAATACCTTGTCATTATTTCTTTGATTCCAAGATGTGCCTCCCTCCAGCAAAAAGGAAAAAAAGATCACAGTATATCATTTATTTTAAAAATGGAAGCAATTGACAATTGATTTCATGTTGAAATCAAGAATTCAGGTTGTCTCTTGAAAGGGTGATATCCTGACACTGAGAAACACGCCATAAAAACTCCAAACTGTGTGAAAAGGAAACTGCTGGGGTTCATCATTTATTTCTTCCTTGTAAATTGCAGTTCTTTGCTGATAAATTTATTTATTTTGTTTATTTATATATATTATATATTGTATGTATATATATGGCTGCATCAGGTCTTAGCTGCTGCATGCAGGAACTTTTTTATGTAATATGGGGTTTTTTGTTGTGGCGCATGGGCTTAGTTTCTCCCTGGGTTGTGGGATTTTAGTTCCCTGACCAGGGGTTGAAGCCAAGTCCCCTGCATTGCAAGGTGGATTCTTAACCACTGGACCACCAGGGAAGTCCCAGGTATTTATTCAACCTCTGACTTAACACTCTCTTCCTCAATCCAACCTGTGTCTTGTTCAAGAGGGGTTTTAAAAACTGATCTTTCTGTACCCTTGCATTTGCATGTCTTCATCTGCCTTTACTTTTAAGTAATCCTATGTCACAACCTCCCTTTGCAAAATGGAAAGATAACAATGCAACATGTCTCACCTTTTGCTGCTTCTTTTTCTTTTCCCTCATGTTAAAAGTTTAGCTGTAAAAAACCTGAACAACCTGTGCCCCAGGTAAACTCCTGAGCATGATGAGCACCAGAAACCTTGTCCCTGGCAGTACTGTTGTCATAGCAGAATCCTGGAAACTCCAGTATTCCTAGAAGAGGATGGACAAAACATCAAGATCTGTTATTCGCACCATGGAATATTAGACACCAGTGAAAACGAATGACAATAAAGCTACCTGCAATAACATGGAGAAATCATAGAGACATAATGTATGTGTCACTAAGTTGCTTCGGTTGTGTCTGACTCTTTGTGACCCTATGTAATGTGTGACATTACACAAAGAGTGACATAGGGTCACCCTGTTGCCTGCTAGGCTCCTCTATCCATGGGATTCTCCAGGCAAGAAACTGGAGTAGGTTACCATGCCCTCCTCCAGGGGATCTTCCCCACCCAGGGATCGAAGCCACATCTCTTACGTCTCCTGCATTGGTAGGCAGGTTCTTTACCGTTAGCACAACCTGGGAAGCCCTAGAGACGTGATAATGAATGAGAAAAGCAGATTGCAGAGTACTGTATATCATATGTAAAAATACATATAATTTATAATTATATATATATTTCTTTTTTATACAGCAACTCAAAGACTAAGAGAACCTCAAGTATAAGGTAAACCACATGTTGCTTGGGGGTAATATGGACATCTCTAGAGCTGACCCCTGTCCTGTTATCCTCTCCCCCTGGGCACATGGGAGCATCCCCTTGCAGTGCAATTAGCCCATGTGACTCGTTCTGTCAATGGGCCATGAGCCACAGAGGCTTTACTTGCAGCTGAAGTAATCCTGGGGGAGCCTCCTGTTTTGATGGAGTCCTGCAGAATAAGGCATCCTGGACTGTGGAGGACATGTGACACTTGTTTGGGAAAGCCAGCCTCACCTGCAGTGGGTTTTGCTTGACCCAGAGACAAACTGTGGCTGAAGTGCTAAGTAGTTGAAGTGTTAGCCTGTTTCATGTCTGCAATGGGACGTGGCCTTTCCTGGCTGGTGCAGATGCACACAAGAGCCATGAGAAAGGTGGGGATGATGATCAACCCACAGCTGAGGATGTGGCTGGCTCCTGGGGAAGGCAAACGGAGAGGGGACAGGAAAGAACACCCAGGGAGGTGAAAGAGTAAAGGTGATATTTTGGTTCTTAAGCCGGGTGATGGGTTTTTAGGTGTTCATTTTAGTAATTTTTAAAAAAATTTTATTTTTTAAAAGAGAATGGACTTGTGGACACAGTAGGGGAAGGAGGGGGGATAAGTTGAGAGAGTAGGCATTGAAACATACACGTTGCTGCTGCTGCTGCTAAGTCACTTCAGTCGTGTGTGACTCTGTGCGACCCCATAGACGGAAGCTCACCAGGCTCCCCCGTCCCTGGGATTCTCCAGGCAAGAACACTGGAGTGGGTTGCCATTTCCTTCTCCAATGTGTGAAAGTGAAAAGTGAAAGTGAAGTCGCTCAGTCGTGTCCGATCCTTAGTGACCCCACGGACTGCAGCCTACCAGGCTCCTCCATCCATGGGATTTTCTAGGCAATAGTACTGGAGTGGTTACCATGTGTGAAATAGCTAGCTCGTGGGAAGTTGCTGTGTAACAAAAGGAGCGCAGCCTGGTACTGTGTGACAACCTAGAAAAGTGGGTGAGGTGCTGGGCGGGAGGGACGTTCAAGAGGGAAGGGCCTTGTGTCTACCTCTGGCTAATTCACACTGTGGTATGGCAGAAACCAACATAGCATTGTAAAACAATTATCCTCCAATTAAAAATAAATTGTTTAAAATTCAAAAATATTAAAATTAATTTTTATTGGAGTGTAGTTGTTTCACAATGTTATGTCAGTTTCTACTGTACAGCAAAGTGAATCAGCTAACGTATACACATGTCCCCTCTTTTTTGGATTTCCTTCCCATTTGGTCTCTACAGTTTTCTGAGCTATATAGTGGGTTCTCACAAGTTACCTGTGTTATACATAGGACTGATGGTGTATATATGTCAATCACAATCTCCAAATTCATCCTCCCCCTTCCCCACTTGGCGTCCATACGTTTGTTCTGCAAATAAGATCATCTATACTGTAGGTGTTCATTTTATAATTAGGCTTTGTAATTGATCCATGTTAATATAAGTGCCAAATATCACACAATAGAAAACAGTTTAAATAGTTTAAAAATTGAGCAGCATGAAAGACAAAATCTCTGTGGCAGGTAAATGGGGAGTCACTGTAAAATTCTCTCTGCTTTGCTGTAAACTTGAATATTGTCATAATAAAGTGTTGGCTGAAATCCCTAAATGGCTAACAGTTACATTAAGAACTTAAAAAAAAATCTTACCTATAATTCAACTACCCCAACACAGCAACTATTTTGACTTTTTAAAGCCCTTATCTCTGTGAATACAATGTTATCGTAGTTGTGGTCGCTATGTATTCATAGTATTTTATGGCTTGCTTTCTTCATTTAGCATTTTATTATCAACATTTCTCCAGCACTCATGCTGGTTTGGTGAGTTCATTTACGTTAGTGGAATTCCTTCTGTTCCATGCAAATGTGGGTATCCCATAAACCTCAGTTAGACTCCAGAAGCCAGACACTTTTTAACTTGAAGGTAAGAGTTGTCAGAGGTCTGACATACTCTGCTCCTTCTAAAGTTTCCTGGGAAGATGCTGTGTCTGTCTGCCACTATTGTTCTCTTCAGATAAAGGGAAGCTTTTGTGTTTAAGAGATACAAGTTAATTATTTACAAAACAGATACAGACTCACAGACTTAGAGAAGGAACGTAATGGTTGTCGTGGAGGGTGGGGAAATGAGGTAAAGGGATAGTTAGAGAGTTTGGAATGAACGTGTACACACTGCTATATTTAAAGTGGATAACCAACAAGGACCTATTGTATAACACAGGGAACTCGACTCAATGTTGTGTGGCAGCCTGGATGGGAGGGGAGTTTGGGGGGAATGGTTATATGTATATGTGTGGCTGAGTCCCTTTGCTGTTGACCTGAAAACTTACGACATTGTTAATCCCCTATACTCCAGTATAAAATAAAAAGTTAAACAAAACAAACAAAAAGACATACCTGGCAAGTAATAAGTTAATCACTCAGTCATGTCCGACTCTTTGTGATCCTATGGACTGTAGTCTGCCGAGGTCCTCCATTCGTGGGATTCTCCAGGCAAGCATACTGGAGTGGGTTGCCATTTACTTCTCCAGGGCATCTTCCCTACACAGGGATTGAACCCAGGTCTCCTGCATTGCAGGCAGATTCTTTACCAACTGAGCCACTGGGGAAGCCCCAGGCAAGCAATAGCCTTCCTTCAAATCATTGTTGCATGCCCACTATGTGCTTACCTGAAGAATTTGCTACCTTTCCTTCTAGACTTTTCTCCTTTAGTTTCTCTGCTAGTTCTATCTCATCACCATTTCAAAAACAGCCCTGAATTAAAATCTCCACAGGTATAAGCTAACAGCCTGCTCAGAAAATCCACATGTGTTTGGAAGCATACATCGTTTCTCTTTTCCAGATTGTAAAAATTATTCATGCTCTTGGTAGGTATTTTAGGAAATGAAATGAAATGCACCTATCTTTCTACCACCTCAAGCTGCTGCTGCTGCTGCTGCTGCTAAGTCACTTCAGTCGTGTCTGACTGTGTGACCCCATAGACGGAAGCTCACCAGGCTCCCCCGTCCCTGGGATTCTCCAGGCAAGAACACTGGAGTGGGTTGCCATTTCCTTCTCCAATGTGTGAAAGTGAAAAGTGAAAGTGAAGTCGCTCAGTCATGTCCGACCCTTAGCGACCCCATGGACTGCAGCCTACCAGGCTCCTCCATCCATGGGATTTTCTAGGCAAGAGTACTGGAGTGGCTTGCCATTGACTGCTGCTAATATTTTAGTCTTTTCAAGAAATGTACTTTTTTTTAAAAAGAGCATCTTTGCCTGAAGACAAAGTATTAAAAACCAAACCATTCTGCTTGTTTGGTCTCTGCCCTGTGCCCACATATCTACAGCCAAGATGAAATTAACACCAGTGCCATATGGACCATCACTTTTTATCCACGCGGTAGCTGTAACAAGAAGTCTTCCCAGTCATCATTAAGATATGATTTAATATGTCGTCAAGTATATAAAAGTCTTCTCCACTCAGAATAGCAAACAGCTGTTCACCATCTCTAGTGAGCCTGGAGCCAGAGGAGGGAGACTGAGCGATTGGCCTTGTTGGCAACTTCTGGGCTTCTGGCCCTTCACTGGGAGGGCAGATGGTTCCTGGAGGGTCCTGGCTGAAACCACGAGCTGTGTATTTACCTGAGGCTTGGGCATTTTGGCTTGGAACTAGAGAGCAGTTGCTTCTTTTTCTCTCTCTGTCTCTGACTTTTCATGACAACATGGCTGGTAATTTACAAAGGACGGGTCAGGGATTGTCTAGTTCTTTGTAGGTTTTTAAAAGTAGCCTGTGTTCTCCTTTGAAGGGCATAGTGCAATTTTATATATATATATATTTGAGTGAGCCAGGTCTTAGTTATAGTATGCATGATCCTTAGTTGAGGCATTCGAGGTCCTAGTTGCAGCATGTGGGATCTAGTTCTCTGACCAGGGATCAAAGCTGCATCCCCTGCATTGGAAGGTGGATTCTTAACCACCTGACCACCAGGGAAGACCCCCATAATGTAGTCTTAAGTCGGATGGATTTTGTGACTCTGGGGGTTTCGTCCACAAGGATCTAGCTTTGCCTTTTCTGTCTGCAGCTTCATTCCCCGAAGTTCAGTTCTCTGCCATTCCACTCCAAAGGCTGTCATCTTGCCCTCTAATCCTCGGCTGCTCTCTGGGAGGCCAGCCGGGTCTCTTGATCTACCAGTCGGAGGAGTGGATAGAGCCTCTGGCTTGGAGCAGTGTGTGCCGTTTCATCCACCAACCTTTGGGAATGCCTGCCAGGGGCTTCAGATGGTAGCAGAGAGCATACAAATCATGGAGCAGGGAACTGAGGCTGTCATAGCAACTCTCTTGATATAATAGTTGAAGAAACCCAAAGTTGCCCCTGTTGAGGGCAAGAGTGGGTGGGTAGGGAACATTTACCGAGCACCCTCTCTATGCAAGGCTGAATGAGGCAGCCACCTGCACCAGCCCTGTGAGGTCGATACTCACTTTTAACCCCATTTTACAGCTTGGAAAAGTGAGGCTAAGTGACCTGCTGGACACTGCCAGCAATTGTTAGGGCTGGCATCTGAATCTAGTGCTGTCTGACTCTAAACCTGGTATTTTCTATGCTCTCATACCACAGCCCAGAGCTCATACATATGCTCCCTGGACCTGGGGTGTCCTGCTGTGACTGTGGCATTCTTAACCCTATAATTCACCCAGAAATACAGCTCCCCTCCCCTTTCCAAAACACAATACCCCTTGACCGTGACCCTGTTCCCCCTGTTTCACACACATGTGCCTTTTTGCGGCTCATTTTCCTGTTCATTTCACTTTAACCTCATGGATCTCTGTGCAAATATTCTAGAGTGGGAAGTGATGCTGCAGAGGGGGTGTGGTGGTGGTGGTAGTGGAGGCAGAGGGTCCCAAGCTTTCCTTGGGGAGGGGGGGACCCTGGTCAGCCTTTGGTTGCCTCCATACATGCCTGTGGTGTGACTGTGGGTGTGCGATGGGTTGTGTCAGCCCTGCTGGTCAGGGAGTGGGTCTGCGGCTGTCCCCTGGCTGACCTGGCTTTCCACACGCTTTCCCTGCAGTCACATCTGTCTCGCTCTGTGGCAAAGTCGCCTGAGTCTCATTTCCTTTCAGATTCCTGAGGGCAGCGTCTGAGTCTACTTCACTTGGGTGCCACCAGCGGATCAGGAACATTCATCCCATTAGCAACAGTAGACATTTACAAAATATATTTTAAAATGATTTTTTAGTTGGAGGATAATTGCTTTACAATGTTCTGTTAGTTTCTGCTGTACATGAAGTGTATCTGCTAAAAGTATACACATATCCCCTCCCTCTTGAGCCTCCCGCCCACCCCATCTCACCCCTCTAGGTCATCACAGAGCACTGAGCTGAGCTCCCTGCGTTATAGAGCAGCTTCCTACTGGCTAGCTATTTCACACATGGGGGTGTGTATATGTCAATGTTACTCTCAATCTGTGTCCCCATTTCCTTTCCCTACTGTGTAAGTTTGTTCTCAACCTCTGCATCTCTATTCCTGCCCTGCAAATATGCTCATCAGTACCATTTTTTCTAGATTGCACGCAGATTCTTTACTGCCTGAACCACCAGGGAAGCCTATATATATGCATTAATATATATTTGTTTTTTTCTCTTTCTGACTTACTTCACTCTGTATAACAGGTTCTAGGTTCCTCTACCTTACTACAACTGACTCAAATTTGTTCCTTTTGATGGCTGAGTAATATTCCATTGAATATATGTACCACAACTTTTTTATCCAGTCCTCTGTCAATGGACATCTAGGTTGCTTCCATGTCCTGGCTATTGTGAATAGTGCTTCTACGAACATTGCAGTACATGTGTCTTTAACAATAGACATTTACTGAATGAATGAGGTGGCTGTTTTCTACAACCGAGCTTCATGGGTGTATACTTTTTTAGGGATAAGCTATAGGTTGTTATTAACTTTTTGGACTATTTTTTTAGGAAAAAGTTCAAACTAGCAAAAAAATAAAATGAATCATTTTGACTATAGTGAAGAGTGAAACGAATGCTCTGTACTCTTCGCCTAGATTTAACAAATATTAATAGCATTTGCTTTAGTTGACGTAGCTCCCAGAACCCAGGTTTCTTATCTGTCCAATGGCAACAATGATACCATCTTGTCCAGGGACATCTCGTCCAGAACTTCAGAGACTGTGTCCACACACGGGCTGAGCCTCAGAACCTTTATAGTTGACTCTTCACCCAATCCTGTGAGACTTACAGAGGGACCACTGTGTGCCCGGCCATATGGAGGGCACCCATCCTTTTCAAGTGAGGAAGTCCTGGTCTCCTTCCTGGAGGCATTCACCCCCAGCCTAGAGAGGGAAGAGACATGTAAGGAGATAATTGCATTGTGATGTGTTAAATCTAACACTCCATTTAATTGATGGACAAAGGGAGAAACTTTGGGACTTCCCTGGTGGCCCAGTGCCTAAGACTCTGCACTCCCAATGCAGGGAGCCTGGGTTTGATCCCTGGTCCATGAACTAGATCCCACAGGCTGCAATTAAGAGTTTGCATGCCACAACTACAAGATGTGCCGCAAAGAAGAGTGAAAATACCATGTGCTGCAACAAAGACCTGGGGAAGTCAAATAAATTTTTATATAAAAGGAAGGTGGACCTTGGAAACCTACAGTCTCATCTCTAGGGAACTTGACCAGCTCAAACCTGGGAAACTATGGCCAGAGGGGGTCCCGAATTCCAGCTTTATCATTACTTAGCTGTGTGATCCTTAGCAAGTTCTTGCCCAGTTCTGGACAGTTTTCCCTTCTGTAGATCAAGGGGTCAGGCTGGAATATTTCAAAGGCCCCTCCAGTTCCAAGTTTTTAGAACTTTTCACCATAAAGTATTTAACCAGCTTCCTTTTTGCTCTCTTATTTGCCTGTAACTTCCTCTCCAAGCCCAGGGCCTGGAGGAATTTCCAGCCCTGTCGCATGCCAGGGACAATTCCCCCCAGTTAGGAATCCCTCTGGAGGAACAAACCCATGTCCCCATGGCAGCCGTTTCCATTAATTTCCTTTGACCTGTCCTTGGGGGAAGCTCATGATGACTGGTAATTCTAGCTAATCCTTTAACTAGAAAAAGGAAACTAACCATCTAATAGGCAGAACGAGAGAACGACTTGGCACACTGTCTGCAAAAATGTAAACCAAAATCTTCCAGAATGTTCTCTGGGAGGCCACAGCCATTAATGCCCAGGAGCTGGCTACTGCAAAGCCTTGTCTCCTAGCGGTGAGCACACTTGAGCGGAGCCAGGGGTGGGCACTGGCGGCGGCGCCCCCGCTGTGTTCTCCTCTCTGCATGTTTGTGGCAGAATCATTTTACTTGCTGAGGCTGAACAGCTCCAGGCCTGTAAAGGGTTTTCTGACATTTCTCTGAGCAGCTGGCCTCCCCACTGTTTCAGGAGATGTCATGGTTTATTAATTCCTTGCAGAAGCAATAAGAACAGGGTATTGGCTTAATTTGGGCCAATTTACTGTTTTGGTAGAAAAATTGGCTCTGTCTCCTTTTATTCAACGTGGGCCCTATAGTTTCTCCCTTTACCCCTCCTGTGCAGGGCTCTCCCCTCCGCCCACTTCCGAGTGTGTGACCTCGGGCCGTGAGTTAATCTTTCTGTGCCTCAGTATCCTCAATATAAAACCGGGACAGTCACAGCGTACATTTCATTGTTTTGAGTGACTATTAAGTTACTGAGTTATTTTAGGATTTCTCTCTACCAGAGGCTTTAAGAGTCAACTATATATATATTTTTAAATCTGGAAGTTTCACACCAAAATGCAGATTTTCAGTTTCTCATAAAAAAGAGGAAACCATGACAACCTCTGTCGATGATCCCATGTAGAATGACTATAAAGAGCTCATTAGAGATGGTTCCCCTTAAAACCGATGCCCTGTGCCTACCCAGGGCCCATCCTTCCTTCACGTCCTGTCTGGCCACCAGGCCTTGAATCTATGGTCTGGGTTCCTCTGTTCCCTCAGGCTGGGCTGGGCAAGCATGCTAAGTCGCTTCAGTTACATCCTACTCTCTGCAACCCCATGGACCGTAGCCCACTGGGATTCTCTGTCCATAGGATTCTCCAGGCAAGAATACTGGAATGGGTTGCCATGCCCTCCTCCAGGGGATCTTCCCAACACAGGGATCGAACTGCATCTTTTATGCCTCTTGCATCAACAGACAGGTTCTTTACCCCTAGCGCCACCTGAGAAGCCCAGGCCAGGCATAGATTCACATAAATAAACTCTCTTTAACCCCCAAAGCTGCTCAGAAATGTCCTTCCAGCTTTACCTGTCAATGGTGGCAGACAGTTAGATCACTGAAGAGGAAAATCCAAACCAAACAGAATCTCTCCTGGGGCAAATCTACTTTTTTGGATTGAAGATGAAGTTGTAATTTGGAGGCAGAAAGTAAGAACAGAATAATACTAAATTGTATCAGGACTCCCCTTTTCTCATCTATTACACCATCGTTGAGTCCAAGCAGAAGGTGCTTTATGGGCATCCCATTTAAACTATTATCATCCTGCCCCCTAGGTAGGAAGGATTGTTCCTACTTTGTAGCTGAGAAATGTGAGACTCTGAGAGGTTGGGGAACTGGTACAGGGTTGCAAATTCAGGAAGTGGTGATGGCACAATGATGCAGCCCTCAACTGTGAACTGGACCAGACAAACATTCTTACCTGGGTGGGGCTGGGGTGGAGGCAGCACGGGTAGGGTTCCCAAGGCATTTAGTATCCCTGCTGACACTGTGCAGGTGAGGATGAGGGAGATTTGGGAGGAGGGTGGGAGTGCTCAAAGCTCAGAGAGCCTATGGGCAGTGGTTCTCATCCAAGAATGACTGTGAACCCCAACCCCCTCCCCTCCCCGGGCACATGCGGCAATGCCTGGAGGCATCCTCCGTTGTCACAACCTGGGGGTGCACTAGCATCTGGGGGGTGGAGGCCAGGGATGCTGGGCATCATCCTAGTCTGCCCTTGATCCTCTTTCAAGTCTACTGGTCTGATTCTAAGATGAACTGGAGGGTCATTGGAAGACCGTCTGCCTTGAAACATGGTCTATAATCATCTCATCACAGCCTGAGCCCAGAGGCTCCTGTGAAGGGTACACTGCCTGGAGGAGGATTTATGAACAAAGAAGAATGTCACACTGGAAGGGACCTTAAAGAGCATCTAAGTAAATAAAAAAAATGCTTACTCCTTGGAAGAAAAGCTATGACAAATCTAGACGGCATATTAAAAAGCAGAGACATCACTGCTAACAAAGGTCCGTCTAGTCAAAGCTGTGATTTTTCCAGTAGTCATGTATGGATGTGAGAGTTGGACCACAAAGAAGCCTGAGCACCGAATTGATGCTTTCAAATGGAGGTGCTGGAGAAGACTTTTGAGAGTCTTTTGGTTAGCAAGTAGATCAAACTGGTCAATCCTAAAGGAAATCAACCCTCAATATTCATTGGAAGGACTGATGCTGAAGCTCCAATGTTTGGCTACGTGATGCGAAGAGCCAGCTCATTGGAAAAGACCCTAGTGCTGGGAAAGATTGAGGGCAGGAGGAGAAGAGGGCGACAGAGGTTGAGATGGCTGGATGGACGTGAGTTTGAGCAAACTCCAGGAGATGGTGAAAGACAGGGAAGCCTGGCATGCTGCAGTCCATGGAGCTGCAAAGAGTCGGACACGACTGAGTGACTGAACAGCAGCAAGCAAATACTTCCGTCGTTTTGATGAGGAATCTGAGGCCCAAAGGAGAAAGTGTCTTTCTAGGGTGACAGTTCGCTCAACTGACCGGGGTGGCAGGACACCTTATTTCTGAGGGACTGAAATGCAGGTGGTCAGATGCTATTCGGGAGAGGGGCAGGCAGCACTGTGTGGGCATTCGGGCTGCAGCAGCGTTCCCACTGCCCCCAGCATCTCCATCTGTAACGGAAGTGGAGGAGACACAGGCCTCAGGAATCTCCAGGTCAGTTCTCACCCTGTCTAGGGCAGCGGTCCTCATTTTCCTTTCAGTACCTGCATCTTCTGGAGGGTCTGTTAAAACCCACATTGCTGGGCCCCATCCTGAGCTCCTCATCTAATAGACCTGGGCACCCTGAATTTCTAGCAAGTTCCCAGAGGATGCTGATGCTGGTCTGGGGACCACACTTTGAGAACTCCGTTCCAGGAGAATGTATAAATTTGAGATACCCACTCCTGGGAAGGGTATGAAACACTGCCTCGGATTGGGCTGCTGCAAATTAGGTGGGGGATCCCGGAAAACCCTAACCCTACAGAGATCCTCACATTTTGATCAAGAGTGGGTCTCTGTCCCCACACTTGGTGTAGTAAGATAAGATCTGAACTCTTATGTCTGGGAAGGCCCCAGACTTCAGGGGCAGGGTCACCGGATAGTTATCTTCCGAAGTGGGTCACACTTGAGTGTGAGGTGAGGCAGTGCTAATAATTAGCTGGAAACAGAAGGCTTACCTGGGGCCCGTCAATGCAGACTGAGCCGTGGGAGGTCAGGTGGGCAGCTGGAACTCTGGGATGACGGAGGGGCCCAGATGTGTGTGTGTGCTCAGTCACTCTGTCATGTCCTACTCTTTGTGACCTCATGGACTGTAGCCCGCCAGGCTCCTCTGTCCATGGGATTTCCCAGGCAAGAATATTGAAGTGGGTTGCCATTTCCTCCTCCAGGGTATCTTCCCAACCCAGGGATTGAACCCGCATCTTCTACATTGGCAGGTGGATTCTTTACCACTGAGTCACCTGGGAAGCCCAGCAAGTCCCACTTGAAGCCTTAAATCTCCCTCAAAAACCTTTCAAAGGACTTCTCTGGTGGTCGAGTGGTTAAGGTTTCACCTTCCAATGCAGGGAAAGTGGTCTGGATCCCTAATTGGAGATTCAAGATTCCACAAGCCTTGCATTCAAAAAACCAAAACAGAAAAACAGAAGCAACATTGTAACAAATTCAATAAAGACTTTAAAAATGGTCCACATTAAAAAAAAAAAAACACGTAAAAATAAAGCTTTTTGATGTGGCCAAGTTGTTTCCATGGGGATCAGAGGAAGGGTTGGGGCGATGCTGGCTATCCCAAAGATTTCCAGTGAGGCCTCAAAATATGCAGAACAGAAGCCAGCAGGGCCCTGAGCCTTGT
The DNA here is from genome assembly GCF_049115385.1 of Moschus berezovskii. Classification (NCBI taxonomy): domain Eukaryota; kingdom Metazoa; phylum Chordata; class Mammalia; order Artiodactyla; family Moschidae; genus Moschus; species Moschus berezovskii. Next base: position 30,073,013 of record NC_142482.1, read on the forward strand.
CACCATGCCATCCAGCAGTGACTGGTCAGCACCTTGGAGGCTGGCGGGGCCACTGCTCCATGCCACCAAAGCCAGCCTCACCTGCAGTCCTGGACATCCCAGGAGTTAGGACTAGAAGGGCCTTGGAGATCCATGCAGGGAGGATGTTGGAGGGGGGCTCCCCCAGTGTGTAAAGGAGACTCTGAGGCCCTGAGGGGGGTTGGGATGAGCTCAAAGTCACCAGTTGGTCAGTAGAGGGAACTGAAGCAGGTTTTCTAGGTCAGAGATCTTTCTATTGACTTTTATAGATATCTTGAACTTGGGCAGGTACGTGCATTCAAAGGGACACAATGCTAAATGTTCTGTGCTGTGCTTAATCGCTCAGTCGTGTTCGATGCTTTGTGACCCCATGAACTGTAGCCCTCCAGGCTCCTCTGTCCATAGGGATTCTCCAGGCAAGAATACTAGAGTGGGTTGCTGTGCCTTCTTCCAGGGGATCTTCCCGAACCAGGGATTGAAGCCAGGTCTCCCGCATTGCAGGTGGATTCTTTACCATCTGAGCCACCAGGGAAGCCCAAGAATACTGGAGTGGTTAGTCTATCCCTTCTCTAGAGGAACTTCCTGACTCAGGAATCAAACCGAGATCTGCATTGCAGGTGGATTCTCTACCAGCTGAGCTACAAGGGAAGCTCAGATTGCTAAATATTAGGGGGGCAAATATCAGCTCAGAGCAGGCAACCCTTATGTCTAATGCAAATATGGAAAACGGGCTGATGTCAAGTTGAAACTTTGGCATGTAATTCAGTGAAGATCTGTGTTGTAGTTGGGTGGCCGTCTGCCTCTGCCTTTGACACATACTTCCTTCAGATGTGAGTGTTTTGGATCTTCTTTGTACTGCTTTTCACCTCTGTCGTTTTGTGTGATGTGATGGCAACAGCAAGGAGGCTAGACAGGAGGACAGGCCACATCCCTCCCCTTCTGGAAAGGCTGTGTGCTCTAGACCCAGGCCAGCAGGAAAGCCAGCTATGCCACCAAGGTCCCCAGGTGGGCAAGTGTGCGGGTGGGAGTTGTCATGGGGGCGAACCGTAGGCCCAGACAGCACACGGCAGGGCATGCGGGATAGACCTGGGCCAGAAGGGGGTCGGATCGTGGGACCAAGCTGGAGGGATACTTGGGAGTCCTGCAGATCAACTTGTTGTGATGCAGATGGAAAAGCCGAAGCCCAGAGAGGGGAAGGGATTCGCTCAAAGTCACCCAGAGAGTTCTGAGCCTGGACTGTAGTCCTCTTCCCTGACTTTTGAAAGAAAAAAAGAAAGTGAAAGTGAAGTCTCTCAGTCATGTCCAACTCTGCCCACCCTGGACTGGAGCCTGCCAGGTTCCTCCATCCATGGGATTATCCAGGCAAGAGTTCTGGAGTGGGTTGCCATTTCCTCCTCCATCCCTGACTTCTGGTCCAGGCTTATTTCCAGCACATATCAGTAGCCAGGCAGGAGTCTGGGGTGAGTCTGTAGGAGTCTGGGGTGGGTCTGTAGGTCTCCGAAACATTCTGAAAGTAGAAGGTGTAAGGAGCATACGGGGCTTTTATTCAAGCCGTGTCAGGAGGGTGAGTCATCACCTCCACGCCACCACAAGATGGCGCGTTGCCCAGCACAGGCAAGGTGGTCAGTATATGGTTGTCAGTTAAACCCTGTCATAGTACTACTTCCAAAAGGTTTGTCTAAATGGAATTGTCGTAACTTTAACCTGCCTTATAAGGCGTCTGAGTGCAAGGAAAGGAATGGAACTAGGGGGTCTTGTGTGCTGTATACACGAGTTTTCTTTCTTTTTTTTTAAATTTTATTTTTGGTTGAGCTGGGTCTTTGTTGCTGCACTCGGGCTTTCTCTTGTAGCTAGCAGGGGCTACTCTCTAGTTACGGTGCATGGGCTTCTCATCATGGTGGCTTCTCTTGTTGGGTTCTAGCCCCAAAGCTTCAGTAGTTTTGGCACACGGGCTTAGTTGCCCCAAGGCATGTGGGATCTTCCCAGACCAGGGATTGAACCAGAGTCCCCTGCATTGCAAGGCAGATTCTTAACCACTGTACCACCAGGGAAGCCCAAGAGTTTTCTTTTAAAAACACTTTATTGTTTTGTACATTATCCATATTTGTATGTCTATAAATATAGTACACATTTATTGCAGAAAAAACGAGTCACCAAAAAAAATTTTTTTTTTTTAAACAATAATGTGATGGAACTGTGAAGCTAAGGGGGGTTGCTTTTTCAGCTGGAATAGTCTTGGAACCTCAACTTTCTTCCTCTGGCACCAGATCTCATTTCGGTGTTCCCATCCCCATTCTCTGTCTCCTTGGCATTTTCTTTGAAGAAATGAGCCCATGAAGAAACCAAGTGCCAGCATCTTATCTTGCTTCCGATACGAGTCCAGCTTAGGGTAGGGCTGCAGTGTGCCCGTTGTTGGGTTCAGATGTGTGTTCCCATCTTCTAGAGAGTGAAACCAGGGTGTCCCGGGAGACCACCCCTGAGCCTGACCTGCTCACAGATGTGCCTAATTTGATCCTTGCCAGCTCTCCCCACTAAATGGCATCTAGGGCTTACAGGAGGGTTTCCTTGGTGTCTCAGACGGTAAAGAATCTGCACAAAGCAGGAGACCCAGGTTTGACTCCAACCCACTCCAGTATTCTTGCCTGGAGAATCCCATGGACAGAGGAGCCTGGTGGGCGACAGTCCATGGAGTCGCGTAGAGTCAGTCACGACTGAGAAACGAACACGACAACAGCAACAATAGGGCTTACAGGAAGGAAACAGGTTGTCTGGGAGTCTGGGGGGCACCCAGACCATCCCAGGCACTGGGACTCACTCCCATGGATCCACCCTACGTCATAAGCCATGGAAGTCAGAGCATTCTTCACGCACTGGTCACATCCTCTCTTGCAGTGCTATTAAGGAGAGGTCCCAAAACAGAGCACACACCAGCCCTTGCAAGCTGTAACTCTATGAGCTGTGCTGAATGGCTGACCCAGAGTGTGACAAGGGTCTGGCAGAGGTGGGTTGGAGGATTGGATTTACCAGCCTTTCAGCATGACCTACAACAAGCCGCAGCTTTACCTTTCCTGGGCCGCGCTGTCCCTCTGCAATGTGGGACAGTACCCAGGCCTTCCATGTTCCATCCTCTGGTACACTGTGGGTCCCACAGTAATGAGATTTGAAGGTTGCAACGGAGGGAACATGCCACACAAGACGATTTCCTTTCCATAAGCGTGAATTAGCATGAGTTGTTCTAGGATCGATGGCTTTTCTTCCCTTCCTCAGCCTCCTGTATCTTGCTGGCATTTCCCCCCTGCCCTCAGCCAGGGGCAGCACCACTGGCTCCTCAGGACTCCCACCCCCTGCTGCAGCTCCCCAACTGTCAGCATTCACTTCTGCAGAAAACATAGGTGACAAGCTGCTTGCTGAGAGTCCCACCATCAGATAAGCCAAGATGGGAAAGCAAGTTCTTCTGGAAGAGAAACAGATTGTACTTGGGAATTAAATATTCCTTAGAGGAGAACAGGAAACTTAAAATTCCAGCCACGGATTTCCAGGAAGGCTTACCCGAGAGGTGACATACATCCCCTCTCTTTTTTGGATTTCCTTCCCATTTAGGTCACCATGGCTTCCCTGGTAGCCCAAACAGTAAAGAATCTGCCTGCAAAGCAGGAGATCTGGGTTTGATCCCTGGGTCGGGAAGATCCCCTGGAGGAGGGCATGATTACCCATTCTAGCCCCCTTGCCTGGAGAATTCCATGGACAGAGGAGCCTGGAGAGCTACAGTCCATGGGGTCACAAATAGGTGGACATGACTGAGCAACTAATACTTCCCTTAGACCACAACAGAGCGCTGAGCTGTACAGTAGATTCTCATCAGTATGTTTCATGCAGAGTATCAATAGTGCATATATGTCAGCCCCAGTCTCCCAGTTCATCCCACTCCCTTTCCCTCCAGCCTAGTATCTGCATGCCCCCCATGTGGGGGAAACTGAGGCACCACAGGGTGAGCAGTTGTGAGCCTGACATTCTGAACAGAGCTCCAAACGTGCTCGTCTTTGCCTGCCTTGCAGGCGCATGCTCGCATGCACACACACACACACACACACACACTCTGAGTTTTACAGCTCTCTAAAATTTATGAGGAAGTCGAGTACCCGGAGATCTCTTAATTAAGCGGCCTTCCCCTAGGAGAAAGGAAATGGGCTTCCATATTCTCAGCTCCGACATCAGATCGCATGATTTACTACCCGAGGCCTGCGTTTCTCCCCAAATCAGCTCCTCTATAGCACAAACATCTATCACTTTGAAGGCGGTTCAAACGCCACTTTCCCCTTCTCCTCCCCCTTTCACAGTGCCCTCTGGGCCTTAGCACTTCCTCTGATCTGCCCCCTTGCCCCAGAGGTTCAGGATCCGGCAAGAGTGCTGAACAGACACCCTACTGTAGCCGCCCAGGAGAGAGGGGAAGCCCAAGCCCAGGGCTGGCACCGAGGGTCTGCCCTCACCCTTGGAGGAATGGGGGTGTGTGTGGGGGGGTGTGGGCTGGTGCCCAGTCCTTCCTCACAGCCCCCCAATGGCTGCCGATGGCTGCCATGAAGATATATGGGTTTAATCAGGCCCCTGACAGGTAAAGACCTTAACAACGAGGACAGTTTGTTCTCCCAAACTTTGAGTATCTAAGCCCAATGTTTACTTTGGAATTGAATGAATAACATTGTTCTGGGAAAGGAAATTAAAAAAAGCAGGCTTGTAATTTACAGTAGAGAAGAGAGAGATCTGGAGGTCTTGTCACCCCCCCTTCCCTGCCCCCCCAGGCCTAGACCCCACCTCCCGCAAACCCGCGCTCTGTGTTTTTTGCTGTTTTAAACATCTAAACACACCACAACCAAGGAGCTCATCTTTTCAGCACTGCCAGGAAAGGTCTCAGCATTGCCAGTCTCCCTAGAGCTGCCAAGAGAACGCATTGCTTCAAGGCAAAGTTTTTTTTTTCCCCCTCCTTTTAAAAATCAAAACCAAATGCCACTTAAATTCCAAATTCTGTGAGATCCATTCAAAATGTGGAGTGAAGGGGGATGACCAGGGTGGGCCAGAGGTTCACCTGCCCCACGCAGCCTAGGTCAGGAGAGAGCGACTGCTTATAAAGAAATAAGATGGGGAAGAAGACCAAAAAGCCAAACCTAGCAAATGGCACCCCTCTCGTGGGGTCGAAGAATCTCTTCACTGGGGAAAGTCGATTTATTTTTAAATTCTTGGTGTGAGAGTAAGGGAGATCTCTTTGGTATCTAGCATGTAGGAAACTCCCAGGGCCTTTCTTTGAAGAGGGACGGCGCGGGCATCTCTTCCCGGTGCTAAGGCTCGGGATGGTGGTTAGCCGCAGTGGACATCGAAAGCAGCCAGGGGGCGCTCGAGACCAGCCTGTTTCCTTCAAACAGCCGGTTCATTTCCAAGTGAAGCCCTGCCCTGATAGAGACCAGCTCAAAGCCCTGTGATTTCCCCTGCTCTGCGGAGTTGCCCCGGAAAGTAAGACAGGAGGAAGGGGTCTGGGCACACAGGCTGCTGATCTGGGGAAGGGGGGCCCTCCAGCTCCTGGCCTGGCCTCGGACAGGGCCACCTCCCTCTCCTGTCTGCCTCCAGACACCAGGGCCTGTGTAGCTGGGCTGCCCGCCTGCCCTGCCCATCTCGGATGCCTGCTGCTGCTAAGTCGCTTCAGTCGTGTCCAACTCTGTGCGACCCCATAGACGGCAGCCCACCAGGCTCCCTCGTCCCTGGGATTCTCCAGGCAAGAACACTGGAGTGGGTTGCCATTTGGCTTAGCTAATTGATGTGGGGAGACCACTTTGAACATTTCAAGGCCTGGTCAGGGGCCAAGTCTCATTACTTAGCTTCAAAGTCAGAAACTCCATAAAAAGTTCATTGGTGGGGCTGATTGTCCAACATTGTCCCAGCGGAACTGAACCCACCACAGCACCCTGGGCCTCCTGTTTTAATGTGGGGTGAGAATACGTGTGTGGTACTGGGCCGTGTCGGGGGGCCAGGGAGGGCCGTGTCGGTGGGGAGCAGGGACCCCCACCCGAACTACATTTTCTTTTCTCTTTTCAAACACCAATTACGAAAGAAATATAATCTCATTACACAAAGTTTGGAAAACAGAAAAGACAAAAAGAATATTTCAGAAGCCCACACCTTAATACAATAATAATATTTCTCTCTGGGCATTTTTCTTATGTACAATTTTATATACTACCCATCAGCACGTGTGTACAAAAATGATCTGTTTTTGACTTTTTTTCCTTTCCTCTAAGCATTAAATCTTAAGCATTTCCTCACTTCTTAAAAACCAGTATTTTAAGTGGCTGTGTAGTGTTCTGTTCTGGTAATGTGGAATAATGATTACATATTTAGGTTGTTTATAGTTTTACTTTTTAAAAAATAAATAATACGAACATATTTATATTTCTCCATGATTTGTTCTTGAGTTTACTTGTTTAAAAAGTAACATTTTTCTGATTATGAAAGTTGCAGAAATTAATTTTTTTTAAATGTGGAAACCCTGAGAAAGTATAATGAAGTTAATAAAAATTTCCTGTAATTGTTCTGTCCAGAGAGCATCACTGTTAACCTTTGGGTGTATTTCCTTCATATAGGCATATATTAGAAACAGGGTCATGCTGTACAGAAGTTTTGTAGGTCCCTAGGGCTGGGAAAATAAAATTGGCAGAGGAAATATTATTTCCAGGAGAGATTCAATGTGTGATATGTGTGAATTTGAAATTGGACGATGTTTTCATTCAGAACGCTCAAGCTGGGACAGACCTGTGTCCAGCCCTGAGGCCAGGAGGACTCCCTCGAGGGAGGGCGGCCCGAGGTGGGGCTGTGTCCAGCCCCGGGGGGCCTTGCCCGGGGCTGGGGTCGACAGCAAGGCCAAGGCAGGCGTGAGCAAACGCACTTTCCTCATTTCTTCTGACGAGCGCCGCTGAGCCCCTGATTTATGGGCTCACTTCACGGGACACTAGTAAACGTCCCATAGTATATTTTGTAAGAGTAATGAAGTCTCGGTAACCCCAGCCCTCCCCGCAGCCTCGGCTCATAAATTTCGTCCTGCGAGAGGGCTGAGCCTGCCAGGCGCTGGGTGAGAGAGTGGTCGCGGTGGATCAGCAGAGAGGCCCTAGGGCCCCCAGGGCTGCTGCTCCCTCGCCCCCATCTTTGTCAGGAGGAGGTGGAGGGTCTTGCTGGGCCCCCATCCCAGCCCCCGCTAGCATGCAGGCGGGTGTAGCTCAACTCTGAGCTCTCCAAAGGCCGGAGAAAGATGAAAAGTTGAGTCAGGGAGCTGGAAAAGGAAGGGAGAGAAATCCCAAACCATAATTGTGCCTTTCCTTCTGCAGCTCAGGTTACTGGCTGGGGGGCTGAGGGGCGGAGGGCTGGTTCTTTTTTGACTACTGTTTCCCTTGAGTTTGAAGATGAACCGTGTATGGGATGAAAGGAGATGGAGGGGCCATGGAGGTGGGCTGAGTTGGGGGCGTGGGGTTGTATGGGGACCACCGCAGACCGGGAGTCAGAGTCCAGGCTTTCCCTGGGCTCCAGAAGTGCGATGGGGGTGGGGAGGAGCTGGGATCCTTACATTCCACCCCCAACCGTGAGGACACGGGCACTTCAAAGGGCCAGACCAGGGAATCTGTCTGTTGCTCCACCTAACAGCTCCCCCCATCTCCCCGAAGCTCACCTCTCTGTATTTGGTTTAGAGCTCCGAATTGTTTCTTGCATTTGTTTAGTTCAGTGTTCCTTTCTCCGGGTACTGAGGGCACAAAGATGAGACGCAACCCTTGTCAAAGTCACTGAAGTACAAGCTAATCCTTAGTGCCGTCATGTGCCAAGCACTGTTTTAAGCGCTTTGCAAGGATTAATTCATTGACTCCTCACAACGTCCAAAGAAGTAGGCATTTTATGACCATCATTTCAGTGTTACCCAGACACTGAGAGGTTATGCGGTTCACCCAAGATGTCCTGAGCCAAAGCTCTTGGGGATCCTGGAGTCTTATGAACTCGGACTAGGCAGGCTCCTCAGACTTGACCTCCAAAAGGCAGGTTAAGCTATAAACTAGGAAACTGAAGCTCAGAGAGGAGAAGTAATTTGCTCAAGGCCACACAGCAAGGTAGCGAGGTTGGGCATTAGAGCCCAATGGCCAGACACCAAGGCTCTACTGCCCAGCTGCCCGTAAGCCCATCTGGATACCTCTCACTTATAGTCTAATAAGACAGTGAAGTAAGAACAAGTTTTTGACATCTGGGAACTTCTTGTTTGTGATGAACTGCACCAGGTTCCCACCCTGAAGACCTAGAAGGAAGCGTAAAGAGGGTAGTTTAAGGAAAGGATAGGAACTCCCAACCAGCAAGCTGGGAAACATTCTTGAAACAGTGGGGTGGGGAATGAGTTTTGCAAGTGAAAGCATCAGATTTTAGTAACTAGAAATTTCCCACTTCTGTCATAGGGAGTTTACCAGTTTGCTCACCCAGACTCACAGCCCTGGCATAACTACCTGGAACAGTGTGCTCTGTGTGACCCCCTGGGGCCAGCAGGCACTCTGGTGCACAAGTGACCAATGACCTGAGAGCTGGTGTCAGAGCCTGAACTGCTTTGCCTGCAGGACACTTGCTTCCAGGATTATTCTGGGGCCCCAGTAGAATTCTCAACCCTAAAAGCTATTGCAAGAGCCTGAGACAGACCTCGATGATGCAGAAGTGAACTCACAAATAAAATCTGATTTTGAAAAGAAAATGCCTGGCCTGAATTGACAGTGGTTGCTTTCCAAGTTGGCAAGTATGGGGGTGCTAGGGCTCTGTTTCCTATTAGGATTGCCCTGTGCTTTCACACTGGAGAAGGGCATGGCAACCCACTCCAGTATTCTTGCCTGGAGATTCTGCTGGACAGAGGAGCCTGGTTGGCTACAGTCCATAGGATCACAGAATCGGACACGACTGAAGTGACTTAGCAGCACGCATGTGCTCGCACACAGGGAAAACCTGGCTCATTGCAGGCTGGTCCCCCAGCAGTGCCAGACGAGGGCCCTCTGTTGGGAGCTGGGGACCTTCGTGCCACCACCAGTGGTGGCATGCCCCAGCTCTGTGATTCAGATGCAAGATAAGGGCGAGGAGACATCTTGCAGCCCATGAGGGGAGGGTGGGTATTTAAGACCTGAGGTTACCTATTCTCACTGCAACCCTGGGCAAGCACACGGGGTTATGGCCATTTAAAGATGAAGAGCCCAAGAGCCCATGCAGGGGTTCTGAGACTCGCAGTTTTTGGAAGGTGGGGTGAACGACTCGCAGACAAGGAATTGCCGAGTCAGTACAGTAAGTCCCCTCAGATGAGTGAGTTCTGTTCTGAGAGCGGGTTTACAAGTCCAATTTGTAAGTCTAACAAAGTTAGCCTGATACCCAACGAACACAATTGGCTGTATGGTACTGCACTTTAATAGGTTTATAATATTCTTCACACAAATAACACATAATGAACATGAAAAATAAAGAAAACATTTTTAATCTTACGGTACAGGACCTTGATAAGTACAGTAGTTCAGTACCACAGCTGGCACAAAGGGGCTGGCCTCGAGCGAACAGGCAAGAAGAGTTAGTGACTGGAGGAGGGAGACGCTGGAGCTGAAGGATCTCAGCAGTAGGAGACGGAGGGCAAGCTGCGGGTTCACTCACACCTGACTCCAATGGCACAGGTTCTGGCTCCTTGCTGGAACCAGACGCACGTGCGCCTCTTTGGAAGTTCTCAGCTTGAAGGCTTGTATGTAGGAGGCTTACTGTACAGAAATGCAAAGACCCGGGTGAGAAACCGTCTCCAGTAAATCTGTGTTGGTTTCCTTCCTCCCTCTTCCCCTCTAGGGTGAGGGGCCCATGGAGGAGCCATGAGACGTGGTGACAGAACACTGGATTGTGAAGGTTTGGGGAACCTGGGGTCTGGTCTCAGCTTCAGCATTAACTGGGTGACAGAGAACAGCCTGCTTCCCACTCTGGGCTCCTTTCTTCATCTGGAAAGGGAGAGGCCTCAAGAACACCTTTGAGACTCACAGTTAGAAACTCTGGATCTGTTAGGACCCAGAGAGGGTCCTTGTCTGTTGAGCGCCATGCCTCTTAGGCTCACCTTCAATGAATATCCGTAGAATTCAGTTGTGCTCCCACCCACCTCTCAGAGATCTTACAAGGATCACGTAAAACGAGGAAGATGAAAGTGATTTTCTCACGCAGCTGGAGGGCAATTTGTTACCCTCGCAAGGAGAACAGTGAGGAAAGGAAACCCCAGCTCACCCCTTCTGCATTCTTTCTGGGGACACAAGGGAGTGGGGAGCGTGCCCCCAGCAGAAGCAGACACATTTGTGGGATGTCTCAGTCTTTCAAACTTGCACCCCCTCCTGATGCACGTTAAAACAATCTTGTGCCCCCTTTTGATGTTTTTTGAAATTTCAGAATAAAGGACATAGGGACTTAAAAAAAAATGGTAATTTTAGATCATGCTTTTTCCAAGCTTCTCATGACCCCTTAGGGAGTCTGATGAACACGAAGCAGGCTCTGAAAAATGCTATTTTTCATTCAAGGCAGGTGTGGAAATTGAGTTTTTCGGGCATTGCCAGTGATTCTCCCAGGCCAGCTGTCCTTGGTCATAATAGAGAGGCTCTGAGACAAAACTGTGTGATGTTCCACATACATTTCTTGATATTATTAATAATGAATGTGACTATCATTCTTTATGATTCTGTGCTTTTCCACTAGACCACACTGCTTTTTTTTTTTTTTAAAGAAACCTTGTTTTATTTTATTGAAGCATAGTTGAGGTACAATATCATATAAGTTACAGGTGTACAACATAGTAATTCACAATTTTTTAAGGTTATATTCCATTTACAGTTATTGTAAAATATTGGTTATAGTCCCTGTGTTGTACAAAACATTCTTGTAGCTTATTCTATACCTAACAGTTTGTACTCTTTAATCCTCTACCCCTGAATGGCCCCTCCTCACTTCCCTCTCCCCACTGGCTAATGTTTGTTTTTGGTTGCCCCCTCACAGCACGTGGGATCTTAGTTCCCTGACCAAGGACCAAACCTGTGCCCCCTGCAGTGGAAGCCCAGAGCCGTCGCAACGACTGGATTGCTAGGGAAGTCCCATTCTCTCCCCACTAGGTAACCACTGGTTTGTTCTATCTGTAGACCGCACTGCTTTTTAAGAAAAAAGTTGATTAATTTATTTTAATTGGAGGCTAATTACTTTACCATATTGTAGTGGTTTTTGCCATACATTGACATGAATCAGCCATGGGTGTACATGTGTTCCTAATTTTGCTTTGACGTCTCAGCAGGAGTGAGTCGCAGGCCCATTAGGAGGTGTCTCTGCTCATCATTTGTTCCGTTCACTGCCTGGGATTCATCTGCTCTTCTTTTCCCCTCTGTTCAGCTATGTGAGCCAGTGCTTCCTGGGTGTCTGTGACATAAGAGCATCTCAGAAACAGCCCACCCTTCAGGCACTTAGACTTGCTTAGAGGAAACCAGATGGAGACCGATCATAGGTAAATGATTAGGTGTCATTGAATGGTTGAGTGCCTTAAAACACAGGCTCTCTGTCCAAGGTAACTATTTTTTCAACTTTCTCTTCCATTCTCTAAGGCCAGAACAAATCTGGTTTAATTACCAACATGGGCAATTTGTCTAACCTCTTTGAACATCAGTTGACTTGAAACCAAGGTTGGGTGAGATGGTGTTTGAAGCCTCTTCCGGCTCTGGTCTGGGGGTTCCTGTCTGCGCCAGTGGGGCTGAAGTCCTTTGTCTCTGAAGCCTGCTGCTCCCAACCTGTCTGGTTCCTTCTGATGGCACCTCCCTGCTTACTACCTGACCCTTTGCTTTTCCAACTTCCTGTCTCTTTTTTTTCTTCTGTCTTTAGGGAAAAAGTGAAAATAGAAGAGCTGGCATTTGGAGGACATTGTGGGTGGCCTGCAAGGGGGATGATGAGGTGGAGGACTCGGGGGTAGGGGCACAGCAGTGACTCACGGGTTGCCCGGTGGAGCGGTGTTACATCACCACGGCCCTGCCCACGGCCAAGAGACCTTCGCCATACCTGCTGTGGCCTTACTGCCAGCTGGCTGGGTCCAGCGACTTGCAGGAGGCCTCCTGAGAGCTCAGGGCAATCTTGGCTGTGAGCAGACTGGGACGGGCTGTAAAGACCCTTCATCTGGCAGATGATGAAGAACTCCTTGGGGGCTGTGGTTCTCACCACCCTCAGGCAACCAGCCCAGAAAGCCCTCCTTTCTCTAGGTCCCCTCCTCCTGGCCCTGCAGACTGAGAACTGCCCCCACCCTGAGCCTCATGGGGCGCGCCCAGGCACACCCTTGGCGGACAGGGTGAGTAGCTGCTGACTAGCACGGCGCCTGACCGCATGATTGGTAAGTGGCCAGCAAAGGTCCGCGTAATGAATGACTTCTTCAAACCCACACATAATAAGCTAAAATGGTTATAAATGAATAGCAATCAACAAAGTACCTTTTACATGTCATTTCTTATTAAGATATCTTTACTTCTTTCTGTCCAGGGCTCAGTATTTGAAAGACCCAAGGATGATGAGTGCTCTTGCACTGGGGTCAAGAAAGCCTGGAAGAGTCACGTCACCTCCCTGTACCTCCATCACCTGACGGCGCAGGCTGCGGAGGAAACCCCTGCAACCTGGCTTCTGTTTCAAGCCCATTGGCCGAGGGGAAGGGTCTGGGGCGGTCAGCGCAGAGGGCCTCCTGCTGAGATGTCCCACACAACCAGCGACATCCCATTCTCTTTGGGATTCAGGCCCCCTAGCCCCACGGTCCTGGGATCATCCAGGAAAGCTTTTGTTCACTCTAATACTACTAATCCTGCCACGGGCAACCTAAACAATGAGGCCAATCTCCCAAATTCCTCCAAGATGGCAAATTTCATGGTTTTTCTTTAGGATCAGAGCTTAAATGCCGTTTCATTAGGAAGCCTTTTTTAAAAAAAAAACCAATAAATTAATTTGGCCGTATAGGGTCTTAGTTGCAACATGCAGAATCTCTGTGGCACCGCTTAGACTCTCCAGCTGTGGCCCATGGGCTTAATTGTTTCATGGAATCTTACTTCCCTGACTAGGGATCAAAGCCATGTCCCCTGCATTGTGAATTCTTAACCACTGAACCACCAGGAAGTCCCCAGGAAGCCTTCTCTGAAGAGACTGAAAGAGAGGGTGAAACAGACCGTTGGCAGGAAGAGAAATCCAGACAGCGAGGCTAACAAGGGACTGTCCGGCCGGGGCTGAGTGAGCCAGGAGAGTGAAGAGCTTAGTGAGCAGCTGCAGACTGGGCCACACTGGACCGCTGGACCATGGGGAGGACATCAGGTTTTATCCTAAGTGCTGTGAGGATTCGTTGGTGGCTTTTGGGTAAGAAAGGGACATGATCTGGCTGCCATGTGGAGAGAGGGAGGGGAAGGGGAAGATGGAATTTTCTGGTGGGTTGAGCGTGGGGTGTGAGGAGAGAAGTGGCCAATGACAGCTTCGAGGCTTTCAGTTTGAGTCACCAGAGAACAGACAGTGTGGCCTCCTGGAACCAGGGCCTGCATCCCCTGATCTCTCCTTCATCCCTCTCTGTTCCCTCTGCCTATCTCATCACTCCTCTCTGGGGCTCCTGCAGAGGATCCTCACTGTCAGTCAACCCAGTGGTTAAAGATCAGGTGTGATTATTTTACCTTCTTGCTTGAAATGTCTGAGGCCCGCCTGTATGAATTATCTCCTGCTGTGTAACAAATGGCCCCTAAACCCAGCACCTTTAAAGAACACCTGGGTATTGTCTCCCAGTGTCTGAGGAGCAGGAATCTGGGTGCAGCTCAACTGGGTCTCCATCTCAGGGTCACGTGAGGCTGCCTTCATGTAGCAGCCAGGTTGTAGTCTTATCTGAAGGCTCACATGGAGGAGGACCAAGCTCACTCATGTGGTCCTTAGTAGGATTCAGTTCCTCGCTGGCTGTTGGCCAAAGACATCTGTCCTTTGCCACATGGGTCTCTCCACAGGACAGCCCTCAGAGTGAGCCAGAGAGAGAGAGCAAGAGAAAGCGCCCATGAAGGAAGCTATAGTGTCTTTTGCAGCCTGTCTTAGAACTGACATCTCATCACATTTGCCACACGCTGCTTGTTAGAAGTGAGTTACTGGGTGCAGTCCACACTCCAGGGGAGGGGGTTGTATGCAGGGATCATCAGGTGCCATCTTCCAGGCTGGGTACTCCCCTGCCTCTTCAGCACACATTCGTCACTCCTCAGAGCTGTTTTCTCTGAATCCTATTTCATTGTCTTTGTCTAGCCGTTGTACATTTTCTGCCTTGGACTCTGGGAGATTTCTTCTGCTCATTACTTCCTGCCTAGAAGTAAAGCTTTTGGACAGAATCCTCCCTCCCACTTGCTTAGATCAGCATCATTTGTCCATATGTTTGTTCCTTGCAGTTCAAATTTGTACTCTGCAGCAGTCAGACTATATCTTATTCATTTGTGATACATATACAATTACAGTGTGTGACACGTAGTTGATTCTTATTTAACTCATTGTTCAGTATGAACAAGTGAGTTTTAGGTAAAGCAAAAGAAAAATTCAAGAAGGTCATCCTACTCACAGGATGGATTCCAAGGTCTAACGATACTTTAAGGTGATCTAATTTGGGGCTTCCCTGGTGGCTCAGAGGTTAAAGCGTCTGCCGCCAATGCGGGAGACCCGGGTTCGATCCCTGGGTCGGGAAGATTCCCCTGGAGAAGGAAACGGTAACCCACTCCAGTATTCTTGCCTGGAGAATCCCATGGACGGAGAAGCCTGGTAGGCTACACAGTCCACGGGGTCGCAAAGAGTCGGACACGACTGAGTGGCGGAACGGAACAGAACGGAATTTGGATGAACTGTGCCTAGCTTCCCCTCCACTGGGAAACTGTACAACTGTTCTTGCAAGTTTATCTGTTGCCTCTAAGAAATCCCATGAGACCGGAAGGGCATAATTGTACCTACTTTGTAGCTGCAGATGGAGACCCAGGGAGGTTAAGTGTCAGGGCCACAGCCAGATGGCTGTGGAACCGGGCTTAGCTCAGTCCAGCCCAGTACAGATTTATTGATGCCTCTTATGGTTCAGGGCCTGAGTTTTCACACAGAGAAGTAAGGGGTCCTTGCCCTCAGGGGCTCACAGTCTTACAGCAGAGACTGATACTTGAACAGAGCATTTGCTTTCAGTGGGGAAATCCCTGACACACTTTTCTGATCCCATGAGCTGCCTCTGACCTGATTCAAGCAGTAAAAACAGTGTCAGGCCAGAGCAGTGGACCCCAAACCTGATGGATCTTTGGAACCATCTGGACAGCTTTTAGAAAACACAGATTCTAATTTATGGGTCTAAAATGGAGCCCAGGAACCTGTGCTATTGAAAATCAGATAATAAGGGACTTCCCTGGTGGTCCAGTGGCTAAGACTCCGCGTTCCCAAAACAGGGATCCCAGGTTTCCATCCCTGGTCAGGGGACTAGATTCTGCATGCCTCAACTAAAGACCCTGTGTGGTTCAGAGAAGCCAAATAAGTAAGTGTTAGTGCTGTTCAATGGCTCAGTTGTGTCGGACTCTTTGGGACCCCATGAACTGCAGCATGCCAGGCTTCCCTGCCCTTCACTATTTGGGGGAGTTTGCTCAAACTCGTGTCCATTGAGTTGGTGAAAAAAAGAGAAAACAGGTACTACTGATGGGCAGGCAGGTTTGGGGCCCTGTGGTGTAGTGGGTTTGGTTTCAGGACAACAATCATCAGATCTGCAGGTGTTCCGAGGGGGAGGAAGGCGCATTTCCCACGACCTCAGCTTGCTAAACCTCCCCATGGACTTCTCTTCCCCGGCTGCCCCAGCCTTGGGATGGGCCGCGGCTCCCTCGGATGTCCCCTCCTCTGCTCTCTTGGGCCCCACTTCCACGCTTTCCTCATATTACTGCTCACACGACTAGTCTTTAGGCTTCTCCCCCAGGTTTCAAGCAATGAAGTGCTTTTGGGGAGCAGTTCCAGGGGTAGAGTCACGCCCCTTCTTGGGTGACACAGCAGGTTCTAATCATTTCCTCCTCTCAATGTCCACCACCCTTCTGTCTGGGGTTTCAAGAGGCTTCGGCTGTTAGGCTGTTTGTGAACAAGTCTGCTCTCCGTGGAGCCAGTAAACGCCTGGAAGGCACATCAGTTGGGGGTTTAGGTTTGGACCCTTTACTTCCTTCAAGTCTTGGATCCAGTGTTACCTTCCCAGCGAGGCTTTCCCTGACCACCTCTTTAAACCTCACCCCTGCCTCCTACACGCTCCATCCCCCTGACTCTGCCCAAATTCCCCCGTAGCACCTACCACCTTCTATGTCACTATATCACTTGTTTATTCTGTTCCTCCTCTCTTTGCTGACGATCAGGTGTAAGCTCCCAGGAGGCTTCCTAGCTCCTCTGTGTGTGGATGTAAACCTAGGACCGGCATGGTACCTCACACCAAGTAGCTGCTGTAGGAAGACCTGTTGGATGAATGGATCTTGAGTAGTCCCTAGCATGCAGCGAGCTGTGTGGTTGGTTGGTTGGCTGATAAAGCCAGCCAAGTTAATAGAACAAATCCATCTCCTCTTCTGGAAGAGGCCCTGGACAGACAGCCGAGGCTGGCAGACACTCATTTCTCAAGGCTGATAGAGGGAGCCTTGTTGAGATTGTCATAGCCTTCCCAACTGGACTGAGAAATGCCTTTGGAATCAGATGCTGGGGAGCAAGACTCCAGCTCCAAGACTTCCCAGGGAGCTGGAGTCAGGGCTGGCTCCCTAGCCCGTTCATCAGCCTCGGCGCACAGAGGAGAGGCCTTCGGCTGCCAAAGACTTTGTTTTATTGTCACTGCAGTTGGCTCCTGTCTGCGTGGGAGCTGCCAGGGCAGCAGCCATCAAGCCCAGGACGCCGGGCTGGGGTAATAATAGCAATTCCATAATTCTCGCTCGCTCCGCAGCTGAAAGGAGGGATGGCTGGAAGTGGTTGGGAAAACAGAAGCCCGGTGGCAGCAGCAGGAAGAAGAGCTGGTACAGGCTGTTCCCTCTCCCTTGCAGACCTGGCCTTGGGACGTGGCTCAGGGACCTGCTTCCAGCTCACTCTCAGTTCAGTTTTTCCAAAGCTTGTCACTGAAAGAGGGCTGGGATGTTATTCTTAAGTCTTGGGGACAGTGGTGGGCTCTCAGGTAGGAAATTCTGATATCATCTTGCAGACCCTGCTGCAGACAGCCTGCAGCCCAGGCAAGAGAGTTTGCTGCTGAAGCTGTATCTGAAACCCTACTTCTCTTATATGTCCCTTTTGGCCATTGCACTGAGAAATTCCCCCAGAACATTTCTTGCCACCCCCGGGCTCTGAAGCTCCCACATGTGTCTGAGATACCCCTAGGGTCTAGCTTTGGAGTTGGCAGGCCTATTATACTGCCTGGCTATCTGGGAGTTGCTGAGCTGCTACTCCAGCTCCTGGTTTAGGAAGAGGAAGTAACTGATGTCCTAAAACCTGTCTTGTCAAAAAGCCTCCCTGCGGCACCTGGGGGTAAAACCAGAATTGAGAGCCCAGAAGATTTTCCAGCTAAAGTGTCTGTCCCAGGTGCTGGACAGGAAGGCAAAGACGAGTGGACACAGGTCTGCGGAGAACGAAGCAGGTGGCTTGAGTGAACGTCAGTTATGTCACTGTAGCCCTGCAAGCCCACATCTAAGGCGGAATAACATTCCAGGTCACGTCCTCAGCTTCTGTGGGACACAGAGACTGTCCTCCCATGTGAAGGGGGCAGATTTTTGTGACAAACATGTTTTTAATAGTTTATCACACAAGTATGCACCCCTCACGCTGTAGCTTAATTTTTCCTATGTCTTTGATACATCTTTTAGCTTCTCTTTAAATTTAAGCATTCCGCCCTGATGCCCCATTTTCCCATGTCATGTATTTGTTGAAGAACCAGGGTCATTTGCCCTGTAGGGCTTCCCACAGACTGGATCTTTTTCTTAGTATTAACTTTGATTAGAATATAGTTGATTTACAATGTTGTGTTGGTTTCTGCTGTACAGCAAAGTGAACCAGTTATATACATATACACACATATATCCACTCTTTTTAAAAGTCTTCCCCCCCCAAAAAAAGTCTTTTCCCAAAAAAAAAAGTCTTTTCCCATATAGATCATCAGACTATTGAGTAGAGTTTTTTGTGCTATGCTGTAGGTTCTTATTAGTTGCTGCTGCTGCTGCTGCTAAGTCACTTCAGTCGTGTCCGACTCTGTGTGACCCCATAGACGGAAGCCCACCAGGCTCCCCCATCCCTGGGATTCTCCAGGCAAGAACACTGGAGTGGGTTGCCATTTCCTTCTCCAATGTGTGAAAGTGAAAAGTGAAAGTGAAGTCGCTCAGTCGTGTCCGACCCATAGCGACCCCACGGACTGCAGCCTACCAGGCTCCTCCATCCATGGGATTTTTTAGGCAAGAGTACTGGAGTGGCTTGCCATTGCCTTCTCCGTCTTATTAGTTACCTATTTTATATACGGTAGTGTGTATCTGCTAATCCCTCAATTTATCCCTCCCCGCCCCCTTTGGCACCATGAATTTATTGTCTACATGCATGACTCTATTTCTGTTTTGTAAATTATCTCATTTGTACGATTCTTTAGATTTCACATATAAATGATACCATATTGTATTTGTCTTTCTCTGTCTGATTTCACTCAGTATGACAATCTCTAGGTCCACCCATGTTGCTGCACATGGCATTATTTTGTTCTTTTTTATGCCTGAATCTTCTTGATTGCATCCTCATGGTGTCATTTAGCCTGTCCCTCCACCCTGTCTGTTTCTTCCAAATTAGTAATTGGACCTAGAGGTTTGATCACATTCAGTTTTGATTTTTCTCCCTGGAGGAGAGGTGGTTGTGTGCTCTTTCATCAGAAGCCTCACAATATCTGGTTGTCTCTTGTTTGTGATGTTAGTAGCTGTGGATCCTCAGTGCCTAGATTGATTTACCCATTCATGCTTTGTTCTGATGTCTCCAGGCTCTGCTCCATGGCCTTGCATCTGGCTCTGGTTCTGTGCTCAGCCCTCTGGAGTGACGTGACTTTTCCTGATCTCCCTAAGCAACACCCTCTCAGCCTACATGTCCAATCTCAGTCTCCTGTCCAGGAGACCAAGTTCAGGTCAGAAAATGTTTGAGAAGTGAAATTTTCCTAAGGGAGAAGGAAGGAAGGCAAATCTATGAGGAGAAGATGCTGCTTAGACTAGCAGACATCCTCTCGTCACCACTTAGATGGAATCTGAGGTCAGGCTCTTAGAATCTTTTCTTGACTTTTGACCATGTTTGGGTATTTGCAGAATTCTTGCTTGATAGACTTGAACTCTATGGAAAGGAAGGCTCTTGTCCAAACTCATCTCACTAGCTTGCAGATTTGCCTACAAGCCCCCTCTACATGGATCTGGTCACACCTAATAAAGGCAGATGGCCAGGGAGACCATCCTGAGCTCAGAGGAAGGAACACTCTAGGACAGCTAGGATGCTACATAAAGATGTTGTTATTGTGGCAGCTAAATTCTGCATCTTCATAGTTGCTAACAGAGACTACAATGTGATTACCAAAACATTTCCTTTGTCTCCTGGCCACAGGAGGCCTTGTTCCTCCAGCCTCTTTTGAGTTAGGTGTGTCCCTGTGACTGAGTTTTGTCCAGTGGAATATGGCTAAATCCTATCGCTCAGGTCTAGCCCATAAACGTCACTGTGATTCCGTAACCTCTCTTTCTCATCTGCTTGCTGGCTGGAAAGGGCCCAGCAGAGGACTTAGAGTCCTAAGAGTGTGGCAGAGACACAAGGTGGAAGGACCCTGGGGTACTGGATGGCTGTGTAGAAGGCTGCCCAATGGCTAGCAACGTTTGCGCTGGACTTTGTGGGAGAGAGAAATGACCTTTTATCTGCTTATATTTATTTATTTGCTGCATCAGGCCTTAGTCCTGGCACATGGAATCATCATTGCAGCATGCAGGATCTTTTTTATAGTCGCAGCGTGTGGAATCTAGTTCTCCAACCAGGGATCGAACCTGTGCCTCCTGCATTGGGAGTGCGGAGTCTTAGCCATTGCACCACCAGGGAAGTTTCTGAAATGACCTTTTATTGAGTTAAGCAATTTTAATTTGGGGGATCATTTGTTACATCAACTAGTGTTATTTACCCTGACATACATAAACCCTTGGCTCATGATGAAAGTGGAAGAAAGGAAAGAAAACCCTATAGAAGTTCTTCAAGGCAGAATGATTGGAGCTTGACTGCTTCTAAGTGAGTCCCGTGTAGTATGAAGTCTTCCTCATATGGTACTACCCCTGCCCCAAAGGAATCACTTCTGAAAGCCATGGCTCTCTGAGTTATCTGAGCACTCCTCATGTGTGAGGTGATCTTTTCAAAGAAAAGGTAATGAATCACTAACTGGATAATGTCAGGGCTCCTTTTGAGGCTGAAGAGATGTTTGTAAAGAGGGCAGAGTAATAGAATCACAGCTTCTCTATCCTGGGAGTGGCCAGGAGATGGGGACCCTAAGTCACTGATGGGACTGGATTTGGCACAGATAATGGGCAGGAAGTTATTACATTAAGAGCTGTGACAAAGAGGAAATAATGCTAAGATTTGAGAAGGAGCCCTGACAGAATGTATCACAGGGTATTCTCTGATGGTCCAGCAGTTAAGACTCCATGCTTCCAATGCAGGGGACCTTTTTTTGATCCCTAGTCAGAAAACTAGACCTCACATGCTGCAACTAAAAAGATTCCACATGCTGCACCCAAGAATCTGGTGTGATCAAATAAATTAAAAAAAGAGAGAGATCATTTCAGATCTGAAATCCAAATCTCACTATCTGACTCTATATGTTCATTCATCTGTGCCTTGGGCTGAGAACACTCGAACCCACACAAGAGGTGACCACAGGATGTCTGCTACTCTGGGTTCCATCTTCTCATGAAGTTGTCTTTCTTCCTCCTTCCTTGGGAGAGCCTCATTTCTCAGACTCCTTCTAAGAGCCTCTCACCTTTCCAATGATACTTCAGCCTTTGGAGGACAGATGGATACTCTGGTCTTGGTCTTATTTAATCATCTTTATCCTTTAGACTTTCAACCATTTGATGATTTACATTCAGGAGAGTTCAGTATTTTAGGTTACTGCTTTGGGTAGTTCCTGCTGCTTTTTGTTATATGCACAGACATACACACACACACACAGGTGTTCATCCTCTAAAAGCTTTCAATATAGTAGTTAAGAGAGAGTCCTCTGGGATGCAATAACCATTCAATGGAAGAAGAAATAGTGTTTTCAACAAATGATGCTGGGACAACTGGATACTTACATGCAAAAGAATAAATTTGGACCTCTAGCTCACACCATATCAAGACCTAAATACATATAAAACCTAAAACTTTTAAACTCTTTGAACAAAACCAAAAAGCAAATCTTTACGTGCTTGGGTTGGGCAAAGCCTTCTTAGTCACTGTATCAAATGCACAAGCAACAAAAGAAAATAATAGATAAATTGGACTTTCTGAAAACTAAAACTTTTGTGCTTCAAAGCACAGCATCAAGAAAGTAAAAAGAAAACCTACAGAAGAGAAAATATTTTCAAATCATTTATCTGATAAGGGACTTGTATCCACAGAATGTATAAAGAACTCTTACAGCTCAACTCATTTTTTAAATGAGCAAAGAATTTGAATAGATTTCCCCAAGGAAAAAAATATATACATCATCAATAAGCACATGAAAGGATGCTCAACATCATTAGTCTTTAGGGAAATGCAAACCAAAACATCTACTAGGATGGCTATAATCAAAACAGTGGAAAATAATAAGTGTTAGTGAGGATAAGCAGAAATTATAATCATCATACATAGCTAGCAAAAGTTTTAAATGGTTAAAAAATATAAAATGGTACAGATACTTTGGAATTTGCAGTTCCTCAAAAAAACAAACAAAAACAAACCACCAGCACATAGTCAACACATGACTCTATGATTCCATTCCTAGGTATACCCAAGAGAAAAGAAAACATATGTCCACACAAAAACCCGTACACAAATGTCAATAGCAACATTATCTGTGTCAGCCTCCAAATGGAAACTGAAAGTCCATCAACTGGTGAATGGATAAACAAAAGTGGTATATCTATACAATGGAACATTACTTGGTCACGTAAAAGGAATGGGGGTACTGATACATGCTAAAACATGGATGAATTCTGAAAGCATGCTAAGAGAAAAAAGCCAGTCATAAAAAGTCATATTTCATGATTTCTTTTATATAAAATGTACAGAACAGGTAAATCCATTGAGACATAGTATAGATTAATGGAACCCAAGGGGCTGGGAGATGGAAGAAATTAGGAACCATCTGCTAATGAATACAGCAGATGTCTTTGGGGGTGACAAAAATGTTCTGGAATTAGATAGTGATGACAGTCACACAACTCTGTAAATGTACCTGAAAAACTCTGAATTATACACTATAAGAGGGTTAATTGTATGGTATATGAATCGCATTTCTTTAAAGCTATTTGGAAAAGAGAGAGGGGAGAAGTCTTTGGAGCCAGACTGCTTGAGTTCAAGCCCTCGTTCCTCCGATTGCTCCCTGATGAGTGATCATTTATCCCCTCTGTACCTCACTTTCCTCCTGTGTAAAGTGAAAATAATAGCAATACCAGCCTCACAGCGTTGGGAGGGTTACATGAATTAATGGAACAACTCCTGGCTCAGAGCAAGCACTCCATAAAGTG
This sequence comes from Moschus berezovskii, assembly GCF_049115385.1. Classification (NCBI taxonomy): domain Eukaryota; kingdom Metazoa; phylum Chordata; class Mammalia; order Artiodactyla; family Moschidae; genus Moschus; species Moschus berezovskii. The sequence goes on from NC_142482.1 coordinate 30,095,833, forward strand.
TTAACTGCTATTATTGCTAGTTTATTATTATTATTTTGGGGCCACACCATGCAGCATAGTTCCTTGACCAGGGATTGAATCTGCGCCCCTTGCCATGGAAGTGCAGAGTATTAACCACTGGGAAGCCAAGGAAGTCAATGTTGTTTTTATTATTAATGACTTATACCCTTATGTACAATGAAGCTGATCATCTATACATACATCAAAAGCCAAAGAAGACTTGTGAGCTGGGAAGGCTTGGGTCAGAGAGATGTCCACAAGCAGAACCAAGGCTTGATCTGAGTAGCTCCCATGTTGAAAGAACCACTCATGAAACTTGTAGAGCACTTAGTACATCCAAATACACATAAATACAGAGTCTGGCTCGAGATTTTTGGCTGGAGTCCATTGAGAGTTATGAATCCCTCTTTGAACAATGGCAGCTATTATTAAAATCTAGAGGCTTTGAATTGGATGCTTTCTCCAGCCAAGACACTGATTCAGAGCTGCAACATTCTAAATGGCGAGGCTAGAAATTGATGCTGCTTTTGAGCTGATTTATGGGGAGGTTTCTTGATCTGGGTCAAGTTCCTGCAACATTTGGAAAGTGACGACTATAGCATCATTATTTCCCCCAAATGACCAAAATTATAGCCGGTAACTTGAGGCCAGTAAATTTTCCTGCAGCAGATGTTAAACTCTTTTAAAAGATGATTAACAATGGGAGACTTGGGCTGTATGGCAGAGCAACCAATGGGGTGGTGTAGCTGAAGTCAACGTGTGAGGTAAGAGGCACATCAAGACCCCCACGGCGTGGTGGGGAGCCCAGGCTGGAGACTGTAAGAGCCCACAGGTTGTGATGTAAATCAAGCCTGTGGTCCTGGGTGGCTGGACATGTGGTGCTGTGACAAGAGACCTAGGCTGGGTGTTGGGAGACCCGGGCTCAAGGCTTCCTTCTGCCAGCAGTGTGACTCAGAGCTAACTATTTCCCTTCTCTGGGATAGAGTTTCCCCTTGCTTCAAAATGAGAAGGGACCACATTCAGTGATCTCTAAGGTATTTCGTGAGTTTTAGACTGATTTGTTTGATTACTTAAGAAGAAAGCAAATAAATCATTTGTTACCTGCCTAAGAGTCTATGATTTTTTTAGAGGAAGTGACTGCAAAAGAACCAAATAAGTTAGTTATACAATTACGGTGGTGCTTGTTTCACATCACCACTGCCAGAAAGTATGGGAGTGAAAGTATGAGTGTACTCATATGCATACTCAGAAAGTATGAGTATTCTCACTCGTACCACCAGTGAGTAGGCCGGAAAGCGTAAGGACGGGTTTCCCTGGGGGTCCCATAGTTAAGAATCTGCTTGCCAATGCAGGGGACACGGGTTGGATCCCTGGTCTGGGAAGATCCACATAATATGGAGCACTTTGGCCACCTCATGCAAAAAGTTGACTCACTGGAAAAGAGTCTGATGCTGGGAAAGATTGGGGGCGGGAGGAGAAGGGGACGACAGAGAATGAGATGGCTGGAGGGCATCACCGACTCGATGGACATGAGTTTGAGTGAACTCCGGGAGTTGGTGATGGACAGGGAGGCCTGACGTGCTGTGATTCATGGGGTCGCAAAGAGTCAGTCACTACTGAGCGACTGAACTGAACTGAACGGAACTGAAGCCCATGGACAACTACCGAAGTCCCCGCATGTAGAGCTCCACAATAAGAGAAGCCCGCTCACTGCAGCTAGAGAAAGCCTGCGTGCAGCAACAAAGACCCAGCATAGCCCCCAAACAAATAAATTTTTTAAAAAAGGCATAAGGATGGATCCAAAGAGATTACCCTGGGATACCCAAACCAGGTTTCTGGGTTCAGACACAAATGTTTGCTGGCTGAGGACAAGGTTCCATCCAAGTTTCCTTGAGAAATGTTATGTAGCTTTTACTCATTTTTCCAGTGGATAAGTTCTCTACCTGTTCATCTCTCCTCCCCTTTCCTGAAGGTTCATCATCTACCCAGGAGATCTGTGGACCAACTACTTGATATGTATATCCATGTGTATGCATATTTGTTGGGGAGAGTTGAGTGGTCTTCTAATGAACTTCTCCAATGAGGGCATCTTGAGACCCCCTTCTTCAGCATTCCAAGCTCTCTAACCATGCTCCCAGCTTGAGTCCACCGGGGAGTGAAAAGGAATTAACCTAATGGATAGGATCATTGAGACCCTTTACAAAAGTTTCAGAGGGTCTCTGCTTTTTTATCCCTTTGTCTTTTCCCCCAGTACTAAAGGGGAAATGGCTCAGATCCTATACCTCATAGCATTTCAGGCACAGGGCTCCACGGAGTAGACTTGAGTTGGTCCAAACTCTTTCTGTTGAAGCGTTAAGGAAAGGGCTTTGTTTGACTGAAGCTTCTGAATAGCAAAAATACTTTTTTTTTTTTTCAGTCTTAGGACTGAAAATCCCAACAGAATTTATCAGCCCTGTCCCTGTCTCATAAGAGGACTTCTATAGAGAGGCAGCTTCGGAAGCAAAAAGGTCTTAGGCAGAAATCAGGTAGAAAGACATCGTCTCTTTCTGAAATTCATCTCTTGTCTATTTCTCATATAACCTAGTCCAACAATATCTGCTTTGTCATCTTCTCAACTACTTCTTGACATTTTTGTAAATGGTAAAACTTTATGATAATCGTTAGTCACTAGACACAAGGAGTTCACTTTTTCTGTGCATCCTTGCTGTTTCCAAAGGGCTACATCTGCAGTTGCTCTAGCTTTGCCCTGGGTTTGCTTTCGCAGTGACTAATGAGGAGTGACTTTGTGGGTGTGAAGTAAAGAGAGAGAGGGCGGGGCTCTGCTGAATCCTGATTGGCTGAAATCTGGCTGCGCTCTGACGGGCAAATGTCCATCAACTTCACACATTCAAGGCAGCTCATTGTGAGGTGACAGCTCCAGAAAGGAAATAAAGCTGTGCTTAATTGATCTTTTACATAGCGTAGAGAAGCTCTTAAAACTGTTCTAAGCACAGAACCAAACATGTCTGGTTCAATAGATTCTGCACTTGTTCATTCCGAAAAACACAATGTCTCTCCTTAAAAGAAGACAGAAGTATAAAGGATACCTAGACCTTGATAGTATATTAAAAAGCAGAGACATTACTTTGCCAACCAAGGTCCGTCTAGTCAAGGCAATGGTTTTTCCCGTGGTCATGTATGGATGTGAGAGTTGGACTGTGAAGAAAGCTGATCGCCGAAGAATCGATGCTTTTGAACTGTGGTGTTGGAGAAGACTCTTGAGAGTCCCTTATACTGCAAGGAGATCCAACCAGTCTATTCTAAAGGAGATCAATCCTGGATGTTCACTGGAGGGACTGATGCTAAAGCTGAAACTGCAATACTTTGGCCACCTCATGCGACGAGTTGACTCACTGGAAAAAACTCTGATGCTGGGAAAGGTTGGGGGCGGGAGGAGAAGGGGACGACCGAGAATGAGATGGCTGGATGGCATCACCGACTCTGTGGACGTGGGTTTGAGTGTACTCCGGGAGTTGGTGATGGACAGGGAGGCCTGGCGTGCTGTGATTCATGGGGTCGCGGAGAGTCGGACACGACTGAGCGACTGAACTGAACTGAACTGAGATCGTGTAGTCCGTGCAAACTGCCCTTTGTGAATGGTGTGGAAGATGATGCCCGCGAAGGGTGGACACTCCCCATCCCTGTGCTGGCAGAGCAGGGACCGGGTTTACCGAGGCCTGAGGTCTGCAGTTGCCTTGCAGACCTTACAAAGAGTGTCGCCTCTGATAGTGAATACAGTTGAGTCTTTATTGAATGACTGAATTACTCAGAGATAGAATTATGAACATAAATAATCACTTGAAGGAATTATTGAATTTGGGCTGAGGGTGAACTGATCCCAGGGTTTATTCTGGAAGCTGAGCTTTTAAAGAAAATGCAGACCATTTCTCTCGAGAGTGAAGATGTCTATCATCTTGATTTCTGGCTACCTGAGGGTTTTATTACATTGAAGAGTTGGAATGGGTGGGAGTGGGTGGTTGGAGAACTAGAAACACAGGCAAAATTCAGGTGTAGACATAACTAAGAGTAGCCTTGAAGATGTTTGATAGGGGATTTCTCTTGTGGTCCAGTGGTTAAGACTTTGCCTTCGAATGCAGGGGGTGCAGTGTCAATTCCTGGTCAGGGAACTAAGATCTCACATGACCCGTGGCCAAAAAACCAAAACATAAAGCAGAAACAATTCTGTAACAAATTCTGCTGCTGCTGCTGCTAAATCACTTCAGTCGTGTCCGACTCTGTGTGACCCCATAGACGGAAGCCCACCAGGCTCCCCCGTCCCTGGGATTCTCCAGGCAAGAACACTAGAGTGGGTTGCCATTTCCTTCTCCAATGTGTGAAAGTGGAAAGTGAAAAGGGAAAGTGAAGTCGCTCAGTCGTGTCCGACCCTTAGCGACCCCATGGACTGCAGCCTACCAGGCTCCTCCATCCATGGGATTTTCTAGGCAATAGTACTGGAGTGGCTTGCCATTGCCTTCTCCGGTAACAAATTCAATAAAGACTTAAAAATAAATGAGAAGTGTGTTAAAATTATAGATCAATTTGCAGGGTAGGCTTACCATAATAACATAAACAAGAAAACAAACAAACAAAAATGTATGATAAACTCCCTCCTCTGGCATGGCCCTCTCCCTGCCACCCCATCCTTGATTGCACTGAGGGGATATAACATCCAGGAGAATTTACCAGCTGATTATACCATAGTGCCTACCTGAACCCCCAGTACAGAAAAGAACTTCCTCCAGAGAAACTAAATAGGAAAGGGCCCTCGTATTCCAGTGGGGTTCTATATCTCTTAGGCAATTTCTCCATCTTGTTTTTTCTTTCCTTGTGCAACTCTGATTAGAAATGTTAGTCCTCTTCATTCTGTTGTTGCATTGTGAGGCATGTGGGATCTTAGTTCCCTGACCAGGGATGGAACCATGTCCCTGTGTATTGGAAGCATGGAGTCTTCCAATACAGGGACCACCAGGAAAGTCCCAGCCCTCTTCTTCTATCCTCTGTGTCTCTTAATGGCCTCTGGTCCCCAAAGGTGTTCGCCTGCTCTAGACTCCTACGCAACTTCTACTTGCTCTGAACTGGAATACAGACATCATTTCTTCTGCCAATGCACGTTTTAGTCTTGACTCCCTAACTTGACTGCAAGTCCCTTGAGGACAGAAAACCCGTCTTATGTGTCGTTTGTATTCCCATGGCACTTGGCTCTGTGCTTGATACAGTAAGTGCTCAATAAATGCCTTGTTGATACAGGCCCATTTGTTTATGCTCCCCAGTTGTCCCTAGCCTGAACTTACACATGTGACCTCATGGGATCCAGATGGGAGCACTGGACCAGGGCACACCCATCCTTTCTCCATCAGCCCTTGGAGGGTACAGTATTCTGCTCCACTGGCCTCAAATGACTTCTTTTTTTTTTTTTTTTTAAATATTCCTTTGGCTGTGTTGGGTCTTAGTTGTGGCACATGGGATATTCGATCTTTGTTGCAGCACATGGGATGTTTGGTTGTGGATTGTGAACTCCTAGTTGCAGCATGAGAGTTCTAGTGTTCCTGACCAGGAATCGAACCTGGACCCCCTGCATTGGGAGCGTGGAGTCAACCACTGGACCACCGGGGAAATCCCAGCTGATTTCCTTTGGATTGTACCTTTACCTTCACAATCTTTCCAGCCCGGGGAACTTACCTCTGTCATGGGAGCTCAACCTCTTGTCTCCTCAAGCCAGCTCTGTTTGGCTGCCACCCAGAGTCTTAGAAATTCGATCCCCAGGGCACAACTTAGAACTGTGAGGGGCTGAGAGTTACTTCTGAAAATCAAGTTAGAGTTTGACATGTGACTCTACTGACTGTGAGACCCTGGGCTCAGAGCCTTAGTTTCCTTATCTGTAAAACGGGAATGATGTGGCGAAAAATAATAGAGGTAATGAAGGTGAAAGTCCTTGTCAAATGTTGGGTACAATTATGGTCTGCAAAGCAACATTAAATGATGGCTGTACCAGTAGACACAGGAAACAGAAACTAGTCTGTACCTCAGCTTTGGAAAAATAAAGTTAAACTGTATTGTTCAGTCTGTCTTTTAAAAGATTACTTTAAAAAACTTTATCAACCTGACTTTGATCAAAAACTGCTGAAAGGAGAAAAACCAGATTTTTTTCTGAGCTGCAAAATAAAAATTTTTTAAAGAGAGAGAATTGAGTGGTCTATTTAAAACTGAGCACCTTGAACCTATTTGAAGCTCCATGTTCCCTTTAAATCACGTTGCTCCCGAGTTAATAGGTAAGATTACAGTTAGGAAGAATAGAGTAACAGGAAATAAGGGAGAGGATTTAAAACATAAAAAGTGTCAGGCTTCAGAACTTCAAGAATGCTGAATTCCATCTCAGGTCCCTGCATCCTGCCCCCTAAGCCTTTGGTGAGGCCACTGCCTTTGCAAGGATCATCTTCTCTCACATGCTTGAAATCAAAGCCACATGCAGACCTTGCTGCTCCACCTCGTGCCCTCCTCCAACTCCACAAGCCAGTTCCCACTCTCCTTGGGGGCGGGGACACCCGGATCTCAAAGATTTTTTAAGAAGCAAGTTCATCCTTGGACACTCAGACACTCTTACGGGAGCAGAGATAGAAAGAGTGACGTCATTACAATGGATGCCCTTTGCCTTTTTTTTTTAATGAGTCTTTGTTACAGACTTAGGCTCATTTCTTCCCAACCACCTAGTGCTCTGGGAGGTGAATAGGAGAGATTAAATTCCCATTTTACAGGTGAGGAAAAGAGACTTGCTGGTAAGTAACAGATGTGGATGATAGCTCAGGTGTCTGTCTCTTATTCTCCTGGGATTATTTGGAGCACAGTTACAGCACCACCACGCATGAGAAAATGATCCTAAGAGCATTAAAAATGCCTGGAAGAGAAGCAGCTGCAAATCCCATTTCATTGATAGGAACACTGAGGCCCAGGACTTCCTTGGTGGTCCAGTGCTTAAGACTCTGCTCTTCCAAAGCAGGGGGCCTGGGTTTGATCCCTAGGCAGGGGACTAGAATCCACATGCTGCAACTAAGAGTTTGCATGCCACAGCTAAGACCTGGTGCAGCAAAATAAATAAATAAATATTTTTAAAAATGCCTGTAAGAGAACCACATGTATATTCCATTTCACTGATATGAACTGAGACCTAAGCACTTACTCACGGACCCACCCACACAGCATCGTTTCCAGATCTGGATTTTGTGACTTTTTTTCCACCCTCGAAATGGATTAATGTTATGGATACCAATTCTAAAAAGTAGACCCATGTTTGAGATTTCTGTTAACTAGAAGAGTTAATTAGCAATTGAAATTGTAGCTTTCAGTCACCGAGTTCTCCCCATTCTACAAAGCCCTTTCTAATCTTTTGTCTTATTTGGTCCAGACACCCCAGTGCCGATGATGTCAACTAACCAGGAAGTCACCCATCTTCCTGGAAACTGGTGATCTTTGGTGTTTTCTACAGACGCTCACATTTCACAGACTGAGTGGCTGGAAATAACAGAAATTTATTCTCTCTCAGTTCTGGATACCAGAAATCAGAACTCGTGTTGCTTGGGCACTCTCCTCCTCCCCTGAAATCTCTAATGGGAGAGTCCTTCCTGGCTTCTTCCAGCTTCTGGTGGCTCCAGGCACTCTTTGGCTCGTGGCTGTATCACTCCAGCCTCTGTCTCTGTGTTCCCATGGCCCCTTCTCTGTGTGTCTCTTAAGGATGCTTGTCATTGGCTTTAGAGTCCACTCTGATAATGCAGGATGGTCTCAAAATCCTTAACTTAATTTCATCTGCAAAGGCCCATTTTCTATATAAATCCATGTCCACAGATTCTGTGGATTAGCAGGTAGACACATCTTTCAGGAGCTGCTGTTCAAACCCTTGCTGTGGTTTATGTGTGTTACACCATCCAGTCTTCAAAGGGTGGTTACCCTGTGGGATAGTAATAGCAGTGTCCTGGTTTTATAGATGAGAAAGCAGGCTGAGAAAGGTCTGTAAGTGTCAGAGTTCTATGGCCAGTCAGAGGCAGGGCTGGCTCATGAAACCCAGCAGGTGAAGGCTCTGTGTGCTTTTTTCTTTTTTTTTTTTAATTATTTTCAATTGGAGGATAATTGCTTTTCAATATTGTGTTGGTTTCTGCCATATATCAACATGAGTCAGCCACAGGTACACATATGTCCCCTCCCTCGTGAACCTCCCTTCCAGTTCCCATCCCATCCTACTCCCTCTAGGTTGTTAGAGAGCACTGACTGCCATACAATTCTGCCTCTTTGTGATGTCTGGCAGAAAATCACTCCTGGTAAAGAAACCAGGAATTTGGAAACTGTCCTTGGCAGGTGGTGGTGCTGGGTGTCCTAGAAAGGAGAGACAATTTGGCCACGGAGGCAGATCTCTGACAAAAGGGAGGACCAGGCCTTGAGGGTGGGGATGATGCTTGTTCTGACTGTGTGAGTGTGAGTGTGAGTGTGTGTGTGTGTGAGTAGCTGGCTGGGCACGCACTGCCCTCTGGAGCAATGAGGTCTCACCCTGGCTTTGTGTGGGTTCCTGGCTTGATCTCCTCCCTGCCATCTGCCACAAGAGCAGGTGTGGATCCGTGGTACCCTGAGGAAGGGAGGGTGATCCACGGGGGTCACGTGGGGGCACAGAAGGGGGACAGCAGCCAGGATGGGTGACCCTGGGAAAGGATGCCTCCCAGGAGTCTCTGGATCCTGGGGCAAAGCCACCCTCCCACATTCACACGCAATAAGACTGGAGCCCTCCGTATGGCCTTTAGGGGAGGGCCTGGTGGTTCAGGCCCCAGGAGGTTGGAGAAGGTCATCTGGGATGTGGAGGGGCCCCTCTCCTGGGTGGCTGACTGAGGGTTCCACCCTCCTGGGAGTGTGGGGAGGATGTGCCCACAGGAGAGGAAGCAACCCTCACAGCTGGCCATCTTGGGGCTGCCGGCAGCTGCAGGGAGCCCGGGAGGATGCCCTTCTCTGCCCTTCTCTTTCCTCCTCCCCTGGGCTATTCTGGGAAGGAGAGGATGTGAGGACTGGAGCTGGGCGGGTGAGAGAATTGGCTTTGGTTTTCTCTGCTTCGTCTCCCTGATGTGCTGTCCTCCTGTTTTTCACCCTCACTACCATGTTGGCCCTCCAAATGGGAAAGTGACCTTCCTGGAGAAAGGTGAGGACGCCCCAAAGAAAGGCTCCCAGGTCCCTAAACCTCTCCTGGTTCCTCTGGCCGGGTTCTCACTAAAGGCTGCAGGAGGTCATCTACAACGGGAGTTTTGTGGAATAGAGAATAAATTTTCTGACAGCCCCTCGTAGACCCCATGGTCCTATGCACACGCCAAGTGTTGGGGTATCCCTAGTAGCTGGGCACCTGGTGTAGTTACCCTGGGAGCCGGGCTCAGTGGTAGCGGGGGAAGTCAGGGGCAAAGGTCAAAGAGACCCAGTGGCTCCATCTCACGCTGGTCTTCACGACATTGTCCCTGCGGACCTGGATCCTGGTGCCACTTGTCTGTCCTCTCTGGAAGTGCCTTATCCTGGATAGAGCAAGCTAAGGGGCTCACCTGGCCCCATGCTAAGGTGGGAATCCTGACTGCTGCCCCCTCTCTGCTCACTCCAGCAAGGCTGCCTGGCTCCTGTGTGGGAGGTGGGTGGAGGAAAAGCAGCTGATGAGTTGACATCCTGAGAGTTGGCAAATAGGGCAAAGATGAGATTTCTTTAGGTTTCTCCAAAGGCAATTCTGGAGAGCACATAGTCCAGGTGGGCTAACTGTGAGATGGACAAAGGCTGGCTAACTGGACTGGAACGTTCCGGAGGGAGAAATAAGCCTTTTTTGTGCTAAGTCATTGAGACTTGGAGGTTTACTGTGTGACTACTAGCATTTATTGCCTTGATGAATATAATCCTTTACATCAAAATAGCCCTTTTAGTTACATAATATCACTTGCTTTTCAGAAAAACCCTAGGAAGTTTAATTTCCATTCTTCCCATTTTACAGATAAGCAAACTGTAAGAGAGACCTGCCCAAGGTAAGAGAAAATAAGCAGATGGAAATGTTGAAAGTTAAGGGAACACATGGAAGGAGTGATAAGACTGATAGGAAGAAGTTACCCACTTCTTAGAGATCTAGGTCGGAGAAGGTAATGGCAAGCCACTCCAGTACTCTTGCCTAGAAAATCCCATGGATGGAGGAGCCTGGTAGGCTGCAGTCCATGGGGTCACTACGAGTCAGACACGACTGAGCGACTTCACTTTCACTTTTCACTTTCACACATTGGAGAAGGAAATGGCAACCCACTCCAGTGTTCTTGCCTGGAGAATCCCAGGGACGGGGGACCCTGGTGGGCTTCTGTCTATGGGGTCACACAGAGTCGGACACGACTGAAGTGACGCAGCAGCAGCAGCAGCAGCAGCAGCAGCAGAGATCTAGGTAGGGGGCCAGGTTGATGGTGAGGTAGAAGAAAGGAAAGAAAGGGGAGTTTCAAGGAGAATTTTGGCTTCTTCTTCCATAGCCTTAGCCTCGTGGCCAATTTGGGACCCTTGGAAAGCAAGCGTGAGTCTTGGGAAAGACCCCCAGCACCAGGGAGGTAGGACTATAAAAGTGAGTCTCTGGGAACTCATATGCCTGGTTCTCCGGATAGGAAGATGAGTGGCAATGAAACCATCGAGACTTTGCACAAAACGAAACATGGCGGAATGAAGCGTGCAGTGAATGCACTACCCTGTTGGTGCTCCCAGTTGTAACCAGGCTGTCATTGCTCAACCTGCTTTGGGGCCCTCTTTGGGGTGTGCCTGTTTGCAGCCACATCCTTTACAGCGAAGCCATGTAAGTGCTGGTTCTGTTTTTCTCTTTCTGTACTGTTTTAAATTTCTTTTTTAAGTAGATAACTTATATAGGGTTCAAACTGAAGGCTCAGTGGTAAAGAATCTGCCTGTGCAATGCAGGAGATACAGAAAGACGCTGGTTCAATCCCTGGGTGGGGAAGATCCCCTGGAGAAGGAAATGGTAACCCACTCCAGTATTCTTGCCTGGGAAATCCCATGGACAGAGAAGCCTGCTGGGCTACAGTCCATGGGGTCACAAAGAGTCGGACACAACTGAGTGACAAAACAGCAAAACAGGATTCAAACATTAAGAAGTATTTAAAGGTAGAGAATAAAAAGACAGCTTCCACCCACGACTCCACCCTTTGATCTGATAGGTCACCACTGCTGTTAGTTCATCATTCCCACTTAGCGTTTACTTTGGAAACTTGCGGGATAATTGAAATACGCATTATTTTCTTCCTTGCTTTTCTTGTGAATACTGTGACACTATGCCACCTCCTGCTTTTTCTCACTTCTTACATCTTGGAAGTATTTCCCATTCAATAACAAAGAGCATAAAGATTGCTGCCTCTCTTTTCAACAGATGTATATGTTGTAAGAAGGCCATGGTTTGTTTAAACAGTTCCCTACTGATACACATTTAGGTTGTTTCCAATCTTTTGCTATTACAAATCTTCATGCAATGAATATCTTCCACATATGTCAACTTTCAGGTATTCAAGTACACTTGGAGGGTAAATCCCTAAAAGTGGAATTGCTACGTCAAAGGATATATGCATTTTGTATTTTGACAGATACTAAATTGCCCTCTCTAGGGGTTTATTGTGATGATTTTTATTCCCATCAGCTGTATGTGAGAGGGCCATTTTCTGCACAATTCTACCAACAGAACGTGTGTTCAAACTTTCAGACTTTGGTCATTGTGATAGGACAAAAGTGAAATGGTGTTGATTATAATATATTTCTCTTATTATGAGTGAGGTTTTAATGTGTTTTCAAATGCTTAAGAGAGATTTGTAGTTCTTTAAAGAAACTTTTTTCGGTTTCTATCCTTTACTTATTTAAATAGATGGGGAAACAGTGGAAACAGTGTCAGACTTTATTTTTTTGGGCTCCAAAATCACTGCAGATGCTGATTGCAGCCATGAAATTAAAAGACGCTTACTCCTTGGAAGGAAAGTTATGACCAGCCTAGATAGCATGTTAAAAAGCAGAGACATTACTTTGCCAACAAAGGTCCGTCTAGTTAAGGCTATGGTTTTTCCCGTGGTCATGTATGGATGTGAGAGTTGGACTGTGAAGAAGGCTGAGTGCCGAAGAATTGATGCTTTTGAACTGTGGTGTTGGAGAAGACTCTTGAGAGTCCCTTGGACTGCAAGGAGATCCAACCAGTCCATTCTAGAGGAGATCAATCCTGGGTGTTCATTGGAAGGACTGATGCTAAAGCTGAAACTGCAATACTTTGGCCACCTCATGCGACGAGTTGACTCACTGGAAAAGAGTCTGATGCTGGGAGGGATTGGGGGTAGGAGGAGACGGGGACGACAGAGAATGAGATGGCTGGATGGCATCACCGACTCGATGGACATGAGTTTGAGTGAACTCCGGGAGTTGGTGATGGACAGGGAGGCCTGGTGTGCTGTGGTTCATGGGGTCGCAAAGAGTCGGACACGACTGAGCGACTGAACTGAACTGAACTGATACTGTGCTGTTTGTCTTTTTCTTCATAATTTGAAGGAGCTCTTTACTTATTAGAGATCAGGTCTTTGTCAATACTGCCCAGGGATCGAACCCACATCTCCTGCGTTGGCATGAGGATTCTTTGTCACTGAGCCACCACAGAAGTTCAGTTTCTTCCCAGTTTGACTTTAAAATATTCTTGCTTAGAATCTGTTTTTGTCTTTTTGCCACACAGAAGCTTTGATTTTTATATAATCAAATCACACTTTCTTTTTATAATATGGATATTCTAATAAAGTTAGAAAGGCCTTCTCTAACTCCCATGTTTTTAAAACATTGTCCCATGTCTTTTCCTCACAGTTTTATAGATTTATTATCTTTTAAGTTTTGGATCAATTTTGAAAATTTCTAATTGAGGAAGTCCAAGTTGACTTTTATCCAACTTACTACCAAAATATCCCAATGCCATTTATTGAATAATCTAGCTTCTTCACTAATGATTTGAAATACCACCTTTGTCATAACAAATTCTGTGTTATTCAAACCCGTTTACGATTTTTCTATTCTGTTCTATTGGTTTATCTATTTGTGCGCCAGTACCTCAGTCATTTGAAACACTGAATATGTTTTAACACCTGGTAGAGTAGAACCTCGGAGAAGGCAATAGCAAGCCACTCCAGTACTCTTGCCTAGAAAATCGCATGGACAGAGGAGCCTGGTGGGCTGCAGTCCATGGGGTCGCTACTAGTCAGACACGACTGAGCGACTTCACTTTCACACATTGGAGAAGGAAATGGCAACCCACTCCAGTGTTCTTGCCTGGAGAATCCCAGGGATGGCGGCGCCTGGTGGGCTGCCCTCTATGGGGTCGCACAGAGTCGGACACGACTGAAGCGACTTAGCAGCAGCAGAGTAGAACCTTCTCATTTCTCTTCTTTTCAGCTTTGTTGAAGTTATTCCTACTTGTTTATTTCTTCACATGAAATTTAGAATCATATTATCGGCTCAGAAGATACACATCAGCATTTTTGGGGGGAATGCATTAAATTAAAGCAGTAATTGAGGAGGAATTGACATTGCATTTTGATACTGAATCTTCCTCTCCAAGACTGTGCTGTGAGTTTCGTTTGTTTGAGCCATCCTTTTGCCTCTCTCAGTTCTAGTACTATTTACAGAGGGAAGACCTTCAGGTGAGGCAAACATTTTCAAATCCACAAGTAGGTCTGATCGGTTCATCATGACAGCAATGGCTAAGGGCCCGGGTAGATCTCCATTCATCTCTCTCTGGGCCGAAGCTCACTGGCTTCTCCCTTATGTGGTGTTGGGCTGGGGTTTTGCGGGGAGAGAGGAGGGTCTGTCAGCAACAGAAAAAAAAAAAACACAAGAGAGGGGGTGATGGAGGTGGGGAGAAAGACACCACCATCTGGGTATCCAGAACTGAAAGTCAGCAATGTCGGACAAAGATAGAAAGAAAGGACAGGCGTGGGGGATTGCGGGTTACCGGTGATGTCTGCAGGAAGGTGGGGAGGAAGAGAAACTAACAGGGCAGCAACAGCAGAGGATGGGTGAGGAGGGGGCAGAGGAGAGGGAGGAGGGGGCAGGAGAGGGGTTGGAGGTGGGGGAGGGGGAAGGACGTCTGGTCAGAAACACATGCCTATGAAGTCCTAAGTTCACCACAAGCCTTCCAGGACTGGGGTGGTGTCTTCATGTCAACATCTTTTCTTATATGCAGTAAATAATGTCCATATAGAAAAGTCTATTGGACTTCCCTGGCGGTCCAGTGGTTAAGATTTCACCTAACAGTGCATAGGGCACAGGTTCAATTCCTGGTCCAGGAAGATCCTACATGCAGCAGGGCAGGTAAGCCCATGAGCTTCAACTACTGAAGCACAAGCCTAGAGCCTGTGTTTTGCAACAGGGAAGCCACTGCAATGAGAAGCCTGTGCACCGCAATGAAGAGTAGCCCCCATTACCACAACCAGAGAAAGCCCGTGGGCAGCAGCGAAGACCCAGCGTAGTCAGAAATAAATACGTAAATAAAATTTAAAAATTAACCTTTATAAAAAAGGTTTAAAACATATATACACTGTTTACAGAATGGATATGAAGTCAGCTTCCTTTCAGCTACCACAGGTCAGGAAATGGCACATTCACCAGCATCCCAGAACCTCCCTTTATATGTGACCACTGTCCTGAATTTTTATGATCAGCAGACAACTGCTGTTATAATAAAGAAAAAAATGTTGAAAAATTCAAGACCAGGACTGAAATGTGCTAGAGAGGGGCCTGGAACCCAGGCTGTGAAGGGATGCTGTTTCTAGACCAGGACTTCTTCCAGCTCCAGATTCCTCATGTGCTCCAAGCCTTGGCTTCCTTCCCCAGAGAGAAATATGTGAGAGCTCTTCCTATGTGGGTTCCATTCCAGGCCATTGAGCAGTGCTCCTGGGCCCAGATAGCCCACCTGATCCCTGGAGGCAGGGACCACGAATAGAGCTTTTGGCAAATTATCTGACACAAAGGGCACAAGGCAAGGCCCCTGGTGTTTGTGGGCAGAGCATTTGTGTGTGTGTGTGTTAGTCATGCAGTTGTGTCCGACTCTTTGCTACCCCATGGACTACAGCCCACCAGGCTCCTCCGTCCATGGAATTCTCCAGGCAAGAATACTGGAGTGGGTTGCCATTTCCTTCTCCAAGAGCATTGGTAGTTCTGAAGTGTGATTGGTCCCGGGAAGTAACTGGGAAATTGCTGAGGCTCAGTTTGAATCAATTCTACCATGGGGAGCACGTTTGAGGGGGGTCACATGAGCAGCCAGCACCCCTGTTCTCCTCTCAGGAACCTATCTTGGGACTTTCTTTCTTGTTGGAAGAAAACCTTCCAAAGAGAAAGCGTGGCTTGTAATCTACAAGGTGGTGACCTGGGAGTGGGAAATAGGTGCAGAAAACTCCTGGTTCACAATGCCTGGGGCCTGTAAAGACACTTTTGCTTTTTGGAGTTGGAGTATTTGCATCTGTGCTTGACCAGTCAGGAACAAAAGAGGATGTGGCCGTGCTGTTGGAGTCGTAGGAACCTGGAAAGAGGTGCCAGGCAGGGTAAGGTCAAGGCAACGGAGACAGACTAAGGATGCTGAGTGGAGTCGGGGTGGGGAGGAGGCTCTGGAACAAGGGTGTGTCCGGGGGGCAGTCTGCCTGCGTGTAGCTGGCCTCATGGTGAAGGGTCTGGCCTCTTGGCCTAAAGAAACCACCAGGGACAAGGCTGGGGCCCGTACTCCCCCCCACGAGGACATTTAGGAAGGAACTCTCATTTCTTTTTAGTTAACGGAAGGACCAAAGTCATTCAGTTCATTCCTGTTTCCATGATGACCTGAACTGAGGACAGTCCGTGCCTATGTGGTGGTCTGTGAAGAATCTTTGTGGGGTTCTAAAGAGCACCCCCCCAGGCTCCTTAACATCTCCCCATTACCCTTTCAAAATCTGAAAATGCCTACCCAAAGTGAAGTCTTTGACTTGGCAGTGTTGCTGGCAAGCCCGTAATCAATAAATCCTGTGCTCAAAGCCATATCGCAATGAGGTCCACCTGACCGCCGTGTTCAAAGCTGCGTCCAGTCACTGGAAACTTCCAGTTTCCCTTATCCTGCCCTATTTTACTTTTATGCACTTAACATATAATACCATTTGCCTGTTTATTATTTTCTCTCTCCTCCTACCAGAATATATGCTCCAGGAAGGCAAAGGTTTTTGTCTACCATATTCATGGATACCTCTGCAGCACCTAGAAGAGAATCTGGGATGTGGTAGGCATCCAACAAACCTCTGTTGAATGAGCTGAAGATCTAGAAACTGAGGATGCTGAGGCTGGGATGGAAATTTTGTAGATTTTAATCCATAACACCTAACCTTTTTTTATGGGTTTCTCTTGTGGCTCAAACCATAAAGAATCTGCCTGCAATGCAGGAGATCCAGGTTCAATCCCTGGGTTGGGAAGATCTCCTGGAGAAGGGAATGGCAACTCACTGCAGTTTTTTGCCTGGAAAATTTCATGGACAGAGGGGCCTGGTGGGCTACAGCCCATGGGGTTGCAAAGAGTCAGACATGACTGAGCAACTAACACACACACACACATAATCTTTTTTAAGTAGGAAAGCTTCTTTTAAGCTCAAAACATTTCATAGATACCTGTATGGCAGAAGCTATGCTTGAAAAGTACAAAGTACTTTTAAATGAATTTCTCCTTTATTAATCTATAGACATTTGAGAAATTGTATGTTATATTTTCTATTTATATCCATTTATGTGACAGATAAACATTACCTGAAATACGGATTCACAAACTGTTTGCAACAACTCCAAGGGCACAAAGGGCCTGTGACCCAGAGATAAGACGCGTGCTTACAGAGGGAAGGTCTTTGGGAGATGGAAACATCTCCAAATCCGTGGTGAGTTAGATCTGTTTAACGTGACAGCAATAGCTACGGGCCAGGCTCTGTCTCCGTGCATCTCCCTCTGGATCAAAGCTCACTGGCTTCTCCCTCATATGGTGCTGCACTGGGATCTGGGGGAAGAGAGGAGGGTCTGTCAGCAACAGATAAAGAGACCAGGGGTGGGGTGGAGGCGGGGAGAGAGACACCATCTGGATATCCAGAACCAAAAGTCAGCTGTCTCGGACTAAGCTAGGAAGAAAGGGACAGGCGTTGAAACTGTCAGAAACTATGAACAATTGAGCACTTTCTGGCTCTTAAGCGATCAGAGAGCTAGACACCAAAGGTTTAGAAAGGCTGACATTATGTTTTGAGTGGAGGGATGAGCCTGGGCTTTGGAGCTGTCAAGATTAGTTCAGATTTTCACTCTGACAAGGACACTGGGGTGATCAGAGAGATACTTCTGTCTTTGCGTTTGGATTAGAGAGAGGAAATGCGATGGTGAGTATTAGGTGCCGAGGGGAATACCTGGGATGTCCAGATACTCAACAGATATTCCTTCTCCCTAAATCATCTGCGGGAGGGGCAGTGTCCAGGAAGGCCCCCACCGAAGCAGGGATGAGGAGGTGCTGAACGATGGGCTGAGGGTGTCTTTTCCCAGGGAGATGGGGTGACCTTCAATGGTTCAGGGAATTGGGACTCTTGGGGTGGGGGATGCAGGAGAGAGTTTTTGCCTTGTTCTGGAAGTATCAACTTTGGGCAGAGAAGCCGAGTCCCTGGACATATTTGCAATGGGTGAGGGACGCGGCAGTCCCCACAAGTGGGAACCATGTGTGCCATGCTGAGTAGCTGATGAGACTCAGTCCCCTCATTAGAGAGAGAGAGTCCTGTTTGAAGCCTCAAACTGAGACTCTAATTCTAATCAGTATTTTAATTCCAGTACATTTGGCAAAACAAAAACAGCTGTGAAGAGAGCCAGGGAAAAAAGACAAGCGAGCTCTCCTCCTTGCCTTTCAACCCTCCAGCTTTCAGAGTCATTTAGCCACTTGGGCTGCTTGCCTCTCCCCCCTTTTCTTCTAGACTTGCCAGGGAACATGATACCTGCCCACAGGCCTGTGCTCCCATCCCCTGACCTCCAAGAAACCCTCCGGATTCCTGACTGGGGCCGGTCCTCTTACGTTGCTCTGTACGAGTGTCTGTCATTTCAGATGGGCTCTGGGTCAGGCCCAGTCACACAGACGTGAGCCACAGGGAGGGCAGCAGGTCTGTTTTCAGGAGCTTGGGCTGTGAGTGAGTCACACACAAAACCAGAGAACACGGCCCATCACCTCAGAACACCACTTTCCAGCTACTGATGGGTTTGGCCTTGGTCCTCCCTGTTTTTGTGGGTCAGGCGAGAAGTGTCCACTTACATAGGGTGTGATTTTAAGGAGCTCAGAGATGTCCAGCTACGCCTTGGCCTGAAATAGAAATTCTCCTCCTAGGAGACATGCCTTCAGCTCAAGGAGGCTCTTGTTGATTAGGGAACGAACTTATGGTTATGGATGTGGGGGAAGGAGGGGAAAAATGGGGCAAGTGATAGGGAGTTGGGGATGGACATGTACACACTGCTATAGAAAAATAAGAAGATGAAAATCAACAACCAAAAAAAGAAATAAGAAGGCTCCTGTAGAAAAGGAACAGCTGTTTTAACATGAGGAGGAGGCAATCTCTGAGGAGGCTTTTATATTTTTGGAGGGGGAGGGTCCATGGTAAAGGGCAGGTAGCACAAGACAGGAGCCTTTTGATATGCAGTCGAGTAGAGGAAAATCCCAGCCAGTGGAGGAAGTTCCCACCGAGAGGAGCAGCTTGGGGACCTGGTAACTAGCAAAAGTGTGTTGAGAATTACAATACACTTTTGGAGGAGAAGGGGACAACAGAGGATGAGATGATTGGATGGCATCACTGACTCAATGGACATGGGTTTGGGTGGACTCCAGGAATTGGTGATGGAAGGGAGGCCTGGTGTGTCGCAAAGAGTCGGACACGACTGAGCGACTGAACTGATACTGATTGAGAATTACAGAGAGGTAGTAAGTCCCGATTTAACCAGCTTCGCTGAGTTGGGCGGCTGGTTGGATTCAGGGCCGTGCACTGGTCCAAAAGTTCATGGAGTTGATCCTCATTTCAGTGGCTTCTCTTGTGGAGCGTGGACTCTAGAGAGTGGACTTCAGTGGTTGTGGCGCACGGGCTTAGTTGCCCCAAGGCGTGTGGAATTTTCCCTGACCAGGGATCAAACCCCTATCTCCTGCATTGGCAGGTGAATTTTTAACCACTGGACCACCAGGGGAGTCCTGATGTCATTCTTATTAGCTCCTTGTTTTAACCTCAGGGGCTCCCTGGCTTGGACCATACACTGTATGTTCATCTGTAGTATGAAAATGCTGCTGGGAGCTCACAGTCTACTGAGCTTGTGCTCCTGGAATGAGTGAAGTGAGATAAAGCTGGACTGTGGGTGGGGAGGGGCTTATTGGGAATCTATGTGTGTCCAAAGAGGGAACCGGCATTCTGCCTTCATTAGGTACTCAGATTCCCGCAGGACCTCCAGGTGGCATGGCTGCAGGGCTTCCTAAGCATCTATTCCATGTTGGTAGCACCCCCTGGAGACATCTCTAACACCTGTGGTGTGAAGGGTGCCCCCTGCAGTTGTACATCGCGGTGCCCTGGGTCTTGGGTTTGGGAGATGCTGAGAGGTCATCATCTTGTTCCAGCTGTTCACTCCCTGTTCACAGGGAGCCTGCCCTGTGTATCTTCACACATCATGACCCAAGTTCATGCAACAGAGCAGTTTTCCATTAAATGTGGATTGAATAGAGCCATATTTAACCCCTAACATGAGCCCTTGAAAGACCTTCATGGTCTGAACCAGTGGTTCTCAACCATGGCTGGGGAGACATTAAGGTGATTCCTGTTCCTTTTAAATTTATATTGAGTTGTATTAGCTGTTTATATAATATGAATATTAACACATTATTGGTCATATCATTGGCTGATGGGATTTCTATCTGTCTATCCACCTATCATCTATCTATCTACTGGTCTGTCTACAATGGAATACTTCACGCTCAGATGCTCAGTTGTGTCTGACTCTTTGCGATCCCATGGACTGTAGCCTGCCAGGCTCCCCTGTCCATGGAACTTTCCAGACAAGAATACTGGAGTAAGTTGCCATTTCCTACTCCAGGCGAGCTTCTTGATCCAGGAATTGAACCCACGTCTCTTTCATCTCCTGCATTGGCAGGTGAATTCTTTACCACTACACCACCTGGGAAGCCTGACAGTGGAATACTACTCAGCCATAAAAAGGAAGGAAATCCTGCCATTTGAACTCAAGCAGGCAGGCTCCAGAACCCATGCTTTGCTTCTGTCCAAAGGCAGAGTTTATACCAAGGCTAGAAAAGAACTGTACAACTTGGAACATGGACACAGTTTGCCGTGGAGTCCCTGTCTTCTCCCCCGTGGCCATCCCTTTCTTTTGGTGATGGTCCAGAGACCCAGAACTCTTCAACTTCTCCATGTTCCCACTCCTTGGCTCTGATGTGGCTGGTGTGGTTATAGGCACTCTCAATGTATCTTCTCATCAAATCCTCCTGGCAACTTGTGAAGGTGACCATCCTCTCTCTCAATTTACAGATGAAAAACAGCACTTTTTGGGTCATGCAATATGGCTTTCTTTTCCTCAATGGTCATGTTTTCTGGTGGGGGGTGGTGGCAAATGATGTTCTGTGTCAGAGAGCAGTGTGAGCAGAGACTTGGAGGCATCACAGCCCTTTGGGGAATCTGGAAGTGTTACAAGGCTGGCGTGTGGTCAGAGGAGACTGTGGGGAGAGACACGGCCCAGCCTGTCCTCTCTTTGCTCAGTTCAAGCCCAGAAGGCTGTGGTGACCCTGCTGGTCCTTGTACCAGCTTCCCAATAGTACCTCATGTACCTGCCCTGCTTCCACAGTCTTCCCATTTACCTCTGGGTCTGCATTCAGAGTGGGTTAGGGAGACTAGTGGGCCCGAGAGTGGCGATGGGGGTTTTCTAGGCCCGAATTTCCAGCCCGTCCTCTGGGCTACAGTGAGATGTCACCCAATCTCTAGTGACGCTGTGTCACTAGAGGTGAGGGTGTGAAGGTACCTCTGTTTGGTGAAGAAGCAGCTCTTGGGAGGGGTTGTTAGATCTGGGTGCCTTCTAGGAGGGGCCTGGGCTACCTGGGGGCAGCGTGAGGAGGCAGAAGATGGAGTAGTAGGTTGTCTCTAAAGGGGAGGAGGTTGGCGGAAAATGCAAGTGGTCATGCCTTCCTCCTCACTCTTAATCTAAAGGTTCTTAAGTTGAGTGAGGCCTAACCAGCCGGGCCATCCTTGTTAGCTCCTGTTTTGTTTTTTGTTTATTTTTTTGTGTGTGTATTTTTATTTATTTATTTGGCTGTGCCAGATCTTAGATGTAGCACATGGGATTTTCAATCTTTGCTACATCACCCAGAATCTTTAGTTGCAGCATGTGGGATCTAGTTCTCTGATCAGGGATCGAACCCAGGCCCCCTGCATTGGGAGCACAGAGTCTTAGCCACTGGACCACCAGGGAAGTCCCCCTAGCTTCTCTTTGAACTCACTTCTGTGGTTTCCTTCCTAGCTCTCTAGGGAGAATCCACATGATCATTATGAGGCTCTTACCTTCTGATTCTCTGAGAGTCTTTGCCTCAGTGAAGCAGAATCTCATAATTCAAGGACCCAAAATTTCCAGCCGATTTCTGATCACCTGATCTCTGCTCTGAGGCAGAAAACCTACATGTTTCATTATTTCCAAAATGTCCACATTCTTCCTCCCTCTTTCCTAAAGAACACAAGAGTCACAGGTGGTGGCTCCGATCCTTGCGTCTTGGCTGGGCAAAGCCTTCATCCTCGATTCAGAGGGACCCTGGGGCAGCCACTCCTTGTCCCAGAATTTCCAAGAAGTCTCGATTTCAAACAGTCTGCTGTGTTAGGAGGCCACATGTCAGGCCACGGCCAGATGAATGTGTCCTGATTTTTGTTTCAGAAAATATGCTCAGGATAACTGGGGAGAGAGAAATTGGAAAGGACAGTAGTTGGAGCCCGGTCCTGGGCATGAGATGGAAACCACAGAGAGGTTCCATTTCAGTTTGCTTAAGCAACGGTAGCTATCACAGCCTTTCAGGGTGGAGGGGCCCTCAACGTCAAGGTCGTCTGGTTCAGCCTTGGTCTTTCCATAAACACGTCCTGGTGGCTTTGAGCATGGCTGAAAGTCAGGCAGAGGCAAAGTTACACGCTGGCTGTGCTACCTCCTAACTGTAATCTTGGACAGGAAACTTAACTTCCAGGTCCACAGTGTGTAAACCCGGAAGAATAACGACACCTCTGCTGCAGGGCTGGTTTGAGGGCTAAACAAACAAAGGAATGGGACTGGGTTAGCCCGGCACCATCTTCCTCCTCCTCTTCCTCGCTGTGTGCCCAGCACCGTGGAGACAGCCGAGTGAACAGAGTGTGTGGTAAACTCTGCTCCCATTGCCTGCTCTGTATCCACCCTCTCTCCCATTTCCCCTTCTCTCCTTCCCAGTCCTCACCCTCCCTCCCTCTCTTTTTTCCTTCCATAATGGACCCTGGTTTATTCAGGGTGGCAAAGTATTCCTCTAAAGACCACCATGTTTCATTCTTTTTATTGACTCTTCGAGGTGGTCATGTGACGTGTAGGTGGAAGTCAGTGGGTGGGATCTAGCAAGATTCTTTAAAAGGAGATGATGGAGTAGCCACACGTGGAGTAGACACCTGTGACAATGATGTGACAAGCATGATGACAAAAGCCACATGCTAAAGCAGAGCAGGAGGAGAGAGAAGGATCTGGGCCCTTAACAGCAGAGTTGGACAAGTAGGAACCATACGTCAAACCTGGCCTGCCATCTGTTTTTGTCAATAAAGTTTTATTAAAACACAGCCATGCCCATTCCTTTATGTATTATCTGTGGCTGTTTTCACTTTACAATGCAGGATGGGGTAATGGTGCCAGAGTCTGTGTGACTGGAAAAGCCTTAGCTATTTATGGTCTGATTTTTTCAGAAAAAGTTCTTTTTAATGGCACTAACGCACCTTGAGCCAATTCTGGATTGCTTATCTCTGAGTATCTTAGTGGTGGCAATATAAATCCTTGCATAAATCATTTAATTTAGTGGGTATTTTGCTTCCTGACTCTCAGATGAAATAGGAAAAAGTGTACCACCCACAGGATTGCTTTCAGTTCTGCCAAGATGTTGCAAACTTCTGCTAGAAGATTCAGAACAAGTGTATCTGTGATGATACAAGTAACAGAAAGGTGGCAAGTAACAGAAACCCCCTCTAACTGATCAAAGCAGAAAAGATATTTTTAGACAGACTAGGAAAAGTTTGAGAACTAGTGTGAAAGAGGGCAGGCACTAGGCAGTTCAGGGTGGGGGTACCAGGAATCACTCTCTCCCTGAGGCTGGAGGTAGAGTGATTGTTGGAGCTCTTGGCTGTGGCAGGGAAGCACCTTGGTTAATGGGCCCTTTGCATAGTTCCATGGGAGAAAAGTTCATTTCCCAAAAAGGAATTAGGATGAAATGCTACTGGAATGCCAAACCAGTGAGGGGCCAGCACAGGGAGGATAATCTCTGCCTCCAAAATCACCCTGTCATCCTTATGCAGAGCCAGTTGGTTCCCTCTTCCCTCCTCTCCCATGATCATAAAATCTCCAATTTCTCGGCAGGTTGCATGGCCACCCTGAATAAGGATGTTTCCCAATTTCTTTTGTTGCCAGAAGAGGGCATAAGACTATGTTGTTGACTCTGGGATGAGAGTGAAGGCGATGTGTTCAGTTTCTGGGATGTGAACTGAAAGGTTGTGCCCTTCCCCCTTCCTGCAGCTGTTCATGTGGATTTGCTTCTCCATCTTGGACCATGGATCGAGAGCCTCAACCTTGGGGAGGCAGTGCATCAAGAAACCTGGATCCATGATGTCATGGAGCCTTCAAACCAGTCCTGGACCACGCACCTCCACTCGCCTCCACCATAACAGACAGACTCTTCTCTCTTGTTTTAGCCACTGTTAGCTTTGGTCTCTGTTATCACTGACCATTGACTTCCAGGAGACAATTACTCAGACGGACCTGAGTGATGAGTTTTGATAGCTTCCATCCAGTAGATCTCCCCTTGGGAATGTACACGTTTCTAAGTTCTCTTCTAAAAGACAGTCCGTCAATATTTCCCAACAACCCCAGTCCCCACAACGCCACTGTCTTTTTAGCCCTACTTTCTCCACTGCTATCTTAGGACACATCAGTCTCCTTTGAAAGCACTCTGCTTGTCTTCATGTTACATATGACTCATAACACATAAATGCAAGCCAAGCAGAGAGGACCCAGGAGACTGCCACCTACCCCACTTTAGATTCTCCACTTCAGTTTCCCAACCAGCTTTTATAAATTGTCAGTGAGTCAACATGTACCCTAAAAGCTATCATTTAAAAAAACTTTTTATTTTGTATTGGATTATAGCTATTTAACAGAGTTTTGATAGTTTCAGGAGGGCAGTGAAGGGACTCAGCCATACAAATACATGTATCCATTATCCCTCAAACTCCCCTCCCATCCAGGCTGCCACATAATATTGAGCAGAGTTCCCTATGCTATGCAGGAGGTACTTGTTGGTTATCCATTTTAAATATAAAAAGCTATCATTTTATTTTTTTTTTAAAGTAATTAATTTATTTTTTATTGGAGGCAAATTATTTTACAATATTATATTGGTTGGTTTTGCCATACATTGACATGAATTCACCCCGGGTTTACATAAGTTCCCCCTCCTGAACCCCTCTCCCACCTCCCTCCTCCCTTTATCCTCCCTCTGGGTCATCCCCGCATGCCAGCCCCGAGCATCCTATTTTAATCTTTCCTTTAGCCCCAGTAAAAACATAGTATAGTATTAGTTTCCTATGGATGCTGTAACAAATTACTAGAAAATGTGACAACACAAATTTGTGCTTCTACAGGTCTGGAGATTTGAAGTATGACATAAGTCTCACTGGGCTAAGTTGAAGGTGACAGACAGCAAGACTGCATCCTGGAGGCTCCAGGGTAAAACCTATTCCTTGCCCCTTCCAGTTTTGGACACGTATCTTGCCACCTACATTCCTTGGCTCATGATCCTCTTCTTCCATCTTTAAAGCCAGCGACATTGGGCCAGGTCTTTTCATGCTGCCATCTCTCTGGTTCTGAACCTTCTGCTTCTCTCTTCCACCTTGAAGGATCCTTGTGATCACCTAAGGAGCTAATCCAGGAAAATCTTCCCATTTTAAGGTCAGCTGATTAGCAACCTTGATTCTGTCTGCAGCCTTCACTTCTTTCTACCATGTAGCATAACATGTTCATAGGTCCCAAGGATGTCTTTGGGGGCGGGGGTCATTATTTTGCCTACTGCACGTATTGATGGTGGTGACTATGGCAACCACTTGTAGAAGCTTTCTGCATGCCAGGTGCAGACATAAACACTTGACATGAAGTGTCTTCTTTAATCCCACACCACTTTGGTAGGTAGACTTCTCAGATGGCCCCAGAGATCTGCCTCCTTGTGCACACATCCTACATCCTTCTTCTTTTATTTATTTGGCTGTGCTGGGTCTTAGCTGGAGCATGAGGGATCTTCACTGTTGAATGTGGAATCTTGTTCCCTGATCAGGGATCAAACCCAGGCCCCCAGCACTGGGGGTGCAGAGTCTTAGCCACGGGCCCACCAGGGAAGTCCCTCCCTCTTAACTGTGGGCAGAACTGTGAACATGACAGAATGTTAGTCCTGTGATTAGGTTACATAATAAGGCAAAAGGAATGGGCTTGTTGATCCCATGGCCAGATTTTATAAGACTTTGACAGGGAGAGAGTCTCTCTTGCTGGCCTTGAAGCAGTGAGCTGTCATGTTGAGAAGGGCCAGTGGGGGAGGTGACATTGGCAAGAAGCTGCTGGCAACTTTCAGGAGCCAGGAGCAGTCAGGCCTGAGAGCCAGCAAGAATACAGGGACCTCAGCACATAGCTGCTGGGCGCTGGGTCTGCCAGCACCTGAATGAGCTTGGAAGAACATTCTTCCTCAGAACCGCCAGAGGAGAACTCAAACTGGCCAACACCTTGATTTCAGACTAGAGACTCCCTGAGCAGAGGACCCTGCCTGGATCCTGATCTACAGAGACCGTGAGATAAGGAATGTCTGTTAAAGGCCTCTATTTGTGGCCATTCCTTATGCACTGATATGGAATGAATATATCTCAGTTGGAGAGGACCAAAGCTCAGAGATAGTTCGATGGCATCATAGACTCAATGGACAAGAGTCTGAGCAAACTCCAGGAGATAGTGAAAGACAGGGAAGCCTGGCGTGCTGCAGTCCATGGAGTCGCAAAGAGCAGGACACAACTGAGGGACTGAACGACAACAACAAAACTCAGAGAATTTGAGAAACTTGTTGTCAGAGTGCTAACAAGATTCAGAGCTGGTGTTCAAACTAAGGTCTATCCCCAGATCTGAACGTTTACCTTCTGCTGCTTCCCAACTGACAAACATGAGTAAGAGTTTTGGTGGCTTTTGTTTGTTTGTTTGTTTTTTCAGCTCTGTACGGCATGTGGGATCTTAGTTCCATGACCAAGGGCTAGAACCTGTACCCCTTGCATTGGAACCACTGGACCACCAGGGAAGTCCCAAGTGGTTTAAAAAAATTTTTTTTTAATTCTAAAATTTAATTGTTAAGCTCTTCACTTGTGCCTGCTAGAAACAATTTCTTTTCTGGCTAAATAATGACTTAAAAAAATTTTCTGTAATAAGATAGTTCACCCATTCTGTACCACTTGAGCATTTCTGAGCTTCTGCTGGGCTTCCCATTGTAAAGTGATTCTCTTGTTTTGAACATGGTGGCACCAACATTTAAATCCTGAAACAAGCTGGATGTGTGACCAGATTTAGGGTAGAAACTTTCATTCTTTCAACCAAACTTCAAACTGACAAAAGCTACAAAGCCGCGCCAGTGAGTTCACTCAGTAAGTCCATACAGTAGGCAAGCCAATATCTTGATCTAGACTTAGAGAAATATTGACATTGTACAGAAGTACATGACAGATGTGGGACCTTTGGAAGGAGCCAGACACAAATCAGTTGAAAAATGTTACTGAATTTTCAGTAATTTTTCATTGGGAGGAATTTTCTCTACCACAGATGGGAAAAACATGACCACTATCAACAACTTCTATGTGAAAAAGAGGCCCTCCTGTCTGAAACTTGGGACTCCTACTTCTCGGGGGTGGGGGTTGTGGAAGCCCACCTCTGCCCCCACAGCCAACAGCTGATCAGAAAAATACAGGTGCTCTGTTGTCCTGGATCCTTTGCTCTGTGGCCTGTCTTTCCTCTTTGCAAGGTGCTTCCGTCAGCCCTTCTGATGCCAATACCACCTCACAGTTTTCTAGAAGGGAGGTTTGAATGAAGTCATTGGGTCCTCTTGAGCGATTTGTGGCTTACCTGTTGGGGTGATTGGGAAGCTTGTGAGAGAGCAATGCTTCCCAGTTGATGGCTGTTAAGCCCTGTTAGGCACATAGTGTTCGGTAACCCCCAACCTGGCTTCCCGGGTGGCTCAGAGGTAAGGAATCTGCATGCAGTGCAAGAGATGCAGGTGTGACCTCCGGGTCGGGAAGACCCCTGGGAGGAGGGACGGCAACCCACCCCGGTGTTCTTGGGGTTACTCCTGGGAAATCTCGTGGACAGAGGAGCCTGGCAGGCACAGTCCAAAGCGTCGGGAAGAGCTGGACGTGACTGAAGCGACTGAGCATGTAGGCAGGCATGCACAACCCCCAATCCGGGGGAGTGACTGTAAGATGGATAACCCATCTGAAGCACAATAGGCCTGGTCTTTCCCCTACAATGACTTGTTCCTTCAGGGCTTGGAGGTACTAATGATAATTAAGGGACCCGCCCCAGCTGACTCTCTTTAAGTTCCTCTCTTTAGAAATACCACGTTTGTGGCTTCAAATATATCAAGAGAACCTGAAAGATAGGCAATTTGGCCAGATTTCAAACCCACTTAAAACTCTGGCTCTAAATTTAGCTGTGATCTGGAAACTTGAGTTTCAAGTTCCCCTTGTGTTGGGCAAAGGTTGAATTTCAAGCTATTGAACATTTTATCTGCCCTCATCTTTTTGACATGCCTAAACTTCTTGCTCCCTTTCCCAAACTCGTTCCCCTGGCTGTTGCATCTTTCATTCGGCCGTTGCTGTGACTTCTCTCGGATTCTTGCCTGTTTGTCATGACTCAGACCTTGTGTGTGTGTCACACTCAGTCACACTTGTAGACTGTGCGTCACACATGGTCACACTTGTAGTGTGTGCGTCACACACGGTCAGTCACACTCGGTCACACTTGTAGACTGTGCGTCACACACGGTCACACTTGTAGTGTGTGCGTCACACACGGTCAGTCACACTCGGTCACACTTGTAGTGTGTGCGTCACACACGGTCAGTCACACACGGTCACACTTGTAGTGTGTGCATCACACTCAGTCACACTTGTAGTGTGTGCATCACACACGGTCAGTCACACACGGTCACACTTGTGTGTGCGTCACACTCGGTCACACTTGTAGTGTGTGCGTCACACACGGTCACACTTGTAGAGTGTGTGTCACACTCGGTCACACTTGTAGTGTGTGCGTCACACACGGTCAGTCACACACGGTCACACTTGTAGTGTGTGCGTCACACTCGGTCACACTTGTAGAGTGTGCGTCACACACGGTCACACTTGTAGTGTGTGTGTCACACTCGGTCAGTCACACTCGGTCACACTTGTAGAGTGTGCGTCACACACGGTCACACTTGTAGAGTGTGACATTGAGCGTGTCATTCAGTCTTGCCTCCTTGGCTAGGCGGCAGACCCCTGTGGGCAGGAGCTGTCCTCAGGCCACTTTTCCCTCAGTGAAGCTTGCCCAGGGTCCAGCCCATCTGCTGCTGCTGCTAAGTCGCTTCAGTCGTGTCCAACTCTGTGTGACCCCATAGACGGCAGCCCACCAGGCTTCCCCGTCCCTGGGAGTCTCCAGGCAAGAACACTGGAGTGGGTTACCATTTCCTTGTCCAATGCACGAAAGTGAAAAGTGAAAGTGAAGTCGCTCAGTCCTGTCCGACTCTTCGTGACCCCATGGACTGCAGCCCACCAGGCTCCTCCATCCATGGGATTTTCCAGGCAAGAGTACTGGAGTGGGGTGCCATCCCATCGGGGTCCCAGTTAAGGCTGGAGCGTTGTCCTGTTGTAAAACTAGACACTTGGAGAAGGTGTGTTTCAATCAGATTTCCAGAACCTTGGTTTTCTGACTTGGTTAGTTAAATCATTGAACGTAAACAAGTACACAAGCAATGCCAAGCTCTGGAGAACAGTGGTTTGAATGAAGAAGAAGTTTACACAGTCTAACACAAGTTTGATGAAAACCAAGCCAAAATGCAATCCATTCAAAAAAACCTTCCCTCAGTCCTGTCATGCCAGTACTGACTGACCTGCTTGTCTCCATTTTGTGGGAGGTAAGCGACTTATAGGTTAAAATTTGGCACGTGGGCAGGTCTAGGGTTCAGTTCACATGTACTTTTCACACCTTAAATCAGCTTTTTATTTATTTATTTGGCTGCCCCAGGCCTTAGTTGCAGCACGTGTGTATTCTTTGGTCTTTGTTGCAATGGGATATGTAGTTGTGGCATATGAACTCTTAGTTGAGTTGCAGCATGTGGGATCTAGTTCCCTGACCAGGGACTGAATCTGGCCCCCTGCACTCGGAGCGTGGAGTCTTGGCCTCTGGACCATCAGGGTAGACTTCTTCGCTCTGCTTTTGAAGGCAGAGAGGGTATGCATTTCCTACGGTTGCCATCACAAAGCACCGCAAAGTGGATGGTGGGGTGTGCTTTAACAACAGAAATGTATTGTCTCCCAGTTCTGAGGCTGGAGTGGATCAAGATGTCTGCAATGTGGGCTACTTCCGAGGGCTGGGCGGGACCATGTGTCCCCTGCCTCTCCCCTCGCTACTGGCGGTTTTCTGGTGGTCCCTGGTGTTCCTTGGCGTGCGGAGTGCTGCCTTCATCTTCACATGGTGCCCTCCTTGTCTGTGCCCACATTCCCCCTCTTTATAAAGACACTAGTCACATTCGATTAGAGGTTCATCTTAGCCTAGTACAAGCCCATCTCAACTGATCGTGTTCATGGCAAGCCTGTTTCCAAATAAGGCCACATTCTGAGGTACCCTTGCCTCACAGGAGCACTGTTTGGAGTCCTATTTGCATGTGCCCTCTGATCCACCTCAGAGGAGTAAAGTCTGGGTTCAGAACACAGCCCTGCCCTTACCAGCCCGAAGCCCCAGTGACCTCTTCCTTTTTGAGCTTTCATTTCTTCATTTGTAATGGAGCCAACACTAGAGCAGAGCCTGAAACCCTAAAGACCCTTGAAAAATAGTGACAGTTATTAATGTTTTTACTTGTGAGCGAGGTGTGGAGAGAGGGAGAAGGTGTGTCTGCTGACTTCCAGGAGCTCAACACAAGACACTCTCCAGGTGGGATTCCAAGCTGTCTAAGAAACACCATGTCCTTTGGTCTGTCCTCATGGCAACTGCGGTGCTAGCGAAGACTCTGGAGAGTCCCTTGAACAGCAAGGAGATCAAACCAGTCAATCCTAAAGGAGATCAACTCTGAGTTTTTGTTGAAAGGACTGATGCTGAAGTTGAAGCTCCAATACTTTGGCCATCTGATGTGAAGAGCTGACTCACTGCAAAGACCCTGATGCTGGGAAAGATTGAAGGTAGGAGAAGGGGGTGATAGAGGATCACATGGTTGGATGGCAACATCAACTCAATGAATGGGAGTCTGAGCAAACCCCAGGAGATAATAAAGGACGGGGAAGGCTGGCATGCTGCAGTGTATGGGGTTGCAAAGAATTGGACACGACCGAGCAACTGAACAACAGCACAGCAACCTTGGAGCTATGATTCCTGGAAACTGGATCCCTCTGAGAAGCTGATTGAAGCTGTGGACTCTTCTCCAAACACCATATTATCATGGACTGCATAAATTTAAAGATGATTTCAGAGGGTTTATGGCTCCTCTTCAGCTAATCCGTGGAGGCTAAGAACCCTCATTCGAGAGGCAGCAACCTTAGAAATACGTTTGTTCATTTAGTAAACATTTGCTGTGTGGTTGTCACATGGTGGGTGCTGTGGGAGGGGAGTTAGGGAAAGGGCAGGCAGGAGACCTTTCCCCAAGTTGTTCACGGGCATCTAGAACCATAATAAGAAGTAGATATGATTCAACCTTTGGGGAGAAGTGTAGCTATACTTATGTGAGAGTTAAGAGCACAGAAATCGTTTCCAGCGTGGGGGCGTGTGAAATAAACAAGTGTGTTCACTGATGGGAAGGACATTGCGTTGGAAAGTGAAAGAAGAATAAGAGGTTGACCTCAAATGATATGTTGGCTTTCCCAAGGTACACGCTCTGACAGTTCACACGAGGGCACATGTGTTGTTTGCTTTCACCTCGGTGTAACAAGTTGGCAGATTCTCTCTGATGGGCAGCCAGATACAATTCATGTTGGCTTCTTTGCATACAGCCTTCTAACTCAATACCACCTCCATAACTAAAAGTACAGGTCATCTTCTTGCACAAAACACACAGGACATTGAAGTTCCTTCTGTCTTCAGGCTTCACCTCTGTTAGGAGGGAGTGTCTCATCAGCCCTTCCTCTCCCCAGGCTCAATGTTACGGAGGAGCAGAGAGCTCAGCTTTCTGTCCCTATCATAATCAAAGGTCTCAGATGCCCTTAGATGGCTTGGACCTCGGAAGGGCACTAACCCCAGTAGCTGAGAATCACCTTCCCTTTCTCTCTACCGGGAGAGAGTTTTCTTCCTACCCTGACCTCCTTTCTTCTTTATCCACATCCCACGAGTGGCCCAGAGCTGCAACTTCTTGGGGTCAGAGATCATTCTGACATGCTGGGTTCCCGGAGGCCCATTCTGGTCTGGGTTTTCTAGGGTGGTCATTGGCAAGATCCTTATCTCAAGCCATCCCAGAGGGAAAGGGCAGGAGGATGTGGCTAGGGAACCCACTTCATGGAGAATTTGGAGACGAACACAGCAGCAGCAAGCCGGCTTTAAAGAGAAACTACAGTGTTCCCACTGTCGAAATGAGTTTGGGGCGGCAAGAAGTTAGAACAATGATTTCTGCTTTGGGCTTGACCACAGATTTACAATGTGACCCTGGGTAGGTCAATTCCCCTCTCTGGGACTCAATTTCCTTACATGTAAAAGAAACCAGATGATGGCAATGTACCTTTCAGAGCTAAAACATCATGATGCTACGAAAAGGACTTTATTTCACACTAACCACGAATCTAAGGAAAAGACTCAAAGTCTCCCTCCCTTCCCCAGGGACACTCAGTTCTTCTTTCACTAAAATTGATCTCTCCCGTGTCCCACTCCCGAACATGATGCTCGTTAGAAAGCTGACTTAATGGCTCAAGCAGCCTTCCTGGATCCCATTTCTGTTTAATGGAGGCCTTGGATATCATTACCCAAGGTCCCTTCAGTATCTGGGGTTGTGTAGTTGAGTTGCAGGCAGGCTCCTGGGTCACAGAACGGTCCTCCCTTCTCCCTCTTTTTTTGCCCCTTCTTTCTTTTCAGTGGACCTTGAATTGAAAGCTTCCTTTGCAGGAAGCCCTGTGTTATGCCTGGGCTTCCCAGGTGGCTCTAGTGGTAAAGAACCTGCCTGCCAATGCAGGTGATGACATAAGAGATGTGGGTTTGATCCCTGGGTTGGGAAGATTCCCTGGAGGAAGGCATGGCAACCCATTCCAGTATTCTTGCCTGGAGAATCAAATGGATGGAGGATTCTGGAGGGCTACAGTCCATAGGGTCGCGAAGAGTCGGACATGACTCACGCGACTTAGCACATGTGCATAAACAGAAGGGAATGTACCTCTTCAAGGTACTAGAAGGCAGGACCCCTTTCCAGCAGGAAACAGTGGAGCTGTCTGTGTCCTGCTGTGATCCTGCTCGGTGTGGGGGCTGGAGGAGTTCTAGAGAACTTCACCTGGAGTCCCCAGGTATTCCCTACCTAGCATCACACGGTGTGCTAGGCAAGTGTTTCTCACACTTGAAACTCCCCTTTGAATGAATAAAAGGCTCTCATTCAATTTCAATATTTTAAATGAGAATCTACTTTTGGTTTCTTGCTTCTAGACCTTTTTTAGCTGGATATTGCGAACAGAATCAAACCTTCACCCTAATACATGTTAACTGTCACACCTCAAGTTTTCAAGGGTAAATTGAAGAAAGGCAGAGCTCCCTCTCATGGCCCACCTGAGGTCCAGTGATTTTTTTTAAGTAAATGGCTTGCCTGGAAAGAGCTTAGTTAATAACAGTTGTTATTCTATGAATCACCAGTTGATTATATCATTGATATTTTCAAGGCGATTGATTTATGGAGAGCAATTGCCCTTTTAGGAAGTGGTGCCTAGACTGTCAGGCATTCTAATTTCTTGGCTGTGAATTAAATAGTTTCTCTTCCTCTGGTTTATCACTGGTGGCAGAGCTTGCACCTGACTGGGGTGGCCTTTGCCCCGTCCTCCTACCCTCAACCTCCCTTGACTTTCTTCCTTCCTCTTTCCCTATTTCTCTTTTTTGAAGTTTATTGGGAGTTATTTCAGTATTAAAAGACTACACACACATTACAGATAATTTGAAAGAAGAAAAAAAAAGTTTAAAAAGTAGAAATTAGAAAACCAAACAAACACCTATCGCATCCAAAGAAAAATGCATTTTAGTATACTCCCGCTTTCTATTTTTTCATTGTTTTGAGTTTTGCCATTTCCTTCTCCAGGGAATATAATCTATATTGGCTATAAATGTAGCCAGTTGGAGGAGGGCATGGCAACCCACTCCAGGATTCTTGTCTGGAGACTCCCCATGGACAGAAGAGCCTGGTGGGCTACAGTCCATGGGGTCGCAGAGAGTCGGAACACCTAAGCACATAGCCATTGATGGGGCACAATGTTATGGTTTAACATGCCTCCCTTTAAGGCTGACTTTACCTTCTTTCTAATTTGTTATTTCTAATAGGCGGTGGCTGGGCAAACACCCACCGGGCCTGTTAGAATTGCGTGTAAAGTAAGAATTAATCGGGGTTGCTATCTTTTGGGAAGGCCTGAGGGGCTTTCCTCAGGAACTTTGGGTTTGACTTCTGTGACCCATTCCTCAGCCTCTTGGAGGTCCCCTTTACTTTTCCGTTTTCAGTTCTTGATTGAGGTGTGTATGGTTGAGGTGAGCAAATGATTGACCAATGGAATATTACTGTACTAGTAAAAATGCTGAAATCTGCCTTTCTCCCTTTAGAGAAATTTTTTCCGTAGAGAGGTAGAAGAATGCAGTTATGAGGATCTGCCTGTGTCCAAAGCCCAGCCCTTCTGCATCCTGGCCAGGTAACCTCAAGGACCGAAAGCAAGTTTCAGCCTCTTTGTGCCTTGGCCCCCCTCACAGGGGATGGCAATAGCATCTGCCTCACAGGGTTCTGGGTGGTAAATGAATTAATCCAGGTAAAGCACTTAGGAGAATGCCCAGAGCTCAGTAAACTCCAGTAAGTATTTGCTATTATTTTGTCTCTGTCTGTAGACAGCATTTTAAAGTTTTTCATTAACATCTCTGATCTTACATTTAGGTCTTTAATCCCAATGTTCACTGCAGCATTATTTACAACAGTCAAGACATGGAAGCAACCTAAATGTCCACTGATGGATGAATAGATAAAGAAGATGTGGTAAATCTGTACAATGGACTATTACTCAGCCATTAAAAAGAATGAAACAATGCCACTTGCAGTAACATGGATGGATCTGGAGAGGATCACACTAAGTGAGGTAAGTCAGACAGAGAAAGACAAAAATCGTCTGATATCGCTTATGTGGGAAATAGAAAAGAAAAAAGTGATACAGATGAACTTGTTTACAATACAGAAACAGATTCACAGACTTAGAGAATTAATTTATGCTTACTGGGGGGAGAAGTGGTGAGGAGGGACAGATTGGGAGTTCATGATTGACATTTATACACTGCTAGAAAGAGGAGAGTGAAAAAGTTGGCTTAAAGCTCAACATTCAGAAAACTAAGATCATGGCATCACGTCCCATCACTTCATGGGAAATAGACGGGGAAACAGTGGAAACAGTGTCAGACTGTTTTTGGGCTCCAAAATCACTGCAGATGGTGATTGCAGCCATGAAATTAAAAGATGCTTTCTCCTTGGAAGGAAAGTTATGACCAACCTAGACAGCATATTAAAAAGCAGAGACATTACTTTGCCAACAAAGGTCTGTCTAGTCAAGGCTATGGTTTTTCCAGTGGTCATGTATGGATGTGAGAGTTGGACTGTGAAGAAAGCTGATCGCCAAAGAATTGATGCTTTTGAACTGTGGTGCTGGAGAAGACTCTTGCGAGTCCCTTGGACTGCAAGGAGATCCAACCGGTCCATTATAAAGGAGATCAGTCCTGGGTGTTCATTGGAAGGACTGATGCTGAAGCTGAAACTCCAATACTTTGGTCACCTCATGTGAAGAGTTGACTCATTGGAAAAGACCCTGATGCTGGGAGGGATTGGGGGCAGGAGGAGAAGGGGACGACAGAGAATGAGATGGCTGGATGGCATCACCGACTCGATGGACATGAGTTTGGGTAAACTCCAGGAGTTGGTGATGGACAGGGAGGCCTGGTGTGCTGTGATTCATGGGGTCGCAAAGAGTCGGACACGACTGAGAGACTGAACTAACTAACAAAAATTTTAAAAAGATAACCAACAAGATTTTTAAAAAACCCAAAATCAGAATTTGAGTCATTTCTTCATATCATATTGTGACTTACTATGCTTATATACTATGTTAAGAATTTTCTATATATAAAAATTGAAAGAGACTAGATTACAGAAAAGATCCTTTTGAAGGTAGTTGTTCTTTCCCTTATTGTTTATATTCATATATTAAAATAATACATATTTTCAAAAAAATTTTTCCATTGTCTGTTTAGGCTTTTTCTTTTTTCACATTTTTTAAAATTGGGATATAATTGCTTTACAATGTTGTGTTAGTTTCTGCTGTACCTCAAAGTGACCCAGCTCTATGTATATACATATCCTCTCTGTTTGAGCCTCCCACAAACCCTCCAGGTCATCAGAGAGCACAGAGCTGAACCCCCTGTGTGATACAGCAGCCTCCTACTAGCTATCTACTTTACATATGGTAATGTACAATATCAATGCTAGTCTCCCAGTACATCCCACCCTCCCCTCCCCGTCATGTGTCCACATGTCCTTCTCTGTGTCTGTGACTCTATTCTTGTGGTTTTTAAAAAGAGTCTCAGGAGCAGAAGGAGGAGGCAGATTCAAGGGCAAGGCCTGCAAAGAGAAGGAGCAAGATGAGGAGAGCAGGGCAGTGGGCCCAAGGTTGACATGGGGGCACCTCAGCCTCCGAGGCCGGGAAATGGATAGTGCTCTCAGAGCTCCCTAGACACCACCCAAATTGGGCCAGGAATTGAGAGTCAAGGCACAACAGGGATAGGGGATGAGATCTGAAAGTCAGAACCTGAAGGAGGAAGGGGCTGGGGTCTGCCCTCCCCCTACAGGGTCACAGCCTAGGAGGTCGGGCAGTGTAGCATCTCAGGGGGGTGGGTGGGGGAAGTCTAACTATAGAATTTGCAGTTTTCCTTACAAGAGATCCAGCACAGTTGCACTCTGGTAATGGAAGCAAAATTTAAAATATGAGCAGGAAATAAAATTAATTTAAAAATATCTGAAAACATGTATTCTGTGACTCGGTCCAACTGGCCAAGCTCAGCTGGCTTGTTTTTTCCCCAGACCGACTGATTAATAGGACAGAAATGAGGAGGTGTGAATTTATTTTGGACCTGGGTGGAGAGCCAGGGGGGCGCTGGCGTCAGCGCACTCAGGCTAAATCTGCATTCTCAAGTCCAGGAGTGGTGCCCTGCCCACCTACTGGATATCCTGGGGAGGAGGGGGGTGGGGGAGTTGGAAGGGAAGCGTATCGGACTGAGCTCCTTCTCAGCAAGCTTCTAGAAGCAGTCTGTTCTCTCCCTCTCTTCTGAAAGTAGAGTCGTGCAGACCCAGAGGCAGCCGGGAGACCGGTGTGTCCTGGGGGCCTTTCCCTGGCCAGGCCATGGACATGGAGCTGCCTCAGGAAGGGAGGTGCAGACTGTCGAGCCCAAAATGCTCCCTGGGATGAGGTGGGAGGACAGGCGGGCACTCAGGGAAATAAAATAAAATCCCTCTGGGCTGTTTTCTTCACTGAGCATGGAGAATCATTTAGCAGCATGAAAGGTGGTTGGGAAAAAGTAAATAACCTTCCAGTGGGGAAAGGCCGCTGTCTGGGAGGTGGAGAGTCAGGCTGCAGCACACAGCATTTGATCTGAGTCGAAGCTCTGAGGAGAGGTTGATTGCGCTGCAGCCCAGGACACGGATAATTAAAAACAAAGACATCTTTAAGACAGATCTAAGTCGGCCTCCCTGTCTTTCCTTCACCCTGCAAGTCCCCACGTCCACCACCCTCCCCCCACCCCCTGTCTCCTTTTCCTGGAAAAGGCCGGGAAAACACCTTCCAAAGTAAAATCATTCTGATGAGAGAAGACCTGTTCTTCAAGAAGCCTTGGTTTAGAGTTCACAGCTCTATAAGACGTCCCACACTCGGGCACTAAGTCGAGGGCACATAGTTGCACCGCGAGCTTGGTCTTCTGTGTGATTAGTTTTACAACTTCCTCAACTAAATGCAGATTTTCTGCTGCCTGATTCTGAATGGACGAGGGGCTCTAGTGGTTCTGGATCTTTCGGCACACACATCTGGGTTTAGGGAGGGATCACGGTCGAGCAGGACACACCCAGCTGCAACACATGCTGGAGTGGCTACCACACGGGGCACATGTGTGCCCCCAGGAGAGCTGCCTCTGCCAGAAACTTCTTCATGAGAGACAGATCTGCTCTGCTTCTCTGTTGCTTCATTTTTAATATTACTTATTTATTTGGCTGCATCAGGCCTTAGCTGCAGTATGCAGGTGCTTTCATTGCGGCACTTGGACTCTCTGGTTGCAGGGCACAGCCTCAGTAGTTGCACAGTGCGGGCTTAGTTGCCCCAGGGCATGTGGGATCTTAGGTCCCTGACCAGGAATCGAACCCACACCCCCTGTTGCAAGGTGGATTCTTAACCGCTGGACTACCAGGAAAGTCCCTGTTAACTTCATTTGGATGATTGAAATTTTCCTCAACCCAAAGGGTAGGGACAATGGTCTTTCTTTGGATATCCCAGAAATCTGGAAGAAAATACGATGCTATCAGGTCATTTATTTTGGGCTCCAGAGAAACTGATTGTTGTGCATGTATGTCTCTGTCTGTGAATATCTGTGTGTGTCTGCATGTGCGAGCGTGTGTATGTGTGTATGCGTGTATGTTGGGAGGGTGGGGATTCCTGAGAACTTCCAGGAAGCTCCATTGCCCTTTGTCCCAGGATGGCCAGGGCTGCCCAGCATTGACTGGGAGCCATTCGCAGGAGAAAAGGGCTGGTTTTTTGGTCTGTAATGACTAGCCTCTGCCCCATCCAGCATACGGTGGGCTCCAATGAGGGGAACTGTTATTTGCTTCCCCAGGTCAGTTTAAGAGTCAGTAAGGAAAGGCAGAGCTCACCTCACCTAAGCATGCAAGCAGGGTAGGTAGCACAACAATCCAGGCCTCAAGGGGTGTAAACCCAGACTTGAATCCCACCAGCCACTTTTCTGGCAGTGCAGTCCTGGGAAAGTTCCTTGCCCTCTCTCAGCCTCAGTGTTCTCATCCGTAAATTGAGCCAATGTCTTCCATGCTATGAATTCTTAGAAGTGCAGAGTAGGAGAGAGAGTGCTCAAGGGAGGAGAGGCACCACATTCTCCTCCTCCACCAAGTCCTCCAGGCTGCTGCTGCTAGCAATGGATTTGGCAGAAGTGAAGTGAAGTGAAAGTCACTCAGTCGTGTCCAACTCTTTGTGACCCCAAGGACTATACAGTCCATGGAATTCTCCAGGCCAGAATACTGGAGTGGGTAGCCTTTCCCTTCTCCAGGGGATCTTCCCAACTCAGGGATTGAACCCAGGTCTTCTGCATTGCAAGCAAATTCTTTACGAATTGAGCCACAGGGGAAGAAGGAAGTCTTAATTCCCTTTTAGGAAGCCTCTCTCCTAGACCCTGGCCACCTCCCTGGCCTTCCACCCAGCACTGGGAACTGGTGGAGTCTGTCACTCAGGTCCAGGAAGGATCTGGAGTAGGTGTCCAGTAGGACAAGAGGTGTGTGAAAGCTCCACCTGGCGGTGCACCTGGTGGGGCATCACCTTGTAACCTGAGGGGGTGGGCTGTCTCAGAGACAGACTCCCACCCACTTCTCAGCATTGCTCAGAGCCAGCCCTGGGTCAGTGGAGTTCGCCCACCTCCAACACAGACATTCTCAGCCCTCCACACCCCCACGCGGACTTCCTCATCCTCCGGAGAGCTTCCTTTGCTCCAATCTGATGCTGTGACTGCCCTGAGCAGCCCCCATGGGGACAGTTCTGACACGGTCCCTTAGCGGCTGGCATTTTTAGATGCCAGCACTGTTTGTTCTTGCCACTGCCTTTTTGCATTTTGTCTGATTTCCCCTGGAGTCCCTGGGACCTCAGCACCCATGTAGGGCTGTGCCACCATGGAAGAAGGAAGCCAAAAATAGGAGTCCCTGCCCAGAAATGGTGGAAAGTCACACACAGGTGCTCGGGTGAGGTCTGTGGGGTTAACATCGATGGTTAGAAGTCCAAATCTGGACCTTCGGATATTGAAACTGAGTCCATTTTCAAGTATTTTCAACCCGTATTTCTTTACAAAAAATGAATTGGATGTAAAACTTCCCTCCCACCCCTCACCCAAACTTCTCTGAAGTTGGGTGTTTGACACTGATTTTCCCAGCTCAGTATCAACTATAGCATCGCTGAAGAGCACCAAACTGCTATTTAGACATTTTAAAGATGCAATTTGAGTTCCAGGCAGGGGAAAGGGGTGGATAAAAAGAGATTATATGATAATGATATGGCGGTGGAAGCTTGTCAAATAAAGTGCATTTTCTCTGGTGGGCAGGCTATTTCTGGAGCCGGGCATGGGTCGCTCTGCTGAAGGATGTGTTTATCCTAATGGGAAGCAGGGCTGAGCTAGGCCACAGCTCCCTGCACAGTTCTTAAAGTCTTAAGATACCGCAAAGACATCTGTGGTATCCAGAAGACGCATTTAGTCTGCCCTGGCCCTTTCAATGTGTGCTGACTTGGCTCTGACAGGAGCCAGAGGAAGGCAGGGAGACGCCTGACAGTAGAAGTGGGAGAACGTGTATCCGTCCAGACCTGCCCATTAAGGTG
Organism: Moschus berezovskii; assembly: GCF_049115385.1. Classification (NCBI taxonomy): domain Eukaryota; kingdom Metazoa; phylum Chordata; class Mammalia; order Artiodactyla; family Moschidae; genus Moschus; species Moschus berezovskii. Next base: position 30,136,271 of record NC_142482.1, read on the forward strand.
CTTTTGGATACAAGGAACAATACAGAGTTTCCTATAGGATCTAAAAGGTAGCCCAGAGCCACGGATCCAGATAGGGTTTTATCAGGGCACTAACTCCTGTAATGCTGCCTGCTCTGCCCTTTCGTAATTCTTTTCTTTAGGCTGACTCACCTCATGGCTGCAAGGTGGCTGCCGGCAGCAGCTCTGGCACTTGCTTCCTTGGTCACATCCAGAGGATGTGACAGGAAACCTTTTTCCTTCAGTTTGTGGTCAATTTAAGCCACATCCTGGACTAATAGCAGCTAATAGGCTGACATCTTGGGTTAATCGGCCCAGGGTTCTGAGCCCAATACTAGCACAGAGACTTGAGTCTTTGTTAACCCTGACTGCTGGGATCAGATTCCCCTGAGACTCAGGCACTACGTGAGGGTGGGGTAGGGATGGGGGAGGCTTAATTGGACTCTGTAAGGAAGGCAGGGGAAACGGTGAGTTGATAATGAAACCAGTTAAGCAATGGACAGTATTCCCAAGCAGAGAGGCAGAAGACTTGTTCTAACAGAGACCTGGTCTGGTCTGGCCTTCTGTCTCACAGAGCTGTCAGAATCAAGAAGATGATGGTAGGACTTCCCTGGCAGTCCAGTGGTTAAGACTCCATGCTTTCACTGCAGAGGTCTTGAGTTTGATCCTTGGTCGGGAAACTAAGATCCTGCATATGGCACAAAGCGGCCTAAAAAAAGAAAAAAATTCCAAATAAACTCTTTTCAAATTCTGTTTAAAAAAATAAAGAAGACAGAAAATAAAAATGTGAAATAGATGTAAATCATGTGTGTTATATAGATTAGATACACTAAAGTATAAAATACATATGTATGAACTTCATGGATGAATCACCTCATACCTCAGTTTTCTGTTCTGTAAAATGGACACAGTAATACTGACTTATCATCCTTTGCAAAGGGTAAAAAATTTCATGGATTAATTCCAGCCTTCCTAGGGACCTGTGAGATGACTCTGACCGAGGCTTGTTTTTCCCCACAGTGGGATTGTGATCACTCCAATCCCAAGGTAGCATCTCCCCATCCCAGCAACACTCCCTTTGAAACGTATGAAAATCAGACGTCTCAGAGTTGTCAGTCACCGTCCCAACTACCACACTGGGAACTCAGCCTCCTGGATCTAAAACACGGAGGCCTTAGACTCACAGGGAGGACCCGCCTCTTCCCAAGAGTTCCAGGGAGGCACTGCTCAGGGCCAGTCACAGTGATGAAGCCTGGCTGTGAGCCCGAGATGCTGTGGATGGGACGGGGCTGGAGCCTGCTGGCTGAGTCCCAGGACAGAGCAGCACAGGTGTCAGAGGGCTGGAGGAGGGGTGTTTCAGAGCACGAGGCCCAGTGTCGGCTGGGGGGCCTGGGAAGACACAGGTGGCTGTTCCCGCCCTGCAGTAGGACACTCTGCCACTGTTGTCACAGGCAAGGCTCACCCCGAGCTGAAATAATGGCCACAAAGCTGCAGACTTCCTGTCCCGAGGGCCACCCCTGGAAGTGGAACTGGTTGATCTGCAAGGCACAGCCTCCATTCTCATGGGAGAAAGCCAGCGTTATGGTTTCCCCAGATGCCAGCAGGCCAGCTCCTCTGCACCTTTCCTCTTCCTCCAGGTCTGGTCTTTTCTCATAAGGGAATAGGCATTATAACATGCACGCATGTGTGTGCGCTCACACACACCCCCTCTCCCAGGTCCTACCTGCTCTGCATCTCTGGCCACCGCACATGGAGGGATTGCATTCCACTGTGGAAGTGGAGGGCAGACACAAAGGACACGTGTTCCTTCTCTACCTACAGAGAGATACTGACCGTGGGAATTCTCAAAAGGAAGAGCAGTAAGGCTCTTACGCCTCAGGCCCATTCAGGGTATAGTCTCTCGGCAGCTCCAGCCTGGGGCTGAGGGCTTTGGGGGAGCTCTTAGAGCTTCCGGGCCTCCGTGGTGTCTGGTACAAAACAGTGACTGTAGAAACTGGAAGGAATCCGGGGGGCCTGTGATGCCAGGACAACCGGCGGCTCGGCAGAGAGGGACGGGGCTCATAGAGGAGGCTCCTCCGGCCACGTGGCCCGTCCCCTGGAGTCTGGTCCAGGGCGCACTCTGGGGGTGGGGTAGGGAAAGAGACAGTACCTGAGAGGAGCCCGGAGAAGTCAGAGGACTCCGAGCCCCACCTCTGCTCACCACAAGGTGGCAACCGCGCTTTGTAGGAGCCCCGGCTTGGGGTGGGGGGTGGTGTCCAAGCACACTCTGAGGACCAGATCTCAACTCCTGTGCCCTGATGGTGTGAGGAGTCCTTCGAGGTCTTCAGGTCATTTCACCCGGGCCTGGGTGTGCCTCTTCCTTCTGTTTTAGTGCCTTAACTCCATCGGACTTGCCCCTGCGGATGGCTTCTGACCTCCCCACTCCCATTCAGCTCTTCCACAACCTCTGCGGGAGTGGGGACAACACCAGGACACAGTTCTACCCTCGGGACTCTGAAAGGGCCAGTGGGAAGATGAGCCAGAGATCAGCTCCCCACTAGACCACAGATGAATACATATAAGTTAGTACCTCTGGCTGGCCTGACCATGTGTGCCCAGGACACAGCTGTTCATGGATGTCCAAGAAGTCACCCCTGCAATGTGGTAAACAGCCATGAGGAAGCCTCAGCATGTCGCCTGCCTTGTGCCGTCTCTGCTCTATGGGGGTCCTGGTGAAAAGTGGGCTCTTCTATGTGAAAATATGGGGTCGCGGAGAGTCGGACACGACTGAGCGACTGAGCTGAACTGAACTGAACTGAACCCATCAAAGGCATGGCGAGGGACCCCCTGCTTGCTGCCCAAGAAATAGACTTTGGGGGCAACTCTGTGGTCAAAGGTAAACAGCAAACATGTTTTTTGTTTAACTTCAAAAACAATACATATGTTGTTATTTTTCAGTCTCTTTGTGACCCCATCGACTGCAGCACGCCAGGCTCCTCTGTCCTCCACTATCTCCCAGAATTTGCTCAAATTTATTCCATTGAGTCAGTGATGCTATCTAACCATCTCATCCTCTGCTGTCCTCTTCTTCCTTTGCCTTCAATCTTTCGCAACATCAGAGTCTTTTCCAATGAGTCCAATGTGATCCCCTTCATGGATTGTAGTCTTGTGGCAAAGGGGCTTGTGTAACTCAATGAAGCTATGAGCCATGCCATGCATGGAGAGTTCTGACAAAATGTGGTTCGCTGGAGGAGGAAATGGCAAACCACTCCAGTATTCTTGCCACGAGAACCCCACGAACAGTATGAAATACATATGTGTGTGTATATTATATATATACATATCTGATTTTATTTATTCGCCAATTCCATTATGTGAATTTGCCTACTCATTAAAATTTATTTGTAACCCACATGTTAATAGATGTAGTACTTTTGCAGCCATTTGAGGACATGGGCAGAGGGGCAAAAAGGTTTGAGTCGCCCACGGGCATGTCCCCAGCTGAGGTCAAACTAGGTGACCTTGTTTCATACTGTTAACAAGGATCCTCGTCCATTTAATATTTTCACGTTTTTTTTTTTTTTTTGGTTGGTTGGTGATTTTGTTGTTTAAAATGGCTCCCAAGCGTAGTGCTGAAAAATCTGCCTAGTGTTCCTAAGTCAAAGAGGGCTGTGATGTGCCTTTCTGAAAAAAGAAAAAAAAAACATGTGTTAGGAGAGTTTCATTCAGGTCTGAGTTACAGAGCTGTTGGCTGTTGAGTTCAGTGTTAATGAATCAACAAAATATGTTAAGTAAGGTGTCTTTATACAGAAATACACATAAAACAAGTTTATGGATTGATTGGTTGATGAAAATACTGTGACCAGAAACTTGACCCTATATTTCCCCTGAAAGCCATGGCCCAGTGTTCCGTATTTCAGTGTTTGCATTGATTTTGTAGAACATAAATACTGCAAATAATAAGAATTAATAAGAATTACCTGGAGATCAATTTATTCACACGTATATTCAGTATAAAAATGAAAATAATATAAATGCATATATAAATAAGTAATAAAATACATAATCTCCCTTTATCCACTTTCCTTCGCTAATCCTGCTCCTGTCCCATAGGAAACCATTATTAACCATTTGGTATATATCCTTCCATACCTTTCTCTATTAAATTACATGCTGAAATATATGTATTATATATAAATTTTATGAGCCTATTTTATGAAAGGAATTATGCATGTATATGTGACTTGCCTTTTATCAATTAGGTTATGGTCAGCAAACTTTTTTTCTATAAATGGCCAGGTAAGAAATATCTTCTGCTTTGTGAACCAGATGATCTCTGACACCTGTACTCAACTTTGCCACTGCATTTCAAGAAGTCAGTTGTAGACAATATGTAAGTGAACAGGTGTGACTGTGTTCCTATAAAACTTTATTTATGGACACTGAAGTTTGAATTTCATATAACTTTCACATATCACAAAATATTGCTCTTCTTTTGATTGTATTTCAACCGTATAAAAATGTAAAAACCATTCTTAGTTTGCGGGCAGTACAGTCGCAGACAGGGGCTGGATTTGGTTTATGAGACTCAGTTTGCTGACCCCTGTCCACCCAGTCCATCCTAAAGGAGACCAGTCCTGGGTGCTCACTGGAAGGACTGATGCTGAAGCTGAAGCTGCAATACTTTGGCCACCTCATGCGAACAGCTGACTCACTGGAAAAGAGTCTGATGCTGGGAGGGATTGGGGGCAGGAGGAGAAGGGGGCGACAGAGAATGAGGTGGCTGGATGGCATCACCGACTCGATGGACATGAGTTTGGGTAAACTCCGGGAGTTGGTGATGGACAGGGAGGCCTGGTGTGCTGTGATTCATGGGGTTGCAAAGAGTCGGACACGACTGAGCGACTGAACTGAAATGAACTGAACTGAACTGATGTAGATTATATGTTGAAGATCTCTTCCTGTTAATACATGGCAATATACCTCATTGTTTTAATGGCTGCCCTGTGTTTCCATTCCATGAATTTATTTCAATTCACATTGCTATTTTCCTTATTGATGGACATGCAGATTATTCCCAATATTTCTCTATAACAGAATATACTTGTGCATACATCTTGAGGCATATGTGAGTATTTCTATGCAGTAGAATTCTAGGATTGGAGCTCTCAGCCCATCCCTTTCCATTCCACTTCCCCCTTGGGAATTGTACGTCTGATCTCTTTGTGAGTCTTTTTCTGTTTCATAGATAAGTCCATTGACTACCCTAGTTTTAAGTAAGAGAGTGATCTGGTTGAATTTGCTTCATTTTGGCATAACTTTTTGTTATAAGAATAATTTTAGATTCAGAGAAAAGTTCCAAAGATAGTACAGAGGTTTCAGTTTACCCAGTCCCCCCTATTATTAAGGACTTACATGGGTTTGTCAACATTATGAGAGTCACATAGATATATTATTATTAATTATGCTTCAGACTATTCAGACTTTCCCAGTGTCTCTATTGATGTTAGTCTTTTTTAAAAAATGTATTTATTTTTAGTTGTGCTGGGTCTTCATTGCTGCATGAGCTTTCTCTAGTTGTAGCAAGCAAAAGCTACTCTTCCTTGTGACACATTGGCTTCTCATTGCAGTGGCTTCTCTTGTTGCAGAGCACGGACTCGAGGCACAAGGGCTTCAGGAGTTGCAGTTTGCAGGCTCTATAGCTCAGGCTCAGTAGTGCTACACTGAGCTAGTTGCTCCGTGGCCTGTGGGATCTTTCCAGACCTGGGATCGAACTCGTGTCCCCTGAGTTGGCAGGCAGATTCTTACCCACTGCACCACCAGGGAAGTCCCCAGTGCTCTTTTTGTGTTCCAGGGTCCCATCCAGGCTCCCACATTTAGCAGGTCTGTTTTTAGGAAGATAAGCAGTAGTTGTGGTCTGCAGAGTAGACTGGAGAGGCCCAGGTCTGGAGGCCAGGGGACCTGGGAGGAAGTTGGGCAGGAGCCCGGTGTGGGGGGGGCGGTGGCTGAGGCCAGGCTTTCCAGTTGCTGCAGAAGGGAGCCAGGAGGGGAGATATAGACCTGAAAGGTTAGTGATTAGGTTATGAGGTTGACCCAGTGGGACAATCGATCTAATAAAGTGAAGTTGAAATATTACCAAGTGTGGCTTCCTGCTAAATCTCATCCGGCAGACAATCACTGAGCCCCTATCAGGTGGCAGGCACTGATGTTCTCCAGACATGGGGCTCTGGGTTCCACCTGCCACCCTCATACATCTCCATCTTTAGCCTGGTTTTCCCATTTCACTGCCTGGGAGTATGCTAAAACCAAACTCTACTCCTTAAAAGAAGTCCAACGCTAAAAGAATTTTCACAGCCTGTCCTCGCTGCTGCCAAGAATATATATTACCAATTTCCAGTGGAAGCTCAAATGTCCCTTTGCAATAACCTGGCCTCCAGGCACGAAGTTCAAGGGGTCACTACAAGTTGGGACTCTGCCTGGGGGACTGATGGCCATGGTGTCTGGTGAGAGCTGTGGAGGGGAGGTAGGTACCAGGCAGGGATGGACCCTGAGACCCAGGGAGTCCTGGATGCTCACTGCCTTGGGTTGCAGCCTGGGGTTAAGGAAAAAAATCCAGAGAAATCCTGGTTGGCATGTTTCTAGCCCAGATGGAAGAGAAATAGGACAAACTGCTAAAAAGGTTCCAAAACCAACACATGAGAAGTGCCTACTGCCAGCAAATTCGAGGTATGTTGGCACATGCAGCAGAAGAGAAATGTATTCACCCCGTTGGAAAGGGGAAGACAAGAAGACGGAGGGCTGTTGAGAGAAGGCGGGTGCTCCTTGCCAACCGCCAAATGCCAGCTCTGGGAAAAAGCCGCTGCTTCCAAACGATCGAGCAGTACTGGGGCGAGCCAGAAGGAAGGGGCGCAGACAGCCAGGCGACAGGCATCTCGCGATGTGGGGCTCGTGGCTCGTCAGCCCCACTCCCCTCGGCGGTGCCCCCAGCCACTCAGTCCGTCTCTCACCACAAGCTCAGGAGGCGGCCTGTGCCCACTTTCTTCCTGGCCTGGCCCCGCCCTCCCAAGGGGCGATAAAGATAAAGAACCCGCCTGCCAATGCAGGAGACGCAGGAGACTCTGGTTTGATCCCTGATTTGGGAAGATCTCCGGGAAGAGGAAATGGCACCCCGCTCCAGTGTTCTTGCCCGGAAAATTCCATGGACAGAGGAGCCTGGTGGGCTACAGTCCATGGGGTTGTAAAGAGCTGGACATGACTGAGCATCTGAGAATGCATGCCCTTCCTCAAAAGGGCTACCTCTCTTCCATCGTCTCCTGATTCACACTCCGCCCATCTTTGGGGGCATGTCTCTATACATGTAGGATATCTCCAGCATTACAAATCCCATGTTATCAAGGGGACTTCCCTGGTGGCTGAGACGGTAAAAGCATCTGCCTACAATGTGGGAGACCCGGGTTCAATCCCTGGGTTGGGAAGATCCCCTGGAGAAGGAAATGGCACCCCGCTCCAGTGTTCTTGCCTGGAAAACCCCATGGACAGAGGTGCCTGGCAGGCTACAGTCCATGGGGTTGCAAAGAGTAGGACACGACTGAGTGACTTCACTTCATTTCACATCAAGGGAGAAGCTAGAAAAACATCTCTAGATGCCAGTCCCTTGTGTTGTGCTTGATAGGTCCACACACACACCAGTTCTAACCTTGGAGTTACGCAGTGTCACTTCCACCGCACACTGTACCTCAGTGAGTTAGGAGTGAATTACAGACCTGGCTGCATTCAAAGGGAGGGGAATGAGACATCATCTCTTAATAAGAAGGGAGTAAAGAATGTGAGGAGATGTTTTAGAATCACTGCAGACTCCAACTTCCAGACAGCAAAGTGATTTCCCCAATTTACATGGCTAATGGGTCAGTGAGCAGGACCAGGATTGGAGCCAGGCAGCCAGTGGCTCACTGCCTTCCTAATGCCCAGTGTTAAAATATTGAGAGAGGGACCTCTCTGGTAGTCCAGTGGTTAAGACTCGGTACTTCCTAGATAGGGGACAGGAAGTTAATTTCCTTCAGGTCAGGGAGCTGAGATCCCATATGCCCCATGGTGTGGCTGGAAAAAAAAAAAAAGCTATGTTAAAAAATATTTTAAAATATTGAAAGAGAGAGCCAGATAAAGGGGTCTGATTTGGAGGGTTTTCTTTAGAGGGTTACCTCATTTTTAAGCTACTCTAGATGCTTTGGACAGGAAGATACCCAAGGATAGCTAAACAAACAAGTAAACGAATGAGCAAACCAGTAGACAAACATACACTTAATGAATCATTGCTAGCGATAACTGTAACCATGCCTTTTTATGTTTCTATAACACGTGGTCTAGACCCGCGTTGAACAGCTTGTCCATGATCCTAAAGCAAGTCAGTTCAAAAAGAGAATTAGAGCCAGAACTAGGGGGCCCAATTCTTTTATTTTATTTTTGATTTATTTTTGCTCTGCTATGTTGGCAACCCCCTTGGGTAACCCACTTGCTACTTTATGAGGATATTCTTATAAATATTGTGTCTTTTCTTGAAATAGCAGCAGAGGTACCCATTGCTGGCTCCTGGGCAACTGCAAACAGGATAACCACTGGGTAGCATGACTCTGGCTGTTGCCAGGCAGAGGAAGGGTTTGCAAGGTTAGGGGAACTGCAAGAAGCACTGGGGCTATTAATAGCTCCCCAATCTCATAGACTCAGAAACTAAGGCTGGGTGGGCTGATGGGCTATTGCTCAAGTCCTTTGATGAGTTAGAGAAGGCTAGCATTCAAGTTCAGGTTTCTTGATGTAAAATCTGGATTCTACCCCACCCCCTCTGCCCATATCTTGGATTCCTGTGTGCTTCTGAAATGAAAAGCAAACTGGTTTTGAGAAAGCTAATCATCATTGCTCCTTGCAGAGACCCTGGAGGAGATATTACTTTGGATAACTTAGCAAATCAATCAGTCAGTATGTAATTGTCGATCACTGTCTTTGCTTTTTTGCTGCCGTGTATAAAATAGATCCCTGGAGGAGAGCATGGCAACCCACTCCAGTGTCTGAGCCTGTGGAATTCCGTGGGCAGAGGAGCCTGGCAGGCTGTGGGCCACACAGTCACAAGAGTTGAGCACGACTGAAGCAACTTAGCACTCATGCACACACACATAAAACAGATAACTAATGAGAACCTACTGTATAGCACAGGGCACTCTACTTAATGCTCTGTGGTGACCTAAATGGTAAGGAAATGCAAACAAGAGGGCATGTATGTATATGTACAGCTGATTCATTCTGCTGTACAGGAGAAACTAACATGGTAGTGGAAAGCAGCTATACGCCAATAAAAATTGTTAAAATAAACACCATTTTATTCTTTATTTTATTTATTTAAAAGCATTTTTTGGCCTTTCTGCATGGCATGTGGGATCTTAGTTCCCTGATGAGGGATCAAGCCTGTGCCCTTTGCAATGGAAGTATTGGACCACCAGGGAAGTCCCTGACTACTGTCTGTTGACCCAGTCTGTGCTAGGTATGGGTGATCCTACATATAAGATTCTGGTTTTTACCACTTTCCTGGCTTCCTGGCTTCAAAGCACTTTATGAATCCAACCCCACAGAACCTGCCATTCTGTATTGATCACGCGGATGACCCAAAATAGCCTAATTTCGCAGAAATAGAATCTCCACCAGTACTTTCTAGGAAAAATAAATAATTAATAGCAGTGTGCTTTTCTAAAAAACACACATACATATGACGGCAGTGAACTTAAGCACTACTGGAAAATCTGAAATGTGTGGAGGCTTTCTAATTAACAAGATTATTTCCTGCAAACTCAGATGGAATATCCCTTCCCCTGCCTCTTTTTTTTTTTTTTTTTTTTACTGTAAAATAAACTCTCTGCAAGAAATGTGAAATTTATTATGAGAGGGAACGTGCTAACTATCCAAACATCCTAGTCAGTCTGAGGAAACGAGGCCATGATGACTTGGAAAACATCTCCCTTGACACACACACAGCCATTCACACACGGCCAGGCTCAGCCCGTCACCCTGGCCAGAGTCAGCCCTGCAGCAGACTCTGTCAGCAGGGGGCATGTCTGCTGAATCAGAGCAGTGCCGATGCAAATCACCTCCTGGGTCTCTTGCTCCCACCACCAGACTAATCCAGACTGCAGCTCTGTCTATAGTACATCCTCCATGACTTTTCCCAGCCAAGGTTTCAATGACTCAAGTTCCACCATGTTCCCTGGAGGGGTTACACTGCAGCCAAATAGAACGAACTCACCATTTGGAATTTTTTTTTTTCCCTTTGGTTGAATCTAATTTTTCCTTTCCTTCTTTTCCTACTGTCATGTTCTTGCTGGATCCCTTTGGACCACCCACTGTGCCTGCGCTTTAAATGTGTAGACTGGAATTTCCCAACATTAGTTGGTCTCTGACACACTTTTTGAATTGTCAGCAGTTTATGGCTATGGCACTGGAGTCCCCTCCCTCAGATTCAGACAGGTTCCAGGTTCAGCCCTCTGTCTGCCCACACTGTTGATCCTCTAATATGTACACATGCAAACATTACCTCTTTGTACCATCAGCTCTCCTCTCAATTCTTGAGCCAAATTTAGCGTGGCGGAGTAAAAAAAAAAATGCAGAATGTGGCAAAACAGGAAGAATGTCTTCTGAAATCCAGAAATGGTTAGGCTGTCCCAGCTGAGAATCACTGTCAAATATGAACCTAAAGAAAGCTAAACTCGAATTTACCTAATTTTCCCCCTTTGGCATTTTTATTCTTTCTTTAGACATCCTGCTTAGCACATTTTGAAATTGAATGACAGTTTTCTAAGTTTTCCTTCCAAACTTGAACCCAAAATTAACTGTCTGGCCTCAGATAATAAAGAATCTGCCTGCAATGCAGGAGACCCAGGTTCTATCCCTGGGTTGGGAAGATCCTTTGGAGAAGGGAATGGCAATCCACTCCAGTATTCTTGCTTGGAGAATTCCATGGACAGAGGAGCTTGGCAAGTTGTAGTCCATGGGGTTACAAAGAGCCAGACATGACTGAGCGACTAACACACTCTATGATCATAGGAGAATAGAATCTTTTGGCTGCTTACCTTAATCATAATATGGGAAATAAGCCCTATAAATGACCAAAATATAAATGTTTGTTGTTGTTGTTTAATCACTTGGTTGTGTCCAACTCTTTGTGACTCCACAGACTGTAGCCCACAAGGCTCTTCTGTCCATGGAATTTCCCATGCAAGCATATTGGAGTGAGTTGCTATTTCCTCCTCCAAAACATATGTAGTCTGGTTTAATTCCAAGACATAATACAGAGCCCCTTGTACAGTTGAGAAAACTGATGCTTAAAGATGTTAAGTAACTTGTGACAGTCATAGACTTGGAATTAGAGTTCAGATAACTGGAAAACATAACTGCTACCAAGAGAAACAAAATCATCTTGGAATGGAGAAGGTAAAGATGGAGGTGGAGGAGGAACCAGATACACCCACACAATTCAGCGTGTCTGAGTTTCTGTCTGCTGTTCCACCACGCTACACACAGAACCATATGTGTCAGACACATTTTCAGGTCCCAGGGGCAGCTGTTAGGTCCAGATGTACTCATGTGCACGTCACTCACATAGATGTCAACACTGCATCACAATTGGCTGGTCCAAGTCCTCGGGTGTAGGCGGTCATGGGTAATTAGGACTTTGTCTAAAGGGAAGGCATCCAGACCCCGGCCCCAGAGTGGTTTCGACTTTGCTTTTAATCTTGAAAGTTTCATCAGGGCTGGAAAGGATGCCAGTGGCTCCATCCGTCACTGCGTTTGATATACCAAACACATAGTGAGTATGAATGACTGGATGAGTTACCCAAGAGGTGCCTGTCCCGAGATAGACAGAAAGAGCTCCAATTCTGGGGCTGCCGCTTAACTTCTGTAAAACTCTGCTTTCAGAATCTGTTCTCTGTGCTTCAATCCCCCAATCTATACAGTGGCTCAGGATCAAAACTATCTCTTCTCTCCCTTTCTCAAAAGTATATTGCCCCCAGAGAACAAAATAGAGCTGTCCTGCTGTTTTTGCTATGTCATCTGGGAGCAGGCATGTTTCCCATTGATCCTCCATTGGAGGAATGAAGAGGTTTGGGGCTTCAATGCCTCCCTGAGGCTCTGAACGTCCTTTCAGTCCCAGGAGACTAGTGCTCTGGGTGCCCCATCAGCACACTCTGAGGTCCTGCTGCTTTTCTCATGCCTCATCTCTGAGCATCCAAATTCCTCACTTTTTATCTTTGCAGCTCAGCTCACATCCTGACTCTGTGGCTTGCTGTCAGTCCTAAGATGTGGTGCATTCTCAGCTATTATGCCCATTTCCTCTTTCCCTACATTTTGAGACTCTGATTAGACGCATCTGGGACCTTTTCACTCTATCTTCTATGGCTTTTAATTTCTTTTACACTTTCCACCTCTTAATCTCCTAGGGTTGCCTTCTGGATAATTTCTCCAGTTCAAGTGGCCTTCCAGGTCACGAAGTGTCTCTTTGTGTGCTGGTCTGCTGTCTCATTGTCTCCACTGAGTTTTTAGTTTCTATTTTATTTCATTTCTAGACTTTTATTTTCTAGAAGTTCTCTTTTATTCTTTTACAAATCTAAGGACCATGAACTTATATTTTAAAGGTTCTCTGCCATTTATTGAAAATCAGTTTTATTTCGTTTGATAATTCTCAAACCAGAAGTGTTTGCAGCCTGATTCCACTGTCTGTCGCCACTGGCTCTCCATCTTGGTACCTTGTTTCCTCATATTGGGGCTGAATTTTAGTTGCAAGCTTCTCATCTTCTGTAGAAACTGCTGGAAATACTTGGCAGCCTTAGGAAAAAGTGAACACCTTCAAATAGGATTTCTGTTTGCTTCTTCCTTTGTTGTCTAGTCTGGGACCCCCTGGAAAAGAAAATGACAGTTCACTCCAGTATTCTTGCCTGGAGAATCCCATGAACAGAGGAGCTTGGTGGGTCACAAAGAATTGGACATGACTTAACAATTAAACAACAACAGCAATGTGGAGTGAATTCAGGCTACACAAGATGTCTGGCTTGTAGTTCTCAGGAGAGATATTGCCTCCTTTGTTCCAATACCAAACTTCAAGATAAGCGATTTTCCTTGCAGGTATTGCCTGCTCCCCAAATCTGGGGAGGAGGTTGGATTTTTTTCTAGTCCTTCTTTACACTGAATGTAAGGCCCTCGGCTATTCTAATTCTATGAGATGTCTCCTACTAGACTCTCGACCTTGGACAGACCTAGGTTTGGTCTCCTACCCATCAAACCTCATAAGGCTCCAAACATCAACTAGGTCCAGAAAATTCCTTCAAGGCAAATGCTGGCTTCAGTCCCCATCTCACCTTCTGAGTTTTTCCTTCATTTATTTATTTTTTTAAGCCAGAGTATTCCATACTTTCTTGCTAACTCATGGAAATTTTGAAAATAGTAAAAAGAAAAAAAGAAAAAAATTTTCCCCTGCCTGTTTTTGAGCAGGAGGGCTAGCCTGAACATCTGGTCTACCTTATTGCTAGAAGCGGCAGTCTCAGTTTAAATCCTACCTTTTCTAGGGAGCATTCCACAGCCCTGGATTTATTTCAAGGATTCAAGGATGATTCAATATCTGCAAATCAATTAATATGGGTAGCACATTTAGATACTGACATGATAAGAATTGTGGTCAGAGTGGAGACTTCTGTGTTTAAGTACAAACCAATGCCAAATTCTAAATGTAAAGAAAGAAAAGTTAATTGAACGATCTTAGCAATGGCAAGCTACTCCAGTACTCTTGCCTAGAAAATCCCATGGATGGAGGAGCCTGTAGGCTGCAGTCCGTGGGGTCGCTAAGGGTTGACTGAGTGACTTCACTTTCACTTTCACACATTGGAGGAGGAAATGGCAACCCACTCCAGTGTTCTTGCCTGGAGAATCCCAGGGATGGGGAAGCCTGGTGGACTTCCCTCTGTGGGATCACACAGAGTCGGACACGACTGAAGTGACTTAGCAGCAGCAGCAGCAGCAGCCCTATATGACATGAATTACTGTGCTCTGTAAAAAGCTGCCATTCGATTAGACACATGAAAGAGCATTGTCTGAAATCTTTCCAGGATCTTCAACATTTACTCATTAAAATTAAAAAATATCCATTGTGCACCCTCTACATGCCAGGCATTGTGCTAGTCAGGGGGTCCAGTGGTGAACAAAACAGACATGATCTTTGCTCTTGTAGGTCATGCAGTGTGTGTGCATGTATTCATGATGGGGAATGGGGCATTAAACTGGACAAGGGCAGGGGATAGCCAGGGAGTGGGTATGGGGTGTGTGGCTGAGTCATCAGCAAGAATAGCAGGAAGCCAGTGCCTTCTCAAAAATACCTAAGCCAAGCCCCGCTCCCAGAGAGTATGGGTGGCCTGGGCACAGGCATTTTTTAAAACTCCCCAGATGATTCTAGTGACTAGCCAAATTCAGAAACTACTGATGAATTGGTATTTAGGGCAGAATTTCCAACAGGGGTCCTGGGAATGGGTCACAGAGTACAAGTTCTTGGTCCTCTCGACCTCACTGCTGAGCCTGGTGTGTGGTTGCCAGAGCCCCCAGAGCCCACCTCAACAGGCAGCCTCATCTGTTTGCCTCCCTGTGCCATGCCAAGGTTGCCCTTCCTATGTGAGCCATCACGTGAAAAAGGTTGGGAGGGTCTGAGCTGGAATGTCTGTACTGTAGGATTTGGCTGAGATTGGCAGAATGATCCAGTGAAAAAAATTAAGAATTCTGGGTCAACCACCCAAGAACTGTGTGAGCTTGAACAAGTTATTTAGCTTCTCTTGGCCTCAATTTCCACATCTGTAAAATGCGTCTGACACCTACTTTGCATGCTTCTTATAAGGATTAGAAATAATACCTGCAAAGCACTTAGCCCAGGAGCTGGTTCATACAGGCCTGTGTTTAATGTGGTAGCCATAATCATTGATATGGTTACTATGGTTGGAGCTGCTGCTGCTAAGTCGCTTCAGTCGTGTCCGATAGACAGCAGCCCACCAGGCTCCGCTATCCCTGGGATTCTCCAGGCAAGAACACTGGAGTGGGTTGCCGTTTCCTTCTCCAATGTGTGAAAGTGAAAGTGAAGTCGCTCAGTCCTGTCCGACTAGTAGCGACCCCATGGACTGTAGCCCACCAGGCTCCTCTGTCCATGGGATTTTCTAGGCAAGAGTACTGGAGTGGCTTGCCATTGGCTTCTCCGATGGTTGGAGAGTTCTACCCAAATTTCCACCAAGGCCAGAGGCAAAAAATTAAGACTGAAAGAGGAAAAGATGGAGTTGGGCAGGCATATGGGAAATGGGTTCCTTGGTTTGCACAGTTATAGACTGTCCCAGATGGGTCTCTCTAGGGTCTTTGTGGGGCCCAAGATGAATGCAACAGCAGGAGTATTTGTGGGACATTTCTGCCCAAGCCTGCCACTCCTCTGGGGTTTCTAGCATGTTCTTATTTCAAAGTCACTGGTGGAAACCTGAGGGTCATTCTTTTCTCTGGGCTGAGTCTGGGGGCTGTGGAAGTCACCTAGGGTCTTCTGAGCCAGGCTTCTCAGCATCAGAAGAAGTTGGATGAGAATCTGGGAAGAAGTTGCAGGTCCTGAACAGGATCTGGTTCTCCTCTCTGGGACAGGAGAGAAGGAAGGAGACGTGGGCCTGGGGCTGAAGCTATGGGCTCCACGGCAGATGCAGCCGTGGGGAAATTTCTGGAGGAATGGCAGCAGTGAGACTGCAGGCTTCCCAGGTAATCAAGTCTCCTACCCAGACACTGACTGCAGTGTCCTAGGGCAATGACGGCCTGCAAAGCAGAGGAGATCGGGAATGCCAGGACACCTGCCCTGATCCTGAAGGACTACCAGGGGGTGTTCCCAAGGGGATGATGACTGCTTGCTTTGCAGAAGGAATTGGTCACATCACAACCAGATTCATGTCCATGGCAAGTCGGGCCTCTGCGGTTCATCTAGAGAGTTATTCATGGGGTTATCTGTCTTCTTTCCATCCCTGACAAGCCACCAATCTCCAAGGCCTCCATTTCTTCTCTTGACACGTGCTTGGCATCTTTCTTGGTCTCTTTTTTAAAGATTTTTTTTTTTGATGAGGACCATTTTTAAAATTTTTATTGAATTTGTCACAATATTGCTTCCATTTTCCTTTTTGGTTTTTTGGCCATCAAGCATGTGGAATTTTAGCTCCCCGACTGGGGATTGAAACTGCACCCCCAAATTGGAAGGCAAAGTCTTAACCACTGGACCACCAGAGAAGTCCTTTGGTCTGTTTCTTCATCTGTTATATGAGGGAGATAATCGTGACACGGTCTACGTAGGTACTCACCCCATACAGGGTCCTGCTGAGGCTCCAGTCCACACTTGGACTCCCAGGCTGTGCTCCTTCCTAGACCAGACTTGTCTCTTCAGGAAGACCATCAGCTTCTCGAGGGCAGAGGCTGCATCTCCTGTGTCCTGCGCAGCCCCAGCACCGTCTCCTGTTGGAAACAGAATCAGCCACGAGTGTTTCCTGTGTTCCTGCCAGAGATGACGGCCAGCAGCCTCCCTGCCTTCACAGAAACCTGCTTTTTCTCGAAATAAGTCTGCTGGGCAGCGGGAGTCTCACCAGCTGGGGGTGGCCAGGCTGGGGTCCCTTCTGGAGACAATGGTCAGGAGAGGGGACCACCATATTTAGCTGAGATGAGCTAAGCCCCCTCCTGTGCTCGGGCGCGTCTTCCTATTTCCATGGCACTTCCTTGGTGGGGTTTCTGGGAGCCCTTCGGTGGACAGTGTAATCGCATCCCAGCCTCGTCGAGGGCTTTCTTATCCCTTCTCCTCTTGCTTTTTGATGGTCCTGAGACCCATGTATGGTCTTTTTTTAATGAAAAAAATATTTCCTGGCCAGAGCATTCTGTCTTCCAGGAAGGCTCTCCCATGGTGCGTGGGAGTGGGAAGCTGCCCAGGGGGCCTGCCTGTGGTCAGTCTGCTCTCTCTCCTCCTGGAAGCCATCCTCTTTGACTCACCTTTCCCTCCAGGGTGACTTATACTTGCCTTGACCAGCCAGACCTCATGGGAAGAAGTCTCGAAGAAGCCCATGGCTTCCAGTAAGCTGAAAAGATACCTCAAGAGGGCCTTGGCCAAGACTCCTTCCATCCCTGGCCTGGCCCCTCACCTGCTCAGACCTGGGAGTAGGACCAGGCTGGAACCTCCACACTCCACCTGGAACCCATTTCTCCTTCTGATTAATATTAAAATCCCAGGGCTTCTCCTTATACCCCAAAAGGGTATGCTGAACAGCTCCAGTTAAGAATCGGGATTTTTGTACACGGGTGGCTTCCTCTGGCCCAGCAGATGGGCCCCCTCTAGTCCAGGCCCATCAGCCAAGAAGATGCCATAGAGCTGCTCTTTCTGTGTCTGCGTTTGTGAAAATCATAGTCTCTTACTCTTCCTACAGGATGCCTAACAAGAATTTGGGAGAGGATAGTTGACTCTCTCTCCCTCCTAGAGACATGCATGGAGGAGGCTAGGGCAGGGGCCCTGGGAGATGGAGCTCTAGGCAGGGAGGAGCCCCAGAACCTGAGGTCCCCCAGGGCTGCACTGGGAGAGCCCAGATTGGCTCTGGAAGGCCGAGCTCCGCCAGGGGGTCAGCTCACAGGATCCAAGCTCCGCCTCCGCCTCCTTGCGCTGTCCTCGGACCAGTGGGGCCAGAATGACCAGAGAGGGTTTGAGACCCCACACAGGAGACCAGGCAAAGGAAGAGAAGGGACCCTGGGGGAGAGAGAGCAAAGGACCCAGGCACAGAGAGGCCGCAAAGGGAAGAAAGAGGGCCTCCCACAGCCCTGTGGACTTGATGCGACTGGAGCTGGAACTCAACCTTGGGGTCAAGATGGTGAGGCCCAACAGGGCTTCCAGTTCAAGCTTGACTAGTGGCAGCGTGGACGCTGCACTCGCTCGAACGTCGGAGGCTGTGATTCCATGTCTGTACTCCACGCTGTATTTCCCACTCCCGCCCTGGGGAGTCCAGCAGGCCTGCGTCCCCCTCCCCCAGAGAACACACAGCCTACAGCTCTGACCGACTTTGTTCTTTGATCCCTGAGAAAGTCTCAGGTTTCCACAGTGCCTTTCTCAACCTCACCGTGGCCTTGGTTTCCCCGGGATTTTATAGATGGGACGTGCCCTGACATTGCACAGTTGGGACCCTTTTCTACGTCCCTCACCCTTGAAGCTCTCCCCCTCCCCAGTCACACTGGCAGTGGCTTTGCCACCAGCCACATAGCCTCTGTTCTTTCTGCTTTCCCACCGACCATGGCCTTCATGGAGGCCGATCCAAACCAGAGACCCTGCTCTGCATCTGTAACTTGTGATCCATCTCCCTGTTGGCGCCCCTTGATCTACAAATCAGCACCCTCACCCCAACCCCCAACCCAATTCAGGGCTTCTCCACTGTTGAAAGTGAAGTGGGTATTTGAACAACAAAATAAATATCACTGTATTAGATTAGAAACCGAAGTCTAAAATAAATCTCCATGAGTCCACACTTGTATAAATAAGTGACTGAGTAAGTAAATAGATGGGGCAAAGAGACAAACCTTCCTACAGAAAAACTCCAAATACAGCCTAGACGTTCCCTCCGCCTGGAGGAGGAGCTTAGTCTGTCCCCTCTTGGAGTGTGGATGGCACAGGGCGCCAGTGAGGAGGGGCAGGGGGCCAGTTTATGTTGGAAGAACGTTGCAGACACCACGGTGGTCAAGGTGAGGTCAGCCTCACCAGTGGCGGTCATGGTGGCAGCATGTGGCCCTGGGGTGATGGCTCGAGGAGGCCACCTCACCTCTGTGGTTTTCTCCCACACCCAGAGCCCCCGTCTAGTCATGAGAAAACATCAGACAGACCCAAATTAGGGGGCCTGCTATAAAAGGGCTCCCACTGCTCTTCAGAGGTGTGAAGGTCATGAAACACAAAGGCAAGACACAGCAACCAGCACAGCCCAGAGGAGTCGAAGGAGACAAGATGACTAAAGGCACTGTGCTATCTTGGATGGGATCCTGGAACAGAAAAAGGGCATTTGTGAAATATCTGGTGAAATCCAAGTGGAGTCTGGAGTTTGGTTAACAGGGACGTACCGATGTTTCTCAGTTTTGACAATTGCACCACGCGAATGTAAGATGATAATCCGACACCCAGTGAGAAGCGCGAGGGAACACTCTGTGCTATTTGGCAACCATATTTTTCCCCAGCAAGTCTAAAATAATTCCAAAATAAAAAGTTTATTTAAAAAGACGAGGTGGACTAAACAAGAGCATTTCTTTCTTTTGTTGTGTGTTTGCTTTCTTACACAATTATAGAAACACAGTCTCATTAGACAGGATTCAAACAGGCGGAAGTTTACAAAACAGAACCTGAACGTCTCCCTCTTCATTATCCAGTTTTCCATTCACATCCTCAGAGCTGATGCTGTCAGCCGTGGCTCGAACCCGGGAACTGCATCACCGTGTGCTTTAGTGACTGCACTTAGTTTTTGTAACAGTCCTTTGAGGGAGGCACTACAAGTCCCGTTTTTAAAGATGGAGAAGCTGAGGCACCTGTCCTGGAGATGAAGGACATTGGTCCGGGTAGGTAATAGGTGATAGAACTGGGACTGGAGCCCAGGTAATTGAGTACCAGTACCCATGCTTTAAGCACTTAGAGAGGAGACACCACTTCCACTGTTTGCATCCAACCCTTGGGCACACATACACACACATCTTGTTATTGCGACTAACATCCATGTTGACAACTTACTTTTTATAAGTCATAACTTATTTCCATTGCTGGGCACCTTCTGGGTACATGTCCAGACTTACCACCATCTTCCTTAATTGCTCTACGCCAATGGTTTTCAGCCAGAGGCAATTGTGCCCCCAGGGCTCACCTGCCAAAGTCTGGAGACATTTTGGATGTGGATGCTACTGGCATGTAGAGGGATGCTGATGAACATCCTGTAACACACAGGACCATCTCCATGTTGTTATTTTGGTCTGGGATTATCTGGCCCCAAATGTCGATGTTGCTGAGGTTGAAAAACCCTGCTCTGTGGCATTCTGTGGGAAAACCAGACAATTCCTAAGGTTCCTCCCAACTCTAACATGCCATGTGAATGCATATCCTCTCATATTCAGCACTCCGGCTCTCTCTGCTTCCATCACTTTCTGCGGTGGACTCACCGGCTCAACATTCCTCACAGAACCAGGGCACTTCTCAAAACCACGCACCTCTTGCTATGCATCTCACTTTATCCTCAACTGAACCGCAAGCTGTTGAACAGCACTCATGGTTTCCATTCCTGGATCCATCTTTGGGGTCCAGCACGCTATGCATGGTGGGAGAATCAGGAACTTACATAACTCTGCTTCCAAAAGAAATCTCACTATTCAAGGTGATGTTTTACTGCAGGACCTCCCAGTCCTGGCTCCAAGGTAAAGTCACCTGGAACTTGGAATAAATAACAAAGATCCAAGCCCCTTCCCAGCCATCAGTAGAATTACCATCTCTTGGGTTGGGTCTGCACCTCCTCATTTTCAAAAAGTTCCTTCAGTAATTCTAGGGCAGAGGCATGGAAGAGAACCAGTGGGCTGGTGAGTTACCACTGCAGTTATCACAAACATCTGAACTGGATTCTTGTGGTGCTTAAGATAATGCCTGGTGATAAATTCATGTCAAGGAAGGGGTCAAGACCAGTGTCTTTTCTCTAATCCAGGGCTTCTCACTCTGTAATGTGCCCATGAATCACTTGACATCATGTTAAAATGCAGACTTAGGCTTCGAAGGTCTGGGGTGGGGCCCGAGACCCTGCATTTCTTACAAGTTCCCAGGGGAGGTTGATGCTGCTGGTCCAGGGACCACACTTTAAATAGCAAGACTTTACTTGTAGTGTCAGTGGCTAGGAGGCCTTCAGGCTGCTTCCCAAACTTAGGCCATGAAATGTTTGCTCGTTCCTTGGCCAAGCACTCGGCCACCCTCTTGGAAAACTCCACTCAAGCGCAGCTGAACTGGAACAAAACTGAGGAGGAATGGCAAATGTTTACCGAGAGTTAGAAAATAAAACCGAGGAATAAAGCAGGAATGTGACAACTCCTAAAACTTAAAATAAAAATAAAAAGCCTGAGCAACCCAACCAGAAACTTCAGGGCCCCTTCCAGTTTTAACAGCCTTGACTCCATGTCCATTAGAATGTCAGCTAAGATCCATCAAGAGCGCAATTTCCTCCCGCAGACCAGGGACCTCGTCTCTGCTGCCCCAGCCACACTCTGTTCTCCATCAGTGGGATTTACGCATATGGAACCGAGTGTGGAATTGGGCCCATTACATTTCACTTCCTACATCTGACATATTTAATACCTACTTTTCAAATAAATGAAATCCCTGTTTAGCGCTCGCCTGGAAAGGTGCAACCGGTTAACAGGGTTTTCACGGGCAGTTCTGGCCATACGAGGTGGTTCTGGCCATACAAGGTGGTTCTGCCAGACCCAGTGGTCTCTTGAAGAGTGTGCAGTAACCAGCCTTCTGGAAATCGAGGGATGAGTTTATAGTGGAACAACTTTATGGGCCAGGGACTTCCCAGATGGTGCAGTGGTAAAGAATCTGCCTGTCAATGAAGGAAACACAGGAGATGTGGATTCTGTCCCTGGATCAGGAAGATCCCTGGAGGAGGGCATGGCAACCCACTCCAGTATTCTTGCCTGGAGAATCCCCTGGACAGAGGAACCCGGCGAGTTACAGTCTGTGGGGTCATAAAGAGTTGGACATGACTGAACACACATGCCTACGCTACATTTTTTAAAAAAAATTATTTACTTATTTCATTTTTGGCTATGCTGGGTCTTTGTTTGCAGTGAGCGGGCGATACTCTCTAGTTGCGGTGCATGGGCTTCTTACTGAGGTAGTTTCTCTTGTTGTGGGGCAAGGGCTTTAGAGCGCTTGGGCTTCAGTAGTTGCAGCTCACAGCTTTAGTTGCTCTGAGGCATGTGGTTTCTTCCCAGAGGAGGTATCTAACCTGTATCTGCTGCATTGAAAGGCAGATTCTTAACCATTGGACCACCAGGGAAGTTCCACAAATGCATTCCTTTAATAAAGTTTCACTATAAAAAGAGCTGCTTTGTGTCAGAAATACCATTGCTTATGCTGAGACATGTATGTGTTTCAGAATTGTTCTAGGAGAAGTTGCTAGAAGACACTGGGTGTACGCACCTACTTTCATGATCACGTGCCTTCAAGATCCAGAAAGACTCCAGGATCTTGAGTCTGCAGAATGTGATAGTGATGTCATAGTTGGCTTAGCCTGAGTTGAGCCTTCAGGTCTTCACAGCTGTTCTGAACTGATCATCAGTGAGTGACTTAGCTCAGGGGACTGGGGCTTGGACGTAGGTGGCCAAGGGTAGAGTTCATCACCCTCACTCATTCCACCCTTGCCGACAGGCCACTGCACCATCAGGGGTTGAGGTAGGTGTTCCACAGGGTGTCTGGGCTGGGCCGGCCTGGCGCTGAAGAAACTGGAGCTTTTGGGAAGAAGAGTGAGGCAACCCCACTCCCTTCTTCCACCCCAAGGACCTGTGGGCAAGAACTTATTTGTGTAGAGTCTCAGTTTGGGGCTGATAAGGAAGAGAAATGTGGTCAAGTCAAGGAGGAGAGAAAATTAACAGTGGAGGGGATACTGTGTGTTTCCTACTCTTGACTTCCTGGAGAAATCAAGGTTTCCGAGAGAAGCAGAGAAGCTCTTTTCAACATCTGCTCTGTGAGCTCCCGGGGCTCAAGACCTGCTGCTTTTCAACCAGGTGACAGGACAGGAGAAGGCAGCGTTCACCATACCTCCCTTTTATAATTCCAGAAATTTCTAGCCAGCGCCTCTCCTGCAGTGGCAGAGGCTATGTCCTGGCCAAGACTGTCTTTAAACCCAGTGTCTGGGTTTTGGGTCCTGGAATGGGCCGAATGAAGGTGAGGTGGTTATGGGGTGTCCCATGGGTGGGCAGGGGGAACTCTGTGTGAAGAATCTGGTTCTCTGCTTTGGAATATTTCCTTTTGGCTGTGCATCTAGGCTAAGGACACACCAAAGTTTCTAAGAACAGCATACTTAGAAAAGTCAAAAGAAAAACCTGGAGAAAAAGTCATCGTTGCTGTAAATGTCCTCAAAACCTCATTTCAAGTTCAGGGCTCCCCTCACCCACCTGCGAGTTTCCCATCACCTGGCCACACTGGTCCGGTTCCTATTCCTTCTGCAGCTGGAGGTGCTGGAACCATCTGAGCGGCTCCCGACTGGAAGACAGATGGATGGACCGCCCCGCCCCATCCCAGCCACGACACAATAACAAACAGCCCTGTAAAAAGCACTTACATTTATGAACTGTTTATAAATTTACCGACATTGATTTATGACCCTTGGCTGGACCTGACATTAGACTCTTTAGGGGTATTTCTTTCTTTCTGCCTTTCTCATTGGGACTTTTTTTTTTAAGTGTTAATGTTACAGTTCACATTCTTAATATAGCCACACGCCTGGAACTAGGCGGAAGACAGCTGGGAGCCCAACCAATGAGCCATGGGCAGGAACCGAGATGTGATTTATGCCCAGGGCTGGGGCTGGGGCAGAAAGCCGCTGCTGGTTGGTTCAGAGACCAGCCGCTGCTCCAGGAGAAGATCCCTGGGTTCAAGGGATATTAGGAGAAGCAGAAAGGGGACAAACTGGATCTAGAGCTGTGTAGACCTCATCGCTTCCTAGATATGTGACCTTAGGCAAGTGAACTGACCACCCTGAACCCCAATTTCCTCATCTATGTAATGGGGGCAGTAATTCTGACCTGGCATGGTTGTTACAAGGGTACAGGAGGTGATGCCGGTCAAATTCCTGGCTATGCCTCCCCTATAAAGGGGCTCAGTAAATGGGGATGAGCATTATGGGGCAAAACTCATTTGAGCTGGGCACACTGGCCTCTGGGAAACTTTTCAAACAAGGCTTAGTTCACCGTGACTTACTTTATTATTTATTAGCCAGTTGGTGTAAAGTTGGGAATGAAGCATGCCTTTAATCTCTCCAACGGAGATGTGGTCAGAGTCACTACACACAGTTTGAATTCCTCTTCCCAGACCTGCAAAGGCTGAGAAGCTTGGAGGAAGTGAGAATGAAGACTTCCCTCCACCCCCACCCCTACTATAGCTCTGCCCATCACCCCCTACACACTAAGAAAAAGACAAATATTACTTTCATTGTGTCCTAAACTTTATTACCTATGTAATCTTCTCTATCTCCCTATGTCTGCTGAGGAAAGGAGGAAATGACCTTTATTGAGCACCCTCAGTGATCAAGAACCTGGCAGGACTTTTGATTTTAAATCTCACGGATCCTCTTAAGTGGGTATAGTTCTCTCTTTTTTCTGAGAAAGAAACTGAGGTTCAGAGAGGTGAGAATAACTTACTCATGATCACACAGCTAGTAAGTGGCTGAGACGAGAGGGAAACACAGTCTGGCTCCTGTTGATCCTTTAGCCCCAGATTTCCTTTCTCTTTCTCTCTCTGCAAATAAAACAAAAGAAAGCACTGACTGGGGGGAGTCTCTCGGCTTCCCAGGTGGCGCTAATTGTAAAGAACCCACCTGCCAATGCAGGAGACGTAAGAGATTTGGGTTTGATCCCTGGGTTGGGAAGATCCCCTGGAGGAGGGCATGGTAACCCACTCCAGTATTCTTGCCTGGAGAATCCCATGGACAGAGGAGCCTGGTGGGCTACAGTCCATGGGGTCACAGAGAGTCAGACGTGACTGCAGCGACTTAGTACACACTCTGAAAGTTCCCCCTGCCCTGTGAGAACCAGTCCAGGGCACAGAGTGTCCGCTGGGGCAGGAATGTCCTGTGAACAGGCTGTGCCTGTTCCCCTGCTGTAATCCAGGCCGACTCCACCTCTCACCACAGACCCTAAAAGAAGAGCAGGAAAAACAAAGACAAAAGCAAAACGCAAAAACCTGTTCTTTCCTCTCGGCCAGAACCCACCGGCAGTGAGGCTCTTGGACACCAGGTGGCGCCCAAGTAAGGCCGAACGAGGAGCTTCAGGACAGGCTCGCTCCGAGGGGAAACAGCGACCACAAACGCAGATGGAGAGGATGAAGGTGACAGACGGCCAAAGAGACGTGTCCTGGCTCCCGTAGGGTGACCCTTTGGTGAGGGACTACGTGCAAGTGCGCTGTCTCAGCATTAAGCCCCCGATGCCACTCTCCTGCTGTCCCAGGCAGAGTGACCGGGCAGGAGGTGCGACCACAGGGTCCTCCAAGGCAGGTGAGCGGGACAGGACACAGAAGGTGCGTGGTGCGAAGCGGTCCTGTGGTTCCTCTAAGACATCTCATTCCTAGTCCTCCTTCAGCTCTGGGTGACCCTCCGTGGTGCCCTGGGTAGATACCAGCAGATAGATGCATGTGGTTACATCCGAGAGGTCCTGCTTAGACCACAAGCCTCTCATAGCAGTCCAGGGAGGTCAGGAGAGGGGGCTGCCCCTCTGGAGCGAGGCTTTTCTATCCCCCTCCCCCTCCCATTGTCCAGGGAGCCTTGATTCTTGACTTCTGTGTGGTACCATGTTTGGGTGCGAACATGAACATCTTGGGTCCAAAGGACATGATAGCCCCCAAACATAGCAACGTAGCTCAAGTGGAGAAAGGACAACTCGGTGTGTCCATCTTCCCCTCTTTTCCCCATCACCCTAGTGCTGGCACTGCTTCAGCCCTTCCAGGACATGTCAGTTTCAGACATCCCAGTTTTTTGCATAAATCACTGAAAATAGTCTAGAAAACCCGGTAGTCAAGACGATGTTTCCCAAACAACTTCTCCTGGCCAGAAATGGGACAGAACTCCTCTGTCAGCCTACATGTTCTAGGGTTTGGTTTAGATGATAAGATCGCCCCAGGTGCATCTTAACTTCCTAGGGGCTGGGGGCAGGGGTGGTGACTCTCTTCCACCCCTGGCATGCCCAGAAGGACGGGTCCCTGCCAGTTAAGTGTCCCAGTCTGGAGATCCTTACGTTCCTCTCCATCTTCACGCTGTGGCTTCCAGAACCAAAGTCTTCTAGTCTCAAAGAGAGACTGAGTTCGTTTAGAGACTTGTTAATTACACGGCCAAGAGAAGGAAAGGGAAGGAGAAAAACTCATGAAAATGTTCATTTAAAGTTAATTGCTGCCCATACTCTTACTAATTGAAGTCGTTCCACCGGTTTTCACTTATGTACCTGTGTGTATTTAAGATGGGATATTGCACAGTATAAACTAAGCCACATCACAACCTAACGATCTGGAAAATCTCGGTTTAATAAACAAAGCTGGCTTTGAGTTACTCAGGAGAAACACCCGTGCGCGCACACGCTCATGCACACACACACACACACACACACACACACACACACAGTCTCTCACACACACACACTCTCACACTCCCAAAGCACCAGGATTTCAAACCTTCTGTACATGTCTTTTCCTCCCTCATTCAAATTACACAGTCTCCGTCCCTTGCTTGCTCTCTTCCACTCTCTTTCTCTTATTAAATTTATTTTTAACAGCACCTTAAAAAAATAAACACGCCCCTCTGTGCCACTCCTATGCCAGGTGCAGCCAGGGGCAAATTTTTACAGCTGAATTACATGACCTGAAATACGGAGCACATAATGAGGACATTGAGAGACACCCATCCATAGTGCGGGGCCAACGGCTGGTGTATTAACATTCCTGGATAGAGCGGTAGCCGGGGCAGCCGTGGAGTCAGGCCTGGAGCCCTTACTCAGCACGAGGAATTATATATATCTTGGAACTCTTTCCTGAACCTAAACATTGTTGCTGAGAAAGGGATAACAGTGTGAGTGGCCACCGCTCTCCAGCCAGGGCTCACTCACTACCGCAGACGCGCGTTTGCACATGCGGCTGAAGGGAATCCACCAGACCCAGCTCTGGTCAGAACAGGGGCAAGGATGCAGCGGAAGTCCTTGGCTCTGGAGTGGGGTTGACATGGCAGTGGATGAAGTTGGGCCCCCTGCAAGCTCAGGCGCCATTACCCAAGACCCCTTGAAAGTGTGATGGGCTTCTGGCATCTTGTGAGCCTGCTCACTGTAATGACCAGGCATCACCCTGGAACCTCTCGTTATTTGGAGTTCAGATCAGAGACCCCTTGAACTCAGCCATCTATGACTACCTCAAGAGCTGGGAGAGATAGGGAAACCATCAAGCTACAGGAATAACAGCAATAACAAAGATGGCTTTTAGTGTGTGGCCCTTCCTAGATAGACATTATTTATTTGAACTAAAATTCACAGGTGTGTGTGTCAGTCAGTCACGTCCGACTCTTTGTGACCCCATGGACTGTAGCCCGCCTAGTTTCTCTGTCCATGGAGTTTTCCAGGAAAGAATACTCGACTGAATTGCCATTTCTTACTCTGGGGGATCTTGCCAACCCAGGAATCAAACCCATGTCTTTTGTGTCTCCTGCACTGGCAGGCCGATTCGTTACCACTATATCACCATAGCATAAAATTAATCACTGTTGCTGCTGCTAAGTCGAGTCAGTCGTGTCTGACTCTGTGCGACCCCATAGGCAGCAGCCCAACAGGCTCCTCTGTCCCTGGGATTCTCCAGGCAAGAATCCGGGAATGGGTTGCCATTTCCTTCTCCAATGCATGAAAGTGAAAAGTGAAAGTGAAGTCACTCAGTTGTGTTCGACTCTTAGCAACCCCATGGATTGAAGCCTACCAGGCTCCTCCATCCATGGGATTCTCCAGGCAAGAGTACTGGAGTGGGTTGCCAAATTAATCACTAACAACTTTCAAATGAGCAATTCAGTGGCATTTAGTGCATTCAAAATATTGTACAACAGTCTCTTCTGTCTAGTTCCAAGACGTTTTGATTACCCCAAAAGGAAACCTCTTACCCATTAAACACTTACTCCCCACCCTCTGCCCCAGTCCCCGACAGCTTCTGGTCTACTTTCTGTCTCCAGACTTACCTGTGCCATATGTTTGCAATGTATGGAATCATACATTGTGCAAGTTCTTATGTAAGATACAGATTTTCAAAACCTTCTCTTGATGTATGACATGCATACGGCCATGGATTCTAACAGTACAACTTGACAAATTTTCATAAATAGAGCACACCCAAGTAACCACCACCCAAACCAAGAAACAGAATATTATCAACCCCCAGGAGCCCTTCATTCTACCTCCCAGCGCTACTCCTCAGGGAGAACCATCCTCTTGACTTCTGTGTCCCGGATTACTCCTGCCAGTTTTTGTACTGATGTGTGGGGGGTGGGTGGAAGATCTTCCATCTTCATGGCTGTGTAGCATTTCACTGTGTGGCTACGTCAGGATTTATAGATCCATTCAACTGCTGGTGAACATTTGGGTACTTTCCAGCATCCAAGCTATGTCTTTATTTTTTCTTGGCTGCAGTGCACAGCATGTGGGAATCTTAGTTCCTGGATCAGGGATTAAACCCGTGCCCTCTGCAGCAGAAGCATGGAGTCCTAACCATTGGACCACCAGGGAATTCTCCCAAGCTGCACATTTTTAATTGACTTTCAAGTCCAAAACCTTGTTGAGTGGATTTCTCAGACAGTGGCAGTTGAAAAGCATCAAAACAGAGGAGGTGGGGAGGTGTTGGTAGAGGGGGTTGGACTAACTGGTCCCTGAGGTTTCCGTGGCTTGGACACAGTGTGGTCTGAGGTACCGTGAGAGAATGCAGAGTAGAAGCGAAGCACCTCTGAGCATCCTCTCTCTCGATAAACTGGGGCTCTTTATGGGGAAAGGGTGGTGGAGTTAGAAAAGCCCAGACCAGTTTCCCGGCTTCAGTCACCACCCTCCCAGCCCTTCTGGACCCCGAATAGATGTCCACAAGGGCAGATCTCCAGGCCCGCCTGCCCGTCCTGTCCTCTGTAATGTATGTCATGCTAAGGGACAGAGAGCTGGGCTCACAGTGGGGAGGCTCTCTGACCGATCGGATAAATAGCAGTCTGGGGGCTGCTAGAGGCAGTGTGCTGTGAATTTGGGTCTGCCCCAGGCTCACAGTCCTTGGAGAGAAGACATGCTGTGAGTCTGTTGTCCATTTGGCCTTGACCAGACCCAGGGAGACACAGAAGGTGATCTCCAATACATCCCCTTACAGTGTGGCTAAGGCACATTCTAAAATTACCCTACTTTAGAAATCAATAGCACATCAATATACATATATTTATGTATACATGTGTATATACTATACATATATATGACATTGAATTGTGCCTTTTCCTGTTGTATAGTCTGTTCCGTTAGCTGCACAGCTATGCAGGTTCTGCCTGGTCCAACTCTATTTCTGGAATGAAGGTCTGGGGCAGCCACTTTGAAAACAAACAAAAGATTCAGGTGAAAGAATCCAGGCATTCAGACCCCTCACCTCCCGTGTCTATGCAGCTGGGATTAGGGACCCCCAGATCTTTCCCGTCCATCCTTTCTACTAAGCACAGTATGTATGGGGAAGTGGATTAAATGCCCCCTGACCAAAAAATTTCTTCCAGGTATTATTCCCAGATGACTTTGGATGTAGATTTCCCAAGACTAATTTCCTTTCTCATTATGGATGCTGTAGGATGACCTTACTGCCTACCACCCCTGCAGACGTTACATCTTATCTCTCTAGGGAGCAGAGGGAGAGCCCAGAGCGGGGGCCCGATTTCTGGGTGACCTTGGCTCTTCTCACTGTTTAGTCTACTCTGCTCATCCTTCAAGGTAAAACTTGTCTGCGTTTCCTGGGAAACCTGTTCCAACTGCCCCCTCCCTCTATGTCACCTCCACCTTCTGCAGCCTGGCTATCCCTGGTCACTCCCCTGGCCCTTGGAGTTGCACTGTGGTTTGTCTTCTCTCTGTATTTCCTTTCTCCCTCCCCAAACCATAAGCCCCTTAAGTTGTAGGAGGAGGGGTGAGTGGGCCATGTCTTCTGCTGGTAACTCAGCTCCCATCACAACCCCCAGCAAGCCACAGGGCCTCAGTTAACCTTTCTTAAAAAAATTAATTTTTTAATTTGGCTCAATACTTTGGCCACCTCATGCGACGAGTTGACTCACTGGAAAAGACTCTGATGCTGGGAGGGATTGGGGGCGGGAGAGATGGGGACGACAGAGAATAAGATGGATGGATGGCATCACCAACTCGATGGACATGAGTTTGAGTGAACTCCGGGAGCTGGTGATGAACAGGGAGGCCTGGCGTGCTGTGATTCACGGGGTCGCGAAGAGTCGGACACGACTGAGCGACTGAACTGAACTGATACTGGGTCTTAGTTGCAACATTTGGGATCTTTAGATGCAGCATGCAAACTCTTATTTGTGGCATGTGGGATCTAGTTCCCTGACCAGGGATTGAACCTGGGCCCTCTGCATTGGGAGCATGGAATCTTAGCCACGGGACCACCAGGGAAGTCCCTCCGTAGACTTTTTGCTTGTTCATAACAACAGCACAAGGTAATGGTGTGCTTGGGGTTTTCTACGGTGATATGTTTTTTAAATTTGTTTATTTTTAATTGAAGGATAATTACTTTACAATATTGTGTTGTTTTCTGCCAAATATCAACATGAATCACCATAGGTATACATATTGCTGATCGAGGCTTTTAAATTCAGCATTCCAGGAAAATGAAGGCCAGAGATGGTAAGGAGTTTTGAGGCCAGTATCATTTCCTCTGATGGTTTATGGGGGCCTGGGACCCTCTGCTGAGTACCCCTGGTGTGGCTGTGTCCCAGTGGGGAAGGATGCTTGGATCAATTAGCAATGTCTGCTGTGGGCAGAGCGGTAGGGAGTAGAAAGTATGCCACAAATTTGCCATGCTTGATCTCATCCAACTGCTTCATCTTACAGTGGAAGAGACGGAGGTGCAGAGAGGGGAAGTGACTTTATCCAAGGAAAATCAATTTCCTAAAAGGACTTTGCGCTCTGGGCGATGAGCTAACACGTTGGCACCGTTCACATGCGGCTGTCTTGAGCGCGGTCTCCCTAAGACCGTCTTCCGCTTCCCTTTGAGGTGGTGGATTTTGACATGGGAAGACATATTAGGAAAAGGCATGACTCAGATCTTCTGAAGCCGCTAAAGAGCATATTAAGCCATCGACAGCTTTTTCTGATTTTCGGTTTTCTTGCAGTAGTCGAACTGATTTTTTTTTTCTTTTTAATGTAAACAGATTTTCCCCTCTGCAGCCAGCCAAGCACCCCCCAGTGAATCTGTTGGAGTATGGCGGCTTTTATGACTTCAAAACCCAAAGACTTGAAAAAAGCAGCTAGATGTCATAAGAATTTGTGCTGCTTCTGCTGAGATCAGTCCCTAAGGTATCAGCTGGGACTTTGCTCCCTTCGTTCCTCGAAATTGGCCACGCCCTGTCACCTTGCCTTGAGTCTGACTTAGCCTTGACTTTATTCTGAATTATTTTCACAACGATTATCTGAACATCTCCTGCCCCAGTGGACAGTGAACTTCTCAAGAGCGTGAATCGTGACTTATTTATTACCACGTTTTTCCCACAACCCAGCAGACTGCCTTGAACTCTGCCGGTTCATGAATTTATGCATTCACGGATGCCCACATGCGGAAATGTGGAGTGCCTACCTTGCACTGATTAGATTCACTATGGAAAGAACCGCTGGGATGAGATGTACCATGCAGACACCTTTGCCTGTTGAAATTCTCATGGAGCAAGGGCTCAGCTGAATGTGATGTCTCTTCACATAGCTTGATGCCTTTCACGGTGGTGAGCGCAAGGACACAGGGTCCCAGAGGGATCTGATTCAAGGGCAGATTTGGAAAAGCTGGGGAGAAAGTGACAATAGTTCTTTGAGCCCCCCCCCCAAAAAAAACATCCAGCTTCAGAATCCCAGCTACTATTTGCCTTCTTTTTCTGTTTTTGTTTCTTTTACCTATTTTTATGGGAAAGCTTTCAAACACACACAGAGTAGAGAGGAGAGTACAATGAACTCTGTTACTCTATCAGCCGTTAGTGAGCTTTGGCTTCCCTGGTGGTCCATTGGTTAAGATTCTGTGCTCCCACTGCAGGGGATGTGGGTTCAACCCCTGCTCAGGGAAGTTCTGAATGCCACGTATGTATGTGGTCAGTCACTCAGTCGTGTCTGACTCTTTGCGACCCTATGAACTGTAGCCTGCCAGGCTCCTTTGTCCATGGGATTTTGCTGGCAAGAGTACTGGAGGGTGTCACCATTTCCTTCTCCAGGGGATCTTCCTGATCTAGGGATCGAATCAGGGTCTTCTGCATTGGCAGGCAGATTCTTTTCCAGTGAACTACCAGTGAAGCCGTCTGTATTCTGTGAGGCGAGGCCAAAAAAAAAGAAAATTATTTAATTAAAAAAAAAGAGAGATCAATGATCTTTAGCTCATGACCAATCCTATTTCATCTTTGTCTTACTCTCTATCCCCTGCTCTGGATTATTTTGAAGCAAGGCCTGGACACCCTAGCACTTGATTAGTATGTTTCAATAAACACTGATAAAAGAAAAGGGATATTAAAGATACTTGTAATGCCATTACATGGAAAAACTAACAATGATTCCTTAATAACCTCAAATATATAGTTCTGTACTATCTCGTGAATGTCTCCTTTTTATTTTTAAACAGTTGAATTGTTACTTGCTTGACTCGGAATCCAAATAAGGTCCGTATATTGTGACTGGTACGTATGTTTTTAAAGCCTCTTTTACTTCATAGCAATAACTCTTAGCTAAGGGAAACTTCCACAAAAACTGTGGAAAATTCTTAAAGAGATGGGAATACCGGACCATCTGTCCTGCCTCCTAAGAAATCTGTATGCAGGTCAAGAAGCAATAGTTAGAACTGGACATGGAAAAACAGACTGGTTCCAAATCAGGAAAGGAGTATGTCAAGGCTGTATATTGTCACCCTGCTTATTTAACTTATATGCAGAGTACATCATGAGAAATGCTGGACTGGATGAAGTGCAAGCTGGAATCAAGATTGCTGGGAAAAATATCAATAACCTCAGATATGCAGATGACACCACACTTATGGCAGAAAGCGAAGAAGGACCTCTTGATGAAAGTGAAAGAGGAGAGTGGAAAAGTTGGCTTAAAACTCAACATTCAGGAAACTAAGATCATGGCACCTGGTCCCATCATTTCATGGGAAATAGATGGGGAAACAGTGGAAACAGTGACAGACTTTATTTTGGGGGGCTCCAAAATCACTGCAGATGGTGACTGCAGACATGAAATTAAAAAATACTTGCTCCTTGGGAGAAAAGTTATGACCAAAATAGGCAGCATATTAAAAAGCAGAGACATTACTTTGCCAACAAAGGTCCATCTAGTGAAAGCTTTGGTTTTTCCAGTAGTCATGTATGGATGTGAGAATTGGACTATAAAGAAAGCTGAGCACTGAAGAATTGATATTTTTGAACTGTGGTGTTGGAGAAGACTCTTGAGAGTCCCTTGGACTGCAAGGAGATCCAACCAATCAATCCTAAAGGAACTCAGTCCTGAATATTCATTGGAAGGACTGATGCTGAAGCTGAAACTTTAATACTTTGGCCACCTGATGTGAAGAACTGACTCATTTGAAAAGACCCTGATGCTGGGAAAGATTGAAGGTGGGAGGAAACAGGGATGACAGAGGATCAGATGGTTGGATGGTATCACTGACTCAATGGACATGACTTTGAGTAAACTCCGGGAGTTGGTGATGGACAGGGAAGCCTGGCGTGCTACAGTCCATGGGGTCACAAAGAGTCGGACATAGCTGAGTGACTGAATGGAACTGAAGGGAAACTTTGCATCCAAGGGGTACTTGGCCATGTCTGCAGACATTGTTGGTTGTTGTCACTGGTTGGGGTTAGGGGGATGCTACTGGCCTCTAGTGGATGGAGGCCAGGGATGCTGCTCACATCCTACAATGCTTAAGACGGCTCCCACTGCAAAGAATTATCTGGACCCAATGTTGAGAGCATTGACATTGAGAAACTCTGACCTGAATGTTCCACCTCTCTCTCTCTCTTTTTTTCTTGTGATTTCTTGGTTGAGGAAACCAGTCTATGGAGGCCTTGCAGAGACCCTTGCTCTGTATGTGCTTGATGTAGTTCAACATATCCTTCTGAACTCTGAATGTCCTACAACTTGATTCTCCCCACATCTTCTCAAGGTGGATTCTGTGCCCTGGCCCCTCCCACACAGAGACATGGTCCTCAGGTACCTCGGTGGTAGAACCCTTTGCTCACATTCTGCTGGGTCCTTTTGCTGTTGGCTGTCCTGCCTCACACACGGGGTCTGCCTGTGGAAACCACCGCAGGAACCCTCTGGTCATGGGAGATGCACTGACGGAGGGCTTGGGCTCTCCTGGTGGCCCCATTCGACTTCCCCATGCATCCTTCTCCCAAGCGGCCAAGTCATCCTCCAGCTGAAGCACAACATCTGTCCTTTTGTGGTTATTGAATTTGACACTAAGAAACTTGACATTTACACAGATGCGGTTTTGAATTTGACACTAAGAAACGTGACATTTCAAAGCAGGTTCCAGGAATTTAAGTTGTTCTTCATTAAATTAGCCCTTAAAACAACCTGGAAGCTCTGCTTTCTGCAGTGGGCACTCTGTTCGTCAGCCCCTAGATCTAAACCAGGTTATTTCTCATACACCCCACCCAGCATCCCCCACCACTTGTCCAAAAAGCAGCTTCCTGCCTCAACAACACTTCAGGACAAAGCCATGGAGACAAAAGGGGAGAACAAGACTCCTGCATTGTGAGCGAAACAGCTCAGGGCTCTACAATTTAGTTTTTAAGATGGGAGAGGCCCTCGCCCAATAATTGGACATGAAGTAAGACACTCAACAACAGCGAGAGGTGAGAATTAACAGCAGAAGAACCAACAGGACTATTTTAAAACCCCAATGGTCTGAGCCTGTTGAGGGTGGAGATAAATAGCCTTACTCATGGAGCCCCAGGGCTGCAATTACCACCACCCATCATCAGAACTGAGGGCGCTTTTTAAGGTGAAAGAGTAAGAAAGGAAGGGAGATGGAGCTTACAGGATGGAGGGCTAACTGGTCGTCACTGCTCTGGGTGCTGAGGAGCAGAGGGTAGCCTTGGCCCTTAAAAGGTTCCAGTGGGCACACAGGCAGAATTCTGGTAGATCACGATGAATTTCCTTAATGAGGAAGCCCCCAAGCAGGTGAACCGAATGCAATCTCAGAAAGCTTCCTGGAGGAGGTTGAAGAGGAGTAGCCAAGACGCTGGCCACCTGATGCGAAGAGCCAACTCATTGGAAAAGACCCTGATGCTGGGAAAGACTGAAGGCAGGAGAAGGGGATGACAGAGGATGAGATGGTTGGATGGCACCACTGACTCAATGGACATGGGTTTGAGCAGGCTCCAGGAGATGGCGAAGGACAGGGAGGCCTGGCGTGCTGCAGGCCATGGGGTCACACGGAGTCAAACACGACTGAGGGACTGAGCAACAAG
This sequence comes from Moschus berezovskii, assembly GCF_049115385.1. NCBI lineage: Eukaryota > Metazoa > Chordata > Mammalia > Artiodactyla > Moschidae > Moschus > Moschus berezovskii. The sequence goes on from NC_142482.1 coordinate 30,171,775, forward strand.
CCGAGAGAAAGACAGATGAAAGGACCCAGCCGCTCTGACCCGCTGGGAGTGCGGCCTGCAGGGGAGGGTCAGGGGAGGGCAGCTGAGCTAGGGTGCTCTTTGCAGCACATAAAGCACTCAGAGCTGGTCCTCTGAGCGAGAGGGAACTGTGAAGCCTTGAAGCAGGGGAGAGACGGAGGGTGATTTACATTTTGGAAAGGTTATTTTGGCAGAAAGCATCAGGGAGAGAAGAGGAACAAAACAGAGGTTTACTGAGCGGTTGGCAGTGACCCACGCCAGCAAGGGAGAGTGTGCTCGCAGAGGGTGGAGACTCAGTGGAGGGAGAGGGGATGACAGGATTATCTTGCTTCATCCTCCCCACACCCCCGGAGGTCAGAGCCTTCCCTCTGTGACGAGGCAGACTCCTGGAACTGTCAAGGTCGGAGACAGTAAAGGACACAGTCTGGATCTGAACCCAGCTCTGACTCCCAGCCCTAAGTCTGCCCCAGGCCACCAGGGCCATACTTCATTTTATGTCTTCGAGTTAAATTGTGCTCAACACAATCTGTATGCAGGAAATAAGGCAGAAACACAGTCTGTTTTAGAAAGATTTCCATAAAGCAAAATTTCTAAGGGCATTGTGAGAGGACTCAGGAAGCTGGTGTTTCCAGGCTCAGCGGGGATGTTAGAAGCTAGATTCCAGCCACTGGGAGCACGGGTGACAGAGGAGTGACAGAGCCTGTCATTCCTGGGGTGAGGGGGGGCATCACTGGGCAGTGAGCTGACCACCCCCCCCCCAACACTGGAAGGCCTGTCCCTGACCTGGAGACTCATGGAAAGCCGAAAATCCTTTGGAGAGAAGGCCAGTGTGGGTGGCCTTCATGGAAAGCACAGAACTGGGTCCTGCTGTCACAGAAGGGGTTTCCCCGGCAAAATCTGCCTCCATCAAACCCACCACCCAAGGGGCTCTTATTGGAAAGCATGGCGATGCTGTGAGCAGAGAAGAATGGTATGTTTCAGCCTCTCTCTCTCACACACACAATCTTTGAAAATGTAAAAAGCAAGGGGAAAATGTCTCTTTGCACCATCTGGCTTGTTCTTTAAATAGCTCATTCCAAGAAAGAACTGTGCTCTCCTTGCCTTAATTTATGTTTCTACCTTTCCCTTCCAATAGGCCTGCAGAGGGGAAGGAGGAGGAGGGGCCAGGGCTGATGCTATGCGAGGATTCGGCAATGGCTTTGGTATGCTGCTGCCTACACAGCAGTATTTAACCCAATTACAGGATAATAAGGGCTCAGACAAATTATCTGCAAATAGATATGTCTATATGTAAACCCTCGCATTTGGAACATGCGTCTGGGGCCAAAGAAAAGTTAAGCGCTTAGCCAGAGAGGGACTGAGCTGAGCTCACAGCTTTTTCCGCCTCCCCCACCCCCCCACAGCCCTGTATATGGAGATATTTGAGTTAGATAAATAAGAAATCCCAGGTACAGACTAGACAGTCCAGCCTTGAAGCTGTCCAGATGAACAGTTTGGCTCTCAGACTGTTGGTATGTCGGGTGGAAGGGGGTTGTCAGTGCCTGCCCAGTGACAGAGGGGCTCTGCCGCTTGGCCCAGCGTGGCTGTCACATGGACTGCAAGCCCCCACCCCACCAAGGCTGCCCGCCCCCTCCCAGAGCCATTAGATGGAGCTCCCCAGATAAATGCTCACGAGCTGTCCCCAGTGGACTGGCTTCAAGCCTCGTAAGCAAAGGCAGTGGGCTGGACTGGGAGGGCATGGGGGCAAAAGTGGAAAGTACAAAGCAGCTGAAGTTTGCATTTTATGGTTTTAAACAATCAACCAATGTTGCAAGAGCTTTAGAATTTCACTTTACAGTAGAGCAGGAAACTGAGGTCCAGAGAGAACTGACTCACTCAGGCCACCCAGCTGGCCAGTGGGGAAGCTGAGACAGAACCAGGCTCCTGGGTCCCAGTGCCAGGCCCTCTGCAGGACCCATGCTGCCCTCAAAACATGGTTGGGGTGGTGGAAAACGGTTCTGGGCAACATGATCCTGTTCTGAGGACACAATTTAAATGAGAAACCGGAATACACTTTCTTTTGTTTTTTCCTAATCATTTACACCTAGAGGAAAAAGATTTTAAATATGAGGTATATGATGTGTGGGCTTTCCTGATGGCTCAGTGGTAATGAATCTGACTGCCAGTGCAGGAGATGTGGGTTCAATCCCTGGGATGGGAAGATCCCCTGGAGAAGGAAACAGCAACCCATTCCAGTATTCTTGCCTGAAAAATCTCATTGACAGAGGAGCCTGGTGGGCTACTGTCCATGGGGTTGCAAAGTTGGACACGACTTAGTGACTAAACAACATATGTACAATAAAAGTGGAGATTGCATGAGGCAAAATTCCTTTGTTACCATGTCAGGGGCATGTTTGCATGTGTGTGTGTGTGTGTGGTTGCATGCATGTGTGGTTGCATGTGTGTGTGGTTGCATGTGTGTGGTTGCATGTGTGTGTGTGGGGTCTGTGTGTATGTGTGGTTGCATGTGTGTGTGGTTGCATGTGTGTGTGGTTGCGTGTGTGTGTGTGGGGTCTGTGTGTATGTGTGGTTGCATGTGTGTGGTTGCATGTGTGTGTGTGGTTGCGTGTGTGTGTGTGGGGTCTGTGTGTATGTGTGGTTGCATGTGTGTGGTTGCGTGTGTGTGTGTGGGGTCTGTGTGTATGTGTGGTTGCATGTGTGTGGTTGCATGTGTGTGTGTGGTTGCGTGTGTGTGTATGGGGTCTGTGTGTATGTGTGGTTGCATGTGTGTGTGTAGGTCTGTGTGTGTGTGTAGGTCCGTGTGTGTCTGAATGGGTGTTCACCTTACACCCAGCACTGTGATGTGTGAACCATCCTATGCGCGTAACAGTTCACACCTTCAGGACGTGTCTCCATCTTGCCCCTCTGCGGCTTGCCTGCCCAGATTTCTCTCCATTATGATATATTCTGCCGCACCTTAAAAACTGTTTTCTTTAGACGGGCTGTTTGCTGTTTTATATGGGGCAATTGACACCAGCCCACATCTAGGCCTTGGAAAATTGTTTTGGTTCCCAGAGAGAGGGAGGCAGGGCAGCTTTAACAGTCCTCCCAGTGGTCGGGCTTCTCCTGCTAAAGATACCTTGACAGTTTCCCCTGTCATTTCCAGGAATGTCTTAGATCAGTTTGAACATCTGTCAGGCTTTAAGGATGGTCGTGGCAGGGTCTGGGGGTAGGCTGGAGGAGGTGGGGGATGGTGGGGGAGAGGAGGAGAGGAGGGAACACATCCAGAGGCCCAGGCTCAAAAGTCCCCCAACCTGAACTCTTGCAAGACGACCCCTCCCCCCAGATCTGCCCAGGCCTCCTCTTGCTGGCTTCTACCACCTGCTTTTAGTCCCAGAATTTTCAGTGTATTTCAGTTTCCAGAGAGCAGGCCCTCAGCTGAGCACAGAGCAGGCCAGAATGGTAGAAAGACCAGGGTGCTGTGTTTGTAGACAGGAGGCCTGGTTTTTGTCGGGCGTGAGGAGGTACCCAGGTGTTTTCATGCAGCCCCCAGTGCAGGCCTGGCTGGCTGGAGTGGATTTCAATTCTCCTTTGCCAAACTACACTTTTGAGAGGTGTCAGATATCGAAAACCTCTCCCCCAAGCCAAAGCAAGCATTTGGGGGAGGAGAGACCCAGGAGGGGGGCTAGGGACGGTAAGAGAAGATGCCGGTTTAAAAAAAAAATAAAAAGGAAAAAGCAAAAGCAGAAAGAAACGTCCCTTCACATAGTGTTCCAAGTTGGCTGTTTCTTTTTAAAATAATTGGTTAAGCCGTGCATAAAGCCAGGTAAGTCTGCTCTGCATTGCAAAGGAGCCTGGGCAGACCGTTCCTGGCTGGGGTTTGGGGAACCAGAGCTCTGCAGGACAAGGGAAGGGGCTGTGTCTGGTGACCCAAGGTGACCCATCCCTTAAGGGACAACCAGGGGGAGAGAAGTGGCAAGAGAGGGTGTAAGGAAATTCCGGCGAGGGAGGGAAGGATGCAGAGGGGAGGAAGGGAAGGGGGGAGGGAGATAAAGGGGGAGGGCGTGGAGGTGAGGGTGGGGACAGGTCTCAGACCCCTGCCTGCAGGATGGGACCCCAGCTAGATCTCGTTCGTGCAAGCCTCCTCCAAGCCTCAGTCCTTAAAAATCACTAACTGTTGACTGCTGCCCTTTCCATAGGGTTCAGAATTCTTCCCTCTAATGACTCATGAAAGCATAAAATTAAGACATTCTGGGAAGCCAAAGGACTCTGGTTTAAAATGTGTGTTTGGGGAATGGAAGGCATTAAAAGAATGCTCGTGTCGGGACCATTCTGTTGTTTTCTTCTCCTGTTTTCTCTTCAAATTAATGAATGAGTCACAGTCGTCTTTAGGCCCGTAAAATGCTGCAGAAGGGAGCGTGCAGAGGGCTGGGGAGCCAACCGTCTCCTTTTCTCTGGCTTTTCCGACTCTTCAGACCCGCTGCTGTTTCCCTTTTCCTCCTTTTCTGTTTCCTGAGAAAGTCTCCTTCCCATTAATAAGCAACACGACTCAAGCCCCCTTCTCCTCCCTCCTCCCTCCTCCCAACCCCAGGACCAGACCGCCCACCTTGAATAAAATCCAGCCAAGTTACAGGGATGTGCAGCCGGGTTCTCCCAGGCCAAACCCAGACCTTACCAGGGAGGGTCTCGCTGGAGCCCAGATTCTCACAACCAGCTATGCTTCCTCCCCTGGGTTCCGCCTTCCAGCAGCTTCCCAAACCAAGGGCACCCCTTGGAGGGGAGTGGGAGCAGGACTGGCCCTACTCCACCAGAGGGTTAAAGATCAATCCCTTAGCTTCTAGAAAGTGCAGAAAATGTCTCTCTCCTGTATCTTAAAGACACTTCCATCCAAGCCCACTCTCTGGACCTCTTCTCCCAGCTACCAAGACTGCCCCCTGCCCCCAGGCATCATTCAGCCACTGGGCAGTTCAGAAATAGTCCCCATGGACTGTAGCTCACCAGGCTCCTCCGTCCATGGGACTTTCCAGGCAAGAATACTGGAGTGGGTTGTCATTTCCTTCTCCAGGGGATCTTCCCAACCCAGGGATTGAACTGGCATCATTGCATCTCTTGCATTGTACAGACTCTTTACCACTGAACCACCAGGGAAGCCCCAGAAACAGTCCACATTCCACAATTGTTTCTCAAGGGGGCCTCTTCTTTCCTCTGCCTCCACAAAAACACCTCTTCCCTTAGGGCTCGCATCAGGAATGACTCTGATAACCCGAGGAGAAGAGGCAGGTCTCACACCTGAACAGCCCCATAGAGGACTCCTCCGTAGAGCTTCTCCAAAGCCCTGTGTCATGACTGTTGATGACATCCTGGGCCTGCCTCCTGCCCGGTGGCCCTGATCTTGCTGATGGGCTTCTGTAGCCTCTTAGCTTCTCTGGGGATAGGAGGGTGAGGGGACCACAGACCTATTTTAAGGAACACCTACCACACACCCAGATTTACATCATTTTTTAAACATTAATACAATTTGATAATGAGTTTGAGGTCCTTTTTAATTTAATTTTTTAGCCACACCCTGTGGCATGTGTGATCTTAGTTCCCCGACCAGGGATCGAACCCATGCCCCCTGCCTCAGAAACTCAGAGTCTTAACCACCAGGGAAGTCCCCAGATTTTACGCCCCGCAGACCCTGAAATTGGATCTCGGAGGCTGTGAGCCATGTGGAGGTTGATGAGGAGCCCAGGCAAGGTCACCTGACTGGTTCACACCTGGCCTCGTCAGCCTGCAGGGCAGGAGCTGCCTGCTTCCTGGAAGCTCAGAAGCATCTTCCCAAGCTCTGACTCATTGTTCTTCTTCAGGAGACAGAACTGGTAGCATCCAGAGCCCACTGTCCTCAGGGACCTGGCCCACAGACTTGGCCCATGGAGCACATCTTGGAGCTGAAATCGGGCCTCTGTACACTGGTACCAAACTGAATCTCGGAGACAGAGTTGTGGGTGAAGTAGAAGAGACCCCACAGAAACCTGCTCAGTTTCAATCGTAGCTCAAGGCTAGGCAGCCTCCTTGGCCAGGATCAGACCTGCTGGGGAGGGATGTTGGGGGAGGGGACATAGAGGGCCAAAACCCTCCCCCTTCCCTCTCCCACTCTCCCTGTTCCAGCAGATCTCCAAAACCCGTTGTGTTGCTGTGCCCAACATTTACAAAGAACATTTATGCCTTATTACCAAGTTGCCCTGCAACAACTATGTAAATGATTAAATATGTATCAGATTCCCCACGCTGTAAGTTTGATCTAATTACAACACTGCAATTCTACATACATCTATTCTGTTTTTGTAGGTTCTTGCCTGTTGAGTATAGTCATTTGCTCAAAATAAATTGAGGGAACACTGTTTACATATGCCAGTTGCAGAGCCAGGAGAGAAAAGCTGATGTTTATGCAAGTTGTGATTATAAAATAATGACTGTGTTTTTTCAGCAAACAGACTAGGACTCCAAAGACATTCCACTGGAAAGCTCCCTCCTGTTCCAGGGAGGCTGCCGTTGCTCAAGTACCGCGTGGCATCGCTTTTGGAATGGCCTTCAGAGTCCATTTGTGTGGGCCACACGGAAAAAAAATAAACCACTCCGCCCCACCTCGTTATTGACCGAAAAATTCTATTACCCTGTTTGATTACTCACCTAATTCCCTAGGATGGGCCTCAAATGGCTTTCAATTGCTTCTAAATATCAGATCAAGCCTCAAATAATGAGAACTAGCAATCTTTGGAGGACATTTCCAAGAATGCTGAGCAGACTCCGGGAGCCATTCCAAAGAACTGCAACCCCAGCAGCCGGGTTGGAGGGTGAGGCCAGCGTTGAGCTGAGCCTTGAAGGGCAGGGAAGCTTTGAGCGACGATGCAAGCCCTCAGCGATTTACCAAGTGCTTTTCCCACCTATTCTTTCTTTGCAGTCTCACAATCAGGGCAGGCGTTATGATGACACTCTGTGATAGATGGGGACTTTAAAGCCCAGAGGAAATCATATGTCTTAGTTACAAAACTTGCAAATAAATAATAGAATCAGGACCTGAAATCAAGGCTTTATGTGCTTGCATGCACAGCACCCACCGTCCCCCTATGCCCCACAGCATCTCAGGAAGCAGAAGCTGGTCAGCTGGGCCACCTGGAGGAGAGGGTTCCTACAGGAGGAGAGTTAGAAGGCCAGGCCAAGGGAGCAGGTTGAGCTGGCTTCTGGGAGGTCTTCAGAACAGATCAACAAACATGGCAGACACTGATGCTGTAGCTACTGGCTAAAGACCAGTGCTGGGGATCACACAGGTCCTGCAGCCTGACATGTTTTCTCCAGACTCGGATGCCAGCCCTGCAGGCTGGCTCACTAAACATCTGCTCCCCCGCCTTCCTGAATCCTAGGATCTGACCTGTTATAACCAGAGTTTCTGATGATGGCCGAGGTATGCCAAGTGGTGGTTCATATATAAGGCATGGAAGACAGCCCTGAACAAGGTGAGGTTGCTGCTGGATGTGGAAACATCAGATTCCCTGGAGGAGGCGTTTGGTTTTTTTCCTACAGCCACCCTGAGTAGTTCCTAACATCACAGGCGTGGAGTTTCCACAGACACTGTCCTGTGGCGTGGGCGAGCGTTGCCTCAGTCTGCATTGTCCCAGCTTGGTTCCCTGGCCTTCCAACACATTTTATAAACTGTCCAATATTCTCTAATACATCCTTTTTCTTAAAAAATTTTTAATTAAAAAATTTCTTATTGGAGTGTAGTTGATTTACAATGTTGTGTTAGTTTCAGATGCAATGCAAAGCAAATCAGTCATAAATATTCAGGTGCTGTGCGTGCTTAGTCACTCAACTGTGTCTAAATCTTTGTGACCCCACGGACTGTAGCCCACCAGGCTCCTCTGTCCATGGGATTCTCCAGGCAGGAACACTGGAGTGGGTTGCCATGTTCTCCTCCAGGGAATCTTCCCGACCCTGGGATTGAACCTGTGTCTCCTGCATCTCTTGCAAGGCAGGCAGGTTCTTTATGCACTGAGACACATGGGAGGCCTATACACATTCATTTGTTCCCTCTAATAAATCCTTTTTCATATGAATCAGCTGAAGTGGACTCTGTTTTCTGCAACCAAAACCAACTCAGCCCTCAGATCAATCCATCCTCCTGTTCATGGCACAGATTTTTCTTCAAACGATTTATTTAGCATTTACTGCATTGGCAGGTGGATTCATTACCACTGGCACCATGTGGGAAGCTTGTGCTTTGCTGTACATTTTTATTTGATATGACAATTGCCTTGTGATATAATGACTCCCACTTAGAGAAGAACAAACTGAAGCTCAGAGAGGTTAAGAAACAGAGCTCAGGCCACACAGCCAGATGTGGACAAGATTTTTAATTTGCCTATCACGCCATGACCTAAAACTTGCAGGGTCACTTTGAAGGACTGGTGGATTGGTGATGGAGTGAAGGCATATGTATCTTTTAGAGAGAAGAGGTCCAGTATGCCAGTCTGGGAGCATTGAAGGGGTCCTGGCTGCACAACCTTTAGAGGCCAAGGAGGTTAGACGCCAAGGATCTGAGGGAGGGACTGGAGAAGAGGCTAACTGAGGCCACTCTCCTGGGGAAGTCATTCGATATGTGCTGTCTTTGGGTATGTCTTGTTTTCTAATCAGTGATCAATTTTGTAAAAAGGGGACAAGATTCCTGCAAATTGAGACCTATTTATTTTTTGGTGATGCTAAGTGGCATGTAGGATCTTAATTCCCCAACCAGGGATCAAACCTGCACCCCCTGCAGTGGAAGCAAGGAGTCCTAACCACTGGGCCACCAGGGATGTCCTGAGACCTATTTTGAAGACCCTGGGAGGGCTCATTATTCCCAGGACAGTTATGAAACTTTTCTCTTTGTTATAGACAGCCTTCTGTAATCATGCTGGCCCCTGAGTTCTCCTTTGCATTGATAATTCCAGATTTTTCACAACCAGGGACCACATGGGGCCCCTTTCCTCCTCTGGAGTCTTGCCCAAGCCCTTTCCTTTGCTTTCTGGAAAAAAGACTGAGGCTAGCATTTTCTTTCCAAAACTTGCCTTCTCCTCGAAGCAGGTGAATTCTCATGTTTCTGGAACAAGGATCTTGAAAACCCAGGGCTTGCTTCCTCTGATTAAGCGACAAGGAACTGAAAATATGGAAAGCAAAGATTGACGTCAGCAGGCGGTGTGTTCTCACTCCTGGATTCTTCCCCCAGAGCCCCTGCCCAGCAGGTGTGGGGTTGGCTGATGGTCAGAGGGGCACTTCCGGCAGCCGGCTGCCCTGCGGTAGCCCTTGGGAGGGCACTCCCCCCCAACCCGCCGTTCCTCACCCTCTTCACTCCCTTGCCCCCTCACCTCTTTCGTGGGCTTTTCTTCCCTCCCTCCCTTACTCTCTCACCTCTCACTTTCTGAGTCTCTTTAGCTCTACCCTCTGGCCCCTCCCTGCCAAAACTCTCATCCCCATCACATCCCTTACTCTTCTAATGACTCCCTTACTCCCTGGGCCCTTCACCCCCGCAGCCCCCTTATCCTTCACCTCCCTCCCTCCTCCTTCACTGCTCACACCAGCTCCCTTGGCTTCCCTGCACCTTGGGCCCTCCCCTGGGCTACTTCTCCGCTTCATCTGTAATCTTCTGTTAGAAGCAATACACTAAAGCCAACTTCTTGAAGATTCTGGCTATGATCACTTCTACCACAATTTTTAGAAAACCCATCTCAAAGATGACCTGTGAAAATTGCTCAGTCAGGTCTGACTCCTTCCGACCCCATAGACTGTAGTCCTCCAGGCTCCTCTGTCCATGGGATTCTCCAGGCAAGAATACTGGAGTGGGTTGCCATTCCCTTCTCCAGGGAATCTTCCCAACCCAGGAATCGAACCCAGGCTTCCTGCATTGCAGGCAGATTCTTTACCATCTGGGCCAGCAAGGAAGTCCAAAAAATGGCCTGAAGAGCAAGGAAATAGTACATTAAGGAGTGTACTATTAAGCCTGATTTGGTCAGTCTTCAGGAGTGATTTGATTAGGATTATGTTTCCATTTCTTGGCTTGGCCCTTTTGGATGACTTTCACTGAAGCATGATTTTCCAGATGGTGGCAAAACAGCTGCAACAGTTCCAGGCTTCACATCCACATACCCCACCATGGAGAGCAATAGATAGAGCTCTCCTGCCCCACCTCACCCCTAGATATTCAACATGAGTCCTGTACTTCACTCTAATTGGGCCAACCTGAGCCAATCACTGTGGCCAGGAGAAGGTTGCGCTCTCATTGGCTTAGGCCTAGGTTCCTTCCCACCCCTGAGCAAATCAGGGGATGAGACTGTTCTTCTTGGTTTATGGATGTGGGAGAGGGAATACTTCCCCAAACAGGGTTGCCCCATGTGGGAGAAGGCTGGAAGACCATCACATCGTCCAGGGAACTGGTCTTAGATATAATCTGATCCAGAGAACATGGGTTTTAGGTCCTGACAGACCTGATTTGACGTTCAAATCACTGAAGCTTGAAACATTTGGTCAACTGCTCTCAGGTTAAGGAAGATTTAATAAGTCACTTAACCACAGTGAGCCTTAGTTTTTTCAGCTGTAAAATGGGCATAATTCTACCTACCTTCCAGAGAAGTAATATATGCAGATCTGTATGATGTCTGGAAACCAAGGGCATCTGCAGGCAGTAGTAATAACATAGATGTTTTAAGCTCCTGAGCTCAGGAGCAGTCTCTGTCCCCTGCCCACCCTGCTACTGCCCCCTGCTGGAAGGAAGAAGCCCTTTGAGTTGCATTTGAGCCAGTGAAAGTGAAAGTCACTCAGTCCTGTCCGGCTCTTTGTGACCCCATGGACTGTAGCCCAACAGGCTCCTCTGTCCATGGGGATTCTCCAGGCAATAATACTGAAGTGGGTTGCCATGCCCTCCACCAGGGGATCTTCCCAACCAAGAGATCGAACCCAGGTCTCCCACATTGCAGGTGGATTCTTTACCAGCACCAACAGGGAAGCCCAAGAATACTGGAGTGGGTAGCCTATCCCTTCTCCAGCAGATCTTCCCAACCCAGGAACTGAACTGGGGTCTCTGGCATTGCAGGAGGATTCTTTACCAACTGAGTTACCATGGAAGCCAGAGGCGGATACAAAAAGCCTCAGGGAACCCTGTGAGCCTTTCCAGTCCTTCTGGCATCTGGTGAGTAGGGATCATGGAGACAGAGCTGATCCCCTCATCTGATACCACAGGGCATCCAGAGAGAGGTTATTGCATGGGACACGCCCAGAACTGGCAGGCATGAGACTTTGAAAACCATGCTTGCTTCCAAAGTACCAAATGAGGTTCTGGGAAGAAATAAAGAAGCAGTCTTGACTCTGGACATGGATGTCATGCTTCAAAGAATGAGATGGGCTTTGGGCTTGGGCAACGCTGGTTCCAGTTCCTGCATGGGTTTGTTGTGAAGACTGAGTACAGTAAAGCACGCAATTAACCTATGACTAGGTCAAAGAATAAAATACTACAGATAAATGTTATTTTTAATTATGAACCAATGCAAACAATTTGTATTTAAAGGGTCTCTCTTCATTACATCTCTAATACTCTAGGATCTTTTTTTTTTATTATTAAGTCTGGAGTTCACTGAGATTTATAAAATGCTCATACTATCTTCATTGAAGTTGCATCAACATGTATTCATTCAACCAATATTTACTGAGCACTAACCAGTGATAGGTGCTCTGCCAGGAGCTGAAAATACCACGCGCTGCCATGTATGGTTGTATAGGTTGTGCACTGCACCATTTCGAATGTCCAGTCACACCCTAATGTTTGCAGGTGAGCTCCCACCCCCGGAATTGTGCTGTGCACAACTGTACAGCCATGCACAGTGTTCTACACTCTCTTCAAATCATCAACCATTATATTGTTGAAAACTCAGATTTGTGCTGCAATGAGAAAGTAAGGAGTACAATGAGATTTTTATCAAAGAAGGGCTAGGAGTGAGGGCCAAACCATGCAGGACCTTATTGATTGGGTTAAAAAAGCTGGGTTAAAAACTCAAAGCCCGAGTTTTTATTCCTGAAGCGATGAGAAACCACTGGAGGATTTTTTTAAATGGGAGCAAGATTATCAGATTTGCATTAAAAAAAACAAAACAAAAAAACAAAACCTGCTGATTGCCATGGAGAGACGGCATTATCAAAAGTGCAGAAACAGAATTGTCCGTGAGGCTTTTATGGGAGAGATATGGTCATGGCTTAGATTAGGATGGTAGGGAAAACAGAAAGGAGGGACACATTCAAAAGTTGACAAGTGCTAGGTTGGCAGGGGACAGGGGGGACTCAGTGGAGAATGGTGAGGAGTTTTTCTGAGAGGAGAAACCTGGGAGGAAGCTCATGTTTGCTAGACTTCCTAATAAGATCTGTGAAGGTTTTACGCCCATTATTGTATTCCCATGCAGCTGAAGGTTGTTGTTAAGTCGCTCAGTCGTGTCCAACTCTTTGCAACCCATGGGCTGCAGCACACCAGGCATCCCTGTCCTTCACCATCTCCTGGAGCTTGCTCAAACTCACATCCATTGAGTTGGTGATGACATCCAGCATCCCATCCTCTGTCGTCCCCTTCTCCTCCTACCTTCAGTCTTTCCCAGCATCAGGGTCTTTTCTAATGAGTTGGCTCTTCGCATCAGGTGACAAAGTATTGCAGCTTTAACTTCAGCTTTAGCATCAGTCCTTCCAACGAATATTCAGGACTGATTTCCTTTAGGATTGACTGGTTTGAGCTCCTTGCAGTCCAAGGGACTCTCAAGAGTCTTCTCCAACACCATAGCTCAAAAGCATCAATTCTTAGGCATTCAACCTTCTTTATGGTCCAACTCTGACCTCCATACATGACCACTGGAAAAACCATAGCTTTGGAGAAGACTCTTGAGAGTCCCTTGGACTGCAAGGAGATCCAACCAGTCCATTCTAAAGGAGATCAATCCTGGATGTTCATTGGAAGGACTGATGCTAAAGCTGAAAATGCAATACTTTGGCCACCTCATGCGATAAGTTGACTCACTGGAAAAGACTCTGATGCTGGGAAAGGTTGAGGGCGGGAGGAGAAGGGGACGACAGAGAATGAGATGGCTGGATGGCATCACCGACTCTGTGGACATGAGTTTGAGTGAACTCCGGGAGCTGGTGATAGACAGGGAGGCCTGGCGTGCTGTGATTCATGGGGTCGCGGAGAGTCGGACATGACTGAGCGACTGAACTGAACTGAACTGAACTGACTATATGGACCTTTGTCAGCAATGTAATGTCTCTGCTTTTTAATACACAGCTGAGAGACCTGAGGTCTAAGACCTCAGTCTACCTGAGGGCGAGCTGACCGAGTGGAATATGGAAGGACGCTCAGGGGCAGAACCCCAACCCAACAGCCCTGCTCAGAAAGACGCTATGATCTCAGTGAGGTCAGGATCATGCCTCTGTCATGATCTGTGCTTAGAGCCTCCAACTGAGCAGCAATCCTCACCCACAGGTGACAGCAAAGCCAGCATCTGAATTCCCCAAAGTGCCTTTATGGAATCCTGCCCAGGGTGATGGAAAGATGAGTCAACCCCAGGCACCAGAAGTCTGGGAGGATTGACCCAGCCTCAGGAGTTTACCTGTTGGAAAGCCTGTTATTAGACTCCTAAAGGGCCTTAATCCAGCCCGCAGAGGCGCACCCTACCTGTATGCAAATCTCCTTTCCATCCTCTACTCTGGGGCCATTAGTCACTCGTGTATCCTGGCTTCCAAATGTAGTTCAGCTCTGCAGAAATGACCTGCAATGGAGCTGGCACCTCGGAGGACAAAGGTCACACACAGATCAACTGCTCTGCTTCTCTACCCACGAACTTTGACAGAGGACCGCTGCTCAGGACCCGGCAGACAGGCCACCTTCTCCTGGACAAAGGATGGACCTCTGAGCACCTCTCTTTCTAAAGCTTGGCTGTGGAGATGCAGACTTAAGCTTAAGAGCTGGGTGGGGTAGAGGGAGCCTGCTGGATGCTAGATAACCCAATGGATGATATTTCCAGAATGGCCTGCACTCTGGAACCTCTGGGGGAAAAAACTCCAACTGTCAAAGCCATGCTTTACCAACAAGTTCAATCTTTAGAAAAGAATGATGGTAAGATGTAGGCTTTCTATGAAAGAGTCCAAAGCACTTTCCTTTTATTGTGTATTATTTCTCAGTTCATTTGTTTGCTCATTCACTTACTGGATCATTCAGAAAACATGATGAAGAACCAAGTATGTGCTGGGTAGTGTGCTGGAGAGAGTGGGTGAGTGGAGGGAGCAGGGTTTGTATCCTAGCACACTGAAACCAAACAGCTCCTCTGCCCAAGGTCTGTAAATTTCCACCTGCTGGCCGGATATGTCCCTGTCCCTGTTCCTGTTCCCAGCCTTGAGGAAAGGTGATTTTTGATGTTTTAAATGAGCAGTACAGTCCTTAGTATAATACATAGCCACCAGGCAAGAATAAGGGATGCTTTTGGAATATGTAGCCAAAGAAAATATCAACCACGAACTCAAGACCCTGCAGCTAGGGACTTTCCTGTGGGACCAGGGGTTAAGAATCTGCCTTCCAATGCCAAGGACGTCGGTTCTATCCCTGGTCAGGAAACCAAGATCCCATTTGCTGGAGGACAGCTAAGCTGGTGTGTCACAACTAGTGAAGCCAATATACCACAACCAGAGAGTCCCTGCCACGACAAAGGGTCCTGCACTATGCAATGAGCACCCCGCATGCTGCAGCTAACACCCACCACAGTGAAATAAATATATATACATTTTAAAGAGACCCTGTGACCAGGTTTCTAGAATGGACTATTAAGGGAGGGCTTTGCCTATACCTGGAGAAAGTGAAATCAAAGTGAAAGGGTTAGTCACTCAGTTGTGTCAAACTCTTTGTGACCCCCATGGTCTGTAGCCTGCCAGGCTCCTCTGTCCATGGGATTCTTCAGGCACGAATACTGGGTGGATAGCCCTACCCTCCTCCAGGGGATCTTCCCAACCCAGGGAATGAACCTGCATCTCCCACACTGCAGGCAGACTTTTTACCATTTGAGCCCCCAGGGAAGTCCCATATCTACAGAAGCAAGTCGTAAAAAGAATAGCTCATACTTGGGCTTTCCATGCTCCGTCAAACCTCATAACCACCCCATGAAATGGGTACCATGGTTACTTCAACTCTGCAGGTGAGGTTTAGTGGGGCAGGGAGAGGTTAAACAGCTTGCCTGGTGAGTGATTAAAACATACAGCCCAACTCACTCTGAGGGCGCCCAGCAGCAGGGCCTGGGCCTTAACCACTGCACCATACTCTCTCCCCGCAAGTGCTTCCTGGAAGGAGCCTGACCCTCTAGGAGCAAGTATGTCAGTCCATCCATGCTGCCTTCCTTGGCTGAGTTCCAGGATGAGCATGTCAGTAGGAGAAGAGCCTGTGTTTCAGGGCGAGACTGAGAACTCTATCCACGTGCTGGTGCAGTTGGGTGGGAGGGTGACTGTTTGAACCACTGTCGTCATGGGGATGCAGTGACTGGATGGGTGTTAACCCAGAGGGCACTTTCTGGAGGAGACCCCCACTCTAGAACGTTGGGACCAAGCATTCTGGCAAAGCGGCCCCCAGCTCTGTCCTGCTGAGCGTTTCTGTTGGTGGCTTGGATGATAAGTGGAGTGGCTATCCCTATGAGCCAGTAGAGGCCAGATGGAGAGCCAGTGGGCCACGGAGATCTCTGGTCTTTCAAGTTGGTGGTCTTCCTGGAGGAGGAGGAAGAGAGGAAGTGATTAGAAGCTTTCATGAGACAACTTTCAGAAACAAAGGCAGTCGCCACTTAGCCTAAGGGGGCATTTACTGGAAGGTTGACCCTGGCTAGATCCAGTGAGGATGCTGGATTTGCAGTCTCCTGTCCGAGCCCTAGACACTCTGGAGCCTGGGGTTCAAATCCCATAAGACCTGACTGAGTCAGCGGAAAGGGTGTCTCACTCAGCCTGTAGGCAATTTCCGGTGACTAGATCTCTCAGCAGTGATGCAGACGTGAGATCTGTAAGCAGAGGCAAAGTTGGGACAAGGGGTCAGCCCGGATGGCTTGTTTGCACCACCACCCTGACTCCTGAGAACGCCTGCAAGTCTCCTGCTCAATCCGCTCCAAAGCCTTGGCCCAAAGACAACTGGGTCACTGCCATTTGCCGATTAGCAGGAATTAGTTTACGGTTCCCAGCCTGTAGAAGTGTAGAATGGAGAGCAGGTAGTATATTTGTTTCTATAAGGTTAAGGAGCTAACCAGGGCGTTGGCTGCCATCAGGGTCCTGCAAGCCAGCTGGGGGATGTATCAGTTCCCGGTGCTGCTGTAACCAAACACCATCAACCCTGTGGCTCGAAGAAACACCAGTGGTTACCTCCATTTCCCTAGGTTAGAGGTCCAACACGACATGGCTCATTGAGGGCCTCAAGGCCAAAGTCAAGGTGTCTGTTGATCGAGACTGTATGTGGGCCTTGGGGGAGGTTCACTTCCAGGATAATTTAGGTTGTTGGCAGAATCCATTTCCTTGCTGGATGCCAGCTGGGAAACTT
The DNA here is from genome assembly GCF_049115385.1 of Moschus berezovskii. NCBI lineage: Eukaryota > Metazoa > Chordata > Mammalia > Artiodactyla > Moschidae > Moschus > Moschus berezovskii. The sequence goes on from NC_142482.1 coordinate 30,188,372, forward strand.
TCTCAGCTTCTTAAAGCCACACCTTCCCCATCATCATGTCCCCTCCACCTACAAGTGACAAAATTGGGTCAAGTTCTATTCATGCTTCAAATCTTTGCCTTCTTCTGCCACATTTCTTTGACTCCAGTCAGAGAAAGTTCTCTGCTTTTGAGAACTCGTGACTAGAATGGGTCACTCTGATAGTCCAGACTCATTTCTCTGTATTAAGGTCCCTGACCTTAATTATATCTGCAAAGTTTCTTTTGCTATGCAACAAAGCATATTCTCACATGTAACATTAAGAATGAAGGTCATAGGGGGCCAAAGTCCAGCTCCCCTGTTCTCCAAATTCTTAACTCTTTTGTGACCAGTTCATGGTTCAAGCCTTCTCAGATTGGAGGCTTCTTGCTTATTTAACAGTTGGGTATACTGTATCTGTTAAAATGCCCTTTTAAAATCCACTTCCTCCAGGAAGCCTTCCCTGACTGCCCCAGCTCTACCTTGGTGCCCTATTATTTGGTGTCCTTTGGCAGAGAGACTTTTACTTTCTACCTGTGGGGTTGGTTGCTCTGTAAGCAGCGTCAGGTTAACTCACAGATGTGCAATCAGACTTGCCAATATAAGCTTCTCAAGGTCAGAGAGTACATCTCAATATAACTATTATTATTATCATTATTATTTGTAGCTCTTTAAAAAGGATAAAGTGAGGTTGAGCACTTGGTGACAAGACCTTTACGGTCAATCACTGTGAAGATGTGACAGTGAGTTCTAGAAAGGAGGCAGAAGAGGGGTGGTGTGAACCTGGTTATTTTCATCTCCCTATTCAAAGTGAGATCTTCCCTGGTGGCTCAGATGGTAAAGAATCTGCCTGCATTGCAGGGGACCTGGGTTCGGTCCCCAGGTTGGGAAGATCCCCTGGAGGAGGGCATGGCAACCCCCTCCAGTATTCTTGCCTGGAGAATCCCCATGGACAGAGGTGCCTGGCGGGCTACAGTCCATGGGGTCACAAAGAGTCAGACTGAGTGACTAAGCACAGCACATCCAAAGTGGGGATGCTGGGGACACAGTTATTAAACTCAGGTCCAGCCTTGGCTTCCCAGATCTTTCAATGACTTGCTGTGTGGCCTTGAGCATTTTATCCTAATCTCTCTCTTTCTCTGAGTTTCATCTTTCTCTTCCCTGAATGAGGACCCCAAGCCCACCTCGATTAAATGAGAGCACCCGGGGGCGGCACCCAGCAGGCACAAGGCTGCTCCGAGGCTCTGCCTGTGGCCCTGTCTCCTCGCCCACACATGAAGCCACATTGTTTGTTCTTGGACTTTGTTTTGCTCGTGCTTGCTTCACCAACATCGAGACCAGGCTCTGCACACAGTAGGTGCTTAGTTTTTGCTGAATGGAGAGACCTGGGGTGCATCCAGCTGTCAGAGAGTGATTATTTCCTATCACACAAGCAGTGAGTTTTCCGGGGACCTGTCCGACTCCCTCCCTGTGCCTGCAGTCCCACATCCAGCCGGGGCCCCCTCATTCATTCCCCAGTGTGGGCTCTGCCCCCCATGACCCAGGAGCTCCTGGGCATCCCCCGGCCAGGATTTATGCCCCACCGCCTGTCCCCCACCCCCGCTGCGCCAGGCAGGCTGCTCTTTCAAGTCCATGCGCATTCTCTGATCCAACTTATCCCTGTGCTCTGCTCCCAGACCTGTGGTCACTGGGTCACCCTGTGGTTTGCTGAAGGTCAAGTCTGGAGCAGTCTACATTTTCTTAAGCAGAATCCAAATGCTACCAGCTGAGAGGCCTCCTGGAGGGCACTGGCAGTGAGTCCTTTCTGTGGCTGGGGCCCACCCCTACCCCACCCTCATACCCGCAGGCACCCAGTGTGGAAGGGGCCCCTCTTTGATTTCTTATGCTACAACTCAATTGTGTGTCAGCTGCTGTCTTGACTCTGGAGAGGCAGGCTGGGCCAGCAGACCTGGATTCACTGGGGGTCCCACCTTCTAGTTCCCCAGGAGGAGAAGGGGAGCCCTCAGCGGAGGAAGGCCCTTTCCTCACAAGCTCGACGGCAGCATTGTTGGCGGCTCCCACCAGCTCTGTCCATCCTGGCGAGATGACAGGGAGAGCTCCTAGGCCTGAAGTCAGCGACATCCCCCGCCACAGCCTTCAGATCCACTGCGCCTCTGGGCTTGCCTCTCCAGCAGACAGCTGTCACCCCTCGAAGGCCATCAACAGCGGCTCTGGGGATGGGAGCCAAGAGGCCAGGCCCACGCTCTATCCAGGTTCCTGTGTGTCAGTTCCTGCCCCTCCGCCTTCTAGTCGCTCCCTCCCGCCCTCTGGCTTGCAGAGCCAAGGCTGGACTCCAGCCATGACAGACTTGTGACCGGAGGGCCAAGCAGTTGAGGTGAACTCCAGTTAGTTGTGACATCACCCTTGTTCTAAAAACCTCCGCTTTGGCTCCTCTGACGAGTTCACATCCACTTTAGGGTTTGGCTCCAGAGCCACTGGTCTTACTTACTCCATATTACCTAAAAAGAGCTACTTAAGTTCTGCAAACCTCCCCAGCCGATGAGGTCAACTGCAGCTCGTGTAACGACCATTCCAGCGTTCTGGGGGAAAGGACAGGGCCCGTGATGCTTTTGGCTCCTTGGAGCCCGTCTGCGGAAATCCCTGCAACCACCAACCAAGTATGTCTCAAATCTTCTTTAAATATGTTCGTATTTTCAAAACATAGAAAGCAACAGTGAAGCTTGGCTGCTCACAGGCCGCACCGGGAGGAGAAAGGCAGAACTCACCCCTTGCCACTTTCAGCCCTCCTGTCCACAGGATCTCGTTTTCTGCCTGGAGCCACTTATTGCTGTGCGTGTAATGAGCTTCATATGATCAGGTACTTGGCTGGTGAAGGTTTGATTCTTATCTTTGGGGAGGGGCCAGTAAGGCTACAGTAATGGTAATAAAGCAATATTTCTGTAGCTCAGAACTGTGACAACCCAGTCCCAGGTCTCTCCCCCAGCTCCTCTATCGCAGTCATCCTGGCCATTCTGTGACATCATTTTTTTTTTTTTTTTAATTTACTTATTTGGCTGTGCTGGGTCTTAGTTGCGGCGTGCGGAATCTTTGATCTTCTTTGCGCCGGGCGGGATCTTTAGCAGCGGCATTCGGACTTTTAGTCGCAGCACGTGGGATCTAGATCTGTGACCAGGGATTGAACTCTGGCCCCCTGCATCGGGATCGTGGTATCTTAGCCCCTAGACCACCAGGGAAGTCCCTCAGTGACATCTTGTGTCTTAGCCACGTGGGTCTCTGGCTCCAAGGCTGCTGCTTCAGGTGGAGACTGACGTGACTCAGTGTCTTTCTCAGTCATGGCTCTTCTCGTGACATTAGCCAGGAGCTCCCAGATTGCCACCCTCTGTCCCGGCCCTGTCTCTGGCCTGAGTGCTGATGGACTAAAGTGAGCAAGCATCCTTTCCCCTCCTGACAGCCCCAAGGTGATCAGCCTTAGACCCAGTGACACCATCCTTTTTCTCTCTCAACCTCCTTTCTGTGGAACTCTGGTCTGGGGTGCAGGTAACTTGTGTAAGAGGGCTGTGTTGGAAGGCTTTGGGTAAAGGAGCATGAAAAGGAGAGGACGATCTGAGTTACACACATTCTAATTGTTTTAAGAATTTCCCTGCTCCTCTGGACATAACCCATCGTCTTCGCACCAAGCATGTACATTTGTATCTCACTTCCCTTGCAGAAATGAAGTGAAATGAAAGTTGCTCAGTCGTGTCCAACTCTTTGCGACCCCATGGACTATACAGTCCATGGAATTGTCCAGGCCAGAATACTGGAGTGGGTAGCCGTTCTCTTCTCCAGGGGATCTCCCCAACCCAGGGATCATACCCAGGTCTCTCACATTGCAGGCAGATTCTTTACCAGCTGAGCTATCAGGGAACTTCTAGAAGTGACACTCAAAAGTGACCCAGTAGTTAGAGCACCTGGGGAGATTTTCAGCCCTTCCACACTCACATGGAGTCTGACACCTGCACTCTTCATGAGTGTGGGCAACAGTTCTATTGCCTACAGTGCTAACTGAACGCTTGGTATTCAGCACCACGCAGGCCCACATCTCATCTGGAAGGCAGGGCTGGAAGCCTGTGAACTACATTTCCCAGAATCCACTGTCAGCAGGCATCCCATTTATATTCTGCAATGACACACTCATCTGAGACCTGGAAGAGACAGGGGAGACACCGACCATGTTTCCTGCAGCCGTGGTGGGCAGTCACATTGGTTTGGGCAGATGTGGGGTTTTGCAGCCACCTCTGGTTTTTCCCCTGTGAATCACCTGCCTGCCTGCTATGGGTAGTTCTAGTAGCCAGAGCTCTAGAATTAGTAATGGTTTCCTGTGGTAGTAAATTTCTGATGTCCTAAAAGCTGGCAGTGGATGTAGAGCCAGTGCCAGCCTTCCCTTCCCTGCTCGTCTTTTCAAATGTCTTGTACACACTCAGTTCCCTGTATCCCCATATCAAATCCCTCTTTCTGCTTGAACTACATAAATTGGATTCTGGTTTTCTGACAGATACACATATTCAATATCCTTCACATCTTCTTCTCTATGAATAGAGTCCTGATTTTAGCAGGGCTGCTGCTGCTGCTGCTGCGTCACTTCAGTCGTGTCCGACTCTGTGCGACCCCATAGATGGCAGCCGACCAGGCTCTGCCATCCCTGGGATTCTCCAGGCAAGAACACTGGAATGGGTTGCCATTTCCTTCTCCTTTTAGCAGGGCAGACATGTCCAAATGTTATTCTGACCAATTATTGCTGTTTAGTCGCTAAGTCATGTCCAACTCTTTGGCGACCCCATGGACTGCAGCCAGGCTCATCTGTCAATGGGATTTCCCAGACAAGAATACTAAAGTGGACAGCCATTCCCTTCCCCAGGGGATCTTCCCGACCCAGGGATCGGATCCACATCTCCTGCATTGGCAGGTGAATTCTTTCCCAACTGAGCTATGTGGGAAGCCCATTTGGACTGATAAACCACAGCAAACGTCTACTGGAGATTTGGAGGAAACATTTCTCTTTTCTGATACTAGTATTGCCTTTTTCTTTGATCTTTATTCCTATTTTCTACTTTCTGGTTATGACTTGGACTTAGTGGCTGTAGGTTCAGTAGCAATGTTGTGACCAGCAGGGAAAGGCCAAGGAAATTGCTGAGACCTCGGCCTTGGAATCCTTAACCCCGGAACTAATACTAGGAAATTTTTTTCCTGGACTTCTTGTTTTGAGAGGAAAAGAAAATTCTCCTTAGTTTATGTTAGTCACCGTTGACTCATGATTTCTGTTACTTTTAGCTCAGCTCAGTCCTTGCTAACACTGTAAGAGGTGCCCAGCTACTTCACCTCTTCGGGAATCACCGTCAGACTGGGCCTTGTTACTTCAGGCATGTTGAGATAGAATTTTACAGAGAATTCCTTCCAGAGGCTTCTTGGCTTCTCATCTGAATAAGCCCTCTCAAGCTGCTTCAACCCAGGCATGTCAAGGCAGGTTTGCATCCACAGGATGTGGGCTTCTTAGATAAACTTTCCAGCATCACAGCATGTATGGGATTTATCTAGAATCTCTTAATCAAACAAACTGAACTCTAAAATAGAACTTGTCTCTTTCATCGCTCCAAGGCCAAGGTCTACCTAACAATCAGAATAATCTGTTATATATAAACTAGGGGCAGAAATCTACACAAATAGACAAAATAACAACAACAACAACAAACCAAATCCTCCCAACCCACCCCCAAAAGCTACTCTTTCAGGTCTTATCATAAAAAAGAACTGGCCTACTTTGGAAAAAGTGCTAATTTATATGGGTGATTAATACAGGAGTAATAATGACAGAGAAGTATGCATGCCTTTGCAAGTTGATGATTCTGCATATTAAGAACCTTTGTGAAAAGAGAATTTTATTTGCCTTGAATTATAGTACCTACAAATAATGAATATCAAAATAGGCAATGAAAAGTAAAATGTAAAATTTTGCCAATACTAGCTACGTTTTACGAGCTTATTCATAAGGTTTTTTAAAGAAACAGAAACCTGTTACACATTTACTGCAAATATAATATTAATGCAAAAGTCAGAATTTTGTTTTCTTTCTACCATGGTGACAAATTGGTCTTGGAGTACTCAGTCTGCTTTTAACGCATGTTATACATTTTTTTAATTTTACCTAGAGAGCAAAGATTTCATATTTTATTTTTATTTATTTTTAAAATTTTAATTGGAGGCTAATTACTTTACAATATTATATTGGTTTTGCCATACATCGACATGAATTCACCCCGGGTGTACATGTGTTCCCCAGCTTGAACCCCACTCCCACCTTCCTCCCCATACCATCCCTCTGGGTCATCCCAGTACACCAGCCCCAAGCATCCTGTATCATGCATCGAACCTGGACTGGTGATTCGTTTCACATATGATAATATACATGTTTCAATGCCAAGATTTCATATTTTAGAATGACTTTGGGTACTTGGTGCTTTCCCCCCCTCATGCTTTTAATTGTTTTTAAACAGAATAAACTACAAGACTTTCTTATTTTTCGAAAGAGCTAAGTTCTCAAGACCATCTTCAAATTTGCTGATTTGTTAGAACTCACAAAGCTAATAGCAGGCTATAATCACAGCTAAGGTTTCTTACTGAAAAAGGAAGTAGAGGGTTTCCCTGGTGGTTCAGTGTTGAGAGCCAGCCTGCCTGCCAATGCAGGGGACATAGGTTTGATCCCTGGTCCTGGAAGATTTCACATGCCAAGGGGCAACTTAGTCCGTGCACCACTGCTATTGAGCCCACACACCCTACAGCCCGTGCTCCACAAGAGAAGCCACCACAGTGAGAAGCCTGTGTACCCATAGAGAGAGCCTGCACTCAGCAATGAAGACCCAGCACAGTCAAAGATAAATAAAAACAAATAAAGAAATTTTTAAAAGGAAATAGAGCAAAACAATAGGAAAAAGACTTCTTACTGTTGATTTAGAATATTTTACAGACCCATAAAGACAAGCATTAACCTGTATAAAATTAAGATTGACACAAATGATTTTTGTCCAATAGCAGTGTAAATGAATTTGGTTCAGAGGAGATACAACTGTTTCTGTCTTGTAGAAAAGAAAACTCCAAAGGTTACAATGTTTTTTTCTCCGTGGGTTATTAAGCAGTTATGTTTCTAAATTAGTTGGTATAAATAGTTTGCTCACTCCAGTTTTCTTTGAATCAGTCTTACCGTCTTGCTGGTTCCGCTGATATGTGCTCACTTGAAAGCAAACAAAACCCTGAAGACTCAGAATGAAAACACATCAAAGCTGAGATAAGTTTTTTAATGCTCCTTTGAAAAATATCATACATGTAAATCTTCTGACTCGGCAGGAAAACAAAGAAGATAGGATATTAATCATCAGCTGTAACCTGGAACATCTCCCAACCCCATGCAACAAACCCAAACAGAATGTCTTATGAATACTGTTGAAATATTGATACAAAATCAACCAGATAATTTATATTGCTAGTGTGGGAAACAATTTACAGTTTATTTCAACAAAAGTGTGACTAGCTTATTTTGCTAGTATTGGAAATGGGGGATGTAAACAGTGCTCAGAAATTGCACCATTAAAAACTGAAAGTGCTAAACACTTCACCATATAATCAGAATGGCAATTCTCTTCCATTCAAGTTCAAGATCCCAATAGAGAAAGTTTGAGATCATCAGGGAGGAAGAAAGTAAGAGATTATCAGGGGTCAATTTTATATAAAAAAAGCACTTGAAATCATCAAAATTTGTGGAAAAAAAGTTTATCAATGACTGTCAATAAAGAAGCAAAAAATTAGGAATTACTATTAATTATAGTTGGTAGCAATATCAAGTGGTTATTTAAAATATACCCAGAATTTTCAGATGTAAAATATCTAATAGATTTCAGAAACAGTATTTTTGTAAGATCATATTATTATAGTCTAGTTTATGGTCCTGCTTGTTATAAAACATTTGCCTACTAAAATATGTAATTGCTTTTTGGAAAACTTATGCATCAAAGCAATAAAATGTCAATCATGGTTGCTGCTGCTGCTGCTGCTGCTAAGTCACTTCAGTCATGTCCGACTCAGTGTGACCCCATAGACGGAAGCCCACCAGGCTCCCCCCGTCCCTGGGATTCTCCAGGCAAGAACACTGGAGTGGGTTGCCATTTCCTTCTCCAATGTGTGAAAGTGAAAAGTGAAAGTGAAATCGCTCAGTCGTGTCCGACCCTCAGCGACCCCACGGACTGCAGCCTACCAGGCTCCTCCATCCATGGGATTTTCTAGGCAAGAGTACTGGAGTGGCTTGCCATTGCCTTCTCCGAATCATGGTTGACAAAGCTTTAATTCTTTCACACTGAAGTATTGTTAAAAATTTACTTATATGTGAAATTTAAGACTTTGAAATTAGTTTAATAGATTTTGTCTATCTTCAGTTCAGTTCAGTTCAGTCATTCAGTCGTGTCTGACTCTTTGCGACCCCATGAATCACAGTACGCCAGGCCTCCCTGTCCATCACCAACTCCCGGAGTTCACTCAAACCCATGTCCATTGAGTCGGTGATGTCTATCCTATGGAACTGAAAATAGTGATGTTTGAAGTAATATATCTAACCTTATCATCAGTGTTTGATAAGAATAATTTTTCACTGAACAATAGTTATATGAAAATCTCATTGGATTTTGTACAGAGTACCAGTATAATGCTATGGAAAGTCTGTGATATTTCAACCAAGATTTTAGGAGAATTTCCAGTCTGATTTAAGTGGTAAGTCACTGTGTTCAATTATCTTTGAAAGGTGCAATGGAAGATGTAAGTAAGATAAATCACTTTAAATCTTTCTACCATAAACTTTTATTCTTCAAATAAAATACGGTTGTGGATTGAATAATACATTCAAAGAGCTTAGAATTTAGAAAATAAAAACTGGAGGAGACCTCGAGGGGCCTCCTACAGTTTAAGAGCTACAAGGTTAAAAATTGTGTCAAGATTTGGAATTTTTTAAAGAGAAATTATGGAGATCAATAGTAGAACATTTTGAAAATAATTTTTTAGAGATTTAGGTTTAATAAGTGATATCCTAACAAAAAAGCCAATATTTAGCCTCTCTACACGGCTTGCAGGATCTTAGTTCACCAAGTAGGGATTGAACCCCTGCCCCCTACTATGGAAGCCCAGAGTCCTAACCACTGGGCTGTCAGGGAATTCCCGTACTAATTCTTTTTTGAGCTTTATAAGAAAAAAAAAAAAGTTTCTGTGATGGTTAATTTGGGGACAGTATATTCAGATAAATACGAGAAGCTAGGGAAGAAAAGCAGAAGATGTCACAAAGTGGGTGACCCTCTTGTTTGTCTCCAGAGATCCTCCTTTCTTCTCTGCTCTGCTCTCTGTTTTGGCAAAGCTGACCTGATGGGCTCCTCCTGCTTACAGGTACTCAGCCTGCCCCTGGGGTTTGGAGAATCAATCAGAGGTCTGAGAAAGGGAGGGTCTGAGATCCAAGTGATCATAGCTGGTTCCCTCCTGGCCTTGGGGGGCGGAAGGGGTTGGTGGTGGAGCGGGGAGTCTAACTAAGGGTCAGCAGCTGCTCCTCCTACCCAGTTCTCTCCTGAGATGTTGGTTTCTGCTCACTCCTCCTCTGGCCTGGGCTGGGGTGTCTCCCCACTGTGACCAGCTCTTGGGTGCTGCACTCTTTCTTCCTGGCCACCCTTCTAAGAGTCGCTTCATTTAACTCTCACCCAATCACCCAGTTTGCATGTGCCATCTGTTTTCTGCTGAGACCCTAACTGATTTGTATCTATTTAAAACAACAAAAAAAGAGAGTATCTATTCCAAGGGAGAAAGAAAAACTGTTAGATTTTTAAAAATTATTTATTTTTTCTTTGGAAGGACTGATGCTGAAGCTCCAGTACTTTGGCCACCTGGTATGAAGAGCTGACTCATTGGAAAAGACCCTGATGCTGGGAAAGATTGAAGGTGGGAGGAGAAGGGGGTGACAGAGGATGAGATGGTTGGATGGCATCACTGACTCAATGGACATGAGTTTGAGCAAGCTCCAGGAGTTGGTGATGGACAGGGAGGCCTGGTGTGCTGCGGTCCATGGGGTTGCAGAGTCGGAAATGACTGAGCGACTGAACAGCAACAATGAAAATTTTTACTTTTTATACCACTTGAAAGGTTACTTTCCCTTTGCAGTTATTACGAATATTGGCTGTATTCCCCATGTTATACATTGCACTCTTGAGCCTGTCTTACAGCCCATACTTTGTGCCTGCCACTCTCCCACCCCTTTGTCTCCCCTACAGTGGTGATCACTAGGCTGTTCTCTGTGAGTCTGCTTCTTTTCAGTTACCTCCACTAGTTGGTTCTATTTTTTTAGATCCCACAAATAAGTAATGTCATAGTGTGTTTGTCTGACTTGTTTCACTTAGCATAATGCCCTCAGAACCCATCCATGTTGCTTCAAATGGCAAAATTTTCTTCTTTTTTCATGTCTGAGTAGTGTCCCATTGTATATGTATACCACATCTTCTTTGTTTATTTATCTCTTTATGGACACTTAGGTTGTTTACCTATCTTGGCAACTGTAAATATTACTGCCATGAACGTTGAGGTGCAGGGATCTTTTTGAATTAGTGCTTTTCTTCTTCTCAGATATATACCCCAAAGTGGAATTGCTGGGTCATATGGTAGTTTTGATCTTAGCTTTTTGAGAAGCCTCCATACTGTTTTCCAAATGGCTGCACCAATGTACATTCTCCCCAACAGTGTACAAGGGTTCCCTTTACTCCACATCCTCACCATTTGTTACTTGTGTTAGATTTTTTTTCAAGTACAACTGTTGGACTGTTTTTAAAAGGAAGAAAAATATCTATCGTTTGACAACAAAAAGTGAAAAATATAATGAATGCTTATGTCCTTTCAATTGATTGAATCCTGAAGTATGACCAATTAATATTTGGGTTGATGGTGAGCAAAACTAAAAAGATGAGGCCAATTAATTAAATATGACATTCCAATGAATGAGTTCATATTATTCTTTCAATAATAGAATGTAAAATGCATAACAGTCAGCACTACAGTTATAATATATAATGACTGGTTGTATATTTTTAATAGTGTCCAGGCATCTACCATAACCATCCCATCCCATATTAGAGGGTGTTCCTAATATAATAATAAACGATAGATGGTAGAAGCCAAGTTAAGTACGGGAGTGCATGTGCTTAGTCCCTCAGTCGTGTCTGACTCTTTGTGACCCCGTGGACCATAGCCCACCAGGCTCCTCTATCCATGGGGATTCTCCAGACAAGAATGCTTGAGTGGGTTGCTGTGTCTTCCTTCAGGGGATCTTCCCAGTCCAGGGGTTGAATGTAGTCTCCCACATTGCAGATGGATTCGTTACTGTCTGAACCACCAGGGAAGCTTAAATTAAATAATACAATCCATACTTCATTTTTTTTTTTTTTACAAAGCAATATCCCAGTTTCTTTTAGTCATTGTCTGGTGTTGACTCATAACCACAGTTTTTCATAAAATATAGGAAAGAGTCAAGGGAACAGGATACATGTTTTCTTCCAGGCATAGGTCACAAGGGGTAGAAATGGACTTACCATCTCTACTGAAAATGGAGACCCCGGACTTCAAGCCCAGGGTACCATACATGGCTGTAGGGGCAGCAGGCCACCTGGGATGGCAGAGAGAGGACCCTGGAGAGAATCTGCTCCCTAGGTCTCTAGGAATGGGTTTCCCTGGTGGCTCAGTTGGTAAAGAATCTACCTGCAATGCAGGAGACCCCAGTTCAATTCCTGGGTCAGGAAAATCCGTTGGAGAATGGATAGGCTACCCACTTCAGTATTCTTGGGTTTCCCTAGTGGCTCAGCTGGTAAAGAATCTGCCTGCAATGTGGGAGACCTGGAAAGATCCCCTGGAGAAGGGAACAGCTACCCACTACAGTATTTTGGCCTGGAGAATTCCATGGACTATATTGTCCATAACGTCGCCAAGAGTGGGGCACGACTGAGCGTGTCCTGAGAGTGTGCACGGCTATAGGGGCAGCAGGCCCTATAGATGGCAGAGAGAGGGCCCCAGAGAGAATCTGCTCCCTAGGTCTCTAGGAATGAAAACATCTCAAAATTGGTGATACTCTGCCTCACTGCCTTGCTCCTCCCAGGAGACCCATGTTCCAAGTCTGGGAGAGCTGTCACCTGCCACAGGGATGTCGTCTGCTCTGTCAGATGGGAACCTCGCTCCAGCTTCTTGTTGGGTTGGCTCCGAGCCCCACCAGCTCATGGGGAACACTCCACAGTCCTGGAGTGTGACCGGGAGGGACATGGGCCCACCCTGGCCTCCCCGGGGGCAGCACACACCGGAGGCTTGTCTGTAGAATAGGCTCCACCAGACCTGCCAGGTTTGATGAAGTGTCTGAGTGATTGGGGCTCCCTTCACGTGGAAGCTTCTGACCCTCACCCAGTGTGGCAAGCGTGGGCAGAGTAGGGGACACTAGGGCGGGGAGGGGGTGTGCACGGGTGTGCGGGCGTGCTGGCTGTGCTGTGCCTGCGAGGCTGGTCTCCAGCTATTCCTCTCCTGATGGCCACTCCTGGACCTCGCAGGGATTCCTTTTGTGCTGGAGGGTTGGGAACAGGGGATCTTGAGAAATGAAAAGCTCATCACATCCAGGACCAAGAGGGGACAGGACCCTAAGGAGAGTTTGCAGATTGCTTCAACTCTTTCTCCTACCCTGGGAGGCTGGAGGGATGTATTCCACGTATTTATGACTTAGAGTCTCCCTCCTCCCTGCTCCCCCACCCCACACATCAGTCACGCTCCCGTTTTGAGAATGTCGCTTACAAGTTGCTTTAATGTGGCTGTGATGATGACATCCTCGCACACTGGGAAGGGATTCTCCGGGGGCCCGGGCAGCTGGAGGGGGTAGTTCGGAGGGGGCCGACAGTCGTAATCCTCCTGTGACTCCCGAGCACGAAGAAGCTGTCAGCTCTTCAGGAACCACGGTGACACACAGTGACCGCCCCACGAGGAGGCTCAGAGACAGTTCAGGCAGGGTGGCCCGGGCCTGTGGTTTGGAGATGTATCTTGGCTGAGCCTGCTGTCGGCACCCGGCCCTGGCATCAAACCCCCTCGGAGGTGGGCCAGGGCTCCTCTCCTCAGGTTGCTATTTCTTACATCATCTCTGGAAAGAAAGGCAGACGTGGGCAGTGGGGCAGTGAGCTCCCCAGGGTGACTCTGCTGGGCATGTGTGACTCCTCTCTCTCAGGGGAGGGAAGTGGTCGTGGGGACAAGGCACCACCTCCACTCCTGGGTGACAACCACGCACACGAACGTGACTGCCTGGCTTGGTGGGCGTGGAGGATGGGAGTAGGGGAAAACAGCCGCCTCCTCCAGCTGTGTCCCCTGTTCCAGAAACCTGCTTCTGGTTTGTGGTGGTGGCTCTGCTGTCACACTCTCCCCCGTCATCCCCAGGACCACTGTATCCTTTTCCTCATAATAAGGACCACAGCCTCCATCCTGCACCAGGAAACCACCAGGGACCACCGATTCACATCTCCCTCCTCAGCCTTGTCTGCTCTCACTCCACCCACTCATTTACTCAGCATCCTCATTGAGCACCTACTGTGTACCAGACTCAGCACACTTATTGAGCACCTACTGCATACTAGACCCAGGAGGACTAAGCCTTGAAAACTCATGACTGATCTAGGTCCAGATTCCAGCTTGGCTGCTTACAAGTTGTATGACTCTCAGCACTGCTTAACTTCCCCAAGCCTCAGATTTCATGAAAGGGGGACCATCACGTGTGCCTTAGGCTGCGGTTAGGAGAATCAAGAGAGATGATGCTTGTGGGGTTCTTAGCACAGCCGGCAGCTACTCTTTCTTCCTCAGTTCTCTTTTTCTTCCTCGAAAGTACGGGCCTTGCTATGTGTCCACGAGTGCTACAGCATCTACCCCACAGGGAGCACCCCACAGAGATGAGGTGAAACCTCAGATGCTGCCTGGTGATAAGCTGGGACAAGGGAACCTCTGTGCCTCTTGCAGGGGGATCTCGCTGCACCTTGATTGCGACCCTTACGGTTGGAGATGTCTTTAGACACTGTCGCTGTTCTTTTTCTTTTTCTTCTCTCTCTTGTTTGCAAATGAGCCAGTCAGGACCCAGGGAGGTGGCAGCTTGCCAAGCAGTGGAGCAGGGAGGGCTGAATGGGGCCAGACAATCTGGTTCGAATCACAGATAGTGCATGGGTTGCAAGGGTTCTGGTGCTCAGGGTTTTACCCCCTCACTGTTCATCCAACTCCTCTGAAGCCCCATGCTCATCTCTGTTCTGTCTGCTCGGTAAGATTGTCGGCAGGGGACAGGGCACCGAACGCACAGAACTAAAATGCCACGGAACTTTGGCAGTGCGGTCTGTCATTGCGATTCCTCCTTATTACACCATGGACACCTTTGTGCCGACCAAGACGACTGTCACATTGGAGAGAACAGGAAACAGGACGTTGACAAAACGACTCACTCACAGAGTGACCCCGGGCACCTCCTCTCCTGCTCTTGGAGCCCAGGAGCTGTGCCTGGCAGTCATCACGTTCCTCCGGGATTTGAAGGCGGGTAAAATTGAAACCAGGCAAACCCACTTCAACTCTAGACCATCTGTTGGCATTGCGCTCCTTGGTTGCTTTAGGCCAGACTCTCTTGACGGTCACCCTCGGGGTGCCTGGCATGTGGGGGATGGCTCAGGCCCCTGCTACAGCCCACATGCAAGGCAGCTGTGGGGGCTGAAAGCACATTTTTGAGAGGAAAATCATTTTCCTTCGACACAGTCTGGCAGCTGGAGGAGATGGAGGTCTCTGACCCAGGGGTTTTCCAAACCGGCTCAGACTTCTGACTCCCACGCAGTGCATTTCTGCACCCGAAAGGCAGTGAGGGAAACCTAATTCACCCACTCACTGTTCTCAACTGGGGCTCTTGACGAACCACCAAGTTACCCGTCTTTCTGACCTCTCCCTGGTGTTTCATGCTGCTTTGCCTGTCAGGGGTCCCACATCACATCCCAGCCCTATAAGGCATCACAGAAAATCAGGGGGCTAGCAAGCCTCTGCATTGGAAGAATCAAGAATCTTGATTCCACTGGTCTTTAACTTTTTTCAGTAGTTTTGTCAAAAGAAAATGAAATAACCAGAAACGGTACTTTTAAAGTTCAATTTTATAACATTGATGTATTATACAGCCCATAAATGAGCACAGGGGTGCCGTTTTGATGGACTTGAGAATTGAAAATTCAGGATTACAGCTGACGGTTATAATCACATTGACATCAGCATTCAATTTAATTCCCAACTGTTGTTGTTGCAGGTGATTAAGAAGATAAGTAGTTGCAAATAGTAATTGTTCTTAATTAGCTTCAATCTTGGGGTACCCTTCAATTAAACAGAGATGGCTAAGAAGCATCATTTGAGGTCTGTTTAAAAACAAGTTCACCTGTCTTTCTGAGAGTTTGGGTGAATTGGCAAGTTTAGAAACCACAGACAAGTTTACTCAGAGTCATAAACATGCTTTTCAAGTCTGTATATCTCAGTGACCAGCACAGCACCTGGCTTGTAGTAGGAGCTTGATAAATGTTTGTTGAATGAGTGAACAAATGGTTAGTTTGTTTGATGTTTTAATCCCTAGTCTGTCTTCCTACCAAGCTTTCCACTATATCCTCAGTGAAGATGATAATATTGATATATAGATAAAAGACAGATAGAAAATTGATTGATAGACAAAATAGAGGATAAATGGATTGATCGATGATAAGTAGATAGATGTTTGATTGATAGGTGATAGGTAGCTGCTTGATAGATACATAGTTGAGCGATGACTGACGGATGATAGATAGGTAGACAGATGACTGATTGATGATGGACAGACAGACAGGGATGGCAGGTGGTACTAGTGATAAAGAAACTGCCTGTCAATGCAGTTAGATGCCAGAGACAAGGGTTCAGAAAGAGCACCTGGAGGAGGACGTGGCAACCCACTGCAGTCTTCTTCCCTGGAGAATCCAATGGACAGAGAAGCCTGACTGGCGGGCTATGGTCCATAGGGTCACAAACAGTCAGACACGACTAAAGTGACTTTGCATGCACACACACTAGGAGTGTCTCAGAGTCATCCTTAGAAGAATGAACCCTCACCATCTAGTGCTGTCAATGAAGAGCCCATATGTACATGTTCATACAAAACCTTAACCTCTGCAGTAGACCTTCATCTTGTTAGAAACCACATTGCCCAGCCTCCCTTGCAGCTAGGTGTGGCCATGTAACTAAGTTCTCTGGTGGAATATGAGCAGAACTGAGGTGTGTAACTTCTGCATCACTTGCTTACATGAAAATAAATTGTCCCCCCACTTCTACTATGACAATAAGTTGCCTTGTTCCCTGTGAGTAAGAGCTCTGACCACCTGGATGAGGACAACTCTCCGGAGGATGGCAGAGCAAAGCAACAAGACAGAAGGAACCTAGGAGCCAAGTGACTGTGTGGAGCAGAGCTTCCCTGCTGGCCTGGACCCTTCACCTCCAGGCTGTCATGAGACAAATAGCCTTCAGTCCAATTAGGCTCCTGGTTTCAGCAGCTTACACAGCCTCCATCCTATCTACTACCCCAGTCTGGGATGTACTCCTTAATTACAATTACTTTTTGAAGAGGGTATATTTTGCTAAAACTATGAAAGGCAAAGTCAGGATATGGTATGTGGCACCAAGAGGAAAGTTGGTAAAGAATCTGCCTGCAATGCAGGAGACATAGGTTCAATTCCTGGATTGGGAAGATCCCCTGGAGAAGGAAATGGCAACCCACCCCAGTATTCTTGCCTGGAGAATCCCATGGACAGAGGAACCTGGTGGGCTACAGTCCATGGAGTTGCAACAGCTGGATACGACTGAGTGACTTTCAATACTACTACTACTGCTGCTGCTGCTGCTGCTAAGTCACTTCAGTCGTGTCCGACTCTGAGGAAAAATTAGACCCCTCTCTCCCAGGATTCAATCTTTCCAGAGATGCATAGAAAGGACCAAGGTGGTGAAACACCCCCAGAAGAGCAGGTGGTCTTCAGGGATAAGGAAGAAAAACACCCTGGGGGGTCCTCATGGGTCTTCCGTAACCCATAGCTCTGACTACTCCCCTCAGTCCCAACCAAGTTCTAACCTCAGAAGGGTCGGGACAGCCTTCTTACAGAAGCAGTATCTTTAGGTCCTTGTCATCCCAGAACTCCCCTCTGAAAGAATTTCCAAGCATTCTCTCTTTATGCAGACAGAGTGTGGGGGGGCATGTGTGCGTGTGTGTGTACATTGTGTGTGCATGTGAACTGGTACGTGTGTGTTTGTGCATGTGTGGTGCTGGAAGCGCTAGCTAGAGAGGGCTGAGGTAGAGGATCTAAGAGGCCGCCCTATGGAAGCCGTGTTGTAACTTCCGTTCTCTAAGTGTGCCGATGGCCCAGCTGTTCTAAATGGTGGCTCTCACACCAGACTTGGCTTTTCCCCAGATCTCAGCAGACAGCACCATTGGGTAACGCCCCCCGGGTGCAGGTCCCCTCTGCCCAGCAGGCAGCCCCTTCTTGGCTTCAATGTTTCATCTCCAACATACAAGACCATGGAGCTAGTAACCCAGTTCTCTCGCAGGGCCTCATGGTTCTTCCCTTCCAAGGGCCTAACCTTTCCTTTTTGATCTTTCTGAAGCTGACACAAAACCCTGGGACTTCCACCTGAGTAATAGAATCAGGCAGAAGGAGACTAATAGAACATGCTGACAAACCTTTTTGACTGGCTTTGGAGTTGGATGTTTAATGAGAGAAAATGCTGGAAAACCTGGGAAATAAAAACAGAAAGATGTAACTAGGCAGAGATTATCGCTGAATTCTTATAATTGTCTTACAAGTCCCTCTGGAGGGGCAGACAGTGACTAAGGAGGGACTCTGCCATGGGATGACGATTACGCCTTGGCAGGCGGAGGTGCGATTTAGAGTTGGTCCTGAACGAATAAATGTTCCAGTCCAGTTTTTTTTTTTTTTCTTATCACTGGTTTTGTCAGTTTTCCTCCTCCAGCCCCCACCCCACAAGCTTGTCAGGCGTGAGCCAGGAAGAGGGTGCTGTGGATCCGAGGAAGTGGGCTGGGTCCCTCCTGCTTGGCTGATCCCCAGGTGGAAGGGCTGGGTTGGTCCCAGATCTGCCCTAACCAGTCACAGGAAGGGACAAAGCCTTCCACCTCTGTAGGCTTCTCTCTCCTCGTGGGAAGGGTGATTCCAGTCACCTCTCACCATCCCTGTTCGCTTGTTTTTCCTTTTACATGTGTGCCTGCCCCGAGGTGGACCCCAGCTATGGAGCTCACACAAAGGGTCATCTCAAGAGTCCTGCTGAGGCTATGAGACCTCCTGCAACCCAGGGAGCAGTGTCTGCCTTTTATCTGGGGTTGACTTGGCTTATATGGCTGGGTGAACTTGGACATGTTACTGAGCTTTAGTTTTTTAATCTGTAAAATGGGAGTCGTGCATACTAACATTTACAGCAACGTGGATGGGCCTTGAAGGCATCAAGCTAAATGAAATGTGAGACAGAGAAGGAGAAATACTGCAAGGGATCACTTACATGTGGAATTTTTTAGTTTATTTTTTGGTGTGGACCATATTTAAAGTCTTTATCGAATTTATTACTATATTGCTTCTGTTTTATGTTTTGGTTTTTTGGCTGAGAGGCCTGTGGGATCTTCGCTCCCTAACCAGGGATAGAACCTGTGCCCCCTGCACTGGATGGCCAAGTCTTAACCACTGGGCCACCAGGGAAGTTCCTGGAATTTTTTTTTTAAGTCAAATTCACAGAAACAGAGAGTAAGAAGTGATTGCCAGGGAATGGGGGTGAAGTAAATAGGGAGAGGCTGATAAAAGGGTACAAATTTTCAGCTGTATGATGAATAAGGTGTAACATGGTGGCTGTAGTTGATAACACTGATTATATAATTGAAATTTGCTTACAGAGTAGAACTTAAATGTTCTCAACCCCTAAATTTAAAAAAAGAAAAAGAAAAACAGTGATGGATGTGTTAATTAACTAGATGGGAGGAATCCTTTCACAATGTGTGTGTATATATATATATATATATATATATATATATATATATATATATATCAGATCACCTCAATGTACACTTTAAATATCTCACAATTTTATTATACCTCAATAAAGCTGGAAAAAGGGAGTTATGAGAATTAAATAGAATGTTCCACATAAAATGCGTAGCATAGTGCTTGGTTCAGAGTGAGCCCTCAATTCACACTTAATACTACAGCTATTTTTCCCTGACTTCTTCCCTCTTGACAACCAGATATGGCCTCTGGCTTCTTTAGCATCTCCTTGGCCTCTGACTCTGAAACTCAAAGTTGACTTTGGTAAAGATGGTGTGACACATCTTTAAAAGATTTCCCTCCTATGTGTAGCTACCGAGCATTGCAGTAGCCACTTTGCATCCTTATTCACAATTATTTCAGCATTCTTACAGGTAAGGCATTCAGTTCAGTTCAGTTCAGTTCAGTTGCTCAGTCATATCCGACTCTTTGTGACCCCATGGACTGCAGCATGCCAGGCCTCCCTGTCCATCACCAGCTCTTGGAATTTACTCAAACTCATGTCCATTGAGTCGGTGATGCCATCCAACTATCTCATCCTCTGTCATCCCTTTCTCCACCTGCCCTCAATTTTTCCCAGCATCAGGGTCTTTTCAAATGAGTTAGTTCTTCACATGAGGTGGCCAAAGTATTGGAGTTTCAGCTTCAACATCAGTCCTTTCAATGTACACTCAGGACTGATCTCCTTTAGGATGGACTGGTTGGATCTCCTTGCAGTCCAAGGGACTCTCAAGAGTCTTCTCCAACAGCACAGTTCAAAAGCATCCATTCTTTGGTGCTCAGTAAGGCGTTAGTTTTTTCACTTTACAGAAAAGGAGACTGAGCCTCAGTGAGAATAGCTGAGCTGACCAAGGTCACACACTTAGAAAGTGCTGGAGCCAGGATTTGTACAAGGCGGGTCTGGTGCCAAAGCGCACAGAACACCATTCCCCTCCATGAGTACCAGGTGGGCCCTTCCAACTTCACTATGCCCTGAGACCAAGTGTGCAGTGGCCGACTTGGGTCAAGTGCACAGGATGGGGCTTACGAGTTTGAGGGGACCCAGCAGGCCAAATGCTTGTCTCTGGGCCTACGGACCTCACGCTCTAGGCAATGGAGCCAGCCTGCAGGCTGGAGTCCTCCCAGGAACACTTGGAGAAGAAATAAAGACATGATTGGTGATATCAAGCCACAGACTCACAGAAAGATGATGAAGCTTCACTAAGGTGGAATTTTAAATTTGGACAGAGGCTGGCAAGGAACTGTATCTTATTGCTATCTAGAAAGAACTTGCCAAGAAAATTAATAACGTAAACAGGATTTCCCCAAAGAACCTTTAATCCATGTAATCCTTTCCAATTCAATAAACATTTCATAAGTGCGTTGGAGATACAAAACCGAATGAATCTTTCCCTTTCAAAAGGAGCTCACAGTCCAGCCCAGACACAACCATCTAAGTGTTCATACACACACACTCACACACACACACACACACTCTCTCTCTCTCTCTCACACACAAACGCTACATTAAAAATTTTTTTTAATAAAAAAAATCAAGCTGTACATGAGCACAGTGATGAGAGGGATGAATTGGGTTTGGCAAGATCGGAAAAAACTTAAGCATCAGTCAACTATTTCAGAACACACTCCCTTAAAAAAAAAATCCCTTTAATTTTAAAGATTAACTTAGCAATTAGAATTATTCCCATCAAGTTGGATATCAAAGCAGGAGATCAAAGGGCTGATACCACCTCAACTTTAGTAAGCTTAGTAGAAATTATTCCATGAGCTTCAAATAATAGGACTTCCCTCTCCTAGGGATATTCTAGAATGTAGATCCCTATTTAGTTCAAACACATGGTCCCCTCAGTCCAAGTTAGTGCAGCTTTTCTGAGGGCCATGAGTAAAAAACTTCTGTTTTCCATTTCTCAGGGGGTTCCAGAGCACTGTTTTGCAATGACTATTTCCCAGAAAAATGTGGAGAATATGGTACAGAGGGATTCAGGGTTAAGATCAATTGGAGGGACTTCCTTGAGGTCCAGTGACTGAGACTCTGTGTTCCCAAAGCAAGGGGGCTGAGTTCAATCCCTGGTCAGGGAACTAGATTTCACATGCTGCAACTAAAGATCCTGTGTGTTGCAGCGAAGATAGCAGATCCTGCATGCCACAACTCAGACCTGGTGCAGTCAAATAAATAAATAAATATTTTTAAAAAGAAGGATCAAACAGAGAGCATATTGGATTGTACTGAAAGGATGGGAACTGGACCATGAACTTGGCATTTAAGCAGATTTCCTGGAGGACAGAAGGGGAAGAAGCTGGGTGAGGATGTTAGGCAACAGATGTCCATGTCTGGAGGCAGAGTTGGCAAGAAGCAAGACCAACAGAGCAGGAAGAGGCTTTGGGTCTGAGGGATCTACTTTGGAAGGTTGTTGGGTGGCCATGAATCCTCCATGACAGGATATTGGAGCCACGGGAGGTTGACATGACCAGTGGGCACCCTCAGTGGTTACCACCCCCCACCCCACCCCCCACTCAGCCCCACATGGCCTCTCTGCACGCCCCCTCTCTCAAAACCCAACATCCCTCCTTGAAAGTTCACCCGAACCCTACTCCACTGACTCAGCAGGCCACGAAGCATGGAGAAACCCTTTGGGGGAAATCCAAGGGCCAGAGCTTCTTATTCTGAGAACCTCCCACCACCGGACGGAAGCAGAGATCATGACACTCAGCACTTTCCAGCCACCATTCCTCTCTCCCGAGGTGGCACCCGTGGGGGTTGGCGACTCTGCAGCTATTTTTACCATCAGATTTCCGGAATTGCCGACTAATCTTGGTTACAGGACACCACAGTCAACGCCACTCCATCCACAGCAATCACAAGAAACCTCAGCCACAACGTGCAGCTGTGCACAGCCACACTCATCCTTCCCCCGGACGCACGACCCCGGCTATGGAGCCAAGTGCCAAGGCCTCTGCTGGATGGAGAGTGGGAGTGGCGGGGGTGGGCAGCTCCCTCGGGGCAATCTAACATCAGATGTGATATGACACACGTTGTAGCCAACAACCTCTGCCAGTTGGAGGAGGACCCCAGAGTCCAGGATTGATGTTTTCAGCTTTCAAAGGACCTCTAGGTTGAGTGTTCCCATGGTTTGTGGTGGAGCCAGTTCAGTAGCCACAAAGAGCCACTTTCTTGCTCCAATCCTGTGTTAGTAATCACCAACTGGAGAAAGGTTCCTTGCCAGTCTTGTCCTCTCACCTGTGAACCTCCAAGCATGTTACCTTTTGTTTTCCATCTTCGTGTCTTTCAGTCTACAGACCCTGTCAGAGGTTCCAGAGGCTGGTGTATTTTAAGAAAGAACTACTTCCTCAGTGTAGATGGAAAAATAATGTTAAAGCTGGAGAAAAGTTTGAAACCAAGATAGGATTTTCCTTCTGCCTGTGAAAGAATCCTATGAGTTATAAACTCCCACTCAAGGCACTTTGGGGCCGGCGGCGAGGAGGTGTTGAAGGATAATGAGAATCAACATTGTAATCTCTTCTCCAACGGCAGCTGAGTGCTAATGGCTAGAAAACAGGCGAAGAATAATTTCCTATAATTGTTAATAATGGCAATTATTACTGTAATAAGGATAATCCTGTCTAAGGCCAAAAGCTGGCCCTGCTGTGTTCTCAGCCTTCTCCTGGGAGGAAGGCCTCATACAGAAAATTTCTCTACTGCTTCACGATCAAAATATTGTCAACCAAAAGCCACTGAATATCCAAAGCACCATCTTCTCCTTCTGCTATTGACCAGTGTTGTTTGTTTAAGTCTCAAAACACGCCTAAATTACAAGGCCGTTCCCCATCAGATTTCCCACAGAAAATTAACTTGGATCAAGAAGGATTCGAAGTGGGTCAGACTCGAAATCCGCCTGGCTTGGACTTAAAATCCGCCTGGCTCAGGGAGCTCAGATGTTGGCCCATGGCTCCACTTTCGCAGGTCCACTTCCGGTGACCGCTCATTGCGGGATTTGCCGGGCAGACATTCTCCATTTCAGTTACTGAGCTGGGACACACTGGCTGCAGAACCCACCCAGCAAGGGCATCGTAGGGCTGAGAAGGCCCGGCCAAGGTGGGGAGCGAGGTGGAAGGAAGAGAGAAAAGAAAGTTACCAAAAAAAAAACCCAGAGTTGATAGACCCACTATTTCATCATGCAATATTCAAATATTAGAACCTTGGCCCAAAATAGCTGCTCACTTACTGCCTTTTCCCTTTGCCTTGGCTCCAAGAAACACGAAACGAGAGGTAGCTGAACAAAATGCCTCATTCATGAGAGTCTGGCGGATGCAAGCGAGTTCATGACTTGATAATCCCCGACAGCCCTCATTAAATCAGGGAGCCGCAGGTGTGAAGGCCACTGGGGGCGGGAGCTGGAATCCGGGCCAGAGCCCCAGGACGCTGTCAGTTGAGGGACCTTGTCAGGTTGGGGCAGCTTTCCAAGTTGATAAGGGAACAGTGCCAATTCGGAATGAATGCTTAAGGCAGAAGTCTCTTTCCATGGCAAGAAGTCAGAGGCTGTTCTCTTAATCTGATGTGTGTGCATAAAGGCTTGGTTTCTTCAAAAAACTGAACTCTAGACACCCTAAAACTGGTGAAAAGGGGGAAAAAATCTCCTGGTGGGCAGGAGTTGATACCTCTTCCAGGCTTGACCCTCATCGTTCAGAACTTGCCTTCCTCTTAGGGATCAATGTCAACTGCTGTTTCCTGAATACCCGCTTCAGGAGACAGCCTTCTGCTTTGGCCAGCGATAGCACCTCCACCCAGGGAGGAGAGCCTCCCCCAGGGACCCTCCCTCCTCATCCATCTCAGACAGAGTTTTATTAGGGAAGGGAGTGCACTTCAGGGCATGTTTGTCTGACAGAGGAACAGGTTTATGGGGTGAGTTGGGTGGACAGGATTAACTGCCACCATTGTAGTGTGATTTTAGGAATGCCTTTAGGAAAATTTGAGGTCAAAAACCATTTCTCCCATACTGCCTTTTTGTCACGGATCCCTGAAACCCCTCAGCCGAGGATTTTGGTAAATTACAAGTACTAGTGAGAATTGAAACACCCAATGCTATTTCTAATATTACAGGGTACCAAGAGGGAACACCAAGGAGTGAAACAAACCAGGTCCTGGCCCCCCACTGCAAGCTTTGATTGACAAGGCACAGTCACAAAAGAGAACTGACATCTAAGACAGCTTTTGACAACCTCTTTGAACCTTAGTTTCTTTATCTGTAGAATGGGGATGATGACAACAAAAACAGAACCTAGCTCCAGAGGACTGTCAAGAAAATGTGATGATCTCCAGAAATCTGCACGACCACTTCAACATTATACTAGTCAAGTGGAAACTTCCTATGACACCATTTTCCAGGGCAGTACAACCTTCCAAGTGGTTTTGGTTATTGACCTATATTGACCCAGCAGAGGATGGGCCCCAAAGATTTGACTTTTGGGAGGTCTCAGAGTCAGTTGCTCCAGAGAGGAAATATTGGCCTCTGGGTCTCTTGGTACACAAATTGTCTTGTGTCTATGGGAACATCGGATTTGCAACTTCAAAATATACTTTTAAACCTATACTTAGTGAAAATGCCTATTATTAATTAACTCATTCACCTGGTTACCTAAGATAGCAACCAGTATTTGAGGAACTGGGAACAAAACACAGGAGTCATTGAAAACAATCCAAACCATTGAAATTCAACCACCATGGCAACACACTTTGCCAGCAGACAAGAAAAATGTAAAACTGAAGCTCTTTCTAATGGCTTTAGCTAAACAAAATAAACCTAGAGGGGAAAATAAAATGATTTCTTCCAACTAGAGTTTTTACAAGGGGAGGAAAATCAAATGCTTTCCTAAAACTCTACAAAGCAAACACAACCCTTCAAAAGTCCATGAGAAATGGCAGGTATTTCAGTGATTAAGTTTGAGTGGACAAGCAAGAAATGTTTCTGGAAAACTGTGGGGAAACGGGCATGGACAGCCCTCGTCAGAATCATCAGGGTTTGACAGTATTAGAAATGCAAGCCTGGAGCTACAAACTTGAAACCCAGGACTTGAAAACGGAATCCATTCTTGCCCCTACTCTCACCTCCCAACAGAATGAAACCCTAATGTCCTCAGAAAGCTATAATGTTGAGAAATAACAGGCAAAATATGTGAAATCATTAACATTTACTGGGGCTTTCCCTCTCTGTTTTTCTAATTGGCCTTTGTGTCATTTGCTAGGGCTGCCATAACAAAATACCACAGACTGGGTGGCTTAAACAACAAGAACTTATTTATTTGTCTCCGGAAGTCCCAGATCAAGGTGTTGGCAGGTCTGGTTTCTCCTGAGGCCTCTCTCCTTGGCTTGCAGACAGTTGCCTTCTTCCTGTGTCTACACGCGGTCATCTTTCTGTGTATGCTTCTCCCTGGAGTTTGTGTGTCCAAACGTCCTCTTCTTACAATGACACCGGTTAGATTGGACTAGGGCCAACCCTGACAGCCTCATTTGAACTTAATTACTTCTTTAAAGGCCCCATCTTCAAATACAGTTACATTCTGAGGCACTGGGGGTTAAGACTTTAACACATAAACTCAGGGGGACACAATTCAGCCCCAAATACCCTGTTCTTAATCTCTCTACACCTTTGCACTGGGAAGGTTCTGCTGGGGGCTCTCTTGCCTGTTCTCAAATATCTAATAAGTAATTTCTATGTGCCTGTTTTAAGCGATGGCAACAGAAGAATACTATTCTTGCCCTCAAGGGATTTTTATTCTGGAAGTTGGAAGGATATGTGACCTCAAATGCACATAATTTAAAGGCAGTCTGTTATAAACACCATAAAAGACTAGGGCAGAGACTGACAAACTTCAGCCTGAAGTCCAAATCGGGCCTGCCACCCATTTTTATAAGTTTCTATTGAAACACAGCCATGCCCATTTATGCATATATTCTTTTTGCAAAGTTACGTAGAGGGCGTGATAACCCACTCCAATATTCTTGTCTGGAGAATCCCATGGACAGAGGAGCCTGGAGGCTACAGTCCATAGGATCTCACAGGGTTGGACACGACTGAAGTGACTTCGCATGCATGCATGTAGTTGTGACACAAGATATTTATTATCTGGCCCCTTACAGAAGCAATTTGCTGAGCCCTGGACTAGAGTAAAATTTGATCTGAGATAAGAGACAGAAGGAAGCCCATCTGATTGTTGTCCCCAGAATGTGTGATTTAAGCTGAGTTTGGAGGGATGAATAAGTTCAAACAGTTGAGGTGGGAAAGGGGTTCTATGCAATGTGAAGAGCATGAGCGAATGTGTGGGGGGTGGGAATTCAAGGCACAGTTTGTGTCTGAGGGTCTTCACCCTCAGACATCAAGATAGGAGCCTGGACTCCTCTCAGACGGCTCTGGAGCACCTTGGAGGGTTTTGGCCAAGGTGCTGATGTGCGGCTAGCACACCATGTGAGAGGCCTGGCGTGAAATGCACAGGTGAATTAGACCCAGTTCCTGCAGTAAAGTTATGACTCTAAAAAAGGGAATAAGGCAAGTACCGGAACAACGACGGGACTGGGTAGAATACTGCCTCCGTGGGGAGAGCTTAAATTCAGAAAGCGAGGTTCAAGCAAAGTCAAAGTTAATGATCATGTTGAGGAGAGATTATTGATGATAGTAATGATAGTTCAGGGACTTCCCTGGTGGTCCAGTGGCTAAGACTCTGTGCTCCCAATGCAGGGAGCTTGGGTTCAATCCCTGGTCAGGGAACTATATTCCACATGCGGCAGCTTTAAAGAAAAAAATTCTGCATATCACAACTAAGATCTGGTGCAGCCAAATAAATTAATTAAAAAATAAAAAAACTAACGATAGTTCAGGTTCACTCAGCCTGTCGTGTAAGTCAGGCCCTCTGTCACCTGGTCTATACTCACCGCAAGGAGCTCCTCATATTATTCCAATTAAGTGATGAGGAAACAGGCTCGACTGAGAAGGATTCCCACCCAAGGTAGAGAGAGATCCAAATCACTATGGTAAGAGGGGAGGAAGGGAGGCCCTGATAAAAGACTTTTTAAAAAGTCCATGTTTGCAGGGCTTCCCTGGTGGTTCACTGGTTCGGAATCCACTTGTCAATGCAAGGGACGCGGGTTCAATCCCTGGTCCAGGAGGATATACCACATGCCGCAGAGCAACTGTGCCGAAATGCTGCAGCAATGAAGCCCATGCTCTGGAGACTGCAAGCCAAAATAACTAAAGCCCGTGTCTCCTGGAGCCTGTGCTGTGCAACAGCTGAAACCACAGCAGTGAGAAGCCTGAGCCCCACAGATAGAGAGTGGGGCTACTCTATCCGCTTGCAGTGCCTAGAGAAAGCCCTTGAGCAGCAACAAAGACCCAGCACAGCCAAAAATAAATAAATATAAATTTTTAAAAAGTCTATGGTTTGCGGAGAAGCAAACAGAAAGATTTAGGATTCATGGTTTATAGTTAGTATTCGAGTAGTCTCCAGTCCTTGAAAAAATATTTCAAAGTGTAGAAGGATGATTGATGTGGTTCAGTGTGTGTCCTTGGCTCCGACATGTGGTTTGTGAAGAACAGATTCCCTGCTGTTCCTGTGGGTGTGACATGTGCCTCCACTTTACACAGGGCCATGGTGCTTCCGGGAGAGATGGGCAGAAGGAAAAGCTAGTCCTTCCAGGGAGAGTTCAAAAGAGATGTAGTCCTCAATTCCAGGCCAGTAGTGTGACTCAGGCCAAAATACCTTCTGCTTACGTTTAAATGGAAAAGTCCCTCTGACCCCTCCCATCATCCCTAGGGCTACCCTGGAGGCTGCCATGGCTCCTAGAGATGCTTCCAGAGGCTCGTGCTGGGGGCCAGCACATCAGTGAGGAGGTCCTCTCTGGGCAGTGACTCCAGTTGGCATTAGAATAGATGCTGCGCAGTCCAGACAAGAGCAGGCAGACAGGAGGGCCACTTGGCTCCACCAGGGTCCTGATCGGATGGTTGGGAGCTCCCCCCGAGGCCCAAAGGGACACAGAGAGAGGACCAAACGCGGGAACTGAGTAGCTCTTGGCTCCCCCCCACCTCCTGGGTTCCTCACATACCACCAGGTCCTAAATGACAAGCTACAATTACAGGAAAGCGCTAAAGTTACAAGTTGTTCTAAACACTCTTCAACAAAGAATATTCAGTGAAAAGGAACCCCAGGCAGTTATAAACCTTTTTAGCTGTGTTGAAACCATAAGGTTTGCATCCAAGAATGTGTTGTCTGTTTGAGGCCAGCCTTTATTCTTTCCGTCGGGTGCCAGTGGCATGCATTTCAAATGAGCGGTTGTCTGTGGCCCCAGAGTCTGTGGCCAAGGCATATCTAATCGGGTTGAGCAGCCGTTCATCCCAGCTGTCAGCTCGCTGGAAATCAGAACACTATCTGCAACCACACACAACTCGAGGAGAAGGTTGGAGCTTGGAACCCCGAGCCTCCAACTCCCCCCTGGCCTGATTGGGGCGGCCCCTGGTTTTTCCTTTTCTTACGTGACTATGTACAACAGTAGCAAAGCTATTTTAGGGATTAAAACAGCTAATTGCAGATTTCCATCAGGGCCAGCCGCTCAGAACCCAGGTTTGGAGAGCACGTTGGTGGTCTTTGCCTGTGGGATGGTTTTTTTTTTGGTTTGTTTGCTCGAGAGGTCGTTGGTCCACACCCCAGACCCACAAAGCTGTTAATTGGAGGCTCTTCCATGTGAGCCGCTTGGTTCTGGGAGTGAGGAATTTGCTGGAATTCAGTGTGAAATAGTGTGTGATGTTTTTTTGGCCCTAAAACCATGGTTGGAAGGGCCTTTAAAAGTCATCTGCTCAGCCTGCTTATTGGACAGATGAAGAGACAGCGGTTCAGAGAGGCCCACAGCCAGTCAGGGGGCGGAAGTGGGAGGAGACTCCAGCTTGGAGGACTTCCTTTCTGGTGCCCTCTCTTCTGAGATGTCTGCACAATTCTCTCAGGTCACTTAAAAGTTTCAGAAAGGTAGTGAAACAGTCTGGTTCACATCCAGGCCCTTCCGTGTACAGCGAACAGTATGAACTGGGGCGAGTTATTTAACCTTGCAGAGCTGTGCTTGCACCATAAAAAGGGCATCATAGGTTTGCCTGTCAGGTCGGTCAGTTACTTACATGAGGTCTTGATACTTTGTGGTCCCTTGACAGTGCTCAGTTTCTTTTACAAGTGTTGCTCTATGTGGCTGCTCTTGCTGAGACTGACTGCAGATTCTTTTCCTGGAGAGGACGCACTGGGAGTTGGTTTTCCTGCCGTGACCCCCTCCAGCTTCCAAAGCTCTTCCTGTCTTTTCTGAGAGGTGATCTCCACAGGGTCAAGGAACCTAGTCCTGGGAAAGCTGGGGCCCCTGGGGGTATCAGAGAAATTTGGGAGAAAAATATGTTATTTTCCACCAAGAGATGATGAAGGTCTCATCTATTTTTTATTTTTTTAAGTAATTAACCTTTAAACTTAAATATTATTATTATTTTTTGGCCATGCCATGTGGCTTACAGGATCTTAGTCTTCCAACCAGGGGTTGAACTCAGGCCCAAGGGAGTGAAAGCACAGAGTCCTAACCTTTCAACTGCCAGGGAATTCGCTGAGCTGAAGGTCTCATATATATTCCAATGAAAGTTAGACCTGTGACTTCCCGGCCTGTCTTTTCTGTAGAGCAGCGTAGATGTGCAGGATAACATGCTTACCTCCTGTTTAAAGTCCACGGCCTCTCAGAGGAAGCAGTTTGCATCTCTCCCCTATCAGCCTGGGGACATACTGCTGAGTGCAGCAGGCAGTGGCCTGGGAGGGCTTCCTTCCCTCCTCCAGAAAAAAGCATTGCTTTCTCAGAAAAGGAAAGAACAGCTTCCTGCTTTGCTCTCTCCATCCTCCCCCGTTGTCTGGGGACCCGAAAGGACTCAGCAGGTCCCAGGAGCCTGGAAAACCAGGGCAAGTACAGGACATGGTGGAGACCGCTTGCCCCTCAACTGCCTGAGGACAAGCTGAGAAGTCAGCCGTCTGCAATCCGGAAGAAGGTCTTACCCAGAACCCAGTCGCGTTGGCATCCTATTGTTGACTTTCCAGCCTTCAGAACTGTGAGAAATACACTTCTGTTTTTCATAAGCCACCCAGTCTACGC
Organism: Moschus berezovskii; assembly: GCF_049115385.1. Lineage (NCBI taxonomy): Eukaryota > Metazoa > Chordata > Mammalia > Artiodactyla > Moschidae > Moschus > Moschus berezovskii. The sequence continues at coordinate 30,218,699 of NC_142482.1, forward strand.
TCTTCCATTACAGTAGCCTGAAAAAATGAAGATAACCTCTCATAAACTAGAAAGAGATGGGTACTCCCTCAACCTGATTAACGTCACATACATCAAACAGCTACAGGAAACATCATATTTAATGAAGAAACTTTAGCGAGCCCCTTTAATATTGGAACAAAACAGGGATCCCACGATTGGTGCTGTGACTGAGCAAAGTATGGAAAAAAACTGCAAGTACCCCCACCCACCCAAAAAATATTCACAGTGGAACAAGTAAGAAAAGGCATAAAGATTAGCAGTGAAGAAATAGCTATCTTTACATGAGGAAAAAATAAAAATCAGCAAAGGAAACTGATAAGGATGGTTTGCAAAGTTGCTAGATAAAAGTTTAACTTACAAAAAACATCAACCTAATAGCATTTTATGCTAATAGACAACTAAAATATATGAGAAGATTAAATATGATTGTTACTAACAGAAAAATTGAAGTATCCAGGACTTAATTTTAAAAATATGCCATGGAAAAAAGTTAAAGTTCTTTTAAGAGATACCAAAGAAAATCTAAATAACTGGGAAAATTACTCCATATGCTTGGTTGGGATGGCATAATATTATAAGGTTGAAATATCTCTTCCAAATGATCTATAAATTCAATAAGATCATAATATATAAAAATCTGTTGTATTTTTTTAAAAACTCAATATATGTATTCCAAAATTTTCTTGGAGACAGAGACATCCACAGATAATTATGTCAACAAAAGATGAACAAAATAGAGAGACTTGCCTGACCCAGCATCAATATGTATTACAAAGGAAACCCAAATAGAAAAAAAATAGACAAAAGACGTGAGTGAGCAATTCACAGAAAAGGGAGACCCAAATGACTAAAGAAACATGGTGGGTAGGGAATGCTCAAACATCAGAAATTAGAGAAATTCAAACTGAATCAATAATAGTGTATCACTTTATACACCCTGGGATGTCAAAACTGAGAGCTAATTGATGCCAAATTTGCATGGATCTGGGGAAACAGGAAATTTGTGGACTCCTGGTGGAAGTGTGGATAGGCATACTCATGCTTGAAAACAACCAGCAACACTTAGCCCATGAAGTGTGTTTACGCCCCATGTCTCAGCAGTCCCACTCCTGCCTGGGTCCCCAGTGAACTCATCCTCCAAGTCCATAAGGGAATATGTACGAGAATGTTCACCTCAGATTGTAAAATGGGCAGACACATGCTATGAAGCACTGCATAGCAGATAAGCGTAGTATGGTGCGGCTATGTCTTAACAACACGGTGTTTAATGGGGGCAAATGCTGGGAAACAGAATGAGATTCTCAGACCATATTATTTATATAAATAAATATTTGCATGCTTAAATACAGTATTGTGCATTTAGAAGTGTGCATACAAATGCATGGGTGCACATGAAACACGTTAGAGAGTTTCTTCTGGGGAGAGCGAGTTGGGGGCAAGCAACGAGGAGTCAGTGGACCAAGGGCTAGACCTTGCCTGTGTGCCAATGACAGGTGGTAGACCCTGCCTGTGTGCCAATGACAGGTGCTAGACCCTGCCTATGTGCCAATGACAGGTGGTAGACCCTGCCTATGTGCCAATGACAGGTGGTAGACCCTGCCTATGTGCCAATGACAGGTGCTATGGATTGGGTGTGATGCTCTGTACCTGGAGTCTCTAACAAATTCTAAAACCATTTCTGTTCTTAGATCTTTGAGTGAGGGTCTCTGAGTTATAAATTCTCTTAATCTCTGTATTATTGGAAAAATCTCTGTTTTCCTTCCTTGAATGATAGTTTTTCTGTACATAGAATTTTAGGTGGAATTATTTCCCATCAACCGGTTTAGGATATTGTTGCATGTTTTCTAGCCTTTATTGTTGCTTAAGGAAGTCTACCATCAGTCTGTTATTTCTTTAAAGGTATTTCCTTTCTAGTTGCTTTTGTAATATTTTCATTGTCTTTGGTGTTCTGGGTGGTAATTAATTTTTATCAAGCTTGCTTGGAACTCTGGTCCATTTCAGGGACATAATACAGACACCCTAGTAAAACCTGGGACCTAAAACAAGATCCCCCCTCCTTGACCCGGGCTGGGACAATGCAGGCTGGTGGGGGCCATGGTATGCATTGTATGCATGGCACCATGGGATAGGTGTGGTGTGGGGACCAAGGAAGGAGCTTCCATGCGAGAGTTAAGAACCGGGGTCGTGTGAGCACCTGGATTAAACTGTCCTCTGCAGCAGAGCCTTTGACAGGGCTCTTTGGTGCCTGCAGAAATGGACTCCTGGCTACTGCTCAGGCTTGACCATCCTTGTTTTTTAAAATGACAATCCAAGTGACACATTTTCCATCCATGACTGTTAGCGCTGTGGTGGGTGTGTGCACTCTGGCCTCACTGCCCACATTCAGGTCCTGGTCCCACCCACTCCTGGTGGTCTGTCTCAAAAGGCTTAGTGAGGGCTAATGGACTTAAGCCAGAGAAGACTTGTAGAATGGGGTCATGCCCAGGAGCTATTTGCTCTTATTATTGGGCAGAAGAGAACAGTGGTGGTAATGAGCGTTTGCTTTAGAATCAGGCCATCTAAGTTTGAGTCTCAAATTTTAATGCTCAAAAAGCAATCTAACCTCCTAGACCCTCAGTTTTTACGTGTGTAACATGGAGATTAAAAACACCTACGCTTAGGGTTGTTACAAGGAAGAAGGAAGGTAAAGTGAGTAAAGAGCTTAGTGCTGAGTTGGCACAGCACGACCCCCACACACAGAAGGTACAGTGATAACAAAGATGATTATGACCGTCCTTAAGGAAACTGAAGCCTTGGGAGGTAAAGTGACCTGTCCAAGGTCACTCAGTCAGGAAATGACAGAACTAGGTCTGGAACCGGGCCTTTCTGAACTTCCCTCAGGAACTTCTGCCCCAGTCCTGGCACTCGCCTTGGAGGCCACTGCATCCTTTGATGCCCAGCATCCAGGAGATCTGTCTTTGTAGTGGAGTAAGGGGTAGACCTATTTTGAATCCTGAAGACCTTTCACTTTGGGCCCATAGAAGCCATCCCATCTCAGGAAGCAGCATCTTGAGCTAACTTTAGAAGAGTGAATTTCCAGTTTGGGGACACCTTGCAGGAGAAGTGGATCTTTAACAGGGGGAACTCTTTTGGAAAGACAGTTTGGCTAGAAAGAGAAAGGAGGGAGCTGTGAGCAGGAGAAAGGCAGCAGACCCTCTGGGCAATGGGCTGAACCACGAGGACCTTAGGGCTGAGCTGGGGCAAAGATCTCGGGGAGACCATCTCCCTGCCCTGGGAAGCCAGCCGAAAGCTCCACCTGGTTTGTGCTGCTCGGACTTTTTCCAATTGCCATGTGGAACTGCCAACATTTTCCACATTAAGAACAAATCAAAAGAGATTTTTCACTAAGCGTGAGTTAGGAGGAGGGAACGAGAACAAATCAAATTCATGCAAAAATAGAGGAAATTAATTTTTAAAAAGTCCAACCAAACACCCTGTAATTTTTAGTGATTTCCTTTCAGGGAAACTGACCACTGTCACTATAAACAAAACAGAGAATAAATAAATAAAAAGGGAAAGAAGGTTGTGTTTTTTTTTTTTTTCCTCCTGGCCTCCCTGATGGATGGTTTATAGAGGCCTCAGGATAAAAGTCAGCCTCTAATTGTTCCCAGATGGTGCCCGCTTCTGCCTGCTTTGGTGTTTCCCCGAGTCTCAGCCCCAGCCTGGCAGACACACTGGTGGTGACGGCTGCCGGACCCTTGTCCCTTTGGCGGTGACCGCAGCCAGAGGCAGAGGGGCAGCAGAAGGTCGGGGCCCTTGGTGGGAGGGGCAGATGGCCACAAAAACCCTGTTAACATCATGGAAATGACAAGCCGCGGAGCCAGTGCCCTTCAGAGTGCTGGGCTCCTGCCTCTGTCCCTCCGAGGGGCAGTGTGCCTCCTTCCTCATGGGGTAGCCTTTCTCTCTTGCTCTTCACCATGCTCTGGGGGCCCACGAGGTATGGCCACTGAGGAGGAGCGTGGCTGGGCAGAGATCCTCTCCTGACTTGGGAGAATTTTGCCTTCCTTTTTAATGCTCAAAAAGCAATCTAACCTCCTAGACCTTCAGTTTTCACGTCTATAAAATGGGGATTAAAAACACCTACCCTTAGGGTTCCAAGGAGGAAGGAAGGTGAAGTGAGTAAGCAGTGCACCGCCTCTGTGGCGGCCTCTGGACTGGTTATTATGAGCAGCCTCCAATCCTTTCTGAAATAAGGCAAGGTACTTGTCATAATTCGAGGAACCATCCCATATCATCTTTGGTCCTGTGGGATCGGGGCTGGGGGTCTCCATGAATCACCCTCAGCTGGTATCATCCCACCTTCTAGGAGCCCCTCACCCCCGGCTGCCACCCCTGCACCTCTGCTGCCTTTGGCACATAACTCCTGGGTGGTCACTTGGGACGTGTCTGCTATCTCCCTCTGCACTCCTGACCCTGCCTCCCAGGAATGCAACCTGGAACCCCGCATGAGCCGGTCCCCTCCTGATCCCTCGATGACTGGGACTTGGTAAGACTCGGGGGTCAGGCGCACAGACGGGGTCTGAACCTCTATTCTCACCATCTCGGCTCCTCTCCTGACTCTGTTTTGGGGATTCGGGTGTTTTGACAAGATCAGACGCTCTTCTTTGCCTAGGAAGAATTTGAAAATAACTTGTTAGTTGTTGAATATCTCTTGCAAAACAAATAGCATGATGAGTTGGGATAAATGAATCAGAAGCAGATGGATAACATTTATCTGAAATACACAGAATTTCAACCCAGAGGGAAGGGGTGAGGAGGGGTAGTGTTTGGGGTTTTCTTGAGCCCAGATACAAGGAAAGGGGTTCTAGCCACATGAGGAATCCGACTGGCTCATCTGGGAGTCTCCAACCCAGGGCCTACAGAGACCGTGCATGCGGACCTCCGAGATGCATGGTTATCAAGGACCAGAGCTGCTATCAAGTTTCTAAGACATGGCTTCTGAAAATAAGCTGTTCTAATTTACAGTATACCTTCTCCTAACAACGCCCCACAGCACATGGCCCTGTGGGAGATGGAAATCATTTTGGAGATAGCCAGTTGCTGAGTTTGGCATCCGATCTGCAGCCGTTACATGTGTGGAAAGAGGCCATGATTGGTGGGATTGGGAGTGTGCTGGGGGATGGGGGCGGGGGCAGACACATCAGTGGTTTCAGCAAGAATGCGAAAATGCTATATTTTGTGACAAAGTTGCTCCAGGGCAGGCAGATTGCTCACAAATCGGTTACAGATTTCCCTGAAATATGTATGGACTTCCATGCAGAAGGAAGGGAGTTTGGGGCCCAAATGCATTTGGGGTTTTGTTGGGCTCAAAACTGGGAGTGGAGTTGGAGACAGTGACTCGGCCCAGCAGTGGTCCCTGGGCCAGCCCTCGCCCTTCCTACGAGCAGGGCCGTGCTGGTCTCACATCAAGAGAAGCTATTGCCCTCTTGGGTCTCCAGTCGTTCAGGGTGTTGTTCAGTCCAACTCTGCGACCCCATGGACTGCAGCACGCCAGGCTTCCCTGTCCTTCACCATCTCCCGGAGCTTGCTCAACTCATGTCCGTTGAGTTGGTGATGCCATCCAACCATCTCATCCTTTGTCATACCTTTCTCCTCCTGCCCTCAATCTTTCCCAGCATCCAGGTCCTTCCAATGAGTCAGCTCTTTGCATCAGGTGGCCAAAGTATTGGCGCTTCAGCTTCAACATCAGTCCTTTCGATGAATATTCAGGGTGAGTCTCTCCCAAGCCCACCTGAGCCTGTGACTGCTGCCACCATGCAGTTTTCTTCCTTCATCAGAGGAGAAGCCTGCTTTCCAGTTTGGGACGTGATATTTTGAAAAGGATGGCAGAATGAAAAGTGCTTGGAGGATCACTCAGAATCTGTCCTGAATAATGTTCTACTGAAAATTAGAAATTAATTTTCTATTGAAAATTAAAACGTTCTACTCCTTCACAGGCCCAACTGTGGTCCTTCCTAGAATGTCAGAAGTATTCATCAATTGATCAGTTCACACTGAACACATATAAACTGGGACTCTGTTTTCTGCTACTGTCTTACCTTTGTATCTAAGAGTTTTTAAATTTGTAACCTATGCACATTCTGTCATAAACTTTATTTTGTTTCATATTTTGGGTTGCCCAGGTCTTTGTTTCAGTACTTGGGCTCAGAAGTTGCAGTCCAAGAGCTTAGTTGCCCCTTGACATGTGAGATCTCAGTTCCCCAACCAGCGATTGAACCTACCTCTCCTGCACTGGAAGGTGGATTCTTAACCACTGACCTCCCAAGGAAGTCCCTCAGATTCCTCCTTGATCGTTCCCTCTTGCTCACTCCTCAGATCCAGTCTATACAGGAAGCCCCAGAAGAGTAATTCCCAGACCCCCAGTGTTCTTGAATCCTCCACGTCACCAGCATCTTCTGCCTAGACAACCTTGACCCCCTCCAAGATGGCCTCCACCATCTCCGCCCGCTGTTCTGCCTGCCTTTCTGCCAGTCCACCCTCCACACAGCTGCCCCAGGGGCTGCTTCTCTTCTCAAAACATAATTCAGATCATGATGCATTTTATGCATTTCTCTGCACAAAATTGGTTAGTGGCTTCCCATCGTAGTTAGAATTAAATCCAAACTTCTCACCATGATGGTTAAACCTTGTATGACCCAGCTTCTGCTGGGAAGAGTTCCCCTCTGGGCTTCACCCTGGCTTCCCTGGGACCCAGTTGCATCCCTCTCCTTCCATCCAGAGTCCTCTCAGAGACATATCACTGGTTCTTCCTACTTCCTTTGAGTCTCAGCCTAAAGGATTTCTCCTTTCATAGCAAATAATAATGATACAAAGCCCCAAGACTTTGATGGAAGTCAACCACCGAATAGAGTAGAAAATAGGAGTTTTCTGGCTGCTGATCTTAATTTCTGTTTAGTCTTTGATCCTTCTTAGCACAAGGATGTGTTTGCATGCACACCCACATGCATGAACACACAACATCAACTCATGACACATACATTAATTGCTGACCCCGGTGAGGACTGCACTGCTGAAGAGGGGCTGATGGGAGCAGAGCTGGGGCTGGTGAACAAGTACTCACAGTGGAAACAATGGTAACCCTGGGCCCTCCTAGTCCAGGAACCCCTGCCATGGTGGTCTTGTGAGTGAGGGCTTCTCTGCTCTTTCCTGATAGTGGATGATCAGGTCCTGGGACACTAGCTGGTCACTGGTGAGTGAATTGGGAAGCATGTACACTCCACTGCACCCGGGGGAACAGGACCGTGTTGTCCAATCTGGATCAACCCTCTGGAGCATGAAAGGGAGAAAGACAGGACGGGAGGAAGGCTGACCTAGGACAGATGAGGAGCAGGGAACCAACAGGGCATTTGGCTTTTTCCTCTATAACCGCTCCCCATTATAAAACAATACACGCTCTCTTGGACACTTTTGAACACTACAGAAAACTAAGATCTTTGGGGAACAAATCTCCTAGAGCCGTTATCCAAACTCGTGGGACTTCCCTCGTGGTCCAGGGGCTCAGATGCCACACTCTGAATGCAGAGGGCCTGCGTTCAGTCCCTGGTTGGGGAATTAGATTCTACATGCTGCAACTGAAGATCCTGCATGCTTCAAATAAATAAATATACAAAAACTAAAGAAAGCCATTTTGTCTATCATTTTGACGCATTTATTCTCACCTTTTCTCTGTGCAGGGTTTTTCTTTTTTCATACTATTACACAGCAGCCATTACACTGCATATACAGCTTTCTTTTTTTTTTAATTCACCCTAAAAAATGTTACTGTCACCAAGAATATCATGATTAAAGGGGTGGATTCAGTTTATCTTTCCCCTATGATTGTGAATTTATCTCTCACAGTCAATTATCACACACCATTACACAGTGATTAACAAATTTTGCATGAAAGATTTAGGACTACTTTCTCAGGATAGATTAGATGGATTCTTTAGATTGGGCTAGTTATTTTAACCTGTAAATTCACATTTGTTTAGTTCATTGTGGTCAGTAATGATTTTTAAGCCTCTTTCTCTCTTGATCTCCTTTTGTTTTCCCTTGATTCTTTATAAAGCAACTTCCAAATGGTTGCAGGAGGTCTCAGTAAGATGTAGCTGCTCAGCAAAGTCCTTTCTGTCCTTCTGGGACACAACTAGACCCATTTCCCAGCTTGCCTCACAGGGACGATGTCACTTGGTTGGGTTTTAGCCCATGCAATTCAGAGAAAGTGAGGCCTCACACTTCCAGGCCTGATCGTAAAGTCTCCCATGTATATGATTCACCATAGTTTCCTCCTTCCATGAGACAGAAAGAGCCTGGGCCTTCTGTCATGGAAGAGAATCACACTGCCTTTCTGAACAGTTACATTTATGTGATCAAGAAATCAGCGTGGGGACTTGCCTGGTGGTCCAGCGGTTAAGACTTCAAGCTTCCATTGCAGAGGGTATGGTTCAGTCTCAGCAAGATCCCACATGCCAAGTGGTCAATAAATAAATAACTAAAGCAATGATGAGTCAAATTTAAGGAGAAAGAATTTTCATTAAAAAAAATCTTGTATTTTTTTGAGACAGTCTGTGTGAAAGAAATGGTCACTCAGTCATGTCTGACTCTTTGCAACCCCATGGACTATAGCCCACAAGGCTCCTCTGTCCATGAAGTTCTACAGGCAAGAATACTAGAGTGGGTTGCATTTCTTTCTCCAGGGGATTTTTCCAGGGATAGAACTCGGGCCTCCCACATTGCAGGCAGATTCTTGACCTTCTTAGCCACTGGGGAAGCCCTGAGACAGCATGTATTAGTCACTTAGTCATGTCTGACTCTTTGTGACCCTATGGACTGTGTGGCCTGCCGGGCTGCTCTGTCCATAGAATTCTCTAGGCAAGAGTGGGTAGATATTCCCTTCTCCAAGGATCGAACCCAGGTCTCCTGCATTGCAGGAAGGTTCTTTGCCACTTGAGCTGCCAGTAAAGCATGGTTTGGGTCTAATCGTTACAATTTAGCTCATACTCACCAATATAGACCCGCCAACATTAATGTCCAATGTTCGATGGTTCCAAGCCCCTATTTGCATGAGTGGAGGACCTTACTCTCCTCACCCAGGTGTTTCTGGAGGACTTGATCTCATGCACAGGAATGATTCTGCTCACCCTTAACCACCTGCCTCTCTAAGGAATCCTCTCTCCTTCTTCAAGGTCAATAAAGCATATTTGTTATCAACCACCCAGGGGTGTGTGTGACCTTGGAGTTGAGAGAGTCTGGCACATGGTTTGATTTTCTCAGGGATGGGTATAATTGGAGGCTCCACCTGGCCAAAGGTTTAGGCACCTCTCCTGAATGCCCCCTGGGAGGGGCTCCATGGGCCCAGAAAGGACCCAGAGACAGCTGGACAGACCCAGGGTGTTCTCAAGAGCATTGCCCAAAGCAAACACTAGGCCTCCTTGGGCTTTCCTGATGGCTCAGCAGTCAAGAATCCACCTGCCAATGCAGGAGACAAGGGTTAGATCCCTGGATTGGGAAGATCCCCTGAAAGAAGAAATGGCAACCTACTCATATTCTTGCCTGAAAAATCCCATGGACAGAGGAGCTTGGTGGGCTATAGTCCATGGGGTCTCAAAGAACTGGACACGACTGAGCAGGAGCCCTAAATAAAACCAAGCCTCCTTAAGGCTCCTTACAGAGAAGCAGGTGCGGGGAGGCAATGAGAGCCAGAGACGCAGCAGGGGAGGGCGATGAGCAGAGGAAGGCAGCACCCTAGAGGTTTCCAGGAGCACGGGAGCTGAGGGGTCTTCCAAGGTGCCAAATCTGTTTAAACATGTGCTACAAAATTATAAGCTGCTATTTCCTGAGCTGCCTCATTTAAAAGCCCACATCAATGAGTGGGTAATAAAAATATCATTTCATATTCCACATACGATGAAAGCTTCCTCAGTGCCAATGTTTCCGCTGCGAAGCCTCTTGCCCTGTCCGACTTATGCGGCTTCCCCGTCAGCCCCCGTCATGGAGGGAGGTGCGCCGAGCTGTCTGCTTCAGCTCCAGCGGCTCAACAAGTCAACAGTGACTTCATCTGTCACCTCCCTGTGTCCCAGTTTTCTCTTCCGTAAGATGGGGATAAAAGTGGAAACTGTCTCATAGATATTAGGGGGACTGAATGAATAAAATCATGAGAAGTCACCTAACCCCCTGAAAGACAGCTCCTATTCTAAGAAATAGGCTTTCTCTGGCTGAATTCTCCAGTTTAACACAGACTCTGACCTTATACTTACCTGAACCAAGCAAAATAACCATCTGATTTGGAGAGCACTTTTAGGCTTTGTTTTTGTTCCAGTTCAGGTTTTTTATTTTCATTTTAAAAAATTTAGACAGGTCCAATTATTTTCTTTTTTTCAGAGTAGGTTTGCTGGGCTGCTGGAAAATCTTTGGTTTGGTTAGTGGCAAACTCTGCAAACTAGCTTTCGGGTTTGGTTTGGCTTTCAGCTGAAGGGAGCAGCTTGGGCTGGTTCGGGGGTGCACAGTTTGGCTCGGCTTAAAGCCTGAATGTGGGATTTTTGATCCTCTTTCTCTGCTGCTCATCAGAGTGCGCCCGAGAAGAAGGCAAAGTGACGCTCTAGAGAGAGAGTTTGGCGTGTCTGCAGAGCCTGCTGGCTTTGCATCAGATAGTTCCTTGAAAATCATGGCTCCTTTGCATCTCGAAACATGACAGCCTTAGAGGCCTCGGAATACTGTGTCCAAGGCCATGGAAGGACCATGGCAGAGACAGTTTTGGTTTTGCCTTTTATATGTGCAGCATGAAAGCTTTTCCCCCAAAGCCACAGGCATCTGGAAGAACCTGTAGCAGAATCATCCGCCGAAAGCTCAGCAGATGCTTGCTCTGCACGCATGTCCACAGGAGAAGGCGATGGCACCCACTCCAGTACTGACTCTCGCCTGGAGAATCCCAGGGACGGGGGAGCCTGGTGGGCTGCCACCTGTTGGGTCACACAGAGTCGGACACGACTGAAGTGACCTAGCAGCAGCAGCAGCATGTCCATAGATGTATTTGAACTTCCAGCCTCACACTACGTGAAAACTGTTGAATTGATAGGAAATGTTGGCATCATCCACTAAAAAAATTGCTTCTAGACATATTTTCCCAACCACTTTGAACCAGAGAGGTTGAGTGAATTTCTAAGTCATCCTGCAGCACATGAGGGCATGAGGCATACCTGCAGAACTCCTCCGGTCTGCTCTGACCTCCACCATTTCCTTGTCTTCAGGAGGGTGGATGTTGGTCTTCATAGGATCCCTTAGTTCCTTGGTAAGTCCATGATGATCACTCAAGAGAGAGTTTTCAAACTTTCTTTTTGGGTTATCTCAAAAACTGAACAGAGATTTAGGTCCCCAGCAGAACAACAATTAGTAAATGAATGTGCTGTGTTTTTATTTACATCATGTTCCGAGGGCTAATTCTTCTCCCCAGGGATTCCTGTGTCCCAGCCTATAAGCACAGAGGGAGGAAGGCCAATGAAAGGTAAGAACCCAGTCCTACTGGCTCTCACCTGTTTGTCAGGGAAGACCCCCTCCTAAGTGTTTCTGGGAGTCATCCCCACAGACACAGCCCATGCCCTGCAGGGCAGCGGTTCCCTCTCCTATGGGACCATCGAAGGCTCCCCCTCACTGTGCTGCCTCCAGGTTTTGTTGGTGAAACATCTTCTGTTTGCCTTTAGCCTTCTATCTTCTTAGGTCCCAGAAGTGAGTCGGTGTGTATTTCACTGGTGACAAACCAGAGTCACAGATTTCAAGCTCACGCTCTTTCAGAACTGTGGCTTCCCTCTGACTCCGGTGGGTGTTTTGTTAACTGGGTCAAGTTGGTCCCCAGTAGCTGCCTTGTCTCTTGGGCTGGGTTCCTTCAGGTGTTCCCTGTGGTCACAACACCCAGAAGACTCCCAATTGCTCCTGAAGCCACCTCTGTGTGTCCTGATAAACGGCGGAGTGGAATGTTAGTTGCTCAGTCATGTCCGACTCTTTGCGAACCCACAGACTGTAGCCCGCCAGGCTCCTCTGTCCACGGGATTCTCCAGGCAAGAATACTGGAGTGGGTTGCCATTAGTGGTTGTGGGTAAATAAAAATGCCATGCACTTAGATCCTGAGCTATCAGCTTATGAGATGGATTTCAATCTACCATATGAAATAAGTGATGACAGAGCACACTGTAAACTATCCATGCTCTGCCAATAACAGACCGATTGGCCAGAAATCCATTTGCCACATACTCTCCTGGCTGGCATTTTCCACCTTGCTGTGGTCCTTATTTGGAAGGTGTTGGAGGGTCTCTGGCCCCTCCTGCCTTTGATCAGGCTGAATTATCTACTGACAAAAATCAGGTTTCTTTTGACTATTTATACATGCGTACATACATATATTGCTCATTTATGTTTGACTCTTTGCGATCCCATGGACTATACAGTCCATGGAATTCTCCAGGTCAGAGTACTGGAGAGGGTAGCCTTTCTCTTCAGGCTCTTTCTTGCTCCTGCTCCTGGGTTCCGCCCTCACACACACCTGGGAGCAGCCCTCAAAATCTCCTCTCTTACTATCATGGATCCTGCCAGTTTCAGATGTAACTGTCATTTCCAGAATGTTGTCCAGGGGTAAGACTTGTTCTTTTTTAAAAAAAACTGTTAAATTGTATAAGAAAACACTAATACCAATATTTTAATATGTAGTTGTTTTACAAGAGCTTTGAAATTTTCAGTTGAAAAATGACCACAAAGTATGTCTATGTGTCTGCCTGAGTTATGAATGAATCTGGTCCTGGGGTGCACGTGGGGTCTTATAAGACTATAGTCATCAGAAGTGGTCCTGAAGCGCATTAGTTCGAGGATACTAAAGCTAAAACGTACAAATATTTGGATATTAGATTTCTTTTCCCTCTGTATTTCTTTTTTAAAAAAGATTTATTATGATTGGGGTAGATTGTCTGTAAATACAATCAATAATGACTCTTTCCATACGGATGAGCAGTGAACATGCGTGCTCCGTCTCTTCAGTCGTGTACGACTCTTTGCAACCCCATGGACTGTAGCCCACTTGGCTCCTCTGTCCATGGCATTCTCCAGGCAAGAATACTGGAGTGGTTTGCCATGCCCTCCTCCAGGGGATCTTCCCAACCCAGGGATCGAACCCACATCTCCTGAATCTCCTGCACTGCAAGAGGATTCTTTACCACTGAGCCACCAGGGAAGCCCGTGGGTGGTGAGAGGAAGGGTCTATTCTTTCTCCCTTGAATCTGGGCTGACCTTGTGGAAGTGACATTCCACTGTCAGCAGCCTGACAGTGTCTGCTGTCCTGAAACTCTGAACCACCCATGTAGACTGCCCTCCAGAAAGTTCCATCAGCCCCGGGGCTGTTCCAGCTACAGTGCCTGACGGGTCTGGCATGAGAATGAAACTTTTATGATTTATTCAGCCTCAGTGCAGCTTCTAAACTGTAGAGTCATAAGCAAATCAGTGCTTCTTGTTTTAAGCCACTAAAGCATGGGGGTAGCTCATTATGTAGTAAAAGATAACGGACACACCATCTGCAGCAGGCTGACTGCCCTGGCAGCTTGCCTATGACTTAAAACTTACCAGGATGATGTGAGAAATTTTGCATAAGGGATTCAGGGGCTTGCTGGGAGAAACCAGAAGGAAACCTTAGTCCCTCTACGCAGAGATGTCAAGTTGTGGACATTAGTCTGGATGGACTTAAACCCCAGGCTATAATCCAGGGACACGGGAGTGTGTAGCCTCCAGAAGTAAAACCAGTGGGGAGGCTGTGAACAGGGCTCAGGAGCCTCATTAACAGCCACAGTGCTTCCTGTACAAAGGCAGTGGCCACAATCACAGGGAGTCCCTCAATCCCTACATAGCTAGGATGTGGCTATGGGAGCAGCCGGACTGACATACTGGAGTTTCCTTGACATACAGGGGAGGGAGGTGAGAGAGGGAGGGGCTTGAGAGGCAGACTCAACATGCCACAGTCTCAAGCACTGCCTTGGAGACACTCCTGTGGCGGGGGGGGTTGTATTTTGACCCCCAAACTGTGAAGTCAGCTATTCCAGGTATATTCCTATGACAATTTTCAGGTTAATTTTTCATCTTGAGATACTTCATCTTGAGGAGGAAAAATCTATTGGGAAAAAAAAAAACCAAACAGAACAGTAGCAGGTTGTAAAGAAATATCCTCCTGGTCACAAGCAATGTCACTCTTTCTTCCCAAATACAGAGTGTGTGGAACGGAAAGTAAAGAAATAATTTTTACTATATGAGGAAAATTGTTTATACTGTCCCACAGCCTAGTGTTTGAAAATTGCCCTCACTGAATACATGAGGTTAAATTATTAATTTTTTTTAAAAAAACAAAGACTCCAAAAGATGAGTGATTTAGACTTTTCCTCTTCTTTACTTTCTCCCAACCTCCCCACTCCCAACCCAAATCAGAACGCACCTCCACCTTGCTAAACTTGAACTCCACCATGCTTAAGGGAGACAGGGCTGACAGCCCAGGGACTTGAGGGTCCCATTAGCAGTCATCCACACCCATTACCCTGTCTCTCTGGATTTCCTTTCATGCCACAGTTCCAACACTCCTTGCAAAGGCAGGATCTGAAATTTGCATGCAGATTCTTCTTGATAGTAAAAATGCTTCAAGATGTGGTTGGGAGGACTGAGTGGTTGACTTCTGAAGCTTTGAAAGGCCCTTCCTGGTCTTGGCCTCATTTCCCACAGTGGAGAGATATCCGTGGTCTGTCCTTCAGAAGAGCAACCCTTCACCTCCTCTACAGTGAGGGATTCCCGGAAATGACCATGTGACCCAGGAGGTGATGTTCTCTGGAGCACTTGGAGGTCAAAACTCACAGAAGTAGGATGGGCAGCAAGGGACAGCAGAGGGTGGAGTGTGTGAGCCCTATAAAGGCTGGTCCATGTCTTTCATCCTGGCTTGAGTTCATCCAATGACAAAAGATGGACTCAGGGTAACGGGGAGGACATGTACCTGCCACGTCATCAGCATGATTGGAAGGTAGACTCACATATATTAGACCTTTTCCTTTAGCTTCAACTGATCAAGCTTCTAGGATTCTCTCCAACAGGGATGTGTCTCTAGCACAGGTCTTCTTAACCTGCAGTTAAGATTTCAAGGGGCCCTCAGTTTGGATAAGAAGAAAAAAAACATTTTTTCCTTTTCTCACCTCAAATTGAAGTTTAGCATTCTTTTTTTTTTTAAATTGAGATATAATTGACACAACAGTATATTAGTTTCAGGTGCATAATATGATAATTCCATATTTATATGAATCATTTGAAATGATTGCCACAGTAAGTCTAGTCAACATCCATCAAACACATATTAATACATGCAGAACTTTTTCCTTGTAAGAGATTTTAAGATCTAATCTCTTAGCAACTTTCAAATACATGATATAGTATTATTAACGATAGTCATTATGCTGTCTATTATACCTCCAAGGACTGTCTAGTCCAAAAACGAGGGTGTCCAATTTCTTCTGAAAGCATCCCATGCAAGAGAAGCTCACTCCTGGGATCAGCCTGGTTTATAAACGGATCTAAAGCTACAGGAGACGTGAGATGTTGGGGTGCTGGGGCTGGGGCAGAGGTGGAGGGCCATCTGAGAGATGAAGGAGGGTACCACTATGTCTGTTTCATAAAATCATCGTGATGTCCTGGCGAGTCCCTTGGGCCCTTAATCTTGTGATGCCCAGTGTCCCTACCTCCTTGCCTCCCAAAGTCAAGGACAGAGAAGAGACTTCACTTCAGCTACTCTTTTTTTTTTTTCTTACCAATTTCTCTTTTATTTATTTATTTTTTAAATTATATTGGTTGGTTTTGCCATACATTGACATGAATCCGCCCCAGGTGTACATGAGTTCCCTTTCCTGAACCCCCCTCCCACCTCCCTCCTCCCCTTATCCTCCCTCTGGGTCATCCCTGTGCACCAGCCCCGAGCATCCTGTATCATGCGTTGAACCTGGACTGGTGATTTGTTTCACATATGATAATATACATGTTTCAATGCCATTCTCCCAAATCATCCCACCCTCGTCCTCTCCCACAGAGTCCAAAAGACTCTTCTATACACCTGTGTCTCTTTTGCTGTCTCGTATACAGGGTTATCATTTCCTTCTTTCCAAATTCCATATATATGCATTAGTGTACTGTATTGGTGTTTTTCTTTCTGGCTTACTTCACTCTGTATAATAGGCTAAATACAGAGATTACAGGTTAGTGCAGCCAACCTCAAAGACTCATTGTTTTTTTAAAAAAGAAATTTTTTAAAATTAATTTTTGACTACACTGGGTCTTCATTGCTATGTGTAGGCCTTCTTGAGTTGTGGCGAGCAGGTGCTACTCTCTAGCTGTGGTGCTCAGGCTTCTCATTGCGGAGGCTTCTCTTACTTGGGAGCACGGGCTCTAGGGAGTGCAAGCTTCTGCACTTGCGGCGCTGGTGCACAGGTTTAGCTGCTCCATGGCATGTGGGATGTTCCTGGACCTGGGGTCAAACCTGGGATCGAACCCGTGTCTTCTGTGATGGCAGGAGGATTCTTTACCATTAGACCACCAGGGTTGTCTTTGGCCATTCTGAACAGGGTGGTACCACCAGCCAGTGGGTCATGACTGGCACTTGGCAGGTGGTGGCCAAAGAATGCCCTACGCCTGCCATTTCTGAGACTGTCCCATAGAAGGACTTGGTCCTTGGCCTGCACAACTGTCAAGTGTCCAGCTTGGACAGTCATTCCTGGAGGTGAAAAGCTTGCTTTTCTCATCTTATACCAAAACCCAAGAAATTATTTTTGCATGCTTTCAGAGTACATTGAATTTTTTCAGGAATGTGACCAGTACCTAAGATTGTACTTCAACAAAGTTTTCAGTCCAGTTCAGTTCAGTCGCTCAGTCGTGTCCGACTCTTAGCGACCCCATGAACCACAGCACGCCAGGCCTCCCTGTCCATCACCAACTCCCGGAGTTCACTCAAACTGGATTAATTAAAATTTGTCCCTGATAGAAACGCAGCTGGGAGTTTTGGAACCCCAGGACGACCCACTCGCATACTCGTGCATCAGTGGTGTAGCTGGCTCAGTGTGGTAGGGGGTTCAAGGGACCAATCACGAGTGCTGCTGTGTTTCATCCAGGCTTCCAGAATAGCCTTGCCTGGGCATTCACATGTGACAACCCACATTAATTTGTCATAAATTGCTTTCTTTCTTTCTTTTACAGTCGAAATGCTGACCTTTTGCAATTTTGTATGTAGATACAATTACCTTTTCCTTTCCTTTCGGGGCAGTAAAGAAACATTATGAAATGTTTGTAATAGAGAAGAAGCATTGTATCTGAGAAGGTTGAGAAGCCCTGCTCTGAGAAAATGGGCTTCCTTCTTTTCCTAAGAATTGCTAGATTGCAGGGTTGGAAGATAACTTAGCCACCTGGTCCCGCCCCCGCCTCCATCCAGGGCTCAAATCCGGGCGGCTGGAGTGAGGAGAGGGAGCCTTCCCATCACCTTTGCTTCCTTCCTCCTGTGATGCGGCCAGGATGAAGCAGATCCCGAGACCCCCCGGAAGGACCAAGGACCCAAACTCCAAAAATCTCACAGGGTCTCAGCAGGAGGTGTTACAGCTACTCGGGCCCAAGAGCCGCTTCAGATGTCCACTGAAATCTCCAGGCACCAGTGGGAGAACCCAAGCCTGCTTGACAAGTGGAAACACTCAATTCTCCAAGGCTCAGTTCTTATCAAGGATCCCAGAAATCCAAGCTGGTGGACAAAACCCCCATGGTTCAGCACAGCTCCTGGTAACCAAGTTCTAAATGACACTGAAGTCTGATTCTCAAGAAGCACTGGGCTGGGTGGAGCCGAGCAAACAGATGGGCTGAGGTCGGTGCCAGCTAGAGAGCAACTAAGCAAAGGTGTCAACTCCTGCTAGTTTAACCCACAGTCAAGCAACTCCAACTCCATATTCTAGGGTAAAGGGACTGTGTCAGAAGGGGGGCATCCGCCAAGTCTTAGCCCCATGTTCTGCTGACTCAGTGACCCCAAAGCTGCCTGGACAGGACGATGACACTGGGAAAAAACACACCTTCTGCAGTCTGACTGTGTCAGCTCGCTGCACGCTGGTCCACACTCCGTCCTCCCCCATCCTTGCTCCCCCTGCCCCCTCCACCCCACGAGTTTGCAACTCCCTCGTCCTATCCCACGCCCTGTGTGCTTTCCACGGAGGCTGGACAGCCTTCCTCCGCCCCTTCCCGCCCCTCCCCGGGCTGACACAGAGCCCTCTGTCTTCCTGTGGAATGCAGTAGCGATTCCGAGCCTGGTGTCGAACAAGGAGTCCAGCTCCCGCTATAAACTTTTTATAGCTTAGGAAAATAAACATGTGGTTTAAGGTCTTTGCATAGGCAGTGCTCGCCGAGTTTGAGCTTGCTTTACAGAACTACGAAAGAAAATATTGGTAGAGCTAATAAATTTCCAAGCCAGCCAAGGGACAGTAGTCCAGAAATCTCGGGGAAGGTTGATGGTTTAAGAGATAAAAGGAGGAATTATCTCTGCAGCTGTCATCTCATCCACTCCTGCTCAGAATCTGCCTGCCTGAGTGATGGGACCAGGTTCCCGTGTTCCCTGGGGCTGGGAGCCAGTGAAGGGATGGGGAATCACAGCTTTTCCCGGCTGCTGCCAAAGCCCTGGGAGATAACTTTACAAATGGGGAAGAAGACTCCAGAGAGAGGAAGCGGAGGGAGTGATCTGCGAGTCACACAGCTTATTAGAGCTGGGGACCAGCCTACTTCTCCCTCAAGCAGCTTTCCAGGCATCTGCTCTGTGTGTGTGTGTGTGTGTGTGTGTGTGTTAGAGAGAGAGCAGGTAGCATATGCACGGATGCATATGCATGGAGCGGGGCTCTTTCTAAAGTTTGCTTCCCAGGTGTGTGGAGGACCAGAGACCCTAGGAAAAGCATGAGTGACCGGGAGGTTTCCAATTCCAGCCTTGGGTAGTAAGGACAAAAATAATAATAGACCTTGCTCCTGTTGCCATGTATTAAGCATCGACTCTGTGTCAGGATCTGAAGTCACTTCCCTGAATCCTCACAGCCCAGAGAGGCCAGGATGACCACCCCTATTCAGCAGCTGAGCAACCCTAGAAGTCACTTTCCCATCATCACCTGGCTGGAAAATGGCAGAGCCAGGGGTCAAATCCAGGCTACCTGACTCCAATGCCTGGGCCTCAGGTCACACAACCAGCAGGAGCAGTCCGAGGGGAAGACAAGGAGGTCAGGTTATCAGGTTAGACCCAAGACGATGCAGCCCTCTGTGGGACGGCCAGGCAGAGGTAAAGGTCCAGGCGGGAGATGGGCATCAAAGCTGGGCACGTGGATTTGGGTTTACCTGTTAGAGTGGGAACGCCTGGTGTGTAGAGAGGGCTGCTGCAGGGTCAGGTGGAAACCTGGGCACAACAGCAGTCACAGGCAGGCAGAAGGCCCCTGGGGCTTTGGAGGGGACTTTGGCCTTGCTTACTTCTTGGGGGAAATGGGGGAGGCCACACCCAGAGGATACACGCGGAGGGTATCCAGGCTCTCAAGGCCAACACCATTGCTCTCCAGGAAGGATACCAGGCCGTCCCTGTGGCCCATGAAAACAGGGGAGGGCATATGTTTGTCCCTCTGCTCCTGTGCCTTCTAGGGACACTCATTCTATCCAGGCCAGTCCAGGAACATCTGAACCTCTGTGTGTGTGCACACTTAGTTGTTTAGTCGTCTTCGACTTTTTGCGGCCCCATGGACTGTAGCCCACCAGGTTCCACTGTCCATGGAATTTTCCAGGTAAGAATACTGGGAGTGGGTTGCCATTCCCTCCTCCACAGGATCTTCCTGACTCAGGGATCGAACCTGTGTTTTTTACATTGGCAGGAGGATTCTTTACCACTGAGCCAACTGGGAAGCAATATCTGAACCAAACAACCCTAACACTGGGCCTGGCCTCTGCACCGGGCATGTCCACTTCTGGGAGTTTATTCAGAGGACATAATCAGGGACACGGTGAGGATATTCATCCCAGCAGAATAGACGCATGAAAAATTCCAAATCCTATAAACGTTTCATGATAAGGGATCCTTCAAAGAATCAAACATATGTAGCCTGTAAGATAAAATGGTAGAATGTATATGACCAATATTTTTGTGTTAAGTTTTATTGGACAGGCTGTGAACAGTATGAATAGCCTGAGACAATTTTTTGGGCAGAGGAGAACGGACATGTGTGGTATTTCAGTGCCTTCGCCCAGCAGTTAATAGGCTTCTTTTTGGATATTGGGACTGTAGAGGGTGAGGTTTTTCTTTTTCTCTTTCTCAGATTTTGCAAGGTTCGTTTGCTTCTTTTTTATATCTAGTAGATAATTTTTTTTGTAGCTTCCCCGGCGGCTCAGTGGTAAAACAGGAGACACAGGTTTGATTCCTGGGTTGGGAAGATCCCCTGGAGGAGGAAATGGCAACCCAATCCAGGATTCTTGCCTGGGAAATTCCATGGACAGAGGAGCCTGGTGGGTTAAAGTACACTGGGTTGCAAAGAGTTGGACACAGTTGAGCAACTAAGCACTCACAACACATACATTATTTTTGTAAGTTGGGAAAAGTTCCTTCTGTGAGAATTCATCATAAATAATATTAGCACATGCTTGTCTGGTGCTTATTTCCGACCAGCGCTATTCTGAGTGCTGTGCAGGGATTCAACCCTCAAGGGAATTCAGCTGGTGGACTCGAGGGTCAGGAAGCCAGGGCAGGTGCCTGGGCAAGTTCACAGAGCTGGTGTGTGGCAGAGCTGGAGCCTGAAGCCAAGCCACTGGTCAGCCAGGTGCAGGCTCTTAACCTCTGCACGACCCTCTGGCTTCCTAAGGACCCCAGATTGTGGGAGGACCTGCACAGGCTGGTGGCAGTGCTCCTGAGAGCTTGGCCTCTCTGTGCAACGGTGCCGAGTCAAGTCCTGGAGACAGAGTTTTGGGTGAAGTAGAAAAGGATAGCTTTATTGCTTTGCCAAGCAAAGGGAGACACACCAGGCTTCTCAAAAACTGTGTGTCTCGTCCCCAGAGAACTTGATGAAGGTTTTTATAACACGGGTCAAAGGTGGGGTCTCTGACAAGATTAGGGTGTGAGCAGGGTTTGTGCTCCCTTTATCGCGTCTCAGGTGATTGGTCTCCTAGTCTTGCGGAGCTTCTCTTTGTTCCTTTCGGAGGTAAAGAATCTGCCTGCAATGCAGGAGACCTGGGTTCGATCCCTGAGCGACTCAGAGATCACGAAGGCTCATGTCAGTGTAGAGAGGACGGAATTGAGGCCCAGAGCTGAGAAGGGCTTGTTGGAGGGTACGTGGGTTTTGGAATGCGTCATTATTGGGGCTGAGAAGCACCAGTTCCCACCTCAGTCTCTTCCTGACCCCCAGTGGGGCAGTCCAGTTCAGAGCTGCTTTGGTGGCCAAGCCAAGCTGGGTGGAAGGGGACAACTCCAACAGGACCAAGTGCACATAGCTGAAGCAACGCTATACGCATTAATCTCTGGCATCAATCCCACCTGAAGCAAACCATGTAAAGCCATCCTTGGCTGGGTAGAGGGGGAGGGGAATTCTTTCTGAAAGTAGTCAGCCCATCACTTCCTCTCTTTCTTAGTTGAATTTTTAAAATTTATTTATTTTCAGCTGTGCTGGATCTTCATTCCTGCACCCCAGTTTCCTCTAGCTGCGCACAGCGGGGGCTACTCTCCAGCTGCGGTGTGCAGGCTTCTGACTGTGGTGGCTTCTCTTGTGCCGCATGGGCTCTAGGGAGCCTGGGCTTCAGTAGTTGTGGCTCACGGGCTCAGCAGTTGAGGCTCCTGGGCACTTGAATTGCAGTTCAAGTTGCACTTGAACAGCAGTTGAGTTGCTTCAGGGCATGTGGGATCTTTCTGGACCAGAGATCAAAACCCATGTCTCCTGCATTGGCAGGCAGACACCAGGGAAGTCCTCCTAGGAGATTTTTAATCCTAGAATGTCTTCCAGGGAGCCTTCCCTTTAGCACACATTTGAGGAAATGTGTGTTGTGCGTAGACTTACGCATTTACAGGTGGCCTTTTCCCCACCTGGCCCAGCCAAATCTAGAGTGGGCAGAGGGACCCCCTGGCCTCTGGGACCTCACTGCAGACACTGGACCCACATGTCTTCCCTGAACCCATCAGTCACTTCTCTCCGTTTTCCAGTTTCCTTCCTGGGACCAAGTGAGGAGAGCCAAGATTGTGGGAAATCCTTGTGAATCCAAGACACACCTCGAACAGGTTGGGGGGCCTGGGAGGCCGTGGAGCCCAGCGTCATCAAGTCACACGTGCAGGAGTAGAAGGGCAGGGTTTTCAAGGCCTGGAGCTGGCAGGCTCCCTGCCAGGAGATGTTCCTGGCAGGTGGGTGAGATGAGTCGGGCCCGAGGTGTTTTCTTCACACAAGGTTTCAGTTCTCAGGTCGGGATTTTGGCTCCCGAGGGGAAAGTCTGGTCCAGGCTGCTTGAAAACCCTCAGTGGCTGCAGCCTCGCCCTTGGATCGGGTGTGGATGGTAGGAAAGCAGGCTGCCAATAAATGATTTACAGCCTGTTCCCTCCTGTTTTACACTTTCATCATTTTGTGTCACAGCCCAGTCTCCAGTAATGGGATCTGCAGAGGCAACCGGCTCCCCAGACCACCACCCCAGGGAGAAGCCCGGGGGAATGTTCACTGTGGCCCTGTCATGTCTCAAAACTGTGTCCCAGAACTTCTATCATGACTGCCTTCCTATACCAGCCTCCCACCCGGAGCGGGTAGGGGAACCCCTGGGTTTCCTTTCTGGGTCATGGAAATGTTGTTCTGGAACAACAGATAGAAGAAATCGACGCAGGATAGCTTGAATGCGCTAAATGTCACTGAACTGTACCCTTTAAAATGGTTCGTTTTATGTTATGTGAATTTCACCTTAAGAAATTTTTAATCAAAAAACTCCCACTGCCTCCAAATCTCGCTGTACCCTGGCGGATACATATGTCATCACTCATACCTCCAGCTGCTCACCCAGAACTCCAGATTCATGACAGGAGGTGGCTGCGGAGGCTGTCAGGGAAGGAGTTCGGGATGGGCCTGTAATGGGGCCCGTGGAGGGGACACAGGGCTGTTCTTAGCCAGTGAGGGCACGGAGGCTGGCCCAGGGCAGCGCCCGCCCCGCCGGCTTCTCCTCTCTCCATGTCCCTGGGCCCACTGTCACCTGGCTCTGTTTTGGGTTTGTTGGTTTTTGCTGTGCTGGTGGTCGGCATGTGGGACTTCAGTTCCTTGACTGGGGATGGAACCCATGCCTCCTGCTTTGGGAGTGCAGAGTCTTAGCCGCTGGACCCCCAGGGAAGTCCATCACTGGGTTTTGAGGGAGAGTTAGCACATGTAATGTTGGTGGCTGAGACTAGCAGAACAGAGAAGGCCTCAGGCACATTCTTTGTGGCTCACAGGGGGACTGTTTGAGGCTAGACATTCGGCTTGGGCTTCCAAGCTCAATGGCTGGGTCCCCTAACTCCCTAATATCACCCACCTCTTTCAGGAGGACACACTGCCTCTCCCCTTGTCACTCTCCTGAACTTTTAAGGGTTGTTACTACGCCCCTGGTGGTGCCTCCTCCTCCCTGACAGGCCCTTTCCTCATTTTACAAAGAACCACTTCCTCTGGGAAGACCCCCTTTCAGCCTCGGCCTCCTTCTTGGTACTTTACTCTACCCAGCTGGGAATGGAGGTCAGTCATCTGATTTGAAAACTCCAGGATCAGACATGCTTTGCATTTGCTCCTTGAGAACGTCAACTTCATCTTTTGCATTTATTATATCTTTTGTGCTTAGTCGGTATTCAATAGATAATAGTTGGTATTTAAATGAAGACCTTCATGTAAATGTACAGCAAAACCTCTACAATATTATAAAGTAATTATCCTCCAATTAAAATAAATAAATTTTAAAAAATAATAAAAATAAAGAAATGCAGACCTGCAGTTTGCAGCTCACTCATCTGACAGGGTTTCAGGTTGAGCTTGTCAAATGGGTGATATGACCTGGGCCTGTCCCTGGACTGGTGGATACCACACCTTTAGGAGGAAAGCATCTCCCTGCAGGGCCATGATGGCAAGAATGATGGAGCAGGGAGGCTCCATGGGGCAGGGGATGTGCCAGGGACACCCCTATCCAATCTCAGGGTGAGCCCTACATGGCAGGGTCCTCAGTCTCCCCAAAAGAAACCCCCAAAGAAAAGTACGGCTTTGGGGACTTCCCTGGTGGTCCAGTGGTGAAGAATCCACCTTGCAGTGTGGGGAACTCGGGTTCACTCCCTGATCAGGGAAATAAGATCCCACGTGCCAAGGAGCAACTCAGCCCACATGCCACAGCTAGAAGGTCTATATGCTGCAACAAAAGATTCCAAATGCTGCAACTAGGAGCCAATGCCCAGTGCAGCCAAATAAATAAACAGAAAGTACTGTTTTCCAGGAGGGCTGAGCTGCAGCGGAAGGTTCCCATATTTCCCTCTTTAGATTCTTAGTTATGCTTCCTATGACATCAGGCTTCGGATTTGGGAAAAGACGGCCTCCACGTGAAGATGAAGAAGGAGGCAGGTGGGCCCTGGCCGAAGGTGGCACACCAGAGCACTAGAAACAGCCAGCCTCTGGGATAGCCTGTCTCATGCGGTGGTTTTGAAATTGGTTTTCCACTTAGAAGGAAAAAGTCCTCTGGCTCCGCTTGAAAATAATGCAGAGGATTCATCTTGTGGGGAGAAAGGTTAAGACGTGCAACTCTGTCTCTCTTCAGCCTCCCGTGTTGGGAGAAGGAGTTTGGACGAGGGAGGGGAGAGCAGGCAGGTGGAGGGGACAGAGGAGGTCTTAAGGCTTAAGGCTGACACTGAAACAGGGGTTACTGCTTCGGGGAGAAACAGGAGGATGCAGGGCATGGGGTGGGAGGGGAGGAGAGAAAAAGGAAGAGAATGGGGGAGGGGTGAGAACCAGGAGGCCTAGCCCCGCTCTCCCCAACTCTGCCCTCCAGACACTGACCCTTGGGCTTCCCTCTCACATATGGGCCTAATTCAGGTAGAGTGAAAACTTGCATTGCTCTGGTTAAAAATTATTGCTTCGGATAATGAAATCTTTATCATTGGAAACTCCGAAAGAAAAAAATAAAAAAGGCCTTTGGAGCTGTGACTTATGGGCAGTGTAGTGATGGCAATGAATTCATCATCCCATTTTCCCGCATCTGAAGTGGAGGACAAGCTAGATTCATACCCGGGTGGTGTGTGTGGGTCCCCGGGGGCAGGGTGGCGGCAGGGCTGGCAGGGAGCCGGCGTGGAGGAGCTCCCGGGACCACGCTGGGGGCCGGAGAGCCAGCGATAAGCATCACCTTGGCACGCTCAGGCCTCGGGTTTCCCTGAGGATTTGCCCGAGCTGTCAAAACATTTCAGGGCGGTGCAGAGGTTGTCTGCTCCTGTGGAGAAAATCCCATAATAGCTCCATGAAAACGGCTGTGTTTTCCCTTTAAACCGTCAACCTCACACCCACATAGAAATCTCCCAGACAAAGCAACAGTGACCTGCAGGGGCGAACAGTCCGGCTGGGACTGGTCCTCTGACTGTGGCACTTTTCATCTGAGATACACAAGTGCTTCCGATTTCTTTTTTTTCATTGATCCCCGTCTCCCTGCAGGCAGATAAAGGATCCCTGAGATGAGAAGCTTGTGGAGAGTTAAGGTCTCCCTGCCAACCCTCCCAGGCCTCCTTGCTTTCCTTCCTCCTGAGTCCTCCACCCTGAATCCTGTTGCTTGGGGGCCATGCCTGGCCTTCTGTGCCAGCCCCTCACCCCAGGACTGGGCCGGGTGGCCTTGGCCCAGACACCTACCGTCAGCTCTCTAGATCTCAGGGTTGCCTGTTCCCTCCCAGGTTCTCTGGGTCATGCAGACCGCTTCTAAGAACCACCTATTCCTCCTGCTGCCCTTCTTTCCTCCAGATCAAAGCCTCAGCCAGGTTTGGGGTCAGCCCAGGAGGAAACGTAACTTTGTGTGAAGACAGATCCCCATGGGATCCCAGCTTTGTTTCTTGTCTGCTGTGTGACCTTGACTAAGTTGCTTAGCCTGTCTTAGCCAGCCCAAATGTCCTCATCTCTAAGGAATGGTATTTTCAGGGACTTCCCTGGTGGTCGAGTGGCTCAGACTCTGTACTCCCAGTGCAGGGGGACTGTGTTCAATCCCTAGATCCCACATGCTGCAACTAAGACTTGGTGCATCTAAATAAATAAATAAATATTTAAAAATTAGTAAAAAAAAAAAAAAATAGAATGGTACTTCAGAGGAAGAAAAGAACCATTTCACCACAACCTTCATCGGTTTCACTTAGGAAAGGAACAATTTTGGTTTGGGAAGACGCAAAGATGGGGACCTTAAGGGTGGGGGCTCCCCAGGGGAGGCTGAAGGAAGCGGAAGACTAGAGAAGCTCCTGGTCTATATGACAAAGGACCAGGAGGTGGTGATGGGCATAGGTGAGAGAGGACTGCAGCCATGAGGACCTGAAGCTGAAGGGGAGGACAGATTCCAGGGAATTCTTAAGCACTTAAAATTCCACTGCTTATTTTTCTGTGCAGTTCGCAGTGAGATACATGCTTCTTTCTATTGCCTCTGAGTCTTCAGAAAAATCTTTACACCCAATTTCCATGCCTGATTGTATGCAGAGACTTGGGGTTCAGGGGAAAGGGTCTTCCCACTTCTGGGTCACTGCTGGAGAGACATCCTGGGAAGAGCAACAAAATGCAGAGGATGTTGCAGCCAAAGCCCAGAATCAGAGTCAGAGGAGGCAGAATAAACATGAATCTCCAAGAATTCCCAAAGGCTTGGGATGGAGGGAGTGGTGGGGTGGCACTGGACAAGCCTACCAGGTCTGCATCATAAAGGGCCAGGGGCCCTAGGGGACACCAGGGTTATGCCACCTTGCAAATCTTGGGGGGATTCATGGGCAACCGGTCAGTCCTAAAGGAAATCAACCCTGAATATTCATAGGAAGGATCGATGCTCAAGCTGAAGCTCTAAAACTTTGGTCGCCTTATTCGAAAAGCCGTCTCATTGGAAAAGACCCTGATGCTGGGAAGGATTGAAGGTAGGAGGAGAAGGGGACAGCAGAGGATGAGATGGTTGGATGGCATCACCAACTCAGTGGACATGAGTTTGAGTAAGCTCCAGGAGTTGGTGATGGACAGGGAAGCCTGGTGTGCTGCAGCCCATGGGGTCGCAAAGAGTCAGACACGACTGAGAAGCTGTACTGCATAGATGGTTGGATGACATCATTGACACAATGGACATGAGTTTGAGCAAACTCTGGGAAATAGTGAAGGATAGGTGTGGTGCAGTCCATAGGGTCGCAAAGAGTCGGACACGACTGAGAAGCTGAACTGCATAGAGGATGAGATGGTTGGATGACATCATTGACACAATGGACATGAGTTTGAGCAAACTCTGGGAAATAGTGAAGGACAGGTGTGCTGCAGTCCATAGGGTCGCAAGGAGTTGGACTCGTCTTAGTGACTGAACAACAGCATGGGAATTTGTATTTAACTGCACAGCCATTGTCCCAGCTGGGACTCTGGGGGTCGAGTCCTTTCATTGTCTCCCTTGCCGGGCCTTGGCTGGACAGTGGGGTTCTGGCAACTTCTGTGAAGGACAGACAGCTGTGTGGGCAGCTTCCCCAGAGCTGGGGATTCTGGCTGGTGCATTAATGCCTCCTGACAGCTCAGTCCCCCCACTGTGGCTGGTGAGTGTCAGGCCGAGTCTCAGAAAACAAATGGAAGTGATTTCTACTCATTCCTGCTGAGGGCTGGCACACTCCAGGACCTGCCGGTTATCTGAGCAAGCGAGAGCCGCCAAGGAATTCCTTCCTGTCCAAGTGTTTGTCAGGCAGGGTCCCTCAGAGGGGCTGAGCAGCCAGATTCTGAGAGCAAGCTGAATCCCCTACTCCAGCTGCTGCGGGGGGTGGGGGGTGGGGGGCTTCCCCTTGCCCTGGAGGATGGGGTAGAAAGGGTGGCCCCTCTTGGACACAAATATCCCGGGTCCAGGCTCAGGGCTAAGAGGGAAGCCAGGTGCTCAGGCCCTCCCCTCCCTGGTGGCCCCGAGCCTCCAGGGGGTCTCCTTTGGTCTAATGTGCAGACAGCACAGAGGGGAGGAAAGCTTGACAGAGACACAGAAAGAGACAGCAGATAGCTCTTGCACAGAAGGACCATCAAATCCCACTTGATTTGCTGGAAATCAAATTGAGCCTGACCCCTAGTCCCCACTGTTCCTTGGATGGGGGGGGCGAGTTTCTATTGAGCTGACACAAGGATCAAGGAGTTTGTAGAGCAGAAAGTGGGGCAGGGTCCTCTGTAGCTCCTCTTGGTTTTGGCCCAGATTAGGAGGCTCTCATCAGGGTCAGCTGGGACGTCTGCCCCACCCAGGGTGACTAATTTGTCCTGGTTTACCCAAGAATTCCCCAGTTTAAGCAGTGAAAGCCCTTTGTCCAGCGAATCCCTTCGGTTCTGGGCAAACCGGGATGGTGGGCCACCCTCTGTCCATCTCCATCACCTAGATGCGCTGGGTGACTTTCTCTCTGGCGGTCCTGTCACCTCCGTGCGGTGGGGGTGGCAGGCTGCAGGTCCTCCTGCCTAGACGAAATCCACAGGCCCCCATATGGGCCCCCTCCCACTGCCTGATCCCCTTAAGTTTCTCCAGCTTCTAGAAGGCAAAGGCCCAGAAGATTGATTGTTCCCAAACAACCTACACCCCCAGCCTGCATGGTCACCCTCTCCAGAGGTGCAGGAACAGAGAGGCTGCCTACCTGCCACCAAGAGGAATAAGCACAGCACATGTGAATGTCACAGCTGCTTCCCCTTGCATAAATTGCTTCAAATGGCTCAGACCAGATTGTTCAGTTCAGTCGCTCAGTCGTGTCCCACTCTTTGTGACCCCATGGACTGCAGCACGCCAGGCCTCCCTGTCCATCACCAACTCCCAGAGTTCACTCAAACTCATGTCCATTGAGTCGGTGATGCCATCCAGCCATCTCATTCTCAGTCATCCCCTTCTCCTCCTGTCTTCTATCTTTCCCAGCATCAGAGTCTTTTCCAATGAGTCAGTTCTTTGCATCAGGTGGCCAAAGTATTGGAGTTTCAGCTTCAGCATCAGTCCTTCCAATGAACACCCAGGATTGATCTCCTTTAGAATGGACTGGTTGGATTTCCTTGCAGTCCAAGGGACTCTCAAGAGTCTTCTCCAACACCACAGTTCAAAAGCATCAATTCTTCAGCGCTCAGCACTCTTTATAGTCTAACTCTCACATCCATACACGACTACTGGAAAAACCATAGCTTTGACTAGATGGATCTTTATTGGCAAAGTAATGTCTCTGCTTTTTAATATGCTCTCTGTGTTGGTCATAACTTTTCTTCCAAGGAGCAATCATCTTTTAGTTTAATGGCAGCAGTCATCATCTGCAGTGATTTTGGAGCCCCCCAAAATAAAGTCTGTCATTGTTTCCACTGTTTCCCCATCTATTTGTCATGAAGTGATGGGACTGGAGGCCATGATCTTAGTTTTCTGAGTATTGAGTTTTAAGTCAACTTTTTCACTCTCCTCTTTCACTTTCATCAAGAGGCTCTTTAGTTCTTCTTCACTTTCTGCCATAAGTGTGATGTCACCTGCATATCTAAGGTTATTGATATTTCTCCTGGCAATCTTGATTCCAGCTTGTGCTTCATCCAGCCCAGCATTTCTCATGACATACTCTGCATAGAAGTTAAATAAGCAGGGTGACAATATACAGCCTTGATGTACTCCTTTCCCAATTTGGAACCAGTCTGTTGTTCCATGTCCAGTTCTAACTGTTGCTTCCTGACCTGCATACAGATTTCTCAAGAGGCAGGTCAGGTGGTCTGGTATTCCCATCTCTTTCAGAATGTTCCACAGTTTATTGTGATCCATACAGTCAAAGGCTTTGGCATAGTCAATAAAGCAGAAGTAGATGTTTTTCTGGAACTCTCTTGCTTTTTCAGTGGTCCAATGGATGTCAGCAATTTGATCTCTGGTTCCTCTGCCTTTTCTAAATCTAGCTTGAACATCTGAAAGTTCATGGTT
This sequence comes from Moschus berezovskii, assembly GCF_049115385.1. Classification (NCBI taxonomy): domain Eukaryota; kingdom Metazoa; phylum Chordata; class Mammalia; order Artiodactyla; family Moschidae; genus Moschus; species Moschus berezovskii. The sequence continues at coordinate 30,248,888 of NC_142482.1, forward strand.
CATGTACTGTTGAAGCCTGGTTTGGAGAATTTTGAGCATGACTTTACTAGCGTGTGAGATGAGTGCAATTGTGCGGTAGTTTAAGCATTCTTTGGCATTGCCTTTCTTTGGGATTGGGATGAAGACTGACCTTTTCCAGTCCCGTGGCCACTGCTGAGTCTTCCAAATTTGCTGGTATATTGAGTGCAGCACTTTCACAGCATCATCTTTTAGGATTTGAAATAGCTCAGCTGGAATTTCATTCCCTCCACTAGCTTTGTTCGTAGTGATGCTTTCTAAGGCCCACTTGACTTCACATGCAAGTGGAGGAATGTGAATCTGTCTGGCTCTAGGTGATTGATCACACCATCGTGACTGTCTGGGTCGTGAAGATCTGTTTTGTACAGTTCTTCTGTGTATTCTTGCCACCTCTTCTTAATATCTTCTGCTTCTGTTAGGGTCATACCATTTATGTCCTTTATCGAGCCCATCTTTGCATGAAATATTCCCTTGGTATCTCTAATTTTCTTGAAGAGATCTCTAGTCTTTCCCATTCTATTGTTTTCCTCTGTTTCTTTGCATTGATCACTGAGGAAGGCTTTCTTATCTCTCCTTGTTATTCTTTGGAACTCTGCATTCAGAAGAGTTTATCTTTCCCTTTCTCCTTTGTCTTTCGCTTCTCTTCTATTCACAGCTACTTGTAAGGCCTCCTCAGACAACCATTTTGCTTTTTTGCATTTCTTTTCCTTGGGGATGGTCTTGATCCCTGCCTCCAATACAATGTCAGGAACCTCCATCCATAGTTCTTCAGGCACTCTGTCTATCAGATCTAGTCCCTTGAATGTATTTCTCTGTTCCACTGTATAATCATAAGGGATTTGATTTAGGTCATATCTGAATGGTCTAGTGGTTTTCCCTACTTTCTTCAATTTAAGTCTGAATTTCGCAATAAGGAGTTCATGATCTGAGCCACAGTCAGCTCCCGGTCTTGTTTTTGCTAACTGTATACAGCTTCTCCATCTTTGGCTGCAAAGAATATAATCAATCTGATTTCGGTATTGACCATCTGGTGATGTCCATGTGTAGAGACTTCTCTTGTGTTGTTGGAAGAGGGTCTTTGCTATGACCAGTGTGTTCTCTTGGCAAACTCTATTAGCCTCTGCCCTGCTTCATTCTGTACTTCAAGGCCAAATTTGCCTGTTACTCCAGGTATTTCTTGACTTCCTACTCTTGCATTCCAGTCTCCTATAATGAAAAGGACATCTTTTTTGGGTGTTAGTTCTAGAAGGTCTTGTAAGTCTTCATAGAACCATTCAACTTCAGCTTCTTCAACATTATTGGTTGGGCCATAGACTTGGATTACTGTCTACAGACCTGATGGAGTGTCTGCTAAATCACTTCAGTCATGTCTGACTCTTTGTGACCCCAAGGATGGGGCCCACCAGGCTCTTCTGTCCATGGGATTCTCCAGACAAGAACACTAGAGTGAGTTGCCATTTCCTCCTCCAAGGGATCTTCCCCACCCAGGGATTGAATCTGCACCTCTTATGTCTCCTGCATTGGCAGGTGGGTTCTTTACCACCTGCGCTACCTGGGGTGGCTGCAATTTAATGTTGTCATAAAAAGGCTTTTCCTGGGATCTGTGGGGGCATGGCTCTTTGAACCCAGGGCTTAGAGAGGGCTCTTAAGCTGCAAAAATGTCACCTCAGGGGACTCCAGCCTCCTCCCTCAACACTCCACCTGCAACTGGTGTTTAATCACTCTCTGCCTCTTCCCTGACCGGAAGGGTTTCCTTCACATGGGCACAGTGCTTTAAAGTTATCAGAATCAAGAGCAGGAACCTCAGTCACATGTGTTTTATTACTGATTAGGGGAGTAATCCACAATATAAGACAGTTCTGGACAAGGCGCAGAAGCTAGCCCAGAGGGGATGATGCTTGTTAGCAGAGTAACATCACGGCTAGTAGAAAGGCGGTGGGGAAGGGGCAGGAGTGGGTCAAGGGGCCAGGCCGGGCCATGCCTGTTTCACTGACAGCAGACAGATGTAAGGGGAAAAAAGCTGGAGGGGAGCTGCTTAACGCGCTTAGGAGAACAGATAGCTTTCTAGCACTTTAGACACGTTGTTTCCGTGTGGCCAATGGATGTGTTCATTCCACCTCGTCTTTACTGCTGCACCAAAGGCAGCACTAGGCTGTCCTCTGGCCGAAGGCCTGTGTCAGGCTCCTTTCTGTCCTCACAGCCAACAAGCTGCGTCTCTTTAGATGGTGCGTGATGGCCTTAAGAACAGTCTGCAACTGAGCGTCTTTACAGATTCATTCCCAGTGGTTCACAGGCAGTAGGCCCATCACGATGGCCACCCAGGAGCCCCCAGGGCCCCTCTGGTTTCCAGCGCCACAGAAGGGTGAGGGGGACATGCTGGGAGATGTGGTGGCATCACCCTCAAGGGGTGAGGGACGTTTCTGCTCACCTATAGCTTCCTGACTCTCGGGCTTGCAGGCATCACCTAAGAGGTGATTGGATCCTCCATGAGTCCCCGGCTGGGAGAGCCTGGTCCCCCCTCCCCTGTGGAGGAGATGTCCTTCCTTTTACTTTCTGAACTCAACTCCGCGGCCCCCACTGCAGAGCTTTTCATATTAGACTCAGGGGCGGCAGGGGCCGTGTAATGCAGGTGCCCGTCTGCCCTCCCTAGTCCTCGCCCCACTCAGCGTCATGCCTGGAGGGACGGGGCCCCGGGCTTCCTGTCCTCTCCTCTCACTCTTCTTGCTCAGAGCTGCCCTTCTCTAAATGAACCACAGGCAGTTCTCTGGAACCCGATAAAAAGCACTCAGCGCACTGGCCGGGATTCCCAGTTCTTCCAGGCGCCTGGGAGGGTTACATGTCCCGGCCCCGCAGAGCCAGACTTGGGCGGGTGATGCTGAGTGAACTCAAGAGGCACCTGTCACTTCGGGGTGGAAGCATTAACAGCCAAGCCATGTGACTTCCATGCCCGAGCATCCCCTCTGCTGCGGTGACCACCGCCATGAGAGCAGGAGCTGGGGAAAGTCGCTCAGCCCCCCAGGGGACAGAGTCTCTGAAGCTCACCACTGACCTGGATGAAGAAAATAATGAGAGACAAAGAATCTTCCAGAGAGCGGATCCAGAGCTCTCAGAGAGCAAGGGGAGCTTCTCCAGAGAGTGAACTCAGGACCTAATGGGGACACGATCCGTCAGAGGGTGGGTGCCCTCAGGCTGGGGCCCCAGCATCCGGTCGGGTCTCCCTTTGCTCCCATCAGGGTTGCAGCGCCATTGTGCCCAGGCCCGCGGGTACCTTGGGGATGTGGGGCAGATAACTAATCAGGTTATCAGGAAAAGCCACACAGAGCTCTGGCGAGGAGCTCCCGTGCATCACCCAGAGCCATGGGCCTCCACCAGATGCCTGGAGGGGACCTTCCGTCTGTCTCCCCAGGGAGGAGGGGACTTGATTTCTCACGCGATGAGGAGGGTGGGTCAAATACGCTGTGAGCAGAAATCAGACTATCCATGACAAGTATTTCCCGACCTCCTTCTGAGCAGCTCGGGGTTGTTCTCTCCTGGTAGCACAGCCTCCTGGCTTGCTCCAGTCAACAATGCGTGAACGGAGGTGAGGAGGGACCCTTCTGGGCAGCGCATGCTCACCGTTCTCCAGCTCTTCCTGTGTGGTGATGGCAGGCCCTGGTCCAGATGATGGCTGCTCCATCAGCCCGAGTCCAGTGTGGTGACAGCTTAGAGCTTCCGGCCCATTGTTTTATGAGCAAGAAACGGTTGTGCAGTACTGATTGTGGGATTTTAGTTCCCTGACCAGGAATCTAAACCAGGGCCCTTGGCAGTGAAGGCACAGAGTCCTAACCACTGGACCACCAGGGAATTCCGTGGGTTTGTTCTCAGCCACTGACATTTTGGTTTTATTGGTTACCATGGCATGATCTAATCCATTTTGACTAATACTAACACCTACATGTATTGCTTTATTAAACAAGTGTTGACTTACTCTGTGCCATCCTGAGTCCAGAGGACACAGAGATTATTAAAACACAGCCCACTGCCTTTCAGTTGTGCAGTACACACACTTTCAGGGGCTCACCATTTGGTAAAGGAAACAGGGCAGAAGACAAACATTTTCTGTTATCCTTCCCCCTGAGACATATCTGCTTTAGACATTAGCACTCTTCAGCACTTTTCTGACTGTATTCTGGTGATCTCTGCACATCACCTTTCCGTCCAGACTCAAAGTTCCTGGAGGATGGGGACTGGTTAGAGGATGCATAGATGGATGATAGATGGATGGAATCAGAAGGAGCTGGTCTGATTGAAGAGGCTTCTTCTCAGGGCCCATTCTGTATCCTTTCTCCACCCTCTATCAACTCCACAGCAATAGGGACAATGGTGTGGTCTTTCTCAGGTATTAGCAAGCCTGGTATTATTGAGGAAATGTGTGTTGTGAGTGGCCTCATGCATTCACAGGTGACCTGTTTCCCTCCCAGCCCAGACAACATGGAGGGGGCGGTGGGACACCCAGCCTCAGGGACCTCACTGCAGACACTGGCCCCACACATCCTCCCTGGGGCAATTCCAGGAAGCCGTGAATCTCTCTTCTCTGGATCCACAGTTGCTTCTGACAGGATGGGAAAGTCTTTTAGGTTGGACAAGCATATCTGCATGTAATTTTTAAATGTTTTGTTTGCTTCTGAACACAGTTCAAGGCCATTCACTATAACAGTATGTTCTGCAGTAGATGTTACAGTAAGAACAAAATGTTGAGGGATTTTTGAGAGGCTGGTAGGATAATTTCAGGTGAGACTGAAAAAAGGGAAGGTGTTAGTCATTTCAGTTATGTCTGACTCTTTGCAACCCCATGGACTGGATAGCCTGCCAGGCTCCTCTCCGTGGACTCCTCCAGGCAAGAGTCCTTCTCCAGGGGATCTTCCAGACCCAAAGATCAAACCCTGGTCTCCCACACTGCAGACAGATTCTTTACACTGTCTGAGCCACCAGGGAAGCCCTTGGGTGGGACTGGATCTCAGATAAATTGTGAAGTCTAAACCATGGTCTGCACTTTTTCTAATGGTTTCCCCAATCCATGCTGGGGCTGGAAATGATACTGGGTGGGAGATCAGGAAGTCTGGATTCTTTTATCTTATGATCTTTTTCACTTTTATCTAACGGTCTCCCCAATCAATGCTGGTGCTGGAAATGATACTGGGTGGGAGATCAGGAAGTTTGGATCCTTTCAGGATCCACCAGGAATTAGCTGGGTGTCACCAGGTGACCCTTGACCCTTGACCTTGATCTCCTCCTCTGTGGGAGTCCAGGTTCATAAGTGATGCCTTCTCATGGACAGGCCCAGAAGTCTAAGGTTTCATGATTCATACAAGAGTAATATTTTTAATTTCAAATTGAATGTTACTTAATGACTGAGCAGATAACACAGTCATGTGCTTCAAAACAGAATAATATTGGACTTGCCTGGTGGTCCAGTGGTTAAGAATCTGCCCAGTAATGCAGAGGACATGGGTTCAATTCCTGGTCCAGGAAGATTCCATATGCCATAAGGCAACTAAGCCCAAGAGCCACAATTACTGAGCTTGTGAGCCCTAGAGCCCACGCTCCGCAACAAGAGAAGCTACTGCGAATGAGAAGCCTGTGGACAGCAACGAAGACCAGCACCAGCTACACATAAACAAAATAAACAAAATTCACGTATCGCCGAAGAACTGATGCTTTTGAACTGTGGTGCTGGAGAAGACTCCTGAGAGTCCCTTGGACTGCAAGGAGATCCAACCAGTCCATTCTAAAGGAGATCAACCCTGGGTGTTCATTGGAAGGACTGATGCTAAAGCTGAAACTCCAATACTTTGGCCACCTCATGCGACGAGTTGACTCACTGGAAAAGAGTCTGATACTGGGAGGGATTGGGGGCGGGAGGAGAAGGGGATGTCAGAGAATGAGATGGCTGGATGGCATCACTGACTCGATGGACGTTGAGTTTGAGTGAACTCCGGGAGTTGGTGATGGACAGGGAGGCCTGGCGTGCTGTGATTCATGGGGTCACAAAGAGTCGAACATGACTGAGTGACTGAACTGATTAAAAAAACAGAATAACATGGAAAGATATGCCATAAGAAGTCTCATCCTACTCCATCCTCATAGATCACATTCCCTTCTTCCCCATCAAGAACTGTGGAGGGTCTTAGATTTTACTCTACTCGTGAGCTAACAAGTAACTCTGCCACTTTTTTTTTTTTTAAAGACAAACCAAATTTATTTATTTATTCATTTATTTACTTGGTCACCCGGCACCCACATGGGATCCTAGTTCCCTGACCAGGGATCAAACCTGCGCCCCCTGCCTTGGAAACAAGGAGTCTCAACCACGGGATTGCCAGGGAAGTCCTAACTCTGCCACTTTTCAATAGCAGAAGACCTGTGACAATTGGGTGAAGGAGGCAGTGAGCCTGCTGCTCACACTGGTCCTCCGCACCCCCCAGGTGGACGCTGCACACGCAGTGGGTTTTCTCGGAGTTGAGGAACCCCAATCTCTGACTCTGGGCTGGGAATAACACACCTGCCCAAACTTTGCCCTGCCGGGAGACTTTATCTTAATATTATTAATTTCAGATAGCAAACGAACTGCTCTGGAGAGGGACACCACCTCTATCTTCTGAGGCTATTTCTACACCAACATCTTTGAAAAATAATTCACAATGAAACTGTGTCCAACCTCTGGTCAGAAGATGTGCAGAAATTTGTCTTTCAACACCTCCACTCCAACCATCTGGGTAACGGCTCTTCCTAGTTTCTTTTTTTAAAGATATTTTTGATGTGGGCCATTTAAAAAGTTTATTGAATTTGTTACAGTATTGTTCCTGTTTTGTGTTGTTGTTTTTTTTGGCCCTGAGGCATGTGGGATCTTAGCAACTCGACCAGGGATTGAACCTGAACCCTCAGCACTGGAAGGAGAAGTCTTAACCAAGGGACCACCAGGGAAGTCCCTCTTGCTAGTTTCTTGAGTATCTTCTCAGGGTTTCTATAGGTAACTGTAAGCAAATATGAATATGTTTTTGAATCTTAACCTGTTTGCTGCATAAAAGCAGATCACTATACCCATCATTATGCACTTTGCTTTTTTCAACTTACCAATCTAAGTTTTTCCTGATTCGTTTTTACTTCTGTAGAGTAGCCATTGTATGCATATTTCTTAGCCAGTCCTCTATAAACGGATATTTTTTGCTATTTCAAACGAGGCTAGAAAAGGGGATCTTGAACACATGCCATTTAGAATTAAAGAGGGGTTGACTAGTAGGCCAAATGGTCACTGTATTGTAATTTAGTTAGATATTTTAAAATTGCTCTACATAGGCATTATACCATCTTGTGCTTTCACCAGCTTTGTCAGTCAACAGCCAGGGCAGTCCTCTCAAGAACAATAAACAAGCAGGAAGCAATGGGGGGCAGAAGGAGAAGGGGGCCACAGAGCATGAGATGGTTGGATGGCATCATTGACTCCATGGACATGAGTTTGAGCAAACTGCGGGTGATAGTGAAGGACAGGGAAGCCTGGCGTGCTGCAGTTCATGGGGCAAAGAGCTGGCTGCAACTGAACAAAACAAAGTTTCTCCTCCCTCTTCCAATCTTGCAGGCTTCTTCTAGCGGCCCTAATGGCAGAGTCTGAGAGGGAGCAGCAGGCAAAGCCCAGTGTCAACAAAGTGGAAGAGAAAAGGGGAGTTTGGAGCTGAATAACTTGATAACTGGCTGACCTCAAGGCTGTTGTTAAACATTTGCATCTTTGCAGCCTGACAGGTGAGAAACGGTATCTCAATGGCCATTTCTCTTACAATGAGTGAGACTGACCACTTCTTTATATATGTTGTAGTTACTGTTTCAGTCACTCAGTCCTGTCCAGCTCTACAACCTCATGAATTGCATGGGGTTGTAGGACAGGCTTGAAGGATAGGCTTCCTTGTCCTTCATCATCTCCCAAAGTTTGCTCAAATTCACATCCATTGAGTCAATGATGCCATCCAACCATCTCATCCTCTGTCATCGCCTTCTCCTCCTGTCCTCAATCTTTCCCAGCATCAGGGGCTTTTCCTAAATCGGCTCTTTGCATCAGGAGGCCAAAGTATTGGAGCTTCAGCTTCAGCATCAGTCCTTCTAATGAATATTCAGGGTTGATCTTCTTTAGAATGGACTGGTTGGATATCCGTGCTGTCCAAGGGACTCTCAAGAGTCTTCTCCAGCACCACAGTTTGAAAGCATCAATTCTTTGGCACTCAGCCTTCTTTATATACATAGCGACTCTTTATATTTTCTTTCTGTGAATTTGCTGTCCACACTCTTTGGCCACATTTCAGTTGAGTTGTTTCAACTTATCTTAGTTCAGGTGAGCATGGGTGGCTGAGCAATTCCCCACCTACACTATGTCCATGTCAAAGAGGGAGAGGGGGACTTCTGTTAGTGCAGTGGTTAAGACTTCACCTTCCAACAAAGGGTGTACAGGTTTGATCCCAGATCAGGAAGCTGGAATCCCCAAAGCTAAAACCTAAAACAGAAGCAATATTATGACAAATTCAATGAAGACTTTTAAAAATGTTACACATCAAAAAAAAAAAAAATAGAGGGACAGGAACCCAGGGGAATGAAACACTTCTGGGGGAGCTCTGGACATGGTGAAACCCAGCCTGGGAGACCATAAGGCCTCTGAGTGGTCCCCGCTGCTCACTCTCTTAGTTCAAGACTCTGTTCCTCGGGTCAACAGGCCCTGACCTGGCAACTGCCTGTGACTGCCCCCGTCCCCCACCGGAGTGGGCCCCTACCACCGTGGTCTGCGGCTTGCATGGTGGCTCGCACGCCTGTGGTCTCCTAGGTGAGCCCCTCCAAGACACACGCCAGCTCCTTATTGGGATGTGAAATACAGGTGGTCTTGGCCAATGCTGCTTCCTCAACTGACTCACCAAGGTGGGAAATTCTTTCACAAAGCAGGTTTTTTTTTTTAAACCTGGAAAGTCCTGGAGAGTTTTACTGAAATTCAGGGCTTGTGGCCTCGGAGGTGAAACACTTTCCCAAGGGGAACAGAAACCGGCACAAAACGGTTAAGTCACACAACAAGCTGGGAACCCCCGGGACTACTCACAGCTGAGAACCAGGAAGGGGGCAGAGAGCCCTTGAGCCTCTAGGAGTCCATGCACGTCCCTCACACGGCGCCCCTCAGGCCTCCGGTCACAGCCCGCTCTCCTGTAGAAGAGCTGCCCCTGAGTGACCGCAGTGAGCGCTATGCAGGTTCTGTTTCTCATGCCTGATGCCCCTGTGAGGTGGTGTGCTTATCCCCATTTTACAGATCAGAAATGGAGGCAGGCCCTGTGGAATCTGGTGACCTGTGTAGGAAGCCTGCAGCCAGGTCCATTGCTTGGGATGAAGGCTGAGGGGCAGATGAGCGTGCTGAGGTAGGGGTGAGGTGGTGCTCAGTGAAGGAAGAGACTGGGGCCTCACTCAGGCAACCCCAGGGGACTTCCCGAAGGCGGTGAGGCTTAAGTGTGGCCTGCATCAGGGAACGGGAGAGAAGATGAAGGAGAGGTGAGCCCTTGGGGTGAAGGTGAGAAACTTCCGGTTGAGGCGGTCACTTACCGTCTGTGTGGGGACAGGCCTGGTGCTGCCCACGGGGGCTCCAGCATGAGAATTAGCGCTGCGTGGAGGGCTCAGCACCACGCAGTCAGAACAGGAACTGAGGGGACGTGACCTCCCGACCCAGAGCTGGCCAGAGCTTCAGCCAGGGGTGGGTGGCCTGCAGCCCTCTGACCTCAGGTGTGAGGAAGGGCCTTTTATCCCCATTTCATCGGTGGGGAAACTGAGGCTTTGAGAGAATAAGTTAGGCTGCCCAGGTGATGTGAATGTAGACTTTGAGCCCTTAGTCATTCTGATAGGCTGCTGTTGGTCAGATATAGATGCAGCTCTGTGATCCATGTATGATTTTCATCTGATGTGTCTCCCTTTATCGCATCTTGCTTTCTCATTTGACAATACAAGATGCCTATTTTCCTGGATCAGTAAGTTTTAATGTTAGCATTTGGATGCATGATTTACTAACCAGTTTCCTGTCATTGTTTCCAACTATTTTCTCATATAAATGAAGCTGCTGGAAACACACCTTTAGCCAAAGCCCTGTGCACATCCAGGACTTTCTTTACAGCACCCCTGTTCAAAGGCTTTTGATATAAACTTCCAAACTGTTGGGGCTCCCTGGTAGCTCAGCTGGTTAAGAATCCACCTGCAATGCAGGAGACTGCAGTTCGATGCCTGGGTCAGGAAGATCCCCTGGAGAAGGGATAGGCTACTCACTCCAGTATTCTTGGGCTTCCCTGGTGGCTCCTACTAGCGCTGTAACAATTTATTTTCCTGCTCCCACAGGAACAGCTATCTTACAACATTCTAGCCCATACTGGATTTATATTTCAAAATGAGCCCAATGATTTGCTGGGTGAAAATCGGTGACTTGTTTTAACTGGGTGTATTCCACTCCCAGTGAGGTGGGACACAGTCCCATAGACCTGTGGTCTCCACTTGGTTGGGGAGTGGTTTCTATCTGAGTCCCTGTGTTTCCTAGTTGAAATGATAAAAGTGGTGACACCAGACACCTTCCTGGGTCAACAGGAGACTCCAAGGTCCCCACACTCTAGATGCCCCCAGAAAACTCTGCCTTATTAGGCCCCAGATGGAACCACTGAAATGTTCTTTGCTTGGCCCCTCTGATTTTTTTTTTTTCTTTAATACAGGATGAAGCAAATTCACTGTTTCTCTTGGGGCTTATCCACAAATTTTCACCAGGTACATAAAGTATCCGTTGCATACTCTCCCGTAGGAAAGGAGGAAAAGAAAAAGAAAATGGAAAACATGTTTTGCTCTCAAAACTGTACGAGATTCTTGAGCAAGGACAAAGTGAACAGGGAATATTTGGAAATGAGGTCCCTTCTTCCCTAGGGAGGTCACTCGGAATTTTCCTCCTCCTCCTCCTCCTCAGGAACTGGATGGTGGCTTAGGCAGTAAGGATGGAAACTGAGTTAGAGTAGAAAATGCTGGGGTCCGCCTTCTCTGGCAGGCCCGCTGTGGGCAGCTGCAGAAATTACTGTCCCAGGGCCCCCGCTGAATTATCCAGGCTCCATGCTCAGTGTCTCCTAGGGCAGAACTGGCCCTGGCAGCAGATTCCTAAAGTGGTGCTAACATCCTCCGGTTGGAAAGGACTCCGCCTGGTGGCACCAAGGGGACAGATCTCCCTTGACCTTCTCTCTGTGGTGTTCAGCGCATCTCTGGAAGCTTCCATGTCCATCTGGCTCACATTCATCACCATGCCCTGGATGGGTCCCAGGATAGCAGTGAGTTAATGGAGGGGGGACTCTCCTGCTCTGTCCCTGCTCCATGGCTGAGCCAGCTGCCCAGAAGCAACATGGGCATCGGCCAGCTGCTCTTAGTGGAGGATGTTGACAACCGATTCCATCTAGTAATATTCCTGGCTCAGCGGACAATAGTGTACAGTAGTTGAGAACTAGCAACATCACTTACTACCTGGGAGCTTTTCAACAAGCGACTTAAACTCTCAAAATCTCATTTTGCTCATTTGTAAAATGTGGATAGTAAAGATTCTCAAATTCTGTGCAGGCTGGCCAACTTGGGCAGTGGTAATTTCATCCCTCCAGTTTGCCTGGATCAAAACCTTATTGGTCTGGACTTCCCTGGTGGTCCAGTGGTTAAGAATTCACTTTGCAATGCTAGGGGACTCAGGTTTTATCCCTAGACAGGGAACTAAGATCCCACAGGCTGTGGAGCAACTAAGCCCTCATGCTACAACTAGATAGCCCAAATGACGCAGCTACTGAGCTCATGTGCTATGACAAGAGAGCATGTAGGATGCAACCAAGATCTGCCTGCTGCAACTGAGGCCTGGCACAGCCAAATAAATGAATTTAAAAACAGCTTAGAAACTTTATATATACCTTCTAGACCCTTCTCTCAGATTCCTTATCCAGTATATCAGTACTTCTTATCAATGCTCTTATCAACTGTAGCCAGGATCTGAGCATTCTCCACCAGGTCCCCTGCTTCCTTTCCGGTCCAAGCCAACATCATCCCTTGCCCGCATCATTTTATCAGCTTCCTAATAAGTCCCCCATTTCTGCCCTTGGCTCCCCACACAACAACCAGAATGACCTCTGTTAAAGTGTAAAGTTAGCCTCCCTCTTGTGTCGCTTGCTCTGGGGGAAGCCAGCTGCCATGTTAAGATGACATTTAAGCAGGCTGAGGCGAGGGCTAAGAGGTGAGGAAGCAGACTGCCTGCCAACACCCACGTGGGTGAGTCATCTTGGAAACAGGTCCTGCCATCCCAGGCACTCCTTCTAATGACTTCATCTTCTGCTAATATCCTGACAAAACTACATGTGAGGTACTGAGCCAGAACCTCTCAGCTGAGATCCCCCTGAATTCCTGAACCGCAGAAACTGTGTGATAATAAAGGTTAGACTCATGGAGATCAATAACTAACACTGATTTGGGGTACCTGGAGGACGGGGGCTGCTATAACAAATATGGACAAATCTGGGTATGGCTTTGGAACCAGGAAGTGAGGAGAAGCTAGAGGACGTTGATGAGAGTGTAAGCAAAAGCCTGAAGTACTTGGAATAGTCTGGATGTTGAGGAGGCTACTGGTGATAGCTTAACGGGAAATAAGGAGCATGTTATTAGAAACTGGATAAAGGAGAATCCCTGATATGTAGAGGCAGAAAGTTTAGCAACAGTGTCACCTGTAGCTATTTGGTAATAGAGGATGCACCTGATGAGCTAGGTGAGCTAACCATTTCCAGCTGAAGTGATAAAAGTTTCCCTGATTCTTCCTGTTTGTACTAAAACACACAAGGAAGCAGATGCACCAGAGGAAAGATTAACTAAACCACAAGGAACTAAGATTTGCTGATTTAGAAGTTTCCAAGAAACTCCAGCAGGGAATTCCCTGGTGGTTAGGACCCGGCACTTTCATTGCTGAGGGTCTGGGTACAATCTCTGGTCTGGAAGCTGAGATCCCACAGACTGTGTGGTGTGGCCAAAACAACAACAACAACAAAAACTTCAGCATCCAAATGATTATAAAATTAAGAAATATCTTTCAACTAAAGAGCAAATTGGACTTCCCTGGTGGCTCAGACAGCAAAGAATCTTCCTGCAGTGAGGGAGACCTGGGCGCGATCTCTAGGTCGGGAAGATCCCATGGAGAAGGGAATGGCAAACTGCTCCAGTATTCTTGTCTGGAGAATTTCACGGATGGAGGAACCTGTGGGTACAGCCCACTGAGTCGCAAAGAGCCGGACAACACTGCGCAACTAACAAAGAGCAAAGTATGCCAGAAAAGCATGGTCAAAAAACAAAGCTGTGAATGTGGCTGTAAAATCCTTTGGGAAAACTTCAGAAAAATTGACGAGAGTGCCTTAAAGTACCATTCAGCTAGACCAAAGGTGTTCTAAAGCGTTTAAGGATCTGTCTCACAGATCCTCTCCATCAAACAATGGGGCTTCCAAGAAGTTTACATGAAAACTTAGTTACTGCAATAGAAGAAGCTAGAGAAGAGCTTATCTCAAAGGGATTTGTGTGTTTGGCTTTTGTCTATGGAGAAAAATCTCAAGATCATTCACAGGAAAGCCACAAATTTTAAAGGATATTTATATTCACAAAAATATCTTCAGGTTGGGCTGAAATGGACAGAGACAGTACAAAATAAATAGAGGTTTGGACCTTTAAAGTTCTACTGGCAGGAAAGGAAAAAAGATAAAGGATGACTCAGAAGACAAAGCTGAGAGCTCCAGAGAGTAGAACTAAGAGCCCAGATAGTAAGAACTGTGGAGAATCATTTCCTGGCAGAACTTGGACTGAATTCTTATCAGGAAAATTTCTTTATTAATTTTTTTTTTTAAATTTTTTGGCCATGCTGTAGATGACCAGGAATAGAACCATCATCATCTGTATTAGAAACTCAGGGTCTCAACCACTGGAAGTCCCTAAAGAAATTTTCAAAAATTTCTCCACTGGATTTCAGAATTGCTATGGGCCAGGGACTCCTTAGTACCTCCCATTTCCCCCCTTTTGAACAGGAATGCCTGTAGTTATTCCTACCATGTTCCAACATTGTACGTTGTGGGGAATAACTTGCCTATCCTGTTTGGAGATCTTAAAATAGAAAGGTACTGTGTTCAAGGAGCTTACCTAAGGAATTACATTCAGGAGTCTCATTTGTACTGAGCCCTCCTTTAGATGATGAGATTCTAGACTTTAACCTGATGCTTTCTTGGGCATGAGATGTGTAGGAATCTTGGGAGGGGATGTGGATTTGGGGGGAGGGCAAAGGGAAGGTCATAGTCACCAGTTTCAAAGATGCCCGCCCTGTTAGGAGGCACGTTGCCTGAAAATGCCTGGAATGTTTGTTACACCTGCCCCTAGTGAGACTCATAGTACCCCTGACTGATACTGTGATACAGAAAGATCATTTCTTTGCCTCTAAGAGCCATAAATAACCTTTTTGTGTCACTCATACTCCAGAGCTCTTCATGGGATCGGAGTGGGGCTGGACTTCAGCTGAACCCATCATTTTGCTGAGCTTCTTCCCCTGTCCTAGCCTGCATTATTCATTCCCTCAAGAAAACACATCTGCATAGAATCCTTGTCTTATGTTTTGCTTTGACGAAATCCAATTTACGATTGCAGCGATGAAATTAAAAGACACTTACTCCTTGGAAGGAAAGTTATGACCAACCTAGATAGCATATTAAAAAGTAGAGACATTACTTTGTCAACAAAGGTCCGTCTAGTCAAGGCTATGGTTTTTTCCGTGGTCGTGTATGGATATGAGAGTTGGACTGTGAAGAAAGCTGAACGCTGAAGAATTGATGCTTTTAAACTGTGGTGTTGGAGAAGACTCTTGCGAGTCCCTTGGACTGCAAGGAGATCCAACCAGTCCATTCTAAAGGAGACCAGTCCTGGGTGTTCATTGGAGGGACTGATGCTAAAGCTGAAGCTCCAATACTTTGGCTACCTCATGCGAAGAGTTGACTCACTGGAAAAGACTCTGATGCTGGGAGGGATTGGGGGCAGGAAGAGAAGGGGACGACAGAGAATGAGATGGCTGGATGGCATCACCGACTCTGTGGACATGAGTTTGAGTGAACTCCGGGAGTTGGTGATGGACAGGGAGGCCTGGCGTGCTGTGATTCCTGGGGTCGCAAAGAGTCGGACACGACTGAGCGACTGAACTGAACTGAACTGACTGAATAATTATAAAATGGTGCTCATCAAGATAAGTTCACTCTGTGATGGGATTGTGGGACATTCTGTGAAACCATCATGGATACTAAGAAGAATGAAACAGCCTTCAATCAAGTTGAGGGGATTCTCACTGAGGCACCGTTGGCAGTCTTTGTTGGTTTCATCTCTCCTGTTAGACTCCAGGAGTGGGACAGAGGTCATCACGAGCTCTAGTTCACGGTGCACCATCTGCACCAACCTGAGCAAGACCCTTCTCATCGTATTTGATTCCATGTCTACCTTCTCTCTCACATTTTCATTCACTTCCAATAGGTACTCACTCCAATGTGTTGGATCAGTTCAGTTCAGTCACTCAGTCGTGTCCAACTCTTTGCAACCCCATGGACTGCAGCATGCCAGGCTCCCGGTCCATCACCAACTCCCAGAACTTGCTCAAACTCATGTCGATTGAGTTGGTGATGCCATCCAACAATCTCATCCTCTGTCATCCCCTTCTCCTCCTGCCTTCAATCTTTCCCAGCATCAGGGTCTTTTCCAATGAGCAGTTCTCGTATCAGGTGGCCAAAGTATTGGCATTTCAGCTTCAGCATCAGTCCTTCTAATGAATATTCAGGACTGATTTCTTGGATATCCTTAAGTGTGTTTGTTTTTCTGATCTGAATGGGAGGGCTTCTGGGATTTCAAAGGGTACCTGGGACTTCTGCAGCTTCTTTGTAGATGTTCTTTGTCAGACTTAAGAGTTCTAGTCCTAGTATGCAAACAGCTGTTGCTTTCTCATTACAAATTTTTGAATTTTCGCTAATGCTTCATCTTCCTAGCCTCCCAAAAAAATTGGAGCAGAAGGAATAAATTTCTCTTACTCTATTTCTTGGTTTATACTGGAGAGGATTGATTCTTTAAATGACTTACTGAACTCACCATAAAGCCTTCTGGACTTGACGTTTTCTTTTTGAAAATTAAACCAGTGATTCAGTTTCTTTAATAGTTAGAGGTTTCAGTTCAGTTCAGTTCAGTCGCTCAGTTGTGTCCGACTCTTTGCGACCCCAGTAATCACAGCACGCCAGGCCTCCCTGTCCATCACCAACTCCCGGAGTTCACTCAAACTCATGTCCATAGAGTCGGTGATGCCATCCAGCCATCTCATTCTCTGTCGTCCCCGTCTCCTCCCACCCCCAATCCCTCCCAGCATCAGAATCTTTTCCAGTAAGTCAACTCGTCGCATGAGGTGGCCAAATTATTGGAGTTTCAGCTTTAGCATCAGTCCTTCCAATGGACATCCAGGATTGATCTCTTTTAGAATGGACTGGTTGGATCTCCTTGCAGTCTAAGGGACTCGCAAGAGTCTTCTCCAGCACCACCAGTTCAAAAGCATCAATTCTTCGGCGATCAGCTTTCTTCACAGTCCAACTCTCACATCCATATATGACCACGGGAGAAACCATAGCCTTGACTAGGCAGACCCTGGTTGGCAAAGTAATGTCTCTGCTTTTTAATATGTTATCTAGGTTGGTCATAACTTTCCTTCCAAGGAGTAAGTGTCTTTTTATTTCCCGGCTACAGATTCTAAGTCACTTTTATCTATTTCGTCTGAATTTTTAAATTTGGACATAAAGTGCTTCCTGATATCCTCCTATCTGTTTAATCTCTACAGTATCTGCAGGTGTCTTGTTTTTCCCTCCCAAACAAGACTGGTGAGCTTTCAGGTGGCAACAGAATGCCTCCATACTCTTTCCACTACATGATAATGGCATCTTCGTGGAGACAGGCTGATCCTGGGACCTGCCCCACAGCTGACTGCTGGCCCGGGTGCAAGGCTGGGACGGAGCAAGGATAGAGCAGCTGGAGCAGAGTCAGCTTCAAAATTGTGAATCCAAGCATGAGGCCACACAGTCTCTGCGGACAGCCTGCAGCCTTGGTTTGTGGGTGGGGAGGGCTTACCCGGGGCATAGAGGAAGCTCAAGTCCCAGGCTGAGGCCTCCATCCTCTTGTCTGGTGCCACCTAGTATTCTGTGCAGGGCCTCATCTTCCCCTCTCATGGTCCCCCTTTTGCATCACTGACCCTCAACTGACCCATCTCATCCCAACCCCTGCCCCGCTCAGGCCCCCTCCGATTTCCCAACATCACTGATGACTCAGCTCAAGCCCAGATGCCCACTGGAGGGCCACCAGGGGTCCAGCATGAGCAGAGGGATGGGCAGGATGACAGGCAGCCCCAGGGGCAGCTTCCCGGAAGATGTTTTAAAGACAGAGCCCGATTCCCAAGCCGGGTCTCCTGTGATCTTAATTTGCGGCTTTGTCTGATGGGATTCGCTTCCCTCTGCATCTTCGTCTGGTTTTTTATTTGGGTAAAGGATATTCTCCGCCCTTTCATGTCTGAGCGGTTTCCTCCTGCATATGTGTTCGCTGTGGGGTCTTCTGCACGCCTGGCCCTGGCAGGGAGGGGTTGGGTGGGCGCTTCTTCCGAGAAGGGAGCACTGGAGGGGGGGGGCAGAGAGGTCAGGCAGACCCTCCCTGGGGCTGCCTCCTGGGGGGCCGCCCCTGCCCTGTGGACCAGCCCCACACATCTGAGTGAAGCTCTCGCAGATTTCCTTGGACTTGGGCTAATAAGATTTTTCCTTTGAAAGGAACTTTCCATTGTTTGTTTTAAAAGTGAAACGAGCATTTTTTCCAACCACAGAGGCAATGCTGAAGGAGCCTGTAATTTCTAGGATCCAAGACTGGAACTTAAAAACAAGAAGAAGAAGAAAGGGAAAATTAAAAGAGCTTTCCAATTAAAACGGGTCTCTCCCTTCCCTGCCTCAGGCGCTCCCTCGTCTTCCATCTCTTTCAGGACATCAGCAGGGCTGGCGCTTCGCTCCTTCTGCCCCAAACTCTAATGAGCTCCGTCTTCCATTCTCTTCGCACTGCCATTCCCTTCTCCAGGGGATCTTCCCAACCCAGGGATTGAACCCGGGTCTCCTGCATTGCAGGCAGATTCTTTACCACCTGGGCCACCGGGGAAGCTTAATAAAGAGGCACCTGTGGCTAACTAGACGTAGGGAATGGAGTTGAATCTGAAACTGACATATCAATGCCGCCCAGCTCAATGCACACCAGCTAAGCGCCATTCGGTTCCCACTGGACACTTGTCCACCACAGGGCCCCTGCTCCCCGGCGATGCACAGCCTTGTAGGGGAACTTGATTCTCTTTTGCTATTTGCTGCAAAAACTGTAGCAGAGATTCAGCACGTGGAGTGACTAGAGCGACAGCACAGAACAGGGATGAATGGAGGGGCAGGAAGAGCCTGTTAACAGTTGTTTGGTGTTTTTGTCTATTTCTTTTTTTTCTCCCAGAGCAAACCAGTGGGTGCTCACTGGGCAGCGTACCAGGGTGAGGAAGATGCGATCCCTGCCTTCAGGGGATGACCGGCTTTGGGGATGATAGCTCCACCCACAAGTCTGGGTCATGGCAGCCAATGAAGCTCTAAGCACCATGACAGAGGTGAACACGGAGGCTGAACAGAGGGAGGATGAGCAGGATTCGGAGGAGCCCAGGGGTCTCCTTTGTGGGGAGAGGGGCAGAGGACACAGAGTTGGGATCGGGAAGGCTGGCAGGGCATCAGGGTGGCTCAGTCGGGGAGAGAAGTGAAGACCCTCCCCAGAGCTGAGGGCCCTGCCAGTCACTGTTCAAAAGAGCCCCAAGCCGCCCTGAGCTGAGTGCTCAAGTTCATTACCAGGGTCGGTTCTACCTTCCAGAGTCTGCCGTTTGGCTGGAAAGTTTATGAGAACTGGCTTATTCTCTGGTGTCTTGGCACTTTCCCTTCATGTCCTGATTGGAACCAGGGAGGCTGTAAGTGCAAACGTTTTTGTACCTTAGAGTAAATTCTATCTGCGTTCCTGGAGGAGGCCGCGGTGAAAGTGTCTCTTGTTTCCAGTGGCCTGGCTCTCCCCCCCTCAGGAGACCTGAATTCCAGGCCGGCGCTACTATAAAGTTGATGAATGCGTGCCAGGCCCTCATCCAACCAGCAGTTCCCCATCTCTCCTCCTCTCCTTTCTTCAGGGAAAGGAAGCTGGAGTTTTTTAATAAGGTAATAGCACCTCTTTTATATTTTCCTTTCATAAATTAGAAAGAATTGAAAGCAGAATAAGGCAGCAGCTTGGCATAATGGAAAGATTACTGAGCAGGGTGGGAGTGTAAATTGGTACAACCACTTTTGGAGAGCGAATTGGCAAACGCTAGCAGAGTTGAAGCCATGCCTATCCCAGAGCCCAGCGATTCCTCCCAGGAGAAGTCATGGGAGAAACTCTGGGCCACGTGTCCAGGAGATATTATAGCTCTGGTGGGGATAGCAAGGCATTGGGAAAAAAGCATGGGCAGGGGGATGGAAAAATTGTGTCCCCCAAATGTTTCTTATTGCAACATTATTTATAACAGTAAAAAAAAAAGAGAGCTTAAATGTCCATCAACAAAGAGATAAATAAATCATGTGTCTGAGTAGTTATAGTGTTTGAACTAGCCCGGCATTTATCATCGTGGTTCAATCTCAAGCCCATAACAGCAAGATGCAGGACATGTGCAGTGTTACGCTGTTTATATCAAGTTTAAAAACATACGGCATGAATCTACATACTGTTTATAGATCTATACGTTGCAAAAGTATAAAAACCCGTGGGAATGAGAAACATCAAATTCAGGTCACGTGACTCCAGCCCTCCAACCACAGGAGCAGGTAGGCTCTTGACCATAGCTGAGCCAGTCGGACTGTCCACCCTGGGCCTGAGGGCTCAATGCAGGTGATGGATCGGTCTGTGCCTTTGGGTCTGGAGTGGCTGCTTTTGTCTAAGTGTAAGAGGGGTATGTTTCACCATTGTCTTCACTTAGGGAAAGCACCTGGACCGTTCAGTCCCGTGTAAAGGGAGGTACCGGGGGCCTTCAGTCCAACACTCTAGCTTCTTTGTGTCACTTCTGTTTGGGGAACTCCTGCATGTCCGGCACCATTAGATCCACGTAGGATGGGGCTGAGCAGCGACTTGGAGCTGGAAACTGCTACCCATGGAGATACTTGACTTGAATGAGACTCCCCACTGGGCTTCCGGGCAGGTGATGGGGACCCAGGCGTCTTGGGAGCTAGTTTGGCTGCCCCGAGGTAATGAGCTCGCCTCCATCTTCTCACTCTGGACCCTGCCAACCTCCCCTTGTTTGTCCCATCCATTTCCCAGAGTGTGGATCAGCTGATCTCTGGGATCTGGTGGTCTCTTCCTCTCCTAATCATCTAGGCTATCCATCTAGGCTTATGGCATAAGAGGTCTTCAGGATTTTGCCCTTTGTTTTTCCAAAATCAGGTTTTTGGAGCCCAGCGGACTCTTTTGCTCCCACAAGAGCTTGACTCTCACCAATCAAAAACCCCGCCTTCCAGCACCAATATTTTTGTTGTTAATGTCAGAAATCTCTTTTCCCAAAACGGGTGTTGATGATTTCTGTCTGTTTCCCTTCCTTTAGATGAACAGCCCTAGTACTCTCTGAGACAATGGATCCCACCTACTGAATAGAATCCAGTCCAAAGACAGCAACTTGTCCAGCATGTTATCGAACCACACAAGGGAAGGAGCGCTGGGAGGCAGGACTGGCAGCAAGAACTCGCTGTGCTTTTCCGGTTAACTTGGTCCCAGCAGTGTCCCCTGTAAGGTCTGTGCTGGTTACTGCCCTGACTCCTTATCCCAAAACTGCCCCTTTTCTTTCAGCCAGTTTGAGTGAATGTTTACTTTTTTTCCCCCACCTGAGGCGGTGTGAAGGGTCCAGGTGGCTCAGTTGGCTGGAATGGGTGCCAGCCAGGCTGGTGACCACACAAATACTTTTCTTGGGGTGGAGTGCGGCCACTGCTGGATGGATACAAGTTGTTCTCCCTCTGAGACAAGTCAGACCTCACAGTGACCTCCACCACCAAAGGAATGTGTGATGTCAATGAGCAGGGCTTGAATTCCGCCATCTTTCTGCTATTGATTCTGTTTCTTTTGCCAAGAATACAAGGACTGGGGCTTCCCTGTTGGTTCAGTGGCAAAGACTCCGCACTCCTAATGTAGATGGTCCGGGTTTGATCCCTGGTCAGGGAACTAGACGCCACATGCCACAACTAAGAGCCCACATGCCGCAAATAAAAATCTAAGATCCCGAGTGCCGCCACTAAGAACCAGCACAGCCAAATAAATAAATATAAATATTAAAAAGAAAAAGAACACAAGAGCTGCATCTAGGGGTCAGTACCACAGTAGATGCTCAAGAAACATTCAGTCAATGAGTGATTTATTTATTTTTTCTAGAGAGAGTCCTTTACTCCTGGTTTGGTCCATACAGAGAGCATGCAGTGCCACCCTGGTGACTGGGAGCACTTCTCTAGTCCACGTAATGTGTCACCCTTGGTGGGCTTTGGTCAGAGGCCTCTGGTCTCATGCTGTACCAGTAAACCACCCCGTCCTTGGAGCTCCTCCTCCCCTCACCCACTTCCCACCCTTCAGTCATTTCTAAGAACAGTTTTATTGTGGAAATTTTCAAATGTAGAAACAGAATAGTACAATGAATCTCAAAGTATCTCCTTCAACAGTTATTTTGCTAATCTTTCATCTATTCTTCACTTTTTTTCCCCATAAAACATTTAAAAACAGATCTTATACACATTTGTTTTCATTTACTGTTGCAACAAATGACCGAAACCTTAGGGCTTAAGACAAATTAATTGATTATTTTATAGATGTTGGCAGGGCTGCGTTTCTTTCTGGAGGCTCTGCCTTTTCCGGCTTCTAGAAGCTGTGCACATTCTCCAGTTCTGGCCTGCTTCCTCCATCACTTACGTGATTAGACCGGACCCACTCAGCCTATTCTTCTATCTAAGGATTCTTCACTTAGTCGTCCCTGCAAAATCCCCTTTGCCATGTAAAGGGACTGGAATCTAAACATTTTGGGGGACTATTCTCCCGGTCAAATAGGGACATCATTTAATTTCATCCTAAATAATTCAACGTCCATCTCTAACTCTTAGTATATCTCTGTGACATCAGTTCAGTTCAGTTCAGTCGCTCAGTCGTGTCCGACTCTCCGCGACCCCATGAACCACAGCACGCCAGACTGACCTCCCTGTCCATCACCAACTCCCGGAGTACACTCAAACTCATGTCCACAGAGTCGGTGATGCCATCCAGCCATCTCATTCTCTGTCGTCCCCTTCTCCTCCCGCCCCCAACCTTTCCCAGCATCAGAGCCTTTTCCAGTGAGTCAACTCATCGCATGAGGTGGCCAAAGTATTGCAGTTTCATCTTTAGCATCAGTCCTTCCAATGAACATCCAGGATTGATCTCCTTTAGAATGGACTGGTTGGATCTCCTTGCAGTCCAAGGGACTCTCAAGAGTCTTCTCCAACACCACAGTTCAAAAGCATCGATTCTTCGGTGATCAGCTTTCTTCACAGTCCAACTCTCACATCCATACATGACCACGGGAAAAACCATTGCCTTGACTAGACAGACCTTGGTTGGCAAAGCATCATCATTTTAAAAGTTTAAAATTAATTCTTTAATATCAGTAACTGCTGCTGCTGCTAAGTCACTTCAGTCGTGTCCGACTCTGTGTGACCCCATAGACAGAAGCCCACCAGGGTCCCCCGTCCCTGGGATTCTCCAGGCAAGAACACTGGAGTGGGTTGCCATTTCCCTCTCCAATGTGTGAAAATGAAAAGTGAAAGTGAAGTCGCTCAGTCGTGTCCGACCCTTAGCGACCTCACGGACTGCAGCCTACCAGGCTCCTCCATCCATGGGATTTTCTAGGCAAGAGTACTGGAGTGGCTTGCCATTGCCTTCTCATATCAGTAACAGCCAGCCCATATTCAAAGCTCCCTGATTTGTTCAAATCCAACCAAGAGCTACACATTGCACTTGGTTTTCGTATCTCCCAAGTTTTTTTTCCCCCATTCTTTAAAACCTCCACTGTCTATCACCACCCCACCTTTTAATTTTTATAATTACTGGTGGGACTCCACCCATAATCATGTGAGCCAATTCTCATAATATTATAAATCTCCTTTTATGTATCTACATGTATATCCTATTAATTTTGTTTCTGCGGACAATCCTGACTAGTAATGCACATATAACATACCTAGGTGTAGAATTTTTGATAGTTACCTTGAATTGGATTCTCTGAACTTCCTGGATCTGTGGTTTTGTGTTGTCATTGATTTTTCAAAAATTTTGGCCATTGTTACTTCAAAAATATTTCTGTTCTGGTCTTGCTTTGTTCTCCTTCTTATATTCCAATCATGCATATGCTATACCTCTTGAAGTTTCCCTCCAGTCCATGGATGTTTTATTCACCTCTTCATTTTCTTTTTTTTTTTCCCTCAATTTAAACTAAAAAACCAAAAGCATAAACAAAAACAGTTCACCTCTTCCTCCCAGCCCCACTCCCCACCTCTGGCAACCACAAATCTGTCCCTTTGATGTCTGTAAGTTTTTTTCACTTTGGCCGCACTGCATGGCACGTGGGAACTTAGTTCCTCAACCAGGGATTGAATTTGTGCCCCCTGCAATGAAAGCTCAGAGTCTTAACCACTGGACCACAAGGGAAATCCCTCTATAAGCTTATTTTTAAGGATTCCATACAGATATGAGAGATCACATAGTATTTTTCTTACTAATCTTACTTGTCTTCTCTGATTTATTATTATGCTTTTTTCACTTAACATAATGCCCTTGAGGTCCATCCATAATGTTGCAAATGGCAAGATTTTGTATTTTTTTTGAATAATATTTCTTTCTCCATACCACAGTTTCTTTATTCATTCATTCACCAAAGGACACTTAGGTTGTTTCCCTCCCTACCTTTTTAATGCCATCTATTTGGTGGAGAAACCAGGTTATTTGACCTGAAGCCCACATTTTCGATGTGGCTGACTACTCTCCCTAATTTTTTCCTCTGTCTCCTGAATTTCCTGTACACTGGTAATTAGAGCTACAGACTCAGAATCAGATTCTAATTTGTCTGGTTATACTTCACAGGGGCACATCACATTGTGAAACCACCACGTGCAGCTGCTCCACCTTTAGGGATGCTAAGATTGACTAGGGGGTTGAGGTGGTGCCAGCCTGACTCTTCCATCATAAAGTTCCCCATCAACCTTTATATTTGATGTATTTGATCTTTTTGATGTTCGTATTATCCTTAGGCCAACAGACACCCTTTCAAGTATACTCTATTATGTTCTGTATTCTACTGAATAGACACATTAAAATTAGTCTGGTGGTTTCCTTGCTTTCTCGTGCAAGATATCCAAAGCTCATCTTGTATATTTCTTGCCTGAGACCTGGAATTAACCATTTGCCATGAATTTTTGGCTCCCTTATTGTGGGTCTCTGCATCAGATATAAAGACCACAAAAGTAGGAACTTGTTGCTACTGGGCTATCAGCTTCTAAGCCTTTTCAATGGTTGTGGTTAGTCGCTCAGTCGTGTCCAAGTCTTTGTGACCCCATGGACTGTAGCCCCCCGGGCTCCTCTCTTCATGGTATTCTCCAGGCAGAAATACTGAAGTGGGTTGCCATGCCCTCCTCCAGGGGATCTTCCCAACCCAGGGATTAAAGCCAGGTCTCCTGCATTGCAGATGGATTCTTTACCATCTGAGCCACCAGGGAAACCCTTTCAATGGTTAGAGCTAGGAAACATGTTATTTCTTAAGAGAAAAGAAGAATTAAGAACTCATTAATTTTCCAATGTAACTTTCAAATTATAAGAAGCCTACTAAATAAACGTAACTATTTCTTTACAGTTCTTATTGTCCTGTGCATATATCTTACACAGGATGTATAATCAGAATACTGTATTTAAAAAATGACCTGAAGCAATTCTTTTCTCTGCATGACTGTTTCACCATACAACATACAATTAAGTTTATTTCAGTTTGAGTACTTTTAAGTATTCATTTTTATGTTCAATCATATATCCCCACAGCAGCTATTACTCTGGGGACTTATCTACTTCATTGTTAGTTATTGTTGATATTCCCCCTTTAGCAGGTAAGCTCCATAAGAGGAAGGTCTTCTGTCTGTTCACTGCTTATATCCAGTACCTAGAACAATTCCTGGCACATACTGCACCATCATAAGATGCCTACGTGTAGTAATCATTCACATGTGAGAGTACATCATCCCAACAATGAGAAGTAGGTACTTTTTTATTTTTAAATTCTTCTGGCCATGTGCCAAATGTGATCTTAGCTTGCTAATCAGGGATTGAACTCTTGCAGTGGAAACTCGGGGACTTAACCACTGGACTGCCAGGGAAGTCTCACAGAAGTAGGTATTCATATCACCAGTTCATTAAAAGATGAGAAAACTGAGGCTCAAACAGGGTAATCACTCATGCAAGTATGGAAATTCATACTTTCACATGAAGTAACAAGTGGAGACTTTTGTGGGGCTGGGCTGGTGGATGAGATCTTGGACTTGCAGTGATTCCAGATGGGGATGAATTCCACTACTGAATACAGAAACAGAGGCCGTAACTCTTTGTGTTTCTGGAAAAGGAAGTGGTGGCAAGAGCCTTGCAAATGATTATGGGAGGCAAGGCAGGCTTGCTGCCCCACTCCCATATCGTGGGCCAAAGTCAGAAACCTTCCCTCTTGGATCTGCAACCAGAAAGAAGAATTCTCCCAGAAGTTCCCTGCGGTGGAAGGAGCACGGATGTGGAGTCGGAAGCCCGCTTTAGAGATCTGGCTTCACGGACCGGCTGTGTGCCCTGGGTGAGCCATGCAATCTCTGCGCCCCTTGGCTTCCTCATCTGTAAGATGGGCTGAGGGTCTCAGCTCTGACCACCTCCCAGGGCTGCTGGGGGCTGAGCTGAGGCTGCAGTGAGGAAGCACTGCATCTGGGAAATGGGAAAGGCTTTCTAGGTAGACGGGGTGTATCGTCCCTCCCTCCCTTCTCTTCCCTGCCAGCATTTAGTAGAAGTATGCTCCCCTCTGCCAAAGGTTTTCAAAGAAGTTGCTGAGGGATACACTCACCCAGGAGAAAGGCAGACTACTTTTCTGGTGGAAATCATCAAACGACAAACAAAAAAGCAAACAAGAAACAGGGAGTGGAACAGAACATTTGGTTTTTGGTGATGACTTACTGCAGTGGGAAGAAAAGAATCTTCAGAATAAACCAGAGAGTTAGAGAGAAGCTGATGAAAGCTGGAGGTGGGGTCAATCCTGCGAGGTAGGAATTATCACCTCCACCTGACAGAAACTGAAGCTCCAAGAGGTAACGAGAGGTGCCCAAGTGCGGAGAGTTGACCAGGACCAGAGCCAGCACGTAAAGCCTGGAGGGAGGCTCTCACTACTTCACCTTGCTTCCACGTCCAGGTTGTAGGGCTGAGAGAGTCACAGAGTAGTCAGTCTACGTCGAGGTCAGCTACACTTAACTGAGCAAACACTGCAGAAACTGCATCCTTCCTGTGCTGTGTCACGGTACTTGGTGCATTGAGGGCTCGAGGAATACAAGAGAAAAGCTGTTTCAGAGGGGTTTGGATGATCTGCAGGAAGATGGATTGATAGGCATGCTTGCAGATACTGGTAACAGACACAGGAGCTTGTCTGGGGCCAGTGATTATATTCGGCATCATGGCCTGAAGGCCAGAGAGGATTCACAGTTTCAGAGGAAAGAAGAGAAGCCTAGAGAGAGTCCACGAAAGGCTACACGGATACACTCTGGGAGGTGTGGTAACAAAGGCTGCTATTTTACTTCCCCATCCTTGGGCCAGGTGAAAGACTGACACTCCTCCTCCTGCTTCCATCACATCCGATTTCATGAGAGCCGGACCAGCTTGACAGGGGAGACTTGCTACAGGTTCAGCTTCAGCACAAATTTATGATACTGCCCTCAGGCAAACCCACAACCCAGTGCAACCATAACCAGATGCAAGATCACGGCTGAACGCTTTCTAAGCTCCCTTGGAGAAGGTTGAGTGCTGTGGCCAGGTTCTATTATTTATTTGCTTTTTAGCCAGCTGACAGTAGAGGGATTTGCTGTTGTTATTGTTTTTAACCTCGAGCTTTGCCTACATGGTTCCTCGGAGTCCCTTTTCTGTTTGAATCCCATGGGGATCTCCAACTTATTTCACAGTTCAATCTGTGTGGTCCAAAACCTCCCCGCCACTGCACCCGACTTTCATCTGTAAAGTAACTATCAATCTCAGAGATCAAGATACAAATACATATATTTGAGTGGGTTGATATTTTAGATAACATTGTGTATAATAGATGAATACTTTTAGATAGCCTTCTCTCTTCACTGGAGAAAATTCTGTCCCATTTTGATTCCCTCTTTCCCACTGTCATCAGAACACAGGATGACAAGAGTCATGTGGCACCTGGAACTTCTACATCAGAAATCTGAACTTGCAACCCACAATAAGGAAAAATGTTTTCCTCTGGTTTGAGAGAAAAAGAACGATGAGTGCAAGTAACTGGGGTTTAATTATTATGTTTAATTATCTATTCGTGACATACAAATACTTGCATAACTTTAGTTTTGCCCTTGTTATTGTTCAGTCGCTCAGATGTGTCCGACTCTTTATAACCCCACAGACTCCAGCAGGCCACGCTTCCCTCTGGCTTGAGCAACCATCTCCTGGAGCTTGCTCAAACTCATGGCCATTGAGTCGGTGATGGCATCCAACCATCTCATCCTCTGTCGTCCCCTTCTCCTCCTGCCCTCAGTCTTTCCCAGCATCAGGGTCTTTCCAGTGAGTTGGCTCTTCTCATCAGGTGGCCAAAGTTTTGGAGCTTCAGCATCAGTCCTTCCAATGAATATTCAGGGCTGATTTCCTTTAGGATGGACTGCTTTGATCTTGCAGTCCAAGGGACTCTCAAGGGTCTTCTCCAGCACCACAGTTCAAAGCATCAGTTCTTCATTGCTCAGTCTTCTTTATGGTCCAACTCTCACATCCATACCCGACTACTGGAAAAACCATAGTCTTGACTAGAAGGACCTTTGTCAGCAAAGTAAGGTCTCTGCTTTTTTAATATGCTGTCTAGGTTTGTCACAGCTTGTCTTCCAAGGAGCAAGGGAGGGCAAGGAAGTTTCGCCCTAGAGGAGAATAAATGACTTGCCTCTCTTGCCATCTTTCTCCTGATTGAGAGTTTTGCTCAGGTGACCTCCCTGTATATTTCTCTCTTACATATCTCAGGTGATGAAACCTGGGGGCGGAGTGAACAGCTTGGGGAAGTTTGGGGCTTCTGCGAAGAGCAGCAAGCTGTTGCTAGGGAGGCTGGAGGGAGTGTATTTGTTTAACATCCTTCCTCCTGCCTTGTCAAGTCCAATGGCATGTTATTTCCACTGGGTGGGAGCCAACGCCGAGTTCCTCCCTGTTGTGTCCAGCCTTGAACACTGTTCTGTGATTATGTTTCATCCAGGGATTAGCAAAACGCAGAGGGGGAAAAAACCTGAGAAGGTGTTTGGCATGGGGCTCCGTGCTGTGTTAGCACAATCCTCAGGCATCCTTGGCTAATTGCAGAATGGCAACAAACAGACGGGCTCAGACGCTTGCAAGAGCGCTTCGTCTTGGATTACCATCAATGGTTTATTTATTGAGCGTCAGGCTTTTGTGTGTGTGTGTTTGTTGTTTGTTTTTTATAACCCCCTGAGGAAATGCCAAATAAACAAGCAGTTTGCACCGCCTCACCCTGTCCGCACCATTTCTGAGCGATCAGAAAATCTGGGAGCAGGGAGCAGGCTGCTAAGGATTCTTCCTTTCTGACTTGCCAAGGGTCATTATTCAGTCTTGAGCAAATCTGGAAGCAGTATTTTCTTCTTTTTTAAGGGGATACCGCTTTGCTTAGCTGGTAAAAGCAGAAGACAAAGCAATTAGCAGAGACTCCTGAAAGATCAAGTTCTGTTACTGAAGACCTGCTTTTTTTCTGGCGAAAGAAGTGCAAAGGGAACATTGCTTCTTCTTTATTATTAATACATACTTTTAAGTCTTTATTGAATTTGTTACAATATTGCTCCCGTTTCATGTTTTGGTCCTCTGGCCAGGAGGCACGTGGGATCTTAGTTCCCTGATCAGGGATTGAACCCGCAACTCCTGCATTGGAAGGCGAAATCTTAACTATGGGACTGCTGAGGAAGTCCTAAAAGGGACATTTCTGAATCAGCCTTGGTCCGCCCAAGGCCATCTCTTCATGGCTTCAGATGGCTGGGCGGCGGGCAGAGGATGAT
Source organism: Moschus berezovskii (assembly GCF_049115385.1). Classification (NCBI taxonomy): domain Eukaryota; kingdom Metazoa; phylum Chordata; class Mammalia; order Artiodactyla; family Moschidae; genus Moschus; species Moschus berezovskii. The sequence goes on from NC_142482.1 coordinate 30,278,398, forward strand.
ATATGAGGGGATAGCAAGTGTGCAGGGAACTGAAGAGCTTCGGACTATTCGCAGAGGAGAGTCTGTGTACCTCTCCTCCTGTGGGCCTTGATCCTTGGTAGGGACACAAAGTAAGGCCTTACCCATTGAAAGAAAGTTTATTAATGATAAGGGAAGAAAGAAGAGAGAGATCACCTCAAGAGAGAGGTGGGCCACAGCAAGGGAGGCAATGGCCCTGGAGGGCTGTGGTACAGTTTTTAAGGCAAGGTCATTTGCATAATCCACAACTGTTGACTGACAATCTAGGTTCACCGCTGCTGCTGCTGCTAAGTCACTTCAGTCATGTCCGACTCTGTGTGACCCCATAGACGGAAGCCCACCAGGCTCCCCCCGCTACAGGTTATAAAACAAGATGCTCTACTGTATATGTCTTTCCCATAATTCAGTCTATCATAATTAGATACAGGTAGTCATGGAATCTTTATGCACAGTTAATGAGTCTAATTAAGAAGAGATGGCAGGAATACACAGGAGAACTATACAAAAAAGACCTTCAGTTCAGTTCAGTCGCTCAGTTGTGTCCGACTCTTTGCGACCCCATGAATCACAGCACGCCAGGCCTCCCTGTCCATCACCAACTCCCAGAGTTCACTCAAACTCACGTCCTTCGAGTCAGTGATGCCATCCAGCCATCTCATTCTCTGTCGTCCCCTTCTCCTCCCGCCCCCAATTCCTCCCAGCATCAGAATCTTTTCCAGTGAGTCAACTCGTCGCATGAAGTGGCCAAAGTATTGGAGTTTCAGCTTCAGCATCAGTCCTTCCAGTGAACATCCAGGATTGATTTCCTTTAGAGGGGACTGGTTGGATCTCCTTGCAGTCCAAGGGACTCTCAAGAGTCTTCTCCAACACCACAGTTCAAAAGCATCAATTCTTCGGCACTCAGCTTTCTTCACAGTTCAACTCTCACATCCACCCATACATGACCACTGGAAAAACCATAGCCTTGACTAGACGGACCTTTGTTGGCAAAGTAATGTCTCTGCTTGTTAATATGCTATCTAGGTTGGTCATAACTTTTCTTCCAAGGAGTAAACGTCTTTTAATTAATGACCCAGATAACCACAATCATGTGTTTCACTCACCTAGAGCCAGACATCCTGGACTGCAAAGTCAAGTGGGCCTTAGGAAACATCACTATGAACAATGCTAGTGAAGGTGATGGAATTCCAGCTGAGCTATTTCAAATCCTAGAAGATGATGCTGTGAAAGTGCTGTGCTCAATATACCAGCAAATCTGGATAACTCAGCAGTGGCCACAGGACCGGAAAAGGTCTGTTTTCACTCCAATCCCAAAGAAAGGCAATGCCAAAGAATGCTCAAACTACCGCACAATTGCACTCATCTCACACACTAGCAAAGTAATGTTCAAAATTCTCCAAGCGAGGCTTCAATAGTACATGAACCAAGAACCTCCAGATGTTCAAGCTGGATTTAGAAAAGGCAGAGGAACCAGAGATCAAAATGCCAACATCCATTGGATCACAGAAAAAGCAAGAGTTCCAGAAAACCATCTACTTCTGCTTCATTGACTAGGCTAAAGCTTTTGACTGTATGGATCACAACAAACTGTGGAAAATTATTAAAGAGATGGGAATACCAGACTACCTTACCTGCATCCTGAGAAACCTGTATGCTGGTCAAGAAGCAACAGTTAAAATTGGACATAGAAAAACAGACTGGTACCAAATTGGGAAAGGAGTACGTCAAGCCTGTATATTGTCACCCTGCTTATTTAACTTTTATGCAGTTTATCGAAATGCCAGGCTCGTTGAAGCACAAGCTGGAATCAAGACTGCCAGGAGAAATATCAATAACCTCAGATATACAGATGACACCACACTTATTGCAGAAAGCGAAGAAGAACTTAAGAGCCTCTTGATGAAAGTGAAAGAGGAGAGTGAAAAAGCTGGCTTAAAACTCAACATTCAAAAAACCTAAGATCATGGCATCTGGTCCCATCACTTCATGGGAAATAGATGGAGAAACAAAGAAAACAGTGAGAGACTTTATTTTCTTGGGCTCCAAAATTACAGCAGATGGTGACTACAGCCATGAGATTAAGAGACGCTTGCTCCTTGGAGAAAAGTTATGACCAGCCTAGACAGCATGTTAAAAAGCAGAGACATTATTTTGCCAATAAAGATCCGTCTAGTCAAAGCTATGGTTTTTCCAGTAGTCATGTAGGGATGTGAGATCTGGACTATCAAGAAAGCTGAGCGCCAAAGAATTGATGTTTTTGAACTGTGGTGTTGGAGAAGACTCTTGAGAGTCCCTTGGACTGCAAGGAGCTCCAATCAGTCCATCCTAAAGGAAATCAGTCCTGACTATTCATTGGAGGGACTGATGCTGAATCTGAAGTCCCAATACTTTGGCCACCTGATGCAAACAACTGACTCACTGGAAAAGACCCTGATGCTGGGAAACATTGAGGGGAGGAGAAGGGGACGACAGAAGATGAGATGGTTGGATCGTATCACTGACTCAAGGGACATGAGTTTGGGTAAACTTCAGGAATTGGTGATGGACAGGGAGGCCTGGCGTGCAGCAGCCCATGGGGTCACAAAGAGTCGGACATGACTGAGCAACTGAACTGAACTGAATGAGTCCAATGGCCATCAAAAGTTACTTTAGCACACGATGGTAGATGTGCATGTGCTAGACTAGGGAAAGCCCCAATAGTCAGCGGTGGGAGTTTTTCCCACCCCCTGACTATTTTGGAGCACTGATGGGGAGGGGTGTTACGGGTGGGGCTGGTAAATTGCTTGTTGGGATTAGGCAGCCTTGGGACCTTTAGCTGAAGGGGTTGCCTCTCATTGCGCTCAGCTAACCTCCTGCCTAATAAGACTCAGACCTGGCCCCGCTTGCTGCGTGGCTGCTGGTCTTACACACACATTCACACATGGTGCTTAGGGAAGGAGGCCTCAGAACAAACAGGTGGCAGGGAGGAGGAGGAAGGGGCCATCCTCTGTGGCCCAGGAACCTGTGTGTGTGCAGCAGCCTCTGTCCCCCTCTCAGATCTCTCACCTTTTACAGCCCTTCTGCGGGGCATGGGTGGGGTGGAGGAAGCAACACTTTAGCAGGTACTCAGCTGCCCCCAAGCTGCTCCAGACCCAAGAGCTCCAGGGCAAATTCTCATTAAACTCCCAGGCTGGTGGTTGTGTTGAAATGGTTTGCAGCACGGCTGAGGGGTGTGTGAGGTCACCAGCTGGTCCCGTAAACACTGGATGGGAGTCACAGGCCTGAGAAAACACACCGACAACCCTGAGATGCCAAGAGGACATGACGGGAAGTAGGGAAGCCTCCGAGGTGCCCGAGACAGGTCTGGGATTGGAATGTGTAGCCGGAGGTGGGAAATGTGACCGTGGAAGGGTTTTGTTGTTTGTCTTTTCAATAAGGATGTGAGTTTGGCAGGTTAATTTGGTAAATCTATAAATCAAGAGTGGGATTTTGACTTGGAACCATTCTATTTACTGCATGCTAGTTTAACAGATTCCATAGAAAGAATTCACCTGTTACAATAATGTTTTTATAACTGTCAAAGAAACATCGGCTTTCCTTTCAGAGGCCACCTCTCATGCACTAATATTTTATTATTCTTGTAATATTACAAACTCACTGAAGACTGGACCAGGGCACCATCCGATGTGCCACGGTGTTCTCTGCCCCAGAGTGTGGCCCAGGATTCAAACTGGGTGACAAGGAGGTCATGCAAGTGAGCTGCTGGAACCCCCGGTCTTTTGCCAACAGCTGAACAAGGTGGTTATTTCCTAAGACAAATGTGGTGATGAACAGAGGAAAGGCCAGTGGGCCAATCAAGTTCTGTAAGAGCCGCATGCCAAGAGCATACGCTTCCATGACACACGCTCACGGGGATGACAAACTGAGTGTGTGAGATATGTCTGGGTGGGGGACCCTGTGACCCTTGGAGCGGCGGCGGGAGGCACAGTTCGGTACAAACTGTATCTCAGACAAGTTTCATTTCCCTCTGGTGCATCTCCAGAGCGTGCTGGTGCACTAGCCTGTCTACTTGTTTCTTGCTTCTCAGCACCAGTGACATCACCACTTAGTAGGGAATCACAGCCACATTTCAAAGAATCATTCAGTTTTCTCATTAAGATCCTATAGGATTTTTTTTATCCCCCGCAGCAACAGCCTTGCTAAAACAATGTTAAAAATAGACCTGGTAATACTTTTCACATTTGTAGGCAGTCATGAATGTTTAACAGTGTATATGTCCAGCAGATGTACATAACTTTAGAATTAGGCATTGAATTTTACAGAGTAATACAGAGGACACATACTTGTGAAAAGGATTTTTCAGAAAATGAAGCAAAAGACAAACCTTAGGCTTGGTTTACCTAAGGGAAGTGAAACCTGTTAGCTGCTTGATTTTCTTGTAGGAAAGTGTTTGTTCAATGCACAGAGTATTTAGGGGTAAACATATATGTAAAATAGAGAAGGGCATGGCAACCTACTCTAGTATTCTTGCCTGGAGAGTCCCATGGACAGAGGAGCTTGGTGGGCTAGAGTCCATAGGGTTGCAGAGAGTCAGACATGACTGAAGTGACTTAGCATGCATGCGTGCATGCACTATGGTAATTTTCTGACCAGCCTTGGCTAGAACTTTTTAATCTCTAGGAGTTCATCTACCAGTGAAAGTTTTCTTGCTTTTGGGGTAACCATAGAGATGGAGATTAACCCTCTTCATCCCCCAGGCTCTAAAATTATTTTGACCAAAATGTTTAAGCCAGGGGTTTCATGTAGCTTAAATGAGTCATTAAGAATTTTATTGGTTAAAGTAGGCATATTTTTTCCTAGTAGACAAAATGACATAACAGTAATAAAAATGTAATATTCAAGTAATTGCTGCAATGTAATTATAGTTTGGGTTATAAAGTAAGATTAGAGGTCTGGGATGGCTATTTTGTGGGTGTGTGTTTTAATGTCTGAATGTTGTCTTCGAGGTGCCTGTCCCGTCTCCCTGGAATGCTGGTGCAGTCCATCACAGAACCAGGTGGCCAGGAGCCCGGCTCAGCCAGCCACATCTAGGGGTTCTGCTCACCCCGCCTGCCCTCTCTGGACATTATCATCCTGCCTGTTGCAAATACCTAACCATCATAGTAACTGAAAGCAGGGTTTCTGATCTTATGTAGACAGCAACAGGGGAAGTAAAGCAGGGCAGAATCCTCACTAGGGGACCAGACGCATTCAGGGGCCAACCTGGAGCAGCCACCACTCTGCCTACTCAGTGCTGTAGCTCTTGGGTTCCCGCTCTTATCCAAGAGTTTGGTGGGGGTGGTTCTGCTTCTCTATGTCTCTGCCATGCTGCAGGGTTAGCCTGATCTGGCTGTTGGAGGGGAGAACAATTTCATTAGGTCTCAACAAGAAGAGCTTGATTAGGTGTTTACCCAAAGTATATCTTACCAAAGGATTTGTCATCATTGGAGGCAGTCTTTGAATGGTTATAAGTGAATTTCTGTCTGCATTTTTTATTTAATGGCATGACCTTGAGAAAGATGAAACTCCAGACAAAGAAGTGCTTAACTATTTGTGAATCAAAACAATGAAAAATTTAATTAGCAATATTTACAACGAACCATTGAAAGAACATCAGATTTTGTTGTTGTTACTAGTTTCCCTTTGTAACTAATAAGGAATTTGTGGGAAAATATCCTGAGACATTACTTTGCTGACAAAGGTCCATATAGTCAAAGCTATGGTTTTTCCAGTAGTCATGTAGAAAGAGTTGGACCATAAAGAAAGCTGAGCGCCGAAGAATTGATGTTTTCGAACTGTGGTGTGGAGAAGACTCTTTTGAGTCCCTTGGACTGCAAGGACATCAAATCAGTCAACCCTAAAGGAAATCAACCCTGAATATCCATTGGAAGAACTGATCCTGAAGCTAAAGCTCCAATACTTTGGCCACATGACGTGAAGAGCTGACTCACTGGAAAAGGCCCTAATGCTGGTAAAGATCGAAAGCAGGAGGAGAAGGGGACAATAGAGGATGAGACGGTTGGCTGAATGGCATCACCAACTCAATGGACGTGAGTGACTGAACAACTTGAGACTGTAAATTTCTACTCCTTATCAGTCTTTCTCCCCCAGTGATGATCTTTTAATGTCATGATTCCACCTATGCTTATTAGTTGGCTATCGATGGCAAAAAAGACCTTCCACTTTCTCCTCTATTTATTTATACTGTATGGACTCAAAACTATTTCTTTTATTCTATGGGTGATAACCCATTATTATAATCAGATTTTCCCAGATTCAGCCAGTGGTAGCCTCTTGAAGTTCCCATTTTTGACATGTACCTCTGGTTCTTTTAGCAATTCTTTGTTTTCTGGTGAGTTAAGATGTTTCAGGCTAATTTTTCAAGGCATCTTTCCCTGCCTCACTCCTGAAATCAGCAGTTTCTCGAAAAAGCCTGAATATTAATGGAGAATGTTTAGAAACTAAGATCTGGGTACTAGATATGAAAGAACATCACTTGTGAAATGTGTAATTTACTCCTCAGTCTCGAATAATTTAGGGTGCCTATAAAAAACTAAGTATCCAGAGGTAAAGGCTGCCTTAGCATCTTGAAAGTTGGAATTCTAAAAGGAAATTAGCCCCTCATCTTGATATTACAGACCTGTCACTGGGATGCCAAGTACAGTCTCAGCAAACTGATAACATCTTTAGGCTTTTCTCCCTCTGAGCAAACACTGTTCTCTTGGGACTTCCCAGGTGGCACCAGTGGTAAAGAACCCACCGGCAAATGCAGGAGTAATGAGAGACTGCAGGTTTGATCCCTGGGCCAGGAAGATCTCCTGGAATAGGGGCATAGCAACCCACTCCAATATTCTTGCCTGGAGAATCGCGTGGACAGGAGTTTGGCGGGTTACAGTCCATGGGGTTGCAAACAGTCAGACACGACTGAAGCCAAGGAAGAAAGCTTCTAATAGCTCGAGACATCGGTTAACTCACGGCTGAATCACAAATCAACTATGTAGACTATTTCACAAATTTAACGTCTTGACAGTATCTGTGACTTTAAATACCCGTGGTCTCTAAATGTTCTCTTTTTTAGACATAAATCTCACATTGACAAAGACCGACGGAACACAGGTGCACGCTGTGCCTCATCGGCACTGCGTGGTGTCCTCTCCGGAAACAGTGCGGAGAGCCCCATTCTGCACCTTGAGTCTGTGGTCCTGTTTTCTGCAGTGGTGACCCCTGAGCTGGGGCCTCGGGGAAAGTGGAGGGCCAGAGAGTTGGGCATACAGCATTTCCTCTCTAACTCCTTTGAGGGAAGTCAAGGGAGTGCAAAACATGGGATTTGACTGATCTAGGAGAGTTTCTGGCTTTTACTTGGCATCTACACCCTTAGTGCTTGAAAAATGTTATTTTTTCCCTAAACTTCTATCTCATTAATCTTGCCTTAGGAGTGGTCTAACCTTGTTAGTTGGGTAGGCTGCTTCTATCCCAATTAGCATATATTTCCATAAGTGTTGAGAGCAGAAGGGGATGGAAGAGGCAGAATTTCTAAACTATTGACCTTGGAAGGACTTGTACGAAGGTGTGTCTGACATGAGTGTAATACAACTGAAAAGTGTAATACAACTGAAAAAGCTCTCGTAAATGGTAAGTTATGGTTGGCTCTGATGATTTATGCTAAGCAGAATCAACTATGACGGAAACATAAAATATTTCTAAGCTTACACTTTAGTCACTCAATACACATAACACTCAATTTTCCTCCTTAAAAAATAGATATTTAGAGCACCGAGAATCTCCAGAGGAAATAGGGTTATTTACTGTCTTTGTGTTTGCCCATGTCACACATTCCAAGTTGAAGAGCTGGAAATGCTTTCATATTCTCAAATGAAAGGGCCTCTGTGATGCCCCCATTTAAATATAAATCCTGCTATTATTAATATATGATCCCCACCATTACATTAAGGGACTTTCCACTGACAATTTGAAGGGGGAATGTCAGAACAGGGCTTCAGCAGCCAAATTGTTTCATTGTTCAAGTACTGACAGGCCAGTTGCCTAACCAGAAGATGCAGAGTTAAACCAAAGAAGCTTATTTTGAGAGCAAGTCTGTCGCCATCTACAATATGTAGGACCAGGAGGTAAACAGGAAGTACTGAGCTGTCTTGGATTACTTCTACAGGCAGAGAGCGAAATAAAATCAGTGTTTACCGAATGGGAAAGCACACAGCTGGTACAGAGAGAAATGCTATTTTCATGCTTCTAAAAAGGTATTACAAATAACACAAAGTTTCAAACCTATAATTAAAAACTTATTTTTAAAAAGCTTTGATTAGGCTCCCTTCAAAAATAGAATTCTAGGTGGAAATAAATTTCTTAAAGGTTGACTTCCATGCTGGTTTCCCCTAATCCATTCTAAAGGCCTCTTTAAACGACAGACTTCAAGAGTAAAAAGTATGTCTCAGAATCACTGAGTAGAAGTTCAGTGCTCCCACTTAATACATGGGGAATCCAAGGCCCCAAAGTTAAAGTAATTTATAAAATGTCAAACAGCCAAGTAGGGGCAGGGGGAATTTAGGATCTGAGTTATTCATGAGGAAAAATTATGGATGTACTTAATTTCTTAGTGTCAGACACAAGGACACAATCCTGTGGTAAAGGGGCTAAATGTATTGTTGGTGTACTTTTGGCCAGAAGACAAAAGAGTGGTCCTGTGGATTCAAACTGAGTAGGCACTCCCACCCACCTTCAGAAATGACAAGACCCTTTCTTCTTTTGGTGTCAAAAGCCTCAACTGAAAAATGAGGTGATTCTGCAGTTCTAATGTTGTGAAGTTGAGAAAACAAAGAACTGGAAAAGGTGATATGACTCAGGGAAACAGAGAATAAATGAATGGAAATTAAGATAGATTATTTTGGGTAAGAATAATTTATAATATTTAAAAGTCTAGTAGGGTTGTTTGAGGTCAACTAAACTTTTAATAACCCAGTTTTTAGACAAACATCAACACGCAAACCAGGAATAGCCTAAGAGAAGAATGGGTAAAGTACAAGGTCAGGCAATTCAAAAAAGAACATAGATGCATGGCCAGTCAGTTCAGTTCAGTCACTCAGTCATGTCCGACTCTTTGTGACCCCATGAACTGCATCACACCAAGCTTCCCTGTCCATCACCAATTCCCAGAGCTTGCCATCCAACCATCTCATCTTCTGTCATTCCCTTCTCCTCCTGCCTTCAATCTTTCCCAGCATCAGGGTCTTTTCCAATGAGTCAGTTCTTTGTATCAGGTAGACAAAGTATTGGAGCTTCAGCATCAGTCCTTCCAATGAATATTCAGGACTGATTTCCTTTAGGATGGACTGGTTGGATCTCTTGCAGTCCAAGGGACTCTCAAGAGTCTTCTCCAACACCACAGTTCAAAAGCATCAATTCTTTGGCGATCAGCTCTCTTTATAGTCCAACTCTCACATCCACACATGACTACTGGAAAAACCATAGCTTTGACTATATGGACCTTTGTTGGCAAAGTAATGTCTCTGCTTTTTAATATGCTGTCTAGGTTGGTCATAGCTTTTCTTCCAAAGAGCAAGTGTCTTTTAATTTCATGGCTGCATCACCATCCGCAGTGATTATGAAGCTGAAGAAAATAAAGTCTGTCACTGTTTCCATTGTTTCCTCATCATTTGCCATAAAGTGATGGGACCAGATGCCATGATTTTAGTTGCTTGAATGTTGAGTTTTAAGTCAACTTTTTCACTCTCCTCTTTCACTTTCTTGAACAGTATGAAAAAGGAATGGCCAATAAACACATTCAAATGTTCAACCTCAGTGGTATTTAAAATGCAAATAAATGCAGCAGTCAGACTTCCCCTTCTTCAAATTAGAACAGATTATAAAGGGTAATGATATCTAGTGTTGGTGCAGGCACAAGGTAACTGACCTTCAAACACTGTTAATGAGAATATAAACTGGGAAAATCTGACTGGAAGACCATTTGGCAAGCCACAAATTCAAGAAATTCTACAAACTGCAAGAGAGATAAATTGAGAAAACAAAAACACTAATTCAAAAAAATACATGCACCCCATTGATAATTTTGCAATGTAAATAAACATCAAATCACTATGTTGCACACTTGAAACTAATATAATGTATGTCAATTATATTAAATAAAAAAATCAATGCAATGTATCACCCCCCCAACCCTGTATTATCTCCAAGTATGCAGAAAGTACAGTTGATAAAATTTAACATCCATTCATTATAAAAACACTCAGGAAACTAAGAACAGAAAGGAACTTCACTCAATATGATAAAGAGCAAAGAAAATCTTAGAGCTAACTTAATGGTTAAAGACTAAAGGTTTTTCCCATAAATTCAGGAAAAAGGTAAGGATGTCTGTTCTCACCATGCCTATTCAACAGTATACCGAAGATCCTCGTCACTGCAACAAGGCAAGAGGAAAAAATAAAAAGTGTACTGATCAGAGGGCTTCCCTGGTGGCTCAGAGGTTAAAGCGTCTGCCTCCAATGCGGGAGACCCGGGTTCGATCCCTGGGTCAGGAAGATCCCCTGGAGAAGGAAACGGTAACCCACTCCAGTATGCTTGCCTGGAGAATCCCATGGACGGAGAAGCCTGGTAGGCTACAGTCCACGGGGTCGCATAGAGTCGGACACGACTGAGCGACGGAACGGAACAGACGGTACTGATTAGAGGGCTTCCCAGGTGGCGCTAGTGGTAAAGAACCCGCCTACCAATGCAGGTGATGGACAGGGAGGCCTGGAGTGCTGTGATTCATGGGGTAGCGGAGAGTTGGACGCGACTGAACTGAACTGAACTGAACCAATGCAGGAGACATAAGAGACAAACATTCAATCCCTGGGTTGGGAAGATCCCCTGGAGGAGAGCATGGCAACTCACTCCAGTGTTCTTGCCTAGAGAATTCCATGGACAGAGGAGCCTGGTGGGCTACAGTCCATGGGGTCAAAGAGTTGGGCACAACTGAAGTGACTTAGCGTGCACACACACACAAACACATTAGAAAGAAAGAAAGCTGTCTTTATTTGCAAATAACATAATCATCTATGCAGAAAATTCCAAATAATATACAAACAGAAACCAAAACACCTCCCCTCCCCCAACTATTATAGTTAATAAGTGAGATCAATAAGGTTATAGGATAAAAGGTTCACATAAAAAATTGATTTTATTTCTATATATTAGTAATGAACCAGAAACTAAAAAAAAACTATTCTTTCTTATAGCATCATATATGAAATATCTATGGATAAATCTAATAAAGTATATACTGGATTTACATTCTGAAAAACTATAAAACATTGATGAGAGAAATTAGAACAGACCTAAGTAAATGAAAAGCTATTCCATATTCGCTGATTAGAAGACCTAGGATTAGAAAGCTGAAGGATTCAGCTGATTACATGTCTGAGTAATCAAGACAGTGAGGCACTGTTTAAGGATAAGCATATAGATGAAAGGAACAAAACAGAATTCAAATGGACCCACACATATATGGACAACTGGCTTCAGACAAAGGTGTCAAGGTAACTCAGTGAAGAAAGAATAGTCTTCAAACAAATGGTGTTGGAAAAATCAGATATCCACGTGCAGGGAGAAAAAAAAATTGTAAACCTTACTTTGTACCATATACAAAGATAAACTCAAAATGAATCAGATACCTAAAGGTAAATGCTGAAATTTAAAATATCAAGAATAACACATCAGAGAAAACCTTTGTGAGCTTGGATTGGATCAAGATTTCTTAGGTAAGACACAAAAAAGTATGATCCATAAAAGGGTAAAAACTGATAAATCAAACTTCTTCAAAATTAAAAACTTCAAATCTTCCAAAGACACTTTTAAGAAAAGTCAAGACCCAGAGAAAACGTGAAAACCACATTTCTATATCCAGACTATATGAAGAACTCCAATGTTGTAAAAAGGAAACAAACAACCAATTTTTAAAAAAATGGACAAAATGTTTGAACAAACACTTCAACAAGGAAAAGATACAGATGATAGATGAATATATGCAAATGCTTAGTATCATTAGTCATCAGAGAAAAGCAAAGTAAAACCCCAGTAAGTTGCCACTTTGCTTATCAGGATGGCTAAAATTGATACAAAACAAAATGACAGAATGCTGCTGCTGCTGCTGCTGCTAAGTCACTTCAGTCGTGTCCGACTCTGTGTGACCCCATAGACGGAAGCCCAACAGGCTCCCCCGTCTCTGGGATTCTCCAGGCAAGAACACTGGAGTGGGTTGCCATTTCCTTCTCCAATGTGTGAAAGTGAAAAGTGAAAGTGAGGTCAGTCAGTCACGTCTGACCCTTAGCGACCCCACAGACTGCAGCCGACCAGGCTCCTCCATCCATGGGATTTTCTAGGCAAGAGTACTGGAGTGGCTTGCCATTGCCTTCTCCGAAATGACAGAATAGATCACACCAAATGCTGGCAAAGATAGGGAGCAACTAACAAAGTCAAGGGAAGGCAAACGGCTGAGGCACGGAGTCAGACCACAAGCCAGGACAGAAGTGAGACGAACCAGAGGACAACAACAGGGGCCTATCATTGTAAGAATCTCAGAATCAAGGGCTGATCAATCATTCACGCAGGTTGGAAAATACTGACGGAACACGCGCTAGTGTCAGGCCCCTGCTCTGAGTGCTGAGGACACAAGAGGGGAAAGACCGACCATGATCCTACAGCTTAGACAGTTTACACTCTGGAGGGAGAAGATAATAAGCAAACCAGTAAGTCTGTCAAATGGTATGGAAGTATTAGTGAAAAAAGAAAGCAAGGAAGCGGGATGTGGTGTGTAAGGCAGAGGCTGGGGCTTCAGTATTTAAAAGAGGTGGGCGTTAGAAAAGGCCTTGCTGAGAAAGCAGTGCTTGATGCAGGCAAGGGAGCCAAGAGGAGAGCTTTTACAGGCGAGTGCTATTAACACTGAGTTCTCACAGGGCACTCAGCTAGCACCCATCCACTTTCTTGAGACCCATTTAGTTTCCATAATAATGATATAAAAAGATACCATTTAATGTGATAACTGGTTATGACAGTTTATAAAAATGATTTATGGGGTAAATATAATCTTCATTTCAACTGAACAAGAAACATTAGAAATTCAACAGAAAGAAAACCACACACTTTAATTTACTCTGAACTATTACTTACCTCTCCTGTCTCAAACCTGCCCCTCTTTCAATTTTCATTATATGTGATTCTGAGAAAGCTGAGTGGCACAGTTTAATATTAATAAATTTTGGAGTATTAGCTGGAAAAGTGGGTTAGAAAAAAACAGGAGGAAATAGCCTATTCATATGAAAATAATAATCACATAATATTTATTGTCTGGGATTGAAATGTTTCAAATATGCAAAGCAATAAAATGTCAGGAAAAGCAAAACTTCCTAATGTTAAAAAGATCATAAATTTTTCCCAAAATAAGACATGTGAAAAAGTTCAGGTGATACTTTATGTCAAAAGAAAAAAAAAATACCCTCAAATCCAAGCTAAACAAGCTTAAACCTTCAGAAGCACAACTTACCACTGAAGGGCTGTGCAGACAATGGCAGTTACTGTAAAAGCACAGAAAGCAATAGTTAGCTTTTTCTTTGAGCTTGAGAATCACTTTTTAACAGGAACAAATTCCCTGACCTAGGCATTCTGTAACATGTACTTTTGCTACGTCCTGAGTGAAAAAAACACATGTAATGTCAAAAAGCTACCAGGATTCCAGCGTCACTTAAAAAGAAAAACTTTGAAAACATTCATTTACTTGTCTACACTGGGTCTTAGTTGCAACACTCAGGAATCTGATCTATACTTCTGCAGTGGCAGCCGGTGGGATCTAATTCCCTGACCAGGGATTGAACCCAGGATCCCAGCATTAGGGGTATGGAGTCTTAGCCACTGGACCAGCAGGGAAGTCCCAGTGTCAATTTTAAATGAATTTGCATTTTACAGATCACAGTGGCATGTATGCAAATGTCTAAAGTAGAGTGATACCTATGTTGGCAAAACATGTAACATATTTAGTCTATAGATAATTTAATCTAAGTGTCTCCTGCTGCCTTAAATCCCTTTTGCAATTCCTTGGTTTCTCCCAGATCCTTGTCTCACTGTTTGGGAACTGTCAATCCATGTTGATTGCTCTGGATTTCATAGGTGCTAAAATTTGTTTTTGAATCAATGAATGAAGATAAAGAAAGCAGACATTCTAACGGCAAGCTTCTGCTGGGTGAAAAACGGTTGCCTCCAGTTCACAAAATCTCATTATTTCCAATCTAAATAGATCTTCATATTTACTTTATGTTCAGTGGACATGTTACCTTAGGGAAACCTCATCCTAAAACGGCTCACTGTCTTTGCAGTAAACCAGTGGGAGACCCAGCAGGTTTTTAAGGATAGTTCTACAAACAAAAATGGCAAGTGAGTCTGTAAGTCTAGACTCAAGCAGGACACGAAGGTTCTGAGGTCTTTGGTAGTATATAAGTGTGACTAAGGTTCCCTCCCTCTCTGATGTCATTAACCCCTTCAGATCAGACTGTAGTCAGAGTGTGTGCTCAGTCGATCAGTCATGTGCAACTCTTTGCAACCTCATGGACCATACATAGCCCACCAGGATTTTTCCAGGCAAGAATACTGGAGTGGGTTGCCATTTCCTTCTCCAGGGGATCTTTCCGACTCAGGGATTGAACCCACATCTCTTCACTGTTCTGCGTTGGCAGGCAGATTCTTTACCACTGAGCCACTTGGGAAGCCTGTAGCCAGATCCTAAAAGCCACAAGAAACCTGACTCATGGCCTGCTTTGAAGTGATTTCTCTTGAGATACTGTATTACTGTCATTACGAAAAAGGCTGGGATCATCTATAGTTCTTGAGATTTGAAGCCAAAGGCAAACAAGTATCCACAGAAGATTAAACATAGGCTTAACCAAAAAACAGAAAAAACTGATGTTTAAATGCCTATTTTCTTTTCTGTCAACCAACTAATAGATGTTTATTGAATACCTAATATGTGCATGTGGTGATTACAAAGAGGTACAGATTTAAGACTTACCCTCAAGAAATTCTTAATCTGGGGCAGGCTACAAAATACCTGGAGGGACGATTAGGGACAGAAAACAGAAACGATAGAGACCAACAGGAGCATAAAAAGCTCAGAAGATGCAGAAGGCACTGTGCCCTGAGGCAGGCAGGAAGTTGTATGGGAAAGAGCTGGGGAAGGAGGTCACCTTGAAAACCCAGGAAGAGGCAGATGGATTTTCCATATGGTTCAGACACATGACTCTGCATATTTCAGGGGAAGGCACCCTAAGACCTTTCATGTTTCCACATGGGCCACTTGGCAAGGTTCTACCTCACTCGGCGATCGTCCCAGGGAGATGACAAGATAGCCAGTCTGCAGAGGGGCTGAAACAAGGAATCATCTGCCTCCCTGGTTCTGGAGACACAGGAGATTTTCCATCTTGACCTCCTTTTGGGTACGGATAAAAGCTGGAAAACTGCTTGGTGGTTTAATTAGAGTTGGCCTTCCATGACTCAGTGACCCACCACTCTTATTTTCTGTCATCTCGTCCCTAGATTTGCTATCTTCCTGTGGGATTAGGACAATGGAAAGTCTTGTTTTTTTCGCTGTGCAAGTCTTAGCTGTGGCACATGGGATCCAGTTCCCTGACCAGGGATTGAACCTGAGCCCCCTATTGAGAGCATGGAGTCTTAACCACTGGACCACCAAGGGAAGTCCCAGGACAGTGGAAAGCTGACACCATGCTGATCTTGCTTAGGCTGCCACGGAAGTCCCAACTTCAAGCACCATCTGGGCTCACTGTCTCTTTCCAGGCCAAACCTATGGCAGCGTGGCCAACCAACCCGCAGGAGTCACTGCTGCTTAAGGACTGCTCAATGGACTGGCACATACAGTCTGGAAGGAGTAATGGGAAGAGGCCAATGTACTGGCAGGTTAACTAACTTCTCCCAAGTAAAGCGGTTGGAAGAAGTAAATTAATGTCGTTTGGAAAAGAAACCTGCAGTTCCGTAGTGCCACAGTCTGCTGCCCTGCTAGTTGACCTCTTAACAAATATAATTTTGAAAGTGACTTGTTCTGAGGCAGCACAGACCCAGGGCTGAATTAAAGAAGCTGCTAACGGGAGAGGGAAACCATCATTTCTAATGCAAATTGTGTTCACCAACTTTTTTTCCACTTCCTTATCTCTGCTCACCACTATCCCACGCACACAATTACACATCCTGGGCTGGGAGAAACAAAAGACTGTATCACAATTAACAGGCAAATATCTAAAAGGGGCATTTGTATAAAGTTATAAGGGGTTGCTGCATGTACTTCTGGATCGGCCACTGCAAACACATGTAAATAAGATGGGGACTGTTTTCTAACATGAAATAGCTTGTATGAAAGCATAAAATAGTAGCCTGTGTAATGAGAGCCTTCTAGAGAAATCTGGTTCCACAAAGGAGAGGCTTTGTACACATGGATCTTGGGGAAGTTTTCCTCATAATTTGTACAGGGATTCTTAGTATGTGCATTGATCCTATGTATTTATCTTAAGGTTCAAGACATTACAGAGGACTTGGCATCATTCTATGTAATTACAGTCTGTTATACACTATATGATATCCTATTATATACATAATACTTGGCCTCAGGGAAGAAATGTTAAGTTAAAATAAAATTTTCTTGTAATCAAGTTTTTTGGTATTGAGAAATACTTCTAGGTTCAGGGCAGCAATTCTGTTATCAGAAATCTTTAGTACAATACATGTGGTATAACACCGGTTTAGAGCATGAGCTTTGGGGTCAAAGTGTTGGGTACTAATGCTAGCTCCACCTTGGGCACTTCTGCATAAGGCACTGAACCATCCTTTCCTTTTTTAAAAAATTATTTATTTTTGGTTGCACTGGGTCTTGTTGCTATGCATGGGCCTTCTCTAGTTGTGTGTGTGGGCTTCGCATGTTACAGAGCATGGGCTCAGTAGTTGTGACACATGGGCTTAGCATGTGGAATCTCCCCGGACCAGGGTTCAAATGCAGTGTCTCCTGCATTGGCAGGCAGGCTCTTGACCACAGGACCACCAGGGAAGTTCGAACCTTCTGTTCTTAAATTTGCTTTCTACCATCTACGGGCAACACAGAGAATGACAATGCATCTCTTATAGTGGGGTTGTGAGGATTTAATCAGATAATCACATAAAGTGCTTAGGATAAAGGGTGACACATGGTGTCCTACGATTATTATGTGAAACTATGATTATTATGTGAAACATTACTAAAATGCTGATACAATAAATTATTTTTGATAGCAAGTAAACTGTTAAACAGTTATATAAGTAAACATCTTGCTTCTTGATTTTTCCTATATCTTTTTTCTAGTTTTATACTCTTTGGGAAAAAAAAAAGGAAGAGTGAAGATTGGGTGGTGATGAGCAGAAAAGAGAACATGAATACAATACCCTATACAGAGTTACAGTGGTTTCCAACAATGAAATATTGTATCTGGGTTTCTCATGACTTTGTAGGAATTGATTGTTTTAAAATATGCTTCAATTGCCAGAACTCTCATAACTTAAGACAGCCTGAATATTTGATATTTTCTTCCAGAAAAAAAATGTCTCTCTTTTTTTTAAGTGCTATGGTATCACTATCCTAGTCATGACACTAGAAACTTACTTTGAGAGATATGACTTTTTAATATTTGAGCTTTTAAAGCCATCTGGCCCTTATTTAACCATCACATTTACATCCAATTCCTGCAGGCAGAGATTTGTTGTTTAAGCTTGGCTTGACGCCCTCTGCAGAAAGCCTTTCCTTTAATGAACACGACTCCACTAAAACTGCTAGAGTCCCCTGGTCTGCCCTTGTTGCCCATCCCCCACCAACTATACAATAAGAGCACAGAAAGTTTCATCTTCTCTTTCAAACAAGAAGATAAAAATAAGAAAATAAATGGATGAAGAATCAGCTTAATGTGGCCGCCACTGCTATGACATATTCAACTTGATGCCCTTATATTATTTGCAGAAGTGTTTATGTACTATGAAATGTTCAGCCAGAGCATACAGGAAACTGTAAAATATTTTGTAAGATGTATACATGGTTGATGGTAGAACTTTAAGTGCAACTTGGGAAGGTTCTATCCACATTCCAGGAAGGCAGATGAGGGAATATTTTCTCTATAGTGACTCAGTTTTACGTAAGGGGTTACATGAACTGGAAATAAATGCCTGATTTGGGAACTATATAATCTTTTTTTCATAAAATTAAATGTTATAATTTCTAGACAAGTAAATTTGTTTACTCTCAGACCAAGAATTACCAGTTATGTTTATCTGTCTTCTACACGGTAAAAAGCATTAAAAGTGGATTGTTTTTTATTTTATAGGAACAAAGAACATAGAGTAATAAGTGAGGAATTCGTCCAAATACAGAAATTATATACACCATTAAAAATAGTTATGCTTCTGATGGTTTTTAAATAACAATTCTTGCCTCTAAAACTGGAACATTATTTTTGGATCTCAACTATTGCAATACGTGCAGACAGAACGTTAATGACATATCCTCAAAATGGCATGTTTAGAACGTTGTATTTCCAAATTCAGGTGAAGGGAGAAATATTTATTTTTTAAAAACATTTATTTTTAATTGTGGGATAACTGCTCCACAATACTGTGTTGGTTTCTGCCATACATCAACATGAATAGGTATATATGTGTCTCCTCCCTCCTGAACTTCCCTTCCACCTGCCACCCAATCCACTCTTCTAGGTTGTTACAGAGCCCTGGTTTGAGCTCCCTGAATTATACAGCAAGTTCCCACTGGCTATCTATGTTACACAGCAGTGTGTGTGTTTCCATGTTACTCTCTCCATTTGTCCCACCCTGTCCTTCCTCCCTGCACCCTCCCCCAGGTCTGTAAGTCAGTTCTCTGTGTTTACATTCCATTGAAGTGAAGTGAAGTCCCTCAGTTGTGTCTGACTTTTTGTGACCCCATGGACTATAGCCTGCCAGGCTCCTCCGTCCATGGGATTCTCCAGGCAAGAATACTGGAGGGGGTTGCCATTTCCTTCTCCAGGGGATCTTCCCAACCCAGGGAATCAAACCCGGGTCTCCCGCATTGCAGGCAGACTCTTCACCCTCTGAGCCACCAGGGAAGTCCCTAATCGCTGTCCTGCATATAGGTTCATCAGTAGGTCTTTCTAGATTCCATATATATGTGTTACTATACAATATGTTTTTCTCTTTCTGACTAACTTCACTTTGTATAACAGGCTCTAAGTTCATCTACCTCATTAGAACCGAACTCAAATATGTTTCTTTTCATGGCTGAGTAACATTCTGTTGTGTATATGTACCACAGTTTCTTTATCGATTCATCTCTTGATGGACATCAAGGTTGCTCCCATGTCCAAGCGATTGTAAATAGTGCTACAGTGAACACTGGGGTACATATGTCTTGTTTCAATTTTGGTTTCCTTGGGGTATATGCCTAGTAATAAGATTGCTGGGTTATAGGGTAGTTTTATTTCTAGTTTTCTAAGGGATCGAAGGGAGAAATATTTCTATTTCTTTTATCCTCATGTCTATAGTACAATTCAGTTCAGTTCAGTTGCTCAGTCGTGTCTGACTCATAAGGCAGCATCAATTTCTCATAAGGGAGGTTATTTATTTACTTACCTGATTTATTTTCAAATTCCATCTCCTAAACACAGGGCTACAAAAATAGAAACTATTTTGTATATTCCCATTTGATTTACAATTGAGCCTGACTTTTTATTTTGTTTAGCTTTAACTTTTCATTTTATGTTGGAATACAATTAATTTACAATATTGTGTTAATTTCAGGTGTATAGCAAAGTTTATTATTATGCATATACATATATCTATTCTTCTTCAGGTTCTTTTTTCACATAGGTCATTAGAGAGTATTGAGTATAGTTTCCTGTGCTATACAGTAGGTTCTTGCTGATTATTTTGTATACTGATTATATTTATTTTGTAATCCCAACCTCTTAATTTATCCACTACCCCCCATCTTTCCCTTTTGGTAACCATAAGTTTGTTTTCTGAGAGTCTGTTTCTGTTTTGCAAATACGTTCATTTGTATGATTTTTTAAATTCCACATATAAACGATATCATATGATATTTGTCTACTAAGTGACTTATTTCTCTTGGTATCCTACAATGCATGAGTCCTGGGTTTGATCCCTGGGCTGGGAAGATCCCCTGGAGGAGGGCATGGCAAGCCACTTCAGTATTCCTTCCTGGAGAATCCCCATGGACAGAGGAGCCTGGCAGGACACAACTGAGTGACCAAGTGCAGCACACATGATAATCTCTGGGTCCATCCAATGTTGCTGCAAATGGCATCATTTTGTTCTTTTTTATGGCTAAGTAATACTCCACTGTATATAGTCACCACATTTTCTTTATCCATTCATCTGCTGATGGACATCTTGATTGCTTCCATGTCCTGGTTATTGCAAACAGTGCTGCAATGAACACTAGGGTGCATGTACTTTTTTGAAGTATGGTTTTCTTCAGATGTAGGCCCCAGAGTCGGACTGACGGGTCATACGGTAGCTCGAGTTTTAGTTTTTTAAGGAACCTCCAGAGTGTTCTCCCTAGTGGCTGTACTAATTTACATTCCCACCAACAGTGTGCGAAGGTTCTCCTTTCTCCACATCCTCTCCAGCATCTATTGTCTGCAGACACTTTGATGATGGCCATTCTGACCAGTGTGAGGTGATATCTCATTGTAGTTCTGGTTTGTATTTCTCCAATAATTAGCGATGCTGAACATCTTTTCATGTGCCTTCTTTTTAAAAATTGGTGTACAACTGACATATAACACATTAGTTAATTAATATCACAGCCCATCTGAAGATTTTAATCTAACACTTGTGCTTTAGAATATGTCCATAATTAGAGTCATTTAAAAAATAAAGAGTTTGGGGGCTTCCCTGATGACTCAGAATCTGCCTGAGATGCAAAAGACAGATCACAGGTTCAATCTCTGAGTTAGGAAGATCCCCTGGAGAAGGAAATGGTAACCCACTCCAGTATTCTTCCCTGGGAAATTCTATGGACAGAGAAGCCTGGAGGGCTACAGTTTATGGGGTTGCAGAGTCAGACATGGCTGAGAGACTAACATTTTCACTTTCACAAAATAAGTTTATTGTCTAAGACAAACATGCCATAAAACCCTGACATGTCTTGGTAACATCTAAGGCAGATCCAGAATGGCAGAGTTTAAGACTAAACAGAATTAGGGACAATGAGTCTGGTCTCTGGTCTGTCACAGCCACTGTTAAGTGACCTTGGGAGAGTCAGCTTCCCTCTCCAGGCCATCAATTTCCATATGTAAAATGAATGGATGTAGTTAGTGGTCTTTAAGACCATCTTCTACTCTGACATTTTATGATTCCACATAATATTTTAAACTTGAAAGAACAATTTATTTAACTCACAATTTCTGAAACTTTCCTTTTATAAATCTTTTCTCCCCCTATACTCACTGCTTAAGGAAATTCTATTTCACTTCAAATTTAGCGTTGTGGAAAGAGTCAGAAAAAGAACCTAAGTGTAGACAAGGAAAAAAAAAGAATTACAAATATTAATACTGAGCAATTATGGGGACATCTAGGCTGGTTCAGGACAGACATAAATGACCTTGTTTTATTCTAAATTCAGCTCATTGGCTTATGATGAAAAGTGAAAGGTTATTATATGGACTTACTGGGCAAAACCAGATTTTATAAATAATTACCTGTCAGACTGTTCAAGATAGACAAACATACGCCAGACCAACAAAAACACAGACCTGTCATATTTCTGAGAGAAATGTACGTTGAGTCTTCCTTCTCTGGGACTATAAGGAGATCAGGTAGAATAAAATGAAGGGGAAAAAACCCAAACCTTATATTTTCTGCCTTGTGCATACTTTAAAGTGCATAATGTGGGAGAGGAGGAATTTTGATGTGAAAAATCAGCTCCTGAAGATTTTATACATCTATGAGCCTGGCATAGAAACCAAATACAATAAATGCTGTCATTTAAAAAAGTTAGCATGTCTACTGCAAGCTTATAATTTTCTGTGATTAGGGACGCCAAGAAAAATAAGAATGATGATAAAAAGAAAAGTTTAATCATACATTTCACCAATCACAGATGGAACATCAAAACCCTTTGGCAATTTTTTGATATTATATATCTGTTTTTTTTTGTTGTTGTTGTTGTTGTTCTTGACATGAAGATTTTTTCCAGAAGGACTAACTCAGAACAGGTAAATGATAGTTCACAAATGTGAATATTGTGGCACAATCCCATTAGCTGAGCCTCACTGTGATCTGGTCACAGCAGGAAAATCCTTCACGCTTCTTGTTTCTGTTTTTGTTAATTCTTAACAAAGGCTCTCTCAGTGCGTATAGAAACCACAATAAAAGTAAAATTACACAAAACTCATCAAGTATGAAAGAGATCACTTCCTTTTTTGCAATTCAAGTTGAATCAAGATCTGTATTTGACTGCTACATTCAAGTTTGTTTCCAAGAGTGAGTTCCTCATTTGTTGGAGAAAGTATAGATATCAGAAGGATAATTCAGCTGCTAGAGCAGGGAAGTGCCCAGCCCACACTCAGTCTGGGTGCTAGCACTTTGGAGTGAGAAAACCGATCACTCAGCTGCCCTTTCATTGATTCTAACTGATTGGCTTCTAAATGGGTATGGTGTGTGTGAGGGGTGGGCCTGGGGATCCAAGGGACAGGGGAAGGAGAGAAATGAAGACGGGAAGAGTTCTATGAGGGGAAAAAACACACCACAGGCAGATACTTGGAAAGTTGGGAAGATGCCGTAAGAATGACAGATGTACAATACGTGGGGTGAAGGGAAGAAAAGATAGGAACAGACAGTTCATTGGGCCTATTAGGTCTTTGATTAGTGTGAGTTCATAAGGTGGACATGTGTCTGTAAAATACATGAAGATCTAGTCACCACATGTCAGAAAGTAGAGTTGATGGGACAGTGCAAGGGGAAATGTGACTGTCCTTTTAATTCTGTTTTCTTTGTTCCAAACCTGGATTACCAAATGCATCAAATAAAACACAGACTAAACACTGAGAAAAAAAAAAAAAAGACACTGCTTTTAAGTTATGTGAGCTGAGAGAAGCTCTATTCCAAATTCAAATTGCAAAATTGCATTCTTGTCCACCTACACACCACCCTGAACATCCTGCCATTAATTGGCTAAATGGCCCATCCAGTAAACAAGACTAAGCATTGAGGGGGCTGGAGAAGGGCTGGAGTCAGTCAGTTGATAGTCACAACAAACCAACCCACTCCCAAGGCTGTGGAGAAGGTAAACTTGTATTTTATTTTGCCCAAGGAGGGGAACAGAAATCACCTTAATATAACATTGCCTTTCCTGTTGTCGCAGTCACAGTCACATCAGCAGGCCAGAAAAGCCATCCCATTCCTGCGGTAGGCACTCTGTCAAAGAAAAAGAAATCTGCAGTGAATTATCACATCAAGTCAAACCAGGAAAGGAGGCAAAAGAACAAGCAGCACTTTCTTCCTGTTTTGGGACTTTGCTGGCTACAATCTAGTAGGGTGCTTCATCTGAACATTATTGGTGGTCAAGCATTAGCAACTGCTCTGTTAAAAAGTCAGTGTGGTTAACAAGTGGTTAGTGATTCTATTTCAGGGGAGTGGGAGAAATGTAAAATAAGACATACCATTTTGTTAATTGATTTGGCTTGGTTAGGCCAAAGACATGTTGTGTTGAATCTGTTTGTCCTTTAGAAACATGTGTTCTCTATTGGACATGCCCAAGAATCACTTCTAACTAAGTATCTTAATAGCCTATAAATTACTGACTCATTATATCCTTCCCAGGCCTAATTTATAGTCTCAGTAAAAAGCTATGGAACAGATAGTAATAGAGGCCCCCTTGCCCAATACGGTGCTCTCTAAGGAGTTCTGTACATTATAGGCATTACAGAAAACTTGAATCTTTCATAATTTTTTTATGCATGTATAGATAGATAGATAGATATTCATGATGGGATAAAAATATATCCATCAGAAAATGGAAAAAGAAAAATGGGAAGATAAATACTAATTGTAATAATGTAATATACTCCAGTAAAGAAAGTAACACAGCATAATAATGTAATATACTCCATAAAGAAAGCAACATTTCATCCCAAGAGATATGTTTTGCATTTCAGAATTGGAAGAATCAGGCCATACAGGGCCTCTCACAATGAGACACAGAGTGAAGTAGAACTGAAATCCAGGTTTTAGGAATAAAATTCCTCTTTTCACCACCATAGTTTTCATTAGTTAAACGTGGACCAGCCACCTTCAGAGAATTCGTAACCCTCAATTAGATGGAATTTTTCTATAATTTATTTTCAGAAAAATGGGAAAAGACAAATCCTCATAACATCATGAATTTTTTGTTCTTTTAAGCTAATAAAATTGGCTGCTCTGGAGTATATAAACTTTCAGTCCAATAAATTTACCTTCAACAGCCATCTTACAGGAAACACAGAATAAGCTTTTATGATTAAGATAATGTCAGGAATGCGTGGAAGAGTTTAATTCTAAAAAATGATTATTTTTAATCATACAGAAAAAAAAAAAGGTGAAACCCAAGTTTTTGAGAAAGACTTCTACCAACAAGAGGTGAAACAAAAATGGTTTTCCAAATAACTTTCTCTTAATCATAAAATTCAATTAGCTTCAAAATATTCCCTCCAAATCTCCTGCTTACACAGGATTTACTATGGTTGTCAGGCTTGGGAGCCCTGGTTGAAACTTCATTAGTGGGCTGGTACGCAGTTCACTCTGGATCAGCGTATCAAGGATGAGAAAACGGGCAGATCTGATAGAGCCCTTCTTTGGGGCTCACTCTGTGAGTTCCATCTTACCACGGGACTTTCTGCGTCATGGGGCACTTTTGGACTGAAGCACACGTGCAAACAAAGGCCAACTCAAGCTCCTAAGACCATGCACAGGAGAACAGGGGAAAATGAGCTCCTTGGAGAGCCACAAATAACTTGCAGGAATGGATAGGGTGTCTTCCCACAACCACAGGCAGGGGAGCCTCAGGCCCTGAAATAGCCCCTTCCACCACGGCCGCCTTCAAGAGGCTCACACCAAAGTAATACTTTCTGCTTCTTACCCTTGATATTTCACGTTTTACAACCACTGTGACAACCTTCAACATAACATAATATTTAAAGCCCAGGGATGGTTTACATGGAGATAAACAGACCTGGGAGTAAACCTGGATTCCTCTTCAACATAAATGGCAGAGGTGAACCTTGCTTGAAAAAGTTATCTTGGCTCAGGAGAAGACCAAGTTTTGGCTGAGTCCACCTGAATCTTTCCAGGGTGGGTGATACGAAATGATTTACTCCAGTGTTGAAAAGGTCTCTTTTCACCTTCATAGGTGAGTTGATTAATGCTGTTTGCAAACTGAATAACAGAGGCCCTCAAGTTTAATAAGAAAACCAAAGTTTAGAGCTGACCCGGATTTCTGGAATAAGTTCTTCCTATTCTAATTCTAAAATAAAGAAGGAACAAACAAGCATGTGTAATTAGTGAAGAGCAATTTCAGCAAACCAATCCCCTAGGGTCCTCCACCCTGAGTCACTGCTTTTTCCTTTTGATGTATAAAGGATGTATGTTGTCTGTCTGTGTAGGGCAATTATGGGAACGTCCCAAATTTGGCATCCCTTCCAGAGTAAGCAACTTGAAAGGAAGATGGATGGAGACAACTCATCTTTGTGTCAACTGTGAATTTCTCTCTATTTGTGCTGCGAATGCTGAAACTAAATTTAAACATTGCTTGGTGTGAGGGCCTTCCAGAGGCCACGTTCTCATGAAACCCTCTGCATCCCACTCACTCTCTATTGTTAGATACTGTGAACGATTCACAGACACTCTTAGTAAAACCCAGACCTTGAGCAGAAAAAGCCAGGACTGCCCCAACTACTGAAAAGTATAAATTAATTAATAACAAACTCCCTCTCCTCAAACCAGCTCTGACTTGCTATATACCACTTAAGCTTCATTTCTGATTTAATAGAGCTCTGTTCTCAACTATTGTTTGCTTCCACGTAAATGTATTGAAAAGTTCAGATATTTTAGTATCTCTCAAAGTACCAGCAAAGAATACATGTATACATATACATGTGTGTGTATGTATTTATGTGTGTGTGTAGTATGTGGCTTCCCTGGTGGCTCAGATGGTAAAGAATCTGCTGGCAATGCAGGAGACCCCGGGTTCAATCCCTCAGTCAGGAAAATCCCCTGCAGAAGGGAATAGCAACCCCCTCCAGTATTCTTGCCTGGAGAATTCCATGGACAGGAGCCTGGCAGGCTATAGTCCATGGGGACACAAAGAGTTGGACACGACTGAGCGACTAACACTTCCACGTAAAAGTATTATATGTATTTTTATTTTTTTAAGGACCAATTGTAGTTCATAGGTCTTTTTTTCTAAAATTGAGTATCAAGTTAGTTCCCCATTTTTGACACTCTTTTTTATTTATTCAGCTCCAAATTATGACCTGTTACTGGAAGCTCAATCTACCTGGATAAGCAGACACAGATTCTACCTGCTGCACTGGGCACTGGTGGGATATTAACTCATAAGTGTGTACCTTTAAAATAGGAATTTAAAAAGTCTGTGCATGGGCAATGAACAAACTAGGGAAAACATTTAAATCCCAAACTGGTTTACTTCTGCTTTTATGGTTCATCATAATTACACATTTTAAGGAATACAAATAAACATTAAAAAGGAAAAGGTTAATAAATATCTTAAGCAAAAAGAAGAAAATATGCCACAAAGTATATCCTGCAGTTCAAAGTTGAATATGATTGCGTATATATGTGTTGTTTGTGCCAGCAGCCTAATTAGTAAGACTTTAATTACAGATAAAACTATCCCCTTCAGTTCAGACCTACGCTTTATTCTCACTACTACACTTCCTGATTTATTCTGCTTTTTAAAGTAAAGTAAAACAAGAATTTCACTGTAGGGACTAACATCAGCAAGATGGCAAACTAGGAGGTCCTAAAGCTTGTCTCCCCAACAAAACAATAAACAACTATAAACAGTCAAAAAGTAGCTCTGAATTAAAACAAAAAAGTATGAAAATACAGAAAAGTGTAGGAAGCATTTTATTTGTATTATTCACCTACCCCAGTCCAGAGCAGCTCAGTACAAAGAGTGACCCCACCTTGGAGGGATATCATCCAGGAGGAAAAGGAAAGCAGGAGATTCCCTGCAAACCTCCCCTCCCCAGTGCTGTGGACGTTTGCAGTGTTTGCTACCAAGCACCCCCACAGTCTTTACCAACGAAGAACCCAGTCATCGAGCTGCACGGAGTCCCCACTGCTGTGTTTCCTTACTGGGGCTGGAGCTGTCTCTGCGGTGAGACTTGCTCCCCTGTGCCTCACTCTCTGGGATCGTGATGCCATAGCATCTCACCGTTGATGTGAGTGAAGCTACTGTTGCTCTCTATACCCCGCCTCCAGGGTTCTGCAGCTAACTATCAGCGGGGCCCAGATGCTGCTTTCTGTTCCACTCCTGGTCCTAAGTCATGCACTGCTTGCCATCACTGGGCTACACTGATACAGCTCTGCGTTCTACTCTTTGGGTCGTGAGTCATGGCTTTGGCCTGGCATTGCTGAGGCTAAGCTGCTGCTGCTCTGTACCCTGTGCCCTGGAGCCAGAGGCAGGACTTTGACCCACCAGCCCCGGAGTGTGCTGTGGCTGCACCCTGTCACCCCACAGCTTGTGCCACTACTGTACCTCCTCATCCTGGGGCCACAAACCACTGCGGTGAGTCCCAAGGACCCAGACCCTGGCTCCAGGGAAGATGTGCACATGCCCACACCCCAGGCACCGGCCCCGGCATCACTGCAGGTGCACCGGCACACCAGGTACTGCCCCACGTGCCTGATTCCAAAACCCCGGCTGCACTGGCACACTAAGTCTGGCACCAAAAAGGATCCTTTCGGCTAGAAATTCCCTCCACAGGAAAAAAAGGACGACCCCCAGCAGCCTCTGGCATTGAAGACCCCAACAGCTGTCGACTCCACTGCCACTGGCAGGACCTCTGTGGTCTGGGCCACTGCAGATCCCTGCAGTCTTTGCCAAAGACGACCTCAGCTGCTGATGGAGCTGTCTGGAGACTGTGCCACTGTGCTTTCCCCAGAATCAGAGCTGCTGAACTCCATCCAGCCAGAGATCTCACAGACACTTTCAGGTGAAAATCCTTCTCTTCCAGAGTCAGTCTGAAAAGGCGGAAAGAGATGACTGCTCCCTCAAATGTGCAAACATCAATGCAAAGCTACTAGAAACAGGAAAAAGCGAGGAAACATACCACCACCAAAGGAGCTCAGTAATTTTCCTGTGACTAAGGCCAAAGAAATAGGTATCTGTGAGTTACTTGAAAAAGAATTCAAAATGATTATCTTAGGAAAGCACAGTAAGATTTAAGTTGTCTGTCAGAAAGCTGACAGACTGAGTTGTCTGAGTTCAACTCAGTGAACTCAAGAAAACAATGCATGAACGAAATGAGAAGTTCAATAAAGAGACAGAAATCATAAAAAAGACTGAAACAAAAATTTTGGAGCTGAAGGATGAAAAATGCAAGAGAGAGCTTCAAAACCAGACTCAACCGAACAGAAGAAAGAATGTGCCAACTTGAAGAGATATATTTTGATATTATTCATCAAGAGGAGAAAAGAAATAAGAATGAAAAAAGGGTGATAAAAGTCTATGTAAATTCAGGGATATCATTTAAGTGAAACAATATAGTCAACTCTCATATGTTAGTCACAAAACAAAGTTTAACAAACTTAAGAACACTGAAATCCTATCAAGTATATTTCCCAAACACAATGAAACTAGAAATCAATGATAGGAAGAAAGCTAGAAAATTCACAAATATGTAGAAATTTAAAAAACCCGCCCACATGGATAAGCAAAGGGTCAACAAAAAAGTCAAAAAAGGAAATACAAATATTTCAAGACAAACAACAAAAAAAGCCCTACAACATACCAAAACTTATGGGATGCAGCAGAAGTTCTAAGAGGCAAGTTTATAGTGATAAATGCCTACCTTAAGACAAAAGGAAGATTTTAAACAAACCTAGCCTGAGGAAATGGCAACCCAATCCAGTGTTCTTGCCTGGAGAATCCCAGGAATGGGGGAGCCTGGTGGGCTGCCGTCTATGGGGTCGCACAGAGTCAGACACGACTGAAGTGACTTAGCAGCAGCAGCAGCAGCCTTATATATTATATAAGCTTATATGTTTCAATTATCCCTCAATAAAGCTGGAAAAAAATGGGGAAACAATCCATTATAGCAGGTCTCAAGTTCACTTTTAAATACTTCATTTCTCAAAGGTCTAAGACAGAAGATTTTTGTTCTATTATCTGAATTTTTATAAATTTGCAGAATTTGATTTTAGCAACTCTTTATTGAGTTCCAACTCTGTGTAAACCACTGTGCTTGGGACACAGCTCTTGAAGTCACTAAAGCTCCGTTAACTGAATGTTAACGGTTTGATCACAAGTACAATATACTGAGATGTCATTCTCAAGGGTGGGGAAAAAAATAAGGCAGGCTCTTTGTTTGCTCTTCTACTTTTAATCACAATATTTAATTTCAAATAAAAGGCATGAGATTCGTATATTTCTTAAAGTGGGGGGGGTATTAAAAAATACTATACTTTTTTAAATTGGCTTATGAAGTATTCAATACTTTCATGTCCGTATCTAATTCAGCATTACCACAACTATTAAAAAGAAAGGTCTTATTATTCTCCTTTTTAAAGTGATATGTCTAGTGAGTGATCAGTAAATTTAGGATTCAAAATCTAAAACCTGTATTCTTTTCATTATACCATTGTCTTACACTAAACAAAAGAAAACAACCCCCCCCCCCAAATCTAGCTTAATTTATTCCATCCAGATTACTGTAGACATATCTATTCTCCCAGTCCTAACAAACTCAAGTCTTGCTAAAGGTCACTTAAATTAAAACTGTACTTCAAAGATTTAAACTAGACTAGCTTGGCACAATCCTTGGAGCGCAGAGATGGGACCTGAATCGAAATCACCTTCAGTCTGGAGGCACTCTCAACTAGTGCTTATTTTCCAGACTAATTTAAAGGTTCAGTTCAGCTCAGTCGTGTCCGACTCTCCGCGACCCCATGAATCACAGCACGCCAGGCCTCCCTGTCCATCACCAACTCCCGGAGTTCACTCAAACTCATGTCCACAGAGTCGGTGATGCCATCCAGCCATCTCATTCTCGGTCGTCCCCTTCTCCTCCCACCCCCAACCTTTCCCAGCATCAGAGTCTTTTCCAGTGAGTCAACTCATCGCATGAGGTGGCCAAAGTATTGGAGTTTCAGCTTTAGCATCAGTCCTTCCAATGAACACCCAGGGTTGATCTCCTTTAGAATGGACTGGTTGGATCTCCCTTGCAGTCCAAGGGACTCTCAAGAGTAAATAATAATAAAACACTGTGCGTCCAAATAACTTGGAGAAGCTTTACAAAAATAACAGATACTCTGGCTTCACTTCTTTAAAGCCTATTGGTCTGAGTGGAGTTTGGGTTTGGAATGTTTTAAAAGCAATCCAGGGACTTTCCTGGTGGTCCAGTGGTTAAGAATCCACCTTGCGATGCAGGAGAACGTGGGTTCAATCCCTGGTCGAGGAATAAAGATCCCACATGCCCTGGTGCAACTAAGGCCACAGGCCGCAACTACGGAGCCTGTATACAACAAAAGATCCCACATGCTGCACTAAAACCTGCGGCAACCAAGTAAATACATTTTGAAACAAAATACTTCCCCACGACCTGCATGCACAACCAGGGCTGAGAATGACGGTGGAGTAGGTGAGCACTCCATGAACAGGACTCCAAAATGGTTTTGTCAACAAATAGAGAGCTCTTTCAGTCTGTCACGATTACACATTAAACAGCATTTCATAATGGGAATCCTAGTCTTAGTATGTAATACAGAAGAAACAGAAACTAAGGTTTTCAACTGCTACATTTAAAATGGATAACCTACATGGACCTACTGTATAGCACAGGGAACCCTGCTCAGTGTTATGTGGCAGCCTGGATGGGAGGGGAGTTTGGAGGAGAATGGATCAAGTATATGAATGGCTGAGTCCCTTCAATGTTCACCTGAAACTATCACAGCCTTGTTTGTTAATCAATTATACCGCAGCACAAAATAAAAGGTTTTAAAAATTGAGGTTTTCAGACGTGCCTCTTATGATGATAGCAGACGGGCTACCTGCGGCTCTCTCACTTCTGACTGCGGGCCACGTGCAGACCAGTCACTGTTCTTCTCCTTCCCAGGAGCTGTGAGGGAGTGCAGCCCTGTAGCCCTCCACACCACGTTTAATTCCATAATGGCAGAGCGATTTGGAAACTAAGCCTACTAAACCACGTTAAACAAATCTTTTGCTTACATCTAAAATCAAGGAACAATAAAACTTTGGAATTGGAAAGTGTCTTTGAGAACTCCTCTAGTCCAATTCCTAATCTAAGAGATGAAAAAACTACTGCCCAGAGAGAGACACACATAGATCTGTGGTCATGTGGGAGAGAACCTAGGATGGTTCTCATTCTGCCCAAAGCTGTATGTTCAGCTTCTCTGACCTTAATGGGGAAAACAGATGTCAGGGGGAAAATTGTTTTTCCAGATAAAGAATCCTTGGGAGCAGAACAAAAGTGAAGGGGCTGGAGGGAGGGAAGGACTTCATTGTCCAGAACAGGACAGCTGAGTAGT
Source organism: Moschus berezovskii (assembly GCF_049115385.1). Lineage (NCBI taxonomy): Eukaryota > Metazoa > Chordata > Mammalia > Artiodactyla > Moschidae > Moschus > Moschus berezovskii. The sequence goes on from NC_142482.1 coordinate 30,310,297, forward strand.
TAGAACAAGACATGCCATGATGAGCTTTTCATTCCATGCCTGCCTCTTTGGCTATCTGATTAGCTCTCCCTTGGAAAATCACTTAATATCCCTGAGTGCCCCCAATAATAGTTTTGGTAAATAGATGAACTCTCAAAATAACTAAGATCAACCTGGCTGAAAGGTTCTGTGGCAAAAGCATGCACCTTTAGAACCTTCACGGGAATGACGCACCATTTATTTGTGCTCAAGTCTTTCTAATAAGTCTGTGCTCAGTGTCTAAAGATTTAGGATCAAGCATACAATGTGGCCTGCCCGGGTCGGTTTGGAGTTGGCCAATTTGGGCTAAATCCAGGAGAGAAAGGACAATAAAAAGATTTGGAGCCTACATTCACCCTTTCCCAAACTACTGTTAACTCCCAATTAACTAAATGTAGGGTAGACTGCATTTTGGATGATTTGCGGGCCACAGGAGCCACCCTGGTTACCAAGGGCCTGGTGGTTTCTCAAGAGCTCTCTTCTGCTCCATGGGTATGCAGAGGGTACCAAGGGCAGAGGTTCTATGACTACTAGCTTGGCTTTGCTGGAGGATGTGGTGGGGGAGGCAGTGGGGTGAACTGAAAGCAACAGGCTTTCCCCGCATGCGTGCTAAGTTGCTTCAGTTGTGTCCGACTCTCTGTGATTCTATGCACTGTAGCCCACCAGGCTCCTCTGTCCATGGGATTCTCCAGGCAACGATACTGGAGTGGGTTGCCATTTCCTCCTCCAGGGAATCCTCCCCACCCAGGGATCGAACCTGGCTCCTGCATTACAGGTGGATTCTTTATCACTCAGCCACCAGGGAAGCCCACAGGCTTTCCCTAGTCTTCACTAATGAAGTTAACCTAAGTGTTCCATTTATTGGACTATTCAGTTGAGTGGGGGATGAGGGTATGTACGTCTCTGAATTTCATGTATAAAAATGTTAATTTCATGTATAAAAATGCTGTTTCACAAGACAGCTACATTAGCCCACCTCACTCCTAAGTTCCTATCAAGACCAACTATGCTTTTATCTCCCTTTTTCTATCTCTCTTCTGGCAGCAACACTGGAGACTACACCAAGTTGTTTCAAATTCCACAGCCCTCATCAGCCCCAATCCAGCCCTGCCTTCTGTGAGGTCACTGGATTCAGAGTCCAAGCCCCCTCCCAGCTCCTCCATTTGCTGAAGGAGGTGACCGTGCCCTGAGAGGCATCTTGTTCTGCTTTAATACTACAAATCTTTGAACCCCTGGAACTTCATATCAAAGCTATGTAATAGCTCTTTAAAAGATAAAATATGCCCCCTTTTCTTGCTGCCCTTGTGTCTGCGTGTGGGCAAGAGATTTAATTACAATGAATAAAACTGAATGGTGGTCTGAAACTCTTAAAATCAAAGTGGGGATCATGGCTGAATTTCATTAGCAAACATAAATACAAATAGGCACATCTTGTTTGTACCAATGCCATGTGACTTTCCGCCTTTTGATAATTTCATTCTAACTCTGATAAATTTCAGAGAATCTAAATTGAACCATATGATGTATAGCACTGTAATATGCAAAGCTCTTCATTAAACATTTTCCTTTTTTGAGTGCTTCCTCCTGTTATAAATATCCTGTGAAAATCATGGAGCGCAGTTTGTCAGAGAGCAGAGCCTTGATTTAAGACAGTGGAGGGAGCCCTGCCCTCTAAATAAGAGGTCTTCTCTGGCTGGCAGAATGGGAAAAAGACATAGCATTAACTCCCATTCTATTCCAAGTAACTGTGAGCCTATAAATCTTATGGAACGTGTCATTTTATGCATGTTTTTCTCTAAGTCTGTATCATATTCATCTTTAAAGTTATTTCAGCATTCTGGATATAAACATCTCTCAATTAAAATTAATTATTAAAAATTACCATTTCTAATTGCCCAAGTTATCTCAATCAAATTATATGAAAGATGTGTTAATTTCTTTGTTGTCACTGAGCAAAGTAATTACAAGGTTGATGTAAACAGCACTGTATTTTAGAGAAGTTGTTTTTGAATGTTATTTTTAGCAATTTTATATAAGTCTAAATAGAAGTGTACCATCCCTATTCTTAAACTATTCTTTCCATGATACTGTATGCACTAAAATACATTTATGGTAGTAATAATTTAACGGAAATAATATTAAGCTTTTTTTTCCCTTCCACCTAAATTACAAACAATTAAAATACAAATTTCCAAACTATTCCAAGCTGCAGACACATGTTATGTATAAACAATACCAAATTGGCAAAAGTTAGTCGTCAAAATCCCCACGGCAGGCAGGGTGGGGGAGGGAGGTGCTCAGTATAACAACAGTTAATTCTTGCTTTTCTTGTTTGATTCAAAGCTCTCCAGAAGGCAGGGAGTTGTTATTTTATTTGTCTCTGTATGTCCAGGGTACAATCCAATGCACAACATATAAGCAGGTGCTCAACAGACAATCATCTAATGTATGAATGCATTTGATTTGCAAATAGTTTAGATTCCTCTGGACAATGAGAAATGTTAACATGTATTCACCGTGACAGCAGGGGCTGAGATATTGTCAGCTCCAAAAAAATCAGGTTTAGACTAAACGCTTATCATTTCACCAGATAATCGTCAGCAGCAATTAGTAGGAAAAATAAATTAGTGACCTTGATAATTCAGTCATAAGCAATGTTGCAAAGAGTTACTCTGATGTTAGTTCTCAGTTCCCACTGGGAGCATTTCTGGGCTTCTCATTACTGTTATCTGCCAGGAGTAAAAACTTTTGCATCAATGGAGCCAACGGCCTCATGTGCCAGAAAAAAAAGAATCCAAGTCATTTAAAACAACACTATTGAATTGTTTTGTTGCATCTAAACATTTTAAGTTCCAACATTCTGTTACTGAAAAGCTTCAGTTCAGTTCAGTTCAGTCGCTCAGTCGTGTCCGACTCTCCGCGACCCCATGAATCACAGCACGCCAGGCCTCCCTGTCCATCACCAACTCCCGGAGTTCACTCAAACTCATGTCCACAGAGTCGGTGATGCCATCCAGCCATCTCATTCTCTGTCGTCCCCTTCTCCTCCCGCCCCCAACCTTTCCCAGCATCAGAGTCTTTTCCACTGAGTCAACTCGTTGCATGAGGTGGCCAAAGTATTGCAGTTTCACTGAAAAGCTTACAGTAGTATAAAATAATGTTTTAACAGTCTTGGTTGGGTGGCAATGTTCCTCAATTGTATTTTCCATTTTCAAAGTTGTCAACAATGATATAATAAAAATTAAAAGAAAACATTGCCTCAGTGGCCTTTGCTAAATACAACGTGAGGAATAAGTACATGAATAGCAACAGCTGTTTACTAGTGGTCAAGATACCAATTTAGAACAGTAAACAAATTATAATTAAAGTTCTCAAGAATTTTTAGAAGGAAATGAATAATAAAATTACGACACAGAACTATCAGGACACAGTCATGAATAATGAAAATCACTGTGGCAGCCACCTGAGAAGGTCTGTTTTTGATGAACCTATTGTCATTCATTCATTTAACAGCACAGGCTGCAAGACGCAGTGGATACAGCAGTGATCACAGACGTGGTTCCTGCCCTTCATGTTGAACAGTCTAGTGGGGGAGACACTTTGAATGAAAATCGACAAAGGTAAAGGGAATTACAAAATGAGCGTAGAGGATAGTGGGGCCACATAAGAGGCGGGTGGTGATCAACAGTGCTTCTTGGAGGAAGACACTCAGCTGAGGCCAAGCTGGGGATGGGATGAGTGGTGAAAGGGCAGCAGGACAGAAAAATATTCTAGGTTAAGACCCAGAGGAGAGAGAGCCTGACTTATTTCCAAATGCCAGTCTACAGGCTGTGCTTGTCACAATTCTAAGACACCAACCCACACCACCTACCTCTGAAGGGTTTATCAAAATTCAGGTAAGAAACGCTCATGTTATATAAACGTTCAACCAATTCTTTTGAATCACTGCTTTAGAGCCTGATATAAACTCTTTACACCAAACTGGAAGAATTGGAGGACTTCTGGTTTCTGATCCTGCATGGAAGAAGTCTGGAAGTTGCCACTCTGTCCTTGTTTACTCAAGTAAAAGTTGAACAAAGTGAAAAATCAAGAACTCTTAGATCCAAAGGAGAAGTGAAGTCACAGGACAAACCACTACCCTTAAAACAGAGAGACAGACAAAGACTCACAACTTAATGGAACAGAGATCTATAAGCAAAAACCTCTGTGGGAACGAGTGCTGGGGTAGGGGAAACTGAACTGTAACTGACAAGCTGCTAGAACCTCAGTGTGGACAAACCTGGGAGCTAAAACTCCAGGGGGACTGAGACACGGGTTGGGGGGGATAGGGACGGGAACCACACTTTTGTGAGTTTTAGCTCCTGGAGGTCAACTAGGTTCTCACAGTGATTATCACAGAAAAACCACTTCATGCTTCCAGCAGGGAGAGGGGTAAAGACATTCTGAGATACACCAAAGCATTATGTTTTTCTTAATAAGGTCTAAGTACAAGAGAAGTAATTTAATCAGAGCTTAACCTGCGTAAGTTTTTTAAGAGCGTAACTGACCTGGGCAAAGGGAAATACCCAACTTTCAGTCCACCGTAGTCATTCTGTCTAATAGTTTGGTGGGTGGGTGGGGGACACTAAAAAGCACTCGTGAAGTTCACAGTTCAGAGGCGGAGGCTCACTGTAAGACTGAGACCTACTCACAGTTGTACAGAATGTCTCCCCTCTGCCCACATTTCACCATCACGATAATAAAGGCCTATTTTTACAGCAGTTCCTTTAACCCAGTACATCATGTCTGGCTACTAAGACAAAATTACAAGGTATAATAAAAGGCAAAAGAACAGTTTGAAGAACACAGCAAGCATCAGAACCAGACCCATTTATGACTGGCATGTTGGAATTAACAGACTGGGAACTTACAACAACTATGATTGAGGTGGTTGGATGGCATCACTGACTCAGTGGGCATACACCTGAGCAAACTTCAGGAGACAGTGAAGGACAGGGAAGCCTAGTGTGCTGCAGTCCAGGGGGTTGCAAAGAGCTGGACACGACTCTTAGCAACTGAAAAGCAACAGCAACAATGATTAGGATGATAAAGGCTCTAACGGATAAGGCAGACACCATGTAAAAACAGAAGAGCAATGAAAGCAAAGTGATGGAAATTTTAAGAAAAAGTAAAAAAGAAATGCTAGATATAAAAACTCCATTGTAACAGAAGTGAAGAATGCCTCTGTGGGTTTATCAGCAGACTGAACAAGACTGAGGAAATAAGCTCTGAATTTGAGGATACTGTATGAGAAACCTCCAAAACTGAAAAAGCAAAGAGGGAAAAAAACCAGAACACACAGTAAAATATCCCAAAACTATAAGGCAGCTACAAACTGTATAACATATGCATAGCAGGAATATTAGAAGAAAAAAAAGATCAGAAGAAATATTTTTTAAAATGATGACCTAGAATTTTCCCAAATTAAGGTTAGATATCCAACCATAGACCCAGGGAGCTTAGGGAACACCAAGAACGATAAATAAAGATAAATAAAGGATAAATAAAGATCTTCTCACACAAACAAAAACTGAGGGGATTATTTTCTAGTAGTTCTTGCTTATAGGAAAATGTTAAGAGGGAGTTTCTAGATACAGTTCAGAAACTCGGGCATAAAGAAAGAACAGTGAAGGAGTAAGTACATCAGTGCAGTCACTATGGAGAACAGCATGGAGGTTCCTTAAAAACTAAAAACAGAGTTACCATGTGATCTAGCAATCCTACTCCAGGGCATACATCCGGAAAAGACAAAAAATCTAACTGGAAAAGATACACACACCCCAATGTTCACAGCAACACTATTTACAGCAAACAAGACATGGAAGCAACCTAAATGTCCAGCAACAGATGAACAGATAAAAAGATGTGTGTGTGTGTATATATATACACACACAAAGGAATACTACTCAGTCATAAAAAGAATGAAATAAGGCCATTTGTGGCAATATGGATAAACCTAGAGATTATCACACTATGTGAAATAAGCCAGACAAAGACAAATATCAACAAATATCATATATCACTTATATGTAGAATCTAAAGAAATGATACAAATGGACTCACAGGCATAGGAAACAAACTATAGTTACCAACAGAGAAAGTGGGGAGGGTTCAACTAGGAATTTGAGAGCAATGGATAGAGCACTATATATAAGATAAACAATAAGGATTCACTGTATACAACAGAGAAATACATTCAAATATCTTAACCTACAGGGGAAAAGAATCTGAAAAAGAACATAGTTGAATCACTTTGTTGTACACTTGAAAACACTGTAAATCCACTATACATCAAACAATATGAAAAAAACTTGAACTGCTGTGTACTGACTTCACAATGACAGGCATGCCTTCTCCATGCCTTTGTGTCTCCTTCCCTAATTAACTGTGTAAGGCACTATGAACATACTTTTGTACATATTAATTACCGTATTTCTATAATGGAGTTGTATTAATGGAATTTGCCACAGACATTTACAATCTACCTCAGCCATTAAAAAAAATTACCTTCAAGTATCATAAATAACCAAAATGTGTTCTCTAGTGTGAAAGATTAATTTGAAGAGAGCTAGCATATTAAATGATTAAATCTCCTGAGGTATGGAATCATTCCAAGTCCGATATGTAATTTCTATAGCAGTGACAGTGCTCATGACAGGCATTATTCTAATTATTCTAATAAACCCTAAAAGGTAAGCTATTTGGGGATTCCCAGGTGGCACTAGTGGTAAAGAACCTGCCTGCCAATGCAGGAGACATAAGAGATGCAGGTTTGATTCCTGGCTCAGGAAGATCCCCTGAAGAAGGAAATGGCAACCCACTCCAGTGTTCTTGCCTGGAAAATTCCAAGGACAGAGTAGCCTGGCAGGCTATAATTCAAAGAGCCACAAAGAGTCAGACATAACTAAGTACCATAAAGGGCAGGCTATTTGGGTCATAGTGAAGAGGAACTCAAAAGCCTCTTGATGAAAGTGAAAGAGGAGAGTGAAAAGGCTGGCTTGAAGCTCAACATTCAGAAAACAAAGATCATGGTATCTGGTCCCATCACTTCATGGGAAATAGATGGAAAAACAGTGGAAACAGTGTCAGACTTTATTTTTTGGGGGCTCCAAAATCATTGCAGATGCTGATTGCAGCCATGAAATTAAAAGACACTTACTCCTTGGAAGGAAAGTTATGAACAACCTAGATAGTATATTAAAAAGCAGAGACATTACTTTGCCAACAAAGGTCCATCTAGTCAAGGCTATGGCTTTTCCCATGGTCATGTATGGAAGTGAGAGTTGGACTGTGAAGAAAGTTGATTACCGAAGAATTGATGCTTTCTAACTGTGGTGCTGGAGAAGACTCTTGAGAGTCCCTTGGACTGTAAGGAGATCCAACCAGTCCATTCTAAAGGAGATCAATCCTGGGTGTTCATTGGAAGGACTGATGCTAAAGCTGAAACTGCAATACTTTGGCCACCTCATGCGACGAGTTGATTCACTGGAAAAGACTCTGATGCTGGGAAAGGTTGGGTGCGGGAGGAGAAGGGGACGACCGAGAATGAGATGGCTGGATGGCATCACCAACTCTATGGACATGAGTTTGAGTGAACTCCGGGAGTTGGTGATGGACAGGGAGGCCTGGTGTGCTGTGATTCATGGGGTCACAAAGAGTCAGACACGACTGAGCAACTGGACTGAACTGAACTGAACTAGAATAATGCACTGGCCCAGACCAGTCCTATTCCACCGTTGTTCGATTCTGCTGTTTACTGGTCATATTGTTAAAAATACTGAGAAGGTGTAGGGTTAGCACATTAAAAAAAGTTCTTAATTTCACTTTAAACAGTTATTACTATAAAAAAATACTTTATCATGGAACATTTTATTAGTCACCAGATAAATTAAAAAACAGGCCTTCAGAAGGCCTATGAGAAATTTAGCACCAATCCTGGACCAGGGAATGAAGACATTAGTTGAGATTCTTGTTGGCGAAAGCTGAAATCAGAGACATCCTTCCCAAAGACTGTGGCTGTCATTATTTCAAGAACTCTTAAACATAATTTCTTTAGGAAAAGCTGAATGAATTCTACCTTTATGTATTCTATTCGTTGAGCACTCCAATGGAATGTAAGCAGGCATTCTATAAAGTAAAGCATTGGGATATATAATCTTTACATTGAAATTAATCCAATGAATCATTTCAATGAGGATTTAGGAGAAGGAAGGGAAAGCTCTTTTGCACATGAGTTTTTGTCTGTCCGTCTAGTCCATGTGGTGGTATCAGCGACCGAATGGGCAGGTCCCACCACTCCCAGGGTCCACCGGCCTCCAGTGCGTGCGGCTGGCCTCTTCTTGTTCCTCACAGCCGTGGGAGGTGAGGGGAGGTAAGCTAATGCATGAATAGCTGCCAGGAGAAAAGATGGGAGGAAAAAAAAGCTAAAGGAATATAGTATTTCAATCAAAGTCTGAAATTTGTAGAAGTGGTTTTGGTCTCCATATAGTAAAAATATTTATCCAAGAAACTCCTACTCGGGTGTGAACATCCTACTTCTTGGGGGATTTTGCTTGGCAAGGGGCTGCGAAAGAGTGGAAGCTAATACAGAACATGTCTCTAAACAAATTTATTTAGTTAGTACAGACTGACACATTCGCTAGAGGATTTCAGCAATTACACGTGTAAAACTATTTCCTACAGTGGTTTCCTTTTGTGATTTTGCTAATTTATTCAATCTAGGCCATTTTCATGCATTGACTGTTATGAGCCATTTAGCCACACAGGCCGAAATGAACATATGGAGACTATGCCTTCTTTCCAATTCTTCATGTAAACATAATTACATGGTGATATTAAAGAGTCAAACTTATAATGAAAAAAGAGTCAAGCAAGGTTGTAGTACCTTAAAACATAATGCTGTAATCTAACTTTGGAGAAGAGAGACTTGGAAATTTTGGCTATGGTAATATATATCAAAGTGTTCGGTAAAATGTGAAGCCTTATGTAAGGGTAAGGGTATTTGCATTTACAGTTAACACATATGATTATTCCAGTTACAGCTATCAGTTCAGTCCAGTTGCTCAGTCGTGTCTGACTCTTCGTGACCCCATGAACTGCAGCACACCAGGCCTCCCTGTCCATCACCAACTCCCAGAGTTTACTCAAACTCAATGGCAACCCACTCCAGTATTCTTGCCTAGAGAATCCTGTGGGCAGTGGAGCCTGGTGGGCTGCTGTCCACAGGGTCGCACAGAGTCGGACACGACTGAAACGACTTATCATGCATGCATGCATTGGAGAAGCAAACGGCAACCCACTCCAGTATTCTTGCCTGGAGAATCCCAGGGAGATGGAGGAGCCTGATGGGCTGCCGTCTATGGGGTTGCACAGAGTTGGACACGACTGAAGCGACTTAGCAGAGGCAGCGGCAGCATGTCCATTGAGTCAGTGATGCCATCCAACCATCTCATCCTCTGTCATAACCCTTCTCTTCCCACCTTCAATCTTTCCCAGCATCAGGGTCTTTTCAAATGATTCAGTTCTTCACATCAGGTGGCCAAAGTATTAGAGTTTCAGCTTCAGCATCAGTCCTTCCAATGAATATTCAGGACTGATTTCCTTTAGGATGGACTGATTGGATCTCCTGGCAGTCCAAGGGACTCCCAAGAGTCTTCTCCATCACCACAGTTCAAAAGCATCAGTTCTTTGGTGCTCAGCTTTCTTTATAGTCCAACTTTCACATCCATACATGACTACTGGAAAAACCATAGATTTGACTAGACGGACCTAACTGTTGGCAAAGTAAAAAGGCAAAAAGATAGGATACTGAAAGATGAACTCCCCAGGTTGGTAGGTGCCCACTGGAGATCAGTGGAGAAATAACGCCAGAAAGAATGAAGAGATGGAGCCAAAGCAAAGACAGCACCCAGTTGTGGATGTGACTGGTGATAAAAGCAAAGTATGATGCTGTAAAGAGCAATATTGCATAGGATCCTGGAATGTTAGGTCCATGAATCAAGGCAAACTGGAAGTGGTCAAACAGGAGATGGCAAGAGTGAACGTTGACATTTTAGGAATCAGCAAACTAAAATGGACTGGAATGGGTGAATTTAACTCAGATGACCATATATCTACTATTGTGGGCAAGTATCCCTTAGAAGATATGGGAGTAGCCATCATAGTCAACAAGAGAGTCCAAAATGCAGTACTTGGATGCAATCTCAGAAATGACAGAATGATCTCTGTTCGTTTCCAAGGCAAACCATTCAATATCTACACCCTGACCAGTAATGCTGAAGAAGCTGAAGTTGAATGGTTCTATGAAGACCTACAAGACCTTCTAGAACTAACACCCAAAAAAGATGTCCTTTTCAATATATGGGACTGGAATGCAAAAGTAGGAAGTCAAGAAACCCCTGGAGTAAGAGGCAAATTTGGCCTTGGAGTACAGAATGAAGCAGGGCAAAGGCTAACAGAATTTTGCCAAGAGAATGCACTGGTCATAGCAAACATCCTCTTCCAACAACACAAGAGAAGACTCTACACATGGACATCACCAGATGGTCAACACTGATATCAGATTGATAGACGGAGAAGCTCTATATAGTCATCAAAACAAAGCTAGGAGCTGACTATGGCTCAGATCATGAACTCCTTATTGCCAAAGTCAGACTTAAATTAAACAAAGTAGGAAAAACCATTAGACCATTCAGGTATGACCTAAATCAAATCCCTTATGCTTATACAGTGGAAGTGGAAAATAGATTCAAGGGATCAGATCTGATAGAGTGCCTGAAGAACTATGGACGGAGGTTTGTGACATTGTACAGGAGACCATCCCCAAGAAAAGGTTATAGCTAAAACAACACGAAGTCATATGCTTGGAGAATTTTAACTTTTAACAAATGCATGTTCATTGAAATGCATATTCTCAACTCTAGAAACACTTGGATTATAATTCTCTAAGTATACGTATTTCTATTTGAGAATGTTAATTTAATTCATTATATTAATTAGTAACTCCTACCTTTCAAACTGTGTTTTGGTCATTATTATTGTAGATCCCATAATGTCTTACATTTAGAAGCTCAATAAATATTTGGTAAATAAGTAAACCCCATGTAAACTTGGATAGTCCTCATGTAAAGAAAACCAATACAGATGGACACTTATGAATTAATTTATTTCACACTATTTTACAGATTGAGAATTTTTATTTCTCATATATATATTATATTTGTGATTAATAAAAAAAAGGCAGAGTAAATCTTCTTAAATAAAGGAAGCATACCATGTGAAGACAGAAGCGGAGACTGGAGTCATCTACAAACCAAAGCACACCAAGGATTACTGGTCATCACACAAAGCTAGGAGACGCCGGGAACAGACTCACTCCTCTGAAGGAACCTGCCCTGCTGACTCCTTGATTCCAGACTTCTAGCCTGGAGAACTGGGAGATGACACAGGTCTGTTGTTTCAAGCCGCCCAGTTTGTGGTACTTTGTTAACAGCAGTTTTAAAAAACTAAGGCAACTCTCTTACATTAACTATTTACTTTTATTGATCTCTATGGTTTTAACCAAATGGCCTGGACACTAAGGTTACTGCTGAAATCTTTGTCAGTCTAGTTAGTAGCAACAGCTGCTTTTGTGGAAAACAACCCACTACTTTTGCGGCCTGAGAGGGTCACATGAGACGAGCTCTGCTTCTACTTGGACAGAATTTTTCCCTTCTGGTTTTCAGGCAGGTATGGAGTGGGAGTGCTGTAGTCACTTGAAACAAAGTATACTCTTAAGCAAGGCTTTTCTAAATGATAGATCTAGGGCAGAAAGAACTTAAAGTGGTATTTTTCAAGACAGTGGCATTTTCACCTCAAACACTGCATAAAAGTATAAGACGGGAGAATATTAAGGTAATGGCCCTCAAAGGAAAAAATTGAGATATTTTTAAAGTGAAGTTCCTGATAATGGCCATCACACCACAGTCCTTTGCTTCAAGGCTAACCTAATAACTGAGATCGAGTTACTTTATTTTTGGCCTACTGAAGCCTAGGATCAGTAATTCTCATCTTTATAATGTGTAAGGGAATACTAAAAACATATATTACGGTGAAAAAATTTGTGTATGGGGAGATATTTGAAAAAATTTAAAACACATATGGAAATTATACTTCTGGTAGCCACTGACTGAGAAAATAGGTACTGATCAAAATCCTGCAATGATGGGTTTCAGTTCAGCTCAGTTCAGTCGCTCAGTCGTGTCCGACTCTTTACGACCCCATGAACTGCAGCACGCCAGGCCTCCCTGTCCATCACCAACTCCTGGAGTTCACCCAAACTCATGTGCATCAAGTCGGTGATGTCATCCAGCCATCTCATCCTCTGTCGTCCCCTTCTCCTCCCGCCCCCAATCCTTCCCAGCATAAGGGTCTTTTCCAATGAGTCAACTCTTCACATGAGGTGGCCAAAGTATTGGAGTTTCAGCTTCAGCATCAGTCCTTCCAATGAACACCCAAGACTGATCGCTCACAAGTATTTACTGAGTGCCTATGATGGCTCAAGTAGTTACTGTTCTATGTGCTGGGGGGCTCATCATGAAGATACTAAATCTGACTTTCTTGTGGGTAAGACAGTCAATAAGTAAATAAATACATAAACATAATGACAGTTGTGTTAAGTACTATGAAAGCAAACAAGGTAGGGTGGGGGGAGAGACAGCAATGGGGTGGGAGCAATGTCACCGTATCTTTGATCTGGTGACATTCAGAGGCCTGAATGAAGTAAAGGAGGGAAGCCGTGTGGACACCAAAGTTGGACAGCTTATGGATGGCAGCAGCAGTGAGGGGTCGGGCAGAACTGAAATCATATCTGGAAGGGAAACCCCTGTAAGACAGTGGCAACACAGAATATCTTATCTTCTTTCCAGCATTTTCTGTGAATGTCCTGAGTGAAAGGTACCCAGTAGGCTCTGAGGACCTGAAGCAGTGATCCAGTCACAGTTCTAGTCACCAGGATCTTGCTTTGGGTCAGGAGGAGGGAGCGGGGAAGAGTCACTTAAGATGTATAATGTGTATACATATGTGCATGCACACACATAAACTATCAAACGTGACCTTTTCTAGAAGGATGGTCACAGCCCAGCTTAGTCCCAGGTGAGTGACAGGTCCATAGTTTACAAAAAAAAAAAAAAGCTGTTGTCTGGAGTCTGTTCTAATGCTCATGCAAGGGCTGATTGTGAGCTCTCTAATAACACATTTGCAAATAAAAAAGACACTATCTCCCAATGAATTTCCAATTAAAAAAAAAAGTCCCTCAATACAATTCAATCCGTTGACATATCTTTCTTCAGAGAAGGTCAGATTTTGGTGATGCATTTTCCTCACAAAGTCCCTTAAACCAACCAGTGCCACATGGCATGGGAACATCTACATACCAAGAGGGAAAACGTGCACTGATTTCATCTCCATGGTGAAGTCATCCGGGAGGAAGAGATGGTGTATATCTGGGGCACTTATTGGAAACTCTGACCCAGATAGAGCAGCATACAAAACTCACTTTTATGGGGAACTCAAAGTACATCACACATTATGCATGACCTGCCACTTTAACTCTGAGGTCTCAGAGCACTCACTGATCCACAGCAACTAATACAAACTCAACAAGGGACACTGGGGGCTTCCACACTGTTGAGAAGGCTAAGACATCTAAGTTAGAAAGTCCTATCTAAAGTAGCTTGGATTAAGTAGTAAATGTGGAAGCTCTGCTTCCTCTAGGAGAATGGGTAACTGGTATCAGTTTAGCAAGAAACCTATGAGGACATGCGATCATGAAGCTGCTCAATGCTCCCCAGCAGGAACTATTTCAATACAAGGAAATGACTGGAAAGAGAGTGAGAGAGATCACCAGCCACAAACCAGTCAAAGGCGTTTCAGGCCTTCATATGCTGCTGCTGCTGCTAAGTCACTTCAGTCGTGTCTGACTCTGTGTGACCCCACAGATGGTCTCCTACCAGGCTCCCCCGTCCCTGGGACTCTCCAGGCAAGAACGCTGGAGATTTTTAAGTAGGTATATACCTTCATATACCTACTTAAAAATTATATGTATGTGTATGTAGAGATTAGAAAAAATTTAAATGTTAAAAATGCTAGCCATGTAAGAGCAGTTTGAAGGTCAAGGAGATTTGATTACTGTGTGGTGACAGGCAGGCCTGCTTATCCAGTTTCCTGTAAGATACGAGGGGACCATGTATCAAATTACCACACAGCAACAAGAAAGGTTATTATGGTAGTGACTATGAATAAATGCTCACATCAGAATGAATCATATTAAAAGTACAATGATGTCACTTGCTTTTGGTGTGATCAGAGAGACAAAGCTCAATGAAAAAGACTTTTGAGAAGAAACATGCTTGTTGTGGAAGGATACTGTTACCTGGGCACGTTGTGGCCACCGAGATGACAAGATGAATTAGATAAGAAAGTACCCAATATTGCTAGAAACTTTAGAAATATTAACAAATAAAAGCCTGGTTTCAGAACAGTTATACTTTGGCATGCTAACAAGATACTTCTTGGTGGCAGAAATTATTGTAAGTTAGCATCCTAATGATATACATAAAAAAGCCTTAGAAATTTCAAGAAGGCATATGCACATAAACAGACATAGACACAGCAAAAACAACAGTGCTTCTTAACCTGATAAAGAACATCTTACAGCTAACATCAAAGAAAAATCCACAGCTAACATCAATTTTAATTGTGCAAATTAGAACACATTTCTCATAAGATCAGAAACAAAGCATGATATCTACTCTCAACATCCCTATTCACAATTGATACCAGTGAAATAAGAAGCACACAAACTGGAAATGCTTCAATAAAGCTGCCTCTATTTACAGACAGCACAACTGTCTACGCAGAGAACAGCAAAGAACCTAAAAATAAACACATAGATACTAGATTTTAGCAGGATTTCAAGATATAACGTCAATACAAAAATGAATTTTATTTATGTATTTTCGCTATGCACAAGTAGAAATTGAAATCAAAAACAGTGAAAAAACACTATATACACAGGGAAAATTTTAATAAAATACATGTAAGACCTGTACAATGAAAATTACCAAATACTGACAAGAAAAATTTAAAAAAACACTAAATAAATGAAGAGCTATACCATGTTCATGGATCACAAGGCGATATTGTTAAGATACTCTCCACAAAGGTATCTACAGATTCAGTATAATTTGCTTCTGAACGCCACCAGGCTTTTCTGTAGAAAGTGACAAGCTGATTCTAAATGAAAAAGCAAAGGACTTTAAACAGCCAAAAAATCTTGAGAAAGAATGAAACTGGAGGACATATACTACCTGATCTCAAAACAAGTAGAAAGCTAAACTAGTTCAGTCAGTTTGGTGACAGCACACAGAGATGTGGGTGGAACAGACACGAGTGTCAGACAGAGTCACACGTATGTGGTACGTTTACTTTCATCAAAGTGCCAAGATAACTCAGTGAAGAAAAGGATAATCTGTGTAAAGCTTAAACAACTGAACATTCATATGCAACACCCCCACCCAAACCCTTGATCCTTACATTACACCAAATACAAATAGTCATCCCTTGATATAAGTGGGAGATTTAACAGGAACCCTTAAGTATGCCCAAATTTGACAATGCTTAAGTCTTGTAGCTGAACCTCAGTATCCATTGGCAGATTCAACCAACCTCAGATGGAAATTTAGATCTTCGGTATGTTGACTCCTCAGATATGAAAAATACAGAAGGACCAACTGTATACTATTGAAAAAAACTGCATATAAATGGACTCACACAGTTCAAAATCCTATTGTTCAAGGGTCAAGTGTATTAACCAGGAATGAATCACAGACTTAAGCATTAGAAACTATAAAACTTCCAGAAGAACAAAGGGAAAAATCTCTGTGACCTTATGAAAAGCCAAGATTTCTTAGCTAACACACTTACACACAAAGACAAAAACTGACAACGTGAACTTGTAGACAAGTTTTGAACTTCAAAACTTATAGACACAAGAGAAATGAGAACATGCCCACATAAAGACTTATAGTATACGCTTATATATTTTAATGTAAACTTTATTTATAATTGCCCCAAATCGGAAATAACCCAAAATATCTATTAACATAGATAAAGAATGATTATGGATTCACACACAACACGGATGGGTTTCAAATGTATTGTGATAAATGAAAGAAGTCAGACTCAAATTGGTACAAATGTAGGATTCCATATTTATATGCCATTCTAAACGCAAAACTATAGGGTCAGAAAACACACCAGTAGTTGACAGGGCTGGGGATGGGAGGGGAAAAGACTGATTAAGACTTATTTTTCTGCAGCAATGGAAATTCTCTATATCTTAATTGTGATGGTTATATGACGATATACATAGTTGTCAAAACACATCAAACTATATACTTTTAAACAATGAATTTTATTGTATGTAAATTATACTTCAATAAAATAAACAAACAAAAAAACCCAAATAAATATGATTTTCTGGGGATGGTCAGCATTTCTACATCACAGGCAGGAAGAATATTTGAACTTGAACAGTGTTAGGAAATGAAAGATGACACTAAGTAAGTTTCCAAGGTTTTGACATGGCAGCATTCTATGTTTTCATTAGAAGGGTGTTCTTCTTCTTCTTCTAAGTCACTTCAGTCGTGTCCGACTCTGTGTGACCCCAAAGACGGAAGCCCACCAGGCTCCCCCATCCCTGGGATTCTCCAGGCAAGAACACTGGAGTGGGTTGCCATTTCCTTCTCCAATGTGTGAAAGTGAAAAGTGAAAGTGAAGTCGCTCAGTCGTGTCCGACCCTTAGTGATCCCACGGACTGCAGCCTACCAGGCTCCTCCATCCATGGGATTTTCTAGGCAAGAGAAACTAACCTAGAGTGTCCTTTTTAATAACTTAATTAAATCTTTTAGCAGTATCACGTAACAAGAAACTGTCTCAGCAGTGAGTCTTAGTAAACACTAGACATTAACAAAACTATAAACTTAATTCAACAATTTACAAAACTTAATATTCTGTGATTTTTCATTATGGAGGCCCTGTAGCCAGGGAGGCTTCAACCCATCAAATAAAAAATGAGGTTTGTCAGGGAGCTGGGAAAAGCCAAGCAGCCATCTTGGATTTCCCATAGCCCTGACTCTGATTTCCAGCTATTGTTTTTCATTTTCCAATTTAGAAGCAGACTTTTGCCATGGTTTAAGGACATTAGGATGGCACAAGTCTAACAGAGTTTTTGTATAAGCAGAATGAGCTTTTACATGTCTACAAACCCGACAATTGGATTAATTTCTAAAACTAGCATAAAACAGGCCTATGGTAGAAAAGCATTTGATTTATATGCAGAGGTCTAAGAAGTCAAGAAAACATTATAAATGATCATACGAATCAGGTCCAGCATCTTGGGCATCCTGGTGTAGTGTAGTTTCTTCTGAAAAAAAAAAAAAAAAAAAAAGTCCTTCCATCCAGGTTGGAGACAGTCCCTTAAATTATGTCTTTTTCTAGTCCTGGCTGCAGGTCATGAGGCATCTGATCTTCATCCAAAGATAGATCACTGAGACAAGCTTCAGAAACAAACCTAGGGTGCTCTTCAAGAACTCAACCAAATCCTATATTAATATCACATAATACCAAAGATCCATTCAAGAAATGAATCTTAGTAGAAACAGATTTCCATTAACTAACTTGGATTCAACATTCATTGAAACATCATTTTTTTCCCTAAAATAACTTTCATTTTTATCAAATATAGCCAAATTAAGACTTGTTTACAAAATAGATCTGTTCTCAACAAACTTGACCTGATTACTTATATAACCATAGACTTTTTTTTTTTCCTTTGCTGAAACTTTTATGGAGTCTCAAACTTAACTTTAAAACCTTTCAGGGCTAGGAAAGTCATCTCAAAGGCTTATCACAGGTATTGCCTAACAGATGTGAGTGAATTCCTCCCTTTCTTAAGGTCTCCAAAACTGAGATTTCTGTACCTGTTAGTGAGATAACCTTCTTAGTTTATCTGATAGAAGGGTGTAGTTGAACAGAAAAAATATGTGGCTACAACTATTAAAACCAAAGTTAAATGTGTACATATTTATGAAGTCATTGATTTGGCAAAAATTAATTGATGCCTACTATGTATCAGGTATTGGCTGAGGCACCACATGGGAGGAAAACAGATGAGGCATAAAACAGCATGTCCAGGGACACAAATGTAGTAGACTGAAGCCATCCATTCACGCTCTATCACTGGAAATTATCAGCAGCTAGTAAAAAGCCCTGAAACTGTATCGCTTGGTGGAATGCCTGAAATCTAATTCTGGATAACTGTCCTTTGATACAAAGTGCATGAAATACCAGGTTTTGAAAAATTGTTCTGGGCCATCTCTGACTCTTGGTGCTTTTCACCAATCTGCTCTCCAACTTTGCTCCTTTCTGCATGACAAGTTTTGACGTGACAATCATGAACTTTTCCTCAACTTAATGCAAAAGGCTAGTTATTAATAAAAATACAGCAGCTGGGCTCACTGATCTCTTCAAGAGGCAGACTTAAATATTCCAACAAGTGAACCACAGATGACAGGACAAGATGCTCGATAGCATAGACACTGGTGAGGAACTTTAGAGCCCAACAATAAACCATGCGGAGCAGACAGCAAAAGAAACAAAGAGAGCTTTTAGACTCCAAGAAAACTGGGGAAAGGAGGTAGGAAGATGGACAGAAGCATATATATACTGCTGGGAAACGAGAAAGGTCTTTGCAGAGAACATGGGAAGCCTGGCTTTTCTGAATATTTTTGTCTTTCCCCAATCGACAATACTTTTAAAAGAGTACAGAATAACTTTACATACCAGGAATGGAGTTTTTAGCATTACAGTTTCTTTGACTTTCTTGGCTTTTTCTGTGTTTAAAAACAGAACTTCAAAACACATAAATGTGACTTTTTCCTGGTAACTGGTGTTAAGGATCAGACTGAACCTCTGGGCATAAATCAGGACAATGCTCTGGGAACTGGACCCTGAGCACAATGAGAGGCAAATACTTTGTTTCTTGTATTTTATTTTGGGACTGTGCTAACTACTATATACTTTTCCAAATGCTGATACAGTTATTTTGCTAAGCATAAAATGCCACTGTCTTTCTTGCGGAAAGATTTTTTTTTTTGGCATTTCTGTAAATGACCTGAGACTACAAGTCTGGTCACAATCATAGTGTCTGCACATTAAAGGGAAACTGGCCATGATTAGTTCTAACAACTCAGATTAGCCGTTAGACAAATATTTACTAAAGGGAACAAGAATTGTGAAAATAACACTTAATGCTCATGTTTATGTATACCTATTGCCACTTGACTCACTCGATAGCTATCATATTACTGGCTGAAAACTCACTTTTCAAATGGAAACTTAATCTGAGAAGAGTTTTGTCACTCCCCTCTGCTTTTTCTTCTCCTGCTCTGCTTTTCCACCTGGTGAGATGTCAGCTAAGCTCCTATAAGATGATGGTTGGAGGCCTATCGGTCCCACCCATTTTCATTAGACACATAGACTCTTCCACTGTTGACAGTTATCTCTTTCGGTCCATAAATTCCACCTTTGCATCTACACAGTTGGAGATCTTCTTTTTTAATCTCTCTAGCACAGTGGTTTTTCTCACTAGCAGTTGATGGTGCCTTAGAACCACCCTTATAAAATCCTACAGCCCAGATGGCAACCCTAGATAACAGATTTTTGGAAGTGAGGCTGGGGCATCAATTCCAACATTGAATCCAAATGGAGAACCACTGATACAGGAGGGGGAAAAAAAAAAATCAAACCCTCTGATGTCTTTCAGGATCATTCTGAGTTTTAATTCCCTGCTGCCTGCATCCCTTGTGATTCAACAAAAACATTAAAACATTAGTTATATTCTGTGTACACTGGGGCTTCCCTAGCAGCTCAGTTGGTAAAGAATCTGCCTGCAATGCAGGAGACCTGGGTTTGATCCCTGGGTTGGAAAGATCCTCTGGAGAAGGGAACGGCAACCCACTCCATTGCTCTTGCCTGGAGAATCCCATGGACAGAGGACCTGGGGGCTACAATCCATGGGATTGCAACAAGTTGGACACGACTGCACAGCTAACGTTCCTTCCCTTCTGTGTACACTGCTGTGTGAATATCTGCAGCTGGCTTTTTCTCACCAGGGTTTTTCTGTCAGTTGGCTTATAAGAGAACCTTTTCCATTATATATCAAGCAGTCCAAACTGCTTGCTCTGGAGACATTTTCCTTGATTGACGCGCATCATTTAGTTTGAACTGGCACCAGTGTGTTTTATGGGCCTCTTTGCACAGTGGTTTATGATTGACAAGGTCTTCCTAGAAGTATTCGCTCCTGTGCACCTCACCACAATTCTGGAGAGCAGGGGGGATTATTATGCCTGTTTTAGATGAGATAACCGGTAGAGGGAGGTTAAATGACTTGTCTAAGCCTCAGAGTTCAGGAAGGACTAGGACACAGACACAGGCAGGACTAGAAGCCAGCACATTTAACTCCCCACCCTGAACAACTTCTGCTTTCACTCCACTCGGCCTTCCTTTGAAGAAGAACAGAGGTGAGTCAAAGGCAGCTTTCTTGTTATCCTCTGACTCATTTCAATTCAAATGTGACATCAGAAGCTAAGTTACAGCTGAAGCACTGGGTGCCATATATGGAATCAGTCTAATGTAATTTAATGAGGTGCCCAGAATATAGTATGTGGTCAATAAATATTTGTTGAGTGAATAAATACACACAATCCTACTTACTTGTGGCAAGGTATATCACCTTCCTATAGAGAACAGCTCTGGAGATAAGCACTCCAAATGAATCCCAGTTTTCATCTTGGTTTGATCTGCCTATAACCCTAAAGATCTGGAGACAGGGTTGGAAAAAGTAATTCAGCATTCAGGCTGAATTAGTCTTGGAGGAAGACAGGCAGACTAATGGACAATAAGACATACAGACACGGTTCTCTATTCTTCCTGTCCGGAAGAATAATCGCAGGAAGTAACTAAATGTATGCAGGAGAAGATATTAACTGATAACAGCTTATAAAAAGCTAGTATTAAATGAAAATCACTGTGCAGGAAGAGTCAGGGAGAGCTATTACGGCAGGTCGACCAGATATATGATGTAAAGTGCAACTGCAGAGGCTGCAAGCTCATATATTTACAAAAGCTATTTCATAGTGTTGGTGATGTATTTAACTGGGGAGAAGATAGCATGCACGTGTAATAATGCCCCCAACACACCTGGCCAGAGGACCACCGCTGACTGACACCTAGAGGCATGCCCAGATGCTACTTCCTCTTCAGACATTTCCACTGAGAAGCTGCAAAGTGTATATGAGGCTAAGAACTGGCCAGAGAGGATGTGAGCATCAAAATGCTAGTAATGATGGGGCAGCTTCTAAGAAACTGAGTCAACAATTTTGAAAAATTATTAAAGTAAGATGTATGAGCTTCCCAGGTGGCACTAATGGTAAAGAACATGCCTGCCAATGCAGGAGTCTTAAGAGACTCAGGTTTGATCCCTGGGTCAGGAAGATCCCCTGGAGGTGGGCATGGAAACCCACTTCAGTATTCTTGACTGGAGAATCCCACAGACAGAGGAGCCTGACGGGTTACAGTCCATGGGGTCGCAAAGCGACCATGGACACAACTAAAGTGACTTGGCATGCAAGATGTATGAATGTTCAGACTGGATATTAACAAAGTAAAAGGTGATTTAAAGGGGCCTACGGGTTGATCTCATTACCGAAAAAATAAAACAAACTAAACAGAAAATTGTTTGACTCATAATCTCCCCACTTCTCCTTGCTCGTTTTTCTTGCTTCTTTTCAGTTTTTTTTTTTAGTCTTTCAGAGTTCCTGGTGGGGCTTTGGAGAGACACACTTCTTGACATATATTAGGCAGGTCCAATCCAGATGTATGTTTTTTGAATTAAGACGGCTTATTTAAAGCAATAAGAAGCTGCCACAGAGTAGCCAAAATTATAGATATTAGGGATGGAAAGGACCTATTAGATCATCACATCTGTCTCCAAGGGCCAGTGCCGGAGAAGCAATCGAAGGAAAATGGCCCAGTTGCTCCAACTGCTCTCTGTGGTTAGCAAGACAAAAAAACATTTTCAAATAGAAATGAGTCTTAGAAATTTATGACTGAAATGCTGAATGTTCTTTCTTTTTTTTAAAAATTATCTTCTTTGTCAGTCAAAGTCTGCGGAAGCTGGACTTTTTTGTTACTGGTTTTATATACTATCCATCCATTTATCTAAATGCATCTGTATTTCTGTGCATACAGAGCACATACAGGCACCGTGGAGTCACCACTCACGGCTTGCAGCCACCTCGTGCATAGTCACATATATATTCCTAATAAGCTACTGACTCATCCAGAGGTACAGATTCAGATTATGTTCCAGATTTGCTAGTGCAGGAATCACTCCCGTAGACTAAGTCTTCTCTTTTCTGGGAGCTCAAGATTTAAGGAGGAGTCTGACCACTGGCAGGTGATGCACACACACCCTGAACACAGATCCTGGGATAGAATTCCAATAGATACCAGTGTCAAGGTCATGAGGATTTCCCCATGGGCAGAGACCGCAGCAAGGAAGAGCTGTTAGCTTTCCTTGCTGGAACACTTTCAATCGTTTTGAATGACACCTTTCCATGCGACTTTTTAGATATAATATTTTTGAAGAATTTTCATAAAAATTTACATAAATATAAGAGTAGGATAAAGCAACACCAGTACATAAGGATTAAAGAGAGTCTCCCAAACTGGCTGGGATGAGTAGAATGTGGGGACACATGAGATTCTTTTTCACTGGGAAACAGGAAGTCTTGAAAGGACACGGATGTGACTCAGGACAGTGAGTAGGCCTGTGTTAGTATCTACCCCAGTTACAGCTGGCAGCACAGAAAGACATAAAGCAATTATGGGGAAATGAATCCAACCTCAAACTGTTCTATCAAAACACTCATTCTCTAAAACCTGTGCTGGCTATAACTGAATTATCAGTGAGAAAAGTGTGATTTCTTTATTAAGGAGCCATCGCTGAGTGGCTCAACATCTCATTGAGGAAACTTGTCAAAATATTCTCTAAAGACTCTTTTAAATTTCCATCCTAAGGTAGACATATTGTCGCCTTCTAGGTCCTTAAAATAAAAATGTGATAGAAATAATTTTT
Source organism: Moschus berezovskii (assembly GCF_049115385.1). Taxonomy (NCBI): domain Eukaryota; kingdom Metazoa; phylum Chordata; class Mammalia; order Artiodactyla; family Moschidae; genus Moschus; species Moschus berezovskii. The sequence continues at coordinate 30,333,593 of NC_142482.1, forward strand.
TTAAAAGATTCCATATGGTTTACTATGCCCTTATAGTAAAAATACAAAAAAGTCTTAGGTTATGAAACACTACAGCCCCTTCTCTAATTGATTCAGTTGACGAAATCTTGGTGTCTGGAGTTATTTCTATAAAAAGCTGGGCATCAAGCCCTTGGTCAAGAATATAAACTCCTACTGAACACTTTCTATGGGAAAGTTTAATACTGACTCACACCATTTTGACTTGTCAGGTCTTTTCTGGGAACTTAACCTGCCAAAGGGATGCAGACTGATTCCTTGTTTAAAGAAGAGGGGTGTACAGGCATTTCCTATGAATCCGGATGCCAAAGGAAATGGAAAATCCATCATCCTTGGACATTTGAAGACCAATCCATGGTAATGATACCATATCTTCTATTTTCCAGCCTTGGGAAACTCAAAAGACCTTTGCTTCTAGTTTTTATTGTATTCAAGGGAGGAAGGAAGAGGCTCAGAATCAACTATTTAGAGGCAGTTAAGCCAGAAGAGGAAAATGGGCACCTGAGGAAAAGCAATTATTGGTGACACCAGACAAACTCTCCACTACAGTCACTCTTTCCATTTTGATTTCTTTTACCTGTCGACTAGTTCCACTCTTCTATTTTTCCCCTAATTATGCACAGCGCATGGCTGTGACATGCTCAGACTTTGGTCAGCCTCATTAACCTTCCTGAAAGCTACACTGTGCAGCTCTAAGTCTATAATATGGCTGCCATCTTAAAATGGCTTTAGAGGTCGAGTTTTAGCAAGGCTTCAATTTTGCATTTTTAACTTAACTTTTGATTGTAAGGCTATTGAAGGACTAAATCCTTTGAAAAACACTGAATGGAGACAGAATCGTCTCGTCTCCCACGCCTCGGCTTCCTCTCTCTACACTCCCCTTCCACAAGAAATAGTATTTATGAACATCAGAAGAGAGTAAAGACATTTTAAAAGTGATGCTATGTTTACCCATTCTTCCAGTTTGTAGAACAGATTATTTTCACAGAAGAACAGCTATGATAAATTCTCTATTTTTTTTAACATTTTAGTGTTTTATTAAACAAAAGGACGATTAGCACACAAATAAGTCTTGTTTACCCACAAAACTCACAATTAATTTGCATAAAGTAAATGCTGCCTCCTAGAATTTTCCTTCAGGAGCTGACCTTCAGGAGGAAGAGGGAACGGACGCTGGAGCACTACTGCTCTGCCCAACAATGGGATTTCACCCTTATCTTTGGGAGGTTCCATTCCACCACCTGGTTCAAAATTATCCTGAACAGAAAGCTTTAAGTTGATATCCTAAACATTTCTAAATAATGTCCCAGTGGCTGTAGAAAGTATTTTACTCAGTGGTTGCCTTGCTCTTCTGGAGATGAGAGAAATATGCTTTTGTTTCTTTATGATAATTATAAAGGCTAGCATACTGTGCCAGGCACTGTTCTGAGTACCCTACTCATATGAACACACTTGATTCTGACAATAATCCTATGGGGTAGGTGTTATCAGGAAGGCTATATAATGTGCCCAAGGTCACTTATCCACTGAGCAGGGGAGCCATGATGTGAACCTAGGCAGCCTCTCCTGAGTCCATATTCTCAAACTGGATGTCATCCTGGCTTTGAATCACTGACACCTTGGAAAGTTCTAAAATCATCACCGAAACACGTACTCGCTGAAAGCAGGCATGTAACGAACACAGGCTGAGTGCTGACTCCATCCCTAACCTTGGGCTGTGCTCTAGAGACAGAAGAGTGAACACGATTCAGACATCACTGGCATGGTGTCCGGTCATTTCAACCAATGAACAGTTAAGTTACACCATGCTTGGGGCTGGGATCTGCATGTAGGGCAAACTACTGGGTTGGCCAAAAGGTTCACTTGGTTTTTCTCTAAGATGTTATGGAAAAACACGAATGAACTTTTTGGTCAACTCAAAACAAAAGTCAAAACAGAGGCGGCCCCAAGCAGGGGAATAAAAATGAATGCAGAGATGGCAATAACAGGCCAAAAAAGAACTGGCTGAAATCAACTTTCCCAAAGCAAAGTACACTGCACCAGCAACTCTGTGTGGACTCCTCGAGTAACCTCTGAACTTGTCTCCCTTGCTTGCTTGCTTCTGGCCTAGGGGACTCTCTCTTCACAGCAGTCAGTGATCCTCTATCTTCCACTTGGAGGAGGTGAGGGTCTGTGAGTGACTGTCACTCACTGACTTGACCGACTCCATCCGTGAGTCAGGAAGAACTAACACCAAACAGTAGACACCATGAGTCGTTCGGTTTCTTGGCTGAACCTGGTTACTGCACGATGGGACTGCGTAGTGGGGTTGACATCACTGAACAGCTTCCCATGCAGAGGTTCTTCCCCCGTCCCCATCTGCTACCTCCTCTAGCCCGGGTCCTCCTTTCTTCTCTTTATATCTCTGTAGATCCGGCTCCAACTGCCAGCCTCTCTCTGCACCCTGTCCCTACCCCTGTACAGGACCCAAAACTGCAAGTGTAGGCAACTTAAAATATACCTAAAGAGTGATTTAGAAAAATATTATTTATAGAAAAGATAAAAAGGAACATTTACCATTTATATAATTCTTTTTTCTCTTAGAGATTTTTCTAACAGAATCTGGGAACAAGACAGCTCTCTTTAAATACCTGAAGGTCTAGCTTACGAAACAGGATTAGCTGTCTCCCTTAAGTTCCAAGAACCACCCCCCCACCCCGAGATAAAAACAGTATTTCCTTATCTAAAAGATAAAAAATGAACAAGCGGAAGCACAAAATGTGTTCCTGACGAGGAATGTGTTAGAATGAAAACAACCATGGAGTGCATTCTTTGCCATTCAGCTCCACAACCTGCAGTTCTTGGGTTATCAAAGAACACGCAGGCCTGAAGGAGAAACTCAGGCTTTGTGATTTCAACACTGAAGCTCCTTCCATCACGTGGAGTTGCACATAAACATGCTGCACTTTCTTGAGAGGGTCAAAGGACACTGCATGCTGAACCCTGCCCACTTTCGCCTGGATCGCTCTACCGTGGAGGAGGGAGCTGGGTGGGCTGCAGCCTCATCTCTTGGGCTGGCCAGTTCTGATTGGCAGATGCTTCTTTCTACTGAGACGGTAGTTTTTCATCTCCTGGGCTTGATGGCCCACACTGTAACTGATAAGGGGCAGCAGACATCCTGTCTCTGGGGCACTCAGAAATGAATGCAAACTAATGCAAAACAGAATCAGAAGGCTCTTTTTTCCCCCTTTATTTTGCTCTCCTAATGAAACTGTCACTTTTAGTCATAGAATGGTTTTTTCATATCTTTCCGCTACTCCCACTGTGCAGCCATAGGTACTGAGGTGAAATGTGTCGTATTTGACTCTTCGTCAGTTCCAGTTTCTCAACTATTGCAGGGAATCAAAAATTAATATACAGCAAAGGCCACGATGACAAGAGATGGTGTGTGCATGATTTTGTGAGCATATGTACATAAGGCAGATAGATGTCAAATATTTTCATACATCATATACACCCTTATATAAGTGCTCACATTTCCCCCCACTTTGGTTTAAGGACCGTCTTTAGATCCCTACTCACTGCCCTTTCTCTGATCAGGGACATTTCTGATTGTCTAAAAGGCAGTCATTTACATGACCATTATACTTAATAAAGACTGAAGAGCTTTCTACTGTCTGTCACTTGGCCTACTCAAGCTGACTGTCTTTTTAATAGCTTCAGTGAAAGTTGTGTGAGGAAATACTATTCTACAGTTCATGGGTCCCTGGGGAGGAATATGGTCATTCCCAGAAGAGTTTCAGACTTTGCTGAATCTGCTACTTTAAGAGTAAAACAGGAAGTTCAGTCCTCTTTTATTGTACCTTTTTCGTTTTTGAAAAGCTGCCCAAATAGTTCCAAGTCAACTTGAAGCAAAGTTATTCATGTCAAGAAGCCAAGATCTTTCGCCATGGTTTGCTGAATGAGGAAGGAAGAAAATGGTTTGCACTCAGCTGTCCTTGGCTTCTTCAGCTTGGGCCAAAGCACCAGGAAGGAGAAGGAATGAATAAGCGAAAGAGCTGGTGTTTATCTTTTAAAGAAATCATGATGTTCTGTGCTCAGCTCCGGCAGTGGCTCTTGCATCTTTAAGACAGGGAGTCTTTCCTCAGAGAGACGACACCCTAATTATAGTGCTGCTGCCGGAGGGAGCTCACACATGCAAACCATTATGTAAAATATAATTTCTTTTTCTTTAGGAACACTCAAGATCATTAGACATGGTTTCTTCAATGCTAGAAAATCAGGCCAAAAATGAAAACAAACAGTTTCAAGTATTTGCAACATAATTCCCGCATGCATTTATGGAAATAGAGTAAAAGTGCCCTAAAATGTGGTTTGACATTTCATGCTGCCCTGTTATTTCTGTTTTTCCAGTTCCCTAACATGTGTCCTCTTACCCTACATCACTTCAGTTTCACTGTATTTCAAATACTCACTGAGCAATAGACACAGTTATTACCAAATAGCTGTGCTTCGAGGGAGCTAGCGAACAACAGGAAGCAGCCCAGAAGCTTGTTGTAAATTAAACAAACTCCCTGTAAATTAAATGCAGTAACATATGAACACAAATGCAGGGCATGACAACATGACATAACTTTTAAAAACAGCAATTAAATGCACAGCACTGCTTTCCCTAATGATGTGCTATGCTAATTCAAGGCTAAGGTGATGATTCTGTTGATTTAACAGTTTAACATGGAACTCATAAATGAGAATAAAATCTGTAATAAAGAAATCTTGGAGACTATAGCATTTATGAGTATAGAATTAGGTATGTTATTATATAGGAGAAAGATATACATTTCAATTCAATCCATTTTCTATATCATAAACTAACCCGAAACATTTCAATTTTCTATATCATAAACTATCCCAAAACATTTAGGCTGAACAGTAAGCAGTCTTTTCAGACTGAAACAAATATATCCCTTTCTTAAATATTCAGGTTCTCAATGGGATATTGACTGGCAAATGATCTTTTTCATTTTTCTTGTCTGTTTTGCTTCTTTCGCACTATTTACCTTTTTAATCTTTTAAAAATAGATATTCTGAAAATATAATAGAAAAGACATCACTTATAATATCAGCATCAAACATAAAGTACCATAAGGCAGATGTAAGTTTGAGCTCAGTAAGAGGACACAAGCAGAAAGAAAAACATATTCTCTGAACACAGATGGGTTTGCTCAAGGAAAGGGGGGTTCTGTTTGGGGGAACAGCCTTGCTGGAAAGGACCTGCCTACAGCAATCTTTTGCATTCACTAGTTTACTCTGTCCTAGAGGGAAAAAAAATATCCAGATCAGTTGGGTTGATGTCCAAGTTTTTAAAGTCCACGTTTTTAAAGTTCATGTTCAGCTCAATGTTAACTGGCTTTGTGTGTGTGTGTGTGTTTTTTAATGTGCCTGTTGATTTACTCAAATAGGTCATCCAGCTTCTACCATCACAACGCTATGGCTATTATTATATGGTATTCTGAACAGATTTTCTTTCCAAGTTTTTCTTTATTCCACAGGTCAGTTTTCTTTAGTTCATTTTTCCTACCTAGGACCTTTGATGTATAAAAACACCTTTACACACGAAGCCACTTCTACAGGACAAAAGCATTATAGTTAGAATTCCTTGATAAGAACTCTCAAACTAGCCGAACTGGCAACTGGCAATAAGCTCCTATAAGATGGGCAGAAATCAAACGTGTTTCTGCTGTGGTGGCAACAGATGAAATGTGCTATGGATGGGGTTCAGCAAGGGAGGGAATCAGTGACTTCGCTTTCTGTTCCCTGCTTGGGCCACATTTAACTACTGGCAGGTCTTAGAATACAGGTCACTCTCTCTTCCTCAGGCCTCGATGCTTGATAATCATGCTGATAAGGATGATCCCTCTGGTTTCTCTTGACTAACTTCCACTAGTCCTTTGGGTTTCAGCTTGGATGGTTACTTCCTCCAAGAAGCTTCTCTGACCATTAAGATAGAGATCGGCTTCACCTATGTGGGTCTCCAGTCCCTGATGACCCTACAGTACCATTAACCACACTCCATAAGAACAGCCACAGACATTCCTATAAGCTCCTTAGGGGAGGGAATACGGATGGCCTTTTCAGAAATTTGGTTCCAGCAACAGACACTCAGCCGCCCATGTAGTCAGATAGCAATAAATATTTATTGAACAAAGGAGTAAGATGCTGATAAAGATGACATGCTTTACAAAGTCTTCATTTACTGAGTGCTTATCATATGCCAGGCACTGCTCTACTAGGCCCTTTAATGTTCACAGCGATCCTAAAAGGCAGGCACCATGACCACCCCCAATTTATGGATGAAGAAACAGAGAACCCTCTGCATCTTTTTGAGCTGCTTTGTTTGGGAATGCCTTGTCAATTTAGGTGTATTTAGCTAACATGCCAGGGAAAAAAGCTGAATTGAAAGGTAACTGCTGATAACAGATCAAAATAATTATTAGGTTGAACCATATGAAACTGTTGACATTCAATTGGTTTTGACTTACCAATATGGCAGTATCGTATGGTTCAACCTCATATATGGAGTTCAGCTATAGTTCAGTCTTCATCCACATGTCCCATCCCATTTTCCCACAGCTGGGAAAAACACCACACCCCTCGGTACTGTCATGCTCAAGGGTGACAGGTATATGGACAGGGACCACAGAAAGCATTTATGCAGAGGATTCTTTTTAAATGTGCCAACAAAGCCTTGTTTCTATGGTTGTCTGAGACGTAATGATCTCTTTGCCGTATATAACCCTCTGTGAACAGTGACATTGGTCGTAACATATTCTGCCTATGTAGACAAAGTCAAGGGCCCCAAAAGAGGTAAAATCAGTAACATATTTTTCCCTAGTTTTAGGTCACATATGATGACATAAAGCCAAAGGTAAAAGAAGAAAAAATAGAATCTGGAGTTGAAAATGATATAAATTTGCTAGTTTCCAGCACTTTTGGAATATAGCCAGGGTTAATTTGGATTAGGCCTGCATTGCTTTAACCTGAAGTGGCCTAAGAAAATAGACTTGATAGAAAGAGGTTAAAAAAAGAAAAAGAAAAAAGTCTACCTTTTTTTGAGTTGTGTGTAACTCAACACAACTGACAGTCTGTTCTCCAGTGGCCCAGCCCTGAATCAGAATGTTTTATTTGTGTCACTCTAGAAAAGCGTGATACTGTGTCTCAGTGAAAGGTATTTGTGATGAAAATAACTTATAGGCTAATCCCAGACTCCGTAAGGCAAATGCTCACAGGAGGGAATAGGACCTGTTTTTAGGGGAGAAACATTTTTAGAGTTTGCTGGAGATTTTTATTTCAAAATCTCCAAATTCAACAATTCTTCAGCCTCTGTAAACTTTCAGATGGAAAGCTCCAATATTTAGAGTAAATAATGTCTAAGCTTCCCCCCTTCACAGCAAGTTTTCTTTTTCTCCCCTGTCATAAGAGTGTTATATCCTGGCAACTGAAATACAGAACCCCTTTGTAGTAAAGCCATCACACTATACCACTCAGAATGTGTTGCTAATGAGGTTATTGCTTAATAGAACCATAGAAGGACATTGAAAAAAAAAAAAATACCCTGACAAATGTGTTGACCAAAGGATGCCAACAACTCTCCCAGGGTTCTGTCCGAAATTCAGGGATTTTTTTTTTTTTTTTAAGTAAAAATGAACTTTAGTGTATGTGAAAAATCATAACATTGAAACATAAGTCCATTTATCTTTTAACTATTTTTCTAGTTCTCTTCCAAAATTTTACTGGTTATTAAAACACTGCTGTGTAAATAAAAATGTTCTGCTTTATAACTCACCCCCTATTTCTTGTCCTTACAATATAATAATGTCATTGTTTGTTATATCACACTTCTCCTTAAAGTAGTAAGGCTTGATGTGAAGGGCTTTAAATAGCAAGCTGAGGAAGGGCTCGTGTAGGAAAATGAGACTGGGGGATCAGATACAGAAGGAGAGTTCAGAGAAGGACTCTGAAAGACTTCTACAATTTTGAACCGGGAAAGAGATTCTATATCACGATTTTCACAGAGATAAACAGAGCTCTTCGTTAACATCCTCCTATCTGCTAAGTGGGCTGTCCAAGGCTGAGCTATCCATTCATAAGGTCATGGCGAATGCATTACCAGAATTTCAGTGAAGCCATTCCAATTCCCAAATTGGGAATATAGCTGCAAATAATTTAACCCATTTCATTAGCATATATCTTTTGCCTAGATGAGTAAAAATGCCCACTTCTCTTTCTAGAGATTCACAATCAGTTTCTTCCTATACCTAACTATCTGAGTCTTTAGGACCACCAAAAATGAGAGCTCATGGCAGTCTATAAAATGTCAACACTCTCAAAGATAAAACACATGTGTTGTAATTAGAATCACAGACTGCAGGAGCTGGAATGGGCCTTTGAGGTAATTTAGTTCAATCTTCTCATTGTACAGTTGAGCTTGAGTGACTTTTCCAAATGTTATCCAGTCAGTTAATGGCTGGACTGGGAGTAGAACCAGGTCTCCTGACTCCTATTCCACTGCTTTTGCCATTAGGACAGGCTTCAGCCATGATATACTATTTAGAGAAGGTCAGTAAACCCAGGCACTATCAAGACTTAATGGGAAGGGATTCTAGTAACAAGGGACCTTAACAGAAAACTCCCTGTATCTAATTCGTACATGTTCAAGTTGAGGGGTAGCTTGGTACTCTTTCAGTATGAAAACGCAAAGGGAACTGTATAAACTGGATCCAGTTTTAAAAGAATCTGAAATGTTAAAAAAAAACTTGCATAAAAATTAATTTAGCATGTACTAAATGTAGAAAATTGACTCTACCTTGGACATTTTGTCTCATATATTGCATCTGTGTTAACAGGAGTGAGGAATTTCTGTTGCATGAGATAGTTTTTCTCCAATAAATGTATGTTATAAACTAAACTCTCTCCACTGATGGCTAACTTTGGAATCAAAAGACCTGGTTCTGTTCTGGGCTTTTCCATGAGTTAGTTTAGATACTCTTACTTCCTGAGTCCCAGTTTCCAGCCCATAGACTGAAAAGGTTGTTTTTTTATTTAAGTGTATTCAGAAATGGAGGTTCTATGACAGTGTCCCAGGAGTTGACAAAGGAGCCGGGGGAAGAGTGTGGGGGAGGCCAAGCAAGGAAGTTCTGAGTTTTCCACCCCAACCTCAACTGGGCAGTTCTGCTTTGATCTGCTCTTGATATTAAGTTAATATGGAAGATTTTGTCTGAAGAACAAGTTAAGTGGTAAAGTTTCAAAACTACCAAAAAGTTGAGTGCTACAATATTCCTTCTGACTCTGTTGGTCACTCCCCAGCTTAAAAGTCCTGCAACTGCACCCCATCAAAGATTAAGTCCAAGTTCCCAAAGAGCGCCTCTCCCTGCCTCAGTCCCCGCCTCCCCTCTTCTTCTCATCTCCAATCATTCCCTCCACATGCCTCACGTGTCAGTGTTTTCAAGTTGCTGGTCATTTTCCCACCATGCAGTGCTGTTTCACGCCTCCCTGGTTCTCTGTTTTTGTTCATGTTCCTTCTGCATCTCTTCCCTCTGCTCGACTAAACTCCTCTTACCCTTCAAATCTCAGCTCAGGCAATTCATCCGTTATTAAGGCTTCTCTGAAATGGGACCAAACTTGCTCCCATTTGCTCTTATGAAAGATTATCAGAGCAATTATACATTATAATGAAATTATATAATTCTACTCTGTCTCTTTCAACTAGGCTGTAAACACCTCATGAGCAAGGTCTTTCTCTTGTACATTTGCTAAAATTGGAAGAAGAAATAAAATAACTTGATCAAAATTTTTAATTTCAACAATTCTGAAAAAGGCGTTGATGATGCACAGCTTATTCTCTTGTTAAAAAACCTATCCAAGCTAATGAAGAACTGAGTCTCCACAAGGGTATGAATGGTATTGATAAGAAGCAGTAGGAAGGTTCAGCCAGAGAGAACAGCACTCTATTTACTAATAAAAAGTGTTTTAAAAAACTTTCCTCAAAGGAAAAAAAAACACTGGAAAAAATCATTAAAAACAAAACTTACTTGGTTAGAAAGCCTACTTGGTCTTAGATCTCTTTCTTTTTTCCTTTTAAAACAAAACAGATCACCCACCTGAGAGTCCTGAGGGCAAACCTGGGGGCTTGGGAAAAGTTATCAGTTTGGTATAGTTCCCTCTGAGGATGCTAATGACACATAAACTTTTCCTATGTCCTCATCTCCTCACCCCTGAGTTAAGGGGTGCTGTGCTGTGCTTTGTTGCTTAGTCATGTCTGACTCTGCTACCCCATGGACTGTAGCCCACCAGGCTCCTCTGTCCATGGGGATTCTTCAGGCAAGAATACTGGAGTGGGTTGCCATGCCCTCCTCAAGGGGATCTTCCCAACTCAGGGATCGAACCCAGGCTCCCACATTGCAAGGGGATTCTTTACCATCTGAGCCACGAGAGAAGCCCAAGAATACTGGAGTGGGTAGCCTATCCCTTCTCCAGGGGACTTCCCGACCTAGGAATTGAGCCAGGGTCTCCTGCATTGTAGGTGGATTCTTTACCAGCTGAGCTATCAGGGAAGCCCGATTTAAGGAGAGATGGCACAAAATGTCTGCCTGAATCATGTTTTATTGTTGAACTGGGCAGTAAGGAAGAAAGAAAAGATAAACAATGATGAAAGCAGAAGGTTTTAGCGTGAATTACAGGAAGTTCAGTCTTCTTCTGTACCAGCTGAGGTGACAAATCCATTTATGGTCCAGAGGAAGCACGAGAAGACTTTAATCCATTTGCTTGACTCATGTCCTAAACAGGCCTCTGGCCTCATGTACTTATTCTTCCCCACAGTCTTCAGGGGTTGCTTTAGTGGAAGTTCTAAATTATTCCTCAGTTGGTAAAACATTAGCTCCCAGTCAGGCAAGTAGGAAGGACTGATTAAAACCAGTATAGACACAAATCATTACCTGGGGCTGCTCTTGAGTCAGAGGAATAACACGTTCAGTCAAGAGAAATTCCTCAGTTACAAAGAATATCCAAACACCTATTCTTAGATATTATGGAAAGGACAAAGGAAGCATTATCACGGTCCTTTAACCACAGTTATTAAATAGGAGCAACTTGAAGATTCTATTTCTCAAATAAAATGAATTAAAAGTCACTATAATTACTGAAATTCAGGCCACAGATGATTAATCTTCAAAGAACCTTTTAGCTTGTTTCTTATAAAGGAAGATGCAACTTTTATTTTCAGTAAAATACACAAGATAAGTATCTACTAAGTGGCCCAACTTCAATTCAGAAAAAATTAAACCTCTTCCACTACAAGAAGATCCAGCTAGTCTGAATTCTAACCTCCCTTGCTATCTCTTCTCACAAGTACTTTTTTTTATTTTTTAAGAGGTAATACGCAATCCCACCCCAATGCTGATCTATAGTCTCAGCTTGCCTGTGCAAGCCTGTGTCACACATGTGTGTGACACATGTGGGATCTCATTGGTTCACAGTCCTGCAAAAACCACAACCCCCCAACTTTCGAGAAAGCAAAGGCCTCTTAACCTAAGTGCACATTAGCTGCTGGCTCGGGCAGGCTGGATGATATGGAGGCCTCCGCAGCGGGCAGGCGCACCACGGCCAGGCCCTCATTAAGCTATTGAGTTTCATTCCAGTAACCGTTCAAGTACATTCTTCATTGTACCAGAAAGTGTGTTGGTTTGATACTGGTACTTTGGTGTCCCCCCATCTACTTTTCCTCCATACCCCCTCATCCCTGCACCCGTTTTGGTACTTGTTCCTATGCTAACACACAAAATATCAGTAATTCTCAATGGATCTCCTGGTCATTAGTGCAAATTAGTGAGGTTTTACTGAATATGGTCAGGTTTGATTTGCCAAGTTCTTTTCCCGTTAAGGTTTTAAACCCATGTGTATTTCAAGGGAAATCTAATTTGTAGGTTTCGGATTCATTTACACTCAACTCACAAACGTGGTTCTGTGAGTGCCTCCATAGCCAGTGGACAAGAAGCCACAGGAGCTGGTTTCCCTTCCTTTTAACAAGTTCTTGTTAGAATATTTGCTTTGAAGTAGGTATTTGGACCATGCTGGAAGCAAATAGAACTAAACCCCAAGAAAATGTAAAGTAAAATTTAAAAACCAAGTTCAAAACGGGTTTTTCTTGCCCCCAATAATTACACGTATTAAAGACAAAACTCTTAAGCATTTCAGCCTTTTAAGAATGATGTCACCACCTGCCTGCCCAGAGGAGGCCGCGCTTCATGATGCTTCCGTCTTGCAGGATGACAAGGGAATTGTCTGTGAGCAGGTGACTTTCTCTGCTCAGCCTCTGCCCCATGAACTCTGCCACTCCGCTGACCCTGGGCCACCCGCTCTGCTCCACCATCCCACCGGGACTTCACTGGTGGCACCCTCTCAGTCTCCGTTTCTGCCATGGGCGTTCCCACACCTACTGACTCCTGCCTGTCTCCCCTTCTTGGTTAGCTCCTTCGTTCTTGCACTTCACCCCAGCCACAGCTTCCTGTGCCCCAACCTCCCAATAGGACAGAGTCCTTGTCATCCAGTCATAGATCCTAATCTGCTTTTTGTCTAAGGTCCTCAACTGCAGACCTACTGCTGCAATCCTTGACCCTTGTTCTTTGGCTTCCCGGATGGGCTGCTGTGATGACGCCTTCCTTGGTATCTATCTATCTATGTCCCCCGATGTGGTAGACCCGTTGCTGATTTGGGCCCCTGTGTGTCACTCTGGTTTGCTCTGAATAAAAGCGCCAATCTCACCGATGTTTCTACTACCCATTTCCATCAGCAGTAGGATGGGAGTCTTCAGGAGACTTCTTGTCCTTGCGGATGGCAAGAACGGTGCTTAAAAAGGCAGACCCTCTCTAGCTGTGTCAGCTCTTGTCCAAACATCCAAAGTAAACAATTCTCCACACTGAGACTATCTTGGTTTTCCTTTAATACCCCCCACTCCAAGAGTGTCTGCCTGGAATAGCATATCACACCCCAAGAAGTGTGGCAATTCCAAAAAAGTCCTCTACCAGCCGTCTCCTGTACAAACAATTCCTTCCAGGCCTTGAGTGTTCACTTCAAGTGACTTTGGAGAAAAATCGCCCTGGATGCTGCTAAATACTGGGATGACTCATTAAGACAGTGGTGAGCTCTGAGTGGTGAACGAAGAGCTGAGATATGAACCACTAAGAGTAACTAAGACTCCAGCAGATTCAGACAGACTTCAAATTGCAACTGCTCTGAGGAGTCTACAAGTAATTCAGGGACTAGCAAAAGAGGCTCGTGGATATATAACTATAAATACATATATATATATATATAAAACATATAGCTGTATTATATAGTTGTGTTATATTATTACTATAAATAAAAGCAAAAAAAATAAGCCAATTATGGATGCCTATGAATGAGCAGGGCTTCCCCGGGCGTCTCAGTGGGTAAAGAATCTGCTTGCAATGCAGGAGCCACAGGAGATGCAGGTTTGATCCCTGGGTTGGGACGGTCCCTGGAGCATGGCAACCCACTCCAGAATTTTTGCCTGGATAATCTATGGACAGAAGAGCCTGGTGGGCTACAGTCCACCGGGTCACAGAGTCAGACATGACTGAAGCTATTGAGCACACAGGCACACAGGCATGACCAAGCCCTCTACGAATCCACCTGGGATTCTCTACTCTCATACATTTAGAGAAGGCAGTGGACGATCCATCAGAAGATGATCATAATCTCATAGCCACCAGTTAAAGAGTCTCTAGAAAGGACTTTCTGATGCTACTGCTAGTCACTAATTCATCTTCACTCATTCACCTCCTCATTTAGCCATCTTTACAAGGTGACAACCACGTTAGGGGACACTTGAGAGTCTCTCTCTTGGTTGAGAAAGAATTTCTAGGGATAAGAGTACAGAACCCTCACATTTACAAATCAAAGCAAAAGTAGTAAGCAAATTATTTTGAAGTCCATATATGTATATAAAAGTACTCAAATGCCTATCTTCTGCCAAATTGGCTTTTTTAAAAAAATTGTGACATTTTTCATTCTCTTATTTCTCAACTCTTCTTAGTGATTTAAATAATGATGCTTTCACAAACTAGTATATGTTATAACTAGCCTCTACTAATGGAGCAATGCCCCTTTTCTCACAACATAACTCTTTCAATTTAACATACACAGAACACAGCATGATTTAAAATGATGATCTAAAAGAAAAAACATTAAACATTAGTAAATAAGACGAACTGGTGTTTGGAACTTAGTTTGAAAAGCTTCTAACAAAAAAGAGGTGGTTGATGAATGGAGAGTGGACAGATCTGTAAGAAAATAAGAAGAGTAAAAATGTTAATTGTGGATACAGGTGGTAGGTATATGGGTGCTCACCATAAAATTCTATCAACTTTTCTGTAAGCCTGTGTGCTTTATGTTTCAGTTTCCATAATAAAATACTGGGAAAAAGGTTCATCAAGAAGTCGTTTCCATTTCTATTTCTTTTACACCTTTGTTGAGGGTACATTTATTATTTCTCTAATTTTGGAAGCTCGTGAAATTTAACATTATTTTCTTTATAACCTAAAAAGGAGGATAGTGAGTACAGACCACTTGAAATGAAGAGAGATTCGAGAGTGAAATATCCAGAGGAACTGTTATGGAGTAAATTGTGTTTCCCTCCAGAAATCCTATGTTGAAGCCCTATTGCCCAATGTGACTGGTTTTGGAGGCAGAACTTTTAGGAATTAATTAAGGTTAAATGAGGTCATAAGGGTGGGGTCCTAACCCATAGGATGGGTGGTTTTATAAGAGGAGGGGAGTGGGAACGACCATGTGAGGTTATAACCAGCGAGTATAACATGCAAGCCAGAAAGAGAGCTCTCACCAGGGTCCAAGCCGGCCAGCACTTGGATCTTGGACTCCAGAACTGTCAGAAAAGAAACATCTGTTATTTAAGCCACTCAGTCTATGGTATTCTGTAACGGCAGTCTGAGCTGACTAATACAGAGCCTGGAAGTTAAACATCTGTGGATGTTTAAGAAGTGTGCATGTAGCTAACACAGAGGGAGAAGAAGATCTGAATCAGTTCATTCAGAATTAGAATGATGGAATGTTAGAGCTGGAAGAGGTTTTAGCAACCATGTCATCAAAACACTCACACAGATCAAGGAAGAGAAGCTCACAGAGGTCAAGTGATTTGTCTGAGATCCTTCAGGGAGATTAGTGGCACAGCCAAAGACTTTAAGCCCAAGCCTCTTGACTCCTGCTCTTTCCGCCACATGACACAGCTTCAGTAAATCAACCCCCTTTGAGCCAACTGTTAACAGCCAAAAATCTAATTTCTTTTCTCCTACTGAAATCTACTTCAAGAATTTAGCCCCATTTTTTCTGACTTTGTACTTTTCTCTCTATTCTTATATTTATTACAAATTCCCTGGTGGCTCAGATGGTAACGAATCTGCCTGCAGTGAAGGAGACCTGGGTTTGATGCTGGGGTTGGGAAAATCTCCTGAGAAGGGAAGAGCAACCTACTTCAGTATTCTTGCTCGGATAATTCCATGGACTGAGGAGCCTGGCGGGCTACAGTCCATGGGATCGCAGAGGGTCAGACACAACTGATCAGCTAACTCAGTATACCCTATAGCATTCCATATCAATTTACTCACACAGACTTCTAGAGAGAAGTCTTCTGAACAAATACAAAATGTGTATGGTTTTCAAGTAGTCACATATAGATGTAAGAGTTGGACCATAAAGAAGGCTGAGCAACAAAGAATTGATGCTTTCGAATTGTGGTGCTGGAGAAGACTCTTCAGAGTCCCTTGGACTGGAAGGAGATCAAACCAGTCAATCCTAAAGGAAATCAACCCTGAATATTCACTGAAGGATTGATGCTGAAACTGAAGCTCCAATACTTTGGCCATCTGATGCAAAGAGCCAATTCTCTTGGCTGATGCTGGGAAAGATTGAGAGCAGGAGGAGAAGGGGGTGACAGAGGATGAGATGGTTAGACAGTATCACCAAGTCAATGGACATGAATTTGAGCAAACTCTGGGAGATACTGAAGGACAGGGGAGCGGGCCATGCTGCAGTCCACAGGGTATAGCAAATAGTCGGACACAACTTAGCGAAAGACAACAACAAATACAACAGAAAAGTACACACACAAAAACCAACATTTAAATTGAGACAAATGGTGACTCAATTATTCATCTGCAGGAGAGGCCTGTGTGCCCAAAGATAGCATAGGTATATTTTGGAAGGCATCTTACTTCCTAATAGTCGCCTATTATAACACATAAAGACATTCTAGAAAAATAATAAAAATGTATTTGTTTTCCAAATTAATCATTTACAGTCTAATTTAGCACAGTATTACATCTTTATAACATTTAAAATATCCATTTTGATAAAACATTCTCATAAACAGGCCAAGAAAACCAGGTTAATAAGCCTGTGTGTTTTATAGGGCAATAAAATAATACATTTTTATAACATTTAAAAATAATATAAAATATAAAATTGAACAATATAATAATTGAACATTATTTTGTTAAAAAAGTTATTATAGAACATTTTATTTAACTTTCCACTAGGTAAACGAGAGTATGTGAAGATAAATACTCTTAATGATGTGGATACAATGGAAATATGCCAACGACATCCAGAAATGGTAATAACCTATTATTACCAGTTGATATTTAAAATTTTTTAACAATTTTTTAAATTTTCTGCATCAATTTAGCTTCAGCTACTGAATTGGGCCACAAAAGAATCCATTCCATAATTTTTCTTCTTATATTTATGTCTACAACTATATGGTGTGTTTGTGAAATAACTTGATTTGTCACCACTGAATCTTTTCAAAAGAATGTGTTGCAAGCCCTGAAGATAATTACCAGAGAGTACTTTCAAAAATATTTTGAGTAAAGACAGCATTGTTTAAAATTGGAGAGCTACTCAAGGACATTTTGTTTTGAAAGACACAGCCTTTGAGAAGTAACACCTTGGTTATATTTGAAAACAAAACAGGAAGAATAATAAAACTAGTCAAATTGCTTCTAGTTTCCCCGTCTTTTTCACGTGGCTAAGATGATGCTGGCATTGTCTGGGGCTGTGGTGTATTCCTAACGCAGTAACTGCATAGAAGACAACGAGATCTTGCTTTTCGAGCGTTCACCCAAAGCAGAACAACACTTAGTGGAAAAGACTGGAGAACAAAGACTCTACTGTAATCTTTGCACTGTGCGGCATGTGGAATCTTAGTTCCCTGACTAGGGATCGAACCTGCGGCCCCTTCATTGGAAGCACTGATTCTTAACTACTGGACCACTAGTTCAGTTCAGTCGCTCAGTCGTGTCCGATTCTTTGTGACCCCATGAATCGCAGCATGCCAGGCCACCCTGTCCATCACCAACTGCCGGAGTTTACCCAAATTCATGTCCATGGAGTGGGTGATGCCATCCAGCCATCTTATCCTCTGTCATCCCCTTCTCCTCCTGCCCCCAATCCCTCCCAGCATCAGAGTCTTTTCCAGTGAGTCAACTCTTCACATGAGGTGGCCAAAGTATTAGAGTTTCAGCTCCAGCATCAGTCCTTCCAATGAACACCCAGGACTGATCTCCTTTAGGATGGACTGGGTGGATCGCCTTGCAGTCCAAGGGACTCTCAAGAGTCTTCTCCAACTCTCAAGAGTCTTCTCCAAAACTGGACCACCAGGAAAGTCCCCAAAGGATCTATTTTAAAACCAAACCATTACTTACTGCTTTAACAGCCTGTACAGTAACAACGGAGTTCGTGCCTCTTACCCGAATAAGTGAGAAATGAGAAGATGTGACTGAGGCAGGGAAAAGTGAGTGACTCGCTCACAGGCAGCGTCAGCGGAGGTGAGCCGCTCAGAGTTCCTGGGAGGTAAGGAGGATTCTCTCCCACCCTCCTAGGGGGTGACCACTGGTGGGACCTAGTTTTGAAGGAGGTGTGCTGTATGCCCCACAGACTCAAAGTCTCAGGGACAAACACCACCCCTTCTTTCTCATTCCTCCCTTTTTTCTGTAAGACAGTCTCGGCAGCACTGTTTAGATGCTGTGAGAATCAATTCTATATTTAAAAAACAGACAACAAGGTCTTTTTAGTAGAAGACCTGAATTCAAGTTCCAGCTCTCCTACTGTGTGATCTCAGAAAAAAAAATTTAGACCTTTGATGAATCACAGCTTCCTCATCTGCAAAATCATCATAGACATCGTCATCACCATTGCTAAGACTTACGGAGTTCTGACTGCATTCCAGGCAATGCTGTAAGGGCTTTTACATATTTTAACTCACTTAATCCCTATCCAGTCCATGAGAAAGTACTATTACTAGTCACATTTTCTACATGAGGAAGCTGAGTCATACAAGTGAACTGCCCAAAGAGAACTCTTATTCCGTAGGGTGGTTGTGAGATCAAATACAAAATCACTAAGATGATGATGGATGAAAGGGACCTTTAAGGTCATCTAGCCTTAAACATGGAGAAGGCAATGGCAACCCACTCCAGTACTCTTGCCTGGAGAATCCCAGGGACAGGGGAGCCTGGTGGGCTGCCGTCTATGGGGTCTCACAGAGTTGGACATGACTGAAGCGACTTAGCAGCAGTAGCAGCCTTAAAAAGGAAAAGGGGGCAACAGAGGGTAAGATGGTTGGATGGCATCACTGACTCAATGGACATGAGTTTGAGCAAACTCCAGGAGATAGTGAAGGACAGGGAAGCCTGGTGTGCTGCAATCCATGGAGTCACAGAGTCAGACATGACTAAGCGACTAAACAACAACAAAAAGCCTTAAACCCTAACTGAAAATATGAGGCCTCTGAGGTTCACAAAAGAGCTTGTTAACTGAAGCCATCGAGCCTCTTCTAGAAGGATCTTGTTCGAGTGGCCTTTTAAAAGCACCTCTCTCCTTTCTTCTTTTTCTAAGTAATTTTCATGTATTCTTTCACTTACATGTATACCATTTCTCTAGGGTGGAAAAGTCAAAATGAGTAGTTTTCTGCTTTTTCAAAAACAGGTTAGAAAACTCAGCATACCTCCAAGTCAGCATGGAGTCCAGCTGGACAGGTCAAGGTCAGATGTGTGACAGTGATGACACCACCTCATTAACTGCACCTTGATTCTCGTTAGGTCACTGTGTCCAAGCCGCTTATGCACATCCTCTCGTTTACTGCTAAATGTGCCTTTGAACGGAGAACTTGAAATGTTACTAGTTCTAAAATCAGAGAATGGCTGAGCCTGAGGCTGAAAAAACACAGACTTCCTGGAGTCAAGATTCCAAATCCCAATTGTATTGACTCAACCCAAGGTCCTACTAAACAGGAGAAAATGAAGGCTAGGCCAATGACGCAGTGTGGGGTTTGGGCTGGACGAGGAGAACAGAAACCTCCTCTCTGTAGAGGAGACACACACAGGTCCTTCAGGACTTGGAGAGGGGGCTCACCTCAACTCTTTCAGCAGCGTATCAGCTTTATTTGTCAAAATGGATTTTTAAAAACAATGGCTGGATTACCCTACAGTTCATTAGTCATCACACAGAAATCCACTGTGATAAAAATGTTCACTTAAGATTTGGTGGAGGGGAAACAGAACTTGTTCAGCAATTCTTGGCTGTGGTGCTTTACTCAACAGAAATGCCCTCCTTTAATATCACCAGCTATTGGAAGTAATGTGGCCTAATCTTCAGTGTTCATACTTTTGGAGATGAGATGAAGTTTCTGACTTGGTGTCGTGTTTTTGTTGTTGTTTGTTTTGTTTTTAACTGAGTCCAAATTGCTCTTTTCCCAAAGACTGTATCATGCATGGGTTGCTGTGCAGCCAGCTTCCAAGACAGTCCCTGCTAATTCTTGCCGCTTGGTATTCCTGCCCTTGCATGGCTCCTCCCACACTGAATCAGGATTGGTAAAGCTAACAGCACGGCCCTTAGGTAGGGTGCAGAAGGCCCTTGTGATTTTTTCCATGCTCTCTTGGGTTTCCAGCTCTGGAATAAGCCAGTTGCCACACAATGAGGACACGTAACCTCACGGAGAACTGAGATCTCTAGGCAATGGCCATCACTAACCGTGACAGCCAAGTAATAAGTGAGCCACCTTAGAAGGAACCATCTGGCTTCAGTGAGCACCTGGCTGACAGTTGACTATAATCTCATGGGAAATCACAAAAGGCAGACTCAACCATATTGCTCCTAAATTTCTGGCCCACAGTAATTATGCGACATCAAATGATAACTGTTGTTTTAAGACACTAAGTTCTGGGGTTGTTACAGACATCATAGATATGACACAGCAGATAATGAGTACTGTTGCCAACCTTGAGAGCAAGCAAGAGCTTACTGAGATTCTCTTATCATCCACAAACCACCATCATTCCATCACTTATTACAGACCCGATTACTGTTAACAATCGCAGCTGGCCAAAAGGTCAGCAGTTACATCATTACATTCTGATTTATATTTGGTTGTAACAGGCATTATTATTTGGGGAGGTGGTATTTTTCAAGATGATCATATACACGATATGGCTGTCTCCATTTTCTGAGATGTTGACTTCAAGGGCTTGCAAAATCCCCAATTTAATACAATTATTGGTAATATATGTTTACTGTGCTTTCTCCAATGTTGAGTTTTTAAAAAAGAGAAAAACTGCTCAGTTTCTAACTTTTTGAAGACAAACTCTGACATCGTGGCTCTGACTGTGGGCAGCGAGGAAGGCCCGAGACAGGAAGAGACCTGGAAAGAGCAGCGAGAAACGAAACTCTGCCAAGGTCCATTCAGCAGTGACTTCCCAAAGCAAGACTTTTAAACAACTCCCTCCGTGTTCAAAGGGCTTCCTTTCAACCAGTGCAGAAATGCAGCAAGAATTTCAGAAAGATAATTTAAAACCAAGCACTGGGCAGTGGATCTCAATTCTAGACAGTAAAGAAATGCTACACATGAATTCATGGAACTTGCCTGGCTGCCAAAAGTTTGATATTTCACCTTGGTACTATGGGGAAAGTATTTAAGAGGACTGCCAACTTGGCCATCCTGCTTCTTAAATTAGACCCATTTGATAGTCAAGGAAAGCTACCCTCACATTCCAAAAACTCTACACTACAAGCCAGCTCTGTGCCTGGGACTCGGCAAAGAATTGCATTGCAAAAAGCTAGGTTTATGCAACTCCTGATACATTAGATACCAGTGCAATAAAATACCTGAGTGAAACCTTAAAAAATCATCAAGCTACTTTATTTGTAAAAGTTCCCACTGGCCCGGCTTTTACTCTGAGCTTCTATTTTCTTTAAAATATTTTAAAATAGGTAATACTTGAAATTGGTTTAAAACTTCAAAACAATGGCAAACGTTAACATTAACTACTATGTATCCCTCTCATCACTGAACTCATTGACAACTACAGTCACCTTCCAGATGATTCTTTCCATACAGAAGCATCCAGTCCAGTCCAGTGTTAGTCACTCACTTGTGTCTGACTCTTTCCGACCCCATGGACTGTGTAGCCTGTCAGGCTCCTCTGTCCATGGAATTCTCCAGACAAGAATACTGGAGTGGGTTGCCATTTTCTTCTCCAGGGGATCTTTCTGACCCAGGGATCAAACCCAGGTCTCTGGCACTGCAGGCAGATTCTTCACCACCTGAGCCACCAGGGAAACCTATTATGTACATGCTGCTGCTGCTGCTGCTAAGTCACTTCAGTCGTGTCCGACTCTGTGTGACCCCATAGACAGCAGCCCACCAGGCTCCCCCGTTCCTGGGATTCTCCAGGCAAGAACACTGGAGTGGGTTGCCATTTCCTTCTCCAATGTGTGAAAGTGAAAAGTGAAAGTGAAGTCGCTCAGTCATGTCAGACTTGTAGCGAGCCCATGGACCACAGCCTACCAGGCTCCTCTGTCCACGGGATTTTCTAGGCAAGAGTACTGAAGTGGCTTGCCATTGCCTTCTCCGATTTACATGCACACACATAGATAAACACGTATAGATAGAGACAGATACTTTCCTCGATTACTCCTTTTAAATAATAACAGGCATGGCACTGTTATAATATGCCTTCTTGTTGCTTTATATATTAGGTGTTTTTGGTGGTTGTTTTGGTTTGGTTACAAACATAATTTTGGAGATTATTTTTCTATTTTTATCGTTATGTTAAATTCACCATCCATATTTGGGTATATTTTTGTTCTTTTGCGGTTTCTCAATTTATTTATATACCAACATTGAACTGTGAGTTACTAAAGCTTTGTACTATGTTTTAATATTTGGCCTACCTAATTAATACTCCCTCTCCCAATTATAAGGCGTTTCTCTGGTGGTTCAAAGGTAAAATAATCCGACTGCAATACAGGAGATGCAGGTTCGATCCAGGGGTCGATAAGATCCCTGGAGAAGGAAATAGCAACCCACTCTGGTATTCTTGCATGGGAAATGCCATGGACAGAGGAACCTGGCAGGGCTCTAGTCCATGGGCGTGGGGTCGCAAAGAGCTGGTCATGACTGAGGGACACAACAAAAACAACCCCAGTTATTTTTGTTGAGAATTTTCCTGGCTATTCTGAGATATTTGATTTTCTATATGAACTTTAGGATTGGTTATTTAGTCCATCCCCTACTTCAAATTTCAATTTTAAAAACTGGGGTTAGAAGTGACATAGCTTTATTTAAGCCTCACACAATCTTATGAGGTAGGTACTCAGGTTATGTCTTACCGTGTGAGTTAATATAAAGACCGATTATCTTAAAATTTACATTTATCTAGCTTACAGTCACAAATATTCACTTTCACCATCTCCTTTATTCTTCTTAACCACTCTGGGACTCAGAAGGTCCTGTATTCTGACTCATGTTACGGATGGAGAGAGGCTCATGGAGTTGCTGTCATGGCTGAGGGCAAAGGTTCTTCCCCCTATACCAAAGGCAGACAGCACTGGGATTCTCCAAGGAATATTTTACAAACAGGGATGGTTTTCGTTTCAGTGCCATGCCACATTTTAGAAGTGTTGGCAGACCATCAAATTATTAAACTTTTAATGACGGTTAAAACTTAATAACACTGGCATGAACACAGCAAAATCTGAACCCTCACGACTGCCAGTGGTAGAGTAACCTGGCGACGCCCCTTTAGAGTGCACCTGGCGACGCATACTAGAGGTCTTAAAAGTGTTACAGAGGAAGAAGAAGACTGCACCGCGATTCGGGGCCAAAGCCCACACCTCCCTCCACTTGAACGCGGATCCTTTCTGCAGCTGGGCCCGCTTCCCCATTGGCTTCTGAGTGCCTGTGGCCACGGGTCATCTCTGCCCTGTCTGCTGATCCTCTCTTCCTCTCCTTCTCCCTCCTGGCTCTTTTCTCCCAGACCCTGACCTCAATGAAGTCCCACCTCTCTCCTCTTTCCCAACCTTTCACATTAGTTTCTAATTTTTATGTGCCTCTCTCCCCGCTTCCCAATCTGATAGCTTCTTCCAAAGTTTCTCTACCACATGTCCTGCTGGAGACAACGGCTTACTTCATGTAGTTTATATGTCAAATGAATAAACACTGTTCCCCAAGTTAAAATTAAGTGAGAAGCTTTTCCAAACAATGACTATCCCTTTCCTCACCCCATAGAATTTACGTAACTTTTCTAGAAATAACAACAAACAAGAGATTCATTGAAATGATTTTCTTGTAATAATAACCCTGATCTATAATAAACAGAAAATATTTTCTATAGAAATCAGTTTTAAGATGATTTGTGAAAATTCTCCTTCATAATTAGGTGAGTATTTTCATTCCTTTGTTCAAATTTGCTTTTGATTTAGAAAACAATTTTCTCTTAAAAAATAACTTTTTAAAATAAGTGGATTAGCCAAATTTAGATATAACTTTTTTATAAGCTTTGGCTAGCATTATTCATAGTTGTCAACAGTGTATACCGAGTAACTTGTGGACAGTGCAATTTAAAATTGATTTTATTTTCCTCCAAAGACCTTGGTTTATTCTTGATCTGAGAAACTTGTGTTGGTCTCTTTATGGTTCATCTTATACCTTCTCAAAATTAAATCAAATCACTTCAACTGTTCTTAGTCAGCATTCCCATCATTTGTTTGACAGTGATTGCAAGGTCAAATTTGTTATCTATTTCATCAAGATGTTCTTTCCTTGGGTATATCCAGAAAAAATCATAAGTAACCTTCGAATTGTTCCAAAGAATGTCACTGCTATTAGCAGAGTTGTGACCACAACTTCTAGTAACAAATTTGAAAGACTTTGCATTGTACAAAGCACAAAAAAACACCACTGGCATTTCCCCAAAATTCTAGCCTGTGTATCTTTTCCTTTACCAGCTGTGTTATCACCATTAATGATGGGCTTGCCGTTGATATGTTTTTAAAGTATTCAAATCAAATTAAAATTTCTATTTTAGTTTTTAAAAAATTTAACGGAATCATATTATATATTTTATTAAAATAAATATATTTGCAATTTGAATTTTTAATGCCCATCTAATTAGTTGCTAATATACAGAAAGACTATTATGTTTCATGCATTTATTATCTTGATCTATCATACATATATACCAACAAATTTAAGTGATATGAGTCATATGGTTTTTTAAGTTTGTTTATTTGTACAGGCTCTAGGGCACTAGGCTTCAGTAGCTGCAGCTTCCAGGCTCTAGAGCACAGGCTAAATAGTTGTGGTGCAAGGGCTTGGTTGTGGCATGGCATGTGGGTCTTCCCAGAACTGGGATCGAACCGATGCCTCCTATGTTGGCAGGCGAACTCCTCACCACGAGCTACCAGGGAAGCCCCAGTCAAACTCTTTTTCAGCCAGCACATGCAACCACTGTGGACACTGTGTTAGTTTATGAGTATATACTGAATCTTGAGTTAGAACATGAAGAGAAGGATTTGATGAGCTAATCTGCCTTTTCTCTTACTTAAAAACTTATGCAGCTCAAATCCTCCTCTTACTCAGACTTATAACACCCACCTAGGCTACAGCACAATCCACAGACCTTCATGTCATTTGGCAGCAGCTGCTTTTTTTGGGGGGTAAGGACAGTGAAAAAGAAATATATATATATATAACAAAATATTCGCCACTGTAACCATTTTAAGTGCATAATTCAGTGACATTATGTTTACAAAACTAAACAACTATCACCACTATTTCCCCAAAGTTTTCATCACTCCAAACAAAAGGTCTGTACCCATTAAACAATAATTCTCCCTCTCCTCCACCCCTGGAAACTTCAAATCCACTTTCTGTCTCGATGAATTTGTCTTTTTTAGCTATTTCACAAAAGTGAAGCCATGTAATATCTGTCCTTTTGTGTCTGGTTTGTTTCACTTAGCATGTTTCCAAGGTTCATCCATGTGGGAGCAAGGATCAGCACTTCATTCCTTCATGGGCTGAACAACAGTCCATTGTCTGCATAGACCACATCTGTTTACTCATCCATTAGTGCCTGCCTTTTGGTTCAGGGCGTGGTGGTGAAGGGGGCCTGAGCAGTGTTTGTGACAGGAGGTTCTGCACACAACGTGGGGTCGAGGGCAGGAGGCCTTCCCACCAGGTCTAGGAGAGCACCAAGAGGCACAAAAATCACTGGGGGAAACTCTTGATTAATCCAGCCATACAATTCCCTCTAAATCCCCAAAGCGTTTGCAATCAATGAGATAAAGTTAACATTTATCTAAAGAGGGAGTTACTGTTGCCCTCCCCATAACTGAACTTCAAGCTCTCTTTCTAGTCTCAGGCATTTGTGCTGGTAGTCGACAGGGGTGCAAATAAAGGCTGGCTCTCAGCGTGCCCGCTCCTGTGAGAGGTGCTGGCACTCAGCAGATGTTCATTTTTTTCCTTCCTCTCTTCTCCTGTGTCTAACATGGCACTAACCACATACCAGGAATTCAAAACTATAGGTGCTTAATTAATTAACTGGAAAATGATTTCTTCTGAATAAAATATGAGAATTACTCATGATCTTTATTCTTTTTTGTTCATCAGGGGAATTGATTTCCCTGCCCAGTGAGAAGAGGCAAACCAAACACACCCCTCAGGAAAAAGACAGAGGCTGCAGAGAAGTGGATTTCCTAATTACACATGGGAGGGGTGATTTCTTCTGTCTCCCTTCCCAAGTCTTACCTCCATCTGCTGATGGAGAGGAACCGCCATCCTTTTAGCTGACAGCAGTACATCAGGACATATTCCTTTGTGCTATTTTTCCTTTGTTACTATCCTTTTGTTGTTTAGTTGCTAAGGTGTAGATGAATCTTCGCAACCCCATGATCTGTAGCTGGCCAGGCTCCTCTGTCCATGGGATTTCTCAGGCAAGAATACTTCAGTGGGTTAACATTTCTTCCTCCAGGGGGTCTCCTCAACCCATGGATCAAACCTGTTGATTGGCTCGATTGGCAGGCAGATTCTTTACCATTGAGCCACCAAGGAAGTCCAATCCTGAGAATTCTTTTTCTCTCAAAGCAGAATTGCAGCATCCCTGTGGACGTCTGCTTTTCTTCGGCATAAAAAGAAAGACAACTTCTCCTCCAGTGAGGAAATATGAAGCTGCATCTTTATACTGCAGGTGACCAGTGATTTTATTTAGCCTTATAGCACAGAATACTATCTGCTGGGAATGAATTTCTTAATGGGGCGAGAGAAAGGTTCCCCACTAAGAATGCAGACAACTACAGTCTGTGTGGGAACCTGACATATTTCATGACGGCATGTGAAGCTGTTATCCAATGAGAAAACAGTTCTTCCAAATTTGAAAACAAGATGTCTAGACTCTTTTCCTAATTGATGGCCATGCATAAAAATGTATCATAAAAATGTGTCTGAAACTGAACAGCAGCATACCACTAACAAAGGCACTTTTATCAGAAGAGTTAGGCTGTGTCTCTGGGAGTTCATAATCATCTCAGTAATAGCCGTGTCTTAATATCCAAATAATTCGGCTATTTTGGGTTCTTCAAATCTTGTTTCCTAAGTGGTTATTTCTGGTGCCTGTAATTTTTCAGTCAAAAGCTTCCTGAATGGATAGTGATGATTCAGTGCCACCTCTATCAGGGGATAGTTTCATATTTATAATTGCTGTCATCTAAAAAACCCTATCTATTGACTATCAACTGTAGCCTGCCTTAAATGTTATCCATTTAATCGCTCATAAAAATAGCTGTACCAGTAAAATCTGACTTCATCCATGAAGAAGGATTTTCTATAACAAGGCCAACTCCAGAGCCCAATAATTAGACAACGCTTTCTTGGATTTAAACACAACAAAACGAAACAAAAAACCCCCCAAAAGGAAGAAACTTGTCAGGACTTCCCTGGTGGTCCAGTGGTTAAAGATCCGCTTTTCAATGCAGGGGATGAGGGTGTGATCCCTGGCTGGGGAACTAAGATCCCACTAGGTGACTAAGACCATGTGCTGCAACTACTGAACCCACGCGCCACGAGCACAGAGTCTGTGCGCTGCAACAAGATGCACAGTCAGCTCCCGTGTAACCCGCATGGTGCGAGCAGCTAAGCTCCACACTTTCTCAGTGCTCAAGGATTCTTCAAAACATGTGGTATATAACTACCCACTGAAAATATTCATTTCAAAATAGATACTGCTCATGAGGTAACTTGGGCATGATTTTGCCTGAGATTCCAGTATAATCAATGATTAACGCTGGATACTAATAATGAAGCAACCATATCATTTTTATGGCTCTGCAGTGAGCTATATACTGTTTAATCAAAAGTAGTGGAGTATCCATGTTTTTCCAGTGGTCATGTATGGATGTGAGAGTTGGACTATAAAGAAAACTGCGCGCTGAAGAATTGATGCTTTTGAACTGTGGTGCTGGAGAAGACTCGAGAGTCCCCTGGACTGCAAGGAGATCCAACCAGTCCATTCTAAAGGAGACCAGTCCTGGGTGTTCATTGGAAGGACTGATGTTGAAATTGAAACTCCAATACTTTGGCCACCTGATGCGGAGAGCTGACTCATTTGAAAAGACCCTGATTTTGGGAAAGATTGGGGGCGGGAGGAGAAGGGGACGACAGAGGATGAGATGGCTGGATGGCATCACCGACTCGATGGACATGAGTTTGAGTGAACTCCGGGAGTTAGTGATGGACAGGGAGGCCTGGCATGCTGCGGTTCATGGGATCACAAAGAGTTGGACACAACTGAGCGACTGAACTGAACTGATCCAGTTCAGGACATACCAAGTTCAGGGGGCCTAAACCTGACCAGGGAGATTAAGATTAGACTTTGTCCATTGGAAGGTTGTTCTCTCTTCAGACCATCATTTTGCTCATCTGGCCATTCACTCATCCATCTTTTATGATGAGCTCCAAATAAGCAAAGGCCATTGTAATTCACTGAGGGAGATACAAAATGATTAAAACATAGTCGCTTGGTCTATCTGGGGGTAGGCAGACCAGGAAATACAAAATAACTTGGGGAAAATGGGTCAAGGTTCAAAATTTGTCTTGAAGGAGAAAACAGTTCAGAGAGTCAAAGAAATGAGGAAGAGGAGGGAGTTGACTCTTCCTACCATGCCCGGAATCACCAGGAGCTCCCTGGGCCTAGATCTATCCAAGTGTGAAAAGGTTTCCTTTTCTAGACCTTGAGTCCTAAAAGAAGTATGGGTGTACACAGAAGCTGTCTCGAGATTAAAGTGGAGACAGTGACAAAATTCTTCCAAGCAAGTGTGAGAAACACTGCTACCAAAATTAGAAAGGGCCTCAGAGAGTTTGTTCATATAATATTATAGTATTTTTCTTTCCACAAAGGAGAAACAGAAAAATTCTCAGTTTAGGTTGGAAGAAAAGAGTGTAAGGATTGGATGCTGAAATAACCTGGGAATAGTGATTTCACAGTTAAATTCTTAGGAGGTTTTAGAAAAACAGTATAAATTCTCATTTATCTTGAAAAACTAAAGGGAGGCAGGTCCTACTAAGATGGACTGTGAGAATGGACCAGGACTACAACTTAAAGTATCATCACCAAACGATTTTGTTGAATTATGAATCCTTTCACCTGGATACGTGAAATTAAATTTTCACATGGGTCCAAGACATTTTAAGAGAGGTCAGTGACTGCTAGCTGAAGTTTAGGAATCAGTGAAAGCAGGAATAGGAACCTTTAAAGATCCTTTCTTGATCCTCAAGTTGGAAACTTGCAATTAAAGCCAGTTTGCGATGTACTATATCTTTCATTCTTTCAATCTAAAGCTTCCAACTTCTCTAAGCTCTCATTCCTGGAAAAGCTTTTGGCAGTCACTTTTTGCAACCCACAATTTCTGTAGCTTTTCATCTTTTTACTATACCCTTTTTGCATCTAAGCCTCACTTCCCATATGTGGTCAGTAATGCCACCACCACCGTAAGTAAAATGGTCCTCAACATGGGCCTCTTTGCCCACATTGGGGCAGAAATGCAGGGCAAGAAAGGAGTCCAGCGGCCATGGAGCTCGAGATACTCTGAAACTATGAAGAACACACTATTACCCACTTTGGACACGTGAATATGGACATGAAAACACCAGGGACTTCTCTGAGGCTACAAAGGAAGACCATCAGTGGGTCTGCGTCTCTGCCCCATAGTCACATGTCAGACTGGATCTCCTCTGCACTTTTCAGAAGGGCACACTAGCCATGCCATTTCTACTTCTGGGCTCTACGAGGATGACATGATTTAAAAAAAAAAAAAAACCAACCGTGTTTGCATTTGGGGAACATGTTCTCTATTTTAGGCAAAGTGCTAGGAATGTTCAAGTGTTACTACTAATTATTTGCTAAAAAATCAGCTATTTTCATAACTTATTAAACTGGGGTTCAGGCCAGTCATCTGACTCCAACCATCAAAGACAGTAGAATGTCAAATGGTGACTTACATTAAATAGTGTCAGTGAAATTTTTGGTTCATTTAAGATAATCTTTTAATGTTTATTTATTTAGGATAGTCATAATTCTACTATCTTTCAGGCTGTTGGAATGATGAAATGGTATTATACATTTAAAACCCTTAGAAAACAGTCTTTTAAAACGAGGCTGCTGCTGCTGCTGCTGCTGCTAAGTCACTTCAGTCGTGTCCGACTCTGTGTGACCCCATAGACGGAAGCCCACCAGGCTCCCCCATCCCTGGGATTCTCCAGGCAAGAACACGGGAGTGGGTTGCCATTTCCTTCTGTGTATTCATGCATATACACATATAAATTCTACCTGTCTAAAAGACTACATAGATACCCACATACATTGTGAATAAAAGTGACAGTTTCATGCAAATACTCTGCTCACATACCTGGAACTGATTTCCCATGCAGTCCCCCACATCTCTGGAAAGCACACCAGGAGGAGGGCTGAGCAGGCTGTGCCAGCGTGACTGACTGGTGAGCTCCTGAGATGGTTTTCGCCTTGGGAGGACACAGGGAGTGCCACATAAACTCTCAGGAGGATAAATGAAGCCTCCAGGCTTGCTGGGACCATAAGTAAAGGTGCCTAGAAGCTCGATCCTTTGCTTCCAACAGTTTGTGAGCTATGACACTGAGATCCAAGCATTTGAAATGCTTCCATGCCATTTCAACTATAATCGTGAAATTTAAAAATACTCCCCTATCACCATATAGAACAGAAAAAAGTCGTTCTTTGCAAAGCTTTTTTAAGTTAGGTATTTGCATATCTAAAAAGCTATTTTTAAATTCTATCAGTATTGCTTTACTCTGTCAGCATACTAACCTTCCAAGTTATTAAATATTAAGTATTAAGTGATTAAGATTACCCTCTAAAATATTAGGATTACCCCCATGGAGAGAGCTGGTAACCTGCAAGATCAAGTTAAACGGCATATTCAGTGATCAGTGAACTCCTAGAAAGTTAGTTTAAAATGATGCATCACTTTGTCAAACCTTTTTAAGAACTAGCTTTTTAGAATCTCTCTTTAGAAATATGAAACCCCTCAAAACCATTACCACAAATAGCCAATATCTAAAATAACTGCCAAGCCACCTGCTTTTCTGCAGGAAACACCATAAAACTCACAAGCTAGTAAAGCTTTGTAGAGCCTACACAGTCTCGATCTTTCTGATGAAGCTTACTTATTGTTTGAGAGACTTTATTTCCCCTTTTCTGAGCCATGAAAAGTCCCCACATCAGGTTCAGTTCAAGACACAGGCTTATGTGTAGAAGAAGGTCTCTGGGCAGAAAGGGATGCTGAAGAACACCTCTTTGTCACTTTGGTCTTGGCACAGAGTTTCAGATGGTATTCATCTGGAATAAAGAGATCGAAGACATAACACGTCCAACCCTCCTCTCTAAGTGGCTTTACTAGAAGTGGGTAAGGGCAAAAAGATATATATTCATCTGTCTGTAGGCAACCCAAAACATATCAGCTCGTCTTGGAGTAATTTAACCAATAAGATGATTTAGAGGACAGTTCAGTGGCACCATTTTTGGAAAGTAAAAGCTTAGCAGAAGGAACATAAATCAAAGGTGACTGGCAGGTAAAGGATATATGCAGCAATCAGCCAAACCATGTGCACACTGGCACCAATTCAATAAGATCATTTATAAAATTTTTAAGGCAGGAGTATACAAAAGGGGGTCTGGTGCTAACTAAATCCACAGATAGCTTACATGCCACTGAAATAAACACTTCCAGATGCGGGTGTACAAAAACCTTTCACAGAAAGAAATGTTTTCTTTCATAAAGCTGAAGGAGGGACTCATAGCGGGGAAGGGCAGAAAGTCTGAGACTGAGCTTCTTACAGATGGTCGTGTTGGTGAACACGGAGTGTAGGGTGCGGATGAACTGAGCATAGCACGTCTCCACTCAGAAGCATCGCTATCATCGCCAAGCCTGGATTTCTGTTAAAACAAGGTAAAAAGACTAACAATACATCATTCCATCATCCTCCAAAATCTGCTGAGTCAGCGTTGCTCCCATTACTTCCCTGAGACACTATTTTGGGGGAGGTGATGGAGACAACAGGTTCACACAGAAATGAAAGCCACTAATCAAAGTTTAGAAAAACGATGCTCTGGTAATTTGTACCAGTACAAAGCTATTGGGGGCATGGCTTTAATGATGAAAACATTTCCAAAATCTGGCCAGATTACAGTCATCTTTCAGGAATGCATGACCAAATTCATTAATGGCTTAGAAAGTCAATTTGTTCACCCAAACAGCATAATACATGGGACTTTCTGGTTATATATCAAAACACTCCCAGAAGTTCAAACAGAAAGTTAGAATGCCTGTTTTTGTTTTTGTTTTTAAAGCTTCAGGTGGGCCATGCATTGAGCTCTCCCTCCTGCCCCCAAGGAAAACCCCTTGAAATTAGTTTTCTTGTTGAATCTTTAAACTAATGCAAATTCTCTGTAAGCATCTGGGTAAAGAGTTTATTCTTGAGACTATTTTTAGTTATCTGCTTCATGCATTGACCGAAATCACAAACTTGTCATCTATTATTCTTCCTTCATCCAGGAGCTTGTTCTACTTGTTCCTTATGGCAAACATCTCTTGAATGGAGCCCCATCTCCTCTGCTGTCAGTGTCACTGCCTCAGCAGAGGCTGTTCTGTCCTCTGGCCTGTAATACCGAGGTGGCTGCCTGACAGTCTCTTTGCCAATTACATCTCCTAGCTCCAAGCCCACCTCCATCCTATTAGCTGGATTACTTTTTTTTTTTCCAGAATTCACGTTTGTTCAAATGAATGCCTTGCTCAGAAACTCTAAAATTGCTCCCTGCTGACCAAACCTGTTGCTTACAAACAGATTTTCCAAATAAAATCTTCCTGAAAACTCAATATATATAACAGGTAAAAGCTGATCTGTACTATTTAGGGAAAACGCTTTATTATTCTGCAGAAGACCTATAAAATAATCTGGGGTTTCTGTAGAGCATGATTAGATAACCGCTGGCCTGAGTGATGAAGTCCATATAAACTGGCCTGGGATTCAAAATCCGTCTCAAACTGTCATCAGCTGACCTACAACGCTTCACTTGCTCTCGGTGCACTCCAGACTCAGTTCCTTCCCCTGGTCCAAAGAGCCATTCTGCCTTCCTACGTTTTATTTTCCCTCATTTTATTCCTGCTCTTCTTTCTGCCCGAGCTATCTTTTCCCAGTTCTCACTCATTTCCTTTACCTCCATCTCATAAACTCAGTTCAAATGTTAGTGACTCAATGAAGCTTCCCTGACTTCCTCAGGCAGACAGTGGCCTCTTCTGTGTGTTCCTTCCCCCTGCCCACACCCCCACAACACCAACCACAGGGCACGGCTTACACACGCATCTGAGCATCTTCTCCACTATATGGAACATCCAGCTACTCATCTCCATACAGTATATCCCCCTTTCAACAGATTTTTAATACACATTTAGCAACTTTTACTGAACTATTAAACAGAGATACCAGAGCTATAAGGATCTCAGGCCATGTGGGGATGTTAACCAGCAGCACTTCCACTTCTAAATCACGTCTAGTTCAATCGTACCAATAAGGATTCTATCAGAAACTAAGAAAGCAAGTGCTATCCTTTGCGTGTGAAGGGTACCTCATGCTATCAGGAAGGCATGTACTTCGAGTTGTTTTTCCAGCACTGGCAGATGACTGACTTGGAGCAGTGCAGTCTTGTCTTGCCTCCTTATGCATTTTGCCTTTAACCACTTGTGAACTGGTTGTGTGGGTGCAAGATGCTGCTGTCACCAAAACAGGAAGTGAGGTTCATTCACTCACATGAGAATCAATTCCCAATACTGTCGTCTTTAGACAGTGGCTTCAGAGAAAAGCACAGCGTGGAGCTCGGGCCTGCTTCTTCCTCCTCTCCTCTCCCTTCTTTTTTCTCCTCTTCTCCACACCACATCTTTTCGTTAAACACCAAAAGCTTGCTTCAAAGAGGAATGCTTGTCAACTACAACTTATTTACTTATTAGGATCTTAACCTAATTAGTCCAGCATATGGGAATGGGTGTTTCAGGTTAGATCAGGAATGCAGAATTAAATCAGGGCCAGAAAAATAGTCCTTAACTTCTCTCCTGGAAACTATAAAATCTGCACAAGTGTTTGAATTGGAATTGACAGGAACCTGCATGTCGGGCTGTGAACTTCTGAAGCCAGAGAGGCAACTAAGATACTCCTTTCCTGGTCTTTCCAGCAGGGGCACAGTTGCCCAACTGTCACCTTGAATGCACCTGGGCAAATTCAGAACCTGACCCTGGGCTCTGCCCTCGTGACCTCTGCCAACTCATCAGCCAAAATACTTCCAGATCTGGAGAGCCTACTCCATATCTTGGGTATACGCCCAGAACTGCAAACACACTCCAGTCAGGTGGGAGAGCCTCTCCAGGTGCCAGGGCAAGAATTAACATCTGATTGACATATGGGCTATGAATTTTCTCTTCTCACAGCTTGGGGTCATGCAGAGGCGGTGTGTGGGAGTGGAATATTTGATCTGTGCATACACAGCCTGGGGGATTTGGTTTAAATCAAATCATAATTAAAACACCAGGCAGAAAAACAAGGCATAATTATTTTTTTCCTGCATTTTTTTTCCTACCTTGCATACAGTCTTAAATATATGTTGGGCACAATAAGACCCAGGTATCAGTTTCATTTTTGGAAGGTGTAAATTTTCCACTAAAAACAATCCACTTATTATGTTGTAGGAATTAACTCTGCAACGACATCAGTAAATTAAATGACAGTTCAATGATTGTATTTGGGTGACTAAAGTATATAACCCTATTTAAGAAATCATCAAAAAGTAAATCATCTCCACTTCAACAGGCTCTCATCATGGTTGTCTGGAGGGAATTTTCGTCACACTATCAATAAAACACTACACGAATGTTTTACTTAAACCAAACATGCTATGACTGTTAGATGTTTCTGGCAATGGTTAGTAAAGAATCTATCCCAATAAAACTAATGTGTTCTTCTCTAATATTCATCTACTTTAGATATAAAATATTAACTGAAAAATTTAAATGGTATTTTTGCTAGGTGAACCTTGGCAATTTAATATACTGAGTTTATGTCTAACTCAATGTTTACAATCTTATTTATAGACTTAAAAGGAATATTTCTTGCCATTTTTAGGCCATACTTTTAAGCTCAGAAATATCTCAGCTTAGTTTAGTTCCTCCCAACTAATATTTTTGCTGCTTTCATGAATTTATGAGTTGAAAGAATCCTGTGAATTCTTAAAAGAAAAAATAATTTCCTGTTGGGAGTCACTCAAAATATTTTTCTATTCTCTCTCCATTCTCTCAGAAGATTTCAAAAACCTAGGAACTACAATAACACATTCAAATCTCAAGATGCGGTCTTTTTAGAATATTCTGCTCAAAAAGTTTCTCTTAGCTGTCAATTACTGCTCCTTCCTTGCACTCATGTTCAAATTCTTCCTCTATTCTCCACCATACAGCCTACCTTTTACAATGAATAGAGATAAGTTAACTTCTTAAACTACTTCAAATCCATGACCCCCACTAGAGAACTCTGATTGTCTCTTTTTCAAATTATTTTCCTGAAAATTCTAGGATTCTCTGCAGGATTTCTAGGGGCCTCTTAGATGTTTGATGTGAATGTCCAATTTTTTGTGCTACTCAAAATAAAGGTTCTGTCATCTTGTGTTTTATATTTGAACTTCTTGTAAATGTTTTGTTGTTTAGGAAGTTATGTCTTGGAATTCTGGCCTTTCGGGTTTTTGTTTATTTTGATATTTAAAGCAGTCCAAATAAATACTCTACGTAAAACTAAGCAGGTCAGTATGTCACCTTTGGGTGTCTACAGCCCATGCTGAACTAAGTGTGAGGTTCTTACTGCTGATATTAAGGCAGAAAAAAAGCAAAATGTCCCTGTTTACTGAAGAGACAAACCAGCTGTTAGTAACACCGGAATTTTTCAAAATGGAACTGGGTAATTCTTTGTAGACAAATTCATGGGCTGTCCCAATGTAAGGTGTTACTACAGAATGCTCAGATGACATAAGATCTCTTGTCCCTTCTCCCTGAATTCTGTCTGATGATTAAGAAACATTAAGTAAACATATAACATGATTACGCCAACTCTACTTAGCAATACAGAATAAGACGCTATACTTACAACAGCAGAAAAAGTATTGGTAATGAATTCACCAAATCTGCCTTCAACAGGCAAAGCCCAACAAACCCAACCCTGAAATTTTGAACCCCTGGAGAAGGGAAAGGCGACCCACTCCAGTATTCTGGCCTAGAGAATTCCATGGATTGTATAGTCCATGGGATTGCAAAGAGTCAGACACAACTGAGTGACTTTCACTTTCACTTTAAATAGCTTATAAAGTTTTAAGACACCTTAAAAATATTTCCAGAAAACCATGAAGAGTTATGCTTGAATAAGAAATCCACATATTGATTTCCTTTAAACATAATCAGTTTTAAAATGTCAGCACTGATTAGATGCTGTTAGTGAAACAATTTTTGAGCAAAAATTTCTTAGTATTTCTCTTTTGAGGCAAGACTATTACAGGTTTGTGTTGATCATTATTAAAAACTGTTATATTTGTGAACTGAAATTTCTTAATGCTTAACGTAAATAAAATAAAATGTGGAAATAAAGTAGATACTGTGATGAATATAATGTTACAACATAACTTTGATTTTGAAACATCTTCTCTATTCCTATTCTCCTGAATGAGGTTTTCAGAGTGGATCTTCTACATATAACAATCAGATTTCTGGAATATTTTATAAAGAAACCCTTCTCTAATGGAGCATCTTTTAATTCCTCTTGGAACACTTGTCTCCTATGCAATGTAGTTTAGGAAATGCTATTTCACATTTTCACAATAAGACCACTTAAATAGTTAAGAATAGAGGCCAATCTGCAAAGAGGGAGTTAATGAGGAAGATTAATGAGGATTCATTGAAGCCTGTGGTCCCTGTGAGCCACACAGTATTTCTATTTAGCTCCTGTCCATGATGTAATCTTAAGCTGGTTACCTGATTTTTCTCTAAATATCAATTTTCTTACCTATAAAGTGGGGAAAACAACACTCATCTTGCTGTGTTGTAAGAATAACACAATGTAAATGAAAAGTTCCTATACAAATATTGTATGTTATTAATCAACGAATATTTTTCTGATTCTAATGACTATCTCTCAAGAAGTCTTCTAGTATTTTTACTACATTTCAAAGGTTTTCTTCCTAAGTAACCCTCAAGTGAATACTGTTAGTTGACTCATTAATATTCAACTGCTTATGACCTATAGAAACCATTATTTCACATAATCTGACATAATAAATCTTGTAATTAACATTTCTGCCCCACCTTATTTTAAAATTAAAAACTAAAAAATTTTACCCCTTTTCTAAACAATGCTCAATTTTAGGTTATTCTTCTGTGATAAATATGTCTGTATATGCTCAGATGCTCAGTCATGTCCAACTCTTTGCGACCCCATGGACTGTAGCCCTCCAGGCTCCTCTGTCCACGGAATTTTCCAGGCAAGAAGACTGGAGTGGGTTGCCATTTCCTCCTCCAGGGGATCTTTTCAACCCAGGGATCGAACTTGTGTCTCCTGCGGCTCCTGCATTGGCAGGCAGATTCTTCATTTACCATTAGTGCCACCTGGGAAGCCCCATATGATAATAAATATGCCACACATCAAATTTTTTTTCTGAGAACCAGTGGCCCATACCTATGAAAAGGTACTTGGCTCCAACCTAAATGATAGATTTAGTACTTCCAAAAAATATACTGAGAAAATTTTACTTCCAGTTAAAAAATATTCTTAAAAAATATTTATGAATTCATCCACAATTTCTACTTGGTATTTACATTTAAAAATTAATATTTTATAACATTTTATTTTCCAGGTTGAACACATAAGATGCAGACAAATGTTATGTGCTCAAGACATAAAGATTATTCATGAATGTGAAATTCTAGATCAAAATAATCAAAGCAATCTGCTACGCCACTTCTGTTTTTAAAAGTTTAACGTGAGGAATTCTTAAAGGAAATTTCTTATTTTTGACTCTTGTCTATTGTGAATATTTCTGAAGAACCAATGATATGAGAGCATCTCCAGCATCCCTAATAGACATAACACATCAAAGTAAATGGCCACAAGGGAAGAGTAGTTAGCTAAGAGTCAAGAGGCTGGATTCCAGAGCCATTCATTCTGGGTCATTCACTTAGAAGATGCCACTGGGTGCAAGGCAGAGCTTCTCTGAGACTGAATTAAATGACTTTCTCAAGTATCTGTTAGTCACTAAGTCGTCTCTGACTCCTTTGCGACTCCACGGAGCCCGCCAGGCTCCTCTGCCCATGGGATTTCTCAGGCAAGAACACTGGAGTGGGTTTGCCAATTACTTCTCCAGAGGATTTTCCCAATCCAGGGACTGAACCCCCATCTCCTGCATTGGCTGGCAGGTTCTTTACCACTGAGCCACCTGGGGAGCCCTTCTCAAGTCTTAGCCAGTTTTAAAATGCTCAG
The DNA here is from genome assembly GCF_049115385.1 of Moschus berezovskii. Taxonomy (NCBI): domain Eukaryota; kingdom Metazoa; phylum Chordata; class Mammalia; order Artiodactyla; family Moschidae; genus Moschus; species Moschus berezovskii. Next base: position 30,372,102 of record NC_142482.1, read on the forward strand.
CCAGATGTCTCACAATTTAAAACAGCCAAGTGGGTTTTGAAGCCGCTCACTTCTAGGGACACACTTAGGTACCATTCAGATAAATGACCATGCTTAAATGAGAAACTGTAGTTTTACTATTCTGCTTCAATGGAGAGCCACCTGGTAATGTGTAAGTTCAGGAGGGTGAGATCGTTTTCCACTGTGAATATCATTCAGGAGAAACTAATATATTTAGGCATTACACATGGGATTATGTCATCCCCTTGGTGGACATAGTTTGCTTTCTCTGGCTTTCAAAATTACAGACCCAATTTTCTGTCAGCCATTTCCAGCACTTCTCACGGAGCACGGGGACTGCACTTCAGAGGCGGTAACCAAGGGCACCACCCACCGCTTATACACAGCCAGGATCTAGAGAAAACACACGTCTGACCATCTTTTTCTTGACAGATAACACAGTCCACTGAGTTATTCTTTGCAAGTATTTTCTTCAAGAGAAAAAAACAAAATGCTCTAATTGTAAAATCTGCTTCATTCTCAAAATTTTAAAATGCTTTCTTTTCCTTTGAACAAGAATATTCTAAGATTAAAAAAAAAACATTACCAAAAGCATTTGAATCTTTAGGCTGCAAGGAAATACTCTTCTGTTACACAATTAAATTCAATTAAAACAATTAAATACCAATCTGGTCCCATCACTTCATGGGAAATAGATGGAAAAACAGTGGAAACAGTGTCAGACTTTATTTTTGGGGGCTCCAAAATCACTGCAGATGCTGATTGCAGCCATGAAATTAAAAGATGCTGACTCCTTGGAAGGAAAGTTCTGACCAACCTTGACAGTATATTAAAAAGCAGAGACATTACTTTGCCAACCAAGGTCTGTCTAGTCAAGGCTATGGTTTTTCCCGTGGTCATGTATGGATGTGAGAGTTGGACTGTGAAGAAAGCTGATTACCGAAGAACTGATGCTTTTGAACTGTGGTGCTGGAGAAGACTCTTGAGAGTCCCTTGGACTGCAAGGAGATCCAACCAGTCCATTCTAAAGGAGATCAGTCCTGGGTGTTCATTGGAAGGACTGATGCTAAAGCTGAAACTGCAATACTTTGGCCACCTCATGAGACGAGTTGATTCACTGGAAAAGACTCTGATGCTGGGAAAGGTTGGGGGCGGGAGGAGAAGGGGATGACAGAGAATGAGATGGCTGGATGGCATCACCGACTCTGTGGACATGAGTTTGAGTGAATTCTGGGAGTTGGTGATGGACAGGGAGGCCTGGCGTGCTGTGATTCCTGGGGTCGCGGAGAGTCGGACATGACTGAGCGACTGCACTGAACTGAACTGAATTGTCTGATAGAAAAACTCATTTAAAGCTTTTGCTATACTGTTTTTTTTTTAAGGCCCTAAAAGCTTCTTAATATGTTTTATTTTATCCTTTACTTTTCTATATTTAAATGTTCTAACATACTAGCATTATTTTTATAATTGGTAAACTGAGGAAATTTTAAAAAGTGAGGAAAATGAGACTAGCAATAATTTATGCTTAAAAATTATACCAACTTTGATATATACATCAGCCTCTGAAAACCTTTTTAAAATAACTTACACAAATATATTGGAGAAGGAAATGGCAACCCACTCCAGTACTCTTGCCTAGAAAATCCCAAGGACGGAGGAGTCTGGTAGGCTACAGTCCATGGGGTCGCGAAGAGTCAGACATGACTGAGCGACTTCACTTTCACTTTTCACTTTCATGCATTGGAGAAGGAAATGGTAACCCACTCCAGTGTTCTTGCCTGGAGAGTCCCAGGGATGGCGGAGCCTGGTGGGCTGCTGTCTATGGGGTTGCACAGAGTCGGACACGACTGAAGCGACTTAGCAGCAGTGGCAGCAGCACAAATATATAAATTCATATAAACTGAATTTGGTGAAGCTTTATAAATCTGAGGCTGCGCCATTTGTTCCATAAATTTCTGTTTCACAGGAGTAGGTAAGCAAAACCTAACTAGTAAGCAAAAATCAAGTGGAAACTATGGACACTCAGTTGCTGAGACCTTGTTTTTTAATGTGACAGTGGTGGTAAAAAAAAAAAAATCCATTAATGTTCTTCAACCACGATTAACTCAAAAAGAGGAAATGAACATTATTTTCAGGAACAATAATCTTTAAGTAGAATTTACATCTTAATGGTATAAACTATAAGTCTGCAAAGAAGTCACATTATAATTCAAATTTTAGTTTCTTCTAGGATTACAAAGTGAGGCTTCTGTGTGTGTGTGTCTGTGTGTTTGGTGGTGGGAGAGATGGTTTCTACTTTACTCCATTTGTATTTTTACCTGATTTTTTTTTTAGAAAATATACTCCAGCTACTACTGCTACGTACGCTATTACTTCCACTACTATTAATACAATACATTAAGAGCTCATCACTTGTCGAGTTCACAGTACTCCTTAGATTCCATCATGAAGTATGTTCTATTATTATGCCCATTTTACAGATGAGGTAACTGAGCCATAGAGAGGTTAAGGAACTTCCTTAAGGCTACTGTGCTAGTAGGTGTAGAGCTGGGATCTTAATCTTGGCCATTTGGTTCTAGGGTCAATCACCATGCAATATAACTTCACATAATGCCAACTACAATGAGTAAAAGGATAAGATGACAAGCATCAAAATGTCTCAGGATACCCCAGTTAGGTATCTCAGGATACCTAAGTACTGTAATGACTACAAATCGCAGGCTCTGAAGAGATTTTCAGAATTATTTAGGAAAAATCAATAATAAAAAAAAAAGGTAAACTAGTCCTTTTAAATGTTCTTTAGCATTTTAGATAGATACAGAAGCTAAGTCACCACCACAGAAGATTAGGTATACAGCCATGGGAAAAGTTGCAAAAAAAAAAAAAAAACTAACTTAAATTAACCTCAGCTTAATCTCAGTTAATCTTTTAACTTCTAGGTACGATACTCTCTTCTGATCTTCTGCAAAGGATTGAGAATAAATGAAAACACTGAAAAGAAAGAAGTCACCGAGTAAAACCAACATGCCAAAGGCAATACAGTTGTAATTGGCTGAGTGGGGATTGGAGGTTTATAAGTGTCTCCACAGCCCTTGTATGAATGGCAGGAAACTGCTGTTTCTATCACTCTGTCCCCTCCCTCCCCAACCCAGCAGCTACTCAGTGCAAAGCACTGTCTGTACTCCTTTCTACTCTCCACCTTACATGGCTTTAATCATTCCTTTCTTCTACCATTTCAACTAATTATTCCCAAGGGGAAGAATTCACTTTCAATCCTTCATATAATGAACTGCATTCCTGAAATCTATAATGGTGTAAATTTGTACAAAATCATTTCACAAGTCATACAGTAGAAGACAGAATGATGCCACATCAAAAGCAAAATTTTTTTGGCTTACTGGTTGACACTGGAATTCAGTTTCCAAGTAACCTACTGGTTGTCATTTTAATTCTCCAAATTAGTCTCATAGTTTTAGGAATTAGCTATATATCAGTCAAGTTATGGGTACTCTAAATGAGATACCTCATTTATATACACGTTAGACACGCACTTTATGTTCAGAATGACATGCTGCAAAGACAGAATCTTTAAGTTTCATAAATATAAATTAGCTGTTAATGGTGATTTTAGTTTACAAAGGAAATTTCATACTGGAGGTAAGTTAGCTCAGCCTTTCTGCATAATTTAGGTCCAGTCTAAGGTTGCTAGAGATGCAGCCCACATGCCTCCTTTCCTTTTAGGAGCCACAGCCCAAAGCCCAGGAAGCAAAGTGTCCCTAGTGCAGCATCAAATATCATCTCAGGGAGTGGGCATCAGGGAACTCAGCATCAGCATCCTCCCAGCATCAGGAGCATCTCCTCTTAACAGTTGAAGGTACGAGGGAACCAGGACCGGTGTTCACACTGTTGGCATATGTAGTATGCAAATCTATTCTACTTTAAAGAGAATTTTTAACCTTAAAAGGCAGATTTATGTATTGTAATACATAATACTGCCTGATCCTACTACTCAAGATAGACAATGGAGTGGGAATATACAGCCCTGTAGGCTGGGCAAATTTTTATAGTTCCAGGTAATGGAATAGACCATTTAAGGTCTGATGTGTGAAGAAAACTCAGTGTCCACCTGTGGTGGCCTTCTTTCCCATCTGCTGTTGACGCTGTTCATCTGCTCTGGCAGTGGCTAAGCGGGCCTTCAAGATCATGGCTCATTTGTTCTATTTTCCAGATCTATTTACACTAAGCATTTTTAAATCAAATTATTAGTTTAAAAAACCATATTGGTTATATGTTTATTAGACAAAAATCAGCTTAAACTATATCTGAATATATATATATTCTGAATATTTCAAGTATATTTCCTGCCATATACTACAATCTTGTATTATAAAAGCAACAGTACATGACTATCAGGTCAGACATGGAGGAATGAATATATATGTGCACACAGACACACAGACACAGTGTCATCAGCCACGATGGTTCTCAAGTCATCTGACCAGTGTTTTTAAAAACAAAAAACTTGAAGAATTAAGGAGCTTACCACCACTACCACTTCCGTTTGAAGAAACATCACAGACCTTATGATTAGGTTTCCCCTTATAGTAGATACATTTTCCTTTATGTAATTTTACCCATTACTTTTAGTAAGCATTTTAGGTTATTTCTCAAAACCCCTGTCTGTCTTTGCTACCTTTTAATTAGTTCTAGATTATTATCAACTCCACCTTTTTCTTCTCTCTCTATTCCATTGCCTCAGACTCTTAGTCATTATTTGGCTCTTATCTATGGATCTGAAAATTTTAATCCTTTGTTATAAATTGGTTCTTTCAATTTCAGTTGGTTTTTAAATTCTTCCAATCAACTCATATTTCTCTAAACCTCATCTTCCTTTTGGCTAATCACTTAAAATAGTCTCACTTGTCATGTAGGAAAAAAATAAAACAAAATACAGACTTCATTCTTTCAATTGTAATAACATAAAAACCCTCATGCAAAAGGATACACTGCTTAACCAGTAACATATGATTAATATAAATATGATGAATCATATATATGACAAGTTTAATACATCAACCAGAAGTGAAAATAATTGTCACCATTACAGAAAGCTTCGAGAGACAAAGAAGCTCTGACACATCCTGTGGTCATATTGATAATGCATACGATTAACCAATAAAAACAAAGAATGCTAAGAAAGCATTCTCTTTAACTGAAACACAAGAAAAAAGATGATGAGATAATTTAGAAGAAATTATGACTTCTATCAACAGATAATAGCAAAATCCACCCAGGAAAAAACATATATGCTATGTATGTATGTATGTGTAATATCACACATATATTCTGCTTTAGTATGTTAAAGCAGATTTGAATACAAAAAAAATGAAACAAATGGTGAATTCTACTGTGCTTTAGTCATAAATCAACCTAATTTTCTGAAAATCAAACCAATCCCTTGTAAACAGAGAAGGACTTGGAGAAAGTTATATTAACATGAATAAAGATTTCTCTTAAAAGGGCCACAAGATGAGCATTTAATTAACACACATACACATACTCTTTCTTTAGGCTGTTGAAATATAAAAGTCTTTAATTCTCCATTAAAAAAAAAAAACAAACCTTGATTATAAGCTTTAAAACCATTTGAAGATGTTGAAGACTGTCTGCCTTTCAGCCTACTTCAAAGCCAGTAGAGAAATCATTTCTTCTTCTTCCAACTCAAAGTATGTTTAGGAGCAGAACATCTGATAGAAGTGGTATTGCCAATCTAACCAATTTTAAAATATAAAGTGCTTCTAGCAATATTTGGATACATATAATTTGACAAAAAAAGTTTTATAAACCTAAGCTTTGAAAAATAGAAAATATAAGCCCCAAGGAAAAAAAAAGCATAATTTGTAATTGAAAGAAAATAATATTTTGTAGAGAAAAAAACTGTTCTTCCAAAAAGAGACAAAAATGACTAACTCTTATTTCCCAAGAGAATTATGCCACTTTTATACAACAAAATTACAGCTACCACAAATTGCTTTCAACAATTCCACTGCTGCTTCATTTGACCACTTGAAAATCAAAATTCTTTCAGATTATAAATATAACTTTTTATAACTCTGTTATTACGTACTGTGAATGGGGAAAGGGGGCCAATCTTGTGGCCATAGCGTCGGACGGCCTCTCTGATGTGGCTGGGCTGGATGGCATCGCTGTGAGCCTCCACACCACAGGCCGCAGTGCTCTGCGACAGAAAAACACATAAATTGTTACTAAATCAAAAACACACAACACAACTACAGTGTATAAAATATGAAAATAAACTTTTGTAAAATGGATGGCTTTTTTCCCTTAGGATGCACATCAGTGCTGCCATATACTACATCTAACAAAAAAAAATCCATTAGCAAATCAAAGATGACTTTTACATGACCCCTTCCAAGCAGACCAACCAAATGCAATTTTTATGCCCCCAATATTTCACCTAGGCCTGCATGTCAAGGTATAGGAGAATACAGCCAGTTGTGAGCGGTTGAAAAGTGTCATGTGAACTTGCTGAAAGAACTACAGGAAGCTATTTTTTTTTTAATTTAAACATTTATTACTATAAATGTTTCTTGGGAGTTTGTTGGATGTATTTCTGAAATAACTTGAGAGTCATCAATTTTAAAATAAAAAATGTAAAATTGCTATATATTTATTTATAATACAGGGGATGGTCATAGAAGATCATTTCAACTTGGTTCCTAGTTTTCTAAGTGTCCTCTGTGCAAAAACAAAACAGAACCTATTAATCTGCCTCATCTGTAAAACACAGGTTTCAAAGTACATAAAGACACAAGAATGAAAAAGATTATTTGCAATAAGAGTATGGATCTCAACTCAAGAAATGTATGTAACATGCTTTAAATAGGGGTATTATATGTTTGTGATTTAGTTGTAGGCTCTGGCTTCTCAAATACTAGATCCCAGCCATCTCAGTTACCAGTTTTGTGAAGTCATATAAGACACCTGTATCTTAGTTTCCTTATCTGTAAACAGGATAACTAAACAGGATTTTAACTGCTCTATAGGGTTGCTGTGAAAATTAAATGAGTTGATATGTTTAAACTCTTAGAACAATGCCTGACATATGTTAGCTATCAACAGCAGTATGCTATTATTTAAATTAAAAACAGCACATCCATGTTCTTGAAATGATGAGCTAATTTACTTAGAAGTGCAGTAGGTACCAGATGCCAAGTCATCAACATGTAAGAATCAAGAGAAAGAAATAGTAGCCCGTGTATTACTCTCACTCTCATTGTAGAAGTACCATTCTCAGAATTCCTTACAGAGGTATATCTAGCATGATCTCTATTGACAGTGATCTGGCAAATCTTATCAAAATGAAAAAATACAACCATGTTTGATCCAACAATTTCATGATTTCTAAGGATTTATCCTGCAGATATATATTATACAGGCAAAAAATAATATAGATAGCTAGACATTTAGTCACTGCTGCCCTATCTGAATTAATGAAGCAAATATTCATCAAGGAGAGAACCATAAAATCAACTATGATACATTCATTCAATGCAACAGAAACCGCAGCGACCGCCATAATGAAGGAGACAGCTCCATATAGATTCCTATGGAGCTATCTCTAAGACACACTGTTTGAGAAAACGCCAGGTGTACAACTGGATAACCATGTTATCAGCTATTTTTTTTTTAAAGGCTGAACAGTATATGCTCATTTAAGCATAGGTTATTTCTGCAAAGACACCTCCAAAATTAGTAACAGTGCAGAATTTCTTTCTCTTGGAGTACAGATGGGTGTCTGGAGCATGGGTTAGAAGAAACATTTTTCACTGTATATCCTTCTGTGCCCTTTAAATATATTTTTTGTGCCCTTTGCATTTTTTTTATTATTATGAACTAGTAAAGTAATTAAAATATTCCTACAAAGAGCATCTGCTAATTATTCAAGCTGAACCTGAAATAAGACTAAAATATAAAACGAGAGTTTGATTATTTTTAATTATTTTTAACAAGATTTGAAATAAGCCAAATAGGAATATACTCAAGTATCTTTCTCAATTTCATTCCAACAATACCCTAAATAATATAACTGCTGTGCCCACAATAACAAGGATTAAATTATCTTAACCCCTCACTTTGGCACTCATATAAAAGTGCACACATAGTTTTTCTTTAAAAAGAAAAAATGCTAAATTGATTCTTATCCCAAGTACTTTGTTTCAGTTGGAATATATTAGAATAAATGCAATTATCAAGTACCTGGTGAGGCTAAAGACTCTTTTGTGAGTTGGGCTGTTTGATCAGATCTTATGGACAAGCCAGAATGGACATTTTGGCCAACCCCATAAAAAATGGGGACATTAAGAGGGCAATATCCTGCAGACTAAGGGGGTAAGGGGTTCTTCCAGTGCTTTCCTCTGGGAAAGCTCCTTTCTTCCTGAAAAGTGGATTTATTTCTTTGCTACGTGGCCATTGAAGAGGGTACTCTACTTTCCCAAGTAAGTTCAATTTTGGTATAGAATATGTTGGTCAAAATCTCTCAGAACTTCTAGCATGGAGATCCAATTGACTTCAGAACACTGAAGAAGAAGTGTACGTTAGAAACCACTTGTGGACACTATTTGTAAGACGGCAGCAAGTAAGCCAGCCTGTTTGAATCATGTTATCATTGCTAAAAAGAAGAAGTTACCTTATATAGAAATAAGAATATTCAATTTTGTGAGAAATGTCATTAAATTTTCTATTTTGCCAGTTTCTGGTTTATCTGCTATAATTAAGCCACTGCAAAAACCAGCGTAAGTTACCACAAGCACTTCTTCACCTTCCTGATTTGCCCATTGAGTTCTTTGCAAGGAAATCTTTAAATCTCAAATGTTGTATCCGCAGTATTATTTTCACCTCAAAAAATACCTTCTTATTTCTGTAAACATCCCTTCCCTCACCAAAGTACTAGTAATCTGTTTAAGTTCAAAATTCATATCAAGTTTAGAATTTTTACTTCAGCAGTGACTTCATAAATTTTGTAACAGTCTTCAAAACTGTTACAGAAGGATTAGCATTAAATTTATGTATTTGCTACATTAATAAAACTATTATGTTATAAATACATATGAAGACTGTTAGATTTATATACCAATTAAGCTTTCTCATTCTGCTTGAGCCCACATCTTGGAATATTCTTTAAATTTTCAAAAATGAAACCCACATGTTTGACAAAATACTGAGTCTTGTTGTCTATAGTGTATTTGTCAGAATTTCTGTGGGGACTGAACTCCTAATTTCCTAACGTCAAGAACAAGGTGCTTGGTAAAGTTCTTCTTCATATGTCAGGTGCCCTTCCCCCGGCTGTATTCATATTCCATTCTTGGATTCTTCCATTTCGTTTTTAGTTATGTCTTTTTATTCAGAAGCTGCTGCTCAACACTGGCAGCTGAAGTACCACACCGAGTTCTCCATACTTCCTCGATCTGAGCACTGTCCCTCAATTGTCCTTGCTGGCTTGAACTGAACAAAATTCTTCAACAGTTTCAACTCTCAACTGAGGTACAAGAAGTTACACTGAAACTTCTGTTGCCCCAGGATCTCTTATCTGACTATTTTCTTCCTAACATAAAAGTTGTTGGGAAGAAAAAACGTTTTTTTAAATCCTTTCTCAGCTTTCCCCTTGCCAGGTAATCTAATATTTAAGAAGGACCCGGAATCTCAGATAACTGTCTCTTACTCTTTTCACGACTACATCTTCTGTTAAACTTGATATATTAGATGCTACAGAGGTGTAACAGAGGAGTAATATGTATCTCTGATCAGAGCAAGTGAAAGGTCAATCGTGTAAATACCGACTTCTATCCCTCACTGACCACATGGATTGATGTATGATCAGGATGGGCAGGCAAGTGTCTTTTTTCTCCTCACTCTTGTACACAGAGCTCTCTCAGTTCTTCGAGTTTACAGAGGATTTCCCTTCAGATGAAGCTGGGACACTATTTGGCCAAAAGCTATAGTATAATACAGTTAAACACAGCTAAGTTTCTCATTCCAAAATTTAACTGAGATGTTGTGTAATCTGTCATTCTATGTAAGTAGGAAGTAATTTTTTTTTTAAACTAAAGAAATTAACTAGCAAACGTATTTGAAAAGAAGACAATAAAGAATCACCAAATTCAAAGATTCATATATTATAAAATTTGGAAAAAACACAAGATGTTATCTATTCTAAACTTTCCCAACTCCACACGTTATAGGTGATAGGGTGAAGATACGGGACACTCCTAAGATTAAAATGACAGTATTAAGATGTGATTATTCATCAAGTTCCCTGGCTTTTAGTACCATCACAGCTGAGGTTTCCAGTGAGTAAAAAATCAAAATATGGCAAGAGCTTGAATATGGAGTAGGAAATGGTAACCCACTCCAGTATTCTTGCCTGGAGAATTCCATGAACAGAGAAGCCTAGTGGGCTATAGTCTATGGGGTCACAAAGAGCTGGATACAACTGAGCAACTAACACTTTCACTTTCTTGAATGTAGAAGATGTGGATAAATAAATTTAAAAAAATAAATTATTTTATGTAGGCATAATTACCAGGTTAGTTATAAATTTCTTTTTTTTCCCCCCACTTATTTTTATTTATTTATTTTTCCAATTTTATTTATTTTTTTCAAGTTGAACAGACTAAATCTCTTTAAACAAACTTACTTATACTCCAGAGTCCTTTAAAAACTTAATAGCATTTATACATTGAAGGTATTTGATTTTCTTGTAACTAGCACTTCAAATGCAACAAGCATTTGAAGCAACAAGCATTTGACCCAACAAGTAAAACTTTCTACAGTTCATAACTTTTATAAATAAAATAAATTAAATGTACAGTGAATAAGTTCTCTGAAATATTTCAATATTTATGCAGGTTTAGTAACATCGCAAAATACATTTCAACTAAAATTCATAAATCTAAAAACCTGTTAGGCATTTTTAGGCGTTTTAAGATGGAAATGAAGACCAATGTTACATCGTAATATGCCAATTACAAATAGTACTTCAAATAGCAAATACTACAGTTTGTCCCAAACTTTAAAAACTATTCATGAACTCAACACTGAACTATTGATGGCTATGAGAATTGTTTCCTAGCCTTTTTGAAAATTTCAACCCATTTACGTTTAAGGTAATTATTGATAAGTACGATCCCGTAGCCATTTTCTTTATTGCTTTACACTCTTTCTGTGTATCCTGTATACAGAAGATCCTTTAGCATTTGTTGGAGAGCTGGTTTGGTGATGCTGAATTCCCTCAGCTTTTGCTTGTCTGTAAAGCTTTTGATTTCTCCTTCATATTTGAATGAGATCCTTGCTGGGTATAGTAATCTGGGCTGTAGGGTATTTTCTTTCATCACTTTAAGTATGTCTTGCCACTCCCTTCTGGCCTGAAGAGTTTCTGTTGAAAGATCAGCTGTTATCTTTATGGGAATCCCCTTATGTGTTATTTGCTGCTTTTCCCTTGCTGCTTTTAATATTTGTTCTTTGTGTTTGATCTTTGTTAATTTGATTAATATGTGTCTTGGAGTATTTCGCCTTGGGTTTATCCTGTTGGGGACTCTCTGGGTTTCTTGGACTTGGGTGATTATTTCTTTCCCCATTTTAGGGAAGTTTTCAACTATTATCTCCTCAAGTATTCTCTCATGGTCTTTCTGTCTTCTTCTTCTGGGACTCCTATGATTCGAATGTTGGAGCGTTTAACATTGTCCCAGAGGTCTCTAATATTGTCCTCATTTCTTTTAATTCGTTTTTCTTTTTTCCTCTCTGTTTCATTTATTTCTACAATTCTATCTTCTAGTTCTCTTATCCTGTCTTCTGCCTCTGTTATTCTACTGTTTGTTCCCTCCAGAGTGTTTCTGATCTCATCTATTGCATTATTCATTGTATATTGACTCTTTTTTATTTCTTCTAAGTCCTTATTAAATCTTTCTTCCATCTTCTCAATCCTTTTCTCCAGGTTATTTATCTGTAACTCCATTTTGCTTTCAAGATTTTGAATCATTTTCACCATCAAAATTTGAAATTCTTTATCAGGTAAATTCCCTATATCTTCTTCTTTTGTTTGTGTTGGTGGGCAATTATCTTGTTCCTTTACTTGCTGGGTATTTCTCTGCCTCTTCATCTTGCTTATATTGCTTTGCTTGGGGTGGCCTTTCCCTCTTCTTGCAGTTTGTGGAGTTCTCTTTATTATGTAGTTTCTTCACTGTGTGTAGGGTTGAACGGGTGACTTGTCCGGGTTCCCTGGTTAGGGAAGCATGTGTCGGTGTTCTGGTGGGTGGAGCTGGATTTCTTCTCTCTCCTTTAGAAGACAATGGGCTGCTTTTTTGGGAGCCTGATGTCCTCTGCCAGTATTCAGAAGTTGTTTCGTGGACTTTACTCCGCGTTCAAATGTTCTTTTGATGAATTTGTGGGGGAGAAAGTGGTCTTGCCATCTTATCCCTCCGCCATCTTGTTTCTTCCTCCCCAGAACACTGGATTCTTATATTCCACTTGGTCGTGGAGTATCTCTTCCCAGCTGCTCCAGCAAGGCACAGCTGCTGTACCTTACCTTGGACGAGGGGTATCTCCTCAAGGCCGCACCTCCTGCTTTGAATGTAGATCAGCTCCTCTCGGCCCTCTGGTGCCCAAGCAGCCACCGCCTCCTGAACGTGGTACAGCTCCTCTCGGCCACCGCCCTAACCCTGGGCGCAGGGTAGCTCATCTCAGCCACGATTCTGCACGTGGTCGGTTGCGCCGGAGCCGGGCGTCTCCTGCGTCTCTAGTTATAAATTTCTACATAGTTTGTGAAGCAAATCCACTCAAGAGGTCCTTAAGTAATATTTTACTACTCTAGTTTTAGTTATTGAATGAGCTGGAGAGCACTTTAGCTGGAATTCTTTAGAACTACTTTACAATACAGAAGTTCCTTATAGTTCAGAGTTTCCCTTAATAAATAAGCACTGAGATCTGTCATTTTGAAAATAAAAGGGGGAATCCAGACATGAGGATGAAATTTAAATCTGCTTACCATCAATTATAAGATTATATCTTGGCACAGTTCCACTACTAGTAGTGGCAAATAGTTTCTAACGTGCTCACCAACTCGTAGAGAAAAGTATAAATTTTGGACAAATTATAAAAAACAAGTACCCGAAAGCAATAGAGTGATCTAACCTGGACAAACACTGAAAGGGCAAATACTATATACAGGAGAAGGGAATGGCTATGGGTTGGTTTTCTGTTTTTCTCTTTCAGCCTAAGGGTAGGCCCTAGTCAGTATAGGGTCACGGGACCTTAGAGGCATGAGGAGCTATAGATTAGAGTTCAGGGCAACCACAGTAGGTGTAAAGAGAAAAAGAAAATCCCAAAAAAGGACAAAATCAAAGAAAGGAAGGCAAATATTCAGTGTATAAATTTTACCCAAATCTCTGACTAACTTCTAAGCTACTCCTTTGTGGGACCGAATCCAAGAAACCAAGGTAAAACTAAACAAAGGAGGGGAGCATCTGGCTGCTGAAGAGGAATCTGAATTTGGAGTTTATAGAGCTCCATCTAGAAGAGTAAACGGTCTGCCGAACATACGTATGAACAGACCACCAACACCAACTCTTCTCATGGGAATATTACAGAACCTGGAATTTCTACAATATATTACTCACAATGTCCAGGATATAATTCAAAATTACTACACATGCAACAACATAAGAAAGTGTGACTTATACTCAGTGGAGATCAAAACAATCCAGATATTTAATTTATCATACGGGAATTTTAAAACAGCCATTATGAAATAAAAGAAGTTGTAGTAAATAATAAAAAATAACAATAAACTATAAAAAGAAATAAAAAGGAAATTATAAAACTGTAAAACAAAATATCAGAAACAAGACATTAATGGATGAGTGTTAAGACTGAATTGACAGTAGATAGAGTTTGGAACATAAGGGAAGATCAACAGAAGTTATTTAACCTGAAGAACAGAGAGAAAAGGTTGAAAAGGAAATTAAACAGAGCTTCAGGCACACGTTGAACAATATCAAAGTAACTAATGAGAATATACCTGGAATCTCAGGAGGGGAGAAGAGAGAACGTGAGGCAGGCAAAATATCTTAATAATTGCTAGTAATCCCCCCTCACAGAGAAGGCAATGGCAAGCCACTCCAGTACTCTTGCCTAGAAAATCCCATGGATGGAGGAGTCTGGTAGGCTGCAGTCCATGGGGTCGCTAAGGGTCGGACACGACTGAGCGACTTCACTTTCACTTTTCACTTTCACACATTGGAGAAGGAAATGGCCACCCACTCCAGTGTTCTTGCCTGGAGAATCCCAGGGACGGGGAAGCCTGGTGGGCTTCTGTCTATGGGGTCACACAGAGTCGGACACGACTGAAGTGACTTAGCAGCAGCAGCAGCAGCAATCCCCCCTCAATTTAAGTATATTCAATTTTCAAGAGGCTCAGAGAATTCTAAACAGAAAAAATGCAAAAGAAAACCGTATCTATAGATATCATGGTCAAACTGCTGAAAATCAAAGATATGACTTTGAAAACATCCAGAGAAAAACAGCACATTACAAACACACACAAAAAGCTACAGAATCTTCTGACATGTGAGTAAACACAGTGGATGCTAATATTCTCTCCCGTTCTGTGGGCTGTCTTTTCATTTTGTTCATGGTCTCCTTTGCTGTGCAAAAGCTTTTATGATTAAGTGGGTCCCATTTGTTTATTTTTATTTTCATTACCCTATGAGGTAGATCAAAATAGATCTTGTTTACATCAGACAGTGTACTACCTAGTGTTTTCCCCTAAGAATTTTGTATATCTGGTCTTACATTTAGGTCTTTAATCCATTTTGAGTTTTTCTGTATAGTGTTAGAGAGTGTTCTAATTTCATGCTTTTACACGTAGTTATCCAGTTTTCCCAACATCACTTATTGAAGAGATTGTCTTTTCTCCATTGTATCATATGTTTTTGCCTCCTTTGTCATAGATTAGTTAAGAATAGGCACGTGGGTTTATCTCTGGACTTTCTATCTTGTTCCATTGATCTATATTTCTGTTTTTGGGCTAGTACCATGCTGCTGTGATTATCGTAGCTTTGGATAAAATGACAAAATCATTTGGTAAAAAGTTCTTTAAAAACTGAACACATAGCTACTCTATGATCCAATAATTTCATTTCTAGCTAGTAATTTCATTTCATTTACCTATAAAAATGAAAGCATTTGTCCATAAAGATTTGTACAATAATGTTCATAACAGGTTTATTCATAATATCCCCAAAACTGGAAATAGCCTAACTACCAAAATGAGAATGAGCAAACTGATATACAAGCAACTTACTCATCAATAAAGAAGAATAAATTACATTTGTACTTAAAAACATAAACTTTAAAAATACCCAGAGTGAAAGAAATTTCACACAAAAGAGTATACATATTATATTCTCTATGAGGCTCCAGAAGAGAGAAAACTAAAAAGTCAGAACAGTGTTTGCTTTTCTGGCGATGGTGATGGGATTGCCTGGAAGAGGTGTGAAAGAATTTTCTGAACTGATCATAATTTTTTTTTTTTATCTTGAGAGGGTATCAGAAAACAATGAATTTATATATCTGTCAAAATTCAGCAAATGGTATACTTAAGAATTGAGTAGTACACTGTATATAAACTTTACCTTTTAAAAAAAGGTATAATGTATACATTACAAAGAAGTTTATAATGTATAAATTATAATGCATAAATTTTGTATAAAATTATGTGTTTTGGCATGAATTATACTGATGCCTGCAGCTTACCTTTTAATGTATCAAAAAAAAAAAGAACTGGTGGATGGATAAAAGGATAATCAGATGTACATATAAAGTAAATGTAAATATAGTAAATATATTAAGTATAGTAAAATTTTAATTGCAGAATCAGATGATTGATATATGGTATTCACTCTATAATTCTTTTAACTTTTTCGTATGTTTGAAAATTTTTATAATAAAATACTAGAAAACATCAATATCTTGCTGTAAATTGGCTGCTTCTAAAAATCTGATTAATGAGAAAAACAGAACACATTTTCCATACCTGTGAACTCAGTAAGATCTCCCTGTGCTGTGCTGTGCTTAGTCACCCAATCATGTCTGTCTCTGTGTGACCCCATGGACTGTAGCCTGCCAGGCTCCTCTGTCCACGGGGATTCTCTAGGCAAGAATATGGAGTGGGTTGCCATGCCCTCCTCCAGGGGTCTTCCTGACTCAGGGATCAAACCCAGGTCACCCACATTGCAGGTGGATTCTTTACCATCTGAGCCATCAGGGAAGCTCCAGGATACTGGAATGGGTAGTCCAGCCCTTCTCTAGGTGATCTTCTCAATCCAGGAATTGAACCAGGATCTCCTACATTGCAGGCTGATTCTTTACCAGCTGAGCTACCAGGGAAGCCCCGAGATCTCTCTTCTTTGCACCAAAAAGGAAAAAGAAAGAAGAAGAAATAGAAAAATATCATTCACCTTTTTTCTTTTCCTTTGTTTGGTCTTAGCTGAGTCTTGTCCAGCACTCCCATTCCCTAGGGATCCTGATGTGGTCTTCCCCGAGTGCTGTGAGCCCACTGATGGAGCTGTTGGTGTAGGAGGAGGTGTGCTCTCTGGAGAGTCTGGATAGGGCTTCATGCAAGACCCCTGTTCAAAGAGATGTGGCTCTGAAATCAGGCAACCAGAACTTCTACTAACATTTTAGTTAGCTCATGAATTCAATAATATTTGAAAGTTACAAACATAAAAACCCAATTTATTATTATCCAGTCCACAGAAACGATGCCATCATCTTGCCCCTAAGTGTCTAAATATATTAATTTCTAATCTGTATGATCATTCAGATAAAAACTAGGATTCCTCAGATACAGCTTTCAAAATTTCTGTTGATTCAGTCAGATACAGATATTTTTACTGAGAAGTTTTGTCAGTATTTCAAAAGTACTCAAAAGGAAGTTCTAAGCTTCTCCCCCTAACCAAACAGGATGCCTTTCAGACATTCTCTGTATCACGGTGACCAGCCTTCGCTTCAAGGCGAAATAACTCAAACTCAGTGCTTTAGGGTCACTGTAGATTTATCTCTAGCTCCTCCAACACCTAGTTTCTTCCTTCCTTCAGAATATCCCTCATATCTACCTGCTTTCTTTGACTATGCCTGCAAGTCTGTTCTCTCTCCCTTGTGGAGGTCCTTCAAATATTTGAAGACTGTCTATCTCACAGCCTCTTCTCTTCTACAGGTCAAACACCTCAAGTTCCTTCTACCACTTGTTATGAGACATGCTTTCAGGGTCCTCCTCCCACCCCTATTACTCTCCTTTAGACAGCCTCCACGTTGTCAATGTCCATCCTCTAGGATGGTGCCTAGACGTTGAAACAAAACAAAAGACATTGTGATGTTTCTTTTTCAGTACCATCACAGTATTTATTATTTATCATTATAAGAAACTTATAGGCAAATAAGTCTTTCTCATATACGGTATTGCTGCTGCTGCTAAGTCACTTCAGTCGTGTCCGACTCTGTGTGACCCCATAGACGGAAGCCCACCAGGCTCCCCCGTCCCTGGGATTCTCCAGGCAAGAACACTGGAGTGGGTTGCCATTTCCTTCTCCAATGTGTGAAAGTGAAAAGTGAAAGTGAAGTCGCTCAGTCGTGTCCGACCCTTATCGACCCCACGGACTGCAGCCTACCAGGCTGCTCCATCCATGGGATTTTCTAGGCAAGAGTACTAGAGTGGCTTGCCATTGCCTTCTCCGCATATATGGTATTATAAATCTATATTTTCCTGATCCTATCAACCGTAATAACCATGCTATCTACTGACCTACAGTTTTTTATAATGTATTTTTAAAATTATGCTAAACTTTGTAAAACATTTTGCTGAAATTCAGGTACTGTTTTCAAGAGTATTTCTTTGATCTGCTTGCCTAGAAACATCAAACAAGAAGGAATAAAGCTAATGTGGCATGAGTTGCTCTTAGGAAAAACAATAAACCATATGTTTGAAAAAAAAATCTGGAAAATTAACTCAAATTAATATTAACCTTGATAATCTGAGAAACCTAAGCTTAACTAGCTCAGTTCTTTATATGGTTAGTGTTCAAGAATGACAATTATTAAAATAGAATGCATGTGATTAATTCCATGCCTTGTGTTTCCAGTTCAACTGACTGTACATAGCACCTCCATTTGGATCTTCTTAAAATACCCTTTTGAACTCATCACTCTTTAGCCAAGCAACTTTCAATTCTTCCTTCCCTAAGTGTCTAAGGCCTTTATTTTCTAACTTCCTACTTCCCTTCTCAATGAATCCTTGGCTTGAATATTTTAATCAGGTTTTTTCCTCCCTGTACAACTGCACTTATGCCACCTCCAAGGCCTACAGTATTTTCCCCACTTTTACCATCTCATCAAAGTTTTATCTTTTCTTCAACACTCAACTTCCTTTCTGAAGTCTTCTTTCATTATAATTAGGGAGTTGCTTTTATCTCTGAACTTTCTGTCTACAACACTCATTTGGAAATCAGTACATAAAATCTTGAACTGTCTGTTTGTTCATTTACTGCTTTGCTTGTTTTGCAGAATGTTCTATCTCCCTGAATACAGATCATATTAGTCTCCAGAGCCCCCATTGGTTTCTAACCTGGTAAAGTCCCTAAGAAAGTGAAAGAAAGTGAAGTCGTTCAGTTGTGTCCGACTCTCTGCGATCCTGTGGACTGTAGCCTACCAGGCTTCTCCGTCCATGGGATTCTCCAGGCAAGAATACTGGAGTCTTTTCTTCTCCAGGGGATCTTCCCGACCCAGGGATCAAACCCGGGTCTCCCGCATTGGAGGCAGATGCTTTAACCTCTGAGCCACCAGGGAAGCCCCTAAAGCAGGCCCTTAATTGTGCTTTCTGACCTGCAATGCTGATGAATAGGAATTCCTGGTCTAAAGTGGTCATTTTTGTGTGTTGAGTCAGGTAATAAAGGGCAAAAAGACTTCCAGTCCCTCCAAATGTTCATTTTGACCACCAGTCACATTGGAGGAGGAGTGTCTGGCAGGTCAGGGAAATGCTGGAGGCTTGTAGCAACATATTTAGCCAGGATGCTTTCTGACACTCCTGCCCCCACCTCCCAGAGAGCCCAGGAAGTTCAACACATACAAGCCATCTTTCTTAACTGCTGGGTAGCTGGAAGCAGCAGCTGTGGTTGCTGAGCATTGCCCAGGGCAGCTTGGCCACCCTGGAGAATCAAGAAAGTGTGTGTGGGAAATACAGTTTTCCTAGCCACGTAAGCAATCCCTTGAATGTTAAGGGAAAACTAGTCCTGTTATGTTCACTGTAAATTTCTTTAATTAGAAATGTTACAACAAATTTGTCTGATGTTAATGAAAAGCATACTTATACACATATTCATAAAGTGAACATGTACCAAAGACAGTTTAAAGGGTGTTCTTTGACATCATAATTTGGGTTTGCAACATAAAGAAAACAAATCCTGTTTAATCAACTGGGTGTGCTTTAGGGACTGTTAAAGCATGTTCACTGATAATGATGTATAACCTCTTTCAAGAAAAAATGGATTTTTAATGGGCATAAACATTTTAATTCCTCTTTTAGTTCCAAGTCAATCTGGTTCCACAAGGGGCATAAAAAAGATGTCATACTTTTGGCTTGTAATAAGATGCAAGCATATATCTTTATATATCTCATAAGTATCTTAGAGCAGAGACAATTAAATTTGGAGTTCAATGGGTTCACAGATCCTTTATATTCATGGAATGGTTTCAGAGAGTCTCTGAACGCCCTGAAGTTGTACACAAAATGTGCAAATGTATTTATGGAGAAAGGATTTACAGTTTTCTTCAGATTCTCAGAGGGGCTTAGTAGCCATTTTCAGGTTATAGGTTTCACCTAACTTGATCTGAGGCTCCCTTCATATTATACATGTGAATGTTAACCAAACCTCCTTGCTGCCCTCTTTATAGTCATTAGGTTGAATTATATGAAACTGATACTTATGTTAGTGTAAAAAAAAAGTCAGATTATTTTTGCAAATTCATTAACTAGATGTTACATTTCTGGTTTTTAGGCACACACTGTTTACAGCAACTATTTTTTATGCCAAAAATGATACACATTTATTATACAAAGCCTTAAAGCTGGCAAGAAGACTTCACAGTACCCACAGGTGGGGATCCCAGCAACAGAAACTGAATATAGAAAGGCGACTTTTACAGGATTGGATCAATCAAACCACAAAGGATACATGCGGCCATATTTCTTTAAATCACGCTTAGAGATGGATCCATAACTGAAGAGTCCAACTATCAATGACACCAGGAACTGTTATTACATGAATAAAATAATCCTTTCATCTTTGAAGCAAAAATTAAATACATAACTTTTCTCCATGTTATTCAGTTAACTAAACCAAGTGTTCATCTCCCATGGAAATGAGAAGTACTCTTTCACTGTACGGCCAGGAATGCTAAATAAGGCTAAGAGAAGGTGATAAAACCACTGCATTAGGTGGACTGTTAGGGCCTGAAACATAGTAGGTATTTGTTTGAATGTTGAATGTATTAAGATCCTGTGACTGAAGGCTATATATTCCTACATAATCTTTTTCTTAGAACTACTAATGTAAATATCAGACATGAGAGAAAAAAAAAAAATCCACAGACGTGTCAAAGCCAGATTTTTTAATACTTACCTCAGCAGAGTTGTGGTACTGGATGAAGGTGGCAGAAATGGCATGGCTGAAGGGATCTCCTGCCTTGGTTACCATGTCCTGCCTCACAAGAAGAGCCAGATCCACTAACTAGAAGATCAGAATAAGAAAGTCACAGAGCTGGAAATAATCACCAAAATGATTGAAACAGTAAAACTACATACAAGCAATTATATCCCAAATGTTATTAGTAAGATGGTCTGCCTAAAAAATCTGTACTGTGGACATAAATATATGCTTTCATGGCTGGTAAGTGGACCTACCCATGAACATAAAGGATATGGTCTGACCTCCTAGTGAAGTGGTTCTCAAAGTTTATAATCTCCAGGGAAACATTTTAAAATACAGATTTCTGGGTTCCAAGCTCTGAGAGTCAATAATAATTCGGTAGGGCTGCTCTAGGATGTAGCTTAGAAATTTACATTTTAGACAGGAACCAAGGGGAAGCTGATGCTTGCAGTCTGAGAACCAGGCTTTGAGAAACTACTAGAGGACAGTGATTCCAGACTCAGGTTTTGGGAAGCACTCAGTGTACTGTACATTTCTAGAGAGGTATTTTTCAAAGTCCAAAAATAATCTCTAAGCAAGAGAGATGTGCACTTGGAATTCAATGTTGAAGAAAACTATGCAAGGATAGTTTCTGGTTTGGCTAAAGTTCAAGAAACAGTCACTTTTGCCTAACACCCACTGGAGCTGAGGATGCAGAGAAACATAATTGGCCTCCTGCTACGCTGCTAAGTCACTTCAGTCGTGTCCGACTCTGTGCGACCCCATAGACAGCAGCCCACCAGGCTCCCCCGCCCCTGGGATTCTCCAGGCAAGAACACTGGAGTGGGTTGCCATTTCCTTCTCCAATGCATGAAGGTGAAAAGTGAAAGTGAAGTCGCTCAGTCATGTCCGACTCTTAGCGACCCCATGGACCACAGCCTACCAGGCTCCTCCATCCATGGGGTTTTCCAGGCAAGAGTACTGGAGTGGGGTGCCATTGCCTTCTCCGCCTAAATTTCAGCAAATAGTGAGATTATCATAGAAGAGAACTCATGGCTGTTCTCAGTCCTGGTAGAGCAGCAGGCGGAAGAAGAATTGATCATAGACAGGAATAAGGGGAAAGCAGCTACATACAGCTTGATAGGATAGATTCAAGTTCTTACCTGTGCCACAGTTTCATATGCTAAATACGCTAAAATTTCCATAGCAACGACATTGGGCTTTATCTCCATACTACCGCAGTCCAACCAGTCTCGAAATTTGGACCCTTTTTTGGCTAGTCATTAAAAAAAAAACAGTAGAGACTATTTAGTTTTTGAAGTGTTTTAATACTGCATATTACAATCACAAAGTGAAAAATATATCTATTGAAAACAATGTATATAAAATGCAATTTTTTTGAAATCTTATTAGTGTCGAGATATATTCTAGTCCCAAGAATGCCTTTACACATTTGTGTCTTTCACATCTCTGCTGCCTAAAAGTACGCTAAACCACTGAATGCTTAGCACTTCTTACAGTGTGTTAGAATAGGTTATCACTGACCATAGATTCTGTTCTAACAATACTCAGAAGAATAACTTGCTTGATGTAACTTTATTCTTATGGAAAGAAAATCCTGCAAGAAAGAACTTGTGAGGAAAGAAGGAACACACAGAAATGTATTTTTACTACCTTTCAAAATAGGTCTATTTCTTGAGTAGGCTCAAAGTTGTGAATTTAGAATTAAACGGAACAAACTGATATCTGGCCTGATCTAAGTCTGTGGTTACATTTTCCTGATGACAAACGTGTCCAAATTCTTAAGCATGATTCTCAAAACCACCCAGAATGATTCCAACCTGCCTTTATACTATTCCCTAATTAAAGTGTCACCTGGGCTTGAGTTAATCTTTGTGTTGACCCCTGCATGGGATACTCTCCTATCACCTGGCTTCACTCCTATGAATCCTGCCCAGGGCCACAGACATACGTTCCCCATTCCAATCATCTACTGAACACTTATCAGAGATCCTTCTGTGTTTGCTTGTGATTTCACAAGCCACATTACAAGTTTTGTGGGTCGACAGCACACATCTCATCTTTCTGCATACCTAACAGTACTGAAAACACAAGGAATCTTCTGTTAGGTATCTCGAAACCGCCACAGCACTAAGCAGTCTAATGTGACATAGGGCCTTCAATAGATATTACTAACTTGACTAGTAATCTGGAGGAAAAGATTGATAATGAAGATTTTACCACATCTATAAAGTAATCATCTTAAAAAAACCCACTGATTATTCTTTTGATTAATCTGGTCCCACAAGTCTGTGAAACCCTTAATGGTAACTCCAAGCATGATATTTTGATCCTGATAGATACAGTCCTCCTGGATTCCACATACAGAGAGTTTTCTGTGAAATAAATCACAGGAGACATTAAGTCCTGCTATTGAAACACGTATCCAAAGCTGTCAGCTGTGGCCGAGTTACGGTGATCCCCCGTAAAGCTATCTCCCTGAAGGAACCAATCTCCTCAGTGCTCTCTGACATATAACATTCCATCTAACTAGGAAGCTGCAATAGCTCACAAACACTTGGTTCACATCTGTGGGATACTTCTGAAGTTAACAGGCAGCAATTTGGCAAGATCAATAAAATGTACCTTATTCATTTCTCCCTTTGACAGACAATAACAGGGAAACTGGTTGGGGCATAGACTTGGATTACCGTGATACTGAATGGTTTGTCTTAGAAATGAACAGAGATCATTCTTTCATTTTTGAGATTGCATCCAAGTACTGCATTTCAGACTCTTTTGTTGACTATGATTGCTACTCCCATTTCTTCTAAGGGATTCTGGCCCACAGTAGCCGATATAATGGTCATCTGAGTTAAATTCACCCATTCCAGTCCATTTTAGTTTGCTGATTCCTAAAATGTTGACATTCACTCTTGCCATCTCCTGTTTGACCACTTCCAGTTTGCCTTGATTCATGGACCTAACATTCCAGGTTCCTATGCAATATTGCTCTTTACAGCATCGGACTTTGCTTTTATCACCAGTCACACCCACAACTGGCTGTTGTTTTTGCTTTGGCTCCGTCTCTTCATTCTTTCTGGAGTTATTTCTCTACTGATCTCCAGTAGCATGTTGGGCACCTACCGACCTGGGGAGTTTATCTTTCAGTGTCCTATCTTTTTGCCTTTTCATACTGTTCATAGCATTCTCAAGGCAAGAATACTGAAGTGGCTTGCCATTCCCTTCTCCAGTGGACCACATTCTGTCAGAACTCTCCACCATGACCCGTCCGTCTTGGGTGGCCCTACACAGCCTGGCTCAAAGTTTCATTGAGTTAGACAAGGCTTTGGTCCACGTGATTAGATCGGTTAGTTTTCTGTGGTTGTGGTTTTCAGTCTGTCTGCCCTCTGATGGATGACGGTGAAGGAAAAGACCCTGATGCTGGGAAAGATCGAAGGCGTGAGGAGAAGGGGACGACAGAGGATGAGATGGTTGGATGGCATCACTGACTCAATGGACATGAGTTTGAGTAAACTCTGGGAGTTGGTGATGGACAGGGAGGCCTGGCGTGCTGTGATTCATGGGGTCGCAAAGAGTCGGACACGACTGAGCGACTGAACAGGGAAACAGGTATTTTGTGACTTCGCTCTAAACACTTGATTTTAAAAGTGAGGGAAAGGAGAGCTCTTGGTCAGATCTGTCCACCTACACAACAGAATGGGCAGCCTCCACGTTGGCTCTTCTGCACTCAGAGGCAGAGGTGAGGACCCTGGGTGTGCGGTGGTATCCGATCACCCAGAACAATGCCTGGCATTAGAGCACTCACCATAAGTGTTTCTAGAAGAAATGAGCGAGTGAATGAATGAAAGAACAAACAAATGACAGTTCTTTAATAAGAGGATGGGATCCAAACTTTTCCATACATCAGAAAAGATGCGCAGAGGTCCCAGAAGACTACCTGGTGGTCCAGTCACTAAGCTGCATCTGACTTTTGCAACCCCATGGACTGTATAGCGTACCAAGGCTCCTCTGTCCATGGGATTTTCCAGGCAAGAATACTGGAGTGGGGTGCCATTTCCTTCTCCAAAACCACTTGGGTTACTCCCGTTCCTGCAACAGGTGAAGATTCTTAGATAATTCGGTCCCTGACACGTGGGAAGGACTGTTTCAGAGATGGATCCTTCCAGGGTAAAAGCGGGTCCAACACAAGAGGCACAGATGCCTCCAGTCATGAAGGCTGGTTTCACCAGACCTGAGGGCACATCAGACTCAATGAGTTCCTTCTCCTTCACCCTGATTCTCACTGTATCCGGATTAAGGGTGATCCTAGAAATTTATCAACTTATTCAGATAAGTTGAGAAATTTATCAACTTATTCAGAATAATGAGCCATAATAATAATGATCAATACATTTATCAATTTATTCAGAACCTTGACCAAAGGTCAAAAGTTCCCAGGATCATCCTCCTTCTGATGCTCCTTGGTTTTTAGCCTGTGCTGGAAATACACTTTACATAATAATTTCATCTGGAAATGTAAGGTTAGTTAATCCTCATGTACTTTGTCTCTCGCGTCAGTGATCGGGGCAAAATTCATTCCATTCTCACCTCTCACCCCTCCATGTTATTTCATCATTTCTGCCATATGCCTTTTCACCAGACTTTCCAGTCCTGACCCTTCCCTCAGGGCCCTCTGTGATGCTCACTGTACTCCCAAGAAAGCCTTCTGCAACTTCTCTCTCTGCAAAATCACTGTTATTTGGGCGAATCAAAAATAGCCTTCTTAAGAGGGCATGGTTTTCTCTGGAATTTTTTCTTTCCCTAAGATTTTTTTTTTTTTTTGATGTGGACCATTTTTAAACTCTTTAGTGAATTTGTTACAATACTGCTTCTGTTTTATGCTTTGTTTTTCTGGCTATGAGGCATGTGGGATCTCAGCTCCCTGACCAGGGATCAAACCCACACCCTCTGTGTTGGAAGGTGAAGTCTTAACCACTGGACTGCCAGGGAAGTCCCTTCCCTGGAAACTTTTATAGTAGGAGTTCCTCCTTTCTTTCCTATTATACCTATTTATTGATCAGCTATAAATAGGGATGATGTCATAGCTCAGTTGGTAAAGAATCTGCCTGCAATGCAGGAGACCTGGGTTCGATTCCTTGGTCAGGAAGATCCCCTGGAGAAGGAAATGGCAACCCACTCCAGTATTCTTGCCTGGAGAATCCCATGGAGAGAGGAGCCTGGCAGGCTACAGTCTTCAGGGTCATAAGAGTCGGACACGACTTAGTGACTAAAGAGAGAGAGAGACTGATCAGCTGCTGCTTTCCAGCCTGTTAATTTCCCCATATACTGCAGGGCCTGGCAGCAACATCTTCATTCTTTTCTTTTCTCCCACAGGGAAACCATAAAACAAGTAGACATCAGATTTCTAACCAACAACAGAGGCAAAAAGACAATGGAATAATGTTTTAACCAATAACTATTAGTCTACAATTTCCTACTTAACTAAACTATCAGTTAAATATGAGGACAAAATAAAGTGATTTTTTTAAGACAAAAAGGAGTGCTTTAAAGTACTTTCAGAGGCTTGGGAAAAACAAAATTAGGCTGAGATGGAAAGTTCAGATACAAGTATACCTTGGAGATACTGTGGTTTGATTCCAGACCACCACAATAAATCATATATTGCAATAAGGCACATTACACGAAATTTTTGGTTTTCCAGTGCATATAAAAAGCTATGTTTAAACTATACTGTAGTCTATTAAGTGTAAAATAACATTTTATACTTTTTATGTCTAAAAAAATGTACATAGCTTAATTAAAAATAATCTTGTTTGAAAAATGGCACCAATAGACTTGCTTGACACAGGGCAGGGCTGCCACAAACATTCAACTTGTTAAAAAAACACACTATGAAGTACAATAAAGCAA
The DNA here is from genome assembly GCF_049115385.1 of Moschus berezovskii. NCBI lineage: Eukaryota > Metazoa > Chordata > Mammalia > Artiodactyla > Moschidae > Moschus > Moschus berezovskii. The sequence continues at coordinate 30,398,792 of NC_142482.1, forward strand.
AGATCAATAAAACAAGGTATGCCTGTACTGACAAATGTGCTTTAGAAAAATGAAGGATAGCAACTAAAATAACAGCAATAGAATAAGTAATATACAAACTGGTTTGTGAAAAATAGAATCAAGAAAAGCCTATCAATCCAAATAAAAGGAGGAAAACCAAATAAAAAAGCACAGTAAATTCAAAACACAAAATAAGATAGCATATATAAACCCCAATGTATAAGTAAGTAAATACATATAAATTAAACTCATCAATTAAAATACAAAGAGACTCTCAGATTGATTAAAAAGAAAATTTAGGTATCTGTTTACAAAAGCCACACATGAACAATGGGGTTGAAAGGACTGGAAACAGGTTTATAAAATTATAACTAAATTAGAGCTTTGTGAATGAATATCAGATTTTAAAAGACTTTTAAAGGGAAATGATGATCTGACTTATATAAATATAAAAACAAAATACTGGTGAATGGGATGATCAGTGTCCTAATTCTAAAGCTTAACCTCAGCCTTAATAAGTTATAGACGGGTCATTTTAAAATGTACCAGTAGTCTCAGCTAGTGAGTACTACGATTAAATACTTAAAAAGACACAAATGGCCGGATCACAATTCCTGTACCTTGGTCATGTATCAGCAAAGGCATGAGGAGTCTAGTTCTGGAACTGCTGACCCCCTTGGACTGAGCATTCCCAAAGACAGTACTGTGGCACAGAAAACAGATTCTCCCACTAAGGTTTCATGATGAAGTACTATGGGCACTATATGAAGAAATATTTTTCAATGCTCAAATCTCTCTTCTTTAAAGAAAAAAAGTTGAGCATAAGATACTCTTTATACTATAATTATTTTATACAGAAATGGAAAATATTAATTTTTAATCTATTGCAGTTTATTATTGTTATGAACCAAAAAACTCAGTTACAAAAAATCAGATTTTTAAACAAAAGAGGTATTAGGACATACATGTTTTAGTGTGAAATAGCACTTGTTTCTTTAAGTAAATTAAGAATGATTCAAAAAAATAGTTCAATAGCACTGAATGTTACTTTATAAAATGGAGATTTATACTCATAGAAGATTTGAATGCCATTTTTAAACCTAAAATTTACAATACAAAAACCTCTCATTTGCTGAAATTGCCATGATCTGAAGTGTCATTTACTTAATGCTTCACAGATGTATGATGCCAAATTGTTAGTCAGACTACAAAGTATATTTAGTCAGGAGAAAAAAAAAAACCTTCCCAAACATGTTTTCCTATATTTCCCTGACATTTACATGGGGTGCTGTTTGAAATGTGTCATTTATTTGCACTTTATGATCTATAAATGAAGCTCTCATTTTCTTTTTCCAAATTGAATACGCTGTTATTGTGGCCACATAATAGCTTGTCCTTTAAAGACACCATTGTGTCTATGATTTCTCAGACAAGGGTCATATGCTACTTTGTCATATTTTTAACTGGACTTTTCATCACACTTACTCTTTGACCTTTACCCTGAAAATCTTAGTCATCACTGAACTGTTGCTGTAAGGATGTTTTTCCTACACAATCTAGCCCACTATTTATCGCAAGCCTTTATGTACTCTTACTAAGCTGTGTGCAGAGGTGGGACGGCACTAATTTTACCATAGGTACAAGGTGTGGACTAATGAGCTCGGCTAACAGGGAACACACACTACAGCAGGAGGTTACAGACAAAGATAGGAGAGAGTGTTGACATATTCTATTGTGGTAGTATGAGTATGCACGCATGAAGGGAAAGTTTGGCATTTATTAACATTAGGGGCTGTTCAATGTCATGACTGTACTACCACAGCCCACTATGGGTCAAGCACAATCAGCAATACTAGTGCAAACATGACTAAGAAACCGAAAAAGAAATTTAAATGGGAATATTAAGAAAAATAGAATTTTTCTGACTAAAAGTAATGTGAGTAATTAACATGGCTCTCTGTGTATTATCTGTTCCGTTCAGTCGCTCAGTTGTGCCCGACTTTTTGCGATCCCGTGGACTGTAGCCTACCAGGCTTCTCCATCCATAGGATTCTCCAGGCAAGAATACTGGAGTGGGTTACCATTTCCTTCTCCAGGGGATCCTCCCTACCCAGGGATTGAACCCAGGTCTCCCGCATTGGAGGCAGACGCTTTAATCTCTGAGCCACCAGGGCCCTTTAAAACCTCGTAATACTTAGAACTGCAAAACAGCAGAGTGGGTTAAAGCCTTTTAGGTTCCCCTACAAGGCAGAGGCTGTTTCCATAACAGTTATAACTATGCATACATGTATTAAATTCACCAATTTCTAAGGAACAGAGATTGTGCTGTACTTTAGTGTATCTGTAACACATAATCTCTTAAACATATAATGAAGCGAAGTTAAATGCTTACTTACAGAAACTTAAGTGTCGACTTTCACAGAATTCTGCATATTGAGCTGAATCCATAACTCGAGTTTGTCTTTCTGCTCTCTGATAGATGAAAATAAAAAACACACACACACAAATTTAAATCAAGCGGACTATTATATGTTTTCACAGCTAAAACTCAAGAGCATAAATTCCATTTCCTTTCCCTTACTTTAGGTGAATACTTTAGTACCACCTTAAACACCATGACACAAAATTTTGATAAGTAACAGTAGTTTTGAAGCTTGCTTGTTTTATAAATAAAGTTTAAAAAGCCATTTTCCAGTCGTCTGTTACTTTTACTATATTGGAAGAAAAAAAAACTAAAAGACCTGACTTAAGACTGTGCACTTCTGAATTTTCTTTAACTGTACCACCCTCTTAAAGAAAAAGAAAACTTGTGAGGTGATAACAAATTAAACAGAAAATTTTTTATTAACTTTTACTGCCCATCTGCCTCAAAGCTGGGGTTTTTCAACATTAACATAGGAGTCAGCAAATGGAACCCA